>NC_084941.1:4342083-5736666 GCF_958298935.1 Phragmites australis | reverse complement strand
CCCCGTTTGTCGGGCATGAAGATGCGTGAAAAGATAAGTAAGGCAGAAAAAGGGAGTTGATCAATTTTTTAGGCAATATGATCTTTATTATTATGATAATGTACTCTTAGACTTACATTTAGAACATAAAGAAACTACTGATGATCCATGAGCTATGTAGACTTATTACTTTAAACCTAAACGACACATGCTAGATTAAGCCAATAAGAGATGACACTTATAGTCCCCAGGGGAGCGTAGGTGTTGTTGCATGGCCTCCGGGCAAGTCATGGAGTCAAGCCCCTAGGTGTCATAGTCTGCATATCGAGGCGTTATGGTCGCGGTTATGACTAAGGCTTCTCGCTCACCTTGATTCTTGAGCTTTTGGGTTCCTTTCCTGGTTGATGTTGCATGGCCATATCGAGACTTTGCTTGTCGCAGCGTATACCTGCCTTAGGGCACCCTCTGATAGTGATGACCCCTCAGGTCTCGGGATCTTCACGCATTGATAAGTATAATGTGTGGCTACCATGAACTTGGCGAGGGTAGGTCTTTCCAAGATAGCATTGTACGGTGTTTCGAGGTCCACCACCTTGAATAGGATTTTTTTCTGTTTGGAAATTGTCATGCTTCCCGAAGGTAACAGGGAGCGATATCAGGCCGATGGGAGTAGCTGAAGATCCTTGTACTATACCATGGAAGGCTTGAGTGACCAGCTTGATATCAGACCAAGAGATCTACATCCCTTCGAATGCGTTAGCGAAGGGGATGTTCAGGGATAAGTACTCAGGTGACTTTGCAATTGTTTATCGTAGGCTCGACCACTATTGGAAAGTGGCCTGGTCGTATGAAGTTGTCAAGGCAGTATTCTTGGTCGAAGGAGATCTTAATGTTTGACCACTTCACGGCCTAGTGAGCCTTAGGGATGGTGGCTAGGACTTCTCGGGCCACCATCTTGTACTGCTATTTGGACTTGTAGGTTGCAGAACCACTGAACATATGGTCGATCGTCCTTTCTCCTAGCTGAAACGACATTGGGCATGTGTCTTTCTCACTACCATCTGAGTCGGAATCTCTGCTCTGGGCTGCAACTTGGGTCTTCTTTCCTTTGGCTGCCTTTTCAACCTCTGCCTTGACCAATTTTTTTCAGAGGTGGCACTCATGGATGCTATGATTGTCAGTTTGGTGGAAGTCGCATCAATGCTTTCCATCTCGTTTGCCGGAGCATGGTGTAAAGCTCTTGTTCCGATAAGGCATGAAACTTTTGTCGGGACGGACATCGAGCGGTTCTGCAAAAACTTTGTCAGATTTAACTTTCTTGTCCTTACCTCCCTTGGTGTTCTTCTTGCGTTTGTTCTTAGCCTTTTTGTCGTTGAGCCCATGTTGAGGACGCTTGATGCCCTAAGTCTTTTCCTTTATGTAGAGGAACACATTCACTGCCCTAGCAAACTTATCGATAATCTACATGAGCTCCTTGACCGTGTCGGGCACCTTTCTAGCGATGTCTTCAACACACTGCCAACTCTTAACCCCTTGAGTGAACACCTAAATGACATCGTAGTCGCTGGTCTTGGGGATGGTGTTTCGGGTATTGCTGAAGTGACGCACGAACTTGCGCAAGGTTTCATTCTCCATCTTCTCGCAATGGTAGAGATCATTTTTCATGACGGGATGAACGTATGTACCCTAGAAGTTAACTAAAAAAACATTGCAAAGCTGCTCGCACAAGTAGATTGTCCCTGATGACAAATTGCTCAGCCATGTCTTGGCTGCCCCGTCAAGAGCTGTGGGGAGGTTATTCACCATTACCTTCTCATCCCCACCAGCCGCCTGGATAGTCGTAGTGTAGATATGAAGAAACTCAATGGGATTTGTACCTCGGTTGTATTTCTCGATCGTCACGGGGTAGAACCTTACCAGCCAGCTTACGTTCTATAGATCTAGAGAGAAGGAAATGCATCCATTGAAGGTGCCTTGCTTGGTTCTAGCTAGGCTCGGCCTGACTCGCTCTAGCTCATTCTCGACTTGGCTTGTTATGTTAACAGGATAGAAAGTTGGCTCAACTTGGTTTGTTAAGCTCGTGAGCCAGACTAGGGATGAAAACGGTCGGAAACGATCAGAAGAAGCTTTCACCATTTCCACTTTCACATTTTTTCTCGAAAACGAAATCGAAAATGATAGTGCCGGAAACGAATACGGCGTCAATATTACGGGAACATTGATAACGATATTGTCGGAACAGAAACAAGTCGGTATCGATCGGGAATCAAAATTATAGAACGATAAACACCGACGTAATGCTACTCGCAATCACGCCCATGCACCATGTATAGGATCAAGTCAATCGATCGATGATTACACACAAACACACTATGAGGATAATATCAAATGTTTAACTTAAGTAATAATACCATACATGTTCGACTTATGACAGGCCAAACAAACACACAAGTACTGAAGTATACAATCAGACACTAGAACATCGCAACATGCTAACATCCAACGAGATAGACATATTACATATAGTTTTTAGTTCAGACTTAACATAGACACATAATAGTTTAGACTTGACATAGATTTATATGGGTTGGGCTGCTTGTGGATGTGGGCCTTCAGATATGAGGGTGAAAAACGGTAATTACCGGGCTTAAAATACGATAATTACCGGCTAAATACGGAAAACCCGGAAATGATCGGAAGAGCCCAAAATCATTTCCACTTCCATTTCTGGGACGTAATACCATTTCCATTTCCATTTCTTCGGTATATCATTTCTGGCTGCTACGGTCGGAACTCTTCGAAAACGAGCCTCGGAAAACTGATATATATCGTTTCCGTTTTCATCCCCAAGCCAGACACACTTTTTGAATAAAAAATACATTTTTATTTCTACTATGCTACTGATAGAGAAGCTATAAGTCTCTTTGAATTGCAAGAAATTCCAGGAGTTCTGAAAGGTTTGTTGCATAATTTTCAGCACGAATAGAGAAAAACTTCTATCCAAATGCGATTTAAACTGCTCAACACCACGCAGTTAAATATATCTGCCAAGAGAAATTGTTGTTCTAGGAGCTTGTCTTTCTTTACAAAAGAAGACGCGTAAGAAATTCACCGTTTCTTTACAATTTATATGTTATTATAAAAATAGGTCTTGCCTATTTTTTAAGGTTGTTAGCGCCGCCTAGATCTGGAGCTCCAAACCTCATTTAATTATCAACTGCTTGCAATGATAAAAAGGAGAGGAGAAAGGGGGTCACCCTGCTTAACCCCTCTCTTACAACTGAAGCTTTAGCTTGAGACCCCATTTAGGAGAATGGAGAAGATACCGAAGATAAAATTTCTTTAATCCATCCAATCCATTTCCTGTTGAAGCCAAGACAATGTAACATACTTAGGATGAGCTTATGATCACCGTGTCAAAGGTTTTCTCAAAGTCCAGCTTGAGGATGACGATTTCTTCTCCCGATTGGTGACATTGATGAATGTATTCAAACGCCCATCCCAAACATTCTTGTATGGCTCTCCCTTTTATAAAGCCATACTAGATTTCATGGACTAAATCAAGAATCCTGGTCTGCAACCTATTAGCAAGCAGCATGGTAATGAGCTTGATAGCAGTATTAAGCAAGGAAATAGGTTTGTACTCATTGGCTGACACCGGATTATTGATCTTAAAGATCAGAGTGATGTGTGAGATGTTAAGGGGTTGGAGGGAAAGAAGTCCCTCTTCAAAGTACTTAACCAAACAGTCTTGTATGGCTCTTTCTTTGATGAAACCATACTAGTTTTCATGGACTAAATCAAGAATCATGGTCTGCAACCTATTAGCAAGCAGCTTGGTAATGATTTTGATAGTAGTATTAAGCAAGGAAATAGGTATGTGGTCATTGGCTATCACCGGGTTATTGATCTTGGGGATCAAAGTGATGTGTGAGATGTTAAGGGGTTGAAGGGAAAGAAGTCCCTCTTCAAAGTGCTTAACCAGACCATAGAAATACTCCTTAATGATGTGCCAGCACTTCTTGAAGAACAAACCATTGAACCTATCAGGTCCAGGAGCCTTGCTAGAGGAATTCTCTTAACCATTTCATCAATCTCTTCAATGGAGAAGGGGTTAGAAAGTGTAGACAGTCCTTCTCTGGGATGTACACAAGGGATTCCAACTCAAAGACCATATTAGTGTCACTAGCAACGCCTATTCTGTCTCTATAAACCTACCAGAGGATGGCAGCCTTCTGGCTATGATCAGTAACTAATCTTCGCTCCTTAGTTTCCAAGCTTGTGATGGTGTTGATTCTATATCTTTTGATGGCTGCTGCATGAAAGAATTTGATGTCTTCATCCCCAAATCTAACACATCTGATAGTGTATGTCTTCCTCCAATATTCATTTTTTGCTTTGAGCAGCTTTGAAATGTGAGTTTTGAGGATATTCCTTAGGTTTTTCTCTTGCAGATAGAGGGCCCTACTCTCCTCTAGTTTTTCCAAGACTAGTATAGAGTCATTGCTTTCTTTGAGAATCTTGTTTATGTATGAGATGGATTTACTCTATTTCTTTTAAGTTCCTTCTGAGCAACTTCATCTTGGCCACCAGCTTAGAGGTGAGGTCTGTTGCCTTGAAGCTAGCATTCCAAGAGCTTTGAACCACATCAAGAAACCCGGGTTGATCAACCCAAAAGTTCTCGAATATGAAAATTTTAGCTTAACGAATGCTGGTTCCAATTTGAACATAACAGGGGATGTGATCCAAAATGGGCTTGGACATAGGCAGAAGAAGAGTGTTGGGAAAAGTTATAGTTCAATGGAACGAGATGAAGCACCAATCTAACTATTCTAAAAGATGGTCTTCTTGCATGTTACTCCATGTGTAACTTCTGCCTTTAAGAGGAATTTTTAGGAGCCCAAGCTGACTAACGAGATCATTGAACATGATCATGTCATTGAGGTTACCTCCAGGCTTTTCCTGTCACCAAAGCTTCCCAGCCTTGTTCCGGCCTTAATGTGGGGAGCTGCTCTTTCTGGGCTTTCATTATATGCAATCCTACCATAAGCTATTGTGAGCACATACAATTTGTTAACAACAATGGTACCTTCTTTGCTGGTCGCATTGGGTTGGGATACGACACGGAGATTAGCAAGCATGCCATCGTGCATATCACCTACAAAGAGAAGAACATGGAAACAAGATATTATGAACTGCAGTCAGGGGCGGATCCAGGGCCCGTGCTGGGGGGGCTGCAGCACGGGCCCAGCCCAGGAAGCCAGAGGAAGATAGAGGAAAATTCAGAAAAAAAAATGCATCATTTTAGCCCACAAGCCCAGGAAGCCTATGAGAAAGAAAGAGAAAATTTAGAAAAAAAATGCATCATTTTAGCCCATAAACTATGAATTTGGTCCAATAGTAAGAGACCCAGCACCCCCTTGACATTGGGCTGGATCCGCCCCTGACTGCAGTGCAATCTGCGATATGTGGATGACTGGCAGTGGCGTCCAATAGACCATGCTTCTAGACCAATAGCTGGCACGCCACCCACCTCTGTCGATGGCAAGATCTAATGGATGGTAGAGCCTAATCTCATACCAGTTTCTGTAAGATGCGAAATCGTGGCATTCAACGTCAAGACAGACGAATTTGAAGTCCTGCAAGGTCAGCCGTGCAGCCATGGCAGTGGGCATATGACCATCCTCCAGCTTCAAGGTGCACTTTGCATTGCTTGTTCAGACCGGAGGAGGAACACGCTTGACATATGGACGATGAAAGATACCGGCATCTGGTAAATGGAGTATCATATAGTGCTTGACAAGTTATCGGAGAACACTACTCCATTGGCTGTTGATCCAAAGGATGGACGGATTTTGCTCAACACAGGTTGGTCATTGGGCTACTATGACCTCCAGACAGCAACACTTTTTTTCGAATATGCAGGAGAACTGCATGTTATTATATTAAGAGGGAGAACCGTCTGAAAACTCTGCCGTACCAACGGCTGGGTTAGACCATCTACACTAAGGGCATTACTAATGAGAAGTTTTGTCCTATTATCTGCCATGAAAGTTTAGTCTACCCTCTACAGTAGGTGCACTCCTACTTGATATGTTCTTAGGCTTTTCTTAAATGGCTTACTTTTGTTTGAAGGAACTATTAAACGAGTTAAGCAGAGTCGTTTCTACTGTAGGTCATTTCTACATGAAAATATGTGTCACCCATACATTGATGTCTATGATCATGGAGCCTTGGATGTAGATGCATCTTCTTTTTTGGAAGGATCATGTATAAACTCAGCTCTTCTGCATCCATATATTACTGTCAGAAGATAAATATGGAGTCCTGAGAACTATCTGCATCTGCATT
Source organism: Phragmites australis (assembly GCF_958298935.1). Taxonomy (NCBI): domain Eukaryota; kingdom Viridiplantae; phylum Streptophyta; class Magnoliopsida; order Poales; family Poaceae; genus Phragmites; species Phragmites australis. Next base: position 5,730,336 of record NC_084941.1, on the reverse strand, counting down.
GCAAATTTATTTGGGTCGTATCAGCACTTTTCTTTTGTTAACTATGGAAGTAACTACTTTTGGTTTTCGATTCTTTTTTTGGTTGGACTGTCGAGTGATGTATGTCCTCATTGGTTCTTATTCACCCCAATCAGACATGTCTCAGTTTTACTGTCGAGTGATGAATGTCCTCACAGGTTCATATTCACCTGAATTAGACAGGTTTCGATTTTGAAATCCTAGATCAACCATAGTTCTATGTGGTATATATGGTGTCTTTCGCGTGATTTGTACCGAGCTTCACATGTAATTGCGCTCGTAGATGTTATGTCACGGCCCGAGGGAGAGGCATTTTTTGCTGCAGAACAAGCCAGTAGTTGATATAAGTTGCTAATGTTTAACAATGGGAGCTGTTCGCCGTGCACAAAATGAGTCTACTGTCAGGACCTTAAGGGGTTCATGGCTTAGCATGCAGATGGTAACTAAGAGTCCAAAGCAGGCTAAAGCATTGGAGGCCAAGCGCCGTGTCGATGGAGAAGGCGGCCATTTCCGCCGGTGCCACTTGTTCCAAGCCTTCCCATTTTCTTGTGTGTTCGTTAGAATGATGGCGTAAGAACTCAAAAATCTTGTGTATTTAAAGATGGCTGCACATGATATCATCATATTGTCCAGCCATATTATAAGCATTTCGAAATTGGCTTCTGTTTTTTATTTGTGTATAATATATGAAAGAAGAAAAAATAGCAAAATAAGGATTGGTTAAGGTTTTGCTTCTATTGTATATACGGAACAAAACATAACATGATATCAAACTTGTATCCGGAAATTCATAGTTCCAGAAATTTATTCAAGCAAAACCACACCAAGACTTTTCCTCTCCCTGATATTGTTTCCATCGAAAAATCACCCAAAGCACATACAAATTCCAAACAGGGCCTTAGTCCCACATCTGCCTGTTTTAGCTGCCATCTGCCCTTAGGTCCTGATTTTGTATACTGCAAAGCTAAAACAGGCACAGGCACGGTTTGGTTGGATCAAGTAGAGGCCGATGCAGCCTGATCTTCTTGCCTGCCAATAAGCCACGCTCTTCTTCCCTTGTTGTCCGCCAGGTTCCTCATCCTCATGGCAGCCGCCTTCAGCGTGTCATCTCCCTTGCAAAACGCAAACTTGACGTACCATCCGTGGCAACTTCCGTGGAAGAAACCACGGCCAGGCACAGCCGCCACACCAGCATCGTTGGTCAATTCCGTCACCAATTCTATCTGCATTGCACAGTACAGGAAAACGATGGATCAAGTTCGTCACAAATTTCCTTGTTTTGCACAGCAATTTCCTGCACCAACTATTTTTTTTCAAATGCTATAACCGTCAGAAAATAGTGCATGGATGCTCAAAAATCGAGCGAAAAATCTTGACGACGAGGGATGGAGTGCAGCATCATCGTGCAAAATTTCATAGTCTGAAGTGATCTGTAGAGCGAGAAATGAAAAGGACGAATTGCTGCCTGGGGTGGTCGGTAAACGAAACAACGACCACCCCATCTTGCCAGTCAATCCTCATTTTTCCAGCAACAGAGATATGCAAAAATGGAGAAAAAATATCATGGAAAATGGGGATGAATACCCGCATAATCGTGCAAATTTTCAGAGTTTGATGTGATCAACAGAGGGAGTTTTGAAAAGGACAAACTGCTTCCTGGGGTGGTCGGCAAACGAAACAACGATCTCGCTGGTTAATCCTAATTTTCCAGCGGCACAGATGTCCGGGAAGCCCTCGACGTGGTTGACGTGGGGAAGCGCGGGGAAGTCCGGGAAGCCCTCGGCGAGGTCGACGGCGCCGACGCGCTGCGCTAGGTGGGAGTGGGACAGCTGCTGGATGGGCGACGGCGCGGACCGCCTCGAGGCCACGGACAGCCTCCGCTCCATCGCGTCGCCGCGTGCTCGCTGGTTGGCGCAGCGCGTTGTCAGCTTCAAGGCCGCTTCGCGGTGTGAGTGCTCGGATAAGGTGAGATCAGCTGCCTGTGTGCTACACTGCTATTATTCCCTGATCGCGTGATGCCAGTCACCTGATCGCCATGTGCAGTTGCAGAGCTGAGACGCCGACGCCGACGCCGACGCCGACAGGCCACGGGCGAAAGGTTCAGCAGGCAATTTGGAGGGAGGAGAAGAGATCCAACGCTTGACAAACTGCACAAAAGTTGCAGCTCGCAAAGCACATGTTTGAAACCGGAAAAGGAAAACATGAGGCACGGCGTGTTGCTATACTGCTCAAGTTCCACTAACTAATATTACACGTTAGACAGATTCATCGCAGATTTCTGGCATTCCATCCTGCGACCCCACTCTGTGTTCGATCAATGGTTCGATACCATTCGGTATTTCAAATCGGGAGCTCGGGGGCCTGGGCCGTATTTCACTAACTACGCTCCTCTCAAGGCCGAATGCGGAAGGCAGGTTGCACCTAACCTGTGCCATCTGCAATGACCCGACGCGACGCCTGATGCGCCGGAGCACCAGCAGCAGGCGCGCGGTCCCAGTCCACCGGTCTTCCAGCCTTTCAGGCACGAGTCAGCCGGCGCTGAGCGGGGGCACCCGTAGATGGTTGAAAAGAAGTTTTTTTAAAAAAAATTAAAAAATATATTTTTTGGAATTGCAGAAATACTACACGTTTCAAAGAATGCCACAAATAATCATCTACCGTGCCAGTAGCCGCACTACCGCAATGGGAAAATAGGTTTAGTTGTGCTACGGCACAACGACTTCTCCATGTGTCTCTACGTAGGCCATTGCTACTCTACCGCAGCACAACAACATTTTGTCACCCCAACATAGCGCGACAATATGGATGTCGCACTACTGCAGAACAACAATATAAGACCCTAAGTGTCACCCTGCCCTGACAGACACTGGCCCCTTCCACACTTTGTCCTACTTGCTAAAGCGGGAAGGACTAGACAACATGCAGCCTCATCTACGTAAGGACGGTCATATGTTGTAGGGGTGTATCAATCTAGCGTTCGACGCTCTCGTACCGACAAGTTCCACTCAAATGACGATCCTGCCTCTGGTTACGTGGGCTAAGTGGTTGCAGGTGCACTGTACAATTGCGAGGGTAATAGGATGTTGTGATGTCCTCCTGATGTCAGCACCGAAGGTGTTGTAGCTAGATAGCGTGTGATGTGCACTCTGAGAGGGTGGAGAGATATGTGAGAAGTGTTGTCGACCAGCATAAGATTGTGCATAAATAAACAAGTATTAGTTGATAGAACCGTAATTGAAATGTTTATGGAAGCAATATTCATGACAAACCTGGTGTCGGAACAAAGCAAGGTCCTGTCATGTTGAAGGGATTGGTGACGTCCTAAGAAGGTAGTGAATTAGGACACTTAGAACTATTTCGACTTCAAAAACAATATAAGATAAAATTATATCAATTTCTATCTAAATGTACTCTAGGTTTATCTAGTGTGCCTACTCTACCGATCAAAGCACTTACAGCCTATCTAAGAAGGTAAATTGTAAGAATGTAAATACGAAAACATAAATAAGGTAGAGAGAGCAAACTCGGCACAAGAATTTTTTTGTGATATTGATGGCATGAATGCCACCTCTGATCCACGTTGAAGCTCCACAAAGGATATACTCCTGATCGGCACCCGGACGCGGCTCTTGAGCCACCAAATCACAAAGATAAGGCATCCACCTGGATGAGCTACCAAGTCACCAAGGCAATGTCTCATTACTAGCCTCTCTTCCGGTTCCTTGCCGTCGTGATCACTTCGGAGCTTGAGCCACCAAAGCAAGGGTCTCCGCGTCCCTGCACAATCGTCTTGCCACCACTCCACACGAAGTCAGAGAGTCAACAAGTTTGCCAACGAATCACTAAGACTCCAAGGTGCAGGTATACCACTTGGTACAAGGTTGGATCACTCCTTGATCCGCTCTCTAGGGAACAATCACCTAGAAACACTCTCTCTAGGCATATAAACATTAAACACTCTCTAATATTGTACTTAATCATCTTGGATAATCACTTTAAGCACTTTAGTGGCTTGAATGTCTTCTCAAGTGTACATGAACTTCTCTGGACTCTAGCACCTTCAAATGGCCAAGTGGATGGGTATTTATAGCCTCAAACTCGCGCACTAGTCGTTAACCCAACAGTTCAGAAAAATTATTAACACCGAATGATCCGGTGAGAACACTAGTACTAACACCGGATCATCTAGTGAGTATACTCTCACAAACTAGCCGTTGGAACCCCACTCAAGCCTCTATGAACATCAAACACACCGGTGTATACTTCATCTCCATCACCGGACTATCCGATGAGTTATCCTGAGCCATCCGAGCCTTTCCTTCTTCTCTGTGTAAATTGCTCCGGTGTAAGTATCTGGTGCACATCACTTCATCACCGGACTATCCGGTGAGTTGACTTTAGCCAATCGAGCCAATGCAACCCTCTCTAGAAATAATGCTCTGGTGTGCACATCATTCATCACCAAACGATCCGATGTGTTGATCTTCGTTCTGCCTCTTTGTATTGTTCATTGTTCGGTGTGTGCAACACTTTGATCATCGGACCATCCAGTGCTTTGATCTTCAACTTCAATAGTTGCAAGCTTATCTAGACAAAAATGCTCCGATGTGTGTCTTCTCTAATCACTGGACCTTATGGTGAGGTCTTTAGGTCTCTCACCCTTTTTGTCAAATATGCTCCGGTGAGTTCAACACCTAGAGCACCGGACCATCCGGTGAGGCAAATCCTCCTAGAACTTCTCCAATTCAGTCCAACTGTGTCCCGACTGCGGTGGCTTCTTCATGTATTGTATCCATGAGACCTGCTAACATATATTCTTGACAAACATGTTATCTCATTGACTATATTGTCATTAATCACCAAAATCACAATCATGGCCTAATAGGGTCATTTTCGCTACAATCTCCCCATTTTTGGTGATTGATGACAACACAAACAAAACAAGTGGTAAATAATAAATGATATCAAATGTAAAGATCATAAGCGAGCACACAGTCTTGCCACATTGCTTGGATACATGTTCTTACCACTTAATCCCCCATTGTTGTGGCTCTCCCTTTCTCCATTGCCACTATTTCCTTTGAACGACCTATGCAAGAGCTTCTCTTTTGTCAATATAGGCGTCTAGCATCTTTTCTTCTCCCCCTTTGTCAACTTCGGTATTTCTAGATGTCTTTGCTTGTTACTACAATCTCTTTGCATTGTTCATCTTGCTTTGATCGTTAAACTTCTCCCCATTTGTCAATAATCTCTCAAAAAGGACTATAAACATATGTTGAACTCAAGGGAAAAAGAATTAGCGCACATGGGAGAGAGCTTCACAAATCACGATCCAATAAAATAATACCAATTGTATGGATATCACTACAAAAGAATGATACCAATTGTAGCATATGAAAGCACAAGGATCATAATTTATGAAACTCACATAATATAGTCTAAACTCCCCCTATATGTGTGCATATATATGATGAGAAAGAAATATATACACAACTAGACAATTATAAAGATAGGAAGTTTAAACTATATTATGCATAGAGGTAGCTTAAATACATAAAAGATTTTACAATGATATCAATTGAAACATTTAAACATTACATACCTCCGGGGACATATTGATTGCTCCATGAGACTACAAAAGATGTCACTAGAAACACATGTTAGTCTCAAAATCACAACTTATAGGATATACTCCCCCTAAATGTGTGCATACAAGTGTTTAATACTTATAAGATATATATATATATATATATATATATATATATATATATATATATATATATATATATATGCACTTGTTATTGGTAACAATGGAAATTTATCCTATAGATTGGGTCATGGCACATGAAATATACCAATTATAAAAACTAGTGTCATGTAAAGAACCTACAACTAATAAACTATGTAGGTTTCTCATGGGTTAGAGATAAACACAAGTAGCCTACCATATGAAAATCTACACTAGGCATTGCAATAAATTGAAATAAGCATATGCAATCCTAGACAAGGCAAATGAGCTAGATGCAAAATAAAAATACATGAACATAAGTCTAGCTATCATTTACCTCTTTTACTTTTGGATGGAGATTTGGGTATGTAATGATCATGATCTTTATCAATGCGCACATCTTCTATACTTGGCTTATTTGCTTGAATCTTCACTTCATTTTGTGAGCCAAGCCTCCAAATCCCCATAGCCGCTTCGGACTTCAAGTCTTCTTTAGAATCCAAAACCGATTGAGATCCCTTCATGTTGGTGATGACTTCCTTGGGTGTCCAATAGGTTGGTTCCACCTTCAATATTTTCTTCTAACCATGTGTGCAACCACCTTACCATTGTCCTTCTTCTTGAGGTTGTAGTGGTTGCTCTTGGTCTTGATCTTGTAGTTAGGCTTGATGTAGAGGTTGAAGGTCTTGTTAGAGAGGTTCGTCATCTTCTTCTTCTCCTTGATCTCCTTCTTCACTTGTTTACATTGGAAGGATTTGTAGCCTTCTTGATGGCATTTGAAGCATGTCACGGTGGATCCCTTTGCAAGCTTCTTCATCATGAAAGTACGGTTATCTTGAGGAGGTTGGACATATCATTTGCCCTTTAAACTAGTCAAGTTTTTCTTGAGCTTCTCCACTTCTTGCTTAAGCTCATCATTCTCTTGTGCAATGAGGTCATTAGAAGGTTCTACAAAAACATTCTTAATGTATTTCTCATTGCAAATGGGTGAGCATGATAAATCAATTAAATCATCATAAGAAGTGAAAGCATCTACCTTATGATTATAATTAAATAGAGAGGTAGATTGCTTCAAATGGACCTTAGTTTAAGATTCGATGCACTCAAATTTACCTTTAAACTCTTCATGATCCTTGTTTAGCAAATTGAATTTGCACAATAACTATTTATAATTAGAAACAAAGATAGCATGAATGTCATTAAGTGCATTAAATTTCTTAAGCTCTTTTGATTGTTTCTTAAGGACCCTTTGTTGTTCTTTGATCAAATAAAGGAGTTTATCATAGAAAGGAGAATCCTCATCGGATCCATCATCACTTACATCACTATCCATACCTTTGGCCATAAGGCACTTGTGAGATGACTTGCGACAACGACTTGTGTGATGACGATCTTGAGGAAGAGCTTTTCTTGGAGGGGAGGATGGTGAAACTTTCATCACTTGAGCTTGACTTTTCATCGTCGCTCACCCATCTCCCTATGCTTGTGAATGCCTTGTCTCTCCCCTTTGTCTCCCTCTTCTTGATTTTGGTCTTCTTCTCCTTCATGATATGATCAATTGTGTTGATCAAGTCTTCAATGGATATAAGATGATCAACCTTGGCATTAATCTTCTTCATGTTCTTCTCTAACTTTCAGAAGAGCTTGGCCATCTTAGGATCAATTTTTTTATCACTTGATATGTTTTGATCATCATCTTCATAGCTCTCTTCATCTTGATCACCATCATCTTCGCTTGAGCTTGACTCTTGCTCTTGTCTCCTCATCCTTGCCTTCATGTGTTTGAATTGAGCTTGCTTGCTTACGAGAGTAAGGTTCTTGGTGTTAGATGAGGAAAAAGCTTCCACCCCCATGTTCAGTGTCATGTCATGGATGGTGATCTTACCAAGCACTTGACTTTGAGTCATTTTCTTGATGTCATTATTGTCATAGATGATGGAGACTATCAACTTGTACTTCTGAAGAAAAGCTTGAAGTATTTTTCTCACTACTTGATTATCTTCAATTGGCGTCAAAACTAACCTATTGATCTCATTAACAAGAATATTCAAACGTGAGTATATATCATTAGTACTTTCATGGGATAGTTACTTGATGCCATTGAGCTTAGTAACAAGTATATCTTTTGTGCCTTCATGTATTTCAATGAGACTAATCCAAATATCATGTGCATTGGTGAGACAATTGATTAAATGCATCAGCACATATAGATTATAAAATGATACTCTTGGCCAATGCATTTAATTGTCTCTCCTTGTTGGTGATGCGAGGTCTCATCTCATCCTCGGTGACTCTCTAAACATCCAACCATCAGGATTGCAAATAACAAGTCATTAGAATTTTCCACTGGGGAAAGTTTGTGCCATCGAAAAGCAGAGCACTATGGGAATCCATCCCAACCCCGAACGTCACAACTCACTAGGTGGTGAAGCATAACCGATCACAATGAGACTAAGGCTCAAATGCCACTTGAATTAGCAAAACCTTATGAAAGGTGTGAAACTCTCATCTAATACCAATGCCACCTTAGTCCACATTGGAGCTCCACAAAAGATATGCTCCAGATCTGCACCCGGTCACAGCTCTTGAGCCATCAAGTCACAAAGACAAGGCCTCCACTCGGATGAGCCACCAAGGCAAGGTCTCACCACTGGCCTCTCTTCCGGTTCCTTGCCGTCGTGATCACTTTGAAACTCGAGCCACCAAGACAAGTGTCTTCTCGTACCCACACAATCGCCATGTCGCCGCTCCACACCAAGTCGGAGGGTCAACAAGCTTGCCGGTGAGTCACCAAGACTCCAAGATGCTGACGTACCACTTGGTACAAGGTTGAATCACTCTTTGATCCATTCTCTAGGCAGCAATCACCTAGCAACACTCTCTCTAGATCTACAAGCACTAAACACTCTCTAATCTTGTTCTTAATCATCTTTAATAATCACTTTAAGCATTTTGGTGGCTTGGATGTCTTCTCAGGTGTACATGAACTTCTCTGGACTCCAGCACCTTCAAATGGCTGAGTGGGTGGGTATTTATAGCCTCAAACTCACACGCTAGCCGTTAACCCAACGGCTCAGAAAAGTTGTTAACACCGGATGATCCGGTGAGAACACTAGTACTAACACCGGATCATCCAGTGAGTACACTCTCACAAACTAGCCATTGGAACCCCACTTAAGCCTTTGTGAACATCGAACACACCGGTGTATACTTCATCTCCATCACCGGACTATCCGATAAGTTATCCTGAGCCATCCGAGCATTTCCTTCTTCTTTGTGTAAATTGCTCGAGTATAAGCATCCGGTGCACATCACTTCATCACCGGACTATCCAGTGAGTTGACTTCATCCAATCGAGCCAATGCAACCCTCTCTGGAAATAATGCTCCGGTGTGCACAAACTTCATCACCGGACCATCTGATGCATTGATCTTCGTTCTGCCTCTTTGCACTGTTCATTGTCCGGTGTGTGCAACACTTTGATCGCCAGACCATCCAGTGCTTTGATCTTCAACTTCAATGGCTGCAACCTTCTCTGGACAAAATGTTTCAGTGTGTGTCTTCTCTGACCACCAGACCTTTCGGTGAGGTCTTCATGCCTCTATCCCCTTTTGTCAAATATGCTCCGGTGAGTTCAACACCCAGAGCACCGGACCATCCGATGAGGCAAATCTTCCTGAGACTTCTCCAATTCAGTCCAACTTTATCCCGACTATAGTGACTTCTTCATGTATTGCATCCATGAGACTTACTAACATATATTCTTGACAAACGTGTTAGTCCCATTGACTATGTTATCATTAATTACCAAAATCATAATCATAGCCTAATAGGGCTATTTTCGCTACATAGGTGGACTTGTGCTTCCCCCGCCGAGCCTTTAGATAACCGATCTTGTACTTGAATTGTCATAAGATTTATTTCATAATGTATAAACATTCCATATCCTGCTTCTCAATGATCTCATTAAACATTACATTTGTAGTTAGTGCGGAAGTGAGGTTGCGTTGCGTTGCAGGTATATTTTCCATCTTGCAATTGTGCTCCACCACTCTTGATGCACCCAATGTGTCACATACAAGCCCTAAGTTTTGCACTTCACACTGTAGTTTTCTTGACTTGAGCAAGTAACACCAAACTTCCTTTGTGATGATAATGCCTATAACTTCACTATATCATGCAATTCAGACTTATTTGGGAACACTTGATTGAGACAGACCCTATTTGAACCACACTCGCAAGGATAATCATGGCTCTCCATAACATCCATCATCGCTTTATTAGGAATATTCCATTCACCAGGCACATGATCTTTGCAATATATTACAATTTTAGAACACTCCACGTCACCCTCTTCCCCGTTTCCCTTCCCCCTCCTCTTCCGCTTCCCCCCCCCCCCCCCCATTTACACACCTCATGCATCACATTGTGGTCCATTAAATCCAACAGACCAACAATTGCTTCATTTTCCTCCCCTTCATCAGCTCAACCCTCTTCTTCTATCGGTCTCATTGCTCTGTCCAATCCCACATCACTATCGTCACACAATTCTCTCTGACACAACTGCACTAGCATAATACACTCAGCCCTATGTTGTTTGCACCACTTGTCTGTTTGATACATACGCTTTAACTCCCAAATAACTAGATCTAACGAACGAGCCCATAAATATTGCACCCTAACAGAGTAAATCTAGGGTCCAACAAAAAATGTTAGGTGAACCATTTTATTATATCCTTCATCCTTGTACCCTTAGGGTTCGGGGGACAATAGGAAAGTTGCTCAATTCAACACCATTTGGATCATTACAAACTTCTCCATGAACATAAAAAAACCTTATGTATTATTGTAGAACCTGACATATCTACGACATGGCACAAATTTTAGTATAATTAACAATTACCTAACGTGTAATACCAAAATAATATTGTTGACACTAACCACCAGCAATCATAAATTGTACATCTATTAAATTAAAATTCAACAATAAATAGTGCATCTAATTCTAATCCTAACCTACATTCTTACCCTTACCTATCCCTAAATTTTAAGCCTAACCTAACACTAAATTATAATCCTAGTTCAATCCCTAACCTAACTGAGATTCTAAGCCTAAATAACCTATCTATACATATGTCTAAGGTGGCTAACCTACCATGTTTCCATCAAATCAAATTTTACAAAGTAAAAAAAAAAAAACCTTCTTCTTCCCTCCTCCTTCATCCTCCATCTTATATCTTCTTCCCTCTTCCTCCTCTCTCCTCTATCACCTGGCTTCTTTCTCCATCTTTCTCTGCCCTCTCTCTCCCGCGGCCAAGCATGCCGGCCCTCTCTTTCGCATGCGACAGAGTTGGCCAAATAAATGGCCACAGAGAGAGAGGGAGGAGGGCCGGCGACACTCGAGTTAAAACCAACCCATTGTCGTGCTACCGTGTCGAGACAATAGCACGCATCGCGCTATGGTAGGACGACAAGAGGTTCTTGAGGCATGATACAATGACATTATTGTTGTCGCGTCACGGTAGCGCGACATTAATAATTGTCACAATGTCAATGACAGTGTCCTAACAAGCCTATCATTATGCTACCTTGCAGCGAAAAACCCTATTTTCATGCTCCCATGAGCAAATTTTTTTTCGTGCTAGGGTAACAGGACTGGGTATTATTTTTAAAAAAAAATTGAACACACGTGTAGCGGCAGTTTTCTCCCATCCGTTTTCATCCCTAGTGCCGCCTCTGGACTTGAATCTCCTTGAATTGGGCTCCTCAAAGCGAATCGACGTACGACTGGCTTTGACAAGCCAGCTCCTTGAACAACGGAGCCTCTAGAACCATGTTTCTTCGTCGGACATGAATTGATCACACACCATGAAGGTGTGAAGCCGAACAGGAGCAGCACCAGAGACCAGCAGAGGAAGAACGGCCTCTTCACTTCTTCAGAATCAAAAGCTAAGCAGCAAGCAGTATCAGAACATCCAGGGCTCAGTTCCAGGATCATAGAATGATTACTGCCAATTGCCGTGTAATCTGATAAATAGCTTAGCAACTTTTGGAGAACAAAACATTAGCACGAAATGAGCATTTCTGGCAGAAAACACACCAAATGGGCATTCACTTGTCGCCTTTCATCTATACTTGTGATATTGCTATTGACATCCAAGCACAATTGTGCAGCAATTTAGCATGTTGCAACTAGATTTCATGTAAAAAAGTACCTGCCCAAAGGCTTCAGCATCAACTAGATTAAAGCGTTAAATAAATATCTGCCCACAGAACTTTGCATTACTAAACAATAGTTTTTAAATCAAGCATAAGATATACAAAGATCACACCAAATGGATGAGCAAAAATATAGGGCAAACCAAAGAAGGGTGGGAAGAATGAACCTTCTCCCCACAGAAGAGGGAGAATGAGACGACCAGTCTGCGACCTACCATGCTTTCACTCGTGCCTTCGTCTCCTGCAGGTCCAAAACCAAACAAACTCCTGCACAACCATATCCCCTATTAAAGCACCGAAGATGTTGCAATGGCCTCGTCACACAACAAAACCACAGCAGTAGAATACATGCTAATAGAAAGAGACATCCAGGAGTGCCAGTGAGGTAACAATGTCTGGCCTTGGAGTCAACAAAGCCAGCAGGGGCGCCAATGGCAAAAGCCAGAGCTCCAGGGGCAAGGCCATGCTGCTTGCCCTGGGCAAGGGTCTCCCTGAACAAGTTCTACCTCAAGAGAAGGTTGTCGAGAGCTACCTCCAAAACAGCAGCTGCAACGATCCTGCCACCAGGGAGAAGCTTGAACGCCTTTGTAAGCTTTCTTGTTTCGTATCAATGGTTATTTTACAGCCTAATCCTTTTTTATGTTGAGAATTTTGATTTGACAACATAGTTAGTTTAGCTCTTCTCAAAAAAAGATCTTTAGTGCAACCTCACCAATGAGTAGTCGCTAGACTGTTATTTTTGTTTGGAACATGTACAAAGAAGACGAGATTTCCATTCAGTACAAAAAATATGTGCACAAAAAAAATCAGTTTAACTTTTGCTATAAGAAAATCACCACGACACGGATTTAGTTACCATTTCTTTCCTGTTTCTGGTGAGGGCTGAGGTGAATAAGGATTAGGAGTACATAATCATAATATCTAGCCTTCATTTGTAATGCAAGGATTTGCACCAGACCCTACAAATCATTCCCCTATGATTTTATTTTACAGGCAAGACTACTACAGTGAGGACAAGGTACACTGTTATGTCCAAGGAGCTCCTGGATGAGCATCCAGAGCTTAAGACAGAGGGCACTCCAACACTGACACCACGCCTTGATATCTGCAACGCTGCAGTGCTTGACCTTGGTGCAGCTGCAGCTCGTGCTGCCCTTGATGAATGGGGCCGCCCTGCAGCTGATATTACCCACCTAGTCTACATCTCATCTAGTGAGCTTCGTCTCCCAGGGGGCGACCTTCATCTGGCAGCACGTCTTGGACTTAGTCAAAACACCGTGCGCACCTCCCTTCTCTTCCTTGGCTGCTCCGGTGGTGCCGCTGCCCTCCGCACTGCCAAGGACATTGCAGAGAACAACCCAGGAAGCCGTGTGCTTATAACAGCTGCCGAGACCACTGTGCTAGGCTTCCGACCACCAAGTTATGACCGTCCTTATGACCTTGTTGGTGCTGCCCTGTTTGGTGATGGTGCAGCAGCTGCAATTATAGGAGCAGGCCCCATCACACCAGAGGAGAATCCCTTCTTGGAGCTTGAGTTCTCGACACAGGAGTTCCTACCAGGACTGAGAAGGTAATCGATGGCAAGATCACAGAAGAAGGCATTAATTTCAAACTGGGGCGTGATCTGCCTGAAAAGATTGAAAGCCGTATAGAAGGATTCTGCAGGACACTCATGGATCGGGTTGGGATAAAGGAGTTCAATGATGTGTTTTGGGCTGTGCATCCTGGTGGACCAGCAATACTGAACAGGCTAGAGTTCTGCCTCAAACTTCAGCCAGAGAAACTCAAGATTAGCAGAAAAGCATTGATGAACTATGGGAATGTGAGCAGTAACACAGTCTTCTATGTGTTGGAGTATTTGAGAGATGAGCTGAAGAAAGGGGCAATAAGTGAAGAGTGGGGGTTGATCCTGGCTTTTGGGCCAGGCATCACATTTGAAGGACTGCTAATTCGAGGCATTAACAGAAACAGAAAGATCTCCTAAAAGAATTTTACAAGCTACTCTGATGGAGCATATGAGAGGATCAGACAAGCATCACATGGCATACATAAAAGATCAATAATATATAGGAATATCTCATAAAGAGCATAGATGTCTTGATGGCATCTGTGCACTATATAGTCACTGTTTGATTGTATTTATGTTTTTATCCATCAAACAATGTACGGTACTGGAGTTTGCTTCCAAGACACTAGTAGAAATTAGGTACCATAATGCATGTTGTTCCAGTATACTATCTACTGACTACAAGACTCTTTCTGTACTGATTGTACACTTGAGTAAAGTGATTACAGGCCAGTCACCAGCTACATACATCTCAAAGGAAAAGTAAGCTGAACAACTAAATGTTGAGACATAAAACACATCATTATAACAAGCATTTTACAGTGACAGAAAGTACACTGTACCAACTATCATGATCCCCTTAGTACTTCAACAAATATTTCACTTTAACGTTACTTTAAATATTATTAAAAGACAGAAAAGTAGAGCACGTTCTTACAGTGAAGGGATTATGGAATAGCACTTCTGACCATTCTGCTACAGAGACATCCATTACATTCTGACTTAACCATGGACCTTGAGAAAAAACAGCCCAATGGCAACAGGAAGAAAACACTAAATCCCATGTGAAAGCCTATCTTCTTCAGTTGGCATCATCATCCAAAGTCCAAAGCACATGAATCAATCAGAAGTAATGCGGATGCCTCTAACAAATCATGGATTTGAACTTGGTGCACCCTCTTCAAGAGACAATTCATCAACAATCTTCTCCCAAGCAAGTTTAGCATCACCTTTCACAAGAAACTCCATCTTGGCAACAACATCCTTGGCCTCTGTAGACCTCCCTCCCTTCACCAACCCCTCAACCAGACCCTTCACGGACTCAAATGGTGGAGCAGCTTTCATCACAAAGCAGCTCTTACAAATCCACAGCGCATCATCAAGCCTCTCTTTCTCCACCAAGCTCTTGAACAGCACCACATATGTCTGCGAATGCGCCGACACACCCAAGTCACTCCTCCCCTCTCGCCTTTTCACCACCTTCATCCTCTTGAACACCCGTGTCGCTGCCCCAACATTCCCCTCCTTGCAGTACCCCTGCACGAGAGCGTTGTAGGTAAGGTAATTTGGCTCCACCTCATTTGACTCCATCACATCAAGCAGCTCCTCGCCCTTGAAGCTCTTGCCTTTCTTAGCAAACCACTGTATCCTGCAGTTGTATGTGACGACGTTTGGTTCCAGCTTGCTGGCACTGATCTCCTTCAGAACCTTCTCAAACCCCTCCTCGTCATCCTGCGCAGAGTATCCGGCGAGGACAGTGTTGTAGGATATGATGTCCGGGGCAGGGCCGTGCTTCAACTTCTTGTTGGCCATTTCATCGAGCAGCTGGCGCGCGGCGGTCAGCTCGGAGTTCTTGACCAAGGCGTGGAGGAGCACATTGTGGGAGGCGCAGCCGGGGGCGACCCCGAGGGAGGACTCCGCGGAGGTGAAGGTGGACTTAAGGTCGTCGAGGCGGCCGGCGCGGAGGAGCGCCGAGAGGAGCGCCGAGAGCGAGACGTCGGAGCGGGCGGAGGGCGCGGAGGAGGAGAAGGCGCGGAGCGCGTCGTCGGGGCCCGGGAAGAGGGAGAGCGCGCGGGCGAGGAGGCCTGGGGAGGGCGGGGCGGAGGCGAGGAGGAGGTCGAGGAGCGAGGCGGCGAGGTCCGGGCGGCGGAGACGCACGAGGCGGGAGGCCGCGAGGGAGAAGAGCGGGCGCGAAGTGTGGAGGCGCGGGAGGTCGTCGCTGGAAAGCGCGGAAGCGACGAGGGAGTGGACGCGGGCCGGGTCGCCCTCGGCGCGGACGGCGTGCAGGAGGTCGAGCACTTTGGCGGAGGAGGCGGGCGCGGCGGGAGTTGGGGTGGAGGTCGCCGAGGGATCGACGTCGGGAAGCGCAGAAAAGGCACGGAGGACACGGGCGGAGGCGGCGGCGGCGGCGGCGCGTGGGTGCGCGGCGTGGCGGCGGCGGAGGAGAGACGCCATGGTGGTGGGACTACGGGGTTTGGGAGGGCTTGGGCCTCTCTCTCCCGTTCTTTTCTCACACTGTGCCGAGCGCTAGGGTTTGGGACGAGATGAGATTCGTCTCTCACAATCTCACTCACGGTTAAGCTACCAACAGCAGAGTTCAAAAATTCGTCGATAACCTATCAAAATGCGTGATAACCGATCATCTCGGTCCGACTCGGTATCAGAAACTGAACGGTAACTGAATTTGAATTCAAAATTTCAAAAAAATAAAAAATCCTAAAACAAATCCTAAAACAAACTAGACACAATTCTAAGACCTCCTGTGAAAAACAATTTCAAAAATAATGTCATTTGCATCATATTCTATATGGAGGAAGTTTGAAAAGAATGAAAAAATTTGAAGCGTGCGGCTCAGTTATTAACTTATGTTAAGAAAAATTTTAACATACAAACACATATTATTCTTATGTAAAACGTATCTTAAGAGAATCTTTAAAATTAATTTCACTTTATTTAGAGTTTTATTAATTTTTCTATAATTTTTACAAAGTTCACAAGTATAAAGTGAATATGTTAAGAAACAGTATTGTAATTAACTTTTTCATGTCTACTATTATTTTTCCTACGTAAATAATAGTATAAATAAACTAATAAAAGTGATTTCACTAATTTTTAGGTGTGATGGATCAGTTATGAATTAATCTAATCGTAACACATTTACACAATCCTGCATATTACAATAACTAATTCATGAGTTCATGTATTTTTAAAAGAGATAGAATCATGTAAGAAGACTAACAAAACTAGTTTTATGATTTTTAGATTAGTAAAGAGTAAACTATGCATTTAACTTGGTTTAACAAATACATTTTCTCATAGAAAATTTTGAACTTTTTTATAATTATAAATATTTTTATCATGTAGATCATGTTACAAGGAAACCAACAAAATTTATTTCATGTGATTTGAAGCTCAGATAAATTAGTTATTGATTTTACAAGATTGAGATAATTTTTAGGTGTTTTGTTGAACTTCACTGAAAATCGAGAAAACTCTCGATAAATCGAGAAAACCGAGAGTTACCGATAATGCAAAAAATTCGAGAAAATCGCTCGTTAACCGGTCCTATTCGACGGGTTACCGAGAGGTCAATTTTATGAATTTTTCCCCAAATTTTAAATTTTATCAAACGAATTTTGTTCGAAATTTTTTGAAAATTCGAGCGGTTATCGCGGTTACTACGGTTTTTCGGTTACCACGACAACTCGGTTACCGAGGTTCGATCAGTAACGTGAACCTTGTCACTCCAGTCTGTAGCAGTTTGTGTTGATTTTAATAAGAACAACGCTAACCTGATCAGTGGTCTATTACACAGAATGATCTCACACAAGTTTAACAATTAAACTAATGGACTATCACACTTGCTCACCTTAGGGTAATAGTATGTTTGAGACAGAAATATTATATGGTGTGTCTGGTGCTTTGTTGATGGGCACCGCATAAACGTCCAATCTAGGTACTAGCATCAGACGCTCCGTCGTTACACGATCCAAGCCATAGATCGCACAAAGCACCCGTCGCAACATTCCTTACGAACTATCGAAACGGATCGAGCGACCAACTTAGCTTTGTCCTCGAGCTGGTGTAGACACCTCAAGCAATAAAAACTCAAACAAGCTTGTGCAATAAAAAATAAAAGTCTTTCCATATCAAAGATAAAAAAAAAAACCAAACTCAAACCCAACAACATATCTGATGTACTCCATAGCACAACAGAAGAACAAAGAAATTGTACACTTTGTTGTACAACATTTGTGCAATAAAAAATAGAAGTCTTCCCATATCAAAGATACAACAAACCAAACCCAAATCCAACAACATATTTGATTGTACTCTATAGCATAACATAAGAAGAAGAAAATTGTACACTTTACTGCACAACATTTCAGATTGACTCATTCAACATTTTAATTTAACATATGCAACACTAAAACGAAACAATTGCAACAACTGTAATGTTTTCTAGAAAATAAATTAATCCCTTGAGCAACATTGAAACACAACAGCATCAACATTTAGATAGACAAGAGCCTAACATTTTTAGAACAAATTCCAACAATACAAATTTGGTTGCTGCAACATTTAGGAAAGTTAGTCCCAACATTCCAAATCACCTAATGAAACAAAACAAACAGCATCAACATTTACATAGACAAGAGAACAGTTTAGAACAACAAATTCCAACATTATATATACAAATTGGTTGTTGCAACATTCAGAAAAGGTGACTAAAAAAACATTCAGAAAAGGTAATACTGGCGTTTCAAATGATCCAATGCAACAAAACCCAGCTTCATGTACACCCACGATAATGATGGCAACTAGCTTTGCCATGGCTTTTAGATACCATCACGAATTGGAAGAGGGTATATGAAAGTGCCTAGAGGGGGAGTGAATAGGCTTTTCTGAAAATTAAAACTAAAAACAGCGGATTAAAACTGCTGGATATTCCGGTGAAGGCCGGATACTCCGGTATGGTTCGGAGTATCCAGTCTAGTCCGGAGACTCCGGCCTAAATGGGATTTTCAGAATAAATGTGAATTAAAGATAACAACTAGAGTCTAAGGATTACACTAGGTCTACTAGATATCACAAAGCTAGAATAACACTTAATACTAGCAAGATTGTCACTAGAGCAATTTATATGACAAATCACCAAATTCACACGATAAAGTAAATTACGCAAATAAGAACACGTGAATTTATCCCAGAGTTCGGTCACCTCACAAAGAAGTGCCTACGTCTCCGTTGAGGAGCTCACAAAGAGCCGGGTCTTTTCCAACCCTATCCTCTTCTAGCGACCACCAAGATCAAGCTAGAAATTCTTACTCAATTCGAAGATATTTACAAACTTCCCGAGGCACACCACAAGTTTTGGGTGCTCTTCGGGCGACTCCTTTCCTTCTAGAAGCCCAAAGCTTCAAGAGAGATGATTGCAGTAGATGCTCGATGAAGAACTCAATGCTCAAGTGGCTTGAACCCTCTCCAAATACAAACTCTCAAATTTTTGCAAACTTTGCACTAGAGGTGGTTGGAGGGGCTTTGAATGCTCTTAAAGTGCTCAAGAGGTCTCAAGTTTACCAGCCACAGCAAGCTCTAAATGCTATGGAGAGAGGAGGCATTTATAGCACTCTCTCACAAACTAGCCGTTACTGTTTTTGTCAGGGCTTACCGGAGTATCCGGTCCTAAATCCAAAAACGGCGTCAGAACGGTCACCGAACGTGTCAGAACTAGCCGTTACAGTTCTGTTGAAATACCGAAGTCTCCGGTGAACACCGGAGTCTTGGGTCCTGACAGACTTTCCAAAAAAGATTAAGTCCGGAGACCAGCCAGACCCTCCGGCCTCTCCAGGTACCGGAGTATCCGGTGAACACCGGAGACTCCGGTCTTTCTTTTCTTTTATCAAAAAGATTAAACGCTAACCGAAAGTCTCTGCCGGACACTCCGGTTAACTCTAAACATTTACCGGAGTATCCGGTGAACACCGGAGACTCCGGTCCACTTTTTAGTTAAAAAAACAACTACTTAACCGAGACTCTCTGGCGGAGTCTCCCTCGGAGACTCCGGTCTGATAACCCTTAAATTACCGGAGTATCCGGTGTACACCGGATACTCCGGCCTTTTTCCGAAAAGAATAAACCGTAACCGAGACTCTCTGCCGGAGGCTACCTTGGAGACTCCGGCTGAACACTGAGTACTGGAGTATCCGGTGAACACCGGAGACTCCGGACTCAGTGAAGATTTCAGAATGAATTATGTGTCCGTGAGTGAATGTGTCTCTCAACTAGGTGGTTCTAAAGGATTTCTTGAGCATTGAGATACTAACCAAGCAATCCAATCCATCCTTCAAAAAAAGCGTCTATCCTAGACTCAATTTCAAAATAAAAGAATGTAAATCCTATCTAATACCCTTCGTTGATTCTCCATTTGTTTCGGCGGGCGTCAAACGTCATTTATCTTCACAACTAATGCTTAAACCTGTTCATCACTCGAAAAGCATGTTAGTTCTTTAATCTTTTTGTCATCAATAAGCCAAAACCCACTTAGGAGGCCTAGATGCACTTTCAGTATAGACACTGATGAAGGCTTGTTATTGGCATGAAAGGATGCAGGGAAGCCATCCTTCCTGTGGACCGGAAGCAATCCAAAGTAGTGAACTTTGGTGCATGCTAATTGGGGATTAGATGGGGTCACCAAGCGGAATGGGAATTTTCTAGTTTAGGATAAGAACAAGGTGAGGAGAGTTTTGTTGGTTGGGTTTTGTACATACGGATGGCAATGAACCCATGTGATTGGGTACCTACAGGTTCTACACCCGTCGGGTCCGAGTTTGGATTTCAAATTTTACCCATGGTATGATGGGTCGGGTACCCAAAATGAATCGGGTTGGGTGCAGGTTTATACTTTCACTCGTGGATGCCCACGGGTCACCCGAGTAGCACTGTGCAGGCAGCCAAGCCTAGGTGCAGAGGGATAAGGCTAGCGGGTTTAGCATGGTTTTGTTCCATCCAAATCGAACCCGACCCATTTCCATCCCTATTTGTACACGTGATTGCTTTTTCAGTTTTGGTTTAGTTGTAACGTACCGTTCGATGGGAAGGTTGCTCCGAACGCACAGAGCCGAGCATTACCGTTTGTTGATATGAGTTTAAGGCCATGTTTGGAATGGAAAATTCTCTTTGTATGTGCCAATCGAACTATTTCCTTTGAAATAGGCGAAGATGCTTCATAGTCCATATGATTGTGTCTTCCAGATGCAAGAGCACAGCGAGATGTATCACATTCAAATGACGTTCATACGACATCACTGATTGAATACCTTGCTAGTTTGATGTGGAAAATAACTAAGCTTATGTTTGCAATGAAGCTGTTGAAATCCTATTGGAATCTAAACTATAAAGGAGTGAATGTGTTTGGTGTCGATCACCACATCCAACCCCTTCAGATCGAATCCAACACACCCCCCCTCTTCCCACAGCAATGTGTCACTTTTTTTGTTTCCTATCTTCCCCTCCGTATCAAATCCAAGTGTCCCCTTCGCTGGTCAACTCCATCTAATAAAAATCGAAAAAATCAAGGTAAACCGAGCCAAACCTAACACACAACCCCTCCGCCACCCCTATCCTCCTCGCTCGCCCTACCCACTCCCGAAATCGCCGCTCACTCCCATCACACTGCACAATGCCCCCGCCCCTCCCCTCGGCCGCTGCCAGCCCCGCCCCCAGCTTCTACATGCCCCCAAGCCCTCTGCCTTCTTCGCGCCCGCCCGGCGCCCCATCATTGGCCCATGGAGGTTAGCCCACTCCCAACGCCTTGCACAGTGCCCCCCACCTGCCGCTGCCAACCTCTCTCCCGACCGCCTCCTCCCCCCCCCCCCTGCCCCATCGTGGGCCCATGGAGGTTACCCTGTCACCATCACCACCGAAAACACTGCTCTGCACAGCGTCCCAATCGTCGTCACCGCCAGCACCGCCCTCTAGCTTCTCCGCACCCACTATAAGTACCCCCGCGTCGAGGGAAACACCATGGTGGTGGCTTCTACCTCAGTGAGTACCCATCCTCCGGCCACCTCGCGAGGTGAGTAACAATAGAATCCATTCTCCTTTGCTCTCCGCTTGTGCGTGTGGCTGTCTATGGTGGTCTCGATCGAAGCTAGCCATAATTTTGTTGAGAAAACCGGTGTTTTCCTGCTTTATGATGACTATCTCCTATTTCATGTTATGCATAGTGAACCGCATGATAAGGTTTCTTGGTTTGGTGCACCAGGTATTTGATCTTTGAATTTTTTAGCGACCGATTACCTGCTACTTGGGTGTAGGCATGGAATAGGATTTGAACACTTTCCACACCTACGTTGTCTAATAAAAAAACCCAATATTAGTTTGTTAAATTATTGATATCAGATGATGGTTTGATATGATCAATTCAAACAATATGAACCATGCTATCTTCCTAACCCCTTTAATCGTGAGCCGATGTGGTCATAAAAATACACCTTTAACAATATGAACCATGCTATCGATTGTATTACGATATTTGTCAGTAGAGCAATGAAATATATTCTAGAGTCCTCATAATGCATATCCCTATGTGTCTAGATTTATTCAAATAAGAAGGTTGTTAGAGTAACGAATCGTTACTTGATTCCCTAAACAAATATTCATACGTAACCATTCAACATTTCAACTAGGACACCTCCTTAATTGAGGTGTAAAGTTGAATTCTTTGTGTGCAATAATTCAGTATCAAACTATCAGCAAGAAGGCGAGGACTGTGAGAAGGACGAGAAGTAGGAAGGAGAGGTCAGTGAGGAGGATGACGATCAACAACCACCTCCACTGATGCGGGCTTGGCATCTTCCACTCTGCCGTCTAAGGTGACACTTTGGGAAGCACAACACCAAGGTAAGATGCTTCGTTTCCCTCTCCGAATTTTGTTGTTGTCTCTGGTCTTAGTGGCGTCATGATGATATGCATTTGTAAGTGATTGTAAAGAGAGATTTGTGGATGGTTGTGGTTTGTGGCTATAAATTTTGGAGCAAAACGTTTTGTTTTTCTTTTTGTCATTCCTAGGATTCCCCGCATAAATTATATCAACAATTTAAGCATAATTGACAGCACCTAAAATGGAAATACAAATTAACTATCATTCCCTGTACAAATGATAAGCGTATTTTTTTTTCCTTTGCCTTTTATAGGTTGGGCATTGAGAAACTAAAATCTGAGGGCCAGTTTTAAAGATTTGTCACTCAAAATAGTAGTATGTGTATTTTGAAGTTCCAAGCTATAACAAGATAATCCTATTTTATCAAATTTCCATGGCTAGAAACTGAATTTGTTATCTTGCTTTTGAAGGAAATTACTTGAACCATTAAATTAAAGTTAGGTATGTATGCTATTATATGAGCAATTGTCTGTAGGTTATTGAAGGAGAGCTATCATACAATGTATCAATATGATCCTACCATTCGTACATAATTGAGTCTGTGAGGTGCTTATGGATTAGCTATTGATAGTGCAACTACAATATAGAGCCACTTTGTAAACTAAATTGTAGAACCTTTAGTAGCATTTTTTTAGCTAGGAAACTTTATAGCCAGGAAGAGCTGGATCTTTTGAGGTTGACAGAAAAGTTCAGCACATAACTCAGAGAATAAGCAATGGAAGAGAGCCTTTTGAGCTGATATCTTTTTTGAAATAAATTTGTGCTGATATCTCACCCTGAAAGTTCATGAGAACTTTAATTTGTTTCTTTGAGTTGTATCATGGCATACTTCTGCAGTAGCCAAAATACGGTGTTAATATATTTGAATTAATAATTCAGAGCTACAGGAGAAAGAAAATTAAATGGCATACTTTTGAACCTTTTCCCAATCATTATGTATTTTTCCTTTGTCCTACCATCAGTACAAATTAATAAGATGTTGTATTTGAGTGCGCAGCCAGTTAAACAAAGTTCTTACATGATGAAATGCATTCAAATACAGCACATTCTAGACAAGCAAATGTTATCTATCACTACATCAAAATTCAGCCACATTCTGGACATTAGTATAAATATAAACTCTCTACACCTTACAACATTCTGTGTGCACAGAAGCAATCCCTGCCAGGCTCCCATCATAGAGAAAATAAAATGGAAATACAAATGAACTATCATTCCCTGTAAAAAAAGAGTTATTATTGAAATGTAATTTGTTAGCATGGGTCATGTTTTAAAATTTATGAATAAATGGCTAAGATAAATTAAGCTTTGAAATTTGAAAGTTTAACTTGTCTGATTCCTAGGATTACAAGATTTTACAAAATTCGTAATCATATAACAATGGTGGAGAGGGAAGGAGTAGAATACATTCTGACACTTTCCTTGTGACAATTAATTGCACCAAATCCGCAAAGCTACATGTTACACATTCATGTTGTTCTTTTAATGTATGTGCTCATGCTTGTCTTCTGTTTTCTTCCCTTGTCATGAACTCACTACTCCCATTAACTATGATGAAGGTTCACCAAGGAGGAGGAAGAGGGACAAGCATTTGTCTAGTAAGTCCACTATTGATGTTCTTGTTGAGATCCAAGCATAACTTACTGCATATGTTAGTGTAATTAGCATCATAGCTGGAATTTGTACGAAATAATACCTTAGCTGGTCAACTCTGTGTCATGGTTGAACTACGTCTTTTTTCATCGTAGATCTGTAGTTTGTCGACAGAATGAATAACTTCACACTAGCTAAGGTTGAACGATGTACTCCTAATTTTGTGTTGCATCCCAATATATCTTGTGTAAACTGTAAACAGCGAATGATGTCGGACTCTGTATAGCTGTCATTATTTCTATCTCATATTTACAAATGTCTCTGAGCGGTTGAGTTTCTCCACGGGAACAATTATCTGCATAATTTGGGTCCGTAGTTCTAAGCCAAAACTTTGCATTCAGTTAATAACCCTAGAACTTTGCTCCACAGGAACAACTATCTGCATAATCTGTAATTCTGTTATACTACCCCACATTCTCCTAGCACAATTAAATCAGAGAAAAAATGATGTGTTTCATTATGTTGGGAACTCATGCTTATGATTTTATTTTACCATGCTGATGTGAACAGGGTCTAACAACAGAATTGGTCCAGAACTACCCTTAGTTAAATTTAAATATATTTCTCTTTAATCCAGAAATGTTGTGTTATTTTCAGTTTAAAATAAATAATGATGTGTTGTCCCTTGGGAGCCCTATGACATTTTTGCTTATGGTGCTAGGTCTACAACTAAACTTGAATTAGGCCCCCTTGTTTAACATATTGCTATTTAATCTAAAATATAGGCCACATATTTTTTATACTTAATTAGTATATATGAATGCATTATGGTTTGGTGCATTACTGAGTGATGCCCTTTATACGATTGTTGATGGTGCTCACCTCCCCTATTTTGGAATGACACTATTTTATAGCAATTGATGAACAATAATTGACACATTATCTACACAAATTCTGCATGACTAAAGGCCTAATGTTTCTCTTGTAGGAATCTGATCTTAGAAAATTGCTTCATGGTTAATCGTGGGTTCCAACTGGTACTTTCTATGCACTGCACAAGTAAGTGACATTGATCCAAAGGATGTTGATTAATGCGCTGCTTTCTGGGGGCTAGTTTAGTAGTATGACATGTTTTTTAGAAGTTTTGCCTTTCTCTTCATCGCCCTTTCCAATCTCCCTTTCCTTTCTCTGTTGCGCTTTCTGTGCTTCTCCCTTTATGAAACTGCTGCAAGGGGATGAACTTTGCCCCCCCCCCCCCTTGTTGCACTTTGCTAAATTGTAAATGGAGTACTTTAATGGTGCCGACTATAACACTTCTTGGATAAACCCAGTCAGTTAATGGAGTTCTTTAATTTTATGACTATTTGTTGCCACTTTACATGCTTGTATCAAGCAGCTAAGAAAGCATGTACAAGTTTATATCTGTATATGTCTCCTTTCTTATTTTTATACTGCCACAAGCTACATTGTGTATCCATGTCAACACAATTAAAATTGTCAATAATTCTTCATGTCATCTAGCTCCCAAAATTGCCAAATATGCTTTTGGAATGATGCGGTGCCATTTTAGTTTAAAGCATCAATGAAATGTTGTTCCTTAGGAGCCCCACCACATCCTTGCTTTTAGTGCTAGGACTACAACTGAACCTGACATTACCTTTTTTTTTTCTTCCACTTCACTATTTTTCATTCTTTTTTGTGTGTGGTGTTGTTGTTGTTGAACCAAGATGATGTTAATTGTAGCAGTCCAGCTTTGCATGATCCTGCATGAGTTCAAAATTTTATTGTTTGCTGAAGGTAGTTAAAATCTCTATTTTGCGCTCCAGACCAAAATTGTTGGGTTGAGAAAATGTGGGGTCTTGTTGTTCTTGGAGCACATTGTTTGGTTTACTCAGTAGTATTACGCATTGCTGGTCAATGGGATGTAACTTGCGATTCATCTTGATCTTGGTTTTGTGACATTCACAAATCAGCCATACCTAAATTAGTCATATTGTAGTGACTTCTTTGGTGTTTTACATGTGTCTTCCACCATCTTTTTGTCACTTGAGTTGTTGTCATACTATATATTTTTCAAATTTCATATATGAGTAAAGCTGAATACGGATAGATAGTTGTTGCAAAAATGTTTGGACTTTGAACTTCTCCCTTTGTTAATCTGTAGGCCTGACTTCTCCAAACAATACGTTTACATGCAGACTTCGGGGAAAAAGAAGAAGCAACTTAGCAAGGATAGTGAGGCAGCACAACAAGCATTGACCTCAAGGGGTGAGCCAAACTCTCTTGCTGCATTTTTCGTTTACAAATTGATGTGTGGTGTTAACTCAAATAGATGAATTATTTACATATGTTTTCCTCTAATGTGTTTGTCTCCTTACAACTGGTTCTTGCCTTATTTGAATTAGATTTTGCCCTGCATCAAGTATTGAATTTATTTAATAGTTCATCGTATCTGTTCTCCCTGTATTCTAAGACCAATTGGATTGTGTATTCTTGATTCGGGATTGATTACTTCGTTCATATAAAAAAGACAGATTACAGACACACCCAACACAGTCCTACTCCATATCTTCCATTGCTCTCCATAGTCATTATAAAATCTACAAAATGAATTAAAGTTCTGCTCTTAGTTTAAGACTGTTGCAAAATGCATGCTTAGTCTAATTTACTAATGCATATGAAAAGTTCAATGTAGTGATAAAACTATTTTGTGTTGTTGTTTTGTTGCTGCAAGAAAATAAATAAGTAATGAAGGTTAGGGAAGATAAATATCAAGCCAGATATTCGCATGCTACTATTTAAGTAGTTGCTACTTTGTTTTGTGCCTAGATTCATCATGCTTGCTTCTGAGGTTGGCCTAAGAATTGTGCTCCTACGGACTTCCCCTGGAGGAGATTGAGACTTGCAAGCATGATTTCTTGACGCAATGGTTTTAGTGGCCCGGTTTGGGAAGCTTGATTACTTTATCATAATGACCTGTAATCCGCATTGGGAGGAGATAACAAGGCAATTATTTTCAGGCCAGACACCACAAGATAGACCAGAATTGGTTGCGAGGGTATACCAGGATAAGCTACGTGATTTACATGATTTTTTGATCAAGAAGAGTCACTTGGGCAAGGTCACATCATATGCACATGTTACGGAGTTTCAGAAGAGGGGTTTGCCACATGAGAACTTCTTATTAATTATGGCCCCTAATAGTAAGTTAAGCAGTCTCGATGATTACGACAAGGTTATTTCAACGGAGATTCATGACCCTGACAAATATTATGTATTACATGCTCTGATTATCAAGCACATGCTACATGGACCATGTGGTGCTCTCAACAAAAACTGCCCCTGCATGATAGATAGACAATGTTGTTTCTGTTATCCTCGATAGTTCTGTTCAGCTATACAGCAAGGCAAATACTCTTATCCTATATATAGGAGAAGGGAATATGGTCATCAAGTGGCGATCAGGGGTGCCGTATTAGATAATAGATGGGTGGCTCTGTACAACCCCACACTGCTTATACGGTATAATTGTCATATTAATGTCGAAGTTTGTTCAAGCATCAAGGCAGTTAAGTACCTATATAAATATGTCTATAAAGGCCATGATCATGCATCATTCTCAGTCGATCCACAAGATCAAAACGGTGCATTAATCAATGAGATTCGATAATACAGGGATACAAGGTTCATAACTCCTCCCGAGGATGTATATCGGATATTTGGTTTCCCTTTGTACGTCGCATCTCCTTCTGTTTTGCAACTCCAACTACATCTGTCAAATATGTAACTTGTGTCATACAAAGCTACCAATAACCTGAATGATGTTGCCAACTGGGAAAAATCTAAGAGGTCAATGCTTACTGAGTATTTCAAGATAAACATGGTGGATAGCATGGCACGTAAATTGTTATGCAAAGAGTTTCTGAAGCACTTCCGGTGGATCAAGTCCGACAAGCGCTGGCAATCAAGGGTAAAGTGGCCGCAAGTTTGGAGAATTGTGTATGCAAACCCTACTGAAGGGGAGAGGTACTATTTACATGTGCTCCTCAACCATGTTAGAGAGGCAACTTCATACAAGAACCTTCATACTGTACATGGGAAAACCTATTCCACCTTCAGGGAAGCATGTGAGATGATAGGGCTCGTAGAGAATGATAGATCACTCGATGAATGCTTGGCTGAGTCTGCTACATTCCACATGCCTTGTGCACTAAGAAGGTTGTTTGTGACAATTATTGTATTATGCAAGGTGACAAATATCTATGGCTTTTGGGAAAATCATTTTGAAGCAATGTCCCAAGATTATTGTCATACACATAATGATGCAGCAAGGGTTGATCAAATAGTGGCTAGGGATATTAGAAACATGGTTCATATGGTCTTCCGGAGGTTGACGACTCAGGTGACGTCCTTGCGTAGTGTTTTTCATTCTTCCCATTTATTTTGCCAATAGTCATGATTTCTTGGTAAAAACATTACAGGTGATCTCCATGATGAATTATGATTTGCAGATAACACCTTGCCTTGTCGATTAAAGTATTATGATTTACATAACACATATAACAATTTTTCTTGTTAACTGTACAAATAATTAGACTCAATTATATTGCTAAAATATGGTGATGTGAATAAATGGTTGGTCAAATGGCAGTTCTCTTATAGTTATATCAGTGCCTATATATCTAACATTGTATTGTAAATATTTTGTTATGTTAACTAACAGCTCGGTTAATATATTTTATTATTATATATTATTCACATAGCTAATTATTATAATGATCAATTGATAGAACTATTAGAGGAATTGTCAGTGGGCATGGACGATGAACATCTGAATCTTATTAATACACTGAACACAGAGCAGCGGTCAGGGTTTGATGAAATAATGGATCACGTAATCAACTTTAAGAGCCATGTATTATTTGTTGATGGTCCAGGTGGCACGGGAAAGACATATTTGTACAAGACATTGCTTGCAAAGGTTCGTTCAATGGGTCTGATAGCCATTGCAACTACAACATCTGGTATTGCAACGTCCATCATGCCCGGTGGTCGCACCGCCCACTCCAGGTTCAAGATCCTCATAAAGCTTTATGACAACAACATGTGTAATTTCACCAAGCAGAGCGGTACCGCTAAGTTGCTTCGCATGTCACACTTGATAATCTGGGATAAAGTTGCCATGACTAAACGTCAAGCTGTTGAAACACTCGATAGGTCTCTTCAAGATATAATGGGATGCTCATAGCTCTTTGGCAGAAAGGTCATGGCATTTGGAGGAGACTTTAGGCAGGTCCTTCCAGTGGTGACACATGGTTCAAGGGCACAGATCACTGATGCTACACTACAAAGGTCTGATATATGGGAGAAGATATGTAAGATACAGCTAACTCGGAATATGAGGGCGCAGTCTGACACATGGTTCTCCGAATAGCTCCTTAGGATCGGCAACAAAACAGAAGAGATGATTGGTGATGATTATATGCGTCTCCCAAATGATATCATGGTTGGGTATAGCACTGCAGAAGAATCAATTGACAAACTCATTGAATTTATATTCCCAGATCTCCAAAACAATTCTACATCAGCGGCCTACATGAGCGCATTTGTTATCCTCTCAACTAAGAGTTAGCATATGGATGAGTTGAATGCAATTATGATCGATAGGTTTCCAGGCAAGGAGATGGTATACTACAGCTTTGCTTTCGTCGACAATTATTCACAAAAGAACTATCTGGTTAACTTTCTGAACTCAATCGCACCAAATGGATGGCCACCACATTTGCTTAAACTCAAAAGTAATTGTCCAGTTATCTTGCTTTGAAATCTTGATCCTCACAACGGTTTATGGAATGGAACAAGACTAATGGTTAGAGCCTGCCAACATAATGCCATTGATGCAAAGATTGTTGGCGGCCAACATGTTGGAAAGAGGGTGTTCATTCCTAGGATCCCTTTGTCCCCGTCAGAGGACACTTCACTTCCTTTCAGGTTCAAGAGGAAACAATTTCCAATATGCCTTAGCTTTGCAATGACTATAAACAAAGCTCAAGGACAAACAATTTCTAATGTTGGTATTTATCTATTTGAGCCTGTGTTTTCTCATGGACAACTGTATGTCACATTGTTGAGGGTGTATCACGGCAGTCGACACGGATTCTGGCTAAGCCAAATAGAGATATAGATGCCATGGGGAGAAGCACCAAGACCTTTGTGTATAGGGATGTATTGGAATGGTGTTCCTCGGTTTCATGATCGGTATCTTACTTCTAACCTCACTATAATTGTTTCATTTGTGAAGTGCAAATGTAACAATTAATTGTTATGTAGGAACGCTTCTGGTTTCTTTGTTATCGAGTGTGAGCGCACATAGAATGGAGAAAGGCTAGAACCAACAATTCATAGAGTAAGTTTTCTCTAACGCACAACAGTGCACAATTCGTACGGATCCTTGTTATTGACATGCAATGCACATGCAGGATGGTAATGACAATCAATTAAGGAAGCAATTTTTGGTAGACCTACTAAAGTATAACAGGAACGAATGTGAAGACGACATCACCTCCCATGTACGAGAAATTGTCAAGAGCATTAGACATTCGATGTTTTCAAAGATAAATTAGTTGTGATATTATATTTGCATATGACTATCTATTTAACCGTATATTACTTGTTGTATCGTTTACTTTTATTTTTGATGTCCTAAAAACATATTAGAAACCGTAGATGTACAAAACTTGCACGTGCGTGTCACACATGTAAGGTTACTATTTAGAAGTCGTAGTTGTACAATTGTTCGTGCATGTCACACAAGCACCCCCAACAAGTGTCCACGGAACAACCTGACTACTCACTGAACTCAAGGACTGAGATTGTGTTGTCCCTCCACCCTCTCCTTACTTAATTTCGAATTCATTGATTTCCTCCCTAAATTGTGCCCTCTATCAAACCATGGTCCCATTTTAATCGGGATTGAGATCCCCTGACTTTAATGGTTGAAGTCATGAGATGACTTCAGGGACCAATCCACCGTGTTGAGAGTCATTTCGCTTGGTTTCAATGTTCCAGTGAAGCCCATCCTAGCGATGGCTCCTGGCTCGACAGCAGCAGTCCCCTCCTCACCAACAACCGGATTGTCGGTTTGATGATGCCATGGATGTTGTCACGCATCATCCTGCAATTGGTGTGCTTCTTTATCTAGTAGACATAGAGTGTTCACATAATATCTTTTTTCTTTCTTACACGCAAACATCTCTGAACATTCCACGTGAAAGAGCACCAAATATATAGAGACGTATTGGAGGGGTGAGATATTGTGGTTGTGCTAGATGTTTTTTTTTTTTTTCCTTGTAGTAGTTGCAGGTTTACAGCATGATTAAATTAAACTAGATTTCATTATGCTTGTAATGTTTTGTTAAATATATGTGGATGATAGCTTAAGCATTGCCATATTCGGTTACACTATTTATATTAACTCAGAATATAAAAGATGTTCTCATAATTTAGAAACCGTAGTTATACCCACATGTGCACTGTTACCAATAGAAAGAAAAAAAGTCCTACTCCCTTAGAGATGACACCCCATCGTAACAAAGAATTGTTCATTGCAATAAAACATAAGTCTCTACCACACATAGTTTCTCTTGTTGATTTGTTCTACATTGAGTTCGGACTGTTGGAGATTCGCCGCCGATAATGTTATTAAACAAAGACGATCGGACATCTCACTACTTGACTTAGTAAACTAGGGTGAAGACCAAAAGATACTTCCATCAACTGTAGGTATCACAACGTGATCTGACGGCACATGACGGCTCCAGAAATGGTACTAAATATGAATGGCAAAAAAACCTTCTAAAAGATGGCAGCTCTCAATACCAAAACTGTGTCGATGACGATTCAATAGCGCGTGGTTACAACGGGAGTGTATGCAGGCCCTGAACTACCCTGGCATCAAGAGTAGCAACTAGGAGGTACAAGTGGATCTTACTACAAGCTACCTCCGCCTAGGCAGATCAGAGGACCTACGTTGTCTCACGTCTGTATCTGATTTCTCCTTCTCCTTAGTGTCCGAATGTTTGAGTTTCCTCATCAAGTCATCAACATAGCGCCGCCAAATAGACTCCCTGTCTTTACTCGCCAGCTTGTTGTACCTTGGATCGGGTCTTAGAAGATCTTTAGCTTCGCTCCAGGAGTTGATTGCAGTCTTCCCTTCATCTGCTGTCCGCGCTGCTACCTCCGGAGTAATAATCTCAGATAGAAGTGCCCGGAAATCGCGTACACACCGCTGGGGGAATTATTAAAAAATCAGTTCAGAACCATACAATAACTTAAGCATCCAAGCTGAATTCAGAAATGCATTGCAATGATGATCCTACAGCAGATGCTTAAATGAGTTCAAATAAAAACATTCAAGGCAATAGAAAGACTCATGCCTACTGCCCATTATTTAAGTACCAATTACAATACAATGGTTTATGTAAATTTGCCCAATATTTAATGGTGTGTTTGGTTTGAGGAGTCAATTAATCCTAGATGGTATGATCCATCATGGGATCATTCCATGAATTTTGGTGAGATGACTCAATTCCTCATATTTATATTAGACATGTGCTTATGAGGGTGACGGACCAACCCATCCCATTACTCAAACCAAACAACAAAATTAGGAGTGAGATGATCCATCACCACCCCACCCCTCAAACTAAAACACACCAAGTAGCTGATAGTGTCTGAAAGTGGTATGGGACTCGGTAGCAGCCTTCCCTGTTGTCTTCCCATAAAGGAAAAAAAAGGTGGTGTGGGCACAGGTTGTGTGCCTAGTGCCCAGGCAGTGGATATGTCCATGCGTGATGCTTTTAAGTGTGTGAATGTCTGCATAACACAAAATTTGGTGGATAAAGGAATTGATTGGAAGTTTGGAACAGGACAGGCCACGATGTTAGGAGTAATTTCAAAGAATAAGTTCAGTAGCAACAGCCAATTACAACATTTGGAATTTACCTCATAGAGGTCCTTGACATGGTCACGAAATAACTTTTCTGCATCACCTTGGCCTAAGTCAGGATTTACAGCACGACCTTGTGGATCTTTTTCAAGTTTCGGTTTGGATTCTGTCCATGATGCCTATAGCAGAAAAATAAAATTGTTAAATTATACAATACTCAATAATTGCGAAGTTGACAATAAGAAGGGAACTAGCAAGTATCGTAATAGAGCAAAAAGATGTCAGTTAAAGACCATAAAAAAGATTAAACTAGATAAAAGTATAAAACTAAATGCAAACAAACACAACCTGAGAAGGGATGACCCATCCTAGCTACAGCCTCATAGATGCTTGATACTTCTCCCTAATGTTGTGGACACCTTTGTGGGCCGCACTTACCAGCGCAAGAGATGCGGCCAGGACCAGGCCAAGCAACCCACAACTTCAGCAGAGGCTTAGAGATAATTATCTTCTATATCTTCAGTTAGTTTAGATCATTTGCTTAATCATCATGTTAGCTTTGGTTGTTAGCAAGATAAGGTTGTTTCCGTTTGTTAGATTGTGATTGTTAGGACCGGCTCTATATAATAAGTGCAGCCAGCAAGGTTTTCATTAAGCAAAGAATAGTCCTAGTCCACCCAAAGCATCTCTTCTTTAGGTAGCGGATGAGTACACTCCATCTCTTTGATTACCCTCAACCCATCTACTAGCCATATCAACTAATAAAAGTAACACATGATGTTCTGGGAGAAATCCAGCACTCAGATTCCAGAAAACAAGCACCAGACCTGATGCCAGCTATAACGGTACAGTTTTCTCAGCCAGCTATCAGCACTATCCAATCTGTCATCTGCCAGGAAGATGCTTATAGAAGAAGGTTGCAGCTAGTGAAGTCATGAAATGAGCAAAAATACAGTGATTGAAGGTAGGAACTTCTCCACTGATATGAAGTTGGAATAACAGAAGCATCAAGGTAGAACATAAAGCAAAAAGATGGGCTCTTTAAAAAGGTGCTAACTGGCCAGCTATGGAATCCTAAGGCACCAAAGATATAAACCTTCTTCAGATTGTTGTCCCTTTCAATCAGAAGCTAGGGTTCATGGGTCTCAATAAAAAGTTAGCGGTTCATGGTTGCTATCCAATTCTCTCCCCACATCTCTCATCACTTTTCTTTCTTTCCAGTGCCAGCAGTAACTGGACAAAGCCAATTTCGCTTCTAACTGGGAATGACACGAGCAATATATCTCCTATGTCGTAAACGAAAAGACAATCATTCATCCCAGCAGTAACTGGCTAATGAAAGCCAGCTTTCCATACCTAGAAAAAAACACCAACCAAGAGCACAAAAAATGGAATGGCGCCGTTTTGTGGACAACAATAAGAGAGACAAAAAAATGATGCACTGACAAGTACTGAGAATTTGAAGCATGTTCAGTTAATGAAGAAATTTAACATGTAATTCAAATCACCTTGGGATCCTTAATCATTTCAACAAGTAAAGCTTGGTATGATGACACAGCCTCCTTTCTTTGGATCTTCAATTTTTCTCTCTCCATTTCCTGTTCCTCCCTTTCTTTCCTTTTGCGTGTTTCGCGTTCCCTCTCCCTTAACTTGGCCTGAGAATACATACCAAAGTATATGTAAAGCAATACACAATAAATAAAGCATCACAAAGTTCATCAGTTAAACTGACTGACTTGCTCATCCACTTTGGCCTTGGCAGCTTGCTCTGCTTCCCGTTCAGCGGATTTTAGTTCCGCTATGTACTCATTAAAAATGGTCTCCCTCTCTTCATGCTTCATGGCTTTGTACCTCGAATCACTCCGGAAATTTTCTTTCACCTATATGATTCAGTGCATGGCATTAATTCATGAATAGAAAGAACTCAAACTTACACTGCAAGGTCATAAACTCCTAATACATTCAACAATATTGGTACATTATTATTACTATTTATTTGATATATCATTTGACTGTGGCTCTCCATACTGTTCTCCTGAGAAATATTCAACAAGATTGTCCTGCAAATAAACATGTAACTTATATATTTATGACGTTCTGAAAGGGATGAGCTGTTTTAGGGCCATGATTGGTTCACAACAGCACACTTACTGATAGAAAGTGCACAACTCGTCAATGTGAACATCAGGACGATGAGACCCAACCACATCCAGATGATATAAGGATCTAGTCACCAATAGATCAGTATGCTAATTTCCACAAAAAAAAAAGGTTACCAATCCACAGGTGTAAATATGAGAAGATATGTCATGTGGATTGTACATAAATCGGATCAAACATGTTCACTGAATGAGGCCTCTAGAGGCACTGGTGCAAAGCAGAATTCTAGGCTTGTCGACAATACAAAGAGGCAGGTGTCAGCCAAATAAGACATGCAGGAAGCAGTAAAAGAGACTTGAAGGAATGGCATATTGGAATGTACCCAAAGAATTATCTTTGGATAGGAATAGGAACACGTGGAAATTAGCGATCCATGAGCCAAAACCCTAACCTAGAAATCAAGTTATTTTTTTCTTCTATTATTACTACTACTAGCGCCATATTACTATCTTTTTTTATTCACGTGGTCCTTGTTGGATTTCATCTCTAGCCTACCGCAACTTGCTTGGGACTAAAGGCTTTGCTGTTCAGTTAAATGTTCTCCAAGTACTTACTTTGGTCCATCGGCTAGTTGAGGTTATATCTTTACTTTCTCGAAGCATTGATTTGAAATCAGCAATGACAGCCTTCCGAGTTGATTGAATTTTTTCTTGAACAGCCTTCACCCTGCTCAAAAATTGACAATGTGTAAATTTATATAACCCATCAATTTGATTTAAAAGAAGAAACTAAAAATCCTTAGTTGAAGAAAGTGACTCTGCATACTTCTCATTGAAAAGAGCATCCCTTTCCTTTCGATCCAAGGCTTCAAACCTAGGGTCAGCACCCCATTTTCGTTTGAATTCCTGGTAGTCTGTTTTTGTGTTTATGTCCTGCAATATATGTATTAAGATGCCATACACTTAAGAAATCAATTATATTATCACAAATATAGGCAGGAACTGAAGCCATTTCACCATCAATACATGGCCAAGTCAATTTACCGGGGGGGGGGGGGGGGATCAAAAAAAGCATCAACGGACCTCCGATGCTTCTTCTAGTAATTGTTTGTAGGCCTCTACTGCAGCCTTCTGGGCAGCTCTTTTCTCTTTCCGCACCTCTTCAGCACGTGTGCGAACATAGTGGTCAAATATAGCGCGTCTCGTCGAGTGACTTGGAATAGCCTGTACAGCCAATGTAAAATTAGCATCATTTGATTACAGATTTAGCATTACAAAGTTACGAGGAGCAGCAGGAGACTAACGAAAAGAAACTTTTTTTTTTACTCGACCTAATTAGCAGTCAATTTTTTTTGTCAAGAAAACTATCATTACCTTGTAAAAGTCAAATCATAACTACCTTTCCTTCAACGCACAAAAAATCCTAAAATCATTAGTTCTTCAGTACCACAAGCACAAAAAACATTAAAATCATTAGTCACTGAGTAATTCTTGTGATAAATCATAATGTGCTCAAGTTCTGGGCCTCAGTTAAAAACAAGGCAACCAACACATAGGTGCAGAATTATGCTTTCCCACAGAACAATATTCAGTTATGGAGAAAATTATGTAAATCCATTGGAAGGTTTGAACTAAACATTTATCAAGTATTTTTGTGAACATAATTTCACAACTACCTAAAACATAGCAGACATCCATAAACTATTATTCCAGCTTTAAAATATCCAAACCAAAATTCCTCCAAGTGTGGTAACAAAGAGCTATCTTCTTAAATACAGCTGTAGCACTCAATATGTTAAACATCAAACGACAGTGGGTCAACCACGTGCAAGACTAAAATCACAAACTTAGCAAACCTTGAAGCGTGGATCAAACACTATTTTTGGAAGTTCCTTCTCCCACTTCGAAAATGGTGCAACTCCTCGTTCCTTTAGCATCACCTGTGAAATTTAACACATATCCATAACATGTCACTACATATTAAATTCATCTAATTTAATAAAAGAACAACTTTATAGTTTTATACTTTTATTCAGCTATTCTAATTCTTCAAGTATGTACATATGAACAGTAGAACAAAGAAAAGGTATGTCCCAAAAAACAAACACAAAATAGTCTATCGTACATATACATCAGACCCAACAGAAATGAAGAAATATCTAATTCATTATTTTGAACTAACGTCTCTTCTAAAAATGAAGAAGAAATAAAGTAACAAAAGGTGTGCAGTAAGATAGAAAAATTCATGGAGAGACAAAAATCCCTCTCAGCATCTATTCTAGAATCCAGAGAAATGTCACAAGAACCACCTTAAACTGACAAATGCAATCCTCTTTACTTGAGCCATGTTCCTCATCATCTGAGTCTGAAGAGGAATCGGACATATTCACATCGCAATTATTATCTTTTGATTTGTCACCATTATTTGAGACTTGATGTCCCTTAGGTGCAGCATCAGCTGGTTTAGATCCATTCAAATCAGAAGCAGCAGATGAAGGAGTGGCGAGAGGTGAAGGCGCACTGGAAGCACCAGCATCCTGCAATTTCTTCTTTATTAAATCCAATGCAGAAGGCGATGCAGGGGCAACTGTTTGCCGAAGTGGCAACGAATCACGGCCACCTGTCTGTATGGCAGGAGTACTTGTATCAATGCTTATTACTCCCGTATTCTCTATAGTACCAGCATCCTGCAGTGAATTTGAACCTTCTTTTAAGGAACCAGACTCCACGTCCTTGAGGAGCTCAGCCACCTCTCGTGGAAGTTGCCAGCTGCTAACCTGTTCAGCAACTCAGCTTTTAGCAATAAGGTATACATAAACTCATGTGATACTGAAAGACCAACAACACAACTCAAATATAGAACATGCTGCTGAGCTAGGCCATAGTCTACATCTTACCTTTTGCTTATTATCATAGTAATATTTCTTTCCATCGCTTGTAGTAACTATACTCCAGTCAGTACCAGCCAATTTGTCCCTGGCAGAGTGAAATATTTAGGTTCCATGTGGCATTAAATTCGTGAACATGCACAAATAAAAGCACGAACCCAAATACATTGCAGGTAAAAAAGCAACCAAAAGAGGATACCCAAACTCATGAAGATTTTGAGATACTAATTTTGCAATGTACATGACTATAAGATCGGTCATAAACTATACAGTGCGTTTAGGATACCTTTTATATATATAGCACCACTTATTTTTATGTGCCTCGAACATTGCTGTTTTCAGCACTACTAGGGTTTTCTTTATCTGTTAAAAAACACTATATTATAGATGCAATGTGATATTGTGATGGCATATAATATTAAATGTTAGTATTAAGAAAACCACAAGGAAACTCAGAGCACTAAATTATTAACTACATGCTCAAACAAAAATGAGTAAGGGAGCATGTAATAAGGGCTTCATTACACCACTTCCCAGCACAACCAAAACATATGTGGCTAAGCAGCATAGCAGAGCAGCTGACCTAACGCTATTTGTTATGCAGTTGCATAAGTACTCTGTGGCACCAAGCAGCCCTGATTCTAGAATAGCAATTAGGCTCATAGCGTAAATACACAGCTGGTCGACTGGTACTCTAAACTGAGGCCTAACTTCAGAGACTTCCTATTCATGTAACCATGTGCTTTTATAACTTTTCAGTTGCTGTGGAGGCAATTAGAAATCATGGAAGTCAATCCACTATCAATGAATTGTGTTAAATAAATTGAAGAACTCTCAAGAGTGTAAAGTGGGACAAATAAACTTTCAAGAAAATGCTTGCAACGGTCACCAATCAAGATATAATTCGAATTGTAAAACCAATCAAACATAGTAGTTTCACAGACATACCAAGAAACTGGAACTGGTTGGATTGCAACCTTCTCGGGCTGCAGCAAAAACAGGAAAAAAAAGAAAGAAATTAGTCGAATCGCAATGCCAAATTGTCATGTCACAAACTAGAATGAAGTCATATTACTTGATAAAGCTATTCCTCTGTGCAACTACCTCCCCCTTATAACATGGCGGTCTCTGATAAGTCGATTCTCCTGTCAAGGCATTGTAATAATATACAAGACCGGCTTCTGTTTTGTGTGCAGACCATGCATCTGAATCCTGAACTCCAGTATTTCTTTTTTCCTCCAGCTGATCATTGACTTGACCTCCATGTCCTGCAGCATTACACATAATCATGAGAAGAATTAACAGGAAAACTGAGACCGAACATCAAATCCAGTAAAAACCATTTGCCTGTAGAAGGTGGCTCAGCTGAAGTACGAGCGGGCTGCTCAGATCCTGGATTAGTTGATGCTTGTTCCTTCCAACCCCCACCAGTTGAGACACCAGGTGGTTGGACATTGGGCAAGGCAGCAGTCACAGCAGAAGTCCCGACCATTGGCCTGCCATGAGACCCTACAGGACCAGCTGGATATGACTGGAAAGGGGCCTGCTGAAAACCAGTAGGTTGTTGCGGATGATGATGTCCCCACAAAGGTTGAGGAGGAACCATACCATGTGCTGAAGGATAGGACGGATAAAATGGCGGTTGAGAATTCTGTGGAATAACATCCGGGGTTGCAAATGATGGTGTCGTTTGGGGCAAAGGAGCAGCAGATGGAACAAAAGGCCTTCCAAGGAGGCTTGGTGGATTAGAGAATATCGCAGAAGGTTGTCCAGGTATAGACGATCCAGCGGCCCCAAACACTTCAGGGCGAGGTGGCACTGATGGATTTGTTGGAATCTGAATCGGGACTGAAGGACTTCCAGAAGCACTTGCAATTGTCGAAGGAGAATTTGATTGCAAGCCAGTAGGCATCTGCATGATACCGGGACTAACCTCTGGTGCACTTGGGGCATCCGACTTTGAGGTATTAACATCCGAGTTGCCCTGTAGTAACACTACATGTTAATAATGTTCTACTCAAAAGATTCAAGCATATACAAGCGATGCATAGTGCTTAAAGGCAACTGAGAGGCTTGGGATTGTACCTGTTGTGGGCTTGCACCAAAAGGAATATTGGATGGCCTGGGTACTGGAAATGGCAACTGAATAGATCCAGGAGAATTTTGTGCCATAATTCCTGGGAATGCTGCACTTGGGCGAGCTAATTGCCCAGGGGCTGGAGGCTGCAAGGAACCAGGTGGAACAAATCTAGAAACTTGACCAGCATGGTTTGTGTCCTGTAAGAAAAGATAATATTATAGGGTTAGTGCATCAGAGAATATGATCAGATCACTAACTTGAGATATAAAAAAAAAACTGACAGAAAAACAATAGTAATAATAATAAAGCCATGAGAAATTACAGTGCCAAGTTGAAACTGCTGACCAGTAGGCAATCTAGCATTAGCATGCGAGACTACATTATATGAGAAAGAAGGCCTGTTCCCAACATATTGCCCCAGTGCTGGTGGCTGAAGAGCTGATGCAGGCATTGGAGTCATGAGAGCCTGGAAGGAATATTTAAGAGACTTTGATAAGTGGGAACACAGCACTAAGTAGGTAATCCAGCTTGAGTACTGTTGAGTAAGTTGACTTGTTTGAAAATTTCACTCTTTCATTCACTTTTAACAGAAAAACTGTGCTTACACACAGTGGTACAGTAAAAATGGGTTGTCAATAGCCGATATTGAAAAAAAAATCTATTACTCTTCTAAATAAACTGTTGCAGATTATGCTGAGGATATTAAATTGGCTGCAAGATGTGAAAACCGTATGTTCAGCTGCATTAACAGATTTCAGTTAATCAATTCTAAAGCACCAATAGCTATAATACACCTATAAAAAATAGCTATAAGGTATACCGCAAAACATCACTGACTCAGTAAGTTTCTAGGCACTAAGTTGAAAAACTCAGCGTGCAAGAACTCCACAAGCTAGCTAATAAGATTTCACATCGATAATAAAATTAACTAGTCTCACTATCTTTTACATTAGATCACATCAGAGTATGTTTAGCGTCACACAAAAGAAAACCATAATGCCAAAATTATAGCATAAACTATACAACATACACTTAAATAAGCAATTACTTGACCAAAAACATGGGCTAGCCACCTTTCATTGAAGCTAACCAGGCATTAACAATAACGGACTGTTGTGATCTTAAGCTCTGCATAGAACTTGAAAACCGTAATGCCAAAATTATAGCATAAACTATAAAACAATACAACATACACTAGAGAAGAGGATGGGGGGGGGGGGATCTCCCACATAAGCACATAACAGCATGTCGAGGCGTACAAGCTGCAGCAGAGGATAAGACACCTACCGGAGAAGAGGATGGCTGGTGCGGAGCTGCACCGCTGCCCACCTGCGACGGGGTTGGCGCCCTCGGCAGCACGTTATAAGAAAAGGCCGGCGGCGGAGCTGGCGCCGGGGGCGCCATGTAGGCCGGGGAGCCTGCAAACTGCAGCCGCGGCGGCCCTAGAGTGGCAGGAGAAGCCGGCGGGGGCGGTGCCGCAGAACTAGAGGTGCTGGTGGGATCGGGAGCGGACGGGACAGCGTCTCCGGGGGGCGCCCCGTCCGCTACTGCTGCCGCCTCGACGGCAGATGTACTGGATGCACCTCCCGATTCCGCCGCGGAGGCTGCCTCTGCCTCGGTCCCTTCTGGTTCCGCTACGGCGGCTGCCTCAGCCTGAGGGGGGTCGTCGGCCTGTGAATTAGCCACGTCGGAGGCGGCCGGCGCCGGCGTCGCCATGGGTGGGGGACGGTTGGGGCCTAGGGTTTTGTGAGGCTCCCAATCGATGAGCGTCGCGGCTCGCGCGAGCGAAGCAGCGGAAGTTTTTTTTCTTTTGTTGAGCACGAACAGCGGAAGTTGGGCTAGAGGGGAATAGGAACAGAGGATACGCTTTGGATTTCTTCGAATTGGCCCGCTAGCCCATAGCCTGCTTTTATACGGGCTAGCTTTTGCAGGAATGAGTTGGGCTTGTCATCGGCTCGAACAAAACGGATCAGAATGGGATTGGGCTTACTCATGAATCGGCCGCATGTTAGCCGAAAGGCCTATCGTACCAATCTGAAAAAACTCCATTCCCTCAAAACCAGAATCTGACATCTCAAAAAATACAAAATCTGAAAAAACTGTGTCAAAAGAAAACTGAAAAATCTTCCCAAAAAAACTAAAAGAAAATTTAAAAGTTAATTCACAGGGAACGGCAGCAAAGACAGGATTCAATAATAAAGTACGCCGTATCAAAAAATTGTGACCTTAGTACAGTGCTAAAATGCTGTGAAAACGCAGTGCTATGTCTCTAATCC
Organism: Phragmites australis; assembly: GCF_958298935.1. Classification (NCBI taxonomy): domain Eukaryota; kingdom Viridiplantae; phylum Streptophyta; class Magnoliopsida; order Poales; family Poaceae; genus Phragmites; species Phragmites australis. The sequence goes on along the minus strand of NC_084941.1, from coordinate 5,687,977 downwards.
AAAAGGTGTAGTACAATGTTACGTTGCAGTGTGAGCAGATATATGCAAGATTGACCAAAAATGTTCCTCGGAGAAACAGCAGAGGTCCAGAGTGTCCTTTCAACTCTCCGGCCAGTCCAAATGCCCAATCGGCTTCCCACTGACTTGCCATGATCCTTCAGATAGTTCATCAAAAAGTTGGCTGTATCCCCACCCGGAGTAGCCTAGGAAAAACCACAAGTCACTGACAAATTGCTCGCCCGACTTGATTTGTGTGATTACCCGGCTTGTGGCAATTATATTCCCATAATAGACACCTGGTATGACTTGCATGTACCCCTCCCAGGCTACTCTTGACAAACTCACAAGGTGGTAGCCTTGCACCACAACAGGCCCACCGTAGAAAAGAGGGGCGTGCTTGATAGGTTCCATCGAGCCATCCAGATTCTTGAAGACACCCCAGCTTAATCGCTTGTTGATGATCAAGCCAATGAAGCCCTCTTGAGAATCAGCTGATACAATGAGCACTCTGGAGTCATCAAAAGGAACTGTGGTCCCTAGCCTCTCAGTGGCAGTGAGGATGGAACCCGTAACGACATCTGCATGACTTGGTAAATCATAACCAACACTGCTGTAGCTTTTATCATCAATGTGAAATTGAATTGCATGCGGTGCATCATGTTTTGTTGCCATTCTCTTCTTCCACAGAAATCCTGAAAGCCAAGAAGAAAATAGGCTTTAGAACATGTATTTGCCACACTAATACTTGAACAGTGGATTCACAAAAACATTACTTATTATCTAGGAAAACAATGTCAAAAATTTAGAAATAAAACAAATGACAAGGCACAATAACAAAGCCTGGGGACACGGCATCCCTCTTCAAACAGATCCTCGTTGGTGTGGCGTTTCCTCAGGTGGGGGATTTAGAACAAGGTAATTCACCATCAAGCAGCTGCCAGTCCAGATAGAGAGTAATAAACTACACTCGTATGCAGCACAGGCGCACAGAATGTGGACCCAGTAGAGACTTTCATGTGTGAGAAGAAATTAACACAATTTATAAGAAAATTTAACTTTGTGAAGTGTAAACAAACATATATTACAGTATTAGTAGTAAAAAAACTCGCTGCAGCAGGGAAGACGTCCCCCCCTGAAGGAGCTTAAGATAAGGGCCCACCGAACCTAGCCGGGGCGGGAATCTCACCAGCGCTGCTTCATGGCAGTCTGGGACCTTTCCGCACCGTAACACAAGAGGTGGGCATGCGACCATGCGGCGCCAGGGTTCGAGCCCGGGCGGGCCCCGTCTCGACGGACAGACGTACTACTGCGCTACAAGCGCATCCACATATTACAGTATTAAGCACATCAAAATATTTTAAGTAGGAACATATGCAGTTACAAGAAGTTTTTGCATCGACCTTTATATTCAAATAGATGGCGAGAATTCCTCACATGAGACTCCAAAAATTCGAATATATTAGCCACTGACATTCCCCCTTCATATGCTATTGCGCTTTTGTTCTCCGCCGGAAAAAGCAGTAATGTAGGATAGAGCTCTTCCTGTGGGCAGATGAAGGTAAAATACGGTAGTATTAGTAAGCATATCAGTACCAAAACATTCAGGCAACTACGGAGGTTTGAGAACAAAACATCCCTGATACTTAGGAAACATCAAAAGAATCTAAAAACTCAAAAGACTGAACATTGGAATATCACATGGTAAGCCCCCAATTATAACGCGGAAATTTTTCCCATTTCCTGAAGGAACTGTTATGTTTCCTGTGAAATCCATGCAATCCAAACAGGTTTTGAATTGATAGCGTTTGAAAACGTTTTTGTATAGACAACACTTTGCATTCAATAGTTTGAACTTCCTGAGCAGGAATACACTACAACATCACGTCAGGACCGGATAAATAGTGTTCAGTTGTCTGAACAGCTCTGGCAAAGCTTAGTTGGGACTAAAGAGGGCCCTGCCTTCCCTGCTCTTCAAAATCTCATAAGGAAGAACTGATTTGAACCAGTTAGCGCCAATGAAATGCTAGATAGGCACTCTCTTGTAAAGATTCCCAAGCATATTCAATGAGATTGGCCATATATACAATATTTTAGTTCAAGCTCCGCCTTTGATTAACAGAACTGTAGACACTATAGATTTCCAGCTGTCAAATGAGAAGGTCTTATATATTTATATCTATCGAGTTAACCCCAAAAAGGTCTACAGCTTGCCTGACTGTTGCCAATACGAGTACCTATTTTGCAAGTTATCACAAGAGACCCCTTTATACCATGTGCACACCATTCCAGGCACATAGTACTCTAGCTAATAAACAAAGATATCGAGTATCCTACGCACAATGCTCCCCTAACGCTAAGCCATGAGCTGCTAATGTGACCTATTTCATGCATGATAACCAAAAAACTTCCTACTTGATTAATGCTACAGATTTGTTCTGTCGCAGGAGGGGGCAAACTTCAATAGGTAGGGATATTAAAAATAAAGATTACCATGCCTGCAGATTTTAGTAAATGGTGGCATTCATTTGATGTGCAGTCTATCATGTAAATCGCTAGAAAGCCCTTCATGCTATATTCTTCATTTTTCTCTGCAACCAAAAGGATGATTCTTTAGCACACAGAAACAAGGAAACATGCTTAACCAATGTTCTGAACTCTGAGCGAACAGACTGCAGTAAACAAGTTCTCTTGACTGTGTGATGCAACATGTATATGCTAGATGGCACTGCATTAGTGTCGCAAATGATTTGCTAAGTTATCTCTTATTCTCTTTACATTGCCACTTTCACACTTTGTATATTAGAACTCAATGGAAAACACGTCACAAAAGGGCCAGTACCCACAGGGTTAATGCATTACTTCTGTCACTGAAAAACACGAAAGTTGAATTTCCAGCTATTTCTTGAATTTCACCCATGAGCCATAGGGTCACAGTCATGACATCTGGAAGTCTACAATAATGGTTGCATTTTCCAATGTTCACCATCATAGATGGGAGATAAGCAAAACAATGTGACTTGCAATAGATGCAGATCTAATGCAATTTTATTACAACATGGTCCTGACATCCCAACTAAAGACAACAAACCAGCAGGAAAAGTTCGCACATTTCGAAAGACAAAAAGAATAATGTGAGCTTTCAGCTAACAATATAAGTAATTCAAGTATTACCTTTGATGCGCAAATCTTGAGCATTTGCAACTGCAGAATCTGAATAACTCATAAAGCTTGTAAATGATCGGTGTAACTCACGGACGACCAACTCTGCCCGCTGGCAAAACCCACACCAGGAGTTGCTGAAAAGCACCAATACATCTTTGTTCCAACCAGACGTAATATTTTCAGTGTTTGAAAATGGCACTTCATTTTTTGAATCACAACCTCTGAATCCAAAGACCAATGGACAAAAACTATTTGTTGTCAACTGAGGGATTGAATTTGCCTCATGGAAATCGTGATTAACAAAAGGTGGTCTTGGAAGCTCCTTTGAACTTATAGCCGATGAGGCAGCATTGTGATATGAAGGAAGATTTCGATTCATAAAACTGTCAAAATAATTTTGTAAAGAAACATAGCTAAACTCACTTTCCTCAGGAAAGACATAATGCTTTTGTTGAATTGGATCAATTATTACCAGGGATGGAATTCTTGATCCACCAGTTAAAGTTCTCAGGAGCCTATAACCACCATCAAAGAAGTAGAAAGAACCAGCAAAACGGTCATCAGATATAGTTGAAATTACCTGCCCCGTGTCATCTCTTACAAAACTGCTGGAAGAGCTACATGTTGCATGAGGGCGGCATTTTCTATCACTTTCTTCTGATCCTTCATCTAGATTGAATGTGTTATCCTCATCAATGACATCCTCAATTCTTCTGAATTTTTTACCCAGGACTGAAGATACAGCATCTTGCTCATTTGGTGATCCTGATTCCTCTTGGTTAATGTGTATGTTTATATCATCAGATTCCAAAATGTCCAAAGCTTCTGTAACTGTTTTCTCCTCTTTGTGTTTATGCAATATACCTCCAACTTCACTACTGCTATACACATCATAGGAGACCTCTTCTTCAAGATCAGAGCTCATATCCAAGGCTTCACTTTTGCTTTGACCCTCCATTTCTGTAACATTATATTCAAGATCATTAGCATGTTCGTCAGAGTAAGTTGCGGGAGTTTTCTCAAGTATACTTGGTGCTAGTGCATCATCAATATATTCAGTTTTGCTTGCCTTGTTTTCATCCACAGAAACTTCAGCAATATCATCATTAAAATTATCTGAAGTGGCAAACGAATCATCAGTTCTTTCATGTTGACTCTCTTGAACTGATAGAGACTCAACCGCTTGGATTTTGGAATCATCTGACAGCAGCTTTAGGCCAACATCTTTTGTAACTAAACTTATCCTTGTTTTCTTTGACCTATGCCCTGGTCTTGTTTTATGTAGCAAATTTGTTAGAATATCGTACAAAGGATCACCACCACTAACTTGGCTAGAACTTCTGTATGAAATACTTTCTCCATCATTAACCGCCATAACTGACATTTTGTCCCCAAGTGCCATAAGCTTAGAGGCCCAAGCATTCAGCCTTGCTGTTTCAGAATGGGCGTCTGTTTTCATCAACAAAGGGGCAGCTTTTGAGTGCATTTTGGAGGTACTACTACTTAGAGCTCCAGTACTGACACGAAATGGATAATTATTTTGCACATACTGTCTTAGTAACTTGAGCGATAATTTGCTTTCATCTCTGAGTTTTGAAGAGTGGGATAATCTATCAATAAATAGAATTACTGAGGGCCTATTTGCAGGAAAGATAGCCTCACTTTCATCAACATCAACCTACACATATGACATGGAAATCCAAAAGTCATGGCCCAATGCATGTAACAATTAAAATTATTCGACAGACCACATCAAAAACAAAATAAGATAGTATACATCCAAATAATGCATCCAAGAAAATGCCTTTGAGAAAACGAAACAAGATATTAAAGTCAACAAGATCAACAAGATCAACAAGATACATACTCCATAATGTACAGGTTAAGTGCAAATTGCAGTGTTCTCTTCGTCTGCAAACCACAACTTGGAAAAAATCTTTCAAAAAGAAAAGAAGCATATATTTTGCAAATAATTTGAAGAAAGTTCAATGAATTCGAAGCCACAAGCTTAAAAATAAATAAATAAAGTAGCTGTCTGCGCAGTACTGGATAGATAAAGGAACTACAAGTAGTATAATAAGAAAGCAATTCACGCTGCACTTAATTGATCTAACATCTATTCTACTAAAATACTTAAAATTGACAGGCACATGAAAAATGCATGGAAATAACTGCTAACTTCTTATTGGAATTGTATTTAACACATATTTGATTCTATTTGTGAAGTGCATTAAACTACTGTTCACCTACCTCCTTAATGCCGAGACTATGATGGGATTGCACTAGGCTTCTTAGGTCATCCCCTTCTTTCGCAATAACTGAACAAGTTGTGCATCCCAGATAATGAATAGTGACGAACCATGTCTCCTGGTTAACTTCATTGACAACAGCCAATGATGGCAACAATGATCTTTCGGTTATAAGACCAAATCGAACTTTTTCTGGAGGGTGAAAATATTCTCTTGCTATAGCAGTAAGCTTTGCATAGAAGTTTTCAAACTGATGGAACCTTTCCACTGTACACAGCTTTCTATTTCCATCGTTTGTGTTTTTAATTTGATCAGAGACACTTTCATTTGCTAAGGTAAATCCACCTTGCCAAGGAGAACCAGTAAGCTGACCCCCACCTCCAAAGGTTAGCTCTTCATCCTCTATAACCTGTTTGTCATCTCAAATAAGTATATTTTCATGGATCTTTCTCTTGATATTTGCTGAATCTTCACAGTTCAGATAGTTCTTCTCAAAGAAACAAAGCAGCAGGTAATTAATCGGAGAGAAATGTAACTTTCTTTGAAACACTTACAAGCTCTAGTGGACCATCTGATTCTCTGGTTAGTGTCTTCCCAGAAATGTCAACTGTTTCAACTGTATCACATCAAAGAACACAAAATCCAGAAGTCAGAAGATGAAAACGCACTATCATCTATTCAAAAGTTTTATGAAAGAGAGATCATGGAGTGAGCGGTGCATGAAATGGACAAGGACTAAAAGAAATCAAATTGAACACAAACCAGAAAGTCCAGAAAGCATATCATTCTGGAGTGCCAATTGCGGAGAGTTAATAATTTGTATACCATATGTGCACCTTAAAGAACTTCTTTGCACCCATTGTGTGTTACATACAAATCGATCCATAATGTCATAGCCTCATCGGCTCATTGCGATCAAGCTCAATTTTAAGCTGTTAACAGAGTGCCTCAATCTCTCTCCCACAGGAAACAGAAACATAATGCCTCAAAAGATGAATAAATCATGGAGAGAAGTTATGGAGTGACAAACCATTCTCTGTTTGGTTTTTTGATGAAGTAGCCTTGTTGCTTTGGTTGTTCCCATCATGTGCCAACCTGGTGAACCATCCACAGGATTCATAAAGGAGTACAGATTTATCGGTTGATTCGATGAAATTCTCTACATCTTCTTTTGTATGCAAAACCTCAAACGGGGCCTCCTCCTCCTTAAGTGACATGATGTAGCGTACTGAAGACAGTATATCCCGTACACGAAGCTTCCCTTGATATTTGAATGGCACGGAATGTTGGTAGTATAGGAACTTTATTCCTTCAGTGGCACCAATAGCATCCGTCAGCAACTTCTCAGAATTTCTGTACACAACCATCAACTTGAGGAGACCAAGCTCCTGCTCGTCAGCAGCAACCATACGTTCTATTTCAGCCATCAGTGATCTTGACTCACCATACCCTAAAGATTAAGACCAGCACAAACAACAGTTAGGTTGGGACATGTTGCGCACACATTTTTGTCTATGCTGGAGCATTGGAGCGCAATTCTAATACAAATACGACTAAGCAGCTCCAGCTCAAAAAGAAAACGAACAGACAGCATAAAAACGTTTAGGATACTGTGGACGCATAGGGCTCAACAGATGCAGCGTTTTGCTTTGTCATATCCAACAGATTTCAGTGATCTGCTACAAATCCTTTTTTACACTAGTGGATTTACAATTCACTGGAGACGGAAAGTCTGTTTGATTGAACTTAAGTGACTACGCAACCCATCAGAGATCAGAGGCAGGCACAGGCAGGACAGTTGTATAGCATCTGAGAATCCGTAAACTGTCACATTTTGCCTTATCGTACCCAACAGATTTCAGTATTCTAGTCAATAATCATATTTATACTTGTCGATTTACGATGAGTTCTACGATTCACTGGGAGAATAGGAAGTTTGTTCAACACTTCAACTAAACCACTTAAGCGATTATGCAGCTCGTCAGAGAACAGAGGCAGAGCTTTCAGTGAGGCACGGGCGGGAGAGCTCACAGGGCATCGTGACGACGAGGAGGACATGCGGGTGGAGCCGGATCTGGGAGGAGAAGTTGGCCCTGGTCAGGACATGCCATTCCGCGCGGCCGACGGCGGCATCGGAGCTCGTCGCCGCCGGCGATTGTAACGCACAGGCAAGGAGGAGGAGGAGGAGGTGGTGGAGTGCGCACGGCCATGCCGCGGCGTGGAGGGGGCGCATCCGGCCGCCGTCCCCGCGGTGGCGGCCGGGAAGGGGTTTGGCAACGCTACTAGAGCGCACGACTTCGCGTGAGAACTCGAGCGGGTCGTCTGTGGGGTCGGTCTGTCTTTTTGCTAGTTCTGTCATCCGTTCACGGTTCACCAAAGTCGTGCTTGCTCGTATGATATGACCCGGACTACTATCTGCCAATCTCTATTTTGCATAAAAAGATCAGAAACTGATTTATCGATTCTGGTGAGCGCTCTTAAGACCGACAAGTTTGATCAAACTGCGGGAGAGGATCTGTTTAGAGAGGCGAAAGCTAAAATACGTTTGGATTTCTCGTGTGTTGATGTTTTGTTTACTCTTCGTACATGCAACTCGTGTACCTACGAGTTGGCTTGTTCTAATTTAAATTGGATCCGGACTCGAGCATTTGGCTTGATCCCCTCCCAAATTTTATAAACAATCTAGTGATTTGCGAGCTGAACCCGTTCTTAATAAATTTGAACTAATTCGAAGTAAAAAAAAAATCAAATAAACAAATAAAAGATCAGAAACAGAACATCAACAAAATAAGTAAAAGAAACCGTAGATTGTGGCACGAGAATACCAAGTATCATTTTGGTTCGAATATTGTTATACTATTTTTGTAATTATTACTGATTTGTTAGTCCATGCATAGAATAAGTTTTATTCTTGCCAAATGATCAGGTATATGTTGTAGGTTGATTTGAGATTTCTTTAATGTTTCCTTACTTGTGCTTTTTGCTGTTAAGTTCACAAAGGTGGATCAGTGTTGAATAATATTGTGGTAGATTTAGGCAAAGACAAACATGGAATGCCTTTAATATATCTTGTGGAATAAATTTAAGCCCCCCCCCCCAGGATAAAACACCATTTATATGCAATATATGCCTTTTGTATGAGATGAAACACCCTTTCTTGACTTTTGTATTATTAGAAGTACAATCATATATAAACATACGATGATTTTTCAAAAGTTGGCTTTAATTATCTATGGGCCCGCACCAACTAAAATAGATCATAGGTAAACTCGGAGAAGAAATTCAAATGCCAAAGAGAATAAACCACATGTTGATAGGGAGCTGAGCCGAGTTGGTTCCTTAGGCTCCCTCTCAAGCCGGCGAACTAGGTTCGATCCTTAGCGTTGACATCGGGAGGCCCCTTTGTAGCCTCCTCAGCTAAAAAAAAGAAAAAGAAAAAACAAATAGACAACTAAAAACATTACATACATACGTGATTATGAAACACTACTCAACATTTTTCAAAACGACATGTTGTCGATAACAAAACTTCTTTCACGAAACTAGCCAGAGTCATAAACACCACATAAGCCCTTAATGAAAATATCAGTTAGAAAAAACCATCACGCCACCTATTTTGAGGAGAGATTTTCATCTGTACCACCAAATTTGAGTTGATACCTAACAATACTATCAAAAAGCTCCCCCTTCAATCCATACCATCATATTTTTAACTTTCTTTACCATCACATTTTTAACTGTATGTCCTTCATACCATGGCACCATCACCTTCCATCTCTTTGTATACTTTCGTTTTCTTCTTTCCCTAGAATACCCTTCAGACCTGACTCAACAGCTCTCGATGGCTATAGTAGGCATCGACAGCAACAGAGCTTCTCTTATTAGGTTGCACACTGGGTGTGGAAGATGAATCGTGGAGATCACACATGAGGCGAAGCACACTGGTTGACTTGGCAGCGAGGAGAGGAAAGAATGGACGCCAGGATCAGATAGAGCAGTAGAAGCTGCGACATATGCGGAAGCACAATGACGAGATGAGACTGCACTAATTCGATTCCCTTGTTTATCTTCTTTGTTTCTCTTCGTTTATTGATTCCATTCGACTCCCAAGTAAGAGGTTTTCTATCACACTTGTAATCAATTGAATGTGATTGTGGATTGCTTCAAAACTTACTCTAATTTCTTTCTTTCACTTTAGTTCCATTCTCTTTCTCTCCTCTCCTTATAGTATGGTCCATGACCTTCTTTGGATAAGGAGCACTACTACCAGCAACAGACGAAGGGGCCATGGTGAAACTAGGAACACACGCTGCAAGGAAGAAATGTGGAGGAGGCATATACTCAACCTGGGTGAACCGGTCGCGATCTTAGCGGCTGCGACGAGGATCCGATTGGTGGCTCACGACCTTGAATGACGGCCTAGTTTGGGGTTGGCCGGTTGGAGAGAATCGGGTCAAATGCGAGGTCGAGGTGACGAATAGGAAGGGTACTTTGGTACCTGATAAATAGCCTTAACAGGGAAGGAGGCGTCCGATGGTATAGTTGAAACAAAATTGAAAGAGGTGTGGTATGAATGAAAGTGGGAACATTTTTATGGTATTATTGGGTACCAGATCAAGTTTAGTGGTATAGATGAAATCTCTTGTATTTTGAGAGGAACACATGCCTCTGGAACACCGTTGCTTGAGAATGTAAGGAGTAGCAATTTAACCACATAGTGGGTCTAATGTGTCATCCTCATCTCATATAGTCTACTGCGGATAGATCCGCGCAGTGGTGAACCCTGGAATTTCAGTAACAGGGGTGAACTTTTTTACTTTGAAATTTTAAGAGCATGATGCAAGCGACATTCGATACAAGTAGTGGTTAAAATCATATTCAATTTCACATTATCTTCTTAAAAAAGTACCACAAATATAAAACACAACATAAATACAGTAAATTCTACTAACATGAACTCTTAATGCTTGAATCGCTTATTGGACGCCAAAAAAACTCCAGAAAATCCAGCAAGTGCCTTACAAGAACAAAAATATATGAATTCAAATGTTAGTCACAAATAGTATATACTACAAACAAGGTAATATACATAATTAGGTATTATAATTTATACCACTAGGTTGTAGTTATACAACGAGGAGGTTGAGGTAGATGGTCTCTATAGTTCTTCTTGCCATGAAAATGTATAACAATATCTTTGTCATCAATTTCTGCGAATATCTCTTGTTCAACATAGCATATCATCATGTCATTCAACTATTCCTCGCTTATCTTATTTCGCATATTTGCCTTTATGATATTCATCACTAAGAAAATTCTTTCAACTGATACCCTTGCCACGGGTAATATCAATCCAAATGTGATGAGATGATAAACCAAAGGATAAGTCAAATGTGCTTCAATTTCAATCAACTTGATAGCAAAGACAACTGAGACTATCACCTATCAAGAAATCATGATTTCTTTTCATAACATCAATATATAACATGAGTTGATTATTTAGCAAATGGAGATCTTCTGAAGAGAAGTCAACAGAGTTAATACTTGCAAGCTCAACTAGCTTCTAACAATCAAAGCTTTTAAATGAGTCTATAGGATCTAGATATGCAACACATCTCAATAAATGTATCAAAGTTTCACTAAATCGACTGTTCATAACAGCTAAACTTCTATCAATCACCTCATTGAGTATTTGTACCTTTTAATAATGAAAGCAAGTAACCATTTTGCATGTACTTCTTGCATAACCTCTAGCTGTAAAATTATCATTCATATATGGAACTAGAACCTCTTTTGCAACACAAAAGGTAATGACTTCCTTCAAAAGTGGCTCCCATCCATCATCTCTCAATTACTGCAATAGACTTTTTCACGGACACAATCATATTCATTGCATTAACTATGTTCTGATCCTTCAGTTGTTGTGCTTGTGACAAGTCATTAGTTAAACCAAGCACATGAAGCATCAAATGTAAGATAAGGATAAAGTCATAAACATCCATTGTTTTTATCAAACTTGAAACTTTGCCTCTATCATCGACATCTTGTCCATCTTTAGAAATATTTTGTAACGCTTCAATCATTGAATCTCACATTACAAGAAACGAATTAGAGTTTTATGATGTGATCTCCAACATGTATGCTAAACTTGTCTCTTTATGCTTGCCTCTTCCTGAAAATATATCTTCACACTCTAATTTCAATAAAATCTTTTCATAATGTTTATACAGCAAAGTATCTTTTCTTTTAAAAAAGCACTAACCTACAAAACATAATATATAATGATATAAAGTTAGAATTTTTATGATGGTTCAATAAACAAATTGCCAGTTGCACTAACATAGAAGAAGCACTAAGCCACTAACCATGTTCACAATCCTATTTGCATAGCCAAAGAAATCACTATCACCTATAATTCTTTTCACAACAACAATAACCACCAATTAAAATTAGTGCGCAAAACAATGCACATAAAAAAGCATGAGGATTATCATCTAGCACAATTTCTTCAAGCCATTAGTTGTCCACGCATATATGAGGTATCATCATACCATTTCTCTCTCAATCTAGACATGGATTAGTTGTGTTTAGCAAAAATGCTATCTAAAGATATTTTCAGTGAAGCGGAGGTGGTATCAACAACATGATCAACATCAAGCAATATCTCTACAACCTCCCCTTTTTTGTTCAGAAACCTATAAATTGAAATATTTAAATGTAGAATTAGCATGATGATTAAATACTTCAAATTAGAATTGTGTAATCGCTGAATACTAACCTTAGAATCACAACCATTTACTCTATAACTGATGCATCACAAGACTCATCAACAAGTAGAGAGAAATGACCATCCTCAAACTCGTTCATGTTGACTTGTGTAGTTTTCGAGCACATGCCTCTACCAATTGTTTTTGGATCTTATGAGAAGTTAATTTATGATTTTCTAGGAGCATTTTCATTAATCACATCAGCTACTTCCTTACATCTTAGAGCAAACCATTCCAACAACTTACAGAAATTACCTTTGTTGAACTCTTATACTCATCATGCCCACAGAATGCAAAACCTTGCCTAAGAAAGAACCTTACAATATCAACAACAACCATCAAACGATCTTGATATTCAATATGCGACTTCTCAGTTTGAGAAATGATTGCGTATTCCACACTTTGCTTTGATTTTTGAAATCCTCGAGATGTCTTCTTGCATTGTTGTGAGTGTTGTTTGTTCCACCTACATGAGCATTGAAATATTCAACTGCTTTCCTCCAATTTGTACACCCCATCTTCGTGAAGACATCACCACCAAACTTTTGTGCAATTGTCGTTTTTTAAAAAGAAAGCGATAGAAACAATAGGCTGCATTCTTGTGTACACTATACTCCAACCAATTATACTTTTCAAATCACGCTTCTCTAAATACCCTACTTCCTTTCTCTTCATTTTTTAGGAAAATTATGACTAACTGGTTGCCATGGACCTTTCTCTAAATACACCCTTCTCATTTCATCTTTAATTTCTAGGTAGTATACTTTTCAATTTGTTTCCGAAAGCCTGGATCAGCAACAACGTCAGCTCGATTAAACACTGGTATTTCAACATATTGGGGCTCATCTACTACCAGAGTAGTTCCATAATAATAATTCAATGGCTTCGTTTTCTTATAAAGTTCCTATATCAAGAATCAAAAGTTGACATCAGTTGACTTAGGTAGCCATGAGGATGACATGAAATTAAAGATCAAAAGAGTTTGGACTTTGGAGAACTGGGGAACAACATGTTGCTTGTCGTTACCACTTATGCTGGTTGCCCTCTTGCGATTTAGTGTAGATGAGGCGCCATCGCTACAACCTAAAAACAAATCAAGCATTCATGGTCTTGTTAGCTTGCATTAAGAGCCATCGGCAACTTGTATCCTCAAGAAGAGACCGATTACTTGCATCTTCATGAGTGGACGATTCATGAAGCTCATACACAATTTGAGGGACTAACCGATTCTGGCGTCGACGGGGGAGGACGGGATATTGGGTCGAGCGGTGGTGTCACGGGTGTCGAGCTCGAGGTGTTGGCGAATGGTGACCTCCTCATCTTACGTGTCGCGGCTAGGTGAAAGCATCTAGGCCCCTAAATTGTGTTTTGGTAATTAATGACAATATATCTTTGTGGACTAACTTGGTTAATTGAGTTGTAAAAAAGGTTAGTCACGAAGATGTTGCGGAGATAGAAAAATGCATGAGTGGAAGACATGAAAAGGCTAGCTCAAGGCAAAAGTATTTTCATAGGGTATTTTATTTGTATCGGTCAAATGTGTCTAGAGAAAAAAATGACCAGATTGATAGGATAAATGTTATACTATAAAGAGAAGTTGGTGTATGTTTACTTGAGGTCTCTATAGTGCCAATTTGCTCAAACTTGCATTCATATAGAGATAAGAAAATCTTATCTTCTGAGAATTCCATGAAAAGGTTGCCTTAGTGTTTCTGGTTGTTGGCAGTCTGACCGGCCTGAAGGCGGTCATACCGCCACATTCTGGTTGTTGGCTGTCTGACCGGGTCTTCGGCCGATCTGACCGCTGTATAGCGATGACAACAGTTCCTGCTTGGCGGTCTGATCGGCCGAGTAGCTTGGTCCAACCGTCTTGGCACATAAGCTTTTGGGTTGTGACAGTCCGACCGAACAGGTTTGCGGTCTGATCGTGATGGTCTGCGGTTCGACCGAGAGGGTCTGCGGTCCGACCGTCGTCCTGTGCCCAAAGTCAAAATAGCCATTGGAAAGACGACGGTCTGACCGGTAGGTTGCCTACGGTCAGACCGCCAGAATCGCTCGTGTGTCAGAACCACAGTAACGGTCGGATTTAATGTGAAGGCTATAAATATGAGGTTGGCTGGTCCTTGTGAGCTCTCTCTTGCACTCTAGCCATTCAATACACATACTTGGAGCTCTTGACTTTCTCCTCTCCCTCTCTTAATTTAGTGTTGCATCTTTGAGAGGTTTGAGAGCATCTAGTGCATAGTTTCAAGAGTTTGAGTAATTAGGCACTAGTGATTCTTCAAGCAAACGGCATCGGCTTTTTACTCTTGAGGTTGCCGCCTCCTAGATGGCTTGGAGGTTGTGACACCGTTGAGTTCTTCAAGGAGATTGTGAAGGAGCCGCGGTGGTGGTTGTGAGAGGCTTGAGCACACCTCGCCGGAGCAGCGAAGTGCATCACTAGTGGAATCAAAGTTTGAGTAGTTCTTGTCAATTCTGGCTTAAGATCAAGTTGCTTGGTGTGAGTCATTTCTCCTTGGAGAATTGAATACTTGATAGAGAAGCGGATTGTAACTTGAACTCACCTCAACGTGGATTAGGGGTGATCGACAAATCACCGATACCACGAGAAAAATCCTTTGTATTTCCTTGAGCATTTACTTTATTGTTGAGCTATTTATCTTTCATGCAATTTACTTCAAGCAATTTATATTCCTAGACTTTAAGTTGTTGCATGTCACCCTAGTTTGCAATCCTTCGACATAGCTCTTAGTCGTCCCTTTTTATTGCTAGTGATCATAAATTTAATTTTGTAAGTTTTCTTGATTGCGTGTCAATAAGTTTTAAAACCATCTATTCACCCCCCTTTAGTCGGTATCCTTATCCTACACTAGGTGAGCTACTTGAGGCCATCCCGCGCTACCTGAGGCTGCTGCGCAGTCTCCGGCGAGGCCGATGGGGGGACACGATGAATGCGGAGGTCAGAGATGGAGAATGAGAGCTTGGGGCATCACATACTCGGGATGAAGCTGCTACGCCACGCCAGGCTACTAGCATCACCTACTCCGCGTCTGAGTGTCTCTGCTGCTCCTGCTCGGGCCACTGTCGGTGACACAGGAACCAAGGGTCCCCGAGTACCGAGGCCGGGACAGCAGAGTGCCACGTGGCGCCCTCCCTCGGGGGTTGCCTTCCCGAGGTGCGAGGAGACTAAAGTCCTGGGAGCGGGGGCTCGGGACCATGAACAGTGGTCCCAGAGCACCCGAGTTCTCCGAAGATCCGAGAAGACCAAGTACCTGGAAGAAAAGTGCTCGGGGCTGCGAATAGTGGCCCCCGAGCACTCAAGTCTCTCGACGATCAGAAAAGCTGAGTGCCGGGAAGGGGGTGCTCGGGGTTATGAACAGTGGCCCCCGAGCACCCGAGTACCCCGAAGACCCAAAGGAAGTCAGTTCCGGGAGAGAGTGTTCGGGGTCGCGAGCAGTGGCCCCCGAGCACTCGATTCCCCGAGGACCAAGAGAGGGCATATCCGGGAGAGAGTGCTCTGGGGTGTGAACAGTGGTCCCAGAGCACTCGGTTCCCCGAGGGCCTGAGAAGTCCCTTGCCGGTGGCCCCCATGGGGGCCCAGCAATGAGGTGTCAGCTGGTGAAAGGCCCGATGCTGCATTTAAGAGGACGTGTGGCCTGTCGCCTCCAACTGCTCCCCTCACGCTTCCTGCCACGTTCTGACAGAGGGCGTGGGGACATTTAATGCACGAGTCCCATTGCGGGACATCCGGTGTGTCTCGGGATAGCATCGCAAAGCCCAAGGCGCCCCGCCTGCCGCCCTGCTGTGTTAGGTAAACAAGATCAAGCGGGCACGTCGGGCTGTTCGGTGACTGCCCGGTAGGCCCTCCGCTGCGCCCGTTGCAGAACGGCGTGATGACGAACAAGACCGGATGAGGGCGTGTTTTTAACTCTCCCCGTCACTCCGTGCAGCAGCCCATGATGATTACTTTCCATTTATGACGTCTCGGAACTCGCACTCTCCCTTTTTGGGCACTCTACCGCCCGACGAGTATTTAAGGAGGGGCGGGCTCCACGGACAAGGAGGACCGAGAGATAGTCGGAAAGAAAGGGAGGCATAGAGATCGAAGAAGAGAGCAAGCCGAGGAAGAAGACAAAGGTTTAGTGTGAGCACAAAAGTTCAGATCATTGAAGAACAAGGAGCCCGAAGCTCTAGGCTAGACAAATATTCTTGTAACCAGCAACATCTCTGAGAGACATTCTCAGGGCATTTATAGCATACACACAGGAGTAGGGTGTTACACTCAGTGCGGCCCGAACCTGTCTAAAAACCTCATGAACATTTACTACTTTCCGCATCCGATCATTCCCCACCACCTGCATCGCATTTACGCCCATTTATTTCACCCGCAAACAGATTCAGAATCATCCCCCAGGCCGAATTTCAAAGGGGTCCCTCCGGATCCCTGCTTTAGGAGTTCACCCTCCGACAGCCACCGTTCGTCAGATCAGGTAGTCAGGCGCTCAGCTGCTCAGGGCGTTAGCTGAATCAGGAATGGACTTCGTGTCTCCGACTCTTCGTTGCTCGGGGCGTGCAGTGGATGGGCGCTAGCGTGCTACACTGCGCCGCTGCCGCCACCTGCTATCACTGTCGCTGCTCACTTTTAGCAAATCGGGCATCGATACCTCGCGTCTTGCCACTCGCCGCTTGGGAAGCAAAACATCTGCGAACTGGGGCACGATGGGCAGGGCAGACTGGGCAAAGCCCAAAGTGGAGTGGGTGAGGCTAGGCAGAGTATCTAGGCGGGACAAAGTGAGCAGAATACCCTAGGTTCAGCCTAAGGACATAATACAACCACCATTGCTTGCCCCTGCAATGAGTTCGCCCCTCTAGACCCTGCCTTCAAAGCGAAACACCCCAGAAGCCCCGACATCCCCTACTGACATGTCTGCCCCACCCACACAAAGCAAATTCTGTGAGACCTTCAGAAGAAAGACCTCATGAGACCTCCATCTGTACCATACATTTTGTATCCAACTACTCATACACATACATATAGATATAATAAAAAATACATATCATACAGAAATAGATATCTATTCATAAGACATGGCACACTCTCACATAATTTGCTTCCCCATCTGTGTCGTTGGTGCGAAGCATTTCCCATGGACACAAGCAAGGCACGTAAAAGTATGAGCCCATAAAACGCAAGTCGCTAAAAACTCGGACGCAACGCCGCAAGGAGCGCATGGCGCAAACCAAGTGTCTAGTCCCTGGGCCCACTTGTCCGTCTCGGTCTCCCACGGAGGTCATCTGCTCCTCGCGCAAGTCTTACCATCTCCAATCATATTTCCTTCATTTCATTTCCTTCCCGATTCCCTTTCTCGTTCCCATTTTCTTTATTTTCTTTTTCATTTCCAACAGCTTCCCTTCAAGCGGAATCGTGAAAGTAAAGAAGAGCGAATTCCATCTTAAAAGGAATGATCCTGAGAATCTTATTATAAAGTGAACCGTAAAAAAAACTGTTAAAATATTAAAAATAATAAAAATTTCTTCATAACCAGAATATCAACCCGAAGGAAAGCTATTGGGGCTAATCTTATCGGGAAATTTATTTATTTGCCACCCAATCGGAAAGCCTTTCTCGTATTGCCATTATTTCGGTATACAATTATTTTCTTGCCACTGATTCTGTGAATTGCTTATTTTTGTACCACTATGGACAATTTTACCCCTTTCTTCTTCCTTGCCTCTTCTCTATCATCTTTCTCCTCCTTCTCCGACCATTGCCGCCGCCACCGTCATGTCTCCCTCTGGCACTGCCACGGACTCCGCGTCATTGATGTGGTCACCATGTAGGTCGCGGAGATGTGCTCATGGGCAAGGTCAATAAGCACCCCCTCTCCCTCGTCAACTCACAAGAGCCACCGTCGTCGACCCCTGCAGCAAGGACGCATGCCTCCTCACCAGCAGCCATGGCGACAACAAATAACGCGAACCCGGTCTAGAACCTCCATTGGGCCAACGAGCTCCCTCTTCCTCCTCTCCGCCACTTTGGACCGCAACCTTGGGATGCGGCGGCGAGGCCGAGCTCCATGGCCGCCGCCAGGGACGAGGTCCAAGACCGCCACGGGCCGAGCACTGCTGAGGGCGAAAGAGGGCGCAACGGCGAATCCATGGCTGTCACGCGACGATGGTGACCTCTCCGGCTGGCCAACGACCTCAGCTCGGACAGGAGAGGGAGCAGCATAGGAAGGAGATGGAGGAAGAAGAAAGGTATGGGCAAAAGGATCCAAAGTGGTATAGAACTAAGAATTCGCAGATTTGATGGCATCACAAAAATTACACACGAAAATAATGACAGTTTGGACGAGTAACACCAATTGAGTGGCAAATAACTAAATATCCCAATCTTATCACAGTTATCCCTCGTCCCTTCGTCCCCGCCTCGTTCTAATCCACACGAGGTGAGGACGAGCACGACTCCAACCGCAACGCACTCGGTCACGAGTGTCATCGCGTGGCGGAGGAGGGCCTCCCACCTCCATGGCGTCCGTCTCCATCGCGCCTCGCGCGCCGCTCCCGGCGGCGGTGGCCTCCTCCTCTCGGCGGCAGCTGGATCCGAACCCTAGCGGCCGGTTCCTCGCCGCTCGCCTCCGCGTAGTCCGCCGCCTCGCCGGAGCGGCGCCATCGCGCCGCGCGCCGGTCGTGCGGTGCGCCGCGCGCAGCCCCGACGCGGACGCCGGCGGCGAGCGGCGGCGGCGGCGGGGCTGGGACGCGATGTTCCACGACGCCTTCCAGGGCGCCGTGCGGCGGTGGAGCGAGTACGTCAGTAACTACTGGCCCTCGTCTCCAGCAGCGAAGGAGGCGGGTGTGGGGAAGAGGATTGAGAGTTCTCACGAAGAGGAGGCGATGAGCGGGGATGAAGAGGAGGAAGAGGAGAGGGAGATGGAGGAGGAAGGGGGAAAGTGGAGCTGGGATAGGTGGAAGCAGCACTTTGCTCTCATTGAGGAGAGCGAGCGCCTGGTTGACGAGCTACAGGTTGATTTTTCTCGCTTGTAGTACGTACCTATGAATGTGGACAGGACGTGCTCACAACGCAGCATTGGATTTTAGACATTACTAATCACTTACTGGTTAGCATAAGTTCGAAGACATGGTTGCATGAAGACGAAAATTTTCATTTATAAGTGGCGCTGAACTTGGAAGTTTATCCTTATAAATACCTCTGAGGGCTCAGAACAAGTTAGCTTTTTGGAAAAGGGCTAACAGTAGCAATTGCACACAATGCAAGTGCACCATGGGAAGAATAGGATGTATATAATCATTTACCATTTTTTTATTTAGCTTGTGCATTACGATTCATGACTTGAGTGGAACAAGCCTGAAGAAAATTGCCTAATGTGGATACTTTATATACTGCATTCATGCTAATTAACTGTCATAGGAAGCTATTTACTCAGGCAAAACTATTAAACCCACACTCAATTTCGAACAGGTTGGTTTGAAGCTAATGTTTTTGTCAAATTGCAATATGAACTAGGCTCGAAGGTTGTTTGATGTATTACCAGGACCAGCTTGTAGGCTGATGAAAGGATGAATCATCAAAACCATCAACATATTCCATTTGTTACTTATGTTATCTGTCACCACACCAATGACTTGTTGAATTTTAACATGCTGTCAATAATATGCATTTAAAGTTGCAATGCTGAATCTCAAACACTGAAATATCCTGTCCAGTCGCTGAACAGGTTCACAAACCATACATCATACTGTTGGTTGAAGTCTGTTCGTAGATAGAGCCCCCCTATGCTTAAATGTAGTGCTGGTATTGCAACAGCTGCCATGGAACCTGTGATCACAGAACTTAAAACTTGCCTATCTCTTTTGTAATCACTATTAAGCTGCATGATCTGGTTTCTAATGTTGTTGAAAAGGTCCTTGGTTCATGCCAGTGTTGCAGAGTGTCAGGAGCTTATGTGCTATTCGAGTGATGTGTGATGTGGTTTTAAACTACTGAGCTGCTAGTCACATGATGTCTGAATAGAACTTTTTCAAGTACACGTGGATAGAACTTCTCTCTGTGAATGGTTGCTTGCCTGGTTCACCCATGTGTATGTGTGTACGTTGTAGTTTTTTGCAGACATTTTGCCTATTGACCTTTTATCTCACTTCAAATTTTATAATAGGCTAATAGCTTTATATTGTCAAATTGCAAATATCTTGATAGCTGTTTATTGCATTTCAGCTGCAACTCCGAGCTGCTGTTTATAGAGAAGACTATAGGAGTGCTTATAAGTTGAAGTTGGCTATTGCCGCTACTGCAAAAAACGACACTGTGGGCAGAGTTATCTCTGACTTAAATGTAAGAAATATCTGTTGTTTCTTTACGTGGTTAGTGGTAAATGACACTTGTGATCCTTTTAATTTTCTTGCAATATTAAATTGGCCCCTCTATACAATACACCCTAAGCAGATCCCTCTACTTGTCAAAAGGTGTACAGTTGGTCCTGTGCTACAAAGGGACTAATGTATGGCATGTTTGGAGGTTTAGATGCAGAGTACTCGTTCCAGTAAAGAATAAGTGACATTTTAGGATACCTGCACCCAGATAATTTAAACTTTGGCTCCCAAATCTCTGAATATTAAGATTGGGTATAGAAAACGATATGTGTAGATTTGTTTCAAAAAGTACAACCACAAAACTAGAAGTTTAGTAAACTAGTGGTCAAAGTGGTGTTTTGGAGACCGTATCAATATCCAAAAGGTCACTTATTTATTTGTGACTGAAGGGAGTAATAAACAATAGCTAATAAGTTTGCTGCTGTCTGAAATAACTCAACACAAGATATTCTAGTACCCTAAATATTCTCGTAGCTATTGTATTTACATCCTCCGTCGTAACCGGTAGCATTATACCATGCCATATGTCTAACTCCCTCGATAGCAGAAGGGTGGCTAACAATACAACATTTCTGTCTATAGAGGAATCAGTACAAATGATTTTCGTGCAGAGGAACTGATTTGACCCATGATCAAAGTAGAGGGATTAAAATTGCTATTTATAAGATAATTGACTGCTGTTTTGGGTTTTACAGAGGGCGATAGAAGAGGAGCGCTACAGGGATGCAACGTATATCAGAGATCATGCTGGCGCAGGATTGGTTAGTACCAAATAGTTCTTCTATGTTGTAATTATAAAATAATCTTGATTATGCTTTGTAATTCATAATTACCTATTTTTATGTTTTATTTCTTTCTATCTGTGCAAAATAATGCCATTGCCTGATCCACTAGAGCACATGCAGCTGGGATGGTGGTCAGGAATTTCTGGAAATTTGTCCGATCCATATGGTCTTATAGTTCGTATAAGTGCTGAACATGGTCGATATGTGGCAAGAAGTTATGATACAAGGTATTAATTTTGTTGGTTATTTATTATTTACATGCATAATTACATCTCTGATATGTGTTAACTGCCTTAAGGGCAGTTTTACCCTTTTTACTCTATAGAGGCTAGAGTGTGTTTTCCATTAATTGATCATTCTGTGAGTGGACGTGCTGCTCACACTTTTTGTTTTTGTTTAATGGCTGGAATTTTGTATTCATTTCATTGTCACTATTTCATTGGTGGTGGGGAAAAATGTGTAGGATAATGTGGGTTTGCTACTGCAGTATGCTCTAGTTTAAGGAGCTATTGCCAATGCCATTGTGGCAATGGGGTACATATTAGTAATGAGTTGAGGCATCAGGAGTGCCACTCTTAAGGAAATTGATGGGTGTGGCAGTAGAGATGTGTGTATGTCTATAGTTGAGTTAGCGTACTTGATGGTTCAATCAGTCACCGAGGCTTATTTATGAAGAATTGGGTGAAATCATTATACTCCATTGACAAAATGAGTTATGGATTCATAACAACGAAGAAGTTATTTTTTAATAACTCAAAGCAGGTCTGAATATCCATGCTAATTATAAGTCGTAACAATGTTTTATGAAGAAACACAAGAAGAAATTATTTCCTTTTGGCATTCGTAGTTGGTAAGATAGTGTAGCAAGGCTGCTTGAGCTGTAGTAAAACTACATTTTGTTAGCTGTAATCTTGACTTGGTTAGAACTTAGATTAATGTGTCAAGTTTGCTTGTACACGTGTATGTGTGCACATTTCTAGTCAGTATGCTCATGGATGTGAGTTGGGATGTCGAGTTAGCTCCTGAGAGAAAGGGTCAGTAGGTAGTTAGTACGTGCGTGCATGTAAGAGGATTAGATTAGTGGAGATGGTTAGAGAGTGCAAGTGGTGCATGATTAGATTAGTTCAGGAGGTTATCAGATCTATTTAAGTGGCCTTTCGGCATTGTAACGAATCGAGGAGAGATGAATAACAGTAGAACAAAATGACGCATGTGCATGTTGGGTCTTCCTCCCATGCGTTTGTGTGCGTTTCTCACAGTGTGTGTGTGTGTGTTTTAGATAGAGAGAGGTGCGCGCGTCACACTAGAGAGATTGAGAGTGGAGATGAGCGGATCATCCCCAACACATGTCTCATAAATCAATATAATCAGCACTATAATTTAAACTTTCTTCAATAGATGTGCTGCTGGTCCATATGCTTGTAAAGATTATAATGACTCTTATCTGATTTCATTTTACTGATGTGGAATGTGTTTATTTTGTTGTATGAAATATTTGTTTGCCATGCTAAATGACTTTTGAATTCTCTCCTACATCTTCAGACAGCTGGCTTCAGACGGCCCTGGTTTCCCTATATTTGAAATATACTTTGCAGAAGCAAATGGAGGATACAACCTGCAGGTACAATTTTTTGCACTTAATAAAAGAAAAATAAATATGCAATTGAAAATCATCTTGGTAATGGAATTCTGGGTGACCCCTGTTATGGAAAATCATCTTCCATATCATAGAAATGTTGCCACCTGTTACCAGTTCCATAATCAGAATATCAAGTTATCACATGTGCTCCTGGAAACCGGATGACATCCTTTATTTCTTTTGATACGACAATAACATTGTAGAATATGATAATGACACCTGGAAGTGTCATATTGGTCGGCATTGCATTTTCCCATATTTTTTTTATTATGAACTCTGCTTGTTTGGGTTATATGGTTGAAGGACTGTCCATGCACATGTCTCTCACATTTGAGTGGTTAACATGGAAAACTTGGTTTTCTTTCACAGTTGCTGTTGTGGTGTCTGGGAGGCTGTATAGGCTTTATTCATGCAATTGAGGCAACAGCCTTCCCATTGTAGTTGCCCATTAGTTTTCTCATGGCCACAAATCCATGCACATTGAACTTTAGCATTTGTATTATATTTGGCATGCACTGTGGGATGATTTTCTATGTTAGATTCAGGGTTTTGAAAACTGGTAACCGGTATTCGATCAGTCACCCACCTAGTAGTGATTATACAGTATAATCGGGCTGATTACGCAGCCTAACCAGCCTAACAGGTAGGGGCACCCATTCCTTGTACACGGCTGAGTAGACCCGTTTTCAAAACAGCGGTTAGATTTGACCGAATTAGCTGATATTGTTAAAAAAAACTATAAGCTTGCAGTAGCTATGGGCAAGGTCACAAGAACTGTTATCTTGTTAATTAATATGTTTTAGTTCCATCCATCTTCTGACAAAATAGGACTGTTGTTTTCAGGCAGTGCATCTGAAACCAGATGATAGTGATTCTGATCAATTGCCAAACATGTTAAGAGAGAAACTTGGCATCGACAGTATAAACATATCTAGCAGCTCAGTAGGGTCTAAGCATGAAGAATTTGATGGAGGTGTAAAAATGGACGATCAAGATAGTGATGATAGCAATATTGCTGCTGGCCCAGCTGGTTTGAAAGACTTGTCAAGTGATTCAACGGCAGTTCCCAGGATTAAAATCTTGAAAGTGGTACCCATGGAAAATGTCAACCAAGACTACGTAATCAATATTTTCGATCAGATTTCAGAGGAAGATGATGACAATGATGATCCTGAGGTTGAAAATGAATCTTCACAAAATATTGGTGATGACGATAATGGTGAAGGAGCAGAAACAGTTTCTGCAGAAGAGAATGGTGATGAATCTGGTGATGAAAGTGATATCGAAGCCTTGATTTCTATAGATTTTGTCAGTGAGAATAACAATGATTATGCTTCTCATTCATCAGCTGAAGTTTTTGAACGAATGCCAGCTAGATTAGAAAAAAGAGACCGCTTCTCATTTTCCTTCTATACTGAACAATACAGTAAAAAACAAGTTGCGGGAAAGGCCCAGCAGACTTCGAAGAGAACAGTTGGTTTGCATACCAGTCAGCAGGATGATGATGGTTTTGTCCAGCTTGATCGTGTAAAGTTGATTGGCAGCAACAAGAAACTATCGGTAAATATTTTATTGCATAGTGTTGATTAGCTTTTGATACCCTTCATTGTGCTTGATTGAATCATCGAAATGAACATCGGTTATTGTCTTGACCATGTTGATCAACGATTGACAATTAATGGTCTCTTCCGGTTTGGTTTCTCTTTAGATGGGCCGTTTAGTATCTGTATGAACTGGTAAAACATAAAAAAAAACTTTTTTATGCTTGAATTTGGTGAGCTGCATTCATTTTGTAAACTGCGCCACCTTGTCCTTTTGATAAAGAGCATGGATCTATTAATTATTTCTCTGCATAATATGTACAATACCTGCTTTTCTATTTTGCTGTTGATTGTCAGCTTGTTAGATCTGTATCAAGTACATTCAACCATGATGATAGTGTTGAGCCATGGTCTGTCATGTCTCTTTAGTCCTTCTCACATGCACACAGTGGCGGACCCAGGGCCCGGCGACCCTGGGCACCCGCCTGGGCTCCATCCCGACCCGCCTCTTTACCTCTATATAGGCTATAAGTAAATTTGTGACTTGGACCGGTCAAATTTTGGGCAAAACCTAACCTGTACGGGCACGACTTGCACCCTGAAATTTTTGGGTCCGCCACTGCATGCACACAAACACAAATATATCAATCGATTCAGCAATTTAATATTATATATTCATGGAGTAAGAAAGAGCCTGAATTTTGCCAATGGTGTTGCGGACTTGCGTAAAGAAAACAGACCTTTAGACTGGTTTTGATATCATTTAACTTATCTTATGCAGATACTACAACTTGGCATCAAGCAACATAATAACAAGGTTCAGCAAAAACTGTATGGAGTTACCCATTTCAGCCGTATTCAGATGCCTGTATCTTCCGATCCTCTTACCGGTATGTTCCAAATCGTACCTACCACTTGGGCTTTTCATGATACCATTCTTCTTGCCTTCTCCCTTTTGCTGGTCTTGGCTGAAAGGCATTCTTTGGGCAGGCTTATATGTTACTGCATCAGGATTTGACTCAGAAATTCTTAGTTTGCAACGAAAATTTGGTCAATGGCGGGAGGATAATTCGTCTGAGGAGCACAGGGACCTACTGTTCTATGAGTATGTTGAAGCTGTAAAATTAACAGGAGACAACCTTGTGCCAGCCGGTCAGGTGTGATGCTTTTCTCTCACTTAATTCTTATTACCATACAAAAATATTTAGTGGTTGTAAGTAATATGTGTGCTCTGGTTTTGTCCTTCCCATTTAGAAGGATAGTTAATACATCATTTTTAATATACCAATGCTAACTTGCACTTTACACTCAACAATTCTCTGCTAAGAAGTTCATCATATCATGCACATTTTGGATAGTCCTCCCTTTTGGTTTTGTTGAGTTTTGCATAAAATTTCCCTAAGGAGTGCCCACTCTCAGTCTAAATAGTTATTTATTGTGTGTTGATTTATTGACAAAGCATAATAATTCAAATTGATCTGATATGATTCCTATGCCAGGTTGTCTTCCGTGCTAAAGTTGGCGAACACTATCAACTTCCTCATAAGGGAATCATCCCTAGAGAACTTGGAGTGGTATTTCCATAACCCGAATAGTGATTTTGTCTTTTCACCAACAAACATCAAACCTTATAGTTCCATATGATATAGGTTGCTAGGTACAAGGGGCAAAGGAAAATTGCAGATCCTGGTTCCCAAAACCCTCTGTGGGTTGATGGAGAGCTTTTGATACTAGATGGAAAGGTGAATTTAATAAATAATGCAAATATTTGGTCCTATACTCATTATTTTTTTAACATACTTCTGTTCTGCAACTTGCAGTTCATCAGAGATGGTCCTGTGATAGCTTTCTTTTACTGGACATCGAATTTTCATCTTTTCGAGTTCTTTAGGCGGTTGAGGCTTCCTGACTACCTATAAGAGAAGAAGTTAAAGGTAAACCGCATTTCATCTTGTAGTGGTTTACTATTCGGCCATTACGTACTAAAGTAGTGTTATATTTTACTGTTGCGTTTTCTTTTGCTTGCCAAATGCCAATATTTGTTTACTATTCATGCAGAGGTGGTGCATGTTGGCTGTTGCAGGCCATCAGTGATCCAAATTTGGCTTAGTTTCTTTCTGGAAATGCTATATTCATCCTAAATGGTCATGTTTCTGTTAGCCTCCTAATAAGCATTAAAATGGACAAAATGGATCCAATTGGATGGATTTTATTTTGAGACGGCCTCATAGGGTAAAGCTGGAACTAAATTAATTTCACAAATACCACTGCTGTTATTTTGTGATGCTTTTGAAGCTTACTACTGGTAGCCACCATGATTTTCCTATGGCCTGTATACTTTGGATCAAGGTTGCATTTGATTTTTGTAGTGTACTTGTCATGGTCGGGTGCCAGTATTGTCGTCGTAGGAGCAGGGTATCTGACATGGTTTAGTCTTTATCTACAAGTCTAGAGTTGGTTTACAATTCAGTTAGCTTTCTTTGGATATTAGGAGTTTGTTTAGATTACAAGTTGGTTAGTAATTGAGTCGGATTGTATTGAGCTGGCTATATAAGTCTATTGTATCCTCATGATGGAAGCAAGCAATACAAAACCAATCTAGTTCTCATCCCTGTTCTCTATCCTCATCTCCTTGCTGCTTGGCGCCTTGCCGGTGTCAACAACTCGACCACGAGCAGGAAACCGGCCAAGGAGTGGCCGGTGACCACCCATAGCTACCCTATCTGCTCACTGCCTCACAGCTGTGACAATTTGGTATTAGAGACTAGACCTTCACCCATGGGGTCTGGGGTCGATCACGAGCAATTCAAGAAGTTCCTCGCGGAGCAGGAGGAACTGCTGCGCCAAGAGTTCCAAACCGGCTTCACTGATGCCCAATCCACCTTGAACGATGTCACCAAGGCATTGAACGAAGTGATGGATCGGTTGACACGGCTGGAGCAAGCGAAGGGCGTGAAGGAGCCGCGCGCGAGCAACGACACTGAGCCGCCAATGCTCACGAACAATGCCACCAAGACCAAGGTTGTGCCTGCTGCCGGGAAGACGCCACCGGCCGGCATGGCCATCCTCGGTTGTCTTGGAATTATGCAGCACAATGGTATATTGGAACATGGCTTCGATCTTTTGCCAAAGTAGCCGTTCGTGGAGCTACCGCGGTCATCACGCCACAATCTCGGCAATGACATAGACTGTGTCGCCGGTGGTGTGCCCAAGTTTTTCAAGCTGGAATTTCCAAAATATGACGGCAAAGAGGATCCCCTACCGTGGCTTAATCACTGCGAGATGTTCTTTCGTGGCCAGAAGACGGAGGAACGGCACAAGGTGTGGCTAGCGACATTCAATATAGACGGTGACGCCCATCATTGGTACGCCCATCTGGAGCGCTCCCGTGGCGAGCCGTCGTGGGCCGGATTTTGGGATCTCTGCAATACACGCTTCGACCCACCAATCCGAAGCAATCCACTGGGCGAACTCCACCTCCTCCGCAAGACTACCAATGTTGTTTCCAGGCCCTGCTCAGTCGCGCCGGCCCCTTGACGAAGAACCAAGAGAAGCAGCTCTTCACGTCCGGCCTTGCCAACCATGTTCGCATTGACGTGGAGCTCCAAGATCCCGTGGACCTTAGCTGGCCATGAGCTTGGCACGTGCATATGAGAAGAAGGCGGCGTGTTCCAGGCGCAGTGTGGGTGTGCGCACGACATCGCGCGGGCCCCCGCCTATGTCGGGTGCAGCGACGGCGGCCACGACAACCGGCGAGGGTGCGCAGATACAGCGTCAAATCAAGTGTCTCATGCCATCCGAGATGGTTGAACGTCGCCGCCTGGGCCTTTGCTTCAATTGTGATGAAAAGTTCACGTGTAGCCACTGGTGTGCTCACCTCTTCTACATTGAACTCGATGACACCACGGTGGACGGTGGCGGTTGGGAGGATCACGACGCGTCGCCGAATGACCCTCGCATCTCCATGTATGCGGTGGCGGGTATACAACCCGCAGACACGGTCCGTCTGCAGGTTTTCGTGGGCGGCCAAGTGGTCCTTGCCCTCGTGGACTCAGGCTTGTCCCACAATTTCATCTGCGATGAGGTGGCGGCGCGTCATGGCCTGCAGTTACAGCCTGTGTGTGCGGGCCTGCGCGTCACTGTGGCGAACGGTGACCAGCTATGCACTACAGGAGTTTGCCGAGCCTCGTCGATCGGCGTGGGTCAGGAGGAGTTTGCACTCGATTGCTTTGTTGTGCCGCTCGGGGGTTACGATCTGATCCTTGGCACGCAGTAGCTGCGCACACTCGGGCCGATTCTGTGGGACTTTAACAAGATGACCATATCCTGCATCCTCAACGGCGACACGTTACGTGGCGTGGTGTGCCGGGTGCGCACCGACAACCTTCACCATCCAGCACGACGCCAACATCCTGGAGCGGCTGCTTGTTGAGTTCGATGACTTGTTCGGTGAACCGACCGGGTTGCCGCCGGCGCGCGTCCATGGTCGCCGCATCCAGCTGCACGATGGAGCAAGGCCGGTGGTGGTGCGCCCATATCAGTACCCTCAGTTCCAGAAGGACGAGTTGGAACACCAATGTGCCGACATGATTAAACAGGACCTCATCCGCCTGATCACCTCGGCCTTCTCCTCACTAGTTCTTTTGGTCAAGAAATGCGGTAGCTCGTGGCACTTCTGTGTCGATTATCGCGTGCTCAATGCTATAACAATCAATGATAAATTTCCAATATGAGGAGCTATTGGACGAGCTGCATGGTGCGTGCTATTTTACCAAGTTGGATCTCCGCAGTGGGTAACATCAAGTTCGTATGCATGTTGCCGATGTGGAGAAGACAACGTTCTGCAAGCATCAGGGCCGTTAAGAGTTTTTGGTGATGCCGTTCGGTCTAACGAATGCACTAGCGACGTTCCAACGCTCATGAACGACATACTTCGTCATTTCGTTCTTGTCTTTTTTGATGATATACTAATCTACAATTCATCATGGGTTGATCATCTTCGCCATGTCCGAGTTGTACTTGAGACGTTGCGCCAACATAAATCGGTTCTGAAGAAATCCAAGTGCCTCTTTGGGTTCTCATTTGTTTCCTATCTGGGACATGTGGTGACCGCGGACGGTGTGGCCATGGATAGTCAGAAGGTGCACACGATGACTGAGTGGCCAGAGCCGAAATCAGTTCATGCGCTTCGTGGGTTTCTGGGCTTGGCCGGCTACTATCGCCGTTTTATCCAGAATTATGGCACCATTGCGGTTCCCTTGACATAGCTTCTGAAGAAGGAAGGATTCACTTGGATCGACGCCTCCTAGGCCTTTCTCGCACTCAAACATGCGCTCTCCACTGCTCCGATGTTGTAGCTACCGGATTTCTATCCACAGTTTGTGGTTGAATGTGATGCTTCAGGATCAGGCATAGGTGCGGTGCTACATCAAGGATCAGGTCCGGTGGCGTTCTTCAGCAAGGCTTCGGCGCCACAACATGTCGGCCTGGCAGCTTATGAGCGAGAACTCATCGGCCTGGCGCACGCTATCAAGCATTGAAGGCCTTATCTGTGGGGATGTCACTTTGTGGTGAAAATTGATCATTATAGCTTGAAATTTTTCCTTGATCAGCGTCGCTCTACAATTCCTCAACATCGCTGGATTAGTAAGTTGTTGGGATTTGATTTTGAAGTGGAATACAAGCCTGGCGCTACAAATACAGTGGCCGACGCGCTCTCTCGTCGCAACGCTGAGACATCGGTCGTGTGTGCTTCGTTAGCACCGACGTTTGTGCTCTGGGATGATCTTCGACGAGAATTGACCGCTAACCCAGACCTCCACCGTCTCCGTGAGGATGTTCTTGCGGGCAAGAAGGGAAAGGTTTGGGAAGTCTGCGACGACATGATCACCATTGGTCGCCGTATCTTTGTGTCGGCTCACTCATTCGTGCTAAAACTGTTGGAGCAGGCGCACTCCACAGGCCATGAGGGTGTCTAGCGGACCCTTCATCGTCTGTGTGCGGATTTCCAAATTTCGGGCGACAAGAAGCTGGTGCAAGACTTTGTTAGGGATTGTGCAGTTTTTTAACGAAATAAAACAGATCATCTTCACTCGGCTGGCCTGCTGCAACCCCTGCCAGTTCCAACGCAAGTCTGGAGTGACATTGCCATGGATTTCGTGGAAGGTTTACCACGGATCAACAACAAGTCGTTATTCTTACTGTGGTTGATCGCTTCTCCAAATTTGCTCTCTTCATTCCGCTGGGGCATCCTTACACGGCAACTTTTGTGGCCAAGGTGTTCTTTGATGAGGTGGTGCGTTTGTATGTTTTGCCGAAATCGATTGTTAGTGATCGTGATCCTGTCTTCACAGGTAATTTATGGAAGGAGCTCTTTTGTCTCTCGGTACACGCTTGCACATGAGTTCTGCATTTCATCCGCAGAGTGATGGTCAATCGGTGGCAACCAAAAAAGTAATCATCATGTATCTTTGCTGCTTGATGGGGGATCGGCCAAAGTAGTGGTTCCGATGGCTCCCTTGGGCTGAGTATTGTTCAGATTGTCTAGCCTTCGTGACACTCCGTTTCAGATTGTCTATGGTCGTTCCCCTCCCAACTCTGCGTGCCTATGATAAGTTCCTAGCTGATGTCAGGTGCCAGCTGTTGAGTAGTCCTTGCTGGAAGGAGATAAGTTCCTAGCTGATGTCAGGGAACGTCTTCTTCTGGCGCAAGAACATGCTAAGCAGTATTACGACGCTAAGCGCACAAACGGAGCCTTTGGTGTTGGAGATTGGGTATGGTTGAAGCTCCTTCATCAGCCTGCAGCTTTGATACAGGCTTCCAAGGGCAAGCTTGCACCAAGTTTCTATGGTCCCTTTCGAGTTCTCGCTCGTATTGGTTATGTGGCATATCGCCTTCGTTTGCCAACAGGTGCAAAGATTCATGATGTGTTCCATGTGAGCGTGCTCAAGAAATTTCATGGCCAGCCACCGCAAGAAATTCCTCAGCTGCCACCGATGCTGCATGGACAAGCTTTGCCTACACCAGCTCTTGCTCGAGGCGTTTGGCAGGTTCTTGTGCGATGGCAAGGTCAGGATGTTAGCGACGCAACTTGGGAATATGTGGACTCCATCAGGCAGCGCTATCCCAATTTCCAGCTCATCCTCGAGCTGTTTCCGAAGGAGGGGAGAAATGTCATGGTTGGGCGTCGGTATCGTCGTCGCAGAAGCAGGGTATCCGGCACGGTTTAGTCTTTATCTGCAAGTCTAGAGTTGGTTTACAATTCGGTTAGCTTTCTTTGGATATTAGGAGTTTGTTTAGATTATAAGTCGGTTACTAATGGAGTCAGATTGTATTGAGCTGGCTATATAAGCCGATTGTATCCTCACGATGGAAGCAAGCAATACAAAACCATTCTAGTTCTCATCCCTGTTCTCTATCCTCATCTCCTTGCTGCTCGGCGCCTTGCCGGCATCAACAACTCGACCACGGGCAGGAAACCAGCCAAGGAGCGGCCGGCAACCACCCACAGCTACCCTATCCGCTCATTGCCTCACGGCCGTGACATTGCCTCACAGCTGTGACAATACTTGTAGCCAGAATACGGTCTATTTAATTCAAAGTTTGACTAAGCATTGCTAGATTGGTAGGGAACTTGTGAAACATGGTTCTCGACTTCTCAAACCATGTTCGGCTTGGTATTTATGCGTGTGTTTGATGAATTCAAGAAGGATTAATTTCTTCATTTGTTGCCTGAGAACCTCATTATATTGGATCTGTCTGGTCTGGAAATGTAGTGTCTTAAATAATTTGAAAATTTCTGGCATGGTTATTGGGTTTTAAGCATTTAAGATGTATGCACACGGAGGTGCTTGTGCCATAACTGGAATGACACCTTGCTAGCCCATTCTGCTCATTAAGGAGCTGTAACATCATTCAATACAATACTCGACTAGCTTTATCTGAACTGGCTGGTTTTATCGTGCGTGATTCTAGGCTGTACTTTATTGCCATTCATTCAAATAAATGAACACAAGAAGTGTCCTCAGCAGTGAAGAGCAACTACCGTTTCTTATAGCTGTTCAGTGTTGACACTGTAGAGCGCAAACTGCTTCTGTTCCCCTACTTTGTGCCTTTTTTTATCATTTTTTTTTGTCATATGTGCAATGTTGCTAATTAATTGCTTGCATGACCTATAACCAGAGCGAGTTGTGGGCTATAGATTTTACTTCAGTTTAGGTTCGGTGCCTTCTGCTGCTTAGTGTGCTGATGGCCCTTTACTCTGAAATTACATTTGCCTAACATCTGCTGCAGGAAACCTAACATTAGATTTGTTGCACTTCTTAGCAGGTCGTTCCAATCTCGCAAGACGATGTGCATAGCTGCCTCTGGAGCCAACTTGAGTCTTGCCTGCCATTACATTTCCCAAATACCGGGTTCAATGTGGAGAAGACCCGCTGTATGTTGCGTGAGTTTTAAGTGGCGTCTCCACTCTGAAAACCTGCCATTTGGGTGAAGAAAGAGCTCAGAGCTAGGGAAATATCCTACTGCCAACATGGGTGAGCCGTGGACACTATCATATTCTGAGTCCACTCCGACTCTGCTCATCCACCTGATTAACAACTTGAGACCAAGGCATTTACCCTGGGTTTGTCGCATAAAATAGTCACACAATTCCGTGTTTCTCAGAACAAGTAGAGTTAAAGCACTTAAAAGGTTAGGTTATGTAGCCACAAATAATTCTGGATTTTGAGTGCATCTTGATAGCTTTCATGCAGGAACAGTTGTATGTGAAATGTGAGCAACACTTTTGTGCAGTGTGATCCAATAATCGAGCTACAATCAACAGTGGCCATCACATTTGTACATATATTTTCAACCACCAGCAGAGGCGTAGACTATACATGTCAACACAGATTTATAAATGTATTGAAGCTCGTTTAACCATCTCCTTTTCTTAAGCAAGCACTGTATTGTTTCCCCCTAACAACTAAGGTGCTGTTTGGAACTTGGGATTCGATCGAGGTTGCCTGGACTGGAGCTTGCCGGGCCCAGGCTGCACCTTATTTTTGTTGAAGGCTTGGCCTTCTGGCAGGCGGTCGCCTGGCTGGCTCCGGCAGACGCCAATGCAGCAATGCTATATTGCTAACTGCAACACTCACGCCACATTTAAGCTTTGGAATCTCGTCGTCCTCTCGCAGTTTCGTGTTAACTTAATTATCTTGGGTTCCATTAGAGAATGCAAATGGGAATGGATGCATTTCTACTCACGCGTGAGCTATGATCAATTATTAATTCTTGTGCTATTGAAGCGTAATCAATTTACTTATTTTCTTAGGTACATGTCTTCAACGAAACAACATTGTTCCGGACTTGCTAACCAGGCAAAACTCAATGGAAATTTTAGGCAGCTCTTTTGCCAAGCAGGTTGTCCAGAACTGAAACCAAACATGCCCAAACTCCCTCTGGCCTATATCATACCTCAACTATTGTATTCATCTTCCGCCGGGCACTTGGTTTTGCTGCACACTTGATCAACCTCCATGTGAGGATGTGGCGTGAGTTGTACCATTGTCTTTGCGCCATCACATGTATGAACTCCTTGGTCCCGTCACCACATTGCATCATTGTCTTTGCATAGAGCCGGTCATCGTCTTTGTATAGAGTCATGTTACATATATATATCTAGGATTTACCAATCTAGTAATTTATATTTGGCCAAAAGGAAAATATAAAAAAGTAGATATACTCCTGCTATATGATTATACTAGTTTATCAATTCATGTTCATGATTTATCTAAGGATTAAATTAAACCTAAAAATGTTCTTTTATCCAACAACAACCTTGTTTGGTGGTAGCTAATGGAGAGTTGCCGAGAAGGGGAGCAAGGACTCGGAAGTGAGATTTTATGCAACCACATTTTCGTATGTTCACAAATTTATAACAAAGGAGCCACGAAATAACAGTCTCCTTTCGAAATAGTCTAATCAGGGGTGAAAGCTAGGTAGAGCTAGGGTGGTGCACTGGTACCAGAGTAAATCAAATTTTAATAGTAATTATCATATTTTGACCATACGCACAATAGGGTAAATTGAGATCTAGGAGCAATATTACTTTGAATTGTGTATTTAGCACCATCATCATTTAAGTTCTAGCTTCACCACAAAGTCTAACGCAATTCTAACCATCTTCTCCGTGGTCTGGCATGCCAGGGTTTGCAGATAAAAGACCAATTTCAAACAACAACGGGAGAATCAATTTCATGGGGAAAACTTTCATTTTTCAAATGGAGATCAAGACTCCTTCTGCATATTTTATGATGCCATTAAAAACGCTGAGGGCTCCTTTAAAATGCAAGAATTTTATAGAAATGGTACAAGAATCTTATCAGAATCAGTTCAATTTCACAGTAAAAATACAGGATTAAAAAAAATCCCGCAATCAAAAAGACCTGAAAGCTTCGACGAGAGGAAAACAGAGAGGAGTCCCTTTTCCTTTCGCCACGTATCTCGCGGCCCCTTCTTCCCCGAGCCGCGTGGAACAAACCAGCCCTCCCCCTCCCACCCTTCCCCCTTCTCCTCCTCTCCCCTCGCCGATTCCCAGCACCATCTCCTCCCCCGTATCTCCATCGCCGCCACTGACGGCGAATCCGCGGCCCCCGCTCCGAATCCGCGCCACCTGCGCACAGATCTCCCCCCTCGGCGCCTCCGGATGTCATGAGCCGCCCCCATTTGTCCAAGGACCTGGCCTTCCCGCGCGCCAATGGGTTCTTGGACAGCGGGGTCCGTGGCCTCGGCGAGGTCGAGGAGGTGGGCGCCGCGGCCACCGTACCCGTCGAGCAGTCGCCCTCGCCCTCGCAGTCCCCGTCCCTGTTGTCGTCGTCGCCGGCGGCGATGTCGTCCTGCGGGCAGTACATGCTGCACCGGGTGGGCAAGCTCGACACCCTCGCGGGCGTCGCCATCAAGTATGGCGTCGAGGTAATGCGACGGGAGTGATGCTGTTTTTTTAGGGTCTCTGGTTTTAATATTACATTAGAATATCAGAGGCAGATATATTATAACACAATTCTTTAACTTGTAGCTGTTTTGGGTGTAATGCATTCGTGTTTTGTATTTATGGAATTATGGTAAAATGATTTTGGAATGATGCGCGGGTATGAATTGTGTAGGTAGCCGACATTAAGAGGCTGAATGGCCTCTCAACTGACCTCCAGATGTTTGCACACAAGAGGCTGCGGATTCCACTCCCTGGGAG
Organism: Phragmites australis; assembly: GCF_958298935.1. Lineage (NCBI taxonomy): Eukaryota > Viridiplantae > Streptophyta > Magnoliopsida > Poales > Poaceae > Phragmites > Phragmites australis. The sequence continues at coordinate 5,652,213 of NC_084941.1, read as the reverse complement.
GCACCCTCCGTCGTCTTACCAGAACAGTTCATATGAGGGTGATGACAGGTAGCTAGACTGTGAAATTGTGCATCAGCATGTTACTTAAACTATATCACTAGCGAGTTACACGTTGCGGTACTGCTGAGCAAGCGTTTTGATTTTTGTTGTTGTTTGGTAGTCAATAGTTATTTACATATTTTATACAAATTTGATCTGGAGATGTGTAGCAAGGTCAAGGTCAGACTAGGGCACTAGTGCAAGGTAGTTGAGTACTTGCGTATGCGTTTAAACTATTGGCACGTGAAATCAAAGTGTATAAATTAACACGAAATAGTAACTCAAAGGGGAGCTTAGTCTTGTAGTCTCGTGCAAAATGTTTCTTATCATTTCAAGTTTCAACTGCATGTTTGTTGCAAAAAGCTTTTCTACCACCAGGGTAATGTCCCCCCATCACGTTGATCATTGAGGTTGGTTTCAGATTCGTGCTTGGAGAGAGAAGCTAAACTGTTTATGAATTATGAAGTCCCCACATACCTGCTATACCTGGTATAGTCTCGAGGATGTGTTGAACTATGGATGTGGTAGGAGGACGTTCCCCTAGTGGTATTAAAAACATTTCCCACGTTTGTTATAATCTAGACAAGCAGAAGGGGTTATTATCATTTGTCAATCCTTGTTTCCGTGTTCAATGTGAGAATCAAATTTTCGTTAGCTATTCCCTTTTCTACTTTTGGTATCTTAGAAATGTTCTTCCCCCTTCTGCTTTGAGTTGTTTTGGTCTTTTATACCATTCAAATGATTTGGTTTATATGTTTGGTTACTCCACGCACCCTGGAGTTTTATTTTGTTTTTTATGGAAAAAACTTGACTTGAATTGAATATGCATGCACCGTAACTGAAGGAGTCGGAGTTATGACATTTTCCTTAGCCTCTTTTTCTATCTGCGACATGCAGTTTATCAATTGGGTGGTCATATGACTTGATATTTTGGATTCTGACTGTATGAAAGCTCATGTGGCATATTTGAAATGGTTATTAGCATATATCTTTTGGCAACTTTAAGCTGTCTTCAAGTGCCCATAGTAGTAGTTCTGAACATAACTTGGCATGTGAAGAGAATTGAAATAGGAGCGAAAGGTTCATGTGAACCAACATGTGATATGTTTTAGTCGTCTTGTGCTTACATGACTGTAATAATATCCTCCATCAAGCATTTATAAGCTGTACATGTTCTAAAATAATGTCGGCAAAGTAGCATGTACATGTACTTCCGACGAGTGTGAGCTATTTTTTGGTAAATTCCACTGTGGAAGTGTTTAATTCATTACGCACCATAAAATTTTAGCCTTCTTCTCTAGTTGGCATTGCAAATTGCAAGTGCTTCTTTCTAGCTTATTGAGGCTATAGCACTTTCCACAATAATTAGTTAATTGCACTGTATGAAGTTCTCTCCAGATCAGCAGAGATCTTCGCTATGTCTACTTTATGCCTTACCTGATCTAACAATATTATTGTTTCAGGGAATGTACTCCACGTCGCATTCATGATGATATCTTGGATTCAATATTGAAAACACCAAAGCACGAAGTTTCGCAAGCCATGAGCCTTTTGCAGGGATACTATGGCCTTGCACCACCTCCAAAGAGAGATCAAACTGGTGAAGGCACTGAAATGGCAGTTTATAGAAAAGGCAAATCTGCTTGTTTGGATGTTGAGCCGTGGCTGGAGCCACCAAATTCCGATCCATTCCCTCTTCATAATAGGAAAACCAGAAGCTTGACGATAGGTTCTTCTATTGTTAATGGTGAGGCTGATGAGAATGGCGACAGCGAAAGGTTGATAAGGCGGCGACAGAAAGCTGATGGTGAGCTGTTACCTAGGGAGGAAAATGGTGGCGACTTCCTGGCAAGCTCTGGGAAAGGCTTGGCATTGAGGCCAAAGTCAAGCAATCGACCAGACATGAACAAGAGTCAGCAGAATCTTTCTGCAATGGCGGAGCCTTTGTTCGGCAATGGATTGCAAACTGTTAGGAAATCATCTAGCACTCCAGAGTTCCAAGAGCCAGAGAGAAACACCAGTTCCTACATATGGTCAACGAGCAAGTGGAGCTTAAAACCAGATGTTTTTACTCTTCCTCTCCCTATCCCTCGCTTTGACAATATTCCAAAGCCAATTGCCGCTTGGATAAACAAGGCAGCTCGAGATTAATAATTTGTTATGTCTTGGTTATGCATGTGTTATCCCCTGATCTTCAGGAGGCCCAGGAAGAGCTTAGGTTGGCACCAGTCTTCCCAGCGATGGAAGTAGGCAGGAGTGCAGGACCTTGATTGGTTCCTGCTAGTTGGAATATACAGAAGATCGGACGCATGTCTTCCATGATTCGGATAGTGCTTAGGTTAGATTTATATGGTTCTCATGTTATGTTGGAGATGTTACACCAAGGGGAGCAGCGTTAATATTCTTCACATAAATTATAGATGACATAGAGGAGGCTTGGATATTTGAGGATGGTATTCTTTTGTACACACAATTCAGCTAATGTAGGATCAAAGGGCTGCTATACATGTGTTGTATGTGTGATCCCATACCATAATATAGAATAAATTAGACTTATTAACTTCCATGAGTTCTTTTTTTGTGTTAGCTGCCACATTAATATTGATTGGGATGGTTTGGATTCAAAATCAGACCAAGGGTCTTAATATATATGCAAAAAAATCATTATTGGCCCACCACTGATTACAAAATTTAGCTTTTATGAAGCTATTGATTTGATATGAATAATGTTAATCCTTTTAGTATGTTAAGGATATAGATGTATCCACAATTTATTTGGATATATTCAACGAAAGCCTCTAGAGTTATCTGTGTATAGCGAGATACTGACGTGCGTTGATAATACGAAGAGAGGAAGGGGTCGATCAAATCTAACATGAGAGGAGTCTGTAAAGAGGGTCTTGAAGGAATAGAATGTCTTTAAAGAAATATCTACGGATAGAAGCATGTGAAAGTTAGTAATTGATGCACGTTTACCTAATCTTCCGAAGGTAATATGATAAGTCGATTGGTGGAGTTTTGATGTTGATGATTTAAATGCTCCGACCAGAACAGATCGAGAACCCTCGCAACCATTACATCACTACTCCGTGGTTATCAACCGTGCCAAGACGCGGTTGACCTCGTCAAAAAGGCTTTTCCTGCAAGCGAATCGAGAACACAAGTAAGAACAGGTAGATACAATCTGAATATTACTAATTACCAATGAAGTACTCGAGTTTAGGGTTCAACAAATTAATAAACGGTGAAACTGTCTAAAACAGAATAATCTAAGCTAAATCTAAGTCTAAACTATGACGGCTACCATATATTTAAAAGGGGACATCAGGGGGTCAACGGTTGTGCAGCCATGGAAAGAGGCATGTACAATCTGGACTCCGACCTCGACACGATTACAAGACCTGATAGGGTCCAAAACGGTGACGCAACATCTTATTCCTTGACTCTAACTAAACTGTAAGAAATATTTGATCGAGCATAGATCCATTGAAAAAGGGCACAACATAAACTTTCCAGCAAGTCCAAAAAACGTCTAAAATGGACTTCATATGAGAGAGTTATGCTCGTTTTACTGACATGTGATGTGTTGTCTTAAAACTCGACCACGACCACGACTTCGACTAGAGCTCAGTCTCGAGTTCGAGTAGACTTGGCCTTCAAGGGGCGACGTCCGGATAAGGTTGTAGTGCTTTTTCGTGGGGAACCGTCTAAATAATATTCTAATTAATCACCAGGAGGATCATCATTCATAATCACCACCTCGATGATTAACCAGAATATCATCCCGATAGTCCCGGCATGTATTTTGTACCCAAGGATCGGAACACATACCTTCCAACAGGTACATCACAACATAGCTTAATAAAGAGCGAGTAATAAATATTTATATTACAAGTATTAAGCATGCAACTAATTTCAACAATTTACAACGAAAACGAGTTAGGAGGAGACAAAACCCCTCAACTCCTAACCACAAAGAACTACGCAGCGAAAAGTTAAACTTAGAGACAACAAAAGAGAACGGTGCCACATGCCCTTAGGCACCGTCTCAAAAACGCTATATTCAGAGTAGGATGCAATACTCTTGCCCACCAGCCTGATCGACAGGCACGAAGTAGCCAAAAACAGTCTCTTCCTCAGCAGCAAGAGTACCTGAAAGCGTAGCTATGAGTACGAAGGTACTCGTAAGACTTAAACCATATAGAGCACATATACATAGCTTGACTTCAAGGATTATGCATTAATCATTAGTAAGGATGAACCACAGGTCAGGTAAAACAAATGCACTAAGCATCCTAGACATATGTGTAAGCGACTGAAACTTTACCAAAACATAAGAAAGCTGCCCTGCAACTAACAACTGAACAAGTATAACTATAAACAACATGTATATCAATAAGTAACAAGTACCAACATTACCATCTCCCACCCTGACATGATTACAAGACCCAATAGGGTCCAAAATGGTGATGCAACATCTTATTTCTTCAACTCTGACTAAACTATAAGAAATATTTGGTCGAGCATAGATTCATTGGAAATGACTCAATATAAACTTTCCAGCAAGTCCAAGAACATCTAAAATGAACTTCGTATGAGAGAGTTATATTCGTTTTACTGACGTGTGACGTGTTGTCTTGAGACTCGACCACGGCCACGACTTCGACTAGAGCTCAGTCTCGAGTCCGAGTAGACTTGGCCTTTGAGGGGTGACGTCCGGGTAAGATTGTAGTGCTTCTCTCACGTTCCTAAGCAATAAAATATCACAAGAATTTAGTAGTAATCCATCCAAGGGAATATGAACAGCGAGAAACAAGTTCACCTGATGGTCTAATTATCGTGCATGTGCTCTTGTAATTAGATAATGTATTATTTGAGGATTATTGGGGGTATTAATCGTATCCGAAGAAGCCATAGGCTCATCATCCTCCCCCTTTTGAATTGGAGTCATCCTCGACTCAAGCTCATCTTCTTCTCCCAAGTAGTGCTTCAAATCCGAAATGTTAAATGCGGTACTAACCCTAAAATCTACAGATATGTCTAATTTGTATGCATTATCATTGATTATCTCAATTATCTGAAATGATACATCAGCTCTAGACATCAACTTTGACTTTCTTAGTTCTAGAAACCTATCATTCCTCAAATGCAACCAAACTAAATCACCCGGTTCAAATTTTATTTCCTTCAGACCTTTACCTCGAGCAATCATATACTTTTCAGTCATGCTCTCTATATTTTTGGGCTTTTGCTTCCGTTATGTGTTTTGATGGCCGTTAGGTCAAGCTTGTAATATTTAGTATGGATTGTAAGCCTTTTGTACCTAGAACATTACTATTTACATATAAAGTTTGGCTGTGATACGATAACTATTATACTGTGCATATCCGCTACGTAATCCAGGACTAATACAGGAGACACAGGAGATCCTGGTAGCTGTGGGTCTTACATAGGGTCTACCGAATGTCTATCACCAAGTCATCGAGTCACCGATTAGGGCCCTTACGGCTTACGCTGAGTCGTTGATGTCACTGTATTCATTGGTGAATCTGATTGTCGTCAAACGAAGTAGGCAAGATTGCACGAGAGGAAACGGTCTCATTGATGTCTTTGCGCACAAGAGGAGTTCTAATTTGGGCTGCTACTAACATGCTGTGAAGAAACCAAAACAACAAAATTGCTTCTTTTGATATGACCAAAGGCCAAAACTCATACATAATCATATAACTGTGGCTGCCAGTCAATTAGAATCTAGATTTTTGTGTTTTGTTGGGGTCACAAATAGTATACATATATAGAAAGAGACCCCTAAGTTTTGGAATAAGGGATAGGCCACCTCGGTTTGAGCCCGGAGCGGCCGCCACGCTTGCCCCCTCCAGGGTTGGCACTGGCACTAGCAATAGAGTGAAGAAAAACTTTATTAATAACTTGTTCATATCGACTATATGAATTTATATAGTTAGATGTACAATGAATGGTACCAACATCATTTCGGCTCAAGTTTTACCCTGCATGTAGCTTAGATTTTTGCTGAACCTAAGATATGTATCACAGCTAGTACACTCACATTGTTCACGCTTTGTGAAAAGTACCTGACATTAACTAACCTACTATTTTGATTGATCTACTTGATTAACGTAACCATCATCAAATACTACATTTCAAGAAGTAGACCCAAGTACCCAACACTACACATCAATAAAAGTTTTTTTCCTTTTTCTTTTTTTTGGGGGGGGGGGGGTGGGCATTCACCGCCAGCCATCTCGGATTCTTCACTTCTTGCGATGTGAACATTTTGATTTTTTTTGCGAGAAGTGCATTTTGATTTCATTTCGAGAATAATTCACGAATACGCAGGACAACATACGCCGTCACGACCTTTGTTCTTTGTTCGATCCCGCTCGAGCAGCCCGCTGAGCACGACAAGCTTCTTGTGATCCCTCGAGTCCACGTCAACTACCACCCGCTCGCCGTCGCTCCCGGCCGTGTCGCCTCCGGCGGCAACCGGCGCCTCCGGCCGCTGACGCCTGGACAGCGCGACGAGCCACGCGCACACGCAGGCGACGGCCCAGAGCCGCCCGCCAAGCAGCCCACCCCGGCTACCACGGACAGCCCCACCGCGGGGCCGAACGCGCCCATGCCGGCCTTCTCGCCGTGGCCCCCTCCGGACGCTGATTCCTTCGTGCGAGACTCGAGCGCGGACGCCTCGTCTTCGTGTGCCGTGCCGCGCGGCGTGGGCGTGGGCGTGGGCGGTCGCGTCTCGGTGGGAGCAACGCGGGGCTGCGCCGCGCGGCGCGAGCGGTTGCCGTTGCCCGCAGCCGCGGTTGCTTGAAACAGCTGCGCCGAGGGCGTTTCGTCTCGTGACCGCGGCTGCTGCTGCGCCGTTTGCTCTGGTTGCCGTTGTTTGTGATGGCTGCTGCTGCCGCCGCCGCCGCCCATGGTGCTATGCTGCCATAGGGGAAACAGACTACCATTTGACAGTAGTAATCGAGAAGTCAAAAAATAAATTTCCGTGAAATGGAAAAAAATTCTATCTGAATGAAATTTGAAAGAACAATACGCTTATTTAAGATTTAAGTTAAAAAATCAAATAAATTAGACTACAAGCACGAGCCGTCGTGTCATGTATGGTACGCGTTCCAGTGTTCCACTACTGAATACTACTGATACACACTCACCTTGCGACCATGCGCGCGCGCCAGCGGCGCGAAGCAGCAGCTCTGGACACGAGGCTCCTTCCGGGCCTCCTCCTCGTCGGCGCCGCACCTGGCCTCCCGATCAGCCGTCCGCGCCGCCACCTCCCCGTCCACCGGGACGGTGCGCTTCCTCCTCCGAAGGCTCGGGCTCGACGTCCCGGCCAACGCCTCCTCGCCGCGCGCCGCGCGACGGCTCCCAAAGCACAGCACGATGGCCCAGAACTGCCGCCCGCCCCTTCTTCCCACCGGAGCGGCGGCGTCCTCTGCCGGGGCCATGCAATCAATACACGCGCGCGCGGCGATGCCAGCCAGAACTGGTGGTCAGCCGCCTAATCTCGGACCCGACCGATACTAATGAGGCGGCTTTCGGACAAGAACGATAAGTTGCAGCCGATTAATTAATTGGTCGATGGTGACGTGGACCTCGTTCGATCAGAGGCGCTGCTGCTCCGACATGGTTTATGCCGCTAATGATCGGGATTAGCTGAGGAAATAAGCCGGATGATTTGCGCCGAAGAAACGAACGGAATTATACGGCCGCGTACGGTGTTGACTAACAGTAGCGATCAAAGTCATTCATCACGGTTTATGACTTCCACAGTGCGACCTGTGGCTGAGGCTCACTTGCCATGAGAAAATGAGATCACAGTTGCATCCCAAGCTTCCGGATGGCAGCGGGGCTATACCACCGGAGAATGCTCTCCTATACCTATTTTTATTGGACGCGTATCCTTTGACTTGTGAAGCAAATTCACCGAAATATACAATAATACGAGTCTGAGTAAACAATACTGTCATTATTTGTTGTAGCAAAATACTATAGCGATTCTACTGTTCATAGAGGTATTGTAGCAAATAATCTGTTGCATTCGTTTCAGATCTAACGGTTCAGAAGGGCTAATGTCATGACACTGTTTATAAGGATATGATTCCATTCTCATTTAGCTATGGGAGGGAAGTAGAGGATTTTGCAAAGATAGATGTCCCAATAAAGACATAAAATTGAATTATAATTAATTTTTTCTATATATTTGTACAATATATAATAGTTTATTGCTACATAAAAGCATAAACTAATACTAGATGAGTTAACTATTGCAGATGAGACAAAAATATGAGAATTGTCTATATAATGATAATGTGTTGTACATGTATATATTAATAAAAACATGTATATGTGTACGTATCGAGATATAACGGGGAACAGGAACGGAGAAAGTATTCATGTCCCCATCTCCGTATAAGTTTGCGGGTTAATTTTTTTTTATACCCATCCCTAATAAAGGAATTCCATGTAGCTTGCCAGGGAACGGGGCCATTGCCATCCCTATTCACTCATTCCTGACTTTTTTCAGGCCAACATACGGTGTGATCGCTAAAGTTTAATAAACCTTGTTCTTTTGGTAAATAAAGATCTGAAATATTGTTTTGTTATTTTGAAGATGATGGAGTAGGCAATCTAGATTCATTTATATTTTTTTGCTTGCAGACTTGCAGTGGCTTCCAACCTTTTTCTTAGAAGGGGTATATTGTGAAAAGTAAGTTTATTGCAAAAAAAAAACATACTTCTTCCAAATCAAGAGCCTTGATTCGTAATTGGACGGAGCGTGCTGCACGTTGACTAACCCGTTCGGCCCGTTCACTAGCACGACCCAAGTACCTGGCCGTGTCGCTTATTTCGCTCTGTCCCCATCCCCAATTATGAGGGAACGAAATCGTATTACTTCAGACGGCTAAAGTTACCGAGTAATTGTAGCACTCAATCTGATTCATTTATTTTCGATCCAACGGGTCATAATGAGATAAAATCAGCTGTCAAGTCAGAGGATCCTATTCATTCCGGAGGTCTTGCTGGTGAACTGACATTGAGGAGAGTTCGATTCTTGTTGTGTGATTTTGATAATTGGATTTGGATAGGGATAATGCGGAGGATATGAGCGTTGTTGACACATTTTTTGATGAGTTGGGATTGGGCCGCCAGAAGGATGAAATAGTGGCGATTATTAAAGGGATGGGTGAGTTCTTCGTATTTATGCATCTGTACTTCATGTTTAATCGATGGTACAGCCCACTTTGGCCAATATGATTTCAAGCCACTGCTGGTTTTCTTTGTTTTATTCCTTATGTCATTTTTTGAGTGAATTGCACAAAATTATATATATTATATCATTTGTAACATAAAATTACAACTATTATATATAGTATCACCCAACTACAAGTTTTATACACCAATTTTATATATAACCTGATTTCATCCACCAGCATGAGCACAATAGTCTTCTATTTCTTTAAAAAACAGTAGTATTCAGTTTCTCTACAAATTCTAAAGCTTTTTTATATGTTCCATAATCTATATGTAACATATTTTAATTGGATTTACCAAAAAACATGTATAGAATTTAAACTAAAATTCTTCAAAAATTCTACTTTTATACCTTCTAACAATTGTTAGGATTTCAAATAAAATCCCAAAAATCTTGAAAAATCACTAATTTATACCTTCTAACAATTGTTAGGATTTCTAACAATTTTATACCTGCAAGTTGAAATGTATCTTGATTTATATGTGATGAGTGATTGATTAGTATTTATTTGGTTTGATGATTTTCGATTTTGTATGAGCTTTCAAGTGCTGATTCTAGTGAACCTAGAACTTTCGGTTGAATATCCAGTGTTTAGAGTTTTTGTCTCGTTGAAGCTTTCGGTGTTCAGTTTCAGCAGCCAACCTGGAACTTCCGGTGTCATGGGAAAACTGAAATCGAGAGCCCCTGTCCGGATTGAACCCGAAACTACCGGTTTTCACCCGAAACTTCCAGGTATCCAAGTTAAAGTTCAGATGTCCGGTGCTCACGATTCTTTTTGGATGTGATTTCAACTGAGGATTTTTATTGTGACTAATCTATAATGGAGTTAGAGATAAGCGTTTGCTTGTCTCATGTTATGTAGGTGACGGTTGTGACTTGGCGGTCGACGGCAGGATGGTCAAGATCAAGCAGGGTGCTGGGTGCCGAACGATCAAGAAGGCCGAGTAGAGTCAAGGGTGATCCTAGCTGTGCACATAGAGGTGAAGCAAAGTATGAGAAGATGGATGTGCACAATATATTGACAAAATCAAACGAATAGGATGCCGATGCAAGTGACAAAGCGTGCCGAATATGGCACTGCCAAATGACACTGTAGCTTATATTCGGAACACCGTGTGCCGAATATGGGCTACAATGCCGTATTCGGCATATGGTGTGCCGAATATACCCTTTGCCTGCCATTCGGTGTGCCAAAGCGACCGTGACGTGAGTTGACGTGACCGTACGGCAAGCAAAGGCCATATTCGGTGCACCGTGTGCTGACTACGACACTGTCGCCCATATTTGGCACATCGTGATCGAATACGGTTGATATTTAACACAGTGTACCGAATATGGGCTATAGTATCGTATTGGGTACACGGTGTGCCGAATATGAGTTTTTCGGCGTACGGTGTACCGAAAATACATTTTCGATAAATGATGCGTCGAGTACGGATGCTAAATTTGTAAATACGACAGCATATTGTCTATTTCGATAAATACGTATATATATATATATTATCTAATTTTAGATATTTGCCCTGAGAAAAGGCACAAGTTCACCGAGGGTTTTGTGGCTGAATTTTATGAGTGGAGTGGCAGGGCATGCAGTTGAGCAACCAGGTTTTTAGCTTGTGTGACAGCGTGAAGTTGGCGAACCAGATGTCCACAACTCATGTTGCTGACTTGCTGTTCGTCTGCCTGTCCTGTTTCCTGCTGATAAGGGAGAGCAAATAAACGAGAATTCTAGAAGAGTGACTGAATTATGACATGATTATCCAAGGGTATATTTGGTAGGGTTTTTCTGATTTAAATTTTTTATGAAAAGTGATTTTGTGGAAAAAGTAATTTTATGGTTAAAAGTGGTTATTTAGGATACATTTATATAGTAAGTGATTCTGTGAGAGTAAATAAATCAGAGAGAGTTGATTTTTTTAGCTATCAGCATCTAGTCTATTTTTAGAAAATCACTCTCACAAAATCACTCTAAAAATTGAAAACTATAAATTACTCTCACTAATTTTACTTAAAAACTAGTATAAAAACTCTACCAAATAAACACTAATAAACGGTCACTGCTTTCCTCGAGTCTATGGATGTTGCTGGCATACTACTTTGCAAAGTACGTATTACATTTCCTAAATCAGGCACATAAGCATCGGTTGTATGCATCGGTTGTATGAAGTACTGAGTTCTGTTGATTCGGTATACATTTATTCAATGAAACTCATGTCATCCCATCTTGCAGCTGTTGTACTGAAATAATAACGCTAAAATATACTGGTAACATCACTGAAGCTTCAGTGTAGCATCATCACACAAATACTTATACATAGGTTCTATATTGTCCTTACTTGTCTACACTATGATGGCGTTTGGATAGAGATTGAGTTAGAAAAAAGAAAATGAGGTGGGATAAGAAGAGGTAAGTAAAAGATAGGGATTGGAGATTTCAATCCAATATGTTGTTTGACATGCACTGAATTTGGATTTAGAATATATACAATTAAATGACGAAAATACCCCTACTAAAGCTAAGTTATGGAAGGATCATATGGATGAACCAGGATAGTTTTGTGATTTCACCATCTTTTCCGATCATAACCTACCTCCTGCCTTGGGTTTAAGACGGTGAGAAATAGGCTACCCAAAACCCATTCCTGAACCAAACTCATTTCCCAATCCACAAATTCAAACATTAGATTATATCTATCCCATCACTCATTTCCCATTCCCAACCTCGACATCCCCATATCCAAACGCCACGTATGTGTAAACGAAACAAATCAAGTACTTAGTAATAGCCGCACTACAAAGGAAGAAACCAAAAACGAAGGAAAGTTTTTCACACAGCATCATCAACTTTCTTTCACAAAGTAGCAGAACTTGCAGACCACATCTGCATCTGAAAGCAGCCTTGCTTCCCTCATGTCTTCCTCCAGTTCTTGGGCCTTATTCGCAAGCTCCGAATGGTGTAGTTCAGAGCTTGCCCTTGTCCCTCTTGGTCAGCGTCACCTTGAGCCCGTGCTTCATGTACATGGTGAGCGCCATCTTGGGCGCCACCGGGTGCCCCTCGACGACGTGGACGCCGTAGCGGTGGAGGATGGACGCGGCGGCGAACTTCATCTGGTAGTAGGCGAAGTCCTTGCCGAGGCACAGACGCGGCCCCCCGTTGAAGGCGGTGAACTTGTAGGCGGACTCGCTCATGAAGCGGCCGTCCCGGAGCCAACGCTCCGGCCTGTACTCCATGCAGTCCTCGCCCCATATGCTCTCCATCCGCCCCATGGCGTACATGGCGTAGATCACCTTGGTGCCCTTCCTCAGCACCGTCCCGTCCGGGAACACCTCGTCCTCCACAACCTAGTGGCACAGCTTCAGATTGTCAGTTCATAGCAGAGAAATGTGAAACCACTTGTACAAGCGACCGCTTGACGTCGATATTGCTTTGAGATTGCGCTAAAAGTGAATACTAGAATTGGTGCGTAAAGAAGCTACTTGGTTGGTTATCAGAGTGTGATTTTGTCAGCTCACTGTTGAAAAGAAACCGAAACCGCTGTGTTGTGATTTTTCTCCTGATTAACCGGGCATCGTGCGGTTTTTTAGCAGGCTTTTTCCTCTTATCAATACAATAGACAGTTCTCCAATTGATTCGTTTTTTTAAAAGAAAACTTAAGTAGCAAGGCTGCTCATTGACCAGTACTTACTTTTACCTAGTATGTGATGTTGAGCTAAATCTGATACACCAATCAGCACCTAGCTGTACTTCTAGGTTTCCTTCTTGCAAATCAGCTTTGTGTTGCTTACTAAGATCGGAGTAATAATAATAAACCAAGGACGGGTGCAACTACAATTGAATTGGCCCGACATGCGTCCCTATCAGGTCGCATAAGAGTTTCCAAGTCTTCACCAAAGATATCGAAAATATGCAGGGATCATGTAGACGACCAACTTGCAACCTATAACTTCTGCTTACGTTTCTTTTTTTTCCCCATGTGCCATGGCACATCTACTTCAGGATATAGCTGGTCCAATGCAGATCAGCCAATCGCGTCATGGTTCATGACTTCTGTGCAGCTGACCTGCTACTTTTGCATTGACTTTGCAGATGGTCTAGTGCAGTAACGCACTAACATAGATAGTAACATGTGTCCATCAACTTCATTTTTTTCAATAACATTCAATCTCAACATCTACAAATTGGTAATTTATCAAAGTTCACTATGGATTCCACGTAGGAGTCAGCATTTGCTGTCTTCTTGTTTTCTAGTACCAGAGGGGGGGGGGGGGGACAGCTAATTGGCGACTCATGCAGATTGCAATTGCCAAGGAGGCAAGAAACACAATATTAGCATCACTACTATTTTTAACACCTAGCTAATTGGAAGAGAAATTTTTGCATGTGTATTGAAAAAATAGTTGAAAAAAATCATGACATATATGAGAAGAATCAAAAGATGAATAAATATCAGTACTAAAGATGAACGACTGAGATAAGCCGTGTGTATAAGTCCATGTAGTTTTGCATTTCCCAGCAAGAAGCATATGTTCCCCTGCTCATGCGGACAAAAACAGCTACTCACACACTTGGGGACTTTACATTACAAGAACGAGTTAGTTTCACCGACCAGAAATGCAGAGTGCACTGCTCCATTTTACTTGACACACTTGCGCTTGTTTGGGAATTTCACGCGGAACAACTCAATCCATGCAGGATTCGGAGAGGAAAAAAAACTCCGTATTTCAAACAGGGCCTTAATGCGTGTAGTTGTAATGTTGTATGATTGTATCTAAGCATGTACAAGCATATGTATTTTGATGTGCCTACGTAGTACGGCCATGCATATTGTGTGCTTTCGTATGTACGTACCTCCTTGTGGTCGACGGGGACGGACGGGTAGAGCCGGAGCGCCTCGGAGAGCGCGGCGTGGAGGTACTCCATCCGCTTCACCTCCTCGGGCTGGAACACGAGCTCCTCCTCGACCTCCCCCGCCGTCGCTGGCGCCTTCCGCGCCGCAACGATGCCCTCGATCTCCTCCAGGATCTTGGCCTCCACGCCGGGGTTCTTGCCAAGCAGCCAGAAGAACCACGCGAGCGCCACAGACGACGTGTCGCGGCCGGCCAGGATGAAGTTGACGCAGATGTCGCGCAGGAACTTGTCCGAGTACGCGGGGCGGCCGTCCTCGTCGCGCATCTTGGTGAACACGGTCAGCAAGTCCGACCTGCGCCCGGCCTCGGTGCCGCGGCCGGCGGCGGCCGCGGCCTCGAGCTCCTCCTTGCGCTTGCGGATCACGTCGTACGCGAACGCGTCGACGCCGGCCAGGGAGCGCTGGAGCACGCGCTCGTGCCCGACGCCGAGCGCGCGCATCGCGCGCCACACCGTGGTCGGCGTGACGAAGCGCACGATGGTCGCCTCGGTGGCGTCCTCGAACGCGCGGGCGAAGGGGATCTCAGGGAGGCCCGGGCTGAGGCAGCCCGGGTCGACGCCGAAGGCGATCATGCACACGTTGTCGAACGTGAGGCGGAGGAGCACGTCCTGGAGATCGATGGCACTGCCGGTCGCCTCCACATCGGCCAGCACGGGGAGCAGCCGGCGGTGCACGAGCTCCACCAGCGAGCTCGCGGTGAGCGCGCGGAACTCGGCGGAGTGGAACTCGAGGCTGGCAGCCTTGCGCTGGCGCCGCCACACCTCGTCGTCGGCTCCGAAGATACCGTCGCCGAGGAGGTCCCGCACGGTATCGCGGAAGTAGGGGCCCTTGGGGAAGCTCCCGAACTTGGTCTTGAGCAGGTGCTCGAGGTTGCGCGGGTCGGCGGTGACGACGCACTGGAGGTTGGTGAACCACGGCCCGCGGAACGTGAACGTGCCGCCGCGAGCCTTGATCACGCCGGTGATCCACTCGTACATGTCGCTGCGGAGGCCGAGGAGCAGGGACGGGAGCATGCCGACGAGCGGCCACGAGGGCAGCCCCTGCGCGCGCCGCTGCCGAAGCGAGTGGATGACCACGAAGATGGACACGGCCACGAGCAGCTCCAGCGTCTGCACCTCCGGGAGCAGGCCCGCGAGGCCGCTGCTGGAGGCACCAGGTGTCTCCGCCGCCCCTGTCGTGGCGTTGTGCGAGACGGCCGTGTCCATGACGCTCATGGTGTTGTCAGAGACCGGGCAAATGTGGTGGCTTGTGTGTGCTGCGTTGGTGTGTGAGTTTCTGAAAGGGGCTCTTGGGGGCGTTGCAATATATAGGTGGGGGTGCCAGTGTGGTTGCTTGATGGCAACGTACTGGCCGTTTGATTTGGTGAGCTAAAAGGCTTGCAAGAACGAACTAGCTAGTGTAACGTCCGTGACTTTGTCACACGCGAGCTTTTCCACGCTAGGCTTGGGGCGAAGCCACCTTTGGTGCTGCTCGAGTGGCTGGTCCTGCCTGCCACACGCATTCGGCATCGCTTCGTGCCCAGTAAAAAACGTTGCAAAAGGGTTACACCAACCGCGCTTTTCTAAAAGTTTTGTCCTAAGTGGTACAAACACATAGACAAAATACTGTTGCTACCGGATCCGGCAGCCTTTTTTTTTTTAATTCCGTGCCTCTAGGTAGAAGCAAATTTTATAGAATCTAATTTAGAAAAGCCATTGTATAACTTTATCTAGGTTATCCTGTGATTTAATGGCTAGGCTGAAGAGCAGATAGAGGGAGTGAACATGTGTTATTACAGTGAAGATGGTTTTTTATAGAACCGAATCTTATATAATTTACTTCCAGAGAGGATGATGGGTTGGCGAGCCGACCTCCATGCCACCCGGGCCGCGGCCTTCAATTCTCGAGCCATCGTCACGCGTCATGTCATTGTAAGTAACTAGCAGTCACGTGTGACCATGAGGTTGCAGCATTGTTTATCGCGCGTGGAGATCTAGATTTCTTACCGTCGATATCACGATAACTTTATCACTTACATATGGATCCAACTACCTATATCAGCGACGACACGTGACGTTAGGGAATCCTAGTCCCGCGCACGGTAGATCGCCCGCGTTTTCTGCCCGTTTTCCCTCCTCGCGGCACGTCAAACTCTCGTTCTCGTTTTCGCAGGTGACGCACGGGTCGGCGGTGAACCAGATCATGGAAATACGTGCTGACGGTAGCATCTCTTGGCTGGATTGCGTTGCGCATGCGATCAATCCGAGGTCTCCGTGCTCTCTTGCATCAGAGAGAGAGAGAGAGAGAGAGAGAGAGAGAGAGAGAGAGTCCAGGAGAAGGCGCTTTAGTTATGCCGTTGCTTCAGCGTCTGAACTGCAGCTCTAACAACTTAATTGGCCGGTGAATTGCTTTCTGCTAAACTCATAGCTTCTTGACCAGTTAATCTTGTACCTTTTTTTATCCAATGTTTGTTCTTTGTAGGTGAGCCGCCGCTGTTGTTTGTTCTAGTAGTTGTGCTGGCTTTGAAGCTGCAGCCACCTTCGTTTTTCTGGAGGAAAGATGCAGCCACCTTGATGTGATCATCGTGTAGGAACCATGGAGTGAAAACGTGCACAGAAGACAAAACTAGCCGTGTCCAACGCTACCAAAACTCAGCTAGCTGAGGCCTTTTAGTAGTTCCCTTCCCTGTAACAGAATTCTTATTTAATTTGGTTGTTGCATCACTGGTCGTGGTTCTACCTGCAATGCACCCACACCCACATTTTGTTTGATCGATGCATTTAGCGGTAGCTACGATTGGTTGTCTAAGGGGAATTGACAAGCGGCCCAGGCACACCGGTTGTCACATGAACAGTTGCTGAAGTTAGCATAGCATGTGGTATTAACATATACTCCATATTTTTTGGGTACACTATCTGTCTAGCGACAGATTTTGTGTGACAAAATTTGTTAGATTTTAAGCTAGTAGCTACTTGCCACATACACAAGCAAAAGTATTATGAACCAGCTAAGCAAATTGGCCTAAGGGTCTGCTAAAAAGCTCCAAAACCAATGACGAATCTGTTAAACGCATTTTAGTTTTGAGTCTAAAACAAGCAGTCATAACGTACAAAAGCCAACAACAAATACTTAGTAATCTACTACATCTTATAATTAGAACAACTACATGGTAATCCCTTTGTTTCATATGCTTAAATCTGAAAGGTTGTCTGCATTTAGTAGCAGGTATTGTCCCCGGTTACTAACTGCATTTGGACCCTTTGAAATCTCTGAATATTGTACTGGGTGAGAGTGATATTGGTTGCTAATCTCACGTATCATGACCTCTGTCACCTACATAAAAATGGGAAGGATTATGTGCTCTGATCAAAGGGGACATCACCACATGCTACAATCTTAATAACAAAGCAAATATCTCATAGATTCCAAAATCAAAATCAGTACAACAGACAAAAAAAGGAAGCAAACAACATAAGAGAGATAAAGAGAGAAACATATATATATATTCACATACACATATATATGCATACAAATATATATTCACACATATATACATACATATAGAGAGATACAGATAGGTAAAGATTGAGAGAGAAAGAGAAAGGGAGAGATACAGAGAGTAAGATTTTAAACAACAGAAAAATAAAAAGAGAGAAGGAGAGAAAGAGAGAGATACCAAGATAAATAAAGAACGAGATAAAGAGAGACATCCAGAGAGAAATACCTACATATATAAATACCTACATACAGAGAGAAATATTTTAAACATCAGAAAAATAGATAGAGAGAGATACATAAATATACAAATAGAGAAATAGATAGAAACATGCATCCAACATAAAAAAACAAAGAAAGACAGTGATTCAAACACAAAGATATCTCAGAAAACATAAAGAAGGGGGAGAAAGAGAAAGAAAGAAACAGAGAGAAGCAAATGCAGAAATCAACAATGATATATATATATATATATATATGTATATATTATACAGAGATAACTACATAAATAAAGATAAATACATTTCATAAATCTATCAAAATAAAGACATATACATAGACACACATAGATAGAGAAAGAGACAAAAATAAACAAAGATTAAGAAAAGCAATTGGCATATACAAATACAGAGAGATAGAGAAAAACAAAGAGAGATAGAGATACAGAGAGGGATGAAGAGAAATACAGATTAAGGGACAAATAGATAGAGATAGAAGGACAAAGAGAGGGAAAAATAGATACAGAGAGAGATAGCATGACAAAGAGAGAGAGAGAATAGATACATAGAGAGAGACAAACATGCATATGTACAGCAACTATACATGTATAGAAAGACAAAAACTTATCCCATTTATTCAGCTTAATTTACTAATACATGTATAGAAAGAGAAAAACTCATCTCATGCATATGTACAACAACTATATGCTTTAGATAAAAGCATTCTACAGCAAGGCACATTAACCAGAGATCACTGATTAAATGTAGCATAATAATCCTTCACGTATTCGAAAATGAGAGGAAAATCTTAGTGACTAACATGAATTCTAGAAAGAAAAATCAAAAATCAAGAACTAATGTCAACAATCAGCCAGTAATGAAAAAATAGAGCTCACATATATAATTTATTTTTACCTTCGATGGGGACGGGAGAGATCTGAGACTGAAATCAATGGATAAAGAAAGCAAGAACCAGCCTGCCTCAACACCTCTGAATGAAAGTATATTGCATGAAGCAAGACAAAAGCATTCAGATATATTCTGATATCTGAATATGCTACTCCTATATGCTTTAGACAAAAGCATTCTACAACAAAGACAAATTAACCAGAGATCCACTGATTACAAGTAGCATAATACCCCTTCACGTATTCGAAAATGAGAGGAAATTCTCAGTGACAGTAACATAAATTCTAGAAAGAAAAATCACAAATAGGGCACAGAGGTCACTAATCAGCCACTAAAATCACAAATGAACAACTTTATGAACCCTAGAACCACAGCAACAACAAAGATCAACAACTATATCACTAATATAGCTCAAATCGATCACTATATCACCTGTTCATGACAGAGGCATCCATCATTTATCGAGCAGTGCAAATTTGACACAAAAATCATGGGGATTAGAGGGGGAGCTCATGTAGAGAGAGAGAGAGAGAGAAACCAGTGGAGGTCGAACCTCAGGTAGCCGGAGATGTGGTGGTGCCAAACACAGTTGGCCAGAGTACGGTTGCAAGGTGGCCAGTATCCAAAATCCCGACCACCAGAGAAGCCACGGGAGCAGCCGGGGGGGAAGGTGGCAGAGTGCGTCAGGGCTGAGACGAGAATGTACGACGGCCACGACTCTGAGGAGGGTGGGGTGTCGAGGATGGCAGTGATGGCGTGGGTTGCAGTATCAACTAGTCTTATTAGCGCGCGTAAGCTGCGCCTATTTTTATTTTACTGTGTAGAGCACGATAAAAGAAGACTAAAAAATTAAGTTCACAAATTTTGTACATTTTAATATTTATTTATAAAATTATTAATGTTAAACACATTAAATTAATTATAGAGAAAATAATAGTACTTTTATGCATGCACATAGTTTTAACATGTGAAAGTAATACTAACCTAAAAAATTTGTTTCATATTTTTTTGAGTTTTAGATATTTTTCTTTGCATTTTAGATTTTTTCAGCTGATTTATTAATGTAACTAATATTCATTTCGATATTTTTCTAGAATTTTTTGGAAAAGGAAATTACATATGTATGTATATATGTATATATATACATATAGGTATACATGTATACGTATGTATACATGTATGTACGTGTATATACATGTATGTACGTATATATATATATATATATATATATATATATATATATATATATATGTGTGTGTGTGTGTGTGTGTGTGTGTGTGTGTGTGTGTGTGTGTGTGTGTGTGTATGTGTATGTGTGTATATATATATATATATATACACGTACGTATACGTACTTGGGCCCACTTCTACAGTAGCATGGTCCTTGAGAGGTCGCCATTCCTTCCACCGTTAGGATATAGATATTGATGAGGAGGGCGGCGGTGTAGAGCTCGTGAAGAACGACGATGGCGGCGTGGGATGGGTGTGACTGTGGCAGGAGCGTGTGATGGGTTGGGCGGGGCTCCTTCCGCCGTTGCCTTGCCCGCTGAGCTTGGAGAAGCACCGCAGTGACCCCCTCCCTCGATTTCCCTGCTAAGCCCACCGTGGGCTTCAGAACATCTGAATTCGATAACAGCAATACCTGTTAGAATATCAGTCAAAACCAATCAAAATTAGCACAACTTTCAAAGCATATCATAAGGCCATAAATTAGACAGATTTGGCATCAAGAAATATGTCATCAGATAAATAGCAAAATTCTATTTTTTTACAGGAAAATATGTCATCAGACATATGTTTAGACGTAACTTAGGACTAGAGCAACTAGTGTGACTGAAGTCTAGAAGGAGATGGTGTCATCTTTCACTACTTTGTCGCATATGCTTTTGCCAATGACAGGTTATTGTCATTGGATCAATGCAGATGAAAAGAAGGATATGCATCATTCATCATTCAGGCTTCAGACGTGATGAAGGGAACAGAATACGCTTCACGATGCAGGATTTCAAAGGATGAATACTGGCGTAGGAGAACTAACACAACACATCCAAAGTTCAAAACACATCAGGCAATTCAAATTGATGAAATCAGAGAAATTACACAGAAATAAGGCGAGCCGAATATAACATAGTCAAACACAGCAGCATATAATCATACATATTACACACACTAAATTATTGTTTAGCAGTCATTAGGCTGATTCCTTTTAATTACACAGGTACTAAACGAAACAAACAACACAGTGTTCAAAGTTCAAATATCACCATATAGTAGCTTGGCATAATAGTTTCAACCACATATGTGTCTAGTAATTATATTATGTTGTGCGAAAACCATAAAGCGCGTGCCACCACCCAAGATTAGCCATTTCAGGCTCCGTTGAGCCGCCGGAGGTGCCGCTTGCCGGCGTAGTGCTGCTCGACGTTGAGCCCGCTGGAGAGGTGCACGTTGCACACCTGGCACCGCACGTTCATCTCCCCGGCCAGGTACGCCACCCTGTTCAGGTGCTTCCGCCCCTGCTCGTGCTGCTTCAGGTGCCACGCCGTCATGCACAGCACTCCGCAGAAGACGCACGGCACGGTGGGCTCCTTCTTCGCTGCTGGGTGCGGCAGCTTGGCTGCGGATCTTGGCTTAAGTGGAGGCTTCATGGCGTTCGCTGGTGGCACGCCGGAGCCGGCGTTCACAGGCGGCGCCGGGCAGGACGGGCCCGGGGAGCGTTGAGCGTTCGGCGCCGGGTGCGGAGAGTGCTGCGCCTTCTGCAATGGTGGCCGACGCTGGTAGTGCTTCTGCGGCGGCTGGCGAACGCCGTTGAGCCCCGAAGGCGGTCCGGCCGGCCTCTTTGCCCATGTGCGTTGCGCTGGTGGAGGCGGAAGTGGAGGTGGAAGTGGAAGTGGAGGCGGCTGCTGTACCTGAGGAGGTGGAAGTGGAAGTGGAGGCGGCTGCTGTACCTGAGGAGGTGGAAGTGGAAGTGGAGGCGGCTGCTGTACCTGAGGAGGGGTACATCAGTACATGACGACACAAATTAAAGAATCACTCGTATGTTGCATCAACCATGCAATCTGCAATGAAGATGAAATGCATGCACGTATCAACTCTTGTGGCTGCATCACTTGTGGCTGTGTGCATCTTATGCATTCGGCGGGACAAACTCTTGTGTGGGTATATTAGTTTGATGGAACGATGAGAGTTAATAAAATACTATTTTATAAAAAAATATACATATCAAATTTCAAATGGACTTAACATACAACAATAAAGGCGCTGTATATCTACTAGTGCTGACTGACCATTTTATTGCATTGAGGCAAATTTACATGAGGGGAGTTAGATGGAGATGGAAGGTCAGGGAAAAAAACTACGGTCCTAATCCTAAAATACTACTCCAAGTCAACAGAGAATTTATATGCATCACTCACCAACAGAATAATCATGGATTTCCTCAAAAATAGAATAACCATGGTCCTAGAATTAGAGCTTTCTTTTCTCTGAACACATGACCTCAATAACCACAACGTTTGTGCTATACCAATGTACTACATTTGTGTCCCCTCAAACAAATGAAATGCAGTACAACCTTCTATCTCTTTCTGGTTTTTGCTTTAACTGAAAAGTGCTGGGCCTGAGGATAATTCTACCATTTTACTATGAGCCATCATTTGTGGAAAGACACGGGCACAAGGCAACTAAGCTGCCTTTCAGGTTTGCAACTATATTACATGGAGACAGAGAAGCTGAAGCCGTGGACTGAAGAATACAGTCTATCATTTTTTTTGGAAGCCAGTGCGCTATCACAGATTTATATCGTGGTTATTCAGAAACTGCAGTCACTTGGGAAAAGAAAGGAATTTAGAACTTAAAAGTTTTGTAGTATCTTTCATTGCCCGTGTACTTAAACATATAGGCAGGAACTCCTGCCCACATTTCAAATATATATATGACAGGAACTCAACCAAATCCATCAATAGAATAATGCAGTCCTAGAACCAGAGTTTTCTTTTCCTCCAGACCAACTTTGGAACTCATATTTTGTTAGTTTTAATCGGAAAAAATGCTACTGAAGAGAAACCAGGGTTTTAATCGGAGCTACGAGTTAACATCATTGCCACGTTTAGCCTAGGCACAAGCCAAATAAGCACACATGCAAATTACATGATGAATTGGTATCAAAATTAGAATGCACATGCTGCTACAGAAAGAGCACTGACCGGCGGGGGAGGCGCTGGCTGGGCCTGGGCACTGAAGGAGGCGCAGTGCCCCTTCCTCCGGAGCTCGAGCCGTCTCTGGACGCCCTTCCTGAACATGTCCATGATCCTCAGGTCCTCGTCGCTGGGGACCTGACCGGATGCAGCGACATTACTTCCATCTTCTATTTTGATGATGTGCGGCACGGTACTCGGAAATGGCGTCGACATGCTCGAAGCTGGTGATGGCTGTTGGCTCGATGCGCCACCTAGGGCTGAAGATCTCTGTAATCTGAAGCAGAGATAAATTAGAAACGGAATGCATTTCAGAGTCCTCAGGTGTGTGTGTGTGAGTGAGAGAGAGCCAGAAACATGGGAAAGAATCCAAGAAAATACTTCTATTCAGAGGGCAAGAACAAGCAAATTCCAAGAGAACTCACCAGCAAACTGTTCAGCGCAACAAAGAAAATAGTACTCTTGTGATCTTGTCTATCATCCAATTTTGCAGTAGCCTACACAAGGTCCATAGCAACAAATACACTCAAGGCACTCAACAAGACGGACCAGGTGTGTGTGTATATATTCTGTCTGTATTTAACCATGCGTTGGTTAAGCTCACACGTTCTGCATCGCACAAAAAGAGAGAGAGAAAAAAACTCACACGTTCTAGTGTTCTGCGTCGCGACCACGACGCACTCGCCATTGAACATGCAGCCCGGTGAACTGGCGACGAATTTTTTTTATTTTTTTATTTTTAAATCCAAAAAATACAAATATATGTGCCTGTTTTGAAAATTTATAATTCTATACTCCTGGCGACAGGCTACCTAAAATTTGTATTTTTTCTTATTGTACAAGTAATTATTTGCATTGAAATTCCGTAGAGCATTAGATTATAGCATCCTCTGCACATATTTTTTTCAAAATTTTTTATGATCATTTAGTATTTTGAATTTTAAGAGCATTGGAATAATACATTTTTTTTAACTTGTCGATCATCGGAGGGGCGACCGGTAGAGTTGCAAAATTTCAAAGCGGACGAATATATTTGCATTTTCGGATTTTAAAAATATAAAAATAAAAAAAGTCACTGTCGACTACTTCGGCCCGAAAGGTCGGCCCATGGATGGGCCGACAAGTAAGCCCAATAATTGACCGTTGGGCTTAATTACAAAAAGCCCATGTCTCTGATGGCCCAAACCGACCTACTATAGAACTTTCCATCGACTTCGAGTCGGCTCGGCCGTTCGTTCGACGCTCCCAAATTCTTCTCGCGAACCAGCAGCGGCGGAGGCCGAGCACAAGCAGTAGCTGCCGGCGGCGGCGAGGGAGAGGAGAGCCAAAGATGTCGTACCTGCTGCCGCATCTGCACTCGGGGTGGGCGGTGGACCAGGCCATCCTCGCCGAGGAGGAGCGCCTCGTCATCATCCGCTTCGGCCACGACTGGGACGAGACCTGCATGCAGGTAACGGCTCCACCGCCTAGCCGTAGCTTCTAGTGGTTCTTGATCCGTGCGATTCGCTTGCTTGCGGTTGCTATTATTGCCCGTGTATGTCTCTCGCGTTGTAGTTTCGGGATGAATTCGTTGGATTGGGGGTCGATGGTGTTGGTGCGGAATTCGGAAATTAGGGTTAGGATTTGTTGTGGAGATGATGCGATTGGTTAGGGCGAGGTTTAGGGGAATCGGGCCAGGGAAGCTTACTTAGCTTTATGTAGAACGTGCATCTTTTGTTATTTAGCAAGTTTGATTGAGGATTATTTGATGTGATATAGATGGGTGAGACTGGGAGTTGGGAAGCATAGGGCAGCAGTACTACTTAGCTTATCAAAATATGCGAACAAACAACTGTTATGCTCAGCAATCCAGCCGCGTAGCAGCTACGCCCCTCCCTGATTTGTTTGTATCAATGAAAATTAAATTATTGATGCACCCATTCTATTGTTAGAGGATAGCTTGTTAGTCCAAAGTTGGAACAAGTAGTGGGAGGGATTTAAATTCTCTATGTTTTTTTTCCATGGAGTAAAGCTTGCTTGTTTCATTGGGAGTTAAATAAACTTATATTCCACTTAACCTTTCGTAAATTTGAAGTCCAGCACAATTCGCTTGACAATTTTTTAATTTAATTAGCCCACAGTCCATGCAACTTTCTAGTTATCCTTGACCTGTGCCATTCTCTTGTGCGTGGTTGCCTTTTGCACTCTTGGAGGCCACTTGTCTTTCAGGGCTAATTGTTAACTGGACATAGACAGGGTGTGTGAATGTTGATTGTGTGGGAGTGGTCACGGATCCATAAAATTATGGAGATGATGTAGAATGATTATACAGGGGGCTTTAGGACATTGTTTCAACTGAGCTGCTTACTGATGTAAAAGAGGACTGTGAATTGCAGCCATATTGCTGATTCAGGGTTGTAACACCTGGTCATCATGTTAATTGGTAAGCTCAATAGGTATTAGTTATGGTATAATACTCTAGTTAGATGAGGTTTCTGGATCATGGGGTAGCACTGCTACTGAGCTGTACATATGAGACCAAAATGTGGTTTTTGCTCTACCATCTTACTACCTAAACCCGACCACTCCCTTGGTTGTATTCTACTATCACTCTTACAGTGATGTTTTCTTAAACCTTTCTATTGTCACTGCCTCTTAGTCAATAGCATATTTGATCAGTTTGAATTTGAAACTTAAGTGGGGATATTTAGGATGTTTCCTTTTTTAGGAAATAGTAAGCTTTTTATCTCAATTGAGAGCTAGGTAGCAGCTTACATTCTTTATTTTGCCTTTCACATTTCCAAAGAAACTTAAAAGTTGCTTGCTAAAATTAAAGTGAAGTAGCTATTAGGTCTTGACATCTTGTATTAGATGGTTTACGAGAAATATTTATATGTCTCTGTTTATGTTATGGTTGCACTTTGACATTGTCTTATGCTTTGGTTCTACAACAATTTAGATCTGTTGTGCTCTTAGGCTTTATTCTGACTCTTTTTTTATAATCTTATTTATGTTTAGATGGATGAAGTGCTGGCGTCAGTAGCCGAGACAATAAAGAACTTTGCTGTTATCTACCTTGTCGACATCACCGAGGTTCCTGACTTCAACACTATGTACGAGCTGTACGATCCGTCGACAGTGATGTTTTTCTTCAGGAACAAGCACATCATGATTGATCTTGGGACAGGAAACAATAACAAGATCAACTGGGCCATGAAGGACAAGCAGGAGTTCGTTGACATTGTGGAGACTGTCTACAGGGGCGCACGCAAGGGCCGTGGTCTGGTGATTGCTCCAAAGGATTACTCCACCAAATACCGTTACTAAGGCATTTGTGGTTGCTATTGCTGTGTAATTTGTAACCTACCATATTCGGCAAATGCCAGCACTCGGACATGTGACCCGTAATTCAAAGGTTCCAAATTTGCCGAGTGTTGCCTACCTATTTCTTGACATCTCATAAAATTGTAACCCGTGAGTTGATTGATCGAATCTCAAAACCGAATATATGTTGTCTTTTGACGTCAAGAAATGTGGAGTAATGCCTATCGATTCATAAGTTCCGTTTTTGCCACATGCTTTACCTGATCCAGTCCTACCCTGTGAAGTACATCCAGTTCTGTCCTGTTTACACTGTGTTGTTGCCTTTGAGGATTGACCGGGGTCCACTCATTGAAAGAAGCATGACAGCATTTGCAGAGGTAGCATGTTGACCGCCGGCGGGCAGGACGTCGGGCGCGGCCAGATCATGGCGATCTTCGGGCACGTGAAGAAGAGATGGTTCATACGCATCTTTCCTTGGCTTCTCCACGGAGCTCGTGCATGACGTTGACGACGACATGCTTGCCGAACGGGTTTGAGCTCTCTCTTGGGCAAGCCGCAGGGGCGGAGCTATCATAATTCAAGCGTATTCAACTGAATACCTATTATTTTTGGCAAAAAAATTGATACCTATAGTATATATTACATATAGATGATAGTTGACAAGTGTTTACTATAAGTTTTGAGCGTCAACAGACGCTGAAAATCATTTCACACGGGAAGCACCCACCCTATGCCTAACTGTCGCACTCATACCACTCTAACATTCGTAGCCCCATTTTCCATCTTCTCACTTTGCCAGCCCAACCAAGCACTCCAGCTTAAGATGAGAGATCAAAGTTGAGAGCAAGTAGGTCCCTGCTGCGCCAAGTCTTGACCATTAAGTATGCAACTTTCCTAGCAAGGAGGCAACGACGATCGCCCCAGCGATCATGCACAGGTGCGCCCGCTGCCCACACCGGTGCTAGAGCCGTCACGCCCGTGATGGAGTTGCATCTCGCCACCAAACACCGGAAGTCCAGCACCGCCCCATCCCTCATGTCCATTCTGTGATTCCCCAATTCTGCACCAGCATGGTAAGTTCTAAATTTTATAATCATATATTTTCTTTTTTGAAAGCAAATAATTCCATATCTCACTTCTGTTGATGTTATTCTAATGGTGTAGAAAAATAGTATATGTGTCATGGTCGACTTTTGAAAATTATTCAAATGAATTTGATCTTCTAACTCTTGTCTTGGCCTGGTGAACTAGGTCAAATTGCAAACGTTCCATGTGTATTAACATAGTGTGTTTCACATGTCTTTCGCTTAGCATTGGACAATCAGTGGGTATAGAAATTTTGCTTTGCGCTACCGCGCACATATTGCATAGTGTATTATAATGGATTTAATCAAAATAGCTTATCGCGCTAAAAGCTAGGGTTTACATCGTGCGATGCATCGATTAGTGATTACATTAAAATTAAAAAAATAAATAACTTCAAATATTCATTTTTTAAATCCTGGCTTTGCCACTGGCAAACCACCATGCAAAGAACCGAACCTTGAATGGCGCGGAGGCAGGGCTGGCCCTGGGCCAGGACGATAAGGGCGCAGGCCCGTATGGGAGGCATGTGCATGATGTGCTCATGCACAAGGCCCTAAATGATCAGCGCCCCTAATTTTTTATAATATACTTAGTAGTCTAATCATCAAATTAAATGAGTAATCTATTACTTTAGCAATAAAGAATGCAATTTATTATCTCCTGAGAATTTGTGTGTGATATCTATTGGGGCTTGAGGATTGCATGACGGGTTATATCAATGTTAAATCCATAATTAAGATATGATTGACATCAATCCTGCAATCCATCAGGGTAATCAATTAACGTAATTTTAGAGGGGGGCAACTTTTTATCTCAACCCTATGATCAGAGGCTATGGACAGTCAAAATCAAAAGTTCCTCAGCCAACTTATACTTTTAAAATTATATAGATTGAAACGGTTGAAGTCCTATGTGTGTTATATGATAACACACGAAAGGCTTACTGGATTGGCCATAAGAACACTTGAAAATAATATTTTGGAGAAGAAGTCTTATGAAGATCTAAGTAAATATTTTATACTAAGGAATGATAGAAAGATGTCGCGTTTAAGATAGTTTAGTTGTTAAGAGTTCCAAGATTTGCTTTTTGGTATGTTACAGTTCTTGGGAAAATTGTATTACCAATATGATAAATAAAAAACTGTTTTTTTCAATTTGTTTTTCTTATACCTAGGACATAATTATAAAATTCGCACATGGCCCCTCAGGCACCACCCTGTGAGGGCGCCGTCCCTGAAGGAGGTGTGCCGATCATCGTGGACGGCGAGTCGGTGACAGAGGTAATTCTGGGAGCAGGCCCTGCATCTGGCGCCACCAAGCCCAAGCAAACTGTTGAGGCAGGTGGATGCGGTGTAGGGGATTGATCCAAGGCCACCTACCGTTTTGACCTGCAAACCTTGTCCCGCGTCGAGAAGCTCGGCGCTTTTGATCCACGGCGGCCAGAGTAGCTAGTTGCATGGAGCGCATAGCGTAGAGTATGGTTTGATTATGACTAAGTGCTGAGAGCTAGGACCAGGGGTCCTGTCCACGGCAAGTAAGAGAGAACGTATGACAGAGAAAGTGAAAGGGAAAACTTCATCTAAGTCGGCTGACAGATGACGTCATCCTACTCAGAGGAACCGCTTTGCGTGGAACGATTGTTATAGATTGGTGATCGAATGAATGGATGGATGTGTTGTGAATGTTCGGATCCTCTTTTTTGGCGTGCTTGCCACAGATTTGTACTTGCGGCCATGTCGGTTGTCTATGTCCGAGCTTGTTGATTTGCACGCAGTTTGTGCGGCCCGCGTTTGCAAGCCATCGGCGCGGCCATGGATGGTGAAACACCCTGACACTGTAAAAGTCTGAAATGTTACTATAAATTACTCCACTTGACTCGCTAAAACTATAAAATTTCGACAACACCTCCTCTAAAACATAATAAAGCGGAAGCAACAATATAGATATATGATGCATAAATAAAACCGCATACTAACACATAAGTATCCTAGCAGATAACCAACGCATTAAGGCATTAAATTGATCTCCAACAAAGCAAACTAAAACATAAGTTTACCAACGCTAAACAACACTAAGAGATAAACAACTCCAACACTTGCATTAATATTACAACACCACTACTGCATTAATATGTGTGATTATGACGTGTAGAAGTGTTGCTACTCCCATCCCGTCCAAGCAAGCAAGTATTATGCACTGGAAAGGTTATTAAGAGGTGTGAGATATAAAATCCCAGCAAGCAAACTGCTTTAACAAGCTATTTAAACTACAAATTCATTAGACATCGATTTAAAAGAGAGTAACAATAGCATAAAAACAAACCAAGTTAGACATCCAAAATTATCATAAACCTCATCTAAAAAGATTAAACCACATCCTCATATGTTCTGGAGAGGTATTCGCTTCTCAACATCCACTTCAATAATAGAAAATAATTCAATTAAATACTGCACAATGCAAATGCAATGCAAATACATATCCATTGTCTTTACACCCAACAAGGTGTAAAGTTACACCGTACTCCTCCTCGGGCAACGTACGGCGCGTACCGGTACAAGTCGCGGCTAGCAAACGGCGACATATTACTTCATATGAAATGCAATGCAAATGAATGCATATGAAACTGTAAATACCACATCACTCATAGCATTCATCAACTACATATACCACAATAATAACAATCTTCATGAATATGAGAGCATAAGGCAACATAACCACATATAAAAAAGTAATCGTGCCTCACCTCATCAAAAACATCAATTAATCAGATCATATTAAATAGATCATGGTTCTGAACATATAATTTAGGTGGAGGTAGAATGAATAATAAGTTAAAGCTAGTAGCAAAGCAACCACTATATTTACTTGCTTTTTTTCGATACAACTGACAACCTTCAAACACGATCAGGAGCACCACCACCTGATTATGAACCACACCTCAGTAAAACATTCATACAAACATGCACATACAATAGGAAACACGATCCTAACACCCCAAGCCGTCGTTCAAAAGAGTGCCCCAAAAACAGCATATACATCTTTCTACCGATAAAAGCAGTAGGGCTTCACATTTTTCCCGTAATTAATACACAAATCCAAAAATTCTAAAAATTTCATAGAAGCTATAAAACTCCATTTTATACCACTTTCTAGTTGTAGTTTTTTGTATTTGAAGCCTCTAAGGTGGCCAAAATGCACTCTGAACATAACTGAACTTTCTGACGATGAAACAACAGCAGCAACTTTTAAGAGGCCATAACTGGAGTTCTACTCATTCTATGATAACATTCTCTACTCCGTTCAAAATATTATGAAAAACTCTACAACTTTGCTTTAGATCGAACCCTAAAATTATTCCAATGTGATGGTAAAAAAAACTGGTTTGATCTACTACTGTCCAGATTCTTGACAGAGAAAATCAGTTAAGTTGAAACGATGATATATCTCAAACTACAGAGGCTATGAGGGTAGTCTTGGTGCCAAAATAAAGGTATTGAAGTCCCCAACAACTTTATCCATGGTGGGAAAATTTATTTCAGACGCTAGCACGCTCAAAAATGACGTTGAACAGGGACTGCACAAATCTGACGGATTTCAGAACGTGGACAAAACTGATTTCGACCAAACCTCAACCTAAGCCCCCTCTAAACTCGAGATCTAAACCACAAAAATCAACCCAAAAGGAGAGGATTAGGGTGGTGAATCCTCACCTAGAGCAACCACGAGCAACTTGACAAGAGCTCAGGGTTTTCCTCTTTCTTCTCCTTCTTCTCCTTCCCTTCTTCTTCCCTTCTTCCTTTCTCCTCCTTCTTTTCTCCTTCTTCCTTGCTGCTGCACAGACCAACAGCTCCACAAGATGTAGATGAGAGGGGACGAGGAGGAGCTCAGCACAAGGAAAACAGGAGAGAAATTCCTACCTGGGTGAGAGGAGCACCGGCCCCCTTCTTCCTCCTCCTGATCTCCTCCACCTTCTTTCTTCTTTTCCCCTCTCTTTCTTCCTTCTACGTGAAGTTTAGAAGAAGGCAGGGTGGCTACTGCTATGGGGAGGGAGAGAGCAGGGCTCTAGGGTTAAGAAGAAAAGGATTAGTCTTTTTTTCTCTCTTTGAATCTCAAGCGTCCAATTCGCAGCTTCATGTTCCGAAGTTCGAACATAACATGCGAGTAGTCAAACGGAATCGTTTTGACGAGACTTACACATCCGTGATCTCCGATCGTCCATCTGAGTAATGGGTCAAAAGGTCAACTTTTCACATCCTCTTTAAAATGTCCAGTCAACACTTATTTATATGATTTTTGAGGCATTATATTCTCCCCTCCTTCAAAAGAATTCGACCCCGAATTCTACCATTCCATAACAACAAAACTTTGACCATAAAGTAGAACTCACCAGCTTCGAAGAGCTATGGGTGCTTCTTGCGCATTTGCTCCTCAAGTTCCCAAGCTGCTTCGCATTCCGACTGATTAGTCCATAGGACCTTCACATATTTGATTGTCCTCCTCATGACTCGTTCCGAAGAGTCCACAATACGAACTGGACGACACTCCATAGTCAGATCCTGCTCCACTGTGATAGGCTCCAGATCAATCTTATGCTGTGGATCCTGCAGATACTTCCTCAACATGGATACATGGAAGATATTATGCACACCACTCATAAAATCCGGTAATTATAGGCGATAAGCCAGACTGCCAACTCGAGCTGTGATAACAAAAGGTCCAATGTACCTCGGGCTAAGCTTCCCTGTAGTGCCAAACCGAGCAACACCCTTTATGGGTGATACTCTGAGGAGAACCTAGTCACCCACTGCAAACTCCAGCTCACGTCTCCTCACATCTGCATAACTCTTCTGTCGGCTCTGAGCGGCCAACATGTTCTGCCGTATCTCCCGCAATTTCTCGGCGGTCTGTTGAACAACCTCAGGACCAAGCAATGCCCTCTCACCAGAAGAATCCCAACACAGGGGAGAAACACACTTCCTGCCATACAAAGCCTAATATGGAGCCATCTCAATGCTAGCATGATAACTATTATTATAGGCAAACTCCACTAAGGCAAGGTGATCCTCCCAACTGTCCTTCCAAGAAAGGACACAAGCACGTAGCATATCCTCCAAAGTCTGAATAGTCCGCTCCAACTGCCCATCTATCTGAGGATGGAAAGTGGTACCCAAAGAAAGCTTAGTGCCCATAGCACTCTGAAGACTCTGCCAAAACTTCGATATAAACTTGGCGTCTCGATCTGACACAATCGACTTAGGCACACTATGCAATCTCACCACTTCCTTGATATACAAGGGAACCAAATTCTGAGTTGAATTCATTGTCTTCATAGGAATGAAATGCGCGGACTTAGTGAGCCTATCCACCACAACCCATATGACATCCCGCCCACGAGGCGATCGAGGTAAACCAACCACAAAGTCCATAGTGATGTGCTCCCATTTTCACTCGGGAACCTCCAGAGACTGAAGCAACCCCGCATGCCTCTTATGCTCAGCCTTTACCTATTGACATACACCACAAGCTGTCACATACTTGGCAATATCCACTCTCATCCTCTTCCACCAAAAACTTTTCTTAAGATCTCTATACATTTTAGTCTCACCAGGATGAATTGTATATGGAGTCCGATGAGCCTCTCTCAAGATATCTGTCTTCACCTCTGACCTCTGGGGCACACAGAGATGTCCCCTGAAATGAACAACACCCTACTCATCGATACTGAACTCTCTAGGCCTGCCTTCTGCAATCCTCTTACGAACCTCTTGTAGCAAACGATCATGCTGCTGAGCCTCCCGCACATGGTCAAAAATAGAGGATTGAATGAGCATCTGAGTCTCCTCACGAGCAGTCCCTGTCAAACAAAAGGATACACCCATACGATCCAAGTCTGCAACCAAAGGCATAGCGGCCTTAGGAACGCCTGTCCTGCTAAGAGCATCAACCACCATATTTGCTTTTCCCGGATGATACTGAATCGTCAGATCATAGTCCTTAATCAACTCTACCCATCTCCGCTGCCTCAAATTTAGCTCCTTCTAAGTAAAGATGTACTTGAGACTCTTATGATTAGTAAACATATCACAGGACTCACCATAGAGATAATGTCTGCATATCTTCAATGCAAAAACCACTGCAGCCAACTTTAGGTCGTGTGTGGGATAATTTTGTTCATGTTTCTTCAACTGCCCGGAGGAATAAGCGATTACCTTGCCCTCCTGCATAAGCACACAACCAAGTCCAACACGGGAAGCATCTGTATACACTGTGAAGCGCTTGCCACTCTCAGGCAAAACAAGAATAGGGGCATTAACTAACTTATCCTTCAGAGCCTGAAAACTGGCCTCACAATCATCGTCCCATACAAAAGGAACACCCCTTCTCAGTAAGTTTGATCACGGCTTAGCAATGTTATCGCAAACTACAGAGGCTATGAGGGTAATCTTGGTGCCAAAAGAAAGGTATTGAAGTCCCCTATAATTTTGTTCATGGTGGGCAAATTTATTTCAGACGCTAACACGCCCAAAAACGACGTTGAACAAGGATTGCACAAATCTAACGGATTTCAGAACGAGGACGAAACTGATTTCGACCAAACCTCAACCTAAGCCCTCTCTAAACTCGAGATCTAAACACAAAAATCAACCCAAAAGGAGAGGATTAGGGTGGCTAATCCTCACCTAGGACAACCACGAGCAACTTGATAAGAGCTTAGGGTTTTCCTCTTTCTTCTCCTTCTTCTCCTTCCCTTCTTCCTTTCTCCTCCTTCCTTTCTCGTTCTTCCTTGCTGCTGCACAGACTAGCAGCTCCACAAGATGCAGATGGGAGGGGATGGGGAGGAGCTCAACACAAGAAAAATAGGAAAGGAATTTCTACCTGGGTGAGAGGGGCGTCGGCCCCCTTCCTCCTCCTCCTGATCTCCTCCCCCTTCTTTCTTTTTTCCCCCTCTCTTTCTTCCTTCTACGTGAAGTTTAGAAGGTGGCTGCTGCTATGGGGAGGGAGAGAGTAGGGCTCTAGAGTTAATAAGAAAATGAATCATTTCGATGAGCCCTACGTATCCGTGGTCTCCGATTATCCATCCAAATGGCGGATTAAAATGTCAACTTTTCATATCCTTTTTAAAATGTCCAATCAATACTTATTTATATAATTTTTGGGGCATTACAGATGGGGAGGCCGGGACGAGGAGCAACGGGTGGTTGAAGCTGGGAGCGGGCAGAAACGTCGCATGGCGTGGTGGCCGCGGCGTCAAGACGGGAGCAACGACGACGACGGCAGAGCGGCGCTGGTGAGGGCGGGGCGGCGGGTGACCTCGGCGGTGTCGAGACCTTGCCTGCTAGACGTGCTGAGGTCCACCGTCCACGGTGGCGTCAGTACCTTTTGGCGTGCTCGACTGCGGCTGGGGTGCAGCCTCCATGGCTTGGCGATGGTGACTCGAAGGTGCAGCCCCTCCCCTATGAGCTCGCCACCGTCCCTGGGCTGGTCCATGCCGCTGCTATATTCTGACGCCTCAGATGTTGTGAATCCTGGAATCTACAAAATCCCGACAAGCCAACGACTCAATTTTGCATTCAGATTTTGAGAGCTTGTGTCCTAGAAAGGAAGAGGTTGAGGCCTTGGGAGCTGAGCTTGGAGACCATGGCGAAAATGGAACAACCCATGGAAGAGGGCACTAGGTGGTCAGGTGCTCGGTTTGCTCAAGTTGGGAGGAGCCTTTTTATGATCTCGGCCATTTGATTGGCGCAGGTGAGAGGGACAACTAATCGTTCCCATTTCTGTCATTTTCTTCCGTTGGTTAACCAAACACCACTGCAGAGAGCACGCATGCAGGGGTAACACTCGATATGAACCCAAGCAAGCAGATGGAAAACAGGACAGACCGTGGTAATTTCATAAATAAAACAGCATCACCATTCCAATTTCTACCAAGATTTCATTCATGCGCGATACTCGACCCAAGTTCTGAACCACAACATTTCACATGAACTCTTCATGCATCATGATAGGGTTTTTTCGCGGTAAATATGATATATCGGATATGACGGACAAAATTTAAATAAAATTTAAATAAAATTCAAATAAAATGCCAGTAAACATAGTAAAAAATTTTCTAGCGAAGTTCACCGGTAGTCTCGGTAGACCGGATATATCAAATATACCAGGCCGATTTTTTTTCCCTGCATCATGAACCTCCACCCAAATGACTGCAAAATCCCAACAAGGCATCTCTGAAAATCCTAAGAAAACACAAACCATTATGGTTTGATCATGGTTCCAACCAAAACATAATCAAACCATAATCAGTTGAAATCTATCTATTCACAGTCACCAATCACGAGGGGGTAAATCAAAACATTGATAACTCACATTCAGAGAGCACGCATGCAAGGAGAAAACTAGACATGGTACGGAGCAAACCGATGCAATTATGCAAAACAGAACAGACCATGGTAAGTTCCAAAAGAAATCAGCATCACCACTCAAATTTCCCACAAGATTACATTCATAATCCAGTACTTGATCCAAGTCATGAGAATTCATCGCGCTTGATGAAGATCCATATGATTTACCCGTCTACCATTAGCAACCAAACTATGAACCGAAAATCCTAAGAAACTCTGAAGAACAAAACAGACGGGCTCACGCGTCACTGCCCTTCGCCGTAGCCCTGAGCAGCCGGGATCGTCGCAGAGGTCATCGCTGTGGAGGCGCAGTCGTCGCCGAAGGGTCCCCCGACGCCGCAGGTGCCGTTCATCTGGATGGCGGAGGCGACAGCCACCGAGGCGGCGAGGTTGGCGAGGTGGAGGCGGGGGAACGGAACGTAGATGCCGTGGACAGCGACGCGCGAATTGATCACCACGTCAGGTTCCTTCAAGGGTATGTAGTTGATCAGTACCTCGTCGGAACCGGAGCTGGCGCCGCGGGTGATGACGAGCTTCTGGTCCTCGCCGGCCAGGGTGGGGAGTTTGGTGCCGGGGCGGAGGTGCAGGAGGTCGGCGCGGGTGAGGCGGTAGCCGGGGACGATGTGGAAGTGCACCGACGAGAAGTAGCCGTGGCCTCCACCGGTGAAGATGGCTTGGTCGTCGAGCGCGAACACCGTCAGGTTCGTCAACTTCTCCAGCTCGCCGAACTTGACGCGCATGGCCAGCGCCACGAAGCCGAAGCCGCCGTCGCGCAGGCGGGATATGGCCTCGCGGATCATGATGCGCACGACGGAGGCGGCGGTCGCGGCGGAGGTGGTGGCCGATCTGGCGGTGAGGTGGTGGCGGCGATGGTGGTGGTGCGAGCCTTCGTGGCAGGAGGTGTGGGAGAGCGGCGGGACGAAGCCGTGGAGGCCATGCACGACGTAGCGGCCGTCGTTGTAGAGCTCAGGGTGAGAGACCTCGACGCCGTCGACGTATAGGCTGACGTGGTGGATGACGAACGGCCCCCGCTCGGCGGCGACGTTGAGGCAGAAGCCGACGGAGGCCGACGGGAGCTTCACGGTGGGCGCGGCAACAAGCTCGGAGTATGGGAAGTAGCCCAGGGCGATGTGCTCCAGGAGGAGGTGGCGGCGCGAGCACTCGGGGCAGGAGGCGTGGAGGAAGACATCGGGGGCAGCAAAGACGGTGATCGCCCCGGGCCACCTCGCGACCGACGGGGAGTCGTCGAGGAGCGCAGCCGCCGACGCCATCTCGTTGTACCCCAGCGACGCGAGCACCCTCGCGAGCTGCTGCAGCACCTGGTCGTCGCCCGAGGCCACAAACCCCGCCGCGCTCCCTTGGATGGGAACCGGCGGGCTCGCCACCGCGCTGTACGGGTTGGGGAGCGGAAAGGTGGTCGTCGTGGCGGCCGGTTCGTCGAGGGGTGGAGGAGTGGCCATCCCCGGCGCGGACCACAACGCCTCCGCTTGCGGCATCGGCGGCGCCAGGGAGGCCAGATCTGCGGCGGGGTCGAAGGAAGGAGGCGGCGAGGGTGCTTGGGGTGGGTCGAGCAGCGTGGGATCCGCCGCCATCGCGGCTGCGCCCATCGCTGCCATGGCCTCTTCGCCGGAGGGAGCTTGGGCCACGGGGGTGAAGTGGTCGAGGACGAGCAGCGACTGGCTCTCCTCCGACTCGAGGTGGTTTTGGTGCATGGAGGGCGCGGTGTTGATGCGGGCGGTGGCCGTCATCGTCGGGGAGCGGTGGCGGTGGCCGTGGTGGTGGAGGTGCGCAGGGGTGCTCGCCGGCGAGGTGTGGTGGGAGGCGGCGGCGGAGAGGAGCGTCCCAAGTGGAAGAACCAGAGGGACGAGGAGGAGGAGGGACACGTGGAGCGGAGCCATTGGAACGGAGTGGATGGGTGGGTGGCAATGGTTGCCGAGACGAAGTGGGTTGGAGGTGTTTATATAGCCGGAATGGAACGGGGGACGACGCTTGTGACGGTGCTGTGCCCGTGTCGTTCGAATCACACGAAATGACAAGACTGCCACCTGATGCTTGGCGCCTTGGCCTCCAAGAAGAATTTGTAGGGCGCTGTGGGGTCATGGAATCTTCTCTTTGGGGTGAAACTCCCAGATTTTTTTACGGAAATTCGTAAATGGCTTTATGTCACTTTGAGTTAATTTTTTAGATGTCTCATCTTTTTTTTTTTGGCAAAAGTTTGAGTACAGCGTGGCAGGGATCTGATCCCTCAGCGTGAACTTTGATCCAAAACCAGAGATGTGTTGGAGCCATAGAGGCAGTGTAAAATTACATATTGCTAGATCAATAATAACTATTGAATGGTATAATAGTGGTGCTATGTGGTTCTCGACGACTAGAGATGGATGATGCAACGAGAGAACTCAAGCTAAGTAAAACATACCGTCTTAACTAGTTAAGTGACGACTAGAGATGGATGATGCAACGAGAGAACTCAAGCTAAGTAGAACATACCGTCTTAACTAGTTAAGTGTCTAAGCATTGTAATAAAAACATAAATATTAGATACGGTAATATCAAGTATAAATTTAAGTATAGAGATATTGATGCACCATAGAAATACTGCCGAACAAATACGTCGGGAGCAATGCCGTTGTTTAATTTCAGTCTGGATAAAAAAAAAGAGTAGATTACCTGCTAATTTCTCTCATAATTTTTCATTTATTTTTATTAGTAAAACATGTCTCATATCCGTAGCCGGTAACGAGTCAGAGAGGCTATAGAATGAGAATGGATGGCAAAAATAAGTAAATTATTTAAAATTTATGAGTTTTTATTAAATAGAAGGAGATTAGAGGAAAGAGGTGACGTGTTAACTAACTCATGCTTTATATAATAGATATTGGATAACACTTCATTTGTTAGTCAAAACATTGTTTTTATTAATCATAGCAAATTAGCAATACTAGTTTTGTCCTCGGAACAATAAGAAAAAAAATTATTCCCTTCATGTTCATGAAAGGTAGCTCTTTCAACACATAAAGTTTCGTGTTGCAGCCATTAAAAAACACACCTAAATTTTAGGCCTTTGAAAATAAAAGAGATCTCTCACGCGTCGGAATTAGAGGAGGGGGGGTTTAGGGGTGGATGGTTCATGGTGCCGGATTTAGAGGGAGGCTGAGGGTGGCAGTCGGACTGGCGGTGGGCTGCGGCGAGGAGGTGCGGC
This sequence comes from Phragmites australis, assembly GCF_958298935.1. Classification (NCBI taxonomy): domain Eukaryota; kingdom Viridiplantae; phylum Streptophyta; class Magnoliopsida; order Poales; family Poaceae; genus Phragmites; species Phragmites australis. The sequence goes on along the minus strand of NC_084941.1, from coordinate 5,613,197 downwards.
GAGGCGAGGTGGCAGCAGGCGGTGCATGGGTTTAGCAGTGGGGGAGCATGGCGCCGGAAGCATTGCCAAAAACGGGTGGAGGAGGGCGGCAGGCAGGGACAAACGAAGGAGGATGAGAAAACAGATCAAGGAGGAAGATGACGTGGTGGCCATTAAATCTTCATCCTATGGTTTGGAATGATCGTCTAAGATTTGCCTTATTTTCAGCATATGAAATATATTAATTGCCTTAAAAAGAGCAGACTTATTATACATCCGATCACATGCTTTGATCAAGCTTTCTTGGAACAGAATGGGTACAAACTCTCCCCGTGCTTAACAATATCCTTCCATCCCGCTCCACGTTAAATCGTCTCCAGCTCGCAGCTCCACGGTCTTGGGGTTGTAGTAGGCCAACACCCTCCCCGTGCTTAGCAAGATCCTTGCATCCTGGGGATCAACGGCTAGCGGCGGCGTCAGCTCCAGAGTACTCCGGCGAGAACCTTCTGAGCTCTATATGGTATTCCATGGACCGCAAGCCAGTGTTCTCCATTGCCCATATTTCGATGGTGCTCGTGGTATGGTGAGTGCATGCCACGCAAACCACATCTTGGAGGTCGAGGATATATATATGGTGGACACACACGCTCACTATTGTCATGGCTGCACACGGTGGTCCTTGCAAGACCTCAAATTTGCGTGTACTAACATCTAGCACGATGATTTCATGATCCGATGATATTTGCTCGTGTTCTGTATCTATCATCCAGTAAAGTTTTCCATTCGCATATGCGGCAGGTGTGCTGGCTATTGGTTTCGGCTGAGGGTCTAACTCATCCTAGAACATGTCTAGGAACGTACCAAATCTTGCAGCCCAATTGTAATCCCGTCTTGTCAAGTTCCTCTCCAATTGTAAGCTCCCTGCCTTCAGGCGATGGCAAGGTTTGGAACAAACAGCTATTGAACCATTGTCTATCAAGGGTGACACATCCGATGAATTGATGAAATTCTCCAGGAATTTGAAACTCTCAGGGTTACCCTGAGTGAGCATGACTCGTGGGCCTTTTTATTTAGATTTGCCCGGTACACATGTGTTGATCAACACAGAACTTGTCCTTGATCATGGCACGCCAATTGTTGCACACATGTGCTAGAAGTCGATGATACGATGATCGGTCTCATCGCTTGCATGTACGTGCGGCCCACAGACCAGAGGCACACCATCTAGTGAGAACAGAATCGCACACTTTGCACGAGCCTGTGTCAAACATAACCTAGCTTCTTCGTGTTATATATCGCGCTACCGTTGTGATACGTATCGAGTGGGGTGATCCATCGATGGCGAGCTCGTTTGGACTTTGGAGTGAAATTAAGGTCCTCGCAGAAGGCGCGGGACGTGATCACGTCGCCCCACGACCGCGAAAGACAGTGGAGGCTGGCAGGCATGCCCTTGACCCTCTTGGCTTGGCGCTCGCCGCGGCATCCATGCCTTTCTTCCTGACCACTTGTCCTCGCAAGGTACCATTTTTAAAAATATCTCTATAATTGATTCGTAACAATTAATTTTTTAGAAATTTCCATTTCATAATTATTTCTAATTTTATTTAAAAATTAAATAAATTTATCTGCCTATTGTTCGTTGGAAGGGCGATGTACGCTCAATAGATACATGTCGCCCTTTCAGTAGGTGACATGTATTAAGGCATGTCCACTGTGGCAAGCTATGTAGATCTGTCGCCTGTTGAAAGGATGACATGGACAAAAGAATATAGAATTACAAAATTTGAAAATGAATCCATATATTTTAAAATTTTGAATTAAAAAATATAAAAATAAAAAGGTTAGCAGCTGACCGGTAGGGTTGGCAATGGGGCGGGCCGGTGTCGGGTCCCCGTGGGTTTTACACTCGGTGGGGTTAGGGGCAAATTTTGCCCTACGGGGGTTATGGGTCGAGCCCGAACTATGTTCGGATCTGAGGTAGATATTCGCCTGCGGGCACTCGAAAGGAAATTTGCAGAGCCCGAAAAATCACACCCAGCCCAGCCCACCTAACCCTAGCTACCTCCCTAGTCCACTGCACTTCGCTTCCACCACCCTCCTCGGCTCTCGCGGTCGTGCCACCTTCCTGGCGACGTCACCAACCCCCCCCCCCCGTCGCTGCTCCTGTCTCCCGCGCCCACCTCGACCCCCGCCCACCATGTTGCGCACCACCGCTCGCCTGCATAGTTACGCTCGGCTCCCAGCTCCTACATGTGGGATCATGTCGGTTTCGGGTCCCCACTGGATTCAAGATCGCAGATGATTTTTCATCCGTTAGATGTTTCAAATTTGGATTGAGTTTTTTTTTATTTGAGTTTGAGATCGACTATATTCTTGCTACATCCAATCCCGGCCCGCTCCGTTACCTGGCCTAGTGGCCGGCCTGAGTACGAACAATCAACAACCGTAGCGCTTCTTTTAGGCCCACTCTCTTCATCTTAAAACAAAACGAAAAAAAGCGCATAAACCCCGACCAATTTTCCCCTCCCTTCCCGAACCTTCCGTCCACTCTCCTTCTTTCTCCACCCCACCGCGCCGGATCCCTGCCTGAGCCTGACGCCCCCAAAAATCCGCACACGCGGTCGGGCCTCCCAGCGAACTGAACCAGACGGTGCCCGACGCGACCCAAGTCTGACGCCCCCCACCCCCTCCCTGCCCGACACGATCCGACCGATCGGTCCGTCGTTCAATCTCCGCAGCGCAGGACTGCCAGAGAGGACTCCTCAAGCGAGTTCGAATCCCTCATCCCATCGAACGGCAAGAGATGGTGGTGATCGAGCCGGAGCCGGAGCCAGAGTTCCAGGAGGCGACGCGCCCCTCGTCGCCGGTGCACGATGAGCAGGTTGCGGCCGCGGCCTGCGGGGAGGCGCCGAGGGCGGAGGAAGACGAGGACGCCTTCGAGGACGCGCTCACCGACGAGCAGCTGCGAGAGGTAGTGCCTCGAGCGCCCCGCATCCTTACTACCTTTCCCCACTCCGGTTGCCGATTGCGGTGGTCAAATCTGGGGTTCAGTTGCTAGGTGCTTTAATTAGGTCATTCCAGTTGAATCGATTGCTTGATTCGTGCGTAGAGGTGGAGTAGCGGATATTCCACTCGTAGCCTAGTTGCTTGCGGTAGATTTGGTTGTTGATAGTGATGAACCCCCTCAATTTCCCCTGTTTGTTGGCTATGTTTATTTCGTGGTGGCTGCAAGCTATGATCTTCATGACTTCCGGTAATCTAACCTCATGTTCTCTAATTTGGTAGGTCCTTTTGATGTCCCTGCGAATAAAGTACGTATTGCTGCCTTCGTTCATATATGATAGTCGAACCTGCTATCATGTTCAACTCTCAGAATGCAAGTGGTTCATAGGTTCGTTTTATGATTTATAGGTGAATGATCGGTTGTTTGGGTTGGTTATAAATAAGTGCTGTAAGTTGGGTTCAAATTGAATGCAATAAAGGCTAACTATCTAGAAAATTACGCTTGCATCTGAGATATACAGAGCTGATATGGTTGGCGCTAGGTAGAACTTGTTATCGGGATTTTACTGGTCGTGCTACATTTATGTAACTATTCCTTTTGCAATATACTAACCCCCCAGACAAATGCAAAAAAATTTGCAGCAAAACTAGGTGGAGTGACTGTAAATTATTGGGCTGGCAGTAACTGCAAGTACGCAATAAACAGTACCTCGATTTGTTATCATTTTGCAACCTTTTGGAAACTATTGCTTGGATCTCATTATAATGTTTAAATTACTTTCATTAGTTTGGGACTGGAATATTCTCTAGCATCCTGCTGGAGAGATTTGTTGAACTCTGGTAAATGATCAATGTTCGCCTAAATGCGTTTAGACGCGCGTTTAAATGCTAAACTGCGGGTCTGCATGCAGTTTAGGGCCTAAACGCTGAGTTAAACGCTAGACACCATTAGACGGTCAACACTGGTCAAAACCGGTTTAAACAGAGTTATTAAACATGAGCTGAACGTATTTAAATGGCTGCGCACGCGTCTAGTTGGCCGTTTAGGTGATGGAGTTTTTGGCGCGATTGAGCGGGAGGGGTAATTTCGGTCCCGCCTAAGCCGCGCCGCCCGTGCGATCTTTGTAGCCTTGTAGGCAATTCAAATTGTTATGATAATTATTGGATTGATTGGAGAACACGATAGAAGATTGATTGAAGTAATGAAGCTGCATTTCAGCCTCTATAAGGTATGCCACAAATCTCACATTCTCACTTGGAAAATGTCTAGCACATAGCTATTTTTTTTTTTTGCATATTTTTGCTGCTACAATACATAAGATTTAAAATGTTTAAATCGTCAGACGCTAGACTGCGGGTGACCGTCTAAGGAGCGTTTAGCGTCTAGGATAACATTGTAAATGATTTCTCTTTCTACTTGCTGTAGAAAGTTAGAAGCCAAGCAGATGATGCAAAAGCAGAAGGAAACAAGCATTTTGGTGCTGGACAATATGAAGAAGCATTATCACAATATGAAATGGTGCTGCAAATTGCTGCTGAGCTGGAATCTGCTGAAGATATACGTTCTGCATGCCATTCAAATCGTGCTGTATGCTTCTTGAAATTGGTAAGCTGTTTTTCTGATTGGACCATAACTTTGGTGAACATAGGAAAGTATCCATATTTGTGTGGTGTGATTGCTCCTTATTTTTTGTGAGTCAAATAGTGCCATAGTAGTTATGTATATGAGTATATCACTTGAAGATGGTGCCCTACTATCACTACAGTTATCCCTTAGCTGTTCCTTTTAACTTGACGTACAGTGGGCTTGCCCTTACTTTCTTGTTCAAACAAACACTGTTCAGAATTATGCTGCCTACACTTGTTTAAACAAACACTGTTCAGAATTATCTGGTGTTTGGTAGTTGAAGTCTTTGATCGTTGCTCCTAGTTTTGCTAAAATGTTATGCTTGATTAGTCTAAATTTCAAATGGTTTGTACTTTGTACCGTTGACCTTAGTCTCTCAATTATTTACTTGGACCGGCACATCTGTTGATTAAAGTTAATTTTTGTCTCATTACAAGCAAACCCAATGCTGACTCTGTTATTTAGGGGAAACATGATGAGACAATTAAAGAATGCACAAAAGCTCTTGAGCTGAATCCGTCGTACTTGAAAGCCTTGCTCCGGAGGGCAGAAGCACATGAAAAGCTCGAACACTATGATGAAGCTATTGCTGGTTATTTTTTCCCCATAATTTGCTTTTGATCTGTCAATTTCACATCATTGCCTTTCACATAAACGTGTTCTGAAGTTCGCTAGTTCTGATTGCTGTCAATTTATTCCTATTCACAGATATGAAAAAGGTTATTGAGTTAGATCCTTCAAATCAACAAGCCAAGAGATCACTGTTCCGACTTGAGCCCCTGGCAGCTGAGAAAAGGGAAAAGATGAAGGAAGAAATGATTGGTAAGATGCTGCATATTTTCCCAAGTATCTCAAATAGCATTATCGGCACTTATGATTTCATTGTAGCAAGCTGTAGGCAGCTTGTATGTAAAACGGTTTTTCCTATGATGCCTGTTAGTTTCAAATGTCATGCAAAACAGTGTTATCTACTTACCGGAACAGTCAGTGATAAGATCTGAAGTGCTTAGGATGTAGTATGTGCATGAAACATACCAAAGTTTTTCATTGTGCATACAACTTCCGCTGAACAAAATGAATTGCTTAATATCCTCTCTTTTTTTCATCAGGACTTGCCTGATTTATGTTGATTATCTCATGTGCTGTTCTGCTTACTGATCTAATAGCATTTATGTTTCTTTTGGTGTACCCTTTTCCTTATTGCTATTAATGGGCCCATGTTATCTTATCTGTCGCAGGAAAGCTGAAAGATTTAGGGAACTCTGTGCTGGGGCGCTTCGGAATGAGTGTTGACAATTTCAAAGCTGTCAAAGATCCAAACACAGGTTCATACTCCATTTCGTTCCAGAAGTAAAGTTACTCAAGGTGAAGAAATACACGGATGGATATGGCTGGGCACCATATTTCAGTTATGGACTCACTGAAAGACATGGTAATTGTTCAAGGCGCTTATGTATCACATACCTGGTCCATATTCAAATATAGTGCTGCCAATCGTTCCGAAGGCGTAGCATGGATATGAGCAATCCGGGATTATTTCGTCTGTACTTGTTGCACGTCAGAGATGATTTCCCAAAGGTGCAAACTTGTATGATACATATTTTCAACTCCGGTATTTTTCTAAAATAGAAGGTTGTTCTTGATCGCTTGAGATGGAAGTCATTCTGGAGCAAGCGATCGATCGGGGATGTCCCCAATCGATGCTAGACAGTAGTGGCTGATGAGGAATAAATAATTAATAATTATGTACAGCTATCATGTGTTTGAGAAGAGTTTGTTTTGCCCCAGCAAGTACGGTGAGAGTTTCTTTTAAGGAGGAGACTCAAGCTTGGAGACGAAGTTTGAGAGGAAGAAACATCACGAGTATATTGATGATAGAAAAATATATCAATTTGAGAGGAGTATCATAACGTTCGCTGTGATATGTGTTCTTTTTTTTTCTTTAAAGGACTGTCCTTCTATTTATAGGATCATACGTAGCTTGGTGTACAAGTTATTATAATATACAAATATCTGAGATTTGATTAAATTACTGAGTCTTATTCTAGATAACTACATTCTATCCTATTGGAAAGATAAATATCTACCGTGGTAATTATCGTGGTGTCTGCCCACTGAAAAGGGGCGGGTTGGTTGCCAACTGCAGCTCGACGTCGCACTGTCAGGGGCGTTAGAGCAGGTACCATCATGCCGGGGTGCAAGAACGGTGTTCACTAGCTTAGGCATTTAATACCGGTTACCTCTTCGTAGGCAAAGTACGACTGGTTCTTCCTTTTTGGCAGATTTTTTCTGAGACCTAATGACTCACCTGGTAACCTCTGGGACGCCGGCCCCGGGCAGCGGGAGGTCGGGGCTTCGGGAGGTCGAAGCCTCAAAGATCAAGCCTTCGGGAGACTGAGCTCTGGAAGGTCGGGGTTTCAGAAGGCGGAGGCTTTGAGAGGTCGAGCCTTTGGGACGCTGAGCTAATTAAGCCAAGGGGCCGTCGGAGATCCTTAATAACGATGCCCAACAGTAGCCCCTCGCGAGGGTGGCTAGCGGAGCGGTTGGGCCAACGGTTCCTTCGGAGCAGGGCCCCCGGCGGTCCCTGGCTTGTGGTTGATGGCTCGTGGTTCGAGAATCGCTTGGCTTGTCCGGGACGGTTTGACCCGGGTGACGAAATGACATGTTGGATGATGTTGGTGACATGGGGCATTGAATGCGCCTTGGGGAGAGGTGTAGTCCTGCCCTGTCAGGCGGGGCGTGGGACGCGTGTCGTCTTATCGTTGGGGAGTCGGTTTCGCTCCCTCATGATTTTGACCTGGCAGGTTAAAGGACGGTGTGCGCGCCCGCCGCCTAGAGGGGGCAAGTTGCTCCCTATTTGTAGCAGGAGGGGGATTGCCCAGAGCAACCCTTTCGCCGACTCCTCGTTCTCATCTGCCTTTGTCTTCGGCGCCTATTGCCTTGTGCGAGTTGTTCTTTGATCCCTACTCTTCTCTCTCTCGTAATCCAACACCTTTCGACACCCTCTTGCGGTTTATATGGCTGTCTTGAGTACCTCGAGTGAAGCCGAAACTCGGGCAGCGGGGGAGATGGCTGGAGTAGCCGCGGCGGGGGACCCTCAGGTGGCACCGGATTCCCCGCTGCTGATGGGGCCGCCGCCAGGAGTGGAGCTCTGGCGTGCCAGAAAAAGCCACTCCCGGCAAATCACTGCCCTGGGAGTGTCTGTCATCGGTGATGAGGAGCTCGACCGGATGTTTAGAGAGGGGAAGATTCCCTCCCGAGCTGTCGCTCGGCCTTCGCTGGGTGAGGAGGTCTCGAAGCCCTTGGCCCATAAGGTCGTGGTGTTTGAAGCCTTCTTCGAGGCGGGCCTGGGCTTTCCCTCAGTGCCATTGCTCGAAGAGGCGCTCCGCCATTTCTACGTGGAGCTTCCGCAGCTCCACACCAAAGCCATTGCCCACCTGGCCACCTTTGAGTGGGCCATGCGGGCGGAGGGGTGTCAAGGGAGGGCAGATTTCTTTGCGGCCCTCCACTTTATCAGCTGTCAGTCGAAGTTGATCAAGCTCGAGGGGATGAAGAGGCCCCTTAGTTTCGGGAGTATCAACTTCTAGATACGGCCGCAGTATCGCGATGCCTTTCCGGCGAAGGCCATTAACGGTCGGTGGTATACCGACTGGTTGTAGCGGTGGTTTTACTATAGCGTCGGCCTTGCATCGCTCCGTCGCTCCACGAACCGGGATATCGCGTATGTTCCGGAGCTGGAGACGGGGATTACAGACGACCAGTTTGCCTCACGGCTGGCCCTTCTCCGGAGGGTTGCCGAAAAGATGAGCATGCGTGACCTCGTGGAGTAGTTCACCATGTTGCGCGTCCGGCCCCTTCAAACGGGCTGGAACTGCGTTTTTGAGCAAGGTGCGGAAGAGTGACCGAAGGTGTATTCTGGTCCGCCCGTCAGTGCTGGTGAGTTCCTTTGTAGTTGGGTTCTTGATTTGCCGATGTGAGCCGTCTTTTTTTTCTTCCAGAGAGTTACCTCCCACTGGAGTGCGCGGCGGAGATCACAGAGGTGATCCTGGGCCCCCTACTCTCGCGGAGCGGGAGCAGCGGGTGGCCCTAGCATGGAGTTGGGAGCGGTACAATCGTGTCTGCTTTTACCTTGGCGTGGGGGCTCCGGCATGGCGGGATCCTCCAGAGCCTAGGGCTACTAGAAAACGAGCGCGGGCAGGCCCCTCCCATTCGTGCGAGGACGCTCCAGACCCGGCGGCCTTTAGCATCCGGAGGATCGCATACTGGTTCGATGGCCGAGTCATCGGAGGAGCCCCTAGTTCGCAAGAAGCGCCTGAGGCGGGTTAGGAGCGTGAGCGATTAGTCCGGAGGTGAGGGCTAGGGTGGCGGCGATGACCAGGGGAAGGACCGGGCCTCCCCAGATATTGCAGGTCACGGTCAGAGCCAACGGAGAGGCGTGGCCTCCGTGGACTTAGACTTCGGTATTGTTGATTCGGATGTTGAGGATGCTACGAGTCCTCCTGTAAGAGGCTTGGGGGAACCAGGTGTGATTTGCTTCGTTAGTCATATCCTCCTCTTTTTTTGTCGTGCGCTGGGATCTCAATTTGTGTTTCTTTTTTTAGTGACCTTCGAGGTGGATGCGTCCTTGACTCCACCCCTCGAAGCCCCGAAGGCCCAGCGGAGGTCGGGGACTCCTCTGGAGGGGTCTCTGAGGGCTGTCTCGGGGGACGTGGCTTTGTTCTTGCGGGGCCCTGAGTCAGCTGGTGGCCCACCCGCGACGGCTGGTGCCGGAGGCACCGTGCCCTCCGCCGAGAGTCCCTTCGGAGCGGTTTAGGGGGGCCCTGGCCTCGGGGTCCTGACCCCGGATGACTCCGTGCTGCGCCCGGAGGCATCAAGGGCCTTCGCTGCGGCCTCCTCTCTACTCCGGAGTGGAGAGGTCGAGCGATCGTTGGCCCAGCGTCCCCTGGAGGAGCTGGAGGTGCGGTTGGTAGCGGCGGCCCTTCAAGTCGGTAGTATCGGTTTATGATTTACCGGGTCCGGTGTTGGGTCCTGAGTAGCTCATCTTGTCTTTTTCCATCTTTTGTGGTGCCTTGTAGCAAGTAATTTTGACGAAGGCTCTGGGAGGTGGCGGGAGCCAGGCTTTGGAAGAGGCCCGAAAATGGGTGGAGTTCGCGGAGGACCGTCTTCATGAGGAGATGGTGCTTCGTGAGCGTGTGGAGGCTAAGGCGCGGAAGGCTACTGAAGACCTCCGGGAGGCGAAGGAGGTTGCTGATGCGGCCAACGCAGCCCGCGTGTCCGCCAAAAGTAACGTTGACACCCATCGGGCGGTGTCACGTCCCAAATTTCATAATCGTATAATTAAGCTTAATCATGCATCATTAGTGTCATATTTATTTTTGAGGTAAATTATTTTGGCGCACTAGAGCACTTTGTCTGAAATTAATTGGATGGGAGAAAGAAATCCGGGAGAGAAAAGGATTAAATTCGCAACGAAAACAAACATTTTTCACTTACCTATGGGCCCTATATGTGGCCCCACCCTCCAACCACTCCAAAGGGGCAGCCCACCTGCCCTCTCTCTGTCTCTCCCACCTGCTCCCTCACTCCCACATGCGCAGCAGCAGCCGCAGCTCCCCCTCCCCACTCAAGCTCTCATTCTCTCTCTATTTTCTTCCAAAATCCAAGCTCAAGTGAAGGATTAGAGGTATGCATATGGTACCATTGCATTCTAGAGCTCATAAGCTACTCATCCATCCAACTCATCCATCGCTAGGATTGTTTGCTCGAGCAGCTTGGATCTGAGCCATATCGAGTAGAGTCTTGACCTGATTGACCATAGGGGTTATGGGATTCGTCGGATCCAACTCCAGAAGGGATCTTAGAATCAGATGAGCCCCCTAGACGTTAGCATCTGGAGTACTGAAAACATCACTGCCAAGGCTTGGCTGCGGTCGAGACGATGAAGCCTCGTGATGACTGCCCCGAGGGAGTTCATCCCTCGATCTCGATATCAATGTAGGTGGAGGCGTGCCCACCGGAAGTCATCACTGAAGACCAGGAGACACCTAACCTCATACGGTCTGTCGATGGAGAGTCGTGTCAGGGGCGCGTAAGGCTCCAGCTACGGACGCCTCTGGCGGTATATCTTCGGCAACGCTGGTACCGTGAGTGGCAGCTGCCGCTGCTGGATCCAAGGGAATTTCTGTGCCATTGTTTACCGCGCGTTTGGATCTACCGCCATTGGGTCAGCAAGTGGGATCTCGACTCCTCTAGCCATAAACACGAATCGATCTGTTCGGCTACTCTGGCTGTTGACGGAGTCGTGATCGCCACTTGTGTCGTTCTCGATGTCCATGAACTGAAGAACATTAGGCTGCTTGGGATCCCACTCGAGGTGTCCCTTCTCACGATATGCGTCCAACGGCTTGGACTCGGTAATACCGGTGTGGATCAGTCCACCTTGATCGTCCCAACAGAAAACCATAGTTCTGAATGTGATCTCTGATCCAGTTGGAGGCGATTCGAGGGCGATCGCTATCTACCTGAAGTGGTCGTAGAAGCCGATGTCAGAGAATCTAGTGCAGATGTGCACTCGAGAGATAGTCGATCCTGAAAAGCAGAGGATCCCTACCTGGCGTGCCAACTATCCAGAGTTTGTTCCTGACAATGTGTCCAGAAATAACGGGGCTATCTTCGTGGATGAGGGATCGAACATGAAGTGAGGCACACACGATGTATACAGGTTAAGGCCCCTGGTTGGAGTAATACCCTACGTCCTGTGTGGATGATTTTGTATATGTATTCACTCGAGTACAAGCAATGTGTGTAGACCTATTACAGGGAGTGGATCGGATCTAAGTTGAACTAGGGATGAAGTCGTCAAGTGTCTCCGATGGTCTTGGTGTTTACGCCGAGTTGGAGCTCTCTCTCCCTCAGGGGTCTGGGTCCTCGCCTTATATAGGAGTGATGTACTGCCTCCTATCCAGCTGTAATCGATAGGAAATCATTTTTCTTGTCGTCCAAGTAGATAGATCTGCCCTGGATACTAGTGTTCTCGAGTTGGGTAACCAATCGAGACATTCCAAGTATACATCTCTTGGATTCTGGGCGTATCAGGTACCGCAAATTCGGTTCTGTAATATCCGAAGTTGTTAAGCATGCACACGGTATACCCTATCCGTATATAGTATATTCCTTATATGTATATATCCTATAGTTAGATATTCGACAAACTCTTCAGAGCACCTGTTACGTGCTTCGACTTACTTTTCAAGAAGGTTATCATTTGCTTGTTCCTAGACTGAGCAATGGGCTGATAAAAGTACTGGTTTGTTGATTCATTATTCCTTATATGTATATATCCTATAGTTAGATATTCGACAAACTCTTCAGAGCACCTGTTACGTGCTTCGACTTACTTTTCAAGAAGGTTATCATTTGCTTGTTCCTAGACTGAGCAATGGGCTGATAAAAGTACTGGTTTGTTGATTCATTATTCCGTCTACCGATTTTTATGCAGTGCCAATGAAGACATCGTGTACACCGCCTTGTGTAACTGTCTAAGTGGTCCCAACCTTAAGAGCATCATTTGAATTGGATAAAGAATGAATAAGGATAAGAGACGATGCATAGGAGGAACCTGATGCTATAACACGACATCTATGTTTAATCTAAATGTTGATGAGGCACCTTCTATGAACTGTGATGTGCTCATTTATCTATTGGCACGGAGCATGTTGTCAGGCTAGGTATGGTAACCTAGAGAAAGTGTTTGTCGGCACTGTACCTTGCTTATACATAGTAATCATGCTCACCCGAGATCCTTAACATGGTTCTTATGTCCAGTTGTTAATTCTCTTTGTTCACGCCAACTTAATGATAGCAAAAATGGCAGCTATTGTTCACGCCTACCCAGTGCCTTGTCTCACTGTGCTAGCACCACCCAGCACGTAAAAATTTCATCATGTATGAGAATACTGGAGTTCGCAATTCCTGTCATATCTACTTCATCGACGCTTGTTATTTTGATAGGAAAAGTTGATTTTTTTCCTCTACGCTAAGAATTTCTTTTTGAAAGTAATGTGATACTGAGTTTCTAACTGTCGCCTACCTAATTAAGCCGATAGTAACACATGTTATAGCGTGAAAATATTTAACTCATGTTGTATGTAACTATGTTCTTAAAAGAGTGCCTCACTCCAAACCAGAATCTGATGGAATGAGCATTAAAATTTGTCAAAAGTGAGCAATCTAAATTGCCAAGACTACCAAGATATCCTTCATAGCAGTTGCCCGCGAATGCGAACAATAGCCAATAGGTTCCGTGTGCTCTTCAAAAACACCCCGCACAACTGGTAAGATCCATCACCGTCACGGCAAGACTCAGTCTTGTTCTTGCATAAGCCTGCCAGATGATAGTGTAATAATGATCATCAGGTCACATGAAACAAGTTGTGTACATCAGAACAACTTATCGTTTGTATGCCTTCTCAACAAGCATCTTAAATGCACCAGATATGTGGACCCCAGAAAAATGTTCCCTTTGTTCCTTTTTATTTCACTTTTTACTGTCTTCAAGACGTAACTTTGACCACTATTTACAACTTTATATCAATAAATATTAATGAAATTACACTTTTATTAAAGCATAATCAAATATAAATCTAGTCATGTATTTCCATATTGCCAATTTTTGATAGTTCCTAACAAATTAATGGCCAAAGTTTATAAATGTTTATGGCACGGATTCTAGAACGTCAAACATAAAAAAATGGAGGAAGTATTTAATAGCTTTCATCTAATATCAAGACCCATGAATGTAAGCCATTTTCCAGATTAAGTTCATAAGGAACATATAAGCGTTTCATTCGTAGAATTACATGCAGCAAAAATGCACGGACCCAATAGCTTGAATATACATGATGACAGGCAACCAGAATTAGAATGAGACAATAACCATGTGCTTACCTCTGGTATTCCCTTAAACGCTCAAGAAACCCAGTAGCAACATCACGACCTTGATAGGTTGCAAGCACTACCCTAATGTCAGAAGCAAACACAACGCCTGTAGTATGTTGGCTGGTCAACATTTAAATATGTAATCGTGTTGATGGCACACTACAAGAAATTGATTAGAACACTTACACTCAAGAAATGGAATCAGATCCTGCAGTTGGGTATCACCATCCTCAAGTTTCCAAGGTTTGATCTGAATACATTTTTCAGGCTGGAAGCAAGATTCAGAATGCGCGCTGATATAAATAACTCGCGCAGGGTTTCTGTTCAGCTTTGACAAATCCTGGTAAAACATGGGGAAAAAATAAGAGGAAAATATCAAAGTATGAAAATAAATAGTCACAGTTCAACATCATGCCTCACGGTTCAGATGCTTGACCAATCTTTTTTTATTTGATAATGCCATAGTTCACTGAAATGTTTAACAATAGAAAGTTCATCTCTACTGTCTTAAAAAGAGGACTTGGTGGTGGTGGCTTCACCACCCCTACCTCACCATCAATTCATCACCCCTACAGTTTGATTTATTTACCCGCACTGCCACTGGCTCTTAACTATTCTGACCCTCCAAGTTATCCATACATGTGACCAGTTATGCATGTCAGCTAGTCTATCATAAAGGCCGACGTACATCTACAATAGAAAGTTTAGCTATAATGACTGTATTTGTTTAGATGCTTTCTCATATATATGCTCATCATACTAGTTAACTCGGAAAAAGATGATAGAAGGAAGATGGACTAACAAATATAGATACAAAAAGAATATTATTCAGGAGCAATTAGTATAGACACATAAAGGTATGCCCACTATTGCTGAGAAATTAAGTAGATCCCTACAATCTTCATACCCGAAATAATTTTCCGTCCTGGTACTTAGTTGCAGTTCTTGATAACCTGTATCTGATATAACCCTTTGAGTCCAGCCTATAAATCACAGGGTCAACGTACTACACATAAAACAAAATACTCATAGAAGTTAGGGCATTACATAGAAGTCTAAATTCAAAGAAAGTTCAGACCAACTAACCATAGGTGGTTGATCCGAATACACAACAACTTCATAAATTTTTGCCATATGTTTCAAAAAGTCGTCAAGTCCAGGCCTCTTAAAGGGCACCCATCCTCTCCCATGCTTTACAGAGAGAAACAAAACATTAATTTCACTCTTGGATAACACAAGGTAGGAAAATATGTAAAGGATGAGAGCTAGGAAAATCTGTAGGGTTTTAATTCAGTTCAGTGGTCATCTTGCTATGTTCTCACAACACACAAGGCAACAGAGAATGGTGCGAGCAGGCTGTATGCTTATACACACATCTTAGTACATTTTTGACAATACAACCCACATTGTTCTAAAATGATTGACAAAAGATGAAAAATTAAAAAAAAAAACTCGACCCCCTGGGAGAGACGTCCCGAGGGCATTTTGGCTAAGGTCGAGAAACCCCCGAACTCAGGCGCAAAATAACAAAACCATGGAAATGAAACTCTGTATACACATATCAGAAGAGCCAACCCAAAAGCACCTGCTTGAAATAAGCTGTTATCAAGAAATTCCAGCTTCAAGTCTGTATATCTCGATAGGACCAATTCCAATCCAAGTATCGTGAACAAAGGATGTGGAAATTCTGTTTCCTTGCCTTGGATCTAGAAATCCTGTCGGCTGACATAAGACTGAAACCGGTGATTTGAAGGCACATAGCCACAGTGTCAAAGGTTGAGCAGGCGGGTACGGTTTTGGTGACATGTAGTCCATATAGCATAAGTCCAATGCTTTCAGTTGCTGTATAAACACTATATTTATGTGGCATTCCAGCACAACAATCCAAATGTTATTCTAGTGCATTATACCCCAGAATCCCATCAGATCAGGACAGTGTTTACCTCCACAGATCATAATACTTTCATTTTAAATTTATTTATTATAAACTATAGCACATCATCTGGTAAGGAAAAACAAGCTGCACCCTCCCATTCAAACTGCCATCAGTAATATTATCTTTCCTGTAGGGCAGAAATGAGAACCCAAGGATTTGTTCATGTTTCTGGAAATAATGCTGGCACACACAATAAAATGAATACCAGAACTGGGTATGGACACAAAATATACCTGCCACTCAGTGTAACAAAGAGTTTCATTCAGATCAAGAACTAGGGTGAAGACATGCTGCTCTTGAGGAAGTAGATCTGGAAGCAGTTTGTCTGATGTGAAGACACGCTGCTCTTGTGGAGTAAAAATAAAAGGGCAATTATGAACACTTGCTAGAAATATGCATGTAGAGAAAAAAAAAAGATGAAAAACATATAGTTCGTTACTAACCCACACATAGTGTTCGATAGTGCTCCTAACATCCAAGTAGAGCTCTACTGCGGCGACCGGAACTGCAGTACCATATATACAACTCTAGGTAAGATTAAGGTACAGAACCAACAAAGACAAGCTGGAACTGAACTAGCAATTTAGCACAGAAACATGTACAAATCATATAGTTTAGAAAATAAAGCAGGATAAGCATTTATGTTCTCACAATTGTTTAACAAGGGTTCACATATATTAATTTTCAATATATATGTATAAACTTAACTAGTAGATAATTAGTTAACAACGTAATTATGTGCATCGACCATTGCAACTAATAATAATTCTTTAATTACTCCTGAAGTCCTCCATAAGTTCACATGAATTGGTCGTGGGAGGAGTCCAAACACAGGATATTAATCGAAGGCAAATAAAATGTCAACTGTCAGAAACATTAAGTTGTACTGTGACTACATCATGCATCACCAGATCACCATGCAGACAAGCGTTCAGGAAATGTATATAACTCGTCGGTAGAAGAAAGAAGGTGCAGTAGCAGCTCTTGAGATCCAAAAAGAAAGAGAGCGGAGATAAGAACAGCAAAACAAAAGGAGCACACAGTAGATTTTACCTTTCACAACTGTCGAGTATACCATAGCCTTAAACTTCTGCAAACAAGAAACACAATTATAATTGACAGTTAGACAATGTTGCACAGTCAACTGGAGAAAAATATTCAATCTTTATTCTAATTCGTAATTCATGTCCACTCTGCCCATTTATGCAATAACATCATGGGAGCATAGAATTTCTTGCAAGTTTCTATAGCAAAAAGGAAAGGGAATTGATAATCATTTGAGCATCCACCCCCCTCCCCTTTCCCTTCCCCTTCCCCAATGCAACAGAATGGTACTCTGCAGCAAGTACCAAGTAGCCTGGACTGAAATTTCAGTAGATAACAATCCTAATTGAGAACAAAGTCCAACAAACACAAATTTTCCCCGATGAGGCAACAGTTTGGCCTAGTCACCTTAACCTACGGGAACTCGAGATGCTAATCTTAGTTGCATCACAGCAAACTGAGCTGTCCAAAAGGATCATCACGGTACACTTCCCACTCTCCTCTCAAACGTCCAAAGGGCAGATGCCCATTTGACTTTGCAATTCAAACATATACTAACAAGCAACAGTAAGGATCGGAAGACTGCACATGGTATAATTTACCTCGAATCCGGAGGCATCTTCTGCGACGGGAGGCGCCTGATTCTTCCTGAACTCCCTCATCTGTTCTATCTCATCCAGCGAATACGCTACACTCAACGAAACAGGAAGAAACAGCATAAAGGCAGACGCTCAAGCCCAAACCGAATCCAGACAAAAAAATAAAAAATCAAAAATCAAAGCGCCTTAGTACTGTCAAGCACAGCGAATTGCATGCAATTTGGTACGTCGCGAGCACAAAGAAGCGACGAATTAATCAGATGGACTCCCAGTCCCCCTGCCTAAATCCCCTGCACCACGAGGAGGAAGAGGCGTCCCATCACCTGCTACTATCAGAAGAGGGAGGGATTGGTTTACCTGGCAAGGGCCCGCCGCTGTCGCTGGGGAAGCGAAGGTTACACAAGGAGCAGCAGGGAGCGTCGTCACGGGGCTTCGAGGAGGCATCGCCTGAGCCTGAGCGGGCGGCGCGAGATCCGGCGGCGGCGGCTGAGCGGGCGGCACGAGATGCGGCCGCCGCCGCTGAGCGGGCGGCGCGAGCTCCGGCCGATGCCTCACGGGCGGCCCGCGCGAGCATCGAGACCGTTCTTGCCATGGCGAAAGGTGAGGATGGTTCGTCGGTAATCCGGGATCCTGGTGTGGCTTGTATTAATTGAATTAATTGATCAAAGGCAATTGAATTTTGAGTAAATTTGCAAGAATTTTGACCGACATATGAAGGATTGAGTAAATTCAGCGCAATGAAGATCAACATGCCCTAAAACAAGATCAATGAACAATATGGTTCTAAATTGAACAAAAGATCATGAATTTTATTGGATTTTGCTTGAATTCGAGTGAATTTTGAGCAAAAAGAATAAATTTATCATGAATTTGACGAAAATGAGCAATTAAGCGCATATATGGATGGACATGCCCTCAAAAGTATGGATTTGAACTAATTGAAGCACAATTGCATTGAATTCATCAAAATTCAATCAAATTTTCCTCAAATTCAATCTAGGGTTTGCAAATTTGATGAATTCAATGGAGGAAGGCTCACCGAGATCAAATGGAGGAAGGAGACGACGGAGAGAAAGGGATCACGGCTGCTGGAGAGCTCGACGGTGGTGCGACGGGCGGCGAACGGCGCAGCTGGGCTTCGGGGTGCGGCGCGGCGTAGGCGGCGGAGCAGGACAGTGCAAGGCGGCGACGGCTGACCGGCGACGAGCTCGGGAGCGGCGGCGCGAGGGCGAGGTGGAGCCGGACAGCGATGAGATGGCGGGGGTGAGGCGGAATCGAGCGGCGGCGCGAAAAAGTAATCGGGGCGGCCGAGAGAGAAAGCTTATATGACAAGTAGGTCCTGTGAAAAATTTGAACACCGGATGGTCCGGTGATACTGAGAACTGAGCACCGGACCAATATTCCAAAGAGCATATCGAACCCTGCCGAGCACCGGAAGGTCCAGTGATGCTAACACTTTGAGCACCAGACCAATATTTCCAGAGAGTATCCCAAAACTGAGCCGAGATCTCTTTCACACACCGGATGCTCCGGTGGGTATAAATTGAACACCGGACACTGCCATCGGATCAATCTTCAGAGAATTTTCAAAAGTTAACACCGGATACTCCAGTGATGTTGCACTGAACACCGGAGAGGGTCACTGGATTGATAAGCAGACCTTCTGACTTAACTTGCCACTGACTGAGCACCGGAAGGTCCGGTCCTGGACCATTGCAAACATCGGACCTTTACTGAGCTAGGAGATCATTTGCACACACCGAACTATCCACTGGAGCTGAGTTGATCACCGGATAGATTCACCGGAGCTTTAAAGAAAAGAACTGATCTGACAGCCAGAGCACTGGATGATCCGATGAGGGGACGGAGAGAATCACCGGACTATCCAGTGAGAAGAGAAAGTTTCTGCTGAACTAAAATCTCTCACTAAGTTCAAACCTCAAACAACCACTCAACAAAAACACATGTTTGGACTAGCTTGAGTGAAGCCTTACTCTCTCAGACACTCATTTGCAAATATTTGCCAAAAAGGCTATAGCATACATAATTTTGCAATAGTCAATAAGAACCAAATAAAAAGGAGAGAGAAAAACTCTAAGGAAATATATGAGCCATACTTCCTATGAAATTAAAGATTAAGACTTTAAATTCACTAGGACATGACTCAATAGGTATTAAGCACTTACGATTTTTTAATCACACTCATGGAGGTGTATATTCACATAGAGAGCGAACAACAATCTCAAAGAGTGATATCCTCCTTTGTAAACTCTCTACCGCCAATGCATATGCAATGCAAAACAAGTGCATGAAAGTAAACATGGGTGCAAGCTATTATGGCATGTGAATGCATAGTATAAGATAAATCTATCTTGTCATATACTTCTCTTCTCAAGCTTCTTCATGATGAATCCATCAACATGCCTTGAGAAAAACCAGGGGACCACCATCTCAAGTAAAACTCATATTCACCACTGTATTGAGAAGGTTAGACAAGCACCTATCATGAATGCATCTATATGATAAGACATCACATGATGTTAGAAGCATCTATCACATTCAACTCACTTCGCAATCTACAAAAGGTTGCTTCATCTAGAGGTTTTGTGAAGATATCCGTCAATTGATCTTCCAACCTTACACCACTAAGAGAGATATCATTATTAGCTACATGGTCTCTAAGAAAGTGATGGCGAATATCAATGTGCTTTGTGCGAGAGTGTTGAATGGGATTGTTTGCAATTTTTACGGCACTCTCGTTGTCACAAAGGAGTGGAATCTTCTCTAGACGAACACCAAAGTCTAACAAGGTTTGCTTCATATAAAGGATTTGAGCACAACATGCTCCGGCGGCAATGTATTCTGCTTCCGCGGTGGACAAGGCTACCGAGTTTTGCTTTTTAGACGATTAAGAAACTAAGGATTGCCCTAGCAAGTGGCACCCACCCTAAGTACTCTTACGATCCACACGGCATTCGGCAAAATCCTAATCCGAGTAACCCAAGAGTAGGAAACTAGCACCTTTCGGGTACCACAAGCCTATGCTAGGTGTATGCTTTAGGTATCTAAGGATTCTTTTAACCGCTCTAAGATGTGATTCTTTAGGATTAGCTTGAAAGCGAGTGCACATGCATACACTAAACATAATATCGGGCCTAGATACGGTAAGGTAAAGAAGGGATCCAATCGTAGAACGATAAAGCTTTTGGTCAACCGGTTTACCGGTTTCATCCAAGTCGAGATGTCCATTTGTAGGCATTGGAGTCTTGATTGGCTTGCAGTCATCCATCTTGAACTTCTTGAGGATGTCCCTCGTGTACTTTTCTTGATGGATGAATGTCCATTCATTCAATTGCTTGATTTGAAATCGAAGGAAGTAGCTGAGCTTGCCAATTATCGACATCTCGAACTCCCTAGACATCATGTCACCATATTCCTTGCAAAACTCTTTGTTAGTTGAACCAAATATTATATCATCAGCATAAATTTGACACAAGAAAAGCTCATTGTCGATGATCTTTGTGAACAATGTGGTGTCCACTCTCCCGATCTTGAATCCTTGGTTGATGAGGAAGTCACGTAGGTGTTCGTACCAAGCTCTTGGGGCTTGCTTGAGTCCATAAAGCACCTTATGCAACCTATAGACATGATTAGGATATCTAGGATTTTCGAAACCGGATGGTTGTTCAATATAAACAAGTTCATTGATGAAGCCATTTAAAAATGCACTTTTCACATCCATTTGAAAAAGCTTAATGTTATGATGTGAAGAGAATGCAAGAAGGATATGAATGGCCTCAAGCCTTGCCACGGGAGCAAATGTTTCACCAAAATTCAAACCTTCAACTTGTGCAAATTCTTGCGCGATGAGTCTTGCCTTGTTGCGTACCACTATACCATGTTCATCTTGCTTGTTGCGGAAGACCCACTTGGTTCTAATTACATTCTTGTCTTGAGGCCTTTCTTCAAGAATCCATACTTCATTGCGGGTGAAGTTGTTGAGTTCTTCTTGCATAGCCATCACCCAATCTAGATCTTTAAGAGCCTCATCTACATATGTGGGTTCCAAACAAGAGACAAACGAGTAATGTTCACAAAATAAAGCATATTGACGAGAGCGAGTTCGTACTCCCCTAGATGGACTTCCAATGATCACGTCAATGGGGTGATCCTTGGAAATATGCGTATGCTTCACTTGTGGTTCTTGAGGTGTATCTTGTGGTGGTGCAACATCTTGAGCCACCTCTTGAGAGATATGGACATCATGTGATGGAAGTGGTTGATCATCCTTGTTCTCATCTTCATCAACTTGGGGCGCCATGGAGGTGTGTGGATTTGAAGTAGAGGGTACGTCTTTATCTTCCTCCTTAGGCTTGATATCCCTAATTGCCATATTATTAATTGCATCTCTCAAAGGTTCATCACCTACATCATCACAAGAAACACCTTCTTCTTGGGAACTATTAAATTCATCAAACTCCACATCACATGTTTCTTCAACAAGACCGGTGACATTGTTGAATACTCGATATGCTTTGGAATTAGATGCATAACCAACAAGAAAACCAATATTACAATATTTTTCAAACTTTCCTAGGTGTTCTCTTTATTTGAAGATAAAGCACTTACACCCGAACACCCGGAAGTATGAGATATTGGGTTTCCTCCCAATGAGAAGCTCATATGGCGTCTTCTTCAATAGCCGGTGGAGGTACACTCGATTGGATGCATGGCACGCCGTGTTGATTGCTTCCGCCCAAAACTTCTCTAGCATACCATACTCATCTAACATCGCTCTTGCAAGAGTGATCAATGTCTTATTCTTTTTCTCCACCACGCTATTTTATTGAGGGGTGTAGGTTGACGAGAACTCATGCTTGATGCCTCTATCATCACAAAATTCTTCAATGTATGTGTTCTTGAACTCCGTGCCATTGTCACTTCGGATTTTCACAAGTGTGGCCTCAAATTCATTTTGAGCCCTCTTCGCGAACTTCTTAAAGATCCCAACGGTCTTGCTCTTGTCATCTAGAAAGAAAGTCCAAGTTTATCTTGTATAATCATCAACAATGATAAGGCAATATAGATTACCACCAAGACTTTTGTAGGTAGTTGGTCCGAAGAGATCCATGTGTAGTAGCTCCAAGGGTCTTGAGGTAGACATCATCGACTTGTATGGATGTGAGCTTGCAACTTGCTTCCCCTCTTGGTAAGCGTTACACAACTTATCCTTTTCGAAAACAACTTCCTTCAAACCAACTACCATTCCATTTTTGAACACCCTCTTGAGTTGGCTCATTCTAATGTGTGCAAGTCGACGATGCCAAAGCCAACCCATAGATGTCTTGGTAAAGAGGTATGTAGTCAAGCTAGCTTCATTAGAGGAGAAATCCACAAGATATATATGTCCATGTCTAAAGCCTTTAAAGTTGTTGTCTTCATCATCGCTTGAATCATCACTTGAGCTTTCGTTGGAGACCCATTCACCAATAATATAGGCCTTGTGGCCTCCACCCTTCTTGTTGAAGAGCTTTTTCTTCCTCTCCTCTTGATCCTTCTTCTTGTGCTTTTCCTCACCCTCAATTGCATCAATCTTTTTGGACTTGTTCTTGTTTCTCTTTTCAGGATGAGGGCAATCATATGATATGTGGCCAAGGTTACCACAATTGTAGCACTTTTTCTTATCTTTGCCACCGGACTTGTCAAATTTCTTTGGGCAAAATTTGTTCTTCTTGGGATCATAGTTGTAGCCCTTCTTTCGAAACTTGGAGATCATCCATATGGTTCTTCTCATGAGAAGAGAAAGCTCGGTGTCGGAGTCGTCACCATCATCATCATCATCATCATCTTCATTGCTTTCACTTGATGATGGGAGCTTTATCTTCTTCTTCTTCTTGTCAATCATATTTTCCTTGAGAGCAAGATTCTTCTTGGATGAAGACTCATGATCTCCAAACAAGAATATCTCATGAGCACATATCTTCCCAACGGCGTTGGTGTTGGTCATGTCATTGATGTCCCTTTCATGAAGAAGATTGCTGACAATGTTGTATTGCGGCTTGGAAAGCACCATCAAGATCCTACGAATAACGTCTCCTTGAGATAATTGAGTGAGTTCAAGAGAATTGATTTCTTCCACAAGCATATTCATGCGAGAGTACATATCATTGCATAACTCCTTAGGAAGCATTTCGAATTGATTAAGAGCATTCATAAGCACATGATATCTTTCCTCACGAATTTTCCTAGAACCCTCATGAATTTCACAAAGAGCGATTCAAATCTCATTAGCAAATTTCTTGCTCCTAACTCTAGAGAAAACCTCTTCACTAATTCCCTTAAATATAGCATTTTTTACCTTAGCATTCCACCTAACTTGTTGGTCGGTAAAAGGTTGATCAAACCTAATAGAAGCGGCTAGCCAAACTTCAGGGAAAATGGCCTCAAGATAGCTCGCCATGTGAACTTTCCAATAGGCGAAATTCTTTCCCTCAAACTTTGGCATGCTACTTCCACTCCCCGGGGCCATTTCTCTAGGATTTTAAGTCTATCAAGAGCACGAGGCTCTGATACCAATTGAAAGGATCAAATGGCCTAAGAGGGGGGGTGAATTAGGCAAATAAAAACTTCTACCGAAATCTAGAACAAAAGCAATCTTATCCTAGATGAAAAGAAATACGACTATACGAACAAGCTAGGAGAAGGCAACAAAACAAGCAAGCAAAGACACTAAGAAAATGCGAAGAAGAAAGCTTGCAAGAATATAAATGCTCAAATTAAATTATGAAATAGTAAAGAGATGGACAAGAGAACACCAGATTTTTTCCCGAGGTATCGAGGAGTTGTCACTCCCCCTAGTCCTCGTTGGAGCATCTACCAAGGATATTGCTTCCCCTTGAGTCACCAAGACTCAAGTGCTCTCTCATGATTGCCACTTCTTTATCTCGGGATTGACGGGTATCAAATCAAGTACATATCTCTTCTCGGGGCTCCCACAAGAACTCCAAAAGCTCACCGAGACACCTCCAATCACCAAAGACTGGCTAGGTATTGCCTGAAAGGACAATGATGTCACCTAAAGGGGGGGGGGGTGAATAGGCATTTTACAAAAATTTGTCCCCTTTTACCGTTGGCCTAAACTTGCAGCGTAATATAAATTAACGGATTTTTCATAAGTGAAAAATCTAAATATGCTAGGCTCAACTAGTGCACAATCACCCTAAATAAGTGTGAAAATTACAATCCTAAGGTGACAAAAATTACTCTAATCTAGTGAGAGATATGCAATAAAACTTAAATTGAAAAAGGCTGAAAATACTGTTTATATGCCTGAAATTACTGTTCATCTAGATACTCCGGTGAAGACCGGAGTCTCCGGGTTGTACAGGTCCGGAAACTCTGGTAAAATTCGGATTCTCCGGATTCTATACAGAACTGAGCCTGAAACTGAATATAACGGATGGGTAGAGAGTTCTAGCTCAAACTAAGTGATGTCGTGTATTCCCGGAGATGATTCCATGTAGATCCATGGAGAACCTACACTCAAATACACATAAACAAGTAGATAGAGCAATATGCACAAAGATTTGAACAAGAACTCAAAAGTAAAGAAACAAGAGAGGAGACACAAGATTTGTTTCCCGAAGTTTGGATTCACCACCGTGAATCCTACGTCTCCGTTGAGAAAGCTCCAACGAGCCGGGTCTCTTTCAACCGCTTTTCTCGATCCACTCTTGATTTCTTCCCTTGCGGAGGCGAAATCGAGCCCTTCACAAACTTCCGCGGCAACCCACAACCTTGGGTGCTCGTCGACGACGCCTAGCCGCCTAGGAGGCTTCACCTCCAAGAGTAACAAACGCTTCGAGAACTTTTTTGTCGAGAACTCAAGTGCTCAAGATTGGATTTTAGCTCACTTGCACTCAATCTTCCAATCTCTCAACTCAACTCACTTTTCTTCTCAAATCACACACTAGAATGGAGTGGGAGAGGTTCTTTTGGCTCTAGAGGATGTTCTTTTCGTGCCCTTGCAGCTGCCCCAAAGGATGGGGTGAGTGGGGTATATATAGCCCACTTTAAAAAACTAGCCGTTAGGCTCTTTTCTGGATTTTACCGGAGTATCTGGCCTACACCGGAGTCTCCGACCACTCCAGGTACCGGAGAATCCGGTCCTCACCGGAGACTCCGAGTACAGCACAGCTGACCTCCGAAAACGGCGATAACTTTTGATCCCGGAGTCCGATTTCGACGATTTTGGACTCTATGGAAAGCTTATTCAGAGGGCTACACATCCCAACTGAATTCATGATCTAAAACACATAGGATCAAACTAGGAACACTCCAAAACCCATTTTGGACACTTCCACACTTTCCGCTTCGGACTCTTAACAAGAAACTCTCACTTTGGGTTTGGTTGGGAACTTTTGAGCACTGAGACGCGATAATTAGCTCACGTTGCATCCCTCTTAATAGTGCGGCATACCTATACTCAAATTTAAAGATAAAACTCGTTTGAACCGCTTTGAGCATTTGAAAACTTTCAAGTACCGCTTCTTTCTTTCAAACCTTCGACCGGGTTGACTCATTTCTTATAAACTAGTTAAATATCCGTATGTTGCAACATGAGCTAAATATTTTTATGAGATAATATAGTTGATTGGATGGAATTAATGCAGAATAACACCACACAATCAAACAGGCAGCTCTAACACAACTTTTCAGATAATAAAAAAATTCAACATATCCTATAATCTTATTCTTATATGGCAGTTGTTCTCGTACTAATACAGTCAGTACAAAACCAAGCTACTTGATGAGACGATAGTTGAAGAATCTCCGGAAGAAGGATCAACTTTCTTTGTGAACAAAGGTAATTGTGTCATGTTTTTTGCTCAAAAAATTAAAGGTCATAAAGCTTGTTCTCTGTAACATTTCACTTATGTGCTTGTGAAGCCTGAAAACAACATATACTGGAGGGGATAAGTGTTTTGACTTGTGATAGAGATTCAATCACTTTTTTATTTTTTTCAGTACAGTCTGTCGAGCAGTGTCTATGGTCCTAAAAACAATGAAGGAGAGAGAGATAGCGCTGCTGTGATGGTGCAAAAACAATGTACGTCTCATCTGTTGGATGTGTAAAATAAATATATAAAGAGCTGTCTTGTCATTTCCTTAGTTTTTCTCCATATACGGTACAACCATACTAGCTTAATGTTACCGTAATTTACATACTATGGGTATTGACTTCAGTCCTTATGCAACTGATTGTACGTCCTAGGTAGCTATGGTTCATGTGTAATATCTACATAGTGCCAGCAAGACCATCTGGCAAGCATTTAGTTGAAAGTCGATCGATTAACTCAGTGCAAATCATTTGAGATCTTTTCGATTATCTGGAAAATTGAAGTAGCATCTCAATACATGTGAGGCATGTGCAATGTAACATCTAACTATTTTGGGGACTCGCTGACCCATGAGACTGGGTGAATTCTCCGCGCGTTGTTACGGAATTTTAGTACTCTCTCCAATTTTAAGTACTTGATGATTTGATTTTTTTTTTATGTACAACTTTGATTATTATTTTTTATTAGAATATAATTATAATATATAATAAAAATATAATATTATGGAAGTATTTTTCAAGATAAATCTATATATATGATTTTTTTTTCAAACTAAATATTTTGG
Source organism: Phragmites australis (assembly GCF_958298935.1). Taxonomy (NCBI): domain Eukaryota; kingdom Viridiplantae; phylum Streptophyta; class Magnoliopsida; order Poales; family Poaceae; genus Phragmites; species Phragmites australis. The sequence goes on along the minus strand of NC_084941.1, from coordinate 5,586,388 downwards.
AAGCTATTAACGGTTAAAGTTTTAAAAATTTAACCAGATCTTGATCAAAATATCAAGTATTTAAAACTGGAGGGAGTAGTATAATTTCTGATGAATGAAGCATATATTTTAGAGGGAGAGCAATGCATATCGTAAGATTATTTTTAGGAGTGGGATATATTTTTAGGGGAGAAGAGCAGCAGTGGGTGGTGCCATGGCAGATGAGGCAGGACCGACGACGTGATGGCCATGGTCGACCAGCACCGACGCCTTTCGTTATGTCTGATTCGCCTCCAACGACATGCTTTGTCTAAACCATTAAACGGTTCTCCTCCCCTTGCAGGCAGGGTTTAAAATTTTGTCAGTAACCGATAAAAATAAGTGATAATCGGGCATCTCGGTCCGACTTGGTTTTAGAAACCGAACGGTAATCGAATTTGAATTCAAAAAATTCAAAAAAAATTCAAACAAATTCAAAAAAAATCCTAGAAAACTAGACACAATTCTAAGACCTTCTGTGAAAAACAATTTCAAAAATAATATCATTTGCATCATATTCTATATGGAGGAAGTTTGAAAAAAATGAAAAAAGTTGAAGCGTGTGGCTTAGTTATTAACTCATGTTAAGGAAAATCTTAACATACAAACACATATTTTTTTTGTATAGAATGTATCTGAAGAGGATCTTTAAAATTGATTTCACAAGCATAAAGTGAATATGTTATGAAACAACACTGTAATTAACTTTTTATATCTACTATTATTTTTCCTACATAAATCATAGTATAAATAAAATAATAAAAGTGGTTTTACTAATTTTTGAGGTGTGATGGGTCAGTTATGAATTAATCTAGTCGTAACACATTTACATAATTCTGCATGTTACAATAACTAATTCATGAGTTCATGTATTTTTAAAAGACATAGGATCATGTGAGAAGACCAACAAAATTAGTTTCATGATTTTTGGATTAGCAAAGAGTAAACTATGCATTTAACTTGGTTTAACAAATATATTTTCTCACAGAAATTTTTGAAATTTTTATGAGTATAAATACTTTTATCATGTAGATCATATTACAAGGAAACCAATAAAATTTGTTTCACTTGATTTGAAACTCAGATGAATTAGTTATTGATTTTACAAGATTGAGATAATTTTTGGGTTTTTTGGTTAAACTTCACTGAAAATCGAGAAAACCGAGCGGTTACCGATAATACGAAAAATTCGAGAAAACCGCTCGATAAATCGCAAAAACCGCTCGGTAACCGGTCGAATTGGACCGGTTACCGAGAGGCTAAATTCACGAATTTTTTCCTAAAATTTAAGTTTTTTCAAACGAATTTTGTTCGAAATTTATTCAAAATTTGAGCGGTTATCGCAGTTATCATGACTTTTCGGTTACCGCTACACCTCGGTTACCGACCGACGATCGGTAACGTGAACCTTGCTCGCAGGTCATCTCCTTCATCCCGTATACTCTCACCAATTTGTTTCGACTTTGATCTGTACAGCAAGCTGCCTAGAACTTGTTTATTAAAATGCCTCTCACAGATAGATACTTTTTGAACTGCCCTGACCACTATGTGTTTGTTAGAGTATTTCACAGAGGTACACACATATTTTCCATTACTATGCTTTTCATTTTTAGAAACTGTTGACATATTTTAACGAGACTCATTTCAGATAATTTAGATGATTCACCAAGAACGATTGGATGCCTAATATTATTTTTTTTTGGAAACAGAACACTTTAGCAGCTAGGAGAAATACACTATGGGAGGTTTTTGTGAAGATTTACATCGATGGGTTTGCATAGCATTCAGTCCTTGTATAAGCTGATCGATAATTGAGGTGTGATTCCTGTCTACTTACATGCACTATGGGAGGTTGAGGTGCCTCCCAGGGTACACATTTTTCTTTGGTTGCTATCAAAAAACAAAGTTTTAATTAGGGACAATCTTCTTAAAAGACAGAATGTGCCAGATAAAACTTGTTTATTTTAATCTGAAAATGAATCAGTCAGCATCTCCTTTTTGAGTGTCCAGTGGAAAAACAAATGTGATGTGTAATTTCTCAGATAACAGGTAGAGAAGTTGGTACATGTTGTGAAAAAGCTGCATGTTTGTAGCTTAGTATCAGGTTTGGGATCAGCTCGTTGTTGATCAGAAGATAGGAGGTACTTTTCAAGGACGAACGAAGCAGCTGTTGCAAGGCACTACTATAGAAAACCTTATCACTGTCGGCTGGTAAACTCCTTTCACTATTGGTTTTTCAGTCAGTAGTGGATAACGGGCAGTGATAGTCTCTGATTATCACTGCCGGTTCGAGGAACCGATAGTGAAATAGTTTATTATTACCGGCTCAAGGCTTCAGCCGACAGTAATACCCTGGCTATCACTGTCGGCTGGTTGTTTTAGCCGGCTGGAATCACTGTCGGCTGAAGCCTTGAGCAAGCAGTGTTTTACCTCTCCTCTCTCTCCTACCTCTCTGTCCTCCCTCTCTCCTCTACTTGTCTCTCTCAATCCCTCTCAATACATGCATACAGTTAGAAAATAACCAAAATAATTAGAATATAATGATAATATACTCATACAGTTTATTTACAAACACAAAAGCGGTTCACACGCATACATAAGCTATATACAAACACAAAGTAGTTCACAAATTAACACGCATCAGCTATACACAAAGACAAAAGTAGTTCTCCGATTACACTAATTGAACAAAGGACTGCCACCCTAGTGCTTGGGTTTCTTCACTGCCTTCGAGGACGATCTATCATCACCATCCTTCCTGTGTTTTAGCTGTACCGTCGCAAAAGAGTTGTCTTTAAGAAAAACCTCACTGTTATCTGGGTCTGGTTCCATTCTGACTATCTCATTTATCATCCAGAACCAGATAATATTATTGATCCCAAAACATTTGCCCTGGTTAAGTAGACGATGACGATTAAACCCAGTCTTGCAATTCACAAATATATCTTCATTTTCATGGACAACAATAGAGAAGTTTCCTTCAGGGATAAAAGATCGGAGAACATGGTTCACTAGATAGTAACGGTCAACAGTGGTGGCCCTCACAGCAGCGAAAAATACATACTCGACCTTGCCAAAATTGACACCAAGCTGACGGACTATCGACTCAGGCATAGGAACAACACCATCTCCCAGGTGCCTAAGGTCGGTGAACAAACTCATAGCTGTTACAGGGCAATCAAAGAAAAAGATGAGTTGCTGTTTCAACTTGATCCCAAAAGTAACTTGGACCCCTGCCATTTTCTTTGAATCATATTATCTTTTGTTAACACTATTCCATTCTCCATAAGCCACACAATTTTTTTATTTTATATGGATTTTTTCTATTTCCATATATGTTTGTAGGCTATGCCAACTTCAGATCTAGTCAAGTGATTATGTACTGATTTCACATAATACTTGTTAGTTTTGTCCCATTTCCAATTCACCGTTTCAGTTTCTGCAACAAAGGATCTTTGTGTCACTTTCAAACAAAATTCCTTCCCATTGTTTATACATATAACTAGGCAACCAACACCTAAAAGTTTAGTTTAAACTTCCGCTTAAATACTCAGACACCACTATATGTTTATCATCATACTGTTCAAACAGAATAGGATATAATACGCATAAAGGTTTCTCTTCCATCCAACTATCCATCCAAAAAAGAGTGTTACCCCATTATTAGTAGGGGAAAATTTCAGTGCAAACCAATTCTTCAGTGCAAATCGTAAAAACTCTCTAAAAAATATGTTTAGATGCACTAAAACAATCGGAAAAAATATCACAAATGTACATGAGGGGGTGACACACATGCATATAAAAATTCAAGGCTAAACTCTTTTTAGTTCATGAGACATAAAAATGACAAATCGGATTTACATGAGGGGGTGATACTGATTTTTGTCATTTTTGTCTTTTTCTTTCCGATTTGTCATTTTTATATCTCATGAACTAAAAAGAGTTTAGCCTTGAATTTTTATATGCATGTACATGTGTGATATTTTTTCCGATTTTTTTAGTGCATCTAAATATGTTTTTTTAGAGAGTTTTCATGATTTGCACCGAAGAATTGGTTTGCACTGAAATTTTCCCCTTATTAGTACGAATGACTTTTGTCTTTCAAATATATTTCTTTTAACTTTGAGTCGGTCATTCCACCCAGGAGAGTCAGACAACTTGTGTTTCACAGTGCTGACTATAGCTCTTGATAAGTATTTAGCTCTCACTATATCTTGCCACAGACCTGATTCATTCTCTAGTCTCCACCATGATTTACATAGAAGGCTAATATCCAATGTTCTAAGATATTTCACTCCCAAGCTAGAGTTGATACCAAACATGCAAGCAGAATTATGAAAAATCATGAATGATATATCCAGCACCCATAGTTACTCCAATTCAATCAGAAGCAGGAAACAGTAGGATACTAGGAATTGAGGATGCTTTCTTCTCGGCGTAGTGGAGGAGATAGAGGTAGACGAGCTTCTTCACCTCCAGCAATTGCGAGTTCACGTTCTTGACCACTTGAGGATAAACCACATTATCAGCCAGGACAGACTGAGCATGAGCCCAGCAGGAATCCTGAAGGAACAGCAAAGAAGTAGATGAATCAGGGGAGGGGAGGTGACAAGTGACCTGCGGGAAGAGGTGGGAGACATCAACGCTTTGGGCAAGGAGGGTTGGGCGAGGATGACGGCGGCGCGGGCGAGCAACGACGATGGCGGCATGGGCAAGCGAGGAGGCACGGGCGGGTGTCACACCCGATTTTAACGGACAAAACCAGATGCGGCTTATGTGTGCCTAGGATGTTCAACACACATAAGAACGTCACAGGTAAAGTAACAAAAGTAATACTTTTATTAAATAACATTAAACTCTTACAGTAATTGACATATATTATCTTCTATGAAGATAACTGCAGCGGAACAGAAGCACTGGTGCCCAACAACACCGCAGGCAACCGACCAGGAGACACGTGCCTAGAACGTCACAACCTCATCTTGATAGTCTTCAACATCTTCACTCACTGAGCAACAGCATATATGTCGCATGGTATAGGGAAAATAGCAAGTGTGAGCACATAGAATACTCAGCAAGTGGGGGAAAGTAATGATATGCAGTCTTATATCAAGAATAGACTAACACATGGTATATTTGCGTAAATACGAGTAATAAAAAGATATTTAGACTCAAAAGTATTAAGCAATTATTAAGTGAATGTAACATATACAGTCCAACACCTAGCATACAAGGCTCCTCACCTTGCACACCATAACCTTCTAGTACTCCCTGTACTATAACCAAAACCACCTAGTACTCCCTGTACCAGAACCATAACCATAACCATCTAGTACTCCCTATACCAGAACCATAACGACAACCAAACTCATAACCACAACCAAACTCATAACCACAATCAAACTCATAACCACAACCCATAACCATAATCAAACTCATAACCACAACCCACTAATCATGTGAGGATCCAAGTCTCTCATATCCGTGAGCATGGCTGTTATAACAGTTTTACACTATGCAGAGGTTGTCCAGCTTTCCCCACGAGTCAGTGAATTCCATGTTGCCGTATTCGTGAAACACTTAACACACGCCAGTGGTGTTGCCGCCAAGAATCACTGCATGACACTTTTCACTAACCAGAGACTAATCCAGCATGTATCTACCCACTAGGTTTCACCGCCAGGCTTTACGCAAGCAAAGCTCCTACCCAGAAGCCCCTTTTTGTGCTGACCCAACACACACTGGACAGACTCTAATCAGTATGTCATGCCTTACCTATATCAGCCTCGTGGTTGGTACGTTACTTCTTGGGTTATCGCTCCACGAACTGGTCCTTACTTAGGTTACTTGAGCAAATACTAAACCAACATCATAACCATGACAACCATCAAAACCACTTTGCTCAAGGCCTAAGGTTCCATGTTGTTAGACCATTAACAAATTAACCATCATTGTTGTATATATTCATCAGTCAAGATTATGACACTTCTCAACATCCCAAAAGCATGGCTAAGCAATCTACCCATAAAGGACACCTAACCATAAAACATCTAGGTTCCAAGGGATGATAAGGGGAAATCTAGAGAAAACCCTAACATAGGTGACTACCCATCATATTGACACTGTATGCAATTTTGTAAAACAAAACATTTAAAAACATAGGTTCAAGATGATCAAGGACACTTACCTTATTCCCAATGCTGCTCAGTGTTGTCGAAATCTTGGTCTTGAAGTCCCTCGAACTGCTCCGGAACGTTATCGACTAATCGCGAGAACTAACGACAAACAACACAAGGCAAACACTAAGAACAACATACCAAACATCATTAAAATCCTTTAAAAATACTATGGTTGGATAGGTAAGATTTTAGAAACATTTAGATGCAAGAATTGTCTAAATCAAAGTTAAGATGAAAAAAGAACAACTTTCGAGATATGGATTAGGCTGAAAAGGAAAAACTAGTTTACTGGAGTTATCTTCCTATATGAAAAGAGTTTATTGCACAATCACTGTGTCAGGCTTGACAATATTATTGCGCAAGATTCAAGAAGTGTAGGGCAGACTAGACTTCACTGACTAGGCTAAGGAGAATGATGGGGCGCTGACTTGGTATGCTATGCAAGTACCATCTTGGATTAAAGAAAGGATACGCTGAGATCTAGTATCAACCACCTATGACGGATGCAAGAACGAAAACGCTCGCGTTCTAGGAGATTGGCTATGAAATTTATGTAACCGTTTGAATAGAGATGTTCATATAACCTAGGAACATAATGCTATGGCATAGGTTTTGATAGATCATCCACTGAGAGGAAGAACGATCAGCACAGATGAAACGGTTGATGGCTGCGACGTGCTGTGGTTGGCAATGGCGTCCTGGTCGTGTCACTGCACAAACGGGGATGGGCTCCTAGGGTAACGTAGAAGACTCCATGGGACACGCCGTGACGTGGTTGGTTCATCCATACGGCTTTCAGATTGACGGGGAACGCGAATGCAAATCCGGTGCGCGTGCAGAACACGTCCAGAAACCGAACAGCGGGTATGTCGACCTTGATTGCGGTAGTTTGGCTGCTCTACTGGCTGAGCTGGTTGGTGAGGGCGTGGGGAACATCATGGGATATGCACCGATGAAAGAGCTTAGTGATTTGACCTCTGGTCGGTCGGGAACGTCGATGCCAATCAGCTACAGCGCGGCTGTCTCGCGGCTGTCCGCGACGGCGACAACCGTGGCGGTGTAGATCGGGCTTTGGCCGGGGCTAGGGCTTGTCTAGGGACTTAGTATGATGCTAAGACAGTAGTAAGGGAGGAGAAGAAGAGGTCCTCACCTTGCTTTGGTGGTTGAGGAAAAAGGATTCGCGGAGAAGACGACGTAGCACATCACGGGCGGCGACGGCTTCGGCGAACGGCGGCGCTTCGGCGATGCACGGATAGGGCAGCAGCAACTTCTAGGGCTTAGGGGCATAGAATAGAGGTAGGAGAGGGCGTGCAACTTATATATATAGGGCTAGGGGCGGCTGGATGAGGTGGAGTCCAAACCGAACATGAATTGGATTCGAGTTCGAGTCGGTTACGGTTTCTTTTTTCGCAGCTCTGTATTGCAAGGATGATATCTCTATCGTCCGGACTCCAAATTGGACGTTTCTTGATTCTAAATTATAATAATCGAAAAGATATACAACTTTGTTGGTCATTGGAACTTCTGAAAATATCATCTTGATTTCCGAAAATGCGTCACAAGATAAACTGTTTAAACTCGGACTCATCTGCGCATCACTGATTTCGGGGGCAATAACTCCTTGCTCAATTATCCAAAAAGGACTTCCATAGGTTCAAATCGAAGCTCTCGACGAGACCTACAACTTTGGTATTGTCAAGATTTACATTTGAGGTCATTTTGAACTCCAAAACTTCATGAGAAGATGAGGTTGTCCAGGACTCCGTGAAAATTTACGGATTTCGTGGATCCTTTGTTGGACCATCTAGAAGACTTGGCTAAGGGTTTGGACTTGAGCAAGATTGAGCCCAAAGACACTTTAGGTATATCTAGGGTTTAGAAAAGAAATTTTTGCAGAGAAATTTGAATAGGGTTTGAATTTGAATTGAGCTTGAAGTGAATTTGAGAGAAACGAAAAATAAGGTTGAACAAGAATAGGAGTAGATAAGAAATTTGAATTTGGATTTGGGTAGAATTTAAGAAAGAGGAGAGATTGACTTTAAACAAGGATTTGGATAAGATTTGAATTGAACTAGAGAAGGATCAGATATGATCAAGGATTGAATAGATGATGAATTCAAAAACTTTGAATTCCAACCATTAAGATCATTAACTTATTCACTACTGAGCTTTGTAAAAACCTTTTCAAAATCTTTTTCACTCAAAACACTAAAGAGAAAGAAAAGGAAAAAGAACTCTAATGCATTTACCTAGCTTCTAACAAAACTCAGCATGCAATGCATAGAAAATAATAACCTATGTTGATTGATCGAGAAAATAGGTTTTAAACCTATACTACTGGTGAAGATATTCAATAACCTTAATTTTTTTTTAGAAATTTGAGAAATATGAAAATCAGGGTGTTACAGCGGACTAGGAGGATGGTGACGCCTTCTTGGACCTTCTCCTCCATCGGGCGGGCGAGGACGACGGCGGCATGGGTGAGAGAACAGCGGCGGCAGGAAGGGGATCGAAAATTTTCTAAGTCTTGGCGAGGAGTCATCGGGTTTTTATAGGGGGGCTTCACTGCCGACTAAAAGGGTGTACCGGTAGTGAAACGGGGGCTTCACTGCCTGCCCCAGAAGCCAACTGGCAGTGAAACCCCTGACTACCGGCTGGTCAGGTATAACGGCAGTGAAACCCCTGACTACCGGCTGTCGGGGGGGGGGGGGAGCAAAAAAAATTCTGTGCTGAAGCCACGACCTGTGGCCCTAAGTCCTAACCAACAAACCGCTGCGCTACTCAACTGTGTTCAGTTGAGTTCGTACTATATATCTTTATTGACATTCTGTTAACCTCCAATTAATCAGCAAGGCTCAATATTAATATTTATTTCAATTTCAAAACATATTTATTTTATATTGGAGCTTGCTAATTAATTAAAAATGGCCTCCAATTATTGTAAATCCATATTCAACTTGCTATATACCAAAATTACATACCTAAAGTTTGCTATAGACCTAAATTTCATAAAAAAATTTATAATTCATTAAAAATGGAAAATAAATATGTTCATATCTAAATTTTTATATTGGAGCCTGCTAATTCATCACAGGAACATATATACATAAACACATACATCGCAAATAGCTAATCCACATCTACACATAATCATGAGTTCATCAACATGCACACATAAACATTATCACAGTTCACATCATAAAGTTAAACACTTGCAAATGCACTCATCCTTGATTCTACGGTGCTTGAGGAATCATATTGTCTTCATAGTTGACATCTACGTTATCAACTCCATATATCTTATCTAAATGGCATAGTGCATAAACGAGCGCACTATCTCGAGCAAGATAGGGCAGATCCAATGACATTCCATTGACAGCGAAATTGATGACACTTGAATCAAAATCCACATAAGTCTGATACCTGCCTTCATGAACCCTCATCACTTTCGGGCCAATCATTGTGTACTCAAGACGCTCCATGACATAGCGTAAGAGTGAACCCAAGTTAGCATCAGAAAGCATCCTGCTGCTTGAGTAAAAATCCTACATTCAAAGAGCATGAACATGAAGAGAAAATTTTATAATATATAAAATAATATAATAAGCTAAAATTTATGTGACAAACCGTGTCAAATGCATGTAACTGCGAGAGATTGGTAGTCATTGAAGCCACATCCTCCACATTCTGCTCAAGCGCTTTCAATTTAAAATAGCTGTAGTCAAGTAAAATGTATCCAACTTGATTCTCAACCTCTTGCAAAACTGCTGCCACTGTGCCTTTTTCAGCCATATAGCTCTCAGGTGATTGGATGACAGAGGCAATAACATTTATAGATTCTTCTTCACTTGCCGGCATCCGAAAACTAATTGATATCTTTCTTGTACCAGCATCACCTATAGTGGTAGTCACAACAGGTTGTGTACGTACAACCCTCTATGTCAGCAATCATTCCGTTTAACCAAATTAGAGGAGGAATCACCTACATCAATACATGCAAATCTTTAACAACTACATATTTTTCAATTATCAGTTGTCCAACCAAACTAGATGAGTTATACTATTTTGATCATCCCTGAGGGCGCCGGGAGGGTGGGGCAAAGTCATCATAAGGGAATAGGCTGGGAGGACAGGGGGGGGGGCACCACGCGGCGGGTAGCAGACACTCCTTCGGATGTGTCCACGATACCTACTAGTTCCACGCGACATCTACAAAGAGTAGGACATATGTGCTGACATAACTAAACAACAGATGTAAACATTTCGAGTCCACCTTATAAATCAATAAAACCTTACACATAACACATACCTAAATTTTCTATATTGGAGCTTGCTAATTAATTAAAATTAAAAATATAATTGGAGCTTGCTTCATACCTTAATATCATGGCTAATTTTTATAATTCCTTAAAAATAAAAAATAAATATGATCATACCTAAACTTTCTATATTGGAGCTTGCTAACTAATTAAAATAAAAAATATATAATTGGAGCTTGCTACATACTTTAATTTCATGGCTAATTGTTCTAATTTATTAAAAATAAAAAATAAATATGCTCAAACTTATATCAAATGTAAATCAATAATAAAGACACTTTCCACCATAAGCTACTAATTGAAGCTTCCATGTCATAAATGAGGTATAATTGCATCTATATTGTCTTAAAACATCATGGCCATAGGTTCATCTCCATTATTTCAAAATCTAGAGCAAATTAGCAAACAAAATCCAACTAGAAATGGATTAGAGATGAAGTTACATACCTTGGAAAACCTAGGTCATGAGGATTCCTCAAAATTTTGAAGCCCCCAAGAACTAGGTGACCAAAAATGGCCGGCACTGAGCAAGAACATAGCCCCTCTCTATTGTTCTCGGGCTTGGAGAAGGAGAGGGCTAATTATATAACCGAGACATCACTGCCAGCTCATACCACTAGCCGACAGATGTTGGAGTCATCATTAAGGATCCCCGATGCTTCCGGCCCCATCAACCTACGACCGTGGACCGCGGGTCTCCAGAGGCCTTGCGGATCTCTGGGCTCCGAAGCTCCAATTTTCCAGAGCCTCAGCCTTTTGGAGCCCCAACCCTCCAGAGCCTGGGTAGGCTTCCCGAAGCCCGGGGGGTGAGTCATCAGGCCCTTAAGAAATATTAGCCAGAGAGGGCCCACCAACCATCCTTCACCTGTAAGGAAGTGATCGGCATTTAATACCGATGCAAGTGGGAGCCGTTCTGACATCCCAGAGCAAGTGGTGGCCGGACTGACACCCTGGACAGTGCGGCGCCGCAATAGGCGACTGGTTGGGTACCACACCCTTAGGGCCACTTGCACCACTATATTTGATATAGTAGATAATAGCTTCTGATAAAGGGTAAATGTATCCTACCTAGACTCAGGCTGTGTGATTCGACCGGCCCTAAGTCCCTGTGGTATAGTGATAGGTGGCATCGCTATCTATGTAAGGGCATTCCTGCACATTTACACCCTGAATGGCACTATAAATACATACCATTAGCCATCATGCCAGAGAGACCAATTTTTTCACTATCAACGCATTGTGGTTCTCCTTCCTCCCTACTTCTTCTCCAAGCTTGAACCTCTTGTTTAGAAGAGGTTCTTGCCGCACTTTGTTCGTGGAAGACATTCTCTTTCACCAACAACGCGCTGTCTGTAGGGATTCTGAATACTGAAGTACTAAAGAGGTAGGATGCCACCCAAACAGAAGACCACCACGGCTGCGGTGCAGGCGGCCGACTCCCCGTCCATGCCTGTACGAAGGTTCACACGACCACCACAACCAAGCACACGCTACGCCAGTGACAGCCCCCTAACCGGGGGGATGAGGGCACTGTGGCCACCACCAACCCAACCACGACCCTAGCTGTGATCGACGCTGGGCTCCCCACCTTGGGGGCCCAACAGTAGCAGCACAGCGAGGGTCCCGCTGCATCCCTAGGGACTGCGGGCGGCAGCACCGCTGTGAACGCTGACTTGGCCAAACAGCAATCGCGCGTGGTGGCCGTCCAAGCTCAGCTGAAGGAGCTACAGGTAGCCATGTGGGCCGCGCAACAACCTGCCCACGTGACCCCCACCGTTCCCTTAACGGCCGGCGCCGTCTCGGCCCAGGCTCCATGGGCCGACGAGGGCTTAGTCATCACGACCCTTCACCACCAAGAACCTCTTGCGGTCAGTGTGCAGGCTCTGGGGCCCTAGGCCCATCGGTGTGAGGCTTCGATGCAAGACCACAACTCTCCCCTACAAGCAGACCTGCAGGCCGTACCCTTCCCGGAGGAATTCCACACCCTGAAGCTACCTAAATTCAGGGGTGATTCGGACCTAGACGAGTTTGTTCGCTCGTACGCCCTCGCTATAGAGGCTAGCGGAGGTGGACAGGCCACCATGACCAAGTGCTTCCCTCTCGCCCTGGAGGGGGTAGCCCTTTGATGGTTCTGGACGCTGGAGCCTAAGACCATTTACGCTTGGCCCCAGCTCCAAGACGCCTTCTGCAACAATTTCCAACGCACCTTCGTCGAACTTGTGACTTCCGGGAGCCTGTTCAACGTCAAGTAGCAGCTAGGTGAGACCCTCCAGTGTTACTTCCGGAGGTTTTCCCAAACCAAGGCCCAAATTAAAGGCATCTTGGAGTCATCGGTCATCGATGCCGTAACCCAGGGTCTGTCCGACGGGCCCCTCTATGATCGACTGAATAGATACCCCATGCGCTCGGTGGAGGCCCTCATGTGCAAATTCGAGGAATACGCACGCGCGGAGGAAGAGCAGCTCCGTCAGGGGTTCGTGCAGGCGACCACGACCCCCAGTGTCAAGCCCAAGAAGCCGACCTAATAGACAGGGTCATCACACGCCCCTCCTCCTCCATCAGCAAAGAGGGGCTCCGAGGAGGCTAATGGCCCTGGAGCCTGCAAGGGACGGCTGCGACATTGGCGTGGTGTCTACAACAACAATCAAGGTCGGGGCGCTCTGAACCTGCCCCGTCCTAGGGGCCATGGCCGAGGGCGCACTGGAGCCTTCTTCGAGCAGCCTCGAGCCCCTAGCTGACACCCTGAGGAGGGATATTGGTGCACTTTGCACGGGGCCGCACGTTGCCATAACACCGAAGACTGCCGGACCTTCATAACCTTTTGAGAGGAGTACCTCGGGAAGCAAGCAGCATACACAGTAGCAAAGGGGCCCAACGACGAGTGGCTCGATGGCCGTAGACCAGCAGCGGTCCGCTAGGTTGACTACTTGGCCTTGCAGAACCCTCCCCAGCTGACTCTGCCTCCTCTGACTCCTCCACCCGCGGAGCGTTGCGATAATGGGGGAGAAGGGGGCCAGGTAGGTGGTCCTCGCCATAACAAGGGGAAGAAGCTCTGGCTGCTCCTCAAAATGGCAGCGGCGAGACTACGCGCGTGGGGTCAACCACGTCGGGGCAACCAACAACCATCGTCAGACCCCGGGATGGGTCGACGCCCCCGTAACATTCACCTTCGGTGACTCCAAGGGGGTGAAGTTCCCCCACTCCGACGCCTTAGTCATCTCTGCTAGCATCGTTGAAGTTGAAGTCCAGAGGGTGCTGATCGACGGACGCAGTTTGGCAGACCTTTTCTTCATACACGCCTTCGACCAGCTTCACATTCCGCATTGCTGGCTTTCTCTGGCCCATAGGCCCCTACAGGGGTTGAACGGGGCCCCTTTTGACGCCCTAGGCCAAATAGAACTTTCGGTTGGCTTCGGCGAGGGATCCATAACACGGATTGAAATAATCACCTTCGACGTTGTAGACGTACCCTACACCTACAATGTCATCCTGGGCCGGGGGACTCTAAATAGGTTCGGAGACGTTCCCCATCACAGCTACCTCTGCCTAAAGATGCTCGGACCCCAGGGGCTGATCTCCGTCCACGGTGACCAAGATTTAGCCAGGCGCATCGAGTACGGGCACCCGACTCCTCTCAACGGCCTCCACATCAATAACGTGGCCCAAGAAAGCTTCGAAGACCCCCCTTCAGCGCGCCCTGGACACCATGGTTGTCACACCCGGTTTTATAAAGGGACAAAACCAGATGCAAACCACATGTATGCTAGGATCAAGTTTCATACATGCAGCGACTTCATCAGTGTATCACACACAGTGCCATTATTACAACGTTTAACTTAAACAAAATAGATAGACCTTAAAGTCTTTAACTAAAGCACACAAACTAAACAAAGTGAAACTCCCATCTTCCACAGGCAATTGACCGGGGGTCCACCAGCCTAGCAATCTTCATCTTCATCGACGTAGTAGTCTAGTTCTCCTTCAATATCTGAGTAATGTTTGATGGACATTTGGATGAAAATAGCAAGTGTGAGTACATATCATACTCCGCAAGTGTGGGAAATAAATGTCATGCAAGCTTTAAATAAAGAACAGGCTATAACAGGTTAAATTTGCATAAATGCCAACTATACTAATGAAGAGTTACAAAAGCATTATATTTAACTAGGTGAATCACCACTAAACTTCCATCCTCTAGAAACATCTCCACACGTTTCCCAACCACTTGAATTTCACATCAGGTTTCCAAACCAACCGAACCAAACCAAACCTATCCAACTAATCATGTGAGGATCCAAGTCTCTCATGACCGTGAGCACGGCTGATATATCAGATTTTACACTTTGCAGAGGTTGTCCAGCTTTCCTCATGAGTCGTGATTTCCTTGTTGCCGTGTCTGTGAAACACTTAACACACGCCAGTGGCGGAGGCCGCTAAGGAAGAAGTCAAAAAAGCTGCTAGAGATCAGCATCATCCGAGAGGTCATACACTCTGAGTGGCTCTCAAACCCCGTCCTAGTCAAGAAACATAATAGGAAATGACACATGTGCATCGACTTCACATCACTCAACAAAGCCTGCCCCCGAGATCCATACCCTCTTCTTCGCATCGACCAGCTGGTAGACTCCACCGCTGGCTGTGAGTTGCTGAGCTTTCTGGACGCGTACTCTGGATACCACCAGGTGTGGATGGCTATGGAAGATGAGAGCAAGATTAGCTTCATCACCCCTTTTGGGATATACTGCTACGTTCGGATGCCTTTTGGCCTCCGAAATGCCGGAGCCACTTTCTCCCATTTGGTACACAAGATCCTAGAGCAACACTTAGGCTGCAACATCGAGGCCTACGTCGATGACATTGTTGTGAAAAGCAAGCTCAAGGCTGATCACGTTGCTGACCTTCACGAAACATTTAACAGCCTCCGGGCTGCAGGCGTGTGACTTAACTTGAGAAGTGTGTGTTCGGCGCTAAGGCCGGCAGGCTGCTGGGATACCTCGTCTCTCGGAGGGGCATCAAGGCTAACCCTGGCAAGATCTGTGCCATCATGGAGATGTCACCCCCACCAGTGCGAAGGGGGTCCAGCGCCTGGCCGACTGCCTCGCAGCCCTTAGCCGTTTCCTCGCCGAATCCGCTGAGCATAACCTTCCATTTTTCAAAACACTAAGGGGCTCCGAACCTTTCTGATGGACTCCAGAGTGCCAGGCCACCTTTGAGGCCCTTAATGCCCACATTTCTGACCTCCAGACGCTCACAATACCCCTTCCCGGTGAAGGGTTCCTCCTGTACTTATCCGCTTCTACCTCCATCAAAAGTGTTGCACTAATACAGGAGGAGGAAAGTGAAGGTCGTTCAGCACAAAGGGTCGTATACTATGTATCAGAGGCCCTGGCTGGAGCCAAGACGCGCTACACCGAGCTTGAGAAGATGACAGATGCCATCTTGGTGGCCTCACGCAAACTCAGATACTACTTCCTCATCCGCGACATCACTATACCAACCTCATACCCGCTTGGTGACATGTTTCACAATCAGGAGGCGACCGGGCACATCGGCAAGTGGGCTATGGAACTAGCCCCGTTCGTGGTAAGGTTTGTGGCCCGTACGGCCATTAAGTCACAAGTCTTAGCCGTCTTCATTGCCGAATGGACTCCAGCACCCGCCGGACCTCCCACGACCCCTCCTCAAGATGTATGGACAATATACATTGACGACACATATGGCTCTGCCGGTGCGGTCCTCATCTCCCTTATGGGCCAGCGGGCCACTTTCGCCACCCGCTTGGAGTTCAAGACCACCAACAACATCACCGAATATGAAGCCGTCCTCTTGGGCCTTTGAAAAGCCCAGGCCTTGGGAGCCGCCAGACTCATCATCAAGACCGACTCTCAGATCATCGCTGGGCACGTGGACAAGAGCTTCCAAGTTCAGCATCTGGATCTGGCAAGATACCTCGAAGCCATCCACAAGGCTGAAGGATCCTTTCGTGGCATATCAGTACGAAGCATACCACGAACGGACAACGAATAGGCAGACACTCTGGCAAAGGCCGCTGCTGGGAACAGAGACAAGCCAGTGGGAGCCTTCTTCGAGGTCCTCCACCGGCCGACAGTCGGTACCCCAGACAAGACGGTCGCTATCGTGCTCCCCATTGGACCCCTGGGCTGGAGCCCCCCCCCCCCCCTTTTATCATTCCTAAGCAGAACAGAGGAGCTAGACGACCCCATCGCACTCCGCCGCATTGAACATCATGCCAGGGGCTACCTCCTTGTTGATGGGGCCCTATATATGGCGGGGTTCTGCGCTCCCCTCCTCCGCTGTGCCACCAAGCAGGAGGGGGCCGACATCCTCCGGGAAATTCACAAAGGACTCTGCGGCAATCATCTGGCGCCTCGTGCCCTGGCCGGCAAAGCACTCTGTCAGGGGCTCTACTGACCCACGGTTATGTTCGATAAGGAGGAACTCGTCCACACCTGCCAAGGATGGCAATGGATAGGGCGTCAAAGTCATAGGCCTGCGGCTCTCCTACAGCCGATCGCTCCTGTCTGGCCCCTAGCACGTTGGGGAATAGGCTATGTAGTCAGAACCAAAGTTATAACTTTTTATTTGTTGATGTATTTTGGTAGGTATGGCGTCATGACTACTGAAGGGGATCGGTGACGTCCTAAGAGGGGGGGGGGATGAATTAGGACACTTAGAATCTATTCGACACCAAAAACTACACAAGATAAACCTATATCAATTTCTATTTAAATGTGCTCTAGGTTTATCTAGTATGTCTACTCTACCGATCAAAAGAGCTTGCAACCTATCTAGGAAGATAAATTGCAAGAATGCAAATGCGGAAGCGTAAATAAGGTAGAGAGAGCAAACTAGGCACAAGGATTTTTATCCCATGGTATCGATGGCATGAATGCCACCCCTAGTCCACGTTGGAGCTCCACAAAGGATATGCTCCCGGTCGGCACCCGGTCACGACCTTTGAGCTACCAAGTCACAAAGACAAGGCCTCCACCTGAATGAGCCACCAAGCAACCAAGGAAAGGTCTCACCATTAGCCTCTCTTTCGGTTCCTCGCCGCCGTGATCACTTTGGAGCTTGAGCCACAAAGGCAAGGGTCTCCGCGTCCCCGCACAATCGCCTTGCCGCCGCTCCACACCAAGTCGGAGGGTCAACAAGCTTGCCAGTGAGTCACCAAGACTCCAAGGTGCCGGCATACCAAGAGGTACACTGTTGGATCACTCCTTGATCCATTCTCTAGGCAGCAATCACCTAACAACACACTCTCTAGGCCTATAAGCACTAATCACTCTCTAATAGTGTGCTTAATCGCATTGGATGATCACTTTAAGCACTTTGCTGGCTTGGATGTCTTCTCAGGGCTCCAGCTACTTCAAATTACTGAGTGGAGGGGTATTTATAGCCTCAACCCCGCAGACTAGCTGTTAACCCAACGGCTCAGAAAAGTTGTTAACATCGGATAATCCAGTGAGAACAATCGTACTAACACCGGATCATACGGTGAGTACACTCACAAACTAGCTGTTGGAACCCCCACTCAAGTCTTCCGTGAACATTGGATACTCCGGTGTATACTCCATCTTCATCACCGGACTTTCTGGTGAGTATACCTTAGCCATCCGAGCCAACATCTTCTCTGTGTAAATTGCTTTGGTGCCTTCTCCAGTGCTTATCAATTCATCACCAGACTATCCGGTGAGCAATCCTCAGCTATTCAAGCCAAATGCAGCCCTCTATGGAAAATATGCTCTAGTGTACACATGACTTCATCACCGGACCATCCAATGGCTGGAGCTTCGCCTGCCTCTTTGTATTGTTCATTGTCCGATGTATTGTCTGGTGTTCATTCCATTCACACCGGACTATCTGATGCTTTGAACTTCGATCTTCCACAGCTGCAACCTTCTCTGGAAATAATACTCCGGTGTGTATCTTCATCTGACCACCAGACTATCTGGTGAGTTGTTCCATTCTGCCTTCTGGACATAAACACTCCGGTGTTTCCAACACTCGATCACTAGACTATCCGGTGAGGCTTAGCCTTCATTCTTCAGCACAACACCTTCTCTGGAAGAATTGCTCCGGTGAGCACTCTGCTCAAACATCGGACCTTCCGATGAGGTCAAATGCCTCTGGATACAATGCTCTGGTGTGTTCAACTATGTGAACACCGGACCATCTGGTGAGTTCATTTCTCCTGGGACTTTTTCCAATTCAACCAAACTTTGTCCCGGCTTCGGTGGCTTCTTCATGTATTGCATCCATGAGATCTACTAACATATATTCATGATAAACATGTTAGTCTTATTAACTATTTTGTCATTAATCACCAAAATCATAATCATAGCCTAATAGGGTCATTTTCGCTACAACTACCAACATAGCAGAGGTTACAATTGGGTCAGGGCTGCGTGCACTGCCTCTTATTGCAATCGTTGAGAGCATGTTGTACGGCCTGATCGAGTACTACCAAAAGAGGCATGCTGCTGCTGTTATTCACTATACAACAATACATACACCGTATGCCAGCTGAATAATGGAACACTTGCAAAAGAGGAACAAGAAGGCAGTACAACACATGGTTCATAGCATGGACGTCAATGAGCATCGCTTCGAGATAACCCTGAGATCAAAAGGAGGAGTGGGGAGCGATACCAGAATTGTCACTCATGAGGTAAACCTAGGACAGGTTTTGAATGGATGGTGTGAGTTCACCTGTAACAAACCAAAGCTTTTACATGTCCCCCGTTCTCGTGTGCTGGCTGAATTATTATAAGTGGGTGTGGGAACCACACTATACGTGTCACAATTTTACTTGAAGGAAAATATGGTGTAAACCTGGACTGGGAAGTTCCATGGATTCAATGCACATAATGACTTCACAGTTTATGACAGAGATATGCCGATATGTTTGACCCCTATGACGTTGCTTAGACATGTCCATGGGAAAGGTGGTCGGCCACAGACTAGATGTATTCACAATGATATAGATGAAGCTGAAGTTGGTAGGCCTGTGAGGAGGTGCACTGAGTGTGATGAGTTTGATCGTAAGGAAAGGATGTGGGAGCAGGGCCATTCACCGGTAGTCGATGTGGGAGAGGTGTCCGTGGAGGACAAGAAGTGGACATGATTGGAGCAGGCCAAGAGGGATATGCTATCTAGGAATTATGTGTTTCTATAGTTATATGTGTATGATTTATGTTCCTGATGTAAGAACTATGTGGTATTATTTGTGTTTCTTCTGTCATATTAAGTTTTTTGTGTATTATTTATGTTCCTAATGTAAGAACTATGTGGTCATCTATTTATAAGAACTATTGGTTATATGTTGTTCCTATTAATTGTTGTATTATGTGTGTAACATTTGTGCTACCTCTTTGGCAGGGATGGAGCCATTGTACGAGCTTCTGGACCGTTCTTTGGAGCAGCATCGCCGTGGCTTCTTACAAGCCATGCGTGGCCCTATGACCATTCCTGTGTTGACAGTCTGTGCACCAAAAACGTCTTGGGCAACTTCACCCCTAGTGGTTCAATAGGTTGTACACATGGTTCAATATGCCTGCAACAACATTTAATTTTTTATCTTAAATAATCATGTGTTGTATTTGCAGGTTGGCTCGTGTCGGACTTCTTCCTCTTGCACGGATGATTCAGGCCACAGATAAGGATGTGGGTCCGCAAGAGGTGGTTGAGGGTGATGAGGACAACGGCCTCCAGGAGCAGTCACGACGATTCCCATTTGACCGTTCCCTTCTATTGGCTTGGTGGACTGATGGAGGGCGGAGACACACACGTTCCACATGCCATTTGGGAGATGACAGTCAGGCTATAGGACATCTTCATGCTCACTAGGTTATCGATTTCTGATGAACCGATCGGTCCCTCGGTCACCCCACTTGGTTGGTAGCAGGACTTGTTTGAGAGGTTTTAGGGAGTTCTACCGGAGCCACTACACGGGGACGTCTTGCCCATTCTGATGGATCATGAGCTTGGGCCCAAGAAGCAGTGGTTGGAGCAGTTTAAGGTTAGTAATATTTTTTATTGCTTCGTTAATTTCATACTGCAAGTGGTTTGTCCATTTATTATCGGTAGGAACAATTGTCGAATATCTAATTATGGGGTATATACGCATGAGGAGTATACCATATACGGACGGGGTATACCATGTGCATACGTAACAACTCCGGATATTACGGAACCGAATTTGCGGTACCTGATACACCCGAAATCCAGGAGGTGTATACTGGGAAGATCTCGATTGGTTACCCAACTCGAGATGACTTGTATCCAGGGTAGATCTATCTACTTGGACGTCAAGAAAAAGAACTCCCTATCGACTACAGCTGGATAGGAGACAGCATCACCCCTATATAAGATGGGGACCCAGATTCCCGGGAGAAGGGGCCCCAACTTGGCGCAAGCACCAAGACCATAGGAGATACTCGACGACTTCATCGCTAGCCTAGCTTAGATCCGATCTACTCCTTGTAACATGTCTAGACATATTGCTTGTACTCGAGTGAATACATATATAATCATCCACATAGGACATAGGGTATTACTCCAGCCGGGGGTCCAAAACTGTATACCGCCAGAGGCATCCGTAGTTGGAACCTTGCGTGCCGCTGACACGACTCTCTATCGACGGACCTCAGGAGGTCAGGTGCCTTCTAGTCTTCAGCGATGACTTCCGGTGGGCACGCCTCCACCAGCATCGATACCGAGATCGAGGGATGAACTTTCTTGGGGCAGTCATCATGAGGCTTCATCGGCTCGAACGCAGCCAAGCCTTGGCAGTGATGTTTTCAGTACCCCAGATGCTAATGTTCAGGGGGCTCATTTGATTCTAAGATCCCTTCCGGAGTTGGATCTTATGAATCCCTTAACCTCTATGGTCAATCAGATCAAGAACCTACTCGATGCAGCTCAGATCCAAGCTACTCGAGCAAACAATCCTAGCGGCTCTAGGCCCCCCCAGCCGGCTAGGCGTTGGTTCGAGGAGCTGTGGGCGTGGACGCTCTCGAGTGGAGGGGTCGCAAGCAGGAAGCTCGGGAGATCGAGCTCGAGCGCAACCTTGCGGGCCAAACTGTAACTGCCCTATCCATAGGCGTGGAAACCAGGAAGACCTGAGAAACCGCATCCCTCATAATTGGCACGATCTATGTACAGTGATAGACAACCGTCGTGAGGAACGTCATGAAGACAATCGTCGTTATCATGACCGCAGATCTTCAGGATGAGATGGTCGACGTGATTCCCCTGCTCGAAGGAACATGCGTGATAGTCCTCCCGCACCACCTCCTGAAGACTTCGACGGAGGCTGCGAAGCTTTGGTACACGAGCTTCGGTCGATACGATGGCCCGAGAAGTTCAAAGAAGGCCCGATCCAGAAGTATGATGGGAAGATCAATCCCAATGAGTGGTTACAGATCTATACCACTATTATTCGAGCAGCCGATGGTGATAGCCGAGTAATGGCCAATTACCTATTAACTACCCTCGATGGACCTACCAGGTCCTGGTTGTTGAACTTGCTGCCCAACTCAATTTGATCGTGGGCAGAGCTCAAGGCTCAATTCATCTCCAACTTCCACGGTACGTTCAAGCGCCTGGGGATGGAAAATGATCTTCATCAGCTGAACCAAGTTGAGGACGAATGACTCCGAGATTTTATTTGCCAGTTTAGCGATAGGCATAATACGTCCCGGACATCTCCAACGAGTCAGTCATCATCGCCTTCAAGCGAGACATCAAGGACATGGGTCTGCTCAGGAAGCTGGCTACTCGGAAGATCCACATGGTCAAAGAGCTATTCGAGTTGGCCGACAAGTCTGCAAAGCGAGCGAAAGCCTAGGTACATGCTAAGAACCCTCAATCTAGCAAGGACAAGCCCGAGTCCTCGAAGAACAGGGGGAAGAAGAACAAACCTGGTGACAAGCTCAAGGGTCCGGATACAACCATAGCCGCGGTCGACAGGAGCAATTTGCGCAACACTGGGGACAACACAGGCCTGAGTTGAGGTGGTTGGAAGTTGTGTCCCGTCCATTGGACCAATCAACACAACTTCAATGAATGCCATGCCATCAAAAAGAAGGTCAATGAAAAGCTCAAGGCCACCATTGCTGAGCATAACAACAAACGGGCCAAGCCAAATGCTAAAGGTGATGAGCCCGAATTCCACAAGGCCGACCAAAGTTTAGCACACATCTTTGGAGGATCTGCCGCGTATGAGTCTGAGAGGCAGTATAAGGCGATCGAACGAGAGGTCAATTTGGCTCTGATTGGACCTACTCGATACCTCAAGTGGTCAGAGGTTCCGATCACCTTCAATCAAGTCGATCAAGGAATCCAAGCTTGTAAGTCTTGCTGATGCTTCCAAGTCCAACGATGCTGCCAAGGGTGAGACCAATGACGGCGCCAACAACAAAAAGACTAATGGTGGTGTTAAGGCAATGCCCCTCGACCTGACTGAAACAGCCAAGAAGTTTAAGGTTGGGGCTAACCTCGACTCCAAATAGAAACTCGAGCTCATCACTTTCCTCCGGGCATACCAAGACGTGTTTGCATGGCAACCATCTGATATACCTGGAGTCCCTAGGGAGGTGATCGAGCATCGACTAGTTGTTAAATCCAACTCCAAACCTCTGGTGCAGAAGCAGCAAAGATTTTCGAAGGATAGGAGGCAAGCCATCTAGGAGGAGGTCAACAAACTCCTAAAGGGGGGCTTTATTTGAGAGGTTCGTCATCCTACATGGCTCGCAAATCTCGTCCTCGTCAAGAAGGCTAATGGCAGATGATGGATGTGCATCGAATTCATCGACCTCAACAAAGCCTATCCCAAAGATATTTTTCCTCTTCCTCGCATTGACCAGATCGCCGACTCTACGGTAGGTTGTGCATTACTGTGTTTTCTAGATGCCTATTCGGGGTATCACCAAATTAGCATGGGAGTAGAGGATGAGGAGAAAACTGCTTTTACTACTCTTTTTGATGTATTTGGCTATGTAAAGATGCATTTTAGTTTAAAGAACACTGGTGCTACATATCAACGGTGTATTCAGAACTATCTACAACCCTAGATTGGCGCAATGTGGAAGCTTATGTCGATGATATTGTTGTCAAGTCGAGAACCGGGGATGCATTGATTGACGATCTCAAGGAAACATTCGACAACCTCAGGAAGTATCGTATGATGCTTAACCCGGAGAGGTACATATCTGAAGTATCGTATCATTGAGCTCATCATTTCTTCCGGCGAATGGATAAGCGTTGAAGAAACAAGGCCAAGTGTGGTCGAGGACCACTGGACGTTCTTCTTCGATGGATCGCTCACACTTCAGGGCCCGGGGGTTGGCATTGTACTCAAATCTCCGACGGGCGATGAACTCAGGTACGTTGTTCAATTAGATTTTAAAGATTCCAACAATGTTGCAAAATACGAAGGACTGGTAAACGGGCTCTGCATAGCTGAATCACTTGGAATCAGACAACTTCTCGTGAAAGGGGACACACTGCTAGTCGTAAACCAAGTGCAAAAGGAGTATCAGTGCTCGGACGACAGCATGGTGACTTACCTGAACGAGGTGCGAAAGCTCAAGCAGAAGTTTGAAGGGCTAAAAGTAACGCACATCAGAAGGAGTGACAACTCTGGTGCGGATGAACTTGCTCGACTCGCTTCTTCTCGAGCTCCAGAACCTATAGGAGTCTTCGTTGAGAAACTCCTCAACCCATCTGTCCCGATAGTTGAACGAACGGATGCTACCCAACTCGACCAGCAGTCTAGTCCAGTCAGCGAGGCAGAACCTGTAGACACGGATGCTGCACTACTCGAACACGAACCGACTTGGATGATTCCGTACCAAGCCTATCTCGAGGGGCGAGACATCCCTGACGATGATGCATCTGCAGAGAAAATTGGTCGTAAGTCCAAGCTCTACGCTTTGGTAAACAACAAGCTCTACCGAAAGGGGAGTAACAGAATCTTGATGAAGTGCATCACTCAGGAAGAGGGCAATAAAATATTGCTCGATATCCATGGAGGCATGTGTGGTAATCATGCGTCTTACCGCACCTTGGTCAGAAAAGCTTTCCGCTAAGGATTCTATTGGCCGCCGAACGATTCAATTCCGCTTCTCCTCGCTATAAAATCTCAATTGGATCCTCGGCCGAGCCTCCTCACCCTCCACCGCGTCTAATTTCGCAAACCTCATCCAATTTCCTCAAGCCGAGAGCCCTAGCACCGTCGCGGACTTCTTCCGCTCCCCGCCACCGTCGCCGAGTCACTCTGCGCCTCCCCGTCGCCGTCCAAGTACGCGACGCCGTTCTCCGTCCGCATCTCGTCATCCCCGACCAATCATCATTGAGTTCCATCGCTGCCACCGAGCTTCCTTCGCCGCCGAACCTCTTCCGTAGAAGCCCACCGTCGCCGAGCCGCTCCGGTCTTCCCTGACGCCCGCAACCCCCTCAATCGAGTTCGCCACCCTCGTATGGTCATGGTCCGCCGCTCGCCGTCGACTACCGACCACCGTAGCTTCGTCCCCGTCTGTCTCCGGCCACCCTCCGCCGCGCCCGCTCGTCGCCGTCGCCTTCCCGCACCGGAGCCGAGGTAGGCCACTCCTCCGCCGTCCGATCGCATTCGTGCGGTTCAGATTAGAAGTAGCTTACCCCTTCGCCTCAAGTAGATCTCAGCCGTCTGTTTAGAATCGTGCGGCTCCGATTTATTGTGGTGCCTTGTCACCCCCTGTTGCCTAGTCACCCTGCCACGTGTGCGGCCACGTCATCGTTTTGTCTGACGTGGCTGTCCAGTCAACCAGCCGAGCTAAGTCAGCAGTGACCTCAGCGATTACGCAATAATTTGATTTTCCCGTTAGAAAATAATTCGCGATAATCCGATTATTCCAAAAATAGGTTTTCTTTAATAGGAAAATTTCAGAAAAATATAAAATAGTTTAGATAAATATTTATAAATGTTTTAACTCTGTTTTTAATTCTGTAAATGATTATTTAATGATTTTCTAATCTAAAAATTAGTGAAAAATAGTAGAATAAATTTATAAATTGGAAAAATGATTTAGAAAATATAGATTAATTATGATTATGTTTAGAAATGATTTCTTTAATAAAATAAATTCTTTAAACTTATATTTATGCATATAAAAATTACTTTATTCCTAGAAAAATGCAAATAAATTCCATAAAATTGTTTTAATCATTTCTATGCTATAAAATTATTCTGAGAAATTATAAATAAATATTTTAGACCTTTTAAAAATTATATTTAATTCTAGAAAATAGTTTTCATTGTTTTAATCGTATAGAATTTCGTTTGACCGTAGTTTTCACTTCGTTGCTCCAATTTGGGCGGTTTTTGCGCCCAAATCTTCCTGTTTGTGAGCCCTAACTTGTTCCAGTGTTCTTTTTGTGTGTTTACTTTGTTTAATGTCTGTTCTTAGTGGTGCTTGTTTGCTCGCTTGTAGAGGAGTTTGTTCTGGAAGCATTCGAGAACGTCCAGGATCAAGACTTCAGAGATTTTGAACAACTCATCAGAGAAGGCAAGTGTCCTTGAACATTCTGCGCCTACTTTTATAAAGTTTTGCTTTACAAATTGCATGCTCGTCAACATGTTATCACATTGTTAGGGTTTACTAGTTTTTCCTCAATCTTCCTTTAACCGTAGATGGGTTTTTCATGTTGGGTAGAAAGTGCTTAGTGATGCTTACTCTTGGGTAGCATAGTTGAATTATGTTGATATTAATGAAACTTGGTATAAGTGCTTAGTCTAAGATAGTAGGGTTTGGGCAATTTGGCATGTTGGTTGGCCTGTGGATGTGTTCCAGGCAGAATTGTGGGCTTTCAGATATTTGGTTATTACCCTGTTGATGGGTTGATGGCAGTCTTGACCAGACCATATTAAGGACCGGTTCGTGGAGCGACCACCCATAAAAATAGTACAACCACAAGCCCGGTATGGGACGGGCCTAGCCTAGTAATTCGTTTCTTTCTCAGCATCGTGATGATCACTTGGTGATATGGGGACAAAAGGGTGTACTTCCTAGAACCGTAAGACGCAAGAGGGGGCTTCTGGGGTGGAGGGTGTACTCCACTTATGTACGACGGTGAAACCTCAGCGGGTCATCACGTGCTTAGAGAGGCGTTAGAAAGGCTTTGCAGTGGAATCCTGGCCGCACACCTCGGAAGTGTGTAAGTGTTTGATCGACACGGGCAAAAAGGAGGACACGTCTTGTGGGTAAAGTGTACAACCTCTGCAGAGTGAAAACTGAATATTCAGCCGTGCTCACGATCATGAGCAGCATGGACTCCTCACATGATAAGTCGGGTGGTTCTTCTGGTTAGACTTGGGTTGGAATTGGTGGATCACAGTGGTGGGAACTGTGATTCCAGTTATCTTTGTTTAGAGGTGGATGGAACATCGGTTGAGGAGCAAGGTGGTGGGAACCTTGGCTCTTACCTTAAAGAAATTATTCACATAGAAGTAGTTCGCCTTTACAACTGATTACAAATAAAATAGCATTTATGCCGATAAACCTTTTGAGTTAAGCCTACCTTGATTTTTGGCCCTATATCATAGTTTTTTCCACACTTGCTGAGTATTATATGTACTCACGCTTGCTCTCTCCCCCTTATTGATGTCTCGACTTAGATGCTGAAGACTACGAGGACTTTCCTGATGATGGAGCAGAGTTCTAGGCAGGCGGCTTTTCGGTCGACTTCCTATGGAGTTTGGGTTTCGCGCTGAGTTTATTTTTTTTTCCGCTGCTTTGTATTCTTCTTTTAGACCCTTGGGGTTATTGATGTAATAAAGTACGTTGTGATAATGGATATTGCGTCTGCTACTCGCTTATGATGTCACTACGTGTATGTATCTTGATCCTGGCATACATGTAGTTTACATTCGATTTAGTCTTAAAATCGGGTGTGACACTCTCTCTTTTTCTCCTCTCTCTTCCTTCTCTCCCTTCCCCTCCCCGTGACCCCGCCGCCTGCCAGCGCCGCGCCGCACAGTCCCGTCGCCATGCGTTGCAGGCGGTCCTCGCGCCCCATGCCGCCGCCTCGCACCCCGCGCCGCCACCGCCCCATCGCCCCTCCCACTCCCTCTCGTCCCTCCACCTCGTTCTACCTGTCGGGAAGACCCGAGCTGGACTAGCTCTTCTCCTCTCTCACTCTTTTATCCCTCTCTCCTGCGGCTGAGAGCTAGGCCCCGCTGAACCGAGCCGAGCCGTCGCAAGTCGAACCGAGCCGAGCCGTCGTAAGCTGAGCCGAGCTGAGCCGACCGATAAAAAAAAACCAAACCGAGCCGAGAGCCCGAGCCCCGAGCCGTTTCAAACAGAATATTCCAGGAATATTCCCCCCTTTTCTTTTTTCTGAATTTCTCTCCCGGCAAAACTTCCGAAGCCATTTCTCCTCCATCCTAACTCCGTTTTCAACGATTCTTCCATCGATATTCATCTAAATTCGAGATCTACCCAATCATATCAATTTCATAATTTTTGTAAATTGTTTAGTCATTATTTTAATCGTTTGATTGATTGTGTGTGCCTTTGTCGTTGTTGCGATTATTAGAGGAAGGAGCATTCGAGGAAGACCCCGATGATCCGGAGTTTGAAGAAGGAGCGGACGAGGAATTCAACAAAGGCAAGTCCTACAACCGTTGATCATATTGATCCTATATTTTCAAATACAACCCGTAGAGCCATTGTTTCAAACCATACGGATATGCATGATTAAGCTAATAGTGGTGATTTTAAAGAAATGCTAGAATAGTTATGACCTAGCTTGTTTATTCCATACCTTGTTATTGTTACCTTTATTCCGTTGAAACCCTAGAAGGTCGCCAACATCAACTATAATGATTGTTTGGATGAATGCTTGTTTACTAGTATGCTTATGATTGCTTTGCTAAAAAAAAGAACTAGATTCTTTACATATGTTAATCATCCCTTTTCGAAAATGTGAAGTGATGTATGCTTGGTGCATGTGCGTGTAAAACTTGTGTTCTTGGGGAAAACTCTAGAGTAGTGTTGACGAGGGTGAGTAAGGTACCCCACAAAGGTGGGAACTACCTTGGAGCAAGATTCGCCTTTGTGGCGTTCTTGCTGGGAGACTCTTGCCTCGGTCGTATAAGGACCGGTTCGCTGTGACATCTTACCTAGTATCCACTCGTACAACCACATGGTCTGAATGGGCAGGACTTGACCTAACCCCTCCGACTTAGTTCGGTACCCACCCGGAGGCCGGTAGTGGCAATGGGGACCAGGAGAAGACTTGGGTGGTACATAGCCCAAGGTCCGGCTGGTGATATTGTAAGGCTATGTCAGAGCCTTGGGATTGCTAAGTGGTCTTTCCCGTGGATCTTCTAAGGCCCCTGGTATCTTAGCGCCCCATGGGTGGATATTGCGACTACGTTGTGAGGTCGTTGCGTCTCGTTATGACAACTTCACCAGTTGCTAAGTTGGGAGCCTATGCATATCTTGTGGGTAAAGTGTACAACCTCTGCAGAGTGTTAAACCTATTCGGATAGCCGTGTCCTCGGTCAAGGACATGCTATGGTTTGGTCACAATGATTAGCTTTTCGGCGTGAGTACCTCCTTGGTGTGTGAGTGGGCAGTGTGCCCGTATTTTCGAAAAGAAGGGTTTTGGCTTTGTGCCCTAAGCATCCTAGACTGTGTGTCCGCTGATAAAAGACTTGTGGGAACTGACGGGATGGAAGTATCTCCCCCAGGGCCGTCAACCCCGTAAGCTCAACTTGCATGTTCTCTTCAGAAATGCTTTTAAAAAAAAAGGTAGTCTTTGCAAAATGAATCTTGCATAAAAAAACTAGCTTTTTGCAAAACCTAAAAGCCTCTACAGCCTTATCCTTAATCTATCCATAAGCATCTAATATTCCCCCTTGAGGTAGGACTTGCTGAGTACCTTATATACTCACACTTGCTAATTGTGGACCCAGATGATACAGAGGCCGACTTCCTTGAAAGGGAAGATGAAGAATAGAGAAGCTGGTTTCGTCTGCACTCAAGCTGCCTGTAGGGCGTGAGTCGCTTTTGCGTTGTTCCCGTTGTGCTGTGAGGGTTTGTTAATTATACTTACGGACCTCTATTGTAATGAACTCTGTATTGTACCCTATTATCGTATTTAATCGATGTATGTCTGTGATGTCTACTTCTGTTGAAAATTTATGCGTACCAGCTACTGATCCAGGGACTGATATAAGCTACACAAGATGACCCGAAGGAGGGGTCCGACAACTATCCAGTCCAATAATATTTGTATAAGAAAGATGCATCCACATCAATGACTGAAAACAGGGAAATATCCTAGGCCAAGACTCCAGAACAGTAAAACAATAAACCTAACCTAAATTTTAGGAACAGCCTATGTTGCAAGCGGGATACAGAAATCCATAACCACATAGTTCATATTGAATTTGCTTCATTGTTTAGTAACTAAATATAACACTGTCATAAGCTAGCAGGAATTATCAGAAACCATCAATGCAAATCTACAAGTAAATATCACAAAGCAGCAAACAATGGAAGATGTAGCTTGCATCTAAAGATAGACTAAAGATTAGTCAGATTGTATATTACACTCTTCAACTTTTAATGCAGAAACTTACAAGCTTGCAGTCGTTATTGAGAAAGCTCACAGCTTTCGATATCTGGTGAAGCCCCCATGCAAAGTACTCATCTCTGCAACACTATTTATTAGTCGTAGCGAGCATAAAAATCAATGATCCAGAAAACGGACTACAGCACCGAGTCAAAATCTATTAAAAAAAATACCAGAAATTACAGAATCTTGCTTACACAAAAAGACAAGAAGTTTTTTTTTTCCTCGAATACGCAGGAGAGTTACGTATCATTTCATTAAAAAGAAAGAGTAAACCATACAATATCACACCACACACAAAACTCTTATAACATACGTGCCACTGAAAAAACACGGATCATCAAGAAACTAAGGCCTTAAACAAGAAGTTGATGGTACCTCTGTGTGCCACCGAGGTTCAGTTGCTTAAGCTTTTCCCAAAGTGGCACAACTGGCTCTGTTACAATATAAATCGTGTGTTCCATGGCAGGTCCATCAGGAACTTCTGCTTCAGTACTGTGAAGGAAGGACAAGATATTCGGATGCCTCACCTGCAGTAACCACAACAGCAACCATTAGCTGATGCTGAGAAAATATAAAGTCCAATCAACCAAAAAAAACATTTTATACAATAGAAAGTGCTCCTTCCCATGAAAAGTATGACAAAAGAAAATGATACAACAATGGTGAGGATGGAACAGGGCATAGATGTATATGATGCTGAATGACAAAATATGAAGACAATCTTTTTCTTCTTTTTTCGTAAAAACTTTTTCTAGAATTTTTTTTCAAGGGAATTGTATAGGTTTTTTTAAAGACTTAACATTTTACCACCACAGACTACCTCCCCAACTGTGAAAGTTGTATCAGTAATGATCATCAAAACCCTAATGAAGTTAGTAGCTTACTGTTTGTAATCTCTTAACACCATTGCGACCAGCAACCAAGTGCCTGTCCTGAGGATTGCTCCCTGACAGAGAGAAAATTGACACAGGCGATCCATCATCCTGGAGAAGACAAGGCAACAACAATGTTGGCAATGGCATACAGATCTAACAAAATTAAGACAAAGTGATCCTTCGGGGGGGAATCAAAACTCCATTGGGAGAAAAATTAGCACTAATAGTGAAACAAGGACGAACAAAAAGCTCCTGAAGCTGCGATCAATACCACAGTGACAATCACCTGGGTGATAAAAGGGCGCACAATGCTCTAAACCTCTGCATATTTGACAATACATTAAGGATCACTATATGTTATGCAATTCATGCAGGTTTGGCATAAGAACCTAAAAGCTTTTTAGGCAACTCCACACAAGCAATGACTTAGATGTTGCGAGTTCAGTGCGAGACCTCCAGCCCCACATCTACATTAGCATCAGCATTCAGCAATGTGCCAGCATCTAAATCAGCGACTGCAATATGCACAAATACACAACCCTCATATTCAACATCCCAATCACGAATTTCCCACGGCTCATCCCAAAAACATCTCATATCCATGCACTCCAATAGCATCAGAATAAATTAACAACATAGCTCCCCACAGCGAAAATCTCATGAGAAATCTAGATATCTTAACAAAAAGTTATCCACTTCATATAATACAGTCTTAAGTGCTAGTAGCAGTAATATCCTCACTATCCTTAACCCTCCCAGCCTGGATGGCATGCCGCTGTATTCGAGCACCACATGAATTCACAATCAAAGCAGCAGGTCCAGGTTTAAACAACTGAACACAACTACCACACGGAAATGTAAACCAACGCAACCAAAAGATCTCCCATTCGATTAACCAGAGTAGCCGTGAATCAACTGGACACTGAATCCACCAATTCTTCTCCGGAGGCGTTGCTAAAGAGTACAAGTCCAGCACAGTCACACCAACCCCGAAACAGCACTCCAGAGCTCGAACTGCTATAGAGCACAGACCCACAAAAAACAACGCGTATACCGCAACAGAGCACCGGAACCGCACCCCAGAATCCACACTAGCATCGCGCGCACGCTTGGTTCCATCTCGAAACCGACCAGCGGAACCAGCAATACACCGAAACGAACCAGCCTATGAACCTAATCAACGACACAGTGGATACCTCCCCGATCCTACGAGGATCTTATCGGCCCGCCTCCGATCGAGAGCGACGAGAGGGGAAAAGGATGCGGACGCTTACCGCGGTGGTGCGTCCATGAGCCCCAGGCGGAGGCGTAGGGCTCGCCGACGGTATTAGGGGAAGTCCTTGAGGCCCGATCCGGATCCCGCGACCACATCCTTGAGGAACTTGAACATTTCGCTCTAGGCCTCCGGTGATCGATCTCCCGTCGAATTTCGCGCGCGGCGCTTGATCGGCCTCGATCGCCTCCTCGTGGCGGTGGGTGGTCTGCGCGCCGACGGGGTGAAGTCACAGTGGACAAATGGTGTTAAACAGTACCATGTCGTTAGCAATTCTGCTGTAGCAACAGTGCTGCAGTAATACCGTTAGCTACTGTAGCGTTTTTACTGTAGCAAATGGGACTCTACCTCCTTTCCCCATCTGGTTTATTAATTTCAGATACAACTGTTCAAAGTGGAGTGAAATCACTGATTTTATCCCGCTGTAAAATAAGGATCTAGATGGGGTGAGATAAATATGAGGCAGTGGAGGAGTTAGCGTCGAGAGGGGTGAGATGAGATGAGAAGGGGGAACCTGCACGAGGGGACCTACCTGAAAGAGGGGCAATTAACTATTTGCCATCGTCACCAGTGGCGTGTTTTCAAAAGCAATCGAATGGCAATGATTCTCATTTAGTCGATTTACGTCTAGTCTTTAAAAAGATGCGTCGGTATGGTCTGAAAATGAATCCACTTAAATATGCTTTTGGTGTATTAGTTGGCAAGTTTTTAGACTTTATTATACATGTGAAGTGCTTTTGGTGTATCAGTTGGCAAGTTTTTAGGTTTTATTATACATGTGAAAGGCATAGAGATAGATCCTAATAAAATAGAAGTTATACAAAAAATTTAGCGCCTATATATAAAAGAGATATGCAGAAATTTTTGGGCAAAGTTAATTACACGAGGAGATTTATATCAAACTTGTCCGAAAATGTTAGTTCTTTTACACATATACTTCGGTTAGAGAATAAAACCGAATTTACTTGGGGCAAAATAACAGCTTGTATTTGATGAAATCAAGATATATTTGACTACTCCTCTAGTAATATACATACCTTTTCAGTTGTATATTACTACATGAGATGATGTGATTGATGCTATTTTGACACCAGAAATTGATGGCAAGGAGTATGCAATTGCCTATTTGAGCCGACGTCTTTTGGAAAAAGAGACAAGGTATGTCTTTATTGAAAAATTATGCTTATCGCTATATTATGCTTATACAAAGTTAAAATATTTTAAGTGGTAGGATTGGTAAATGAGCTTATGCATTTATAGAATATGATTTGGCTTACGAGTCTTTGAAATTTATGAAATGTTAAATTGTAGTTAATTTTATTGTTGACCATCGGATTGATGATAATCATAATTTAGATGTCGATTTCATATCCATTAAACCATGGAAGCTTTATTTTGATGGTTCGACTTGTGGGATTGGACAAGGTATTGGTATTGTTTTTATTTCACCGAGAGTGCTATTTTTTAAACATCTTGTCGTTTAGAATATTTTTTACCAACAATTAAGCTGAATATGAAGCTCTCTTGTTAGAATTAAAAAATTTACGCTCTATAGGTGTAAAGAACATAGAGGCTTTTGGAGATTCGTGTTAGTTGTGCAGCAAATTTTTGGTAATTATCAATATTTTGATGGGTCACTAAATAGCTATATTGATAAGTGTCTAGACATTATTACTGTTTTAGATGATTTTGTTATTAAACATGTGTCTAGATATGACAAATTTAGAGTTAATGATTTAGCGCAGCAAGCATCCGGTTATCAAGTTAATAAAGGCAAATTCTTTGTGATTGGAAGACCGATGCTTAATTGTATTGATCATTGTGTAGTCGAACATAATTTTATGGTTTCGGTTGTGAGAGAGGTGAAGTTGCTGAATTTGATGATTGGAGAAGACCTCTAGTTGATTATTTGAAGGATCCAAGTAAAAGTGTTGATAGAAAAATTCAGTGGTAAGCTTTCAAGTATACATTATTGAATGATGATCTATATCGCCGAACGATGGATGGTATACTTCTCAAGTACTTGGATTTGGTTCAAGTAAAAGTTGCTATAGGTGAAGTGCATGGAGGCATATGTGCCACACCTCAATCATCACATAAGATGAAGTGGTTATTAAAAAGAGCTGGTTTTTATTGGTCTACCATGCTTAATAATTATTTCAGGTATTATAAAGAATGTGAGGCATGTAAAAAATTTGGTGATATTCAATTAGTTCCTACTGCTATGATGCACCATATCATCAAACCATGGTCGTTCCAAGGTTGGAGCTCATTGGCCAAATACATCCTCCATCATCTAAAGGTCATCGCTTCATCTTGGTTGCTACAGAAGCGGTTCCTTTCAATAACATGATACATAAGGAGATAATTGAGTTTATTTTGGGGCATATTGTTCATAGATTCGGTGTTCCGCAAACTTTAACTACGGATCAAGGTACTTCATTCATGTCACATCAGGTTCATGAATTTGTCGAATCATTGAAAATTAAGCTTCTTAATTCATCTCCATATTATGCTCAGGCCAATGGTCAGGCCGAGTCTAGTAATAAAATTTTGATTAAGCTTATAAAAAGCAAATAGAGGAACATACTAGGAGGTGGCATGAGGTTCTATCGGAGGCTTTGTGGGCATATCATATTTCTAGACATGGTGCAACTAAAGTAACATCATATGAACTTGTTTATGAACAAGAAGTTGTTTTATCTTTAGAAGTGAATCTTAATAATTTGAGATTGATCGAGCAGAATAACCTATCGGCTGCGGATTATTATGATCTAATGATGAACATGATTGATAAAGTGACGAATGAAAAGTTGAAGACTTTGAGGGAGATCGAGAAGGATAAATTAAGGATAGCCAAAGCTTACAATAAGAAGGTAAAAGCAAAGTCATTTCAGATCGAAGATCTTGTGTGTAAGACTATTTTGCCTATTGGATCGAAGAACAACAAGTTTGGCAAGTGGTCTCCAAGTTGGGAAGGTCCATACAAAATTATAAGTATCATTCTTGGAAATTCTTATTTGCTAGAAAGTTTGCTGGGGGAGAGAATGCCTAAAGCTATTAACGGATGATATTTGAAGAAGTTCTATCCTAATGTGTGGTAAGATACTTAAGAAAATATGGCTCATGTATTCGTTACCATCGACCTAAGGAATATTCATGGCCGATGACTTAGTCATCACCCTAAGAAAAATAGAAATAGACAAGATATGCTTTTTGGCACGCAAGCTTCACCAAAAAACAGGATGGGGGTATGTGTTGATGACAAGATTTGCTATGAACAGTACCTCCGACCAGATGAATAGCAACTCGAGTGGTGAACAATAACTCGACCATAAACAGTGTATGCGACCAGTGAACTATGAAGTCCGAACTGTAATAAAGAATACTTAGGGAGATATATAGGAGTTTAAGTGGTCAAGTAGGAAAGATATGTTAGTTACAGAAAGTTTGGAGATTGGAAGGCAAGCCGAATCATATATGTAAGTCATGTTCGGTTTGAATTAGGAGTTCTGATCTTGTACGGCTAAGACCTGCCATCCTTTAAATATAAGAGGGTTATGGTCGATTGAGAAGAATTAACCAATTGATCAAACACAATTACATTACCTTTCATTTTTTTCTACCTCTTGTAATCCTGTTCTTTTTTCTCATCTATATTGCTACAAGTTTTTGATCTGTATGATTAAGGACAAGCCACCGGTCATCCGTGCTCCGACGGGGTCACTTCTGAGCGTGGATGACGACGAAGGTCTGACGACGCAACGCTATGACCGGGGTATTCTAGATGCTCCTCGTCGGATATTACACATGAATTGCTCAGTGTTTGACGTGACATCTTTTCGCGTCAGCAAGGGTGTTTCATGTTTGAAAGGTTCCCATGTCCAGTGCACCAAACGGTTGACCCTGAATTTTCAGTCCTGCCCTGCTCGGGTCACCTCTCACACGCTTTCTTATTTCTTGGTTCCATGGGTTCAGATATCCTTTCAGATTCAGTTTTGAAGACGCGTCTCGGCTGTTTCACTTCCTGAGTTGTGCTCCTTAATTTCTCTGAAGCAGACAGAAAAGTGTTAACATATGCCAAAAATTTTGTAGGATTAGTGTACCCCTCTAATCATTTCAGCACACCACGTCTGCAGTATGTTCAAGCTTAGCTGCATGGCTTCGACAAAGGTATGATGCGAATCCGTTTTGGGTCTTCGATACTCGCCACGTCAGCAAATGAGCAGCATTCGTGCAACCTATGCATTTTTAATGGCAGTTGTAGGACAAGCCAGTGGCCAAAACACGAGACTTCCTACTTAATTGATGTCATAGCCATGAAATGCCGCAGTGACAGATGAGAAATTAAGATTTTCAGAACATCCTGGCTCCTACTACGTAACAATCCTGGTGAGAAATTAGTTAACTGAGGAAAGAACAATTCAAATCATCTGTTAATCAAGGAGAGAGAGAGAGAGAGCAGGACGTTGCACAAGAACAGGACCGGGTCTCCTTTTCGTCAACGGCTGTTTGGAAGCAGCAGTCTGCGCTCTAATTCGTGATAACAGCCTTTCCATTACGATTTTTTAATTAAAAAAAGAAAGTCCTCTTAGTGGCATGCCTCTTTTCTTCAGCTGTTGCTTCCTTGCTGTTTCGAGAAAAGGAGATTGTTTTTTTCTCTCTCTAGTTCTTCCTTATTCAGCTCTCTTTGTGTGAAAGACTATTTTACCTATTGAATCCAAGTACAACAAGTTTGACAAGTGGTCTTCAAATTGGAAAGATCCATACAAAATTATAAGTATCGTTCTTAAAAATTCTTATTTGCTAAAAAGTTTGCAGTGGAGAGAATGTCTAAAGCTATTAACGGACGATATTTGAAGAAGTTATATCCTAGTGTATGGTAAGATACTTAAGGAAATATGGCTGATGTATTCGTTATCATCGAACTAAGGAATATTCATGGTCGATGTCTTAATCATCTCCCTAAGAAAAATAGAAATAGAGAAGATATGCTTTTTGGCACGCAAGCTTTAAAAAAAACAGAGGGCATGTGTTGATGACAAGATTTGCTATAAACAGTATATCTGATCAGATGAACAGTACCTTCGATCAGATGAACAACAACTCGAGGGGTGAACAACAACTCGACTAATGAACAGTAACTCGACTATGAACAGTACCTGTGACCGGTGAACTATGAAGTCCAAATTGTAATAAAGAATACTCGGAGAGATATATTGGAGTTCACATGGTCAACTAGAAAAGATATGTTAGTTACAGAAAGTTTGGAGAACGGAAGGCAAGCCGAATCATATCTGTAAATCATGTTCGGTTTGAATTAGGAGTTCCGATCTTATACGGCTAAGACATGCCACCCTTTAAATATGAGAGGGTCATAGTCAATTGAGAAGAATCAACCAATCGATCCAACATAATTACATTACCTTTCATTTTTTGTCTACCTCCTGTAGTCCCGTTCTTTTTTCTCATCTATATTGCTACAAGTTCTTAATTTGTACGATTAAGGACAAGCCGCCGTTCATCCGTGCTCCGACGGGATCTCTCTCGAGCGTGGGTGACGACGAAGGTCTAACAACGTAACGCTACAACCGCGGTATCTTAGGTGCTTCTCACCGAATATTGCACATAAGTTACTCAGTATTTGGCGTGGCATCTTCGTCAGCAAGGGTGTTTCATGTTTGAAAGGTTCCCATGTCCAGTGCACCAAACGGTTGACCCTGAATTTTCAGTCCTGCCCTGCTCGGGTCACCTCTCACACGCTTTCTTATTTCTTGGTTCCATGGGTTCAGATATCCTTTCAGATTCAGTTTTGAAGACGCGTCTCGGCTGTTTCACTTCCTGAGTTGTGCTCCTTAATTTCTCTGAAGCAGACAGACAAGTGTTAACATATGCCAAAATTTTCGTAGGATTAGTGTACCCCTCTAATCATTTCAGCACACCACGTCTGCAGTATGTTCAAGCTTAGCTGCATGGCTTCGACAAAGGGATGATGCGAATCCATTTTGGGTCTTTGATACTCGCCACGTCAGCAAATGAGCGGCATTCGTGCAACCTATGCATTTTTAATGGCAGTTGTAGGACAAGCCAGTGGCCAAAACACGAGACTTCCTACTTAACTGATGTCATAGCCATGAAATGCCGCTGGTGACAGGTGAGAAATTAAGATTTTCAGAACATCCTGGCTCCTACTACGTAACAATTCAAACCCATTAGTTAACTGAGGAAAGAACAATTCAAATCATATGTTAATCGAGGAGAGAGAGAGAGCAGGACGTTGCACAAGAACAGGACCGGGTCTCCTTTTCGTCAACGGCGGTTTGGAAGCAGCAGTCTGCGCTCTAATTCGTGATAACAGCCTTTCCATTACGATTTTTTAATTAAGAAAAGAAAGTCCTCTTAGTGGCATGCCTCTTATCTTCAGCTGTTGCTTCCTTGCTGTTTCGAGAAAAGGAGATTGTTTTTTTCTCTCTCTCTCTAGTTCTTCCTTGTTCAGCTCCCTTTGGCATCACGTCTCGCAATTAGGCCCTGCGTCAAGGTGTCTTGTAACAGAGAAATTTATGATCTTGGCATTCTTGTCTTCCCACGATCGGTAGATGAAGAGGTGAAGAAGAATTTGAGAGGATCCTAAAGAATTTGTTGTCTAGGTAAGCCTCTGGATCGACCCAATTCTTTTTTTTTTAACACCGGACCCCTTCACCCGGGGCCTTCATTGGAGGCCAATCGGGAAGGTGCGACGCCGGGAGATCGAACCCGGGCGGGCTCGACCACACCCTGTGGCTTTGCCATCGGGCTCCATGCTCGATCGCGATCGACCCAATTCTTGCTGTAGTCGGCTGTCCCTTACGGGCTCCCTCCCTGTTGTTGCAGGTAATAAGTCACAAGTTAGCGTGCCCCTACTGCCGTGCCATGATCTACCAGGACCCCAACGTCGTCATCTACTACTACAGCAGGTGCCGCACGCCCATCCGAAGTAAGAGACCCAGCACGACATCTGATCTGGCTATGTGTTTCGATCGGCAGACGACGTTGTTCCTTCCTAGTTGCCAAGCAGCACCCAGTGCGGTCAATTGATTGTTTTTCTTTTGCATTGCTGCAGGCAAGAATCCGAAACCAACCGACGAGGCCAAATACGCTCTCTCGCAGCTCGTGATCCTCTCTGCCGACACCGCGTCGGTGTTCTCCAACGAGGTGTCAGCACCGTCCGTCGGGAGGTAGACGAAGGCTATCATGGGTCATTGCGGGCCAAGGCCAGACCGAGTGGTGAAGAGGGCAAGGTAGAAGTTAGGCCGCATCGTGGGCTACGCGTCGGGCAGGCCAACCGCAAATACAACTAGCGGGAGTGGCTGGTGGGCGCTGGTGGTGGGCGCGAGTGAAGGGGCGTTGCGTGTGGCTATTAAAGGACGAGCTATAACCAGAGAGAGACATGAGAGATATGAACACACTTGTGAACTCCTTCCCCTCTGAATTCTTTCGTATTTCCTCCCCCAATTCTTCCCTTCCCAATCTATATGAATCGTTCTTATGTCAAATTGGTATCAGAGTCTCGCAACCCTGGAGGTTCCAAAGTATCTTCAAGTTCCTCGGTATCGTACTCAGGAGCAGCAACACATGGAGGAGCACGACCAACAGATCGCAGAACTCCTTCGATCCGTGGCGCAAATCGAACAACGGGCCACCGCGACACAGGAGATGGTGGCTACTCAGATGGCGACCCTCGAGTCGCTGACGAAGTGGAAGCTGGAGATGGAAGCGGTGGTGACAGAGATGAAGGTGGAGTTAGGCAAGTTGCAGACTCAGGTGGGGCGGATCACGAGCAATCTGGTGCTCAGCATTCGTCTCAGCGATCTGCCTCCTCTTCTACCACCAACGAGGAAGGCCCAGGGCGAGCGATGGATCGGATTTGCGGAGGAGGAGCTCGACGCCACCGCGGAGCGTGAGATCAGGCCGGATGGCCACCGCTTTCATCACGAACACTGGGGAATGGGGAACGGGGTAGTCACTACCTTGTCGCCAGCCCCGGGCAAGGGTAAGAATCTTCAACACAAGTTCCACAATTCATTCCAGGAGGAGTTCAATTGGGGTGATCATCAGTTGCACAACTCTTACCATCACACACCACTTCCGAAATTGGATTTTCCCCAATTTTGTGGAGATCGGCCAAAACTATGGAGGAAACACTGTGAATCGTATTTTCGAGTGTTTGGGTTGAGTCAGGATAGTTGGGTGAGCATTGCCATGATGCATTGGACTGAAGGGGCGCTAGATGGTTGGAGAGTGTTAATCTAGATCATCTAGATTGGGGAGAATTATGTGAGAGGGTGGAGGCCAAATTTGGCAGGGATGTATTCTTGCTAACTTTGCGCCTGTTCTTCCAGCTTAAGCACCAAGGGTCGGTCGGGATGTATGTCGAGTAGTTCGATGAGATGATGCATACCATGCTCGCTCATCAACCTCAGTGGGATTCTATGTTCTTTGTGTCACGTTTTATGGATGGGTTGAGGGAAGAGATTAGGGGAGTAGTGCTGTTACATCGATCGAAAGAATTGGATACTGATGCTTCCTTGGCGTTGTTACAGGAAGAAGTACTGGACATGATGAAATGCAAGGAGGCGAGTGGGACGGAGCCGATTGCCGCAGTGGCTCACAGCACAACACGCTCGAGTTATCCACTGCTGCCACCACCGAATCGGCCTGGAGCACAATCGCTGGCACAATCAGAGGACGGCAGAGGCATAGAAGGCGATCGGCAGAATGGAGGAGTGCCTTGCTGCGTTGAGGGCGTACCGCAAGGCTCGGGGCCAGTGCTACACGTGTGGTGAGAAATGGATTAGGAGGGATCACTGGTGCTCACCTACGGTGCAACTGCAGGTGGTGGAGGAGCTGCTGAACATGTTGTCCTTGGAACCTGAGAACCCCACGGAAGAACCAAAGGAAATCGAGCCAATGGAGGAAAAACTTGATGTCCATATCTCGGGAGGTCGTGACCAGTACTGAGTCCGCTTGGACAATGCAACTGCAAGGACTCATCCAACGCCGAGAGGTACTAATGCTGGTGGACTCCCGGGAGCTTGAACAGTTTCATCAGCGAGGAAGCTGCTCAACACCTGAGGAGGGGTCCAGAGCCTTAAGGCCAATTCATGTGCGCATTGCTGATGGAGGCTTACTAACCTGCACTCGAGAGTTCCTGGAATGCGAATGGTGGATTGGTGGAGAAACCTTATGTACAATGCTCAAGGTATTACTTCTTGCTGGTTATGATGTCATACTAGGGATTGATTGGCTGGAAGAGCACAGCCCGATGGAGGTGCACTGGGGAAGTAAGCTGATGACCTTTGAACACCGAGGAAAGAAGATAGAGCTGTAGGGTGTGGCACCAAAATTTAGCATAGGAGCAGTGCTGACTAGCGCACAGATGGAAGGTCTGAAGAACTGGGGGGGCTATTGCTCGATTGGTACAAGTGTGTGCACTAACGATGCAAGATGATGAGCAAGATATGCCAGAGGAGATCAGACAGTTGGTACATCGCTTCGCTTAACTATTCCAGGAGCCTACTGGCTTGCCTCCGCCCGATAGTTCGATCATGTCATTTCGCTACTGCCTGGAGCCCAACACATCAACTTGCGACCGTATCGGTACACCCCAGCATAGAAGGATGAAATCGAGCTTCAGGTGAAGGAGATGCTGCGGCAAGGTGTAATCCAGCTGAGCTCGAGTCCTTTTGCATCCCCGGTGTTGCTTGTGCAGAAGAAGGATGGAACGTGGAGGTTTTGCGTAGACTACCGCCATCTGAACACGGTCACCGTAATAGGAATGGACCAAAATAGAAATGGAGTGTGGATCAAGTGTTTCTCCAAAGTACTATTGCATATTCATTCATGGATACAAATAACTTGATGCTTAATAGCTGGCACATAAGTAGTAATTCGATCAGTAGAAGTAAGTCTTTTGGATATTTACTCGGTCTATAATGTACCACTGTCTGATTAGAATGGTGTCACTATGGGTGACCAGAAATAACTAAAATGGTGTATTATGAGAGCAAATCTCACAATGGATATATCAATATCAATGTCGTCCATACAATCTAAATTCATTTTTATATATTGTTGTTCAAACCTAAAGGTTGACTAGCACAAAGTCTAGGGTGACTTGTATTTGCAAGGGGAGCATTTGCCAACTTGGCATAGGAAATATATTTGTGAAGCAAGAACCAATTCCTGAGAATTACTGTCCTGTTAGATATAGTCTTAATATTGTTGGGTAAGTGATTCTAATATACAATGCTATTAAAAACTTAGTACATTACTAAATCCTCTAAGGAAGCTGACTTAACATCCATCTTAGAAGCAATGGATTGAAACCATTTTCCATAACAACAATAATTTGAACAGTATGAGATATCATATGGAAAATTCTGGCTACTAACCTTACACAAACTCAAGAACCAGATAGAGGCAGTCAATCCCAGCGGCAACATCGGAAGAAACTGTCCCACCATCAGGATTTCTAGTGTAATTCGTGTACTAAATGGCTATACTGATTCACTCCAATCAATGCCCTTTCAATGACTTGTAGAGCTGCATTTAGATGTGTGTTTGAT
Source organism: Phragmites australis (assembly GCF_958298935.1). Lineage (NCBI taxonomy): Eukaryota > Viridiplantae > Streptophyta > Magnoliopsida > Poales > Poaceae > Phragmites > Phragmites australis. The sequence goes on along the minus strand of NC_084941.1, from coordinate 5,543,473 downwards.
ATAATATTGACAATTTTTCTAAGTAGCAATCATCGTCTCGATTTCAATGAATTTAATCTATTCTGCTTGTCGACTAAATATTTAGGAAAAACATAACCAGATGCATTCTGTAATTAAAGTGTTTTTGTACTAGAGCCAATCTCATGGGTAGGCAGAGTTGCATTCTTTCCTTGAAGTAAGATGCATTTTCCAATAGCCCTCAAGTGGGCATTTACTATCTGAGTATACAGTTCTATTGAGACGTTGAGCTCAGGCAATGTAAAAGCACTTCCTAAAACTTCAAGATATCTCCATCAATCCATACAAGAGAAAACATGCGTGGCCAACTAGACATGTCTGAAACTTTCTGTAGAGTGGCAAAAGCTGTCCCAACCATTGTGCCCAATGAAAGCTGTCAGACAGGGCTGTATATCTGCCTAGAATGATCGCTTAGTAAGGATAGAGTGGCATGTAGTTTAACAATAGCAGCAGATACATTGTAGACCTCCCTCAAAGTGAATGCTACGGGTGGACATTCACCTTTCAAAAGGTTTTTCCAAAAGAACATTTTGCATAGCCTGTATATTAGACAGATTAACACCATGAATTTCACATGATACCCCTGATATGCCATTTGAGTGGGCAAGAAATTCATTATCCATTACATCATACTTTTTCCTTTCATCCATGGCTGCATCAATATTCAAAAAACCATTCTCACAATCCAGCTCTTGTGAAAGACGAACAGAGATTAAGTCAACAGAGCCAGAATCCTTGTTATTAGCCATAAACAACACATGAAGGCAAATATCTACAAAGGTCTCAAATTTAGCAATATACCCACGAAATCTGGAATAATACTGAAGCATCATTCTTTTTTTTTTTCCTCTAAGCTTGCTATTGGATAATTTTTGAATGTGCTTTCTAATGCTGAAATGAGACCCCACAAGAATCCACCTACGCAAGAGATGGTGCATTATAATCCATTCCAACATACCGTGTTATGATAGTTTCCGAATTTCATAACACACTTGCTATCCTTTAAAGTTACAGGTATACCAGTTGTAGTCTTCTGCAACAGTTCAGCCGTACTTTTGACACACTTTCAGGCTGAATTTTCTAATATATCAAATGTCTGTTCATCATGTTGTGAAGTCTTGCTTTCAATAGGGCTACCACTCAGGGAGGATTTAATTCATTTCTTGTTACCCAACAAGCAACATAATGAATTCGCATTCGCTAGTGTAGAAAATAACTCTGATGTCTTATCTACCAAGGAGAATATGGTATTTTTCACCTCATCATTACACTCATCAAATGTTTTATGTGACGAACCAACAGTTTCCTGAACATATCTCAAGAAACAAACCAGGGAATACGAATTACCAAAATTTTCTGATGAGGTAAAGTATTGCTTTGAATCTGGGCGCTCTTTACAAAATTTCAAGATGATATTTTTCATTGCCCTACGACAACATATAAAATGCAGTAGCTTCATGGGATTGCAGGATGCACAGCAAAGACCTAGCAATTTCGGTAGCAGGAGTCTGCAAGTGAACAGAACAATTAATGGTCAGCAACAAGATCATCACAATGTTAACAATGCAGTTAAGATTTGTGCACATTGGCACCTACTTCCCTGAATTTTTTGACAACCCACATTCCCAGGGCACTAGTTATATTAACTGACACAGTCTATCACGATATGTTATCACATGATAAGTTGAGCTTTATGCAGTGAACAGTGAACACACAGAAAATGAGTAGAAACTAGAGATCATGATATCAACAAAATCAAACATAAAAACTGAAAACATCTTAAGTACAGATCAATGACTATGTTAACAAGGTTTTTGTGATTCCATGAAAGTTTTAACTACCAACAAAGACACTAATCAATGACGTTAGCCATGTTTGTGTTGGCTTGAATGTCAACAATCATCATGATCAACAACAAAAAAAAAGGAAAAAGACATATTGTTCTCAAATATTTGGCTCTTTACCAAATTACACAATACATATACCATCCAATTCTCTTCCTCCGTTTTCAAAATACTTTTCACTTTTGAGCTTAATGTTAGATTTTCCATGTACTTAAGTATTTAGTTAGGTAAAGTGGAAATAGTATTGTTAGATTTGCTATCTAAGATACTTTAAGTATGTTATATATTTATAGTTGTTTGCATATGTATTTGTTTAACAAGGTATTGAAATAGTTCAATATGCAGGATTCAAGAAAGGTTTTCTGCCAATATCACATGGTATTAGTCTTAGAAAGAGTCAGTGTCCCACAACACCTGATGAGCAGGACAAGATGAGTGCGATCCCATATGCTTCGGATATTAGATATATCATGTATGCCATGCTTTGTACGCACCCAGATATCTCCTATGCTATGAGTGTTGCTAGCAGATACAAATCAAATTCAGATGAAGCTCACTGGGTAGCAACTGAGAATATCCTAAAGTACTTCAGAAGAACTAAGGATACGTTCCTAGTCTATAGAGGAGCTCATTGTACATTGTTATATTGATGCTAGCTTTCAAATTGACAAGGACGATTTCATATCGTAGTGTAGATTTATGTTTTGCCTTAATGGAGGCGCGGTGAGTTGAAAGAGTTCCAAACAAAAAATGCTTGCCGATTTAACGACGGAAGCCAAGTACATAGCAGCTTCTGAAGCCACAAAAGAGGTTGTTTGATCAAAAAAATTATTTCTCAGTTGGGTGTGGTCTCTAGTGCATCTAGTCCAATGGATCTCTATTGTGATAATAGTGAAGTCATTGCATAAGCCAAGGAATCTAGGTCAGATCAGAAGTTCAAGCATATACTACGACGCTATCACCTCATACGAGAGATTATAGATAGAGGTGGCGTAAAGATATGCAAGGTGCACATGGATTCGAATATTGCTGATCCGTTGATGAAGCCTCTTTTGCAGCCCAAGCATGAGGTGCACATGAGATCTATGGGTATTAGAAAATTGCATGATTGAGTCATGTGCATGTGAGAGATGCCTATGTTTATGTGCTTTTGAATAATCGTTTATTTGGTTCCTTCAATAATTATCATTTACGTTGATCAACAAGTATGTGACTTGTTTGTGAAACTCTTTGTTGTATTATGATGTTAATTCTAAATGATCCCTAATCTCATATCATTATGTGGGACAATAATGATTCATAGATTAGCGCATTGATTGATAGATGATCATGTTTCACAGATCATAGATATGGATATGTCAAATCAATAATGTGGACACATGTTAGAAAACATGGTGTTGGATTAAACCACCTTGAGACACTACTGGGATGTTATTCATTGTGCCATCAGTTGTAGTCTCGAATGATGTACCTGCAGAATCCTTTGGTCTAAGATCGTCATTGATTCCCAGAATATGAAGTAACACACTTAGGGGCTTCCAAACGCTACTCTGTAACTGGGTAGTTATAAAGGTAACTTTCGGGTATGCTATGAAACATGTCTTAGGATGTGAGCGATCAAGATGGAATTTGCCCCTCTTAGATAATGAGAGAGATATCTCTGGACCCTTCAATATGGATGGATTAAGAAAGTGCATGGTCATGCCAATATGATTAAAGAGTTGATCACAAGATAGTAATCCACTATGAGATCGAGTGAATGGTCGAGCTATCACAAGGGTTACACGTATCTCGCCTTGAGCTTGACTGGTACTGTGTGGTAAAGGGATTGGTGCATGAGTATATCAAGGTTCAGCCGATATGATCTTTGTGTGCATTCAGGAGTTAATATGTCCTATTAGGTATCACTATTGATTTGCAATTCGGAAATAGCTTCTGGGTAGCGATTGTTTATACATGAACCTAACGGGTCACACACTTAAAGGGATGGAATTTAAAACTTGCATGATCGACTCTAGTGCAAGTGGGAGATTGTTGGTGATATACCATAGAGACGATCATATATGCAGATTGGATTTCCAAGTGGGATTTAATATGATTAAAAGTCTATTAGGGTTTAAAGTCGTGATGGGTTTTAATGTGATTAAAGTCTCATTAGCGTACTTTATATAAGAGGAGGTAAGGGTTATGGGTGCATTGATTCGACCATCAAAACTTTGGCCACCACCTCTTCCCAAACTCCCTACAAAAACCCTAGTCGGGAGCGGTAATAGCGCACCGGCGTACGATGTTTCATCCATATATGTGTGGATACCGTAGAGACGCTGCTGCTGTTGCTACAGTGCTGATCATTGGCAAGGATATTACGACGTGATCGACTACTTCCTCTTCGTGATCGATGAGGTGGTTGGCATGATCGACTACTTCTGCTTCGTGGTCGCAGAGCTGCTTGGAGCTGGTCGGAGAGTTGCGTCTTCTGTATTGACGTGCACAATGTTGGATCGGTCTACTCCAACTCTTCTTCCGCTACACTGCGTGTCTTATAATAACGATCTATGATCCCCTACTCGTATGGTTTCTTGGTTGAACACGGTAGAGAAGATTTTATTTTATGCTAGCGTAGCCTACCCGTTCCTAATAGTCTATGGTGTCGAAAGTTTACTCATCAAATTTGGTGAAGTTCACTAAAAACTGAAATGAGGTAAATGGACACGAATGTGCATTCTAATTGTACTTGAATTTTATTTGTCAGAATTTGAGAGAGGGGCGTTTAATACGATTGCTGTGATATGCAAGTTTCCACACACAAATATACAGCAAAACCAAGACAAAATACTATGATGTGTTCCGTATCAGTAGGGATGAAAACGAACAGGAACGGTCAGGAAAACCCCCTAACCGTTTTCATTTTCACATTTTCTCTCAAAAACGGAATCGAAAACGGGAAAGCCGGAAACGGGTACGAACTCGGGAATGTCGGGATATCAAAAACGAACCAATCCGAACATAAATATGCGGGTATCAATCAGGAACCGATAATTTAAAATGAGAATACCGATCCATAGAACAATGATTTCAAGCATTGCCGCGACACATAATTAATTCAAACCAACAAAAGTAATTTATATCATACACAGATGAACCACGTAATGATATAATATCAACTGAAAAACAACTACCATATCGTAACTCGAGTACTCGACATAACATACAATCACACAGACTAGGATTGGAGATGGTGCAAGAGCTTGAACAATATCAGTAGGTCAGCAGCCGATTGAGACTGGACCACTAGGATCTGGTTGAACTTTGGGATAGATGTTATGTTTGGACTGGCCGGTCGGGCTTGTATGTGGGCTACATTGTGATTTGTGAAGTTTGATCTCAATTAGAAAAACGGAAAATTCTAGATTAAAAACGGGAAATCCGAAAACGGTCGGAAAAACCCTATAACCGTTTTCATTTTCACATTTTCTCTCGAAAACGGATGAAAAAATATACAAAACGGATCGAAACGGAACGGAATTTATCCCGTCCGTTTTCATCCCTATGTATCAGGTTATGTACAATTATGTAGCAACGGTATCTTACTAGCAAGCTTGTTCTAGCTTGTGGGTTATGCTGGCTTGGATTGTTTCTAGTGGATCTAATACTTTGGTTTAAACCGCGTGCTGGGATGAACTCCAATCCCAACTGAAACTCAGCTAAAATAGGTGATTAACAATAAGTTTTATACAGCAAATAGGTGATTTTGACCCCTTACAATATTTCTGATTTGTTGACATGATGAATTTATGGATAACAAGAAAAATAATTGACATAAAAACAAAGTCAGTGTATTTATGCATTTTCACTTGCATAATGCACTAATGCAGACAGTTGGACAGTTTATTGTCGGCAACTGGCTACTCACTGCCCATTTATTGAGTTTTGGGATATGCACACTAGACGTTAAAAATATGTTATGGGTTAATTATTCTGATTAACGTTTGTTGAAAACTTGCCATGTTTTATGGACGTGAACACTAAGATATGATTGAAAGGAAAGATTTTTACAATCAATTATCTCGATTTACCAATGATGTGAGTTTCTTTCAAACTTTTTTTTTTAAGAAAATGTCCAGGGCTCAGACTCGACTCTCTGGGAGGTAGCCTCTCTACCACCAGACCATTGGCCTATCTCCTATTTTATATCAAGATAAACTTTAAAGATTTTCAGGCTCCTTCTTTGACTTGAAATTAGTTGACTGAATCTTTTCCGTGGAAGATTTTCATGTGATTTTATTATCTTTGTTGGAATACAGGATGATTTGCTCATGGAATATTTCAGTAATTTACTTCAATTTGTGAGGAGCCGCGTTTGTAAGTTGCAGAAAACTTAAATGCCAGTTGATGTACATGTTATTACCCATGGGAATATGTAAACAAAAATGATTATCCATATTCTCTTTTCAGCTGAAGACCTGATATAAATTTTACACTGATCGCCCAAATATTGCTGATGTTGAGCCAGTTGTGAAGAACTTCGCCATGACGTGGAAAAGTGCTCTAGAGCTCATGCACAGCGAAATTGTAACTTCTTTCAGTAACCTTTTGTCTGGGATGGAGATTCTAAAAGCAGCAATGGCTCAGTTGCTAAATGACTATAACAGACTCTCAGAATGTGTGAAAAAAAAAATCACCAGGGGTTCAGCTTTGAACAGAAATATTGTTTCCATTACCTCGATTTCATATGAAATCAGGAAATACTCAAGAACACTGTAGTTGCGTATTATGGTGTCCAAGAAATTGTAAAAGAAAAGTTATAAAAATTATCAGCATCAATAATTTTTGTACCTTCCAGCAAATATGTGCCATTTGACAGTTGTAGTTTGATTTCAAAATTAGGAAACTGTCAAGAAAAAGTTTGAATATTTAATGTATTGTTATTATTAGTATGTTATTCAAGTTTATCAGTCAGACTATACTGACAACAATGACCTAGTCATGCTTTATTTCAGAAAATTGGTAATTTACTAATGTAATACCTACATTAGTTTCCAAAGTTTACCGAATGCAAAAATACGTGATTCTGCATGAAAGAGAAGTTTGTTATGTAGTAACAGGTTAAAGTTAAAGCGATTAGCAAGAATACAAAAGATAATGTGCTACAGATTTTTGGGATGTTTATCCAGTCTTAATTTTTATCATTTCCATTATAGTAGTACTTTTTCATGGAAAATTGTAAAGTATCTAATATTACATGCAGTTTTCTTGCATTTACTTTTTATTCACCCGAAGCTTGATTATATAAGTGAATTACCGTAATATGCGGCCCATAAAGTGCATTCCTCTGTTAGCTTTGTCCTCTAGCTATGATAGAATCAAGACATTTTGGCACACTTGACATTTTGATTGAGTAGTTTCGGTTTGCAGATCGTTGTCAACTGTTGACGGTAAGTATGCTTTAGCTTGTCTTTTCCTCTCTTTTAGGCATTCATCATTTTCTCTTGGGTGTAAATAAGGTTCTAGAGAGAGAAAGACGCTCTCATATCAAACTATTGTGCCTGGAGCTGGTCCAGTTGGAAATCTATATGCTAATCTTGTAAGTATTCCAATTCTTCTGGTGTTAACTGTATGGAATCATGAAGTTCAAATATTCCGTTGGCAATTATTGCAAATTGGTTTGAGCATGATGTCCTAATTTCGGTTTTTGCATCCTGAATATTTATTTCACAATTATGGATCTTGGTAAGTCAATTCTTGCACAGATGACTAAATAAATCATATGATAACTAAAAAGGTAGCTGCTACCAGGATCTCATAACTTGCAACAATCTACTGAGGGATTGTCACTAAAATGTAAATTTTGAGGTTACAGTACTCAGTACTGTTCTTTGAACTGTCCTTCCATGAAAACTGATAGTAAACAGCTCTAATGTCTGGTGGCCTGTGGGAATTTGAAGTCTTACCCTACTGACCTACTCCTAGCTGCCATTAATTCATTATCAAACTTCTGTTTTGCGTTTGTTGTTCTTCTTCTTTTCTTTATCATACATAAATCTAGGATTACACGTTGTCTGCTATGTGCTCCTTGATGATGCGGTTTTTTTTCCTTGTAGTACTATATGTCACCAATGATTTCCTTAATTACATTTGAAAACCAAGGAAGAATGCTTGAAATCGGTACAAAATGTGATTTCACAAGTTGGAAAGGGTTGAGGCCAAACAGCACCTTTCATATCCCTTCTCCACTGAAAGGTGATGCACCTATCTTATCCATTATTGGCAGTTTGATAAAATTATGCAAATATTTATTGAACTAGATTAACCAACCATGCGGCTTTACCCTTGTCCGTCTTAAGTTTATTTTGCGTTGACGCAACTAATCTGTTTCGTAAGATCAGAACTGTTGCCAAGTTCAATCATACTACATGCGAATCATCGTTCGTTCTTTAGAATTACATATCACTGTTAGACACCATAAAGTTTGCAAAATGTTCGCCTATATCCACACTTCACAAAATGCCAGATGTTCCGCATACTCGCAGTTCCAATTACTCATTCTCAAGGACCTTCATAAGGCTATTTTTTGTTTTTTCAGAAAATATGCAGCAGAGCTACATATCTTTTTCAAAAGGCTATATTAGCTCAAGTACCTACTAAAGATGGCATCTACTTCCATGGATGTGCGTAGGAGCGTGAAAAACCTTCAGCAAACTTGTAGCATAACAATAGTCGTTAATCGTCGGCATGGCATCCCATGATGTGTGATGATCGAACACTCCAATGTGCCCCATGTTCTAGTGGGTTAGTACCTACGGTCTCCTGTTCTTGCTCATCTGCAGCCACCGCCCACCCCTGATCAATGTCATCTTCATTCTGCAGGGGGAAATCCATCAAGCAAGTGATAATGGAAACCATATCCATCACATCCCCATCTTGATCGCCCAATCTTATCCATTCATCCTTCGCTATCCTCCAAGATATCTCAAGATCAAAAGTTGGACCAGATTGTTAAGTTCTTAACGTACGTTGATATCAGATGTCATGGTAAGGTAGTAGTCCATTCTTGCAGAAATGGGAAGAACAGAACGTGGTGGACGAACGACTGCTTACGAAACCGTTGTCCAGGCTATTCAAGCTCACTGCACACGTACTATCAAAACTGGGTAAGTAAAAACCTGTACAAATCACAAGAGAGCAAGGTGCAAGCAGAACGAAATTTACCACGCACCCTGAGCTGTCAGGTACCTGTTTTTGCCCAGATAATCTGTCTCTGTTTCTGTTACATGTCGTCATGCAGTCGCATACCCAAATCTTTTCGGAAAGCGAAGTGAAATGCTGGTTTGGTGCGCTGCAACTTTGCATGCAACTAAACGCCCAGTCGGCGATGCGTCTTGCAGGAATAAAGCTTCCCCATCCGCATCCAGCGCCACCGGAGCACAACCACACCACTCATCCACTAGGCCAAAAAGCGGCGGCCGGAGCGTCCCCTCGCCGCCGTCCATTGCCTCAGGTAGCTATCCATCCGGCCTCCGTGACCGTGACCCTTGTCTATCGATCTTGTCGTAAAATGCAAATTCCCCGACAGAGCGGCCGGAGCCGTGCCATGCTTGCTCGTGATGATAAATTGATAGCATCGCCGTCGTCTCCTCGTGGGGCCTGCCTCTTTTGGTGCCTAGCTTGGCTTTCAGCCTTCCTAAGCTTGTCCTGGGAAAAGCCGTACTCCCTTTCGCCTGCACTGTGACTACGCTGGAGTATCTAGGCACAGTCGGCAGAAAGGGTGCTTTGCATTGGGCTAGAGTCGTCCTTGCTCATATCGTCCTAGATACGTTCGTACCTGTGACTGTGTGACGTCGTGTGCGGTGAGCTTCCGGCAACTGTAGGTGATGCTAACGTTGTCGGGTGGTGCCCGTGTAGTAGGCTAGTAGCATATATAGCTGGATGCAACGTTGAGGCCATTTATATCCATGATTATCCTGCCGCTCTACTCTGTGAAGTGACTATATGTACTGTCACGCAAACTTCAAATCATAGATGTGTGCCGACGATTTGCGACCGTTCTTGGCCAAGATCAGCACAACGCACCAAGACGTCCGTGTCCCGTGTGCCGCCGTTGTGCACGCGAGTCGACGTCGGCGCATGCTAACCTTCATTTACAAATAAATTGACTACTTTGAATTTGACTGTTTATATTTTGACTAACAATAAATTGTGAAATGTTTAGTTAATCAAAATAGCAAAAGTGTCATTAGGTTAACCGTCAAAAATACTTTAAGAATATCATATACTTATAAATATTGGCTAACAAATTTATTAGGAAAATTGACGGTCAAACTTTGAACAGTGAAATCATAGTTGTCAATTATTTATGTTAGTGTGACAGTAAATATGTGCAAGAGTAAGGTTTCACTTACCGAATGGGCTTTGGTTACCGAGCCCGCCTGGTAATTGAAAATGCACGGTTATCATGATAACCGCTCGAAATTTAGTTGAAATTCACACAAATTTATTTGCTAAAATTTGAAATTTGAAAAAAAAATGTCAGATTCTACGTTCGATAACCGGTCGAATCGGACCAATTACTGAGCGATTTTCTCGATTTATCGAGCGGTTTTCTCAAATTTTTCGTATTGTTGGTAACCGCTCGGTTTTCTCGATTTATCAAGCGGTTTTCTTGATTTTCAGTGAAGTTCAACAAAAAAACCTAAAAATTAGCTTAATCTTATAAAATCAATAATTAATTCATCTGAGCTTCAAATCAAGTGAAACAAATTTTGTTGGTTTCCTTGTAATATGATCTACATGATAAAAGTATTTATACTCATAAAAAAGTTGAAATTTTTCTGTAAGAAAATGTATTTTTTAAACCAAGTTAAATGCATAGTTTACTCTTTGCTAATCCAAAAATCATGAAACTAATTTTGTTAGTCTTATTACATGATCCTATGTCTTTTAAAAATACATGAACTCATGAATTAGTTATTGTAACATGTAGGATTGTGTAAATATGTTGAGACTAGATTAATTCATAACTGACTCATCACACCTCCAAAATTAGTGAAAGCACTTTTATTAGTTTATTTATACTATGCTTTATGTAAAAATAATAATGGTAGACATGAAAATGTTAATTAAAGTGCTGTTTCTTAACATGTTCACTTTATGCTTGTGAATATTGTAAAAATTATGGAGAAATTAATAAAACTCTAAATGAAGTGAAATCAATTTTAAAGATACGTTCTACATATGAAAAATATGTGTTTGCATGTTAAGCTTTTTCTTAACATGAGTTAATAGCTGAGCCGCACGCTTCAATTTTTTCTTTTTTTCAAACTTCCTCCCTATAGAATATGATGCAAACGATATTATTTTTGAAATTTGTTTTCACAAAAGGTCTTAGAATTGTCTCTAGTTTTTTTAGGATTTTGTTTGAATTTTTTAATTCAAATTTGGTTACCGTTCGGTTTCTAAAACCAAATCAAAGCGTAAGCTCGATAACCGCGAATTTCGATCAGTCGCTATCGATAAATTAAACCCTGCCGAGAAGTACTCCAGGTCACGGGGAAACCTATGGATTGTACCAGCAGACCCAGAGCGACATTGTGTGTTCCAGCTTTCACCTGACTGGGAAGAAAAGAAGTGGCGGTGTTCGATGACGTACAAGCATGGCCGTGTTCGGTGTTTGAGAGATGCCTAGAGTGAAACCAAAATAATCAGGGAAGGCAGCATACAAGCCACATGAATCCACGCGGCGCCCGGGGTGCGGGATGCCGACGCCGCCGGTTCCGAGGTGCGACCGCCTGTGACGCCGCTGCATGCCTCATGGTCACAGTATTTATTGTTCTTCAGCGACTTCGGATCTGCCGGTCTGTGTATCGGCGAGCTGGGCGGCCCCCGAGAAAATATTTTTTTAATAAAAGATTTATGTGAGATTCTGGTACATCAACATATCATTTAATTTAACAATTAGATTAAAGAGGTGAGAGAATACACATGTCATTATAGATAAAAATATTTTTCATATGACACGATACTATAAAATTTACTTTCTCTCTGGAACAGATTGCTTGTGCGTGAAACATCAGGTGCGCCTGCTACCAACCTGGTCCCTCGCCCTCTGAGACGGCCGTGCGACTGTGATCTGGCGTGTTGTGTGCTTATGCCGAATTGCTGATGCATGTCCTGACCTCTGCTGAATCACTTAAGTAGCGCTAGGCTAGAGCTACTCGAATAATTTCGGATTTTAAAAAAAAATTGAAGGGCAGTGGTAAGACCGGTAAGGTCAAAAATCGAAATTTTCAGATCTGATTTTGATTAAATTTGAATAATTTTGACTCAAAATCGGCCTAATTTTTTTTCCATGCCGCTAGGAAGCTCAACATGCCGTACACAAACAAATTCGTTCGTTTATGCTTTTCATATGAGCCAATCTCTGCAAGATACCTACGTCTGCCACTAAGTACTCAATAGTTTCATAACACAGATTTGGGACATGTACATTACAGAAAATTAAGCTCAAGATTCCCTTGCAACTTATTGTACGTGCTTTGTTTGCGCAAGCAAACTCGAATTCGCACGCAGATGCTACGAAAGTACCATGGGGCTAGGACGAGGAGTGTAATCTATCGGTCATCATGCGCCACCAGCGCACACCACGCCCGGGCCCAGCTCCCTACCAACCAGTTGGATATGCAAATAATGCAGCCCAAGCTCCATCGATGGATCGCAGAACACAGAATGCGAGACCGTCGTCTCTTAGCGGCAGGTGCGGAGGGTAGGGCAGGTTGCGCCCATGTGCAACCAATAGGCTCCGGCACCGTGGCAAAAGATAATGCAAGATCGGTTGGCTCGTCTCGTCACAGAGGAGTGAGCTTCACTGCTGCCGCATGCGCTTTCTTTTTTGTTGCTTTCTTGCCTCTGCCAATCGACGGCTCCGGTGCGTGCGTTTTAGATAGATAGGGTAGGGTGGTGGGTGCTCGGGGTCCGTGTACGTAGGGCCCCGGCCGGATAAGCCGCCGCCCGCGAGCACGGAGGGTTGCGGTGCGGTCCTTGCGGAGGGACGCGATGAGATAAAAAGGGAGGCGGCGACGGCGACGGCGATGTGTTGTGCTCCCGGTTTTGGGGCTTTTGGGGCTCCATCGGCGAGAGGGGCCAAGGCTATGCTATACTTTCCTCGCTCTCGTTGCGCTGTTGCTTGTTGCTTCCAGCTTTGGCGAAAAGGATGTATATTCTGTCTTGAATCTATGTTCTGGCATTGTATATATGCTCTCGTAAGCAAATTATATCTCTTTACCGGATAGGCATGTGCTATAACATGAATTATTCTCTTTACTGTGTGGAAAATGATACCGTTAAAAGAATTATTGTTGTAATCTAACTATCCATTTAATAGGGCATTTTTGTAATAATCTTATTATTTGTAAAATTACGACTAATTACCCTTACATGTAAGTTCTTTTCAACCTTGTTTGAGGACAGTGCCCGCACATATTGCTCTGTACGCAGAACTAATTGAATGATGAACTGCACAGCGCTCAAACACGGATCAAAATTCAGAAGGCTAGTAGTTCCGTCGCGTCACCCGCGGACCTCTGCGCCGCGGCGGAGGACATCGAGACGGAGTCGTGTGCGTCCCACGCATGCCCGCCGTTGTACTACGAGTACGGGGACGGCAGCCTCCTCGCGCACCTGAGGCGCGGTCGCGTCGGGCTGGCCGTGGAAAAACTTCACCTTCGCGTGGACGATATGAATCAATGGATATGAATTCGTAAAAATTAATTTAAAATTACGATTAGTACTTTATCTTATTTAAATCTAATTATTTACAAATTATCATTCATTTTATTTTTAATAGTACTTCAATGATACTTACAATATATGATAGAGACGATAAAAAATATCATTAGATTGATCTAAACTGTCTAATTAAAAAATTAGATAGTCCACATTAATTGTTATCCACCATAAAAAAAATTCTCTTTATTGGATTACTGAGCATGCATTCCATGCACCTAAACTATCAATTATGGTGCAAATTATATCGACCAAATGTGTGCTGACACCTTGGCTGATGACATATGGGTGTGTCCCTTTTTCTTCTTCTTCCAGTTCGATCCCATGACAGAGTCAGATTATCTTGTCGCCCCTTCAGACCGGTTCAAGACTCTAGAATACACAGCGTTTTTTCTCGAGCAATCACTGGATTGCCCCTGAGAAATTCAGAGGGTCACTATACATCACGCTTGCGTGTGTTGATGATGCAGCTGGAATGGATTGGTGCTTGACTGACCGTCGCGAGACGACCGTAGACTTGAAGTCGCCGGATCTCTAGATCAACTACGGTTAAAAGCTTCTCAGGCTCCTTTTCATGGGAGAGTTTTGCCGATTCCGATGACAATCGGACCTGTTCATGTGAAATTCTTGTGTTCTAAACAGGCGCACAAGCGTAGTGGTAACTTGTGCAATGGTAATTGATAGGACAATCGCTTTGTACTTTTCAGTGAGGTCCCTATGCCCCAAAGCGACGCCAATCAAAAGCCGACTTGTCAGTCTACCCCCCGGCCGCCGGCCTTATATAAACGACTCATCCGTTGCTTCCGCTTGGCACCCTACCGACCCGCACAACCACTCCCTCCATGATCTCCCTCCTCGCTGCCACGGCGGCCCCCGCCGGCTCGTACATCTCCACGTCTATCTCGGCCGGCTTCCTCTCGTTCCCTGTGCTCCTGTGGGTGGCGGCAAACGTGATCATCATCTGGCTCCTCTCTTCCTCCCGCCGTAGAAACACGACCGTCGCCACCTCTTTGGCTGGACACGCCGACGACGTGCTCAAAGCCGTGGATGATCTCTACCCGTCATCGGAGTACGAGACCGTCGCCGCCATGGGTCTTCAAGCCAACGCGCCGGTGTCGAAGTCAAAGAGGCAGGGTCGAGAGGCAAGAACGGCCAGGAGAACCGATCGCCCCCGCCTGCGCAAGAAGCCAGCCGGCGAGGAGGAGACGAGGAGTACGGCAGCGGTGGAGGCCTGCAGGCTCGACGTCGATGACAAGAAACACGGCGATGAGATGCCTCGGACTGTCGCCGCCGCGGAGGCCAGGCCCGACGACGTCGACGTCTCCTTGGACTCGATGTGGCAGTCCATCGTGCAGCGGCGAGCGGCGCGGCCGGTGGCCTTTCGGAAGAGCGAGACGTGTGACAGCGACGAGCTGCCGCGGCTACAGCGTGCGGCCGACACAGCCGCGGAGCGCCGAGACAGGCGGAAGTCCGTCTCGGCGGTCAACAAGGCGGCGGCCCCGCCGCCACCACAGGCGGCACCGTCGGCGGCCAGGCAGCTGGGGTGGCGCACGAGGGAGGTGCTCGTGATGGCGCAGGACGAGCTGCTGCGCCGCGCGGAGAGTCTCATCCGGCGGCACCACCAGCACCTGCGCCTGCAGCGGCAGGAGTCCGAGCAGCGCCAGGCCATGGAGCTGCAGCGCGGCCGCCCGGCTCTCATCCGCGTCTAGCCAGCCGGCCGGCGTCACACAAACACCCATGCACGCTTCATCAACCGATCGAGGCACGCGTCCACGCAAGGCCATGTACAGAAAAAAAAATAAGAAGCCATCTACGTGCCAGAGACAGCAGCCGCAGCAGCAGCATCGATCAAGGGACAAAAGTGGCTGCATGCCTTTAAATCATCGGATGAGAAGATGGAAGATATAATAGCTTACGTACGCCTGAGACCATGTTTGTGCATCAGAGCACTCATCATGTACTGGACCCTCCTTGAATGTAGATTAACTAGAGAGATCATATGTGTTACTAAGGTCATATATGTTTGCATGTAAGTTAATTAACCTCTAAATAAATGGAGAGGCGTTTTGGTTTGGTATATGCATTTATGTCCCCGTTTCATAGTTTTGATCATGTCTCTTGTTCGCTACTCACTCGGTCACTCCTGGTGTTCATGTTTCCTAACATAGCGCGGTTAAGGCATGCAAAATTTGGAGTCTATAATAACTGTTCGTACTTTGATAACAACAACATTTTTGGCTGCGTTGCAGAGAGCAATGATCAAGCTGGGTTCGGCTGATCGCATGATTTTGATTTGTATGCAAGACTTTTTCCTTGAAGATGAGACTGTCAGGTGGAAAGAGCTGGATTGGGCTGCAGGGTTTGGTGAAGATCGCAATCATAGGCTCTCGTAGGGGGACACACCAAGGCACAGAATGACAAGATAGCCTGTACGAAGTTCACCTTTGCACCGGCTTGTGTCTCAACAGTGCTGCACCAGTAGTGATTCTGCGCTAAGACCTATGAGCCTAGCACACCGGCAACAACCAATTCTCTTGGCAGGCGAGCAGGCGACAAAAAGGTCGTCCTTTTTTTTGCCCTTTCGCAGGCTCAATGGGTTTGCTTTAAACTAACAGCACTTAAGGCATGTTTGGTAGGCAGGAATTCCGTAGGAAATAGAGCGATTCCGTCGAAATTTTCGTTAACGCCGCAAGGGCTTTTACTATTTAAAGGCGAATCATCTAAGTATTAGATTTCTAAGAGTTTTACGACAAACTTTAGTACTGCATCATCCACTTACTATATTTCTCATATATATATATATATATGGGCAGCCAGAGGGCTAAAGAACAAGTTGTTTATTGACTCCAGTTGTTCACACCATATGACTAGAGATTTATCATGGTTCTTCAGTCTCAACCTGTAAAGCGACACAAGTACATCATATTCGAGGATGATCAGGAAGGAATGGTGAAAGCTAATGGTATGCTAAGGGTGAATGGGAGTTTCACTCTTAATGATATGGCTTTAGTGGAGCATCTAGGATACAACATTCTCTTTGTATCTCAGTTGTTAAATGATGACTTGGAAGTGTGTTTCAAACGTATTTCTTCTCGAGTTCTTGATTCTTCTGGCGTTTTGATTTGTCAGATTTCCAGAGTTGGAAGAGTTTTTAGAGCTGATTTTTCTAAGCCTCTTGGTTCTTCTCGTTGTTTGATTTCTCAACCTCCTTCTGAGCTTTGGATGTGATATAGGAGACTATAGCACATGAGGTTTGATTTGCTTACTCATTTGAGTGTCCTAGGCTTGATCCGAGGATTGCCCAAGCTCAAGTTTGAGAAGAATCTTGTTTGTGCTTATTGTCAGTATGGCAAGATGGTTACCGCCTTCTATCTACCAGTCAATCTAGTGATGACTAAACAACCGGGAGAACTTCTTTATATGGATACTGTTGGTCCTTCCCGGGTTTGTTCGACAGCTGGGAAATGGTATGTTATTGCCATTGTTGATGATTACTCTCGCTACTCTTGGGTCTTCTTTCTTGTGAGCAATGATGAAGTATTCTCACACTTTCGGAGCTTGGCTTTGAGATTGTTTAAGGAACTTTCTGGTGCATTTAAAGTAATTCATAGTGATAATGGCACCGAGTTTAAGAACTATCTCTTTGATGCTTTCTGTCTTAAGCATGGCATTGAGCATCAATTTTCTATCCCACATGTTCCTCAGCAGAATTATGTGGTTGATAAGAAGAATCGCACTTTGGTGGAGATGGCTAGGACGAGGCTCGATGAGCATAAGACTCATAGAAAGTTTTGGACAGATGCTATTAGCATATCTTGCTATATCTCCAATTGGATTTTCTTGCGTTCAATTTTGATTTGACTTCTTATGAGTTGTGCTTTGGAAAGAAGCCGGAAGTTTCACATTTGAGAGTTTTTTTTACTACGATGCTTCATCCTAAAGCGTGACAATCTTGATAAATTTGAGTCACGTTCTTTCGATAGTATTTTCTTAGGGTATTTGCTTCATTGTCATTCTTACAAGGTTCTTAATCTTGACACTAACATCATCATGGAGTCCTATGATGTGACCTTTAATGAATCAACCTCTTGTGCTAGACCTGTTCTTGAGTGTGCAGGTGATCAGGAGATGAGCGAAAACATCTTTGTAGATGACGACCTTCCAGCTCTTTGGGATCATAAGGATGATCCACTAGTTCCTACTATCACGCTCGTTCTCGAGCTGGTTCCTGCCTCTTTTACGCCGGTAGAAGGTTCTACAGCCTTTACTTCCACTTCAGCTACTTTTGAGCCTACACTAACAGTGTTTAAAGGGGAGATAATCTCACAGTGCAAAGCTCCTTAACACATTTAGCGGCGACACCCTTCACAGATGATGATCGACGACATCAATGAAAGGAAACTATGAGCAGAGAGTTCGAGATGTCGATGATGGATGAGCTCAACTTCTTCCTTGGACTACAAATCAAGCAATACAAGTAAGGTACATTTGTCCACTAGATAAAGTACACCAAGGATTTGTTGAAGAATTCGACATGAGTGATGCTAAGCCCTTAGCGACACCGATGGCTACCTCGACCGTGCTCAATCCAGATGAGGATGGCGAGGAGGTGGACCAACGAGAGTACATGAGCATGATTTACTCCCTCATGTACTTGATGGTGACAAGACCTGATATCCATTTTGTCGTTTGTTTGTGTGCTCGCTTCTAGTCATCACTGAGAACGTCTCACCTCCAAGCAGTGAAACGTATTATAAGGTACCTCAAGCATACTCTCGAGTATGGTCTTTGATTTTCTGCCTCATCTTCTCTTTCTCTTTGAGGTTTTTTGGATGCAGATTTTGTTGGCTGTAGAATTGATAAGAAGAGTACCTCTAACACTTGTCATTTCTTGGATATTTCTCTTGTGTATTGATCTTCTCGTAAGTATTCTAGCGTTGTGCAGTCTACTACTGAAGCTAAATATGTAGCTACTACTAGCTGTTGCTCATAGATTTTATGGATGGTTGCTACTTTGAGGGATTATGGGTTAGACTTCAAGAGTGTGCCACTTTTGTGTGATAATACCAGTGCCATAAGCCTTACAAATAACCCACTTCAACACTAAAGAACCAAACTTATAGATGTGAGATTCTACTTCTTGTGAGACCACAATAAGAAGCGAGACATTAAGTTGAGCTACATAGCACCTAATACCAGCCAGCCGATATCTTTACCAAGCCTGTAGATATAACAAGATTTGCCTATTTTAGAGGAGAGCTTGGACTGTGTCATCCCTATGGCATTATGTGAGGGAGAATTGTTCTTGTACATAATTTATTTTACTTTTGTTGCATTTGCATTGTATCTTATCATGTAAAATAAATATAGTGGTTGAGCTTTGACTTGTATGTCTTTAGCATTTCTTATTGCTAGTCTTAAATTTGGCCTAAGTTGAGTAGTTGTGCGGAGCAAGCTTTTAATTTTAGATTTCTCTTGATGCTTTGACATGAAACATTTCAAGCAAGCTAGCTTTTCTAAAGATGAAGATTGACGATTTTATGAATCATGTAGACTATGAAATTCTATATTCTTGATCACCATATTCATAATTACTTTGGCTTAATCAATACTTATGATAAGACTAGTTCGATGAATATCTTGTTCTAGGCATCTTGGTTCATGATAGTGGATAGGGAAATATTGCACTATTGTTTCTGTCTTCGTCAAATGTTTAGCTCATGATAGAACATTTGTGGAACATTTGTCCCTTTTGTCATAAATGCACTACTTGATTTGATCATATGAAAACTTGATAATATATGCAAATTAGAACAATTTTGAGAAATCAAGTTTTCTGTACTAAAATATAATCCAATACAGTTATCTTAAAGCCTCGAGATATTTACCATACCTAGTCACGCGATACTTCGCTTGGATAAGAGGCAACCTGAGGATAAAAAGAAAAAAAAAGAAATGTGCTTCAATGCTACCATTTTTAATCACTTGATCTAACTAATTCTTGGTTTCATATGTGAGCGTTTGTAAAATCCATTATCATGAATGCTTGTTTGTCTAGTTTGAGATTGAAATTTGCTAGTTCTTAATGCTTGTATTGCCTCGGCACGAGTGAATACTTATGTGGTGATCTCATTTAACATGATTCAGCTATATGAACCTAAATGAGCCAACAATTCTTCAGTTTAGCCCGTGCAGCTTCATGTTCTTATGTAATTATATCTTTTTGAGCCTTTGTACGATTGTGAGCTGCACATTCTACTCTCTGTAGCCCTCTGTTGCTTCTAACATTTGCAAATGCTTTGTGGTATACTTGTGAAATCTTATTAGAATTGCATGTTCATGTATTGCATGGTGTTTTGTCCTTGATATTTGCGTTGCCAAAGGAGGAGAAAAAAAATATGCACTAAGCCACAAAGAAGAATCTTGCATAATGGAAGGTGGAGAAAATCTAAAAATATGTGCATTCATCAATGGGGAGCATTTGTGCATTTTTGAGCTTTTGGGTTCTTGGCTAAGTCTTTACCTCTCTTCGGGCTTTCGCAATCCTTCTATTGCCAAGTGACATTTTCTGTTCTTTCTTGAGTCTTTGGTCACTTGGATGAGCTTCTCTCGTTGGATTTTATTAAACCAAATCTTTATGCTTTGATGGTTGTCAATGCACTCATCAAGAGGCAGATTGAGAAACCAAGTGAAAATATGCCTTGGTTTATTTGTGATGAATGATTGACAAGATTGTAGTATTGGTTTGATAAGTTTTGGGCTGCATTAGCATATCTATATGTTGCAAATATAATCATGTCTGATCAAAGGTGAAAAAGAAATGGAGGTTATGTTTTTGTCTCTGAGTTTAGGGAAATTGTACTTACTGGATGGTCTGGTGTGTAGGAAATTATACACACCGGATAGTCCGATAATCAGAGGCAGTGCACATCAAAACTTTTTTTCTATATAGAGGCAAAACTTGGATTGTGCACCGGATAGTCCGGTGTTTAAGGGATATGAACAGTAGAGCATTTTCCAAATAGGTATATTTTTTGTGTTAGGTGGAGTTTGACCCATAGAATGGTCCGGGGATGGAGCTCAGTACACACCGAATAGTTTTTCAGAGAAGTTTGTTTTTGATGCCAGAGAGAAAATGCACACCGGATAATCCGGCGATGAGTAGAGTGAACACTGGAGGGAGCACCATACCATTTATCAGAGAGGTTGCGAAATGGTGTAGGATGCAAATGTACTTACCGGATAATTTGGTGATGAGTTTGGTACATATCGGAGGTTTCACTAGAGTGTTTTCTAGAAGGTTTTCAGCAGAGAAATTAGTGCACACACTGGATATCTAGTGTTCAGAGACGGGTACACACCGGAACATCCGGTGTTCACAATTTTTCATGGATTTGATCTTTTGACAGGGATTTTGATGTTGGGCTAATTAGAGATGTTATTGGAGGTTTGGAGGAACATGTTTGCTTGTCTAATATTGTGCAGGTGATGGATGTAACTTGGCGATCGATGGCAGGATGATCAGGGCCAAGTAGGGAGTTTGGTATTGGATGATCAAGGAGGCTGGACAGAGTCAAGGGTGATCCTAACTGTATACATGGAGGTCAAACAAAGTATAGAAGGAAGGATGAAGATGACGTGGTGACAAACTTAAGTGAAGAGGATGTCAGTGCAAGTGATAAGACAACCCGAGGGATCAGGAACGGGAGTCACGCTTTGAGAAGCATGTGAGGTGGTTTCGTGGTTTGACCTTAAAACCATAGATGGATGGAGTGCACATGGCATCATTGGGAAGCAAGCATCGAGACAAAGCTAAGTCATAAATGTGTCATTGTCGTTCTATGGACGGAGCGGAAAATAGATAAAAAAAAAATACCCCGATGGTAGGTAGGATGCCATTGTAAGCAAGGGGTACTTTAGAAACAAGAAAATTTAAGAGCTAAGATACCTCCCTAGGCCTATAAATATAGAGGTAGAGCTGTAGGAGAGGGGTGAGCTAGCCATTTGAGACACTAGTGATAGGTTTTAGAGGAGAGAAGATGATAAGCTTAGCCTTTGTAATATGTTAGAGCTTTTGTGAGAGTAAAATACTTTGTAATCTGTCTAAAATAGGGCTGACCTCTATACTTAATGAAATTGATTTTCTCGTATGAGCTTGTGTTCATCTACTTCTAGACTCCTTTTGATTCCCTTGCTTCTCTTGCAAGTTTTTCATTTTCGGTTGTGATTTTCGTTTTCCTTTTGAGATGTAGTTTTTCCACCCTTGTGAAGTTGATCTCTTTGTTGCTAAGGGTATAAAATGCACGTACAATGGTACAAAATTGGGTCTCGCATCCCCTTACCTCTAAATCATCAACTTAGAGAGTTTCTTCACCCGGTGACCATCTTCTTGAGTTTCTTTCAAAGTTGCAAGCTTTTTGTGACTAAGGTCATGAATGGTCTTAAATAGAACCATGCGTTCATATCTCATCCATGGAGTCACATGTTATCATTTCTTTTCTATGTTTCTCTCTATTTACTTTCACTTTAATTTTTAAGGTGTGTTGGGTGAAACAAAGGACAAAGCCATCCAATTTGAAACAATTTGGTGAGACGCCTATTCATCCCTCTCTAGTCATCCATCTCAGCCTACACTTTTATACAAGCCTTCTTGATCTATTGTCATGAAACATCTCAAAGAGGAAATGGAAACTTGAAATTGACTCGTCGTGGACTCTCTATCCTATTATCTGCTGACACTACTACAGAACAACATATCAGTGTCGATTGAAGAACAGCTTCACTGTCGATTTTTCAACCGACACTCTTTACTCGACACTGATAATTGACTACTATCAGTGCCAGTTGCCCACCTGATACTATTGCTATTTCCAGAGAATAAAAAAAAAGGAAAAATTGGCTGTGACGGGAGCGGCATCCAAGCGGCTCAAAATCGAGCCGACTCAGATGCCGCTCCCTCCGCTACTCCTCCACCGCTCCACCGCCGCCACTACCGCCATCGCATGCTCAAATCAAACACATCTCATCCATACAACACATCTCACAATCAAATTCAATACAACAACGCAAGAATCGACTTATCTCGTTCATACAACACATCTCACAATCAAATTCAATACAACACAGGGAAGGATAGTGCGGGTGTCCGGTGATCTGTGCCTTCACTTGCTCCAGCAGATCCGCTAACGGCGGGGGAAATGGCACTGCCAGGGGCGAGCCCGCTCCACTAGCGACCCTGGATGCCTCTTTGGCCACAGCGGTGGTGTCCCCAACCCGCGAGATCACCAGGTGGATGCTGTATAGATCCTCCATGCCCACCACTCCTGCGAGCACAAATAGATCCAAGTGGCACCGCTTTGCCGCTGCACTGCTCCGTCGCTTGCACGCGTGCCATCAGAGCTCCTCTCTCGCCTCCTCTGCCCCTCTATCCATCTCTGTGAGCAACCCCAGCCAGCAGAGCTCCTCTCTCGCATCCTCTGCCCCTCTCTCCATCTTCTCTGCCCCTCTCTCCATCTCTCCATGAGCTCCTCTCTCGCCTCCTCTGCCCCTCTCTCCATCTCCGTGCTCCTCTCTCCATCTCTCTGTGAGCTCCTCTCTTGCCTCCTCTGACCCTCTCTCCATCTCTGTGCGCAACCTCGGCTAGCAGAGCTCCACGCAGGCGTGCTGGCCAGTCTCTCTCCTCAGCTCCTCTCTCGCCTCCTCTGCCCCATTCTCCATCTCCGTGAGCCACCCGTCTGCTTGTGGAGGAAAGGAGAGAGAGAGAGAGAGAGAGAGAGAGAGAGAGACGGAAGAGATAAGACTATATCCAACCATATTCCCTTCATTTCGTTCCCTTCCCGATTCCCCTCCCCATTCTTATTCCCTTTATTTTCTCTCATCTCCAACAGCTTTTCTTCGAAGGGATTCGTGAAGTGAAAGGAGAAAGAATCCTGTCTTGAAGGGAATGATTTTGAGAATCCCTTCGTAATAGGAACCGTGAAGGGAAATCATTGGAGCGCTGAAGGGAACGAAAATCCCTTCATGAAGGGAATTTGATCCCTGACGGGAATCCCTTGGAGATGTCTAAGGATGAGCCGAACTTGAGATCGTGAGCTAAAGTTAGATTGAAATTAAAAATCGGGTTCAAAGTATCAGTGCCGGTTCTAACCAAAAACCGGCACTGATACCGACTATCAGTGCCGGTTCTAGCCACGATCTCAAGTCTGGTTCTTATCGATTCTACCTTGGTTCACGCACGAGAGTTTAAGAACCGATACTGATACGTATTCAGTCGCGTTTTCTTTTGAACCAGTACTAATCTAATGCTACTTTTGACTCGTTCTGTAATAGTGCGATCCATTTCACAAAGCACTTCTATATGATGAATTATTTACTGCTTGGTGCAGGCTACAAATTTACTAGTCTAAATTAAAGGCGTATGTGCATAAGGTTTGACTCAGATCATACGTGTGTTGATGGATATTGCTTGTAGTATGTATGATGACACTTGCACGCAAACGCAACGTGAAAGACTAGTCCGAGCATGCATGATGCACCCTGATTAGCCAATTACTAATTACCAAAATCGTCCTAATTAGTGATACATGGCCTTTCATGATCGTGTCAATTAAATTCACGCCGTGCCACTTGTACTCGCAAAAAAGAAAATTAAAAAAAAAATCAAGCCGTGCCATTTGAATGGGACTTAGCTCCATTCTTACAAGAAATTAGAGCTTTTAATTGGATGTTAACCAACCGCGATCAGATAACTGGCAGATACATTGTTTATTTATATTCCAGCACTGATGGGGGATAGCTGATGTTCAGAGTTTGTTTATCCACTATTAAGTAAGTTTTCAGATGATAAGCTGCTAATTTTGTTACAGTATTTAGGCTTAATATAACGAAAAGTCACTGTTCTTCGCTACCTCAAGTGAAATTTGTCGAACAAAAAAGGGGTAACTAAAATGCACTCAATTATCCATTGCTTTGCAGTCAAGTAAGCACTCCAACTAGTCTGGATTCTGAACCATGATACGTGTGCCATTAATTTAACCCAAGTGGTTGTTTGCATGCAGTCAGTGACAAAGGCTGATGTGGGTGGATCACCCAGTCTAGCAAAACGATCAATTTTGTTTTCCAGTTAAATACTTTTACTCCTCTCATTTTCACCTAACAAAAAGGGCCTAAATCTCTGGATTGGATTATTGAGTTTGTGAGTGGTAAAAAGGTAATTGTGATCTGGAAGGGCAACCATTAGTTAGGTTGCTGCTTGTCACCTAGCCTTATCTCCTTCTGTAGAAAACCATTGTCTAACCATTATCTTGCTTGACTTCGCCATGATTTTTAAAGTTGACTATATTGACTCATGCTGCCATAAAGCATGGTATAACTCCTGGGATGCTAACACCTGTATTGGTGATAAAAGATATATTGATTATTTACCTTTTGGTGCCAATAGTCACTTCAATAGCTGCTAGTACATTTTTTTAATTTGTTGTAATCCATTCAAGTTAATTACTGGTTTAGTCCGTGTTATTATGCCCTAGTGTCCACTCGTGCTGTTCTTATTGGTCTCCCTGTTTCCATTTTCAAGATGTCTGTTGATGATGGTAGAAATTCAGTCTAGTGGTCCTTAGGCAATCATGCATGAAATCAAATCCATTTTCTGTCATTTTACAGTGTTTTCTCATCCTTTTGGGTGTCCACTCGTGAATTTACGTTTTTTTATTTCAGTTTTTTTAGGTTAAGGGTTGGAACTTGGGCATGATCACTGATCTTATCTAAAAAAAAAAACTAATAAAAATCACCCTAGCTCATTAAATGCAAAAACAAACGTAAATACCTTACCTTTTGCCCTTTTTGATCAGTCAAAGATCGAGTTAAATATATAAAATGCGGTCACTAACTCACCCTACGTCAGAAACATAAAATTTTCTCTAATGATCTACTGATCTCTGGATGAACATGCTTTCGTAACTGCTTACGCCGTTTGTATTGAAGCATCGACTTAGCTAGCCTGATCTGTGATCTACGTGTAATTGACTTTAATTTATACAACCAAAGAATAACTATTGTGAAATATATATCTGCAGCTCACGCACTGACATTTTACTTTCATTAATTTAGGACTTCTTTTACATGAACTAAAGAGTAATTGATTAATTAACTAATTGCAGTCCAATTGATAAGGCACCGATTTATTTCCTTACGGGGCGCAAGTGTTTTCTTTTCTTTCCTTTTCTTTTATCGGACCAGGCGCAACTTCAAATCCAACGCGAATCTGCACCAACATGTGCTCAATGATTTCTACTACTTTTCTATAGACTTTGGCCTGCAGTTGCGGCACAATTCGAACCACGGTTAGTCAAAATCACACTGATGTTCTTCATCAAATGACTAGTAATTAAGAGTAGCATTCAATTCAGATATGGATTTTATTTAAGCACTGATCTTATGAGGGGGGACATGCGACCAGTGACAGGCTAGCACCTAATTGAGCTCCAACTTGCACTCAGACAGCTTCACAAGCATTATATATTCTGGCGAGAGCAATAGGCAGCAAACTAGGTCAGAAAACTTGTAGTTAGTCATATCTGAGTCACATGGTTTTGATTTTTGACACGTTGCAAAGATAAATATGCATCAATCAGGCGTTCATTTTATGCTAACGAAAATCCCGCCCCAGTCCCCCATGACTGGTTTTCCGGCCATGCTTTGTGAAGAAGAAAGATAATCAAAATAAGTCACATGGTTTTGACATGCCACTAGATAGACATAGAGCATTAGTGTTATTCAATTGGCTATTCAGGGAAATGACAACATCGGTTTGAGTGGTCTCTTAAGATGGACTACTTCAAATATAATTAAATTAACCCCAGTACATAACCAACATCAACACTATATGTGTACTTCACACCAATTTTCCATGCAACTGATTTTCTTTTTCGAGAAGGTGCTTGCACGTTTTTCATTAAGAGAGTTTAGATGTTTACAAACGCCATGCATGAAACTAGTGAGATTTGGATATCCATAGTACTATGTCTAGTGGGACAATTGAGCAAGTTGCTGTACAGAGTTCAACACGCCTGAGTCTCCTGCACAACGTCAGAAAAGAAAAGGCCACCAGATGCATTGTGAAGTCACCCAAGATCATCACCGAGATGGCGTCATACATTGCATATCGATCATCAAACGGTCTGCTTCACTTAACTTGCGATTAATTTGTCGCCTAAGCCATGTCACTCGTTCGTATTTTGGTGGTGTCTGGCTCACGATTCACGGCTTGAAATTGAACGAACTTTGCAGGTCAGAATAGATTTCAGAGAGGAACAAGGTGTGGAATTGATGAACAGAGTACTAGTAATCCTAAAGCTCGTGCCGCAACCAAACATGGCGCAACAGTCTCTACTGAATCTCTGCAGATTTCTTGTCCAGGATCAAATACTACACGAACTACATACTACAGAGACTAGAAAGCTAGTTATCCCTGAGTGAAATGGGAGGTAGAGGTTATCTGCGAGCATATCCGGGAGTTGGTTTGCCGGTCGGCTAGCCATTGATTTCCTGGCAGTTGGCGCCCCGGATTCAAACACGCAATTGCTTGGTATTTGCCGGCCATCTCCATGACTCCTTGGTGTCCTTGACTTGACTGCATACTTGGTAGTACTAGTAAGCGTGCACGGGGAATTGTTTGGGGTGCAGTTGGATTAGATCGAGAGGTCGATGGTATTTCCTTGATTAACTGCACTAATTAATTAGGTCATCCGGACTTTCCTAATTGATGGGATTAATTGATTGGGCTTTTTAGTTGGGACAAATTAATCGGCAATTGATTGAGGGTTTCTAAATCAATTGTGATGACGTGCAACGTCATTGGAGCAACGTGGACCATTTGATCTAGATGAGTGGATAACCGAGATTGCTTTTGTCAGTCAAACTTATTTTTTTATATTTGTATAGATATAGATTAGAGCTCTATGTTGGCGCCTTAACCGCTTCAAATTATATATTCCATTTCACGAGTGTATACAAGTCAAGCAAGAAAGGACGTTTCGGTGAGTGATGATGTTTCCGTAGTTGTAACAATCTGAATATTATTTAGTTTTGTTCTCAATTAATGAAATATCATGTTCAGTATAGTTAGAAGTGAGAAAAAAAAGAAGCTACAGATGTTTCATAGGTAACATCATTCATATTCTTTCAGAGAAATAATCTTGTCATTTCGCTAGTTGCATCCTCTCACCATCTAAAGATTCTAGAGATTGACTTTACGGACGTAGCATCAGTGTTGACACTTCTCACTGGAAAATAATATGCCATCTCGTTTACACATCTTAGTGAAAAGGCATAAATAGATGGTTTAATTTCCTCATTCTGTAGCGAGAATTCATCTCTGACCCGCCTGCTTTTTTGTTGTACTGTTTTAGAGTGTCGTGACGAGATTTCTAATACTGTTGGCAAGTAGTATAGTTTGTTGTGTTGTACTGCACTTTTTGCAAAAGAGATGTAGTCATCCTTAAGGCTCGTTAATTGAGAGGTGATGGAATCAAATCCTAAAAACCTATAAATAAACTTATTCAACGTGTAGTTAGTGGGATTCAAACCATGGCCACGAGCCACGACACCTATTCACTTGAACTAGCCACCGCTTGGTAACACGATGTCTGTTAAGTTGTGTTTGGTTGTTAGATAAGATTGATGGGATATAGTTATCCATGTTTTGTTAGATTGGATGGTCTAATTTCTTGTTTGGTAGTATGGAAAGAGTGATCTAATTTTTTATTTAGTTAGATAGGTAGAATTTAGATGGGGTTAACTAAAATTTTTTAGAGCTCTTTTGTCATATATTTAGTTTTTTTTATCAAAATATAATCATGCGAGATTTTATTTTATTGATTTAATTACGATAAATACAATAGTACAATCAGATCACAAATCAGATAAACAGTTTAGAAGATAATATCATTTAAAATATACTAAAAAATTATATTTAGTCTAACTAACCAGAATATATCACATCAGTAAGGATAAAACTTATACATAATATGCATAGTTACGTCCAGCAGTTTTTTGAATGGATTTATCTAGCATCTCATAAGAATATCCCCTCTATATGATCATTTTATTCCGTTTGCTCTCCAACTAAACACGTCAGAAAATTAGATGAGCATCTTTCATCTAGATCTCTCTAACCAAATACACTGTTATAGAATGCAGATGATAGGGCCCAGAAGCGTGCAGCTGCTAGAAAACTGCAACTTCAGTGCCAGGACTGGTTGCTACTGGATGATCATTATATTGGAAATTTGGATGATATTGTCCGATCATGAACAGTTCCGCTTCCGTTTCTAAACACAGACGGTAAAGATTACAAGTTTGTGCGCCGTGCTAGCTGAATTCTTGTTCTCTCATCTGCCGGGAAACGAATTCGACATATAAGTCGGGTACTCATGCTCGTGGTAATCAGGGATTAAACACAGCGCAGCAATGATGTCAACAGCAAGAACTGGCTGACATTGTCATCAGCCCTACCAAAATAAACAAGGTACTGCGTGCCTGTCAAATAATGCAGTGCCTATAAACATTATCCCAATTGTCTACTCTGTAACAAACATGAATAAACTGAATAATGATAAAGCCGGCCGGCGTGTATTTCTCATGTTTGTGCCACCTCAAATCATTCGGAGGATATGTACTCAATTCTTGGATGAGCAATAAACTGAGGAATCAGCTGGTGACTTGTGATTGAACCGGCGATCAATTGATCAACAGCAACATGCATGGCCTGAAGCATTGGTTTAGCAGCCAAGGGGCAGGGCAGCCTCCCTGCCTGGAAATCTCAAAACATGCTGCCTGAAAATGAGCTGTATAATTTACGGTAAATCGCCGATGCTGTTTCTGTTTGCACAAGATGGGAAGCTAGTGTTGAAATATAGATAAGCGTGCTTACAAATAAGTTAGTTTGAATCAGCCTTTGTATAGATATACGGCTGTTGTCCATATTCTGTAACTCGTCTCGTCCGTCAACAGATATTGTTGCTCGGTTAGGATCCAGAGTGATTCAAACGTGACAAACATGTATATCTCTAATTCAACAGATATTGTTATTTTCAGCTAGGTTGCTTCATTTGTGTAGAACAATGCCGTTACAGACGCAATTAATAAACTATATGGCACTAGTCTTCGAACTCTTGGCACGCCGAATTCAAACCTCCAATTTGCTCGATCTTTGCCTACCGTGTCCTTGACCCTTGACTAGACATATTAGCGCTACGTTTCATCACCTTAACTGCCTCAAATTATATATTCCATGTCATGCCACTACTAAAAAAATACAGACGTCTTGCACATAGAAACCTACAATTGCTTGATCTTTGCAATTGATTGATTTCTTGGCATGCATGTATATATATATACAGGTCAAACAAGAAAAGTTGTTCAAGTGGTTGACGGTGCTTACATAGCAACAATCGGAATAGAATTTAATCTTGTCCTCAGTTAATAAAGTGCCGTGTTCAACATGATTGGAAGTACGTTCGCAAAAAACAAAAAAAAGGCCGGAAGTATAAGAACGACAGGTTTTTCATATTATTTCAGAGAAATATTCTGGCCATTTCCCTAGCGGATACCGATGGCATTTCATGCTGGTTTACTTGATGCAGGGGAAATTTCTGATTGGTGCTCGGATTGCGGTGGCTGCGTCACGCCATGCACGATGAGTTGTGCAGCTGATGATGTGATGGGATTGTTGCAATAGGAAATAAAAATAGAGACAGAAAGTAGAGAATAAAATTCTTGTATTGATTCAATGAAATATTTACACATATATATAATGAAAGGTGCTATTGGAGAGATTAAATAGCCTCCCTATCACCCCTCCACTGGTGGCCTATTTCCTGTTTTCTATCAATATAAATTTTAAAGATTTTCAGGCTCCTTTCTTCAAACTTAAATTAGTTGACTGGATCTTTTCCACGGAAGCTTTTCATGTGTTTTTATTATCTTTGTTGGAGTACAGGATGATTTGCTCATGGAACATTTCGGGGATTTACTTCGATTTGTGAGGAGCCGCGTCTGTAAGTTGCAGAAAACTTAAATGCCAAATTCTGTGAATGTTATTACCCATGGGAATGTGCAGAAAAAAATGATTATCCGTATTCTCTTTTTAGCTGAAGACCTGATATTTTAGCGCCCAAATATTGCTGATGTCGAGCCAGCTGTGAAAAACTTCTCCATGAAGTGGAGAAGTGCTCTGGAGTTCACGCATAATGAAATTGTAACTTCTTGCAGTAACCTTTTGTCTGGTATGGCGATTCTAAAAGCAGCAATGACTCAGTTGCTAAATGACTACAACAGACTCTCAGAATGCGTGAAAAAATTCCCAGGGGGTTCAGCTTTGAACAGAAATCCTGTTTCCATTACCTCGATTTCATATGAAATCAGGAAATACTCAAGAACAATCTAATTGCTCATCATGGTGTCCAAGAAAAGTTATAAAAACTATCAGCATCCATACTTTTTTGTACCTTCCTACCAATATGTGCCAATTGACGGTTGTAGTTTGATTTCAAAATTAGGAAACTGTCGAGAAAAAGTTTGGATATTTTTTTACTTTATGACCGTTATTATTATTGCTCATTTTAACGTATTTTATTATTAGTATATTATTGAAGGTTGTCAATCAGACATACTTGACAACAATGACTATGAAGTACCTATATTATTTTCCGAAGTTTACCGAATGCAAAAATACGCGGTTCTCCATGAAAGAGAAGTTTGTTCTGTAGTAACAGGTAGAAGTTAAAGTGATTAGCAAGAATATAAAAAAATAATGTGCTACAGATTTACTGGATGGTTACCAAGTTTTAATTTTGGTAATTTTCTTTATGTTTTTCATGGAAAATTGTCAAGTATCTAAGGTTACATGCATTTTTCTTGTATTTACTTTTCCTTCACCCGAAGCTTGATTATACGAGTGAACTACCATAATATGGGGCCTATAAAGTGCATTTCTGTGTTAGCTTCGTCCTCTAGCTATCCTATAGACAAGATATTTTGGCATGCTTGGGCTTGACATTTTGGTTGAGTAGTTTCGGTTTGCATATCATTGTCAACGGTTGACAGTAAGTATGCTTTAGCTTGTCTTTTCCTCTTCTTTCCTATGACACTTATCATTTTCTCATGAATATAAATAAGGTTCTGGAAGGAAAAAGGACGCTCCCATGGAACTACTGTGCCTGGAGCTGGTCTAGTTGAAAACTCGATATGCTAATCTTGTAAGTATTCCAAAGTCTTCTGGTTTTAACTGGATGCAATCGAGAAATTCAAGATTTCCCTTGGCAATTTTTGCAAAATTGCATGAACATGATGTCATATTCTCGCTTTTGCACCCTGAATGTTTATTTCACAATTATGGATCTTCTGGTGAGTCAATTCTTGCACAGATGACTAAATAAATCATAAGATAACTAAAGAGATGGTTGCTGCCAGATCTCCGAACTTGTAACATCAATTGAGGGATCTCATAATGCTATTGAAGCGAGGCCTCAACTCGCTGGTTAGTCTTAGGGTTTTGCTGATTTGGAAACACCACAATTACTACGTGTTCAACGGTGTAATGCCAAATGTTCAAAGGGTCTTATGTATAGCGGGTGAAGAAGCTCAACTCTAGAGTTTGGCTGGGGCTAGAGGTCTAGTACAGCTAGCTGCGGGCTAATCCTTGCCCTAGTGAGTTTCATGGTCGTTTTGTACTGATTGTGGTGCATCTGTGACTTGTTATGATGGGTGTGTTGTACTTTAAAACTTTCTTTTTTAATGCAATGATACATAACTCTCTTGTGTGTTCGAGAAAAAAAGAAGCTATGTATCTTTTAAAAAAGCTATATTAGCTCATCTACCTAAGAAAGATGGCCAACTCATCTTGTGCCCTATAGTTCCATGGGCGTGCAAAGAAGCATGATGAATCTTCACCAAACTGGTAGAATACCAGAGCCCTTGATCGTGTGTGCGCCAACCCCTGATGAGTGATGTATTCATGTATCCCATGTCCTACGGCCTCCTGTAAGGAATAGTTTGATTATTCCTACAATATACACTAATTTTTCTTGCTCGTCTGCAGCCACCGTCCACTTCTGATCAATGTCCTCTTCAGTCGGCAGGGCGAAATCCATCACGCAAAGTGATAGTGGAAACCATCCATCACGTCCCCATCTTGATCACCCAATGTTATACGTTCATCGTTTGCAATATAATCCTCCAAGATGTCTCTGGATCAAAAGCTGGACATGATTGTTCTGAACATACGGTGGATATGCTTTCAAATTATCATGATTAAGATACATGGTCGTCCATTCCTGCAGAACAGGGAAGAACAGAACGTGGTGGACGAATGACAGCTTACAAACAAAACTGTTGTCCTGGCTCTTCAAGCTCACTGCACAACACACACCTACCTCGACACGAGGTGATTCAGGGCCCGTACAAATCACATGAGAAGAAGGTGCAACCTGGACAACTTACCATTCATCCTGAGCTGTCAGATACCCGTTTTTACCCAGCTATCTTCTCTATTTGTGTTACATATCGTCATGCAGTCACATACTCGCATCCTTTTCAGAAAGCGAAGTGAAATACCGGCTTGATCCGCTGCAACTTTGCAACTAAATGGCGACGATGCATCTTACAGAAATAAAGCCTCCCTCCGCATCCAGGAACCACCGGAGGGGGGGGGGGGGACCTCACCATTCATCCACTGGCCCGAAAAGCAGCGGCTGTCATCCGGCCTCCATGACCGTGAGTACATGACCCTTCTCTATCGATCTTGTCGTAAAAGAGAAACGAAACGGCACACGAAATAATTTGGAGAGGAGGCAGCGTGCTAGAACGGTCGGGCTGTCCCTTTTGGTGCCTGGCTTGGCTTTCATCCTAACCTTGAAGGCGTTTCCCTTTTCCCCTGCACTGTGAATACGCTGGAATATCTAGCCACAGTCGACAGAAAGGGATCGTCGGACCAGGGTTCTGCCAAAGTATCCTCCTGGGGACGTGTTCATGCCTGTGGATCCGTGACTGTGTAGCGTCGTGTGTGGTGAGCTTCCGGTTACTGTAGGTGAGGCTAACGTTGTCTGGTGCAGTACAGCTCTTTCTGATACCGGTTATCGTGGCCTTTACCAGTTACCAGCATCTGTTTTAGTGAGATGTTTAGCTGTAGTGCCGGGTGTTTGCTATGTTGATCATGGATACAGGGTAAAAGAAAGGTTCTTAAGCATCTTCAACTGCCTTTCTAAATCTGTTCTCATCTTTCTACTGAGAGTCTTTCTAAAAGATACTCTCTATTTCTCTACGCGTTTCAACCGACTCTTTAAATCTCGCTCCTTAAATTACATTCGCATATATTTTATTAGTATCATAAAAATAAAAAATATTTACAACGGCTATATTTTGTATATATTTGAATTTTGTTTGAATCCAAATTGAAGCAAAAGAAGAATATCACATGAAATGATCAAAATACATATAAATAGAGCATTATAAAGAAATTTATTTTTCACTATATAACCTAGTGCTGGAAATAATTTTAGAAATTATTCTATCATATAAGAAGAATATTATTGATTTTTTTAGATTTTTGAGAATTTATTTGATGCCTAGTAATTGTTAGAAGTTATAAAAGTAGTTTTTGGATAATTTTAGTTTTAATTCTACACATGTTTTTTGTTGAATCCAATTAAAATAGATTACGCATGGATTATGCAACACATATAAAAATAAAATTTTTAGAGAAACACAAGATCATTGTTTTGAATAGAAAAGATGAGAAGAGGAAATTGAAGACTAGTCATGGATAGCCATCCTCTCCCGCTCCCAACTGTGGCAAGCGAACCGGTTAGATAGCGAGCGCCACGAGGTTCGGTTGGAGCCGGATTTTTTTCCGACTCCCTGAATCTGTTGATGGCGAGCTGGATAGGAGCCGACCGGAGTTACTCTTAGGGGTTACCATGAGATATAGTGTTAATTTTTTTAGATACGGAGATGCCGTGTTAATCTGTTACCTTATTATGAGGTCGAATTTTTCGGTACCTCTTGCTACCTTCCAAGGACCGTAAAGATGATCTCAATCTTATTTCCGGGGTTGTACCATGCGTGTCAGCTGGAGGAGCCGGCTGTCAAGGTCGGCAGCTCCGCTCGGCACGATGCGACGTCGCTGGACAATTGCCGGTAGGCAGCGGCGTCACGAGCACCAGCTTGCGCCAATAGCAACCCGGCCCCTCGGACACGGCCGTACGTGCGTGCGTGCGACCGTGATCGTGGCAAGTTGTCGCGCCGGCGCCGATGCGTGCCTCACCTTCAGTGCTAGTCACGGCGGTGCCACTGCCTCGTTTCACCATCTGTGCGCGCGTCTCCTGATCCATCCGCTTGATCTTCTTCGGCATGTTTCCTGGGGTTCCAAGCTCTTCTGCCGCAGCAGTTCGCTTGTATGCCAGCTGAGGAAATGGTATCGTCTAGGGCTGCTTTGGCAGGGAGAGCTCAACGCACCCGTACATAAACGAATTCTTTTGACTCGCTTCTCTGCCAACATCTGGAAGATACGTCTGCCACCAAGTTATGTGCACATACTTGGGGTAATTCGTAACATAGATTCGGGACATATATAAGATTCCCTTGCAACATATATATTGTACGCGCTTAGCAAACTCGAATTAATTCGCGTACAGATGCCACATATCTTGGGTTACGATCGAGGAGTATAATTTAGCATTGCACGACCATGAAAAAAAAAGAAACTTCGCATGCACCGCCACACTAATCCAGCTCCCTACCAACCGGTTGATGACAGAACGCGAGACGGTCGTCTCCTAGCGGGTAGGGCAGGTCGCGCCCATGTGCCGCGAACTTGCCCGGCCAATCGACTCCGGCGCCGTGGCAGGGTGCAATGCAAGATCGGTTGGCTCGTCTCGTCACAGAGGAATATTTCTGCAGCTGCATGCGCCCTTTTTTTTGCTTTCTTGCCTTTCTTCATCGAGCGCCGGCGCCGGTGCCGGTGCCGGTGCGTGCGTTTTAGATAGATAGGCCGGGTAGGGTGGTGGGTGCTCGGGGGCCGTGCGTGCATCTGGATAAGAAGGCGCGCGAGCGCGGAGGGTTGCGGTCCTTTGCGGAGGGAGGGATGAGATAGAAAGGGTGGCGGAGACTGCAACGTGTTGTGCTTCCAGCTTTGGGGCTCCATCGACGAGAGCAGAAAATGAACATGCTACTGACATGACACCCTCTGGCTCCACCAATACAGAAAAGGAACATGCTACTGACAGCTCCACCAATCAGAGACCATCAAACTCAGAATCTCTCCGGAATCCTTAGGCCCCGGGGCAACACAGTGACCTAAGCCTCCGGAGATCAAGACCCCAGGCTTGGAAAAGGACAAAGGGTTTCCCAATACGACAGGCCCACCGGCCACGTGGTTAGTCATGATGTGACTGGTTTTTAAATACTAGTATAGTGGTGGCAGTTCTAATACGTTAGTGCAAGTGATGGCCGCCCTGACACGCTGGACAAGATCGATGACCGACCAAACGTTGTGGCCGCTTGCTATCACAGTGACCACCATGGTTAGGGGACGCCATCAGAGTAGCTGATATTTTGATCTAGGCCTGAGCTAGATTTTAGATTGGCCCTATGACCCGATGGTATAATGGCAACTTGTGTCATACCCCTATAGGGGAATGCTTGTACATTTGCTCTCTGAAAAAGAGTATAAATATAGACTATGGGCACATAGTGCCATGACAACAGATTTTTACAATCACTCTGGGTACTCCTTTCCTCTCCATTTCTTCCCTAAGCTTAGCCACTCCAGCGAGTTGGTTCTCACAGTATCTTGTTTGTGAAAGATAGTTTCTTTCACCAACAGCTGGCGCCGTCTATGGGGAAGATACATTGTAGAAGACTAGAAGCACTAAGAGAATGCCACTGAAGAAGAAGATGACTAGGGCGGCAACCCAAACGGCCAGCTCCACAGCCACACCTGTGTGAAGGTTCGCACGGCAGCCGCGACCAAGCACATGATGTACCAACACTAGTCCCACAACCGAGTGGGATGAGGAGCAGGTGGCCACCGTTGACCCGGCCGCTGCCCTGTGGCTATGGCTGGCATAGGGCCCCCGTCGGTTCGGAGACCCTTCAACAGCAGTATAGCGAGGGCCTCACTATACCCCAAGGGGCTGCAGCCAAGGCCACGACTGTACAGGCCACCACGACCAGCCAGCAGGCGCACATGATGGCCTTCGAGCTAAGCTAGAGAAGCTGCAAGTGGCCCTATGGGTCACGCAGCCATCAGCGGACATAACTATTGCCGCTCTAGAAATAGCCGATGTCGTGCTAGCCCAGGCTCTAGGGCCAGCAAGGGTGTCATCTTTGCTGCTCATCTTCCCCAACTACCTTCAATGATCTATCCGCAACCACCTGAGCCCCGGGCCCGACGGCACAAGGCTCTGCTTGTAGGCTCTGACTCCCCCCTGCAGGCAATCCTACAGACCATGCCATTCCTCGATGGGTTTCGGACCCCAAAGCTACCTAAGTCTAAAGGCGAGTCAGACCCAGAGGATTTTATTCGCTCATGTGCCCTCATCATCGAGGCCAACAGAGGTGGGCCGGCCATCATGGCCAAGTGCTTCCCTCTCGCGTTGGAGGGAGTAGCCCTCCGAGGGTTCTGGGTGCTCAAGCCCGGGGCCATTTATGCCTGGGCCCAGTTCCGAGACGCCTTCTGTAACAACTTCCAGGGCACCTTCATCGAGCTGGTGACCTCCGGGAGCCTGTTCATCGTCAGGCAGCAGCTGACCCTCTAGGAGTATTTCCAGAGGTTTGCACAAACTAAGGCCTCAATAAAAAGGCATCTTGCAATTGTTAGTAATCGACACGGCAACCCAGGGTCTAGCCTCCAGGCCCCTCTTCGATCGACTGCATCGACTCCCGGTGCGCACGATGAGCGAGCTCATGAGCAAATTCGAGGAATACACCCGCGTGGAGGAAGAGGGGTTCCGTTAGGAGGCCATGGATGCTGCAGCAGCCCCCTGTGTCGAACCCGCAAGGCCGACCTCACAAACTGGATCCTCGCACGTCCCGCTGCCCCCTTCGACAAAAAGGGGCTCTGAGGAGGTTGCGGGCTCTGGAGCATGCAAATCCCGGCAACACCAGCGACATGGCATCAACAACATTGAGCATGTGCGAGGGGCTCCAAACCCGCCTAGTTCTAAGGGGCACCGCCAAGGGCACTCTGGATCCTTCCCTGGCTGACAGCGCACCCCAAGTCGGCAGCCAGAAGAAGGATATTGGTGCACCCTACACGGGGCTAGACGTGACCACAATACCGAAGATTGCCGGACCCCCGTAACCTTTTGAGAGGAGTATCTTGAGAGGCAAGCAGCGCACATGGCGGGGGCTAGAACTGGCGATGAGCGACCTTGAGGCCGTAGGCCTATGGCGAACCTACAGGTGGACACTTGGCCTTACTGAACCCTCCTTCGCTAGCTCTGCCTCCTCCGCCACTGCCATAATGGTGCAGCACATCAACAATAGAGACTGTGCCTTGCAGGTGGTCCTAGCCATAACAGGAGGGGAACCTCTGGTGCCTCCTCAAAGTGGCAGTGGAAAGACTACGCGTGTGGGGTCTACCATGTCAGGGCAACCAACATCAACCACCAAATCCCTGGATGGGCCGAAGCCCCTGTGACCTTTGCCTTAGATGACGCTATGGGGGTGAACTTCCCCCACACTGATGCCCTTGTCATCGCAGTCAGCATTGCTGACATTGAAATTTGAAGGGTGTTGGTCGACGGAGGAAGTTCTGTGGATCTTCTCTTTTGGCATGCCTTTGACCAGCTCCGCATTCCACAGGGCCGATTCTCTTCGGCTCAGAGCTCCCTTTAGGGGTTCAATGGGGCCAGATAGAGTTTCTAATCACCTTCGGTGAGGGCTCCGCTGAAAGGACCACGATTATCACCTTCGACGTTGTGGACCTATCTTACGCGTACAACGTCATCATAGGTCGGGGCACCCTAAATAAATTTGGAGCTGTCCCCCATCACAACTACTTCTTCATAAAGATGCCTGGACCCCAGGGGTTGATCTCCATTCACGACGATCAACATGTGGCTAGGCGCATCGAATATGGGCACCTTACCCCACTCAACGGCCATCATGTGCATAATGTGGCCGAAGGGCCCCTCGATGACCCCCCTTCAGCGTACCTCGAGCACCATGGTCCTCTAAATCCTCAGCCGGAGGGGGACATTAGGCATGTCCTGTTGGGTATGTTGACCCCAGACCAAACCCTTCAGATCGGGGCGGACTTGGCTCCGAAATAGGAAGCCAGCTCCTAGCCGTCCTGCGGACCAACATCGATGTCTTCGCATGGTCTCCGCAAGACCTCCCAGGAGTCGACCGACACATCATTGATCATGCCCTCCGAGTCAACCCACTGGCCCAACCTATACGCCAGGGGCTCCACAAGATGACCTCGGAGCTGCCAAAGAGGAAGTCTAGAAGCTGCTAAAAGTCGGTGTCATCCGAGAGGTCATCCACCCTGAGTGGTTGTTGAACCCTGTCCTGGTCAAGAAACCTAATGAAAAGTGATGCATGTGCATCGACTTCACAGCACTCAACAAAGTCTGACCTCGAGATTCATACCCACTACCTCGCATAGACCAACTAGTAGACTCCACCGCTACCTGTGAGTTGTTGAGTTTCCTAGACGCATACTCTGGATACCACTAAGTGTGGATGGCCACAGAAGACGAAGGCAAAACCAGCTTTATTACCCCTTTCGGGGTATAATGCTACATTTGGATGCCCTTTGGCCTCCAGAATGCCGGAGCCAGCTTCTTCCGCCTGGTACGTAAGATTTTGGAGCAATAGCTAGGCCACAACGTTGAGACCTACGTTGACGACATTCGTAGTGAAAAGCAAGCTCGAGGTCAACCGTGTTGCTGACCTTCAAGAAACATTCAATAGCCTCCGGGCCGCAAGTGTGCGGCTTAACCCAAAGAAGTGTGTCTTTGGCGCCAAAGCTGGAAGGCTACTGGGGTACCTTGTCTCCAAGCGAGGCATCGAGGCCAATCCCAGCAAGATTCGTGCCATCACGAAAATGCCCCCCCCCACCGACATGACAGTGGTCCAGTGCCTAGCTAGCTACCTTGCAGCCCTCAATCTCTTCCTCACCAAATCCGCCGAGCATAACCTTCCGTTCATCAAAACCCTGAGGGGCTCCGAGCCATTCAAATGGACGACAGAGTGCCAGGACACCTTCAAGGCCCTCAAAAGCCACCTCTCTGACCTCAAGACACTCGCAATACCCCTCCCAGGCGAAGGGCTCCTCTTGTACCTATCCGCCTCTGCCTCGCTATAAGTGTCGTGCTCGTACGAGAGGAGGAGAATAAAGGCCGCTCCGCGTAGAGGATTGTTTATTATATTTTGGAGGACCTGTCAGGGGCCAAAACACATTACACCAAACTCGAGAAGGTAGTGTACGCCCTCCTAGTGGCCTCCCACAAGCTCCGGCACTACTTCATCGTCCACGACATCAAAATATCAACCTCCTACCCATTGGGCGACATGTTCTGTAACAGGGAGGCCACGAGACGCATAGGCAAATGGGCTAGGGAAATAGCACCCTTTGCGATGAAGTTTGTTGCTCGGACGACCATCAAGTCACAGGACCTGGCTGACTTTGTTGCCGAATGGACTCCCCCACCCGCAGGACCCCTTGCGACCCCTCCCTAGGATGTATGGACAATATTCACTGACGGCTTATGGGTCCAATGGCGCGAGAGCTAGGGCGGTACTCATCTCCCCGACCGGGTAGCAAGCTGCATTCGCCGCCCGCTTGGAGTTCAAAACAACCAACAACATCACTGAGTATGAAGCCGTCCTCTTGGGGCTCTACAAGGCTCGAGCCTTAGGAGTTGTTAGACTTATCGTCAAGACAGACTCGTAGGTTGTTGTTGGGCATGTTGATAAGAGCTTCCAGGTTTGACATCCAGACTTGTTAAAATACATCGAGGCCATTTGCAAATCCGAAGGATTTTTCCAGGGAATATCAGTGTGAAGCATACCACGCACGGACAATCGAGAGGCAGATGCCTTGGCCAAAGCTGCCGTTAGGAGCAGAGTCATCCCTTTGGGGTCTTCTTCGAAGTCCTCTACAAGTTGGAGGCAAGTATCCCTGACGGGGCGGCCGCCACCATCCTCCCCAATGGACTCCTATACTGGAGGGCCCCAATCCTCTCCTTCCTGAATGGAACAGAGGAGCTGGACAACCCCGTCGACCTCCACTGCATTGAACAACACGCCACGGGCTACCTCCTAGTTGATGGAGCTCTATACAAGGCAGGAATCTACACCCCCTCCTCCGTTGTGTCACTAAGGAGCAAGGGGTCGACCTCCTCTGGGAGGTTCACAAAGGACTCTGCAGTAGCCACCTCGCGTCCTGCACCCTTTCAGGCAAAGCACTCCGCCTGGGGCTATACTGGCCCACGATCATGTCCAATGCGGAGGAACTTGTCCGCACCTACCAAGGGTGCTAGTGGATGGGGTGCCGAAGCGACTGGCCTCCTACTCCCCTGCAGCCAATCACTTCCATCAGGCCCTTAGCACATTGGGGAATGTTGATCGGACCATTCTCTCGTGCCAAGGGAAACCTACGCTATGTAGTGATGGCTTTAGAGTACTTCTCCAAGTGGATCGAGGCTGAGCCCCTCATGGTGATTACATCCAAAAGTGTCCAGAAGTTCTTCTGGAAAAAATATAATATGCCACTTCAGCGTCTCGCGACAACTCACCATCGACAATGGCACACAGTTTGACTCCGACCTATTTTGATAGTTCTAGGACGAACTCGGCATCGAACTATGCTTCGCCGTCGTTCGTCACCCACAGTCCAACGGGACAGTCGAGAGCACCAACGACAACATCCTCTCAGGCCTAAATTGGTGCTTCGTCGGTCTCAGTAAAGGCATGTGGGTTGAAGAGCTCTCAAAGGTATTGTGGTCCCTCCGTACCACGGTCATGCGCCCCATAGGGTTTACCCCTTCCGCCTCCTTTTCGGCGTTGAGGCTATGACTCCAATAGAAATCAAGGGATGGTCACTCCGGGTTCAGCTCCCGGAGACCATCGGAGAAAGAGAGCTCTCCCTCGACCTCACCAAGGGAATGAGACTCTATGTTGTCAGCAACCTCGACTGCTATATCATCGAAACTAAGGCTTGGTACAATCCCAAGGTCGCGTCGAAGACCTAGTCCTCCGACGTGCCCTGGCTCCGGGCAAATTGCGGAACAAGTGGGAAGGCCCCTACCTGGTTCTCGAATCCAACAGGCCTGGATCGTATCGCTTGGCAGACACGGAAGGGACCCCCTCGGGCACACCTAGAACACGGAGGCACTCCGCAAGTACTATGTGTAGGAAACCACTCCTGATATGCGTAAGCGGGAAGCTGATATGTGTAAATGGCAATGTATCCCAACCAAGCCATTGGCCGTATTTGGTAATACACGAAACATTATCCAAGTATATCCCAGCTAGCTTGACCTCGAGGGTCGTATGCCTCGGTTGCATCAAAGTGCAATCCCTCCACACCTTAAAGGCCTCTAGCCTCGGTCGCGTCAAGGCTCCAGCCCTACGCCGCCCTGAAGACCCAGTCATACAATTCGTGTCGCACGACCCAAAGGCCTTCAATACTCCACCGTCGGGGTTCAATCCGTGCGAGGTACACCCCACCGCTGCCCTCTCTAGTTCAGCATCACCGTTTATTTTCAACCTTTATATAGGATACTAAATGCCTTAGTGGGCGTATGCTGAGTTTAGCCGTTCAAGCTAGTTATATTTTCTACTGCAATTAGCTACTCGCAATAACAGTAATCACATAACTTAAGTTATATCTCTGCTCAATAGTGCCACATACCGCATAGCTAGCAAAAGCCTGCAACGATGGCATCGATAAGCCCATCACCATGTCAACCCTCCACCACTACTTTACACATCAATAGGAGCAATAAAAAAAAGATGGTGAACGGATCCATTGAAGTCATTATACAAAAGCTTCTTACATCCAAAAGACGCTTACATGCCTCTCCGAGTTCCTAGTGCTCTGAGATATTCGGGAGAAGAAAGAACAAAAGAAAAGGAAGGGGGAAGATGGCCCTAATGGCGACACAGATGCTTCAAGCGCGTCTCGCCAAGAAGGCTAATGCAGAAACCAGCCCCTGAGCCACTATAGTCGTTACAGAAGGAAGAAGAGCTGCCAAAGTCCTCCTTGGCCTCCTCCTTCTCTTTCTCCTCTTCCTTTCCCTTTTTCCTCTACCTCTTCCTCATCGATCTCCATCTCCAGGAGATCCCAGTCAATCTCCTCGTCATAGGAGATGTCAATGATCTTGATGGGAGGGACTAATCGGGCTGAAGATAGAGGTGCGACAGCAAGCAATGGCAATACCAGTAGGGGTGCAAGCACTATGGTCAGGATTGGCCCTAGCACTAGCATCAACTCCAGTGCTGAGTGCGGTCCTTCTATCTCATCCTTCCCCAGAGGCGTCGTAGCCAACGGGCTAGACACCGGCATCGGCAACGGCCCGGCCGGGCCACTCGCACTCAGAGTGGGAGGAGACGCCATGGTAGATAAGGACTGAGTAGTGGATGAGTTTTTACCTTACCCAAAGGTAAGTGGGTCCCGAGGCAAGACACTGCTTATAAAACCTTGTCGTGACTGCTCAAATTGCTACTTAGGGACATGTGGCCACGCTGCGGTGAGCCCGACAATGTTCTGAGTTCCACTCAGTGCCCTGGTTTTTTCCACACATGTCTCATCACATTTATTGCTCAAAACCCTTCCAGCACATGCAAGGATAGTTGGCGCAGGACCCCAGGAGAACTGGCGTTTTACCCCTTGCGTCATCATGAACTTGCGCTAGAAAAAGAGGAGAATATCTCACCATCACACGTAAATCTCTGCTGTGATGGTTCAAGTATCAAAATACTTGCCATCAGAGGGCATCATACCACGGTTGCATCGAGGTCAAAACCCTTCGCCACCTCGAAGGCAACATGCCTCAATCGCGTTGAGATCAAAACCCTCCACACTTCAAAGGCATCATGCCTCGGTCATGTCGAGCTCAAAACCCTCTGCCACCTCGAAGGCATCATGCCTCGGTCGCGTCGAGGTCAAAACCCTCCACCACTTCGAAGGCATCATGCCTCAGTCGCGTCGAGATCAAAACCCTCCACCACCTTGAAGGCAACATGCCACGGTCATGTCGAGGTCAAAACCCTCCACCATTTCGAAGGTATCATACCTCGGTCACGTCGAGGTCAAAACCCTCGGCCACTTTGAAGGCACTATGCCTCAATTGTGTCGAGGTCAAAACCCTCTGCCACCTCGAAGGCAACATGCCTCGGTCACATCAAGGTCAAAACCCTCCGTGACACCAAATTCATCATGCCTCGGTCGCGTTAAGGTCAAAACCCTCCTCCATGATGAAGGCATCATGCCTCGGTCACATCGAAGTCAAAACCCTCTGCACTTCAAAGGCATCATGCCTCGGTCATGTCGAGCTCAAAACCCTCTGCCACCTTCAAGGCATCATGCCTCAGTCGCGTTGAGGTCAAAACCCTCCACCACTTTGAAGGCATCATTCTTCAGTCGCGTCGAGGTCAAAACCCTCCGCCACCTTGAAGGCAACATGCCTCGGTCGTGTCGAGGTCAAAACCCTTCACCATTTTGAAGGTATCATGCCTCGGTTGCGTCGAGGTCAAAACCCTCTACGACGCCAAATGCATCATGCCTCGGTCGCCTCTAGGTCAAAACCCTCCTCCGTGATGAAGGCATCATTCCTCGGTTGCGTCGAGGTCAAAACCCTCTGCCACCTCGAAGGCAACATGCCTTAGTCGCGTCGAGGTCAAAAAGCTCCGCCACCTCGAAGGCATCATGCCTTGGTTG
This sequence comes from Phragmites australis, assembly GCF_958298935.1. Lineage (NCBI taxonomy): Eukaryota > Viridiplantae > Streptophyta > Magnoliopsida > Poales > Poaceae > Phragmites > Phragmites australis. Next base: position 5,498,881 of record NC_084941.1, on the reverse strand, counting down.
CGCCGATGTCAAAACCCTCCACACTTTGTAGGCATCATGCCTCGGTTGCGTCGAGGTCAAAACCCTCCACACTTCGAAGGCATCATGCCTCGGTCGCATCGAGGTCAAAACCCTTCGCGTCTCAAAGGCATCATGCTTCGGTCATGTTGAGGTCCAACGTACTCGATCACCAGGGTGAGGCCTACTTGCTATAGTCGCACCTAAGATACCTAAGCTTAGCTCTAGTCGCACCCTCTGGCCACTAACGACCATAGCATGCGAGGGGGCTGGGAGAGGGGGAGCTTCTGGAGCATAGGTGCGAGGAAAAAAATTAAAGGCAAGAGGTAAAGTCAACACATTACAAATCTTATTCGCGCGCATAAATTACACTCGGCAATATGCCATTATAGTCAATCCAGACCTAACAAGTGTGCTAAGCCGCCGTGCCTCCCCAAAGCACGGTGAGATGCGGAGGAGTGACTCCACTCACCGGAACCACCAACTACGCGCCCATAGCAATGCAAGGAGTGACGACACGGGTACCCCCTACGCGAAGATCTCATAACAAAGATAGAATCTCCCTGAACCCAAGGGGACGAAGGTCCCGCCTGGAAGGGATAGGAGTCGAAGGCCGTAAAATCTAGCTCATCTGACGACAAAGATGCCTTTGCAGCCTCCACATCCTCTATCTTGACCCAAGCCATGACATCCTCAAGAATGTCTGTTTGCACCTGTCGGTGGATGAACACCGCAAGCGGGGATCCTGAGGGACCCCTTTTGAGATTCGGCCGGGGGGGGGGGGGGCAGATTCTGGATCTACCTCGTATGTGGATTTAATGCGAATATATGAGATCTAGGCGGGACGGATGATCGTTGACTAGTAAGAGTAAATGCTCAAGAGATTTTAGACAGGTTTGGGCCGCACGGAGTGTAATACCCTACTCCTGTGTGTCTGATGTGCCATTAATACTCTTGGAATGTCTTTCTCTGGATCTCTGTGGTACAAGGTTTTTTGTCTAAGTCTTGAGCTTCGGTCTTCAAGTGCCGGTTACTCTGAGCTTCTACCCGGCCTGGACTTCTTTCAACTTGCTCCAGCTTGTCTTTCTTCGAAGTTCTCCCCCTTTTATCCTACCAGGGGAGGCTCAGCGTGCCCAAAACGCGGGCACGAGTTCCCGTACATCATAAATGGAAAGCAACCATTATGGATCTACAGTTTGATATTACAAGGGTTAAAAATGCGCCCTTCGGCCGGTCCCATCGCCCACTACGCCCAACTTTAGCAGATGCAAGGGGGCCCACTGGGCAGCCACCGAACACCCCGTATGCCCGTCCGGTCAGAGCAGACCTGACAAAGCAGGGTGACAGGCGATACGCCTTGAGCCCAGCGATAATATCTCCAAGCCATTTCCTTTATAGGCCCCTAGGGTGACGTGCGATAGGACCCATCGCATTAAATGTCCCCACACCTCCTGCCAGGCGGTGGCAGGGACTGACGTACTCAGTACGACAGGCATGGGGGGAGTGGTTGGAAGTGACAAGCCATGCTCCCTCTTAAATGCAGTATCGGGCCTCCCACTGATTGACACCTCACCGTGGAGCCTTTGTGGGGTCCACCGACAAGGGGCTTCTCAGGTCCTTGGGGAACTCTGGGTACTCGGAGACCAAATGTTCATGGCCTCGGGCGCCCTCTCCCGGATTTATCTCTTCTTGGGTCCTTGGGGAACTCTGAGTACTCGGGGACGACTTGTTCATGGCCCCGAGCACCCCTCCCGGAACTGGCTCTTCTCGGGTCCTCGGGGAACTCTGGGTACTCGGGGACCACTGTTCGTGGCCCCGAGCACCCCTCCCGGAACTGGCTCTTCTCGGCCCTCGGGGAGATGGTCCCCGAGGGAAGGTGCCATGTGGCATTCTGCTGTCCTGGCCTCGAGACTCGGGGACCCCTGGTTCCCATGTCACCGACAGCACCGTTCCATCAGGGCCTCATGGGAGAACAAAACTCTAAGAGTCTCGCAGACTCACAGCCTCAAAGACCATCCACCACTCATCTAAACCTATGGAACCTGGGCCAGTCTCCGAAGCAGAGGTGGAGGGGTCCTCTAGCTCCACCTTAACCAATACATCGGCGGCCACCTCTAGGTCCACACACCCTTGGGAATTGCAGGGAAAGACGAAGTTCTCCCGCCGTGGGAAGGATAGCTCAAGCCTGGAGGATCGGCACGTGCTGGGCCCTCCTCCAGAAGCGGCAGCCCGAGCCCTTGGGAACATTGTTGTGGCTCTGGGTCGCCAAACCTGGATGCACGAATCCTGCTCAAGGGTATACCAGCACAGCACACAGATAAATGGACAATGCACAAGGTAGATATAGCCCTACCAAAGAGTGGCAAACAAGTCAAAATACATAAAACAGGAGTGCCAGGCCAGAGGGTAGTGGTGGGCCCTTGGCCCCAAGACCACCCAAAGCCATCTCAATGGCTCAGGTTGCTTTTGTCGCTCGCCCGGCCAGCCCTTAGAGCTTCGCACGCGGTGCTTCCTCCGTTGCACGGGCGTCCGCCCGCTCTTGCTGACCCATAGCCACCGCGAGACGGAGGTCACGGGCTTCGCCTTCTACTACCACGCGATCGCATTGGCTCGGTCGATAGACGCCTCTGCCACCTAGCGAGCCTCAGAAGCCTCTTAAGTCGCGGCCTTCGCCCCCTGACGGGCTATAAAAGCCTCTCAAGCTACAGCCTCCACACACTCCCGGCTCATCATCTCCTCTTGTGATGATACTCCATAGCCTTTGCACGCTTTACGGCCTTCTCGAAGGCACGATGGGGCCCTGCCACTTCATCATGAGCCACGTCGTGGGCCACCGTGAGGGTCCGGTGCTGCGAATGCCTCAGAGCCCGTGTCAAGAGAAATTGCTGTGAAGTACATCAACAAAGAAATAAGGTAAGCAATCCAAATACCGAGACCACGGAAGCTTCAGGCAATAGCATACCTGCTAGGACGCTGCATCTAGACGCACTGCCACCTCCTCCGAAGGCCTCTGAGTCACAGATAGCTCGGTCTCCCCACCTCTAAGGAGGGATGAGGAAGAGGAAAACGCTCACAATGGCTCCAGGCGAAGTGCAAAGTCATCGGTAGTCAGGGCCTCGAAGCTCAGGCCCTACTCCAAGAGTGCGGGGGCAACTGTTGCGAAGGGTCCATCGACCCCAGATCCGGCCACAAGGGCCAGGTCCTAGTCCAAAGAGACGTCCTGAGGTGGCGAAGCTATCGCCTCCGGAGTGGCCGTCCCAGGTACCTCCGAAGGAATCACCGGGTCCTCCAAGGGAGCCAGAACCTCCGAATCGGGGCCAAGAATGGGTCCGCTGCGGGGACCCCTACAAGCAAAAATACAATGAAGTCATGATCCTTAGGCGCAAGCACGACAGGGTAAAAGGGTGAAAACAATGCCTCACCCCAGTCACCGGGCGCGGTATTCAAGGTGTCTGTGACGTCTTCGTCGTCAGAGGGATCAACAATATTCCACTCCCCGTAGTCGTCAAGGGAGGTCTCATGAACCCCTCCTCTTTGGCCGTGGCTAGCCGAGTCTGAAAAGGCTGCGCCCTTCCCGCAATCACCTCCTCCGGCCTGGGCCTCGTGTCCAACCATATCGTCTGTGACTCCAGCGCTCTCAATAAGCCTCCGTTGCTTCACCGCGTTTGACTCTGCCTCAGAAGATTCGACCGCCGAGCTGGCACATGAGGCTATAGGGACTGACAGAGTTCTAGTTCGGAAGGGGATCTCGAGAATCGCAGGGGCCATAGTTCCTGGGGCCCCGTACCCTTGCATTTCGATGACCCGAGAATCTGCAGGATTCAGTCATGTCAGAGCCACCAGCCCGAGGCGGTAACATATATGGTTGTGCTGCTCCCAACTCCCAACCAGCTCCAGATGCTGGTCCTGCTCCATGACGGAGGGCTGGCCCAAGAATCTCTCCACGATCTCAGCTGCTTGATCCAGCGGGAGGTAATTCTCTGAAAGAAGAAGGAGTCTCACATCTATGGTTTCGAAGCTAAACAATGGAGAGGACTCACCACAGCTAATGGTCGGCCCGGAGTACGCATTCGGCTCACCCTCCTCACCTGGCTCAAAGGCGTGCTCCCAATCTTCCCGAAGAGACTGGATGCACACCATCGTGAACTCCTCTGCGAGATCACGCATACTCATCCTTCGGGACACCCTCCGAAGGAGCGCTACCCTCGAAGTCAGCTGAGCCCTGGAGACGTCGACCACCGTGGTCTGGACGTAATGGATGTGCCGGTTGGTGGAGCGAAAGGGGGATCTGAAGCCTACATAATGGTAGAACCACCCTTTTGACCACCCGGAGTACCACCAGTCGTTAATTGCCTTCGTCGAAAATGCCTCATGGTACTCCTGCCGGAGCTGGAAACTCACGCTAACAAAATAGAGGGTCTTTGTCTCTCTATCCTCTATCCGGGTCTTTAGTTGACAGCTCTCTTAGTGGATGATGACAAAAAGCTTTGCCCACCCCTTGCAGCCCTCCGCCTATATGGCCCACTCGAAGAAGGCTAAGCGGGCAATAGCATTGGCCGAGAGTTGGGGAGCTCCACGTAAAAGTGACGAAGCACCCCTTTAAGGAGCAGCACGACTGGAAAGCCAAGGCCCGTGTCAAAAAAAGGCCTTAAAAACCATGGTCTTGTGGCCCTTTGGCGCCAGGACCACTTCCCTCGCGGGGCCCGAGCAACAGATATTGAGGAGATTTTCCCCTCTTCAGCCATCCGATCGAGCTTGACCTTGATGACGGTGGACTCCCCTAGTATACTGGTCTACTGAGGGTACTTCTTACTGACACGATGGGGGAACCGATGCTGCCATGGTCCCCGCCGGCACACGCATGTCAACAGCCCCACCTGCCATCGTTGTGCCCTCACCAGCGGTGGTGGAAGCCATTTCTGTATGGCGGAAGGTAGCGACTGAGGTTGGCGATGCGGTGGCAGGGTCCCTTGATGTCCCACGGCTCCCTGCTGGGGAACCGGTTCTGCCTTGAGCACCAGATCGAGCCATGAGGATTCCTTGCAGGAGGCAAGGAGTGCTCGTCGGCGATGAAAGATGGGAGTACAGTGGCCGACAGGCACGCTCGGGCTAAAGAAAAGATAGCGGGCGATAGGAGGGCCGGATAAGGTTGTCACTTGACTGGGACCCCGCCTTATAAAGCTAAGCTATGTAGTTATTGCTTCCTTGGGGCACGTGTACACTCCCCATCCCTTCACCCATGATTATTGTACGGCAAAATCGCTCTCCACGACCCTCCAACTCCTAGACGCCATGTGTCCCACTACCGCCTGGCAGACATGACTACACCACTGTCCACAGGTTGCATTTAATGCCCTCTCTCATAGGTGACATTGGGCATTTGGCTCGGCCGTTGGATTAGCACTTAAAATGATTTAGAACAACCGGAGGACCGGAGGCCCTATTGTAATGGAGCCAAAGATCGCCGGACGTCTTGCTCCGAAGACCACGAGGACGGCCGCTCCGTTGGCCATTCACGCGAGGAGCTGCTGTTGGGGGGTCACCATGAAGGACCCCCGACACCCCTCGGCTCCGCCAGCCAGTCCAGAGACCATCAGGCTCAGAACCCCTCTGGAACCCCTAGGCCCCGGAGCAACCATAGTGACCCAAGCCTCCGGAGACCCGGGACCCCCTGAGGCTTGGGAAAGGACAAGGGGCTCCCCAGTACGACTAGCGGGACGAGCCCACCGGCCATGTGGTCGGCTATGATGTGACTGATCTTTAAATGCCAGTACGGTGTTGGCTGCCCTGGCACGCTGGTGCAAGTGGTGGCCGCCCTGACACGCTGGTGCAAGTGGTGGCTGCCCTGATATGCTGGACAAGACCGACACCACAGTAGGCAACTGACCAAACGTTGTGACTGCTTGCCACCACAATGACCACCGCGGTTAGCGGACGTCATCAGAGTAGCCGATATTTTGATTTGGGCCTGGGTTGTATTTTACTGGATTGGCCCTAGGACCCGATGGTATAGTGATAACTTGTGTCATAACCCCCGTAGGGGCATGCTTGTACACTTGCTCTCTGAAAAAAGTATAAATACAGACTATAGGCACATGGTGCCATGGTAGCAGATTTTTACAATCACTATGGGTACTCCTTTTCTCTCCATTTCTTCCCTAAGCTTGAGCCACTCCAGCGAGTTGGTTCTTACTGCATCTTGTTCGTGGAAGACAGATTCTTTCACTAACACCCTGCTACTTTGTTGTTTTCCAGCTTTGGCGGAAAGGAAATGTTCTATCATGGTTCTCCTGAATCTATATGTTCTAAATTGCATTGCATGTAGTATATAACATGCTTTAAGAGAACTTCTGCTACTTAGTTCAATTGTAGTTTCCTGCACAAGCTTGTGCTTCTTGTGTCTTTTTACGGTGAAGAAGCTGAAGCTGAAGCCAAGCCATAATATTTCTTATGTCAGTCCATTGCCACTCCGGTTGACACCAAAGCCAAGCTCTCTGCCACCGAGGGTTTGCCGGCTACTAGTCCTACTAAGTACCGCAATCTTACTCGTGTCTTGCAATACGTAATGCTGGCTCGCTCGGACCTTGCCTACCCTGTCTAACAAGTTTGCTTGTGCATGCATTATCCTAACGATCCTCATCTCAACATGATCAAGTGGATCTTGTGGTACATCAAAGGCTCTATGGACTTTGGGCTTCACTTGTCGGAAATGTCGCCCTCATCCTCCCTCATCAAATACTCTGATGCAGATTAGGCGGGTTGTCTTGACTCTCACCGTTTCACTTCTAGCTATTGTGTCTATCTTGGCGATAACCTCGTCCGTTCATCCTCTGAGTGTCAGACGATCATCTCTTGCTCTATTGTGGAGGTAAAATATTGTGCAATCGCTCATGCTGCTGTTGAGTGTTGTTGGTTGCGTCAGTTATTGCAGGAGTTGCACTAGCCCACTATTATCTAGTGTGATAATGCGAGCGCCATCTACATGGCCTCGAACTCGGTCCATCATTGCCGCACTAAGCACAATTAGATAGAAAATCACTTTGTGCATGATAAGGTATCTCTTTGATAGGTTGGCATGCTTCACATTCCTTCTGGTTATGAGTTCGCCAACATCTTGACTACAGGGCTCCCAATACAGTTGTTTCAAGACTTTCGGTCTAGTCTATGTGTTCAAAGAGTCTCACGCTTCGACTGTTTAGGAAAGGGGTATTAACATGTATATTTTCGACTCTTTAAGAGACAAATCACGAATTGTTTAGATAGATATTTTTCAGACTTATCTCATTTTTTTATATGGGGATTTTCATCCCATGTAACTCTGGTATATAGCTATATATGAAACCGGAGGCTGTTATTTGTGCCCTGTGGTTCCTCCAAATTCTCTCTTTTTTGTTCTCAACTAAGAATGACACCTAAACAATCAATTAAAATAATGCAAATTCTATCCACCAAATGTGTGTAGACACCTTGGCTGCTGACATAAGGCCACTCCTAATACCTTATGTCTTAGTTGATGTCTTAAGAAGAGAGAGAGTAAGCCTCTCTCAATGCTTCACCTTGGCTTATGTCTTAGGTATTAATTAAGTATCCACCTAAGAAAAAACTGATATGCCAAGCAATTTAAAGAGTAGAGATAATGAACTTGTTTCTTATGGAAGACACTAACTCTTTGAGCAAGCCTAGACAACTATGAAACAATTAATTACCTTGAGAGATAATCTCAAGAAACTAAAAATATACATGCATATATTGAAAGCTTATTTTTTAATATCAATGTCTTACTCTCTCTCCTCTTAAACATCAGCTAAGATGTAAGGCATTGGGAGTAGCCTAAGATATAAGGCATTGGGAGTCGCCATATCAACAACAATTAAAGGCTTGGAGTCCCGTTTAATAGAGGCGAGAGTTTTTTGTTTCCGATTCTATGAGAATTTAACCAGTTCCATGCAAAAATCACCAAATTCATGTGTTATGCTGTAGCTACTGGCACAAATTCTATTATATAAAACACGAGTTGGTTCACACGTCATCTCTTTTACTACTCTCCTCTCATATAATAAAAACCTCTAAACTTCGAATAATTTGCTCACTCTTATCCTCTAGCCTCCTCACCTCATTACCGGCTACGGATATAAGACCCATTTTATTAATAAAAATAAATAGATAATTAGGAGGTAAATTAGTGAATAATTTTCTTCTCCTTTTTTAGATCCAACCTAAAATCGAAAATTGATATCGCTTCCTCCGATATATTCGTTTGGTAGCCCTCCACATTTTCGTATCTTTCCATATCTTCTTGCAATGCATGGGGTCCATATGCCCCCAAAGAGACTCCAATCAAAAGCCTACTTCGCACTCTACCCCCGGCCGGCATTATATAAACGACTCGTCCGTTGCGTCCCCTTGGCACGGGCACCCCACCGACCCGCACAACCACTCCCTCCATGAACTCTCTCCGCAAGGCGACGGCGGTTGCCGCCGTTGTCACCGTCCTTGCAGCCACGGCGGTGGCCGCCGTCTCCTACATCTCCAAGCCTCTCTCCGCCGGCTTCCTCTCGTCTCCTCCCTTCCTGTGGGTCGCCGCCAACTTGATCATCCTCTGGCTTCTCTCTTCCTCCCGCCGCAGCAGAACAGCCGCCGCCTCTTCCTCGGCCGGCGTGGCCGACGATGTACTCGACGCCGTGGATGACCTCTACCCGTCGTCTGAGTACGAGGGCTTCTCCGATGTGGGTCATCATGCAGGTGCGAAGAGGCAAGGCAGAGAGGCAAGAACGGCCAGGCGAACGGACCGCGCCCCCCGCCTGCGCAAGAAGTCGGCCAGCGAGGAGGAGAAGCCAAGGACAGTCGCGGCAGAGGCCTGCAGGCCCGACGGCGAGACACGCGGTGTGGAGACGCATGGACCCATCGCCACAGTCGAGGCCAAGCCCGTCGATGGCGACGATGCCGACGTCTCCTTAGACTCGCTGTGGCAGTCCATCTTGCAGCGACGTGCGGCGCGGCCGGTGGCCATGCGGAAGAGCGAGACGTGGGGTAGCGACGTGCTGCCGCGGCTGCAGCGCGCGGCCGAGACGGCCGTGGCGCGGCGGGAGATGCGGAGTTCCTTCTCGGCGGCGGCCCCGCCGCCACCGCCACAGGCGGCACCGTCGGCGGCCAGGCAGCTGGGGTGGCGCACGAGGGACGTTCTCGTGATGGCGCAGGACGAGCTGCTGCGCCGCGCGGAGAGCCTCATCCGGCGGCACCACGCGCACCTCCGCCTGCAGAGGCAGGAGTCCGAGCAGCGCCAGGCCATGGAGCTGCAGCGCGGCCGCCCCGCCGCCACCACGCTTATCCGCGTCTAGCCAGCGTGGTGCCGCGCAGGCCGGCCGGCGTCTCACAGGCGTATTACATGTTTCGCGCCAGTGCATGTATGCGTGCATACCAACCGATCGATCGATGCACGCGTCCACGCAAGGCCATGTACAGAAGTTATCTACGCGCCAGAGGCAGAGCAGCCGCAGCACCCGCATCGATCAAGAGATCACAGAACAGCGAGGCTGCTTTTGGATCAGTGCCGATCCATGACTAGATGGAAGAAATAATATATATATATACCCACCTAGGTTGGATTTGGTCATGTCTGTGTGCATCAGAGCACTCATCATGTATTATATACGTGTCCTTCTTCAATGTAGAGTAATTAAAATCATTATGTGTAACTACGATTATATGTTTGCATGCTAGTACCTTGATCTCACTGCCTGGGTTCTGCTATATGTAAGTTAGCCTATAAAAAATGGTCTATCTAATGGTACCAGGGGCGAATGCAGAGAAAACAGGTAGGGGACTCATCCATCTTTCTCTCTATTCTTCTTCCTCTCCCTCGTTCATAGTAAAAAAAGTATTAGGGAGCTTTATTGGCTGTGATGCAGTAGGAGTCTAGAGCCCCTGATCCGTCCCTCAATGGCACATACAATTTGTACGTATGTAAAAATATATGGTAACTCACCAATAAGCATTATATATGTATGTCGTAGAGGTTATTAGTAGCACATACAATTGAAACAACTACTGTAACCAATACTTAAAAAGATATGACCTACAATATATTTACAGTGTTAAAATATGTATAGTTACTCTCTAATAAGAACCAATTAACCAACACAACTCAGAACAGGGTTCACTACTAAACCAACAACATCACAACCAGGCATGCATGAAACCAGTTGCAGTGCTGCGAAAGCTTGGCATTTCGGCTGCGTTGCAGTAGCAATCAAACAGTTGGGGTCCGATTGGATTGCTGTGTGCATGTCTTCTCTTTTGGAGATCGATCATCGATGTGCCTGTCGCCTGTCGGGTGGAGGTGCGCGGGGAGAAGTGCTTCAAGAGTTGGATTGGATTGCAGGGTGCAGATCGCAATCATAGGCTCTCGTAGGGGGCACACGAAGTGACAAGATAGCATGTACGAAGTTCTCCTTTGCACCAACTTTTGCGCAACAGTGCTGCACTAGTAGTGAGATTCTGTGCTATGACATATGTGCATACCACACTGGCAACAACCAATTGTCTTCGTTGTTGAGAGGCGTAAAAAAAAACCAATTGTCTTGGCAGCGACAAAAAATTCGCTAGCTCGTCCCTTTTGCCCTTTTGCGAACTTAGTTAATTGCCTGAAAAAGTATTTCAGGCATGTTCGGTGCGTAGGAATTTCACAGGAAATAGAGCGATTCCGTTGCCTTAACTTTTTTGACGCTCTTACGGTAAAATTGAAAGTTGGGATGAGTGTTTCATCCTTATGTGCAAATCCTCTTCTTTTTCTGAATATATATTCCTCAGCTTCCAGGTTCAAAAACATACGCTTGAAATGTCAAAATAAATGAAACTGAGTTCTCAAAAAAAGGAAAAGAAAAGAAACCTTGAATATCCCATAGCTAGCTGTTGGTGGTCAAAGTGGAGTTCGCAATGGGCTCTGATGCATGCCAAGGAATCCTGTCTTTGTTTATACAGCGATGTGCATATAGTTATCTACGCAAAAGGGAAATAACAGATAAAAATACAGAGGTGATTAGGATTCCTGGTGGAATGAACATTGAATGTTCCCTTGAGATGCTACCATACCACATTGTGGAGGTATTTTCAGATTTTTTTTTGCTGTAGTATTGTCGAAGAGAATAACCAGTGCACCACCTTATTCCTGATGCTTCTCTCTCTTCTGTGCTCCTCTCATGGGGAAGGTCGGTTAGCTTTCTCAAGAGCCTTTTATACAAACCATCTTGATCTGTTCTCACGAAAAATTTCAGAATCTGGACAACGAGGAAATGGAAAATTTAAATTGACTCGTCGTGGACACTATCCAATTCTCTGTCGATCCATTTCACAAATCACTTATATACGATAAATGATTTACCACATCGTACTCTAGTGCAAAGATTCACAGCTGAGCCTTCTAGGACCATGCGTCGTCTCCCTTGTGAGGCGACTCGGGGATCCTCACCGCCGCCACTAGTCCTCCCACCCACCGTGCAGGCGGCGGTCGTGGTCTGTTTGGATGCCACCCGCCGTCGCCACCCGATTGTGCTATGGCGCGGTGCTCCAGCATGCGATGGCACTGAGCTTGGCACGGGACGCTTGTTCTGAGTCTGCGTGGCTGTGGTCTGTTCAGTAGCCGCCTGTTGTCACCTCCCGGTTGAGCCGGTGCCGCCCACGGTGTTGTTCGTGGTGATGCTCGCGCTATTGTCGCTCATGGTGCACTGGTGTGCTTCGGCGCTGTGGCCGTCAGGCTCATCATGTTGCCTGCCCTTAGGAAGAAGGGGTGGCTTAGGCTCGCTATCAGCTTGAACCTACCGATCATCGGCATGGCACATGCTCCTGCCACCCTGTTGCCTTTGGCGGGGGCCGCCTGCGTTGCGCCATCGGCGGTGGCCGCCCCTCCTTCCCAGCTCCTGGTGTTTGCATTGCTCCTCCCTTTACGTGACCTCCTCCTCTTCTGCAAGTTGGGCTCGTGGGGGAGCTTCGTGACACTGGGTTGGCCATAGGTCAGCGCGGCTGCGAGGAGGTGGCGTTGCGTCCGGTGGTAGCGACACCGTACCGACCCCAGCTCCTAGCGCTTTTGTTTGCTCCTCCCCTTGCTTGGCCTCCCCCTCTTCTCCAAGTTGGGCCCGTGGGGAGCTTCATGACGCTAGGATGGCCGTGGGACGGCGTGGCTGAGAGGTGACAGTGATGCTGCTGCTTTGGTCATGGCCCTTACATGGGCTGGCAGTGCGCGAGGGGCGTGGAGTGAGAGCCATTGGCAAAAGCATTGCCTGATCTTTGGCCGGCATCGTTGACGACGATGCTCTCAGGCGTCGTTCTCCTCCTTAGAGGGGTTGTCAGGGTGTCTCCCTACTCCCCTCCCCTGGAGCTTCTAGGTAAAAACCTGGTTTAGGCAACTGAACGGATGATGGCAGCAACTCAACATTGCATTCTCCTTAGAGGCATTGCTCTGGAGGTACAGTTCTTGCGCCACACTGGTTGTCGGCTTAGTAACGACTCGGTCGGGTTTGGTTTGACCCGCCGGTTTCTTCTGTAGGTCTACCCTACATCCTCGATTCATGACGGCTCTTCATTCTTATTTGATGCTTCTCGACAACGATTTGTTTCAATGTACACTCCTCCGAAGCGATGCGATGTGATGTTGACTCGTATGACAGAGTGGCGTGGCGTGGGAGCAAGACTCCGCCGACCGAGTTGTGTTGTGGTAGTGTGAGAGTAGGACTCTACCGATCGAGTTTGTGGCGGTAGTTGTAACGTTTTTCATATAAACTAGGCTAATTCTCTTCTTCTATAAAAAAAATAAGTAATACTCTTACTATCCTCTTCTTATAAGGTTGTAAGGTTTTTCTTATAAACTAGGCTAATTTTTTTCTTCTATAAAAAATAAGTAATACTCTTACTATCATTTCGAAAAAATAATACTAGTGCAGACTACAAATTTACTCGTCTAAATTAAATTAAAGGTGCATCTACGTAAGGTCTGACTCACATTATACGTGTTGATGGATATTGCTTTTAGTATATATGATCAAGTGACACTTGCATGTAACCACAACGTGAAACACTAGTCAGACCATGCATGAACAACTTGATGAACCAGTTACTAGTTACAGAAACCGTCCTAATTAATTAGTAGTGTACGGCATTTCATGATCGTGTCAAATTCAAGCCGTACCACTTGTAATCGCAAAAAATAAAAAACAAGCCGTGCCATGCATTTGGTTAGGACTTCAGCTCCATTCTTACAAGAAATTGGAACTTTCCATTGGATGTTAATCAGCTGCGATCAGATAGCTGATAGATACATTAAAATACACCAAAGTTCTCAAACTTATTAAGAAGTGTCATTTAGATCCACATACCCTCAAACTACATATTTGAGCTATTAATATTGTTAAGTCGTGCATTTCAAATCCATAATCCTTCATGCCTTTCTGTGTAGACATGGCATGCCACCCAGGCGCGAACGTGATGTGCCAAAAATTTTAAATTTAGAGGTATTAGAAAAAAAATCAGAAAAATTAGGAAAAAAATATCAAAAAATCAAGGAAAATAGAAAATTAGATTTTAATAAATCAGAAAAAATAAAAATAAAAAATCAGGAAAATTAGCATTTTTAAAAAATCAGAAAAAATAGAAAAAAAGAAAAAATAGAAACAGTATTGCGGAGCTGGTGAGGGCGGGGCGGTGGCTCACGTCGGTGGTGTCGAGACCTTGCCCCTGTTGTGGATGCCGGTGGATTCAATCCGACCTGATACGGCGAGGGCGAGGCGACGAATGACCTCGGAACCGGCGTAGGCGAGCTCGACCTCGAGGCGGTGGACGACCTCGGATGTGGAGGGAGGGCATGGGACATAAGGCGAGCACGGGTGGGGAGGGAGACCTGGGGAGTCCTACTATTTAGCGTGCGCGAGGAAGCGAACGTGCGTACCACCCCGACAGCCTCCACTCTTTCCGTTTTTAGAAAAAAAATTCCCTCGCGCGTTTTTCCGTTTTTGAAAAAGTTTGCACGAGAAAAGTTTGACTAAAAAAGTTGAGAAAAAGTTTGTACGAGAAAAGTTTTGCTTAAAAGTTTTGAGGAAAAGTTAACGAGAAATGTTTTGCTCAAAAATTTCAAGGAAAAGTTTTCGGGAAAAAATTATGTGGGCCCACGCTACAGTGTTCCGCGACTTGGGCACCAGTAGTCAAGACGCTGTAGAGTGGGTGGGCGAGTTCGGATGGGCAAGGCGCGGCCTTGAAGATGGTTTGTATTCAATGAATAGTTTTGATTTATTAAAAAAAAATCTAATGAGTATCCCTTCAAATAAAGAAATTGTGTTGAAACGTGTTTAGAATTTAATTGTTGTATGGATGAATTTTAAGGTTGGTCTCCAAATGACATGGTTTGGCTTATAACCAAAATTACTGAACTTGCTCTTATCCAATGGCATATTTTCAAATTCAAAATTTTAAATTCAAAGCGAATTTTGATTCACTTGCCCTATTTAAGTAAATTTGAAAAAGTTCAAAATTTTAGTAAAATTTAAATATGTCCTAGGCACATGGTGTTTAATCCAATTGCACCGAATTGGATAACGGGCCAGTAGAAATCCCAGTTGTGTTATACATGGGTGTAATCGGAAAACGTTTTCCCATTGAGACACCTCCTTAAAGTCGTGTGACATCGCGACCACATCTGCTCTCACCGTGCGGCCACCGCCTCTTCAATAGCGTCTACTAGCCACATGTTTTGGATGGTATTTTAAAGGGCATGTACAATATAAAGATGCTTAGATAGACGCTTACAGATATAAAATAATGAAGCACCCACGAGAGCCTCAACCTACAATGCAACAAAATGATTTTGCTTTGCTAATTAAATGATTAAGCTAACCACGGTTCCTGCAAGACTCCTTCCACGCTTGTGTCAGTCCCTGGCGTCGAACGCCTGAGGTCCACGGTGTGCCTCCAGGTGCCTGCTAGACGTGCTGAGGCACACCGTCCACGGTGGCTTCAGTACCTTTTGGCGAGCTCGACTGCGGCTGGGGTGCAGCCTCCATGGCTTGGCGATGGTGACTCGAAGGTTAAGCCCCTCCCCTATGAGCTCGCCACCGTCCCTGGGCTGGTGCATGCCACTGCTATATTATGACGCCTCAGATGTTGTGAATCCTGAATCTACAAAATCCGGACATGCCAACGACTCCAATTTTGCATTCAGATTTGAGAACTTGTGTCCTAGAAAGGAAGAGGTTGAGGACTTGGGAGCTGAGCTTGGAGACCATGGCGAAAATGGAACAGCCCATGGAAGAGGGCACTAGGTGGCCAGGTGCTCGGTTTGCTCAAGTTGGGAGGAGCCTTTTTATGATCTCGGCCATTTGGTTGGCGCAGGTGAGAGGGACGACCGATCGTTCCCGTTTCTGTTATTTTCTTCCGTTGGTTAACCAAACACCACTGCAGAGAGCACGCATGCAGGGGTAACACTCGATATGAACCCAAGCAAGCAGATGGAAAACAGGACAGACCGTGGTAATTTCAGAAATAAAACAGCATCACCCTTCGAATTTCTACCCAGATTTCATTCATCGCGCAATACTCGACCCAAGTTCTGAACCATCTGTTAGCGTGGAATTGGGCAATATCTCGCCAACATAGGTCCGTCAAAGATACTTGTTGCTTTTCGCAGCGACACGCAACTTGTTTACAAGCAAACAAACAAAGTTTTCGATCGGTAACCTTGGGGATCGCCACCCGGATGATTACAAGCAATCAACAAAGAACTATCACCCGTACCACAGGGATTCGAAGTAGCAGCGAAGAACTAACCCTAAATTGCAGGAAAGTAAAAGCAAAACGAAAAGTAGATGCAATAGATACGATTGACTGATGGATATGCAATCGGCCTCCACCCCTCGACTATTTATAGGGGGGTATGGTATTGACCCTAAGGAATTGAAGTAGGACTCTATTCCAACCCTAAACACATCCTGTTCGATCAAAATCGTGAAAGAGATCCGAACAAACCTACGAATCCACTTCGACTCGGTTTCGGACTGAACACCGGATGGTCCGATGAGAACAAACTCTAGAACACCGGACCATTCGGCGAGTTCACTTGACCGAAACTCTAAGACTCGGTCTTATACACATGAGATATTCCAACGTCATATTTATACTCACCGGAGTATGTCACCAGACCAATATTTGCAGAGAGCAACTTTTTTACAAAGTTCTCCTTTTGATCGCACCGGATGATCCGGCGATCATCAAAGACCTCACCGGACAATTTTCACCAGAGAACATTTTTTCAGCTAAAAATCTTCTTCTTCTCACTGGATAGTCCGGTGATATCCCGGAATCTCCACCAGATCATTTCTTCCAGAGAGCAAGTTTTCGGTGCAAATTGACCCTCTACACACCGGATAGTCCGGTGTTTTCACTGGATCATTCGCTGGATTATTTTATACAGAGAGCATGATTTGATGCACCAAATTCCCATCCCATTCTCCGAATAGGCCGACGTCCAATAAGCCCCTCACTGAACTATTTTTTTTCCAGAAAATATGTCTTCTAGCCGAAATTGAACTACAAGCACGGGATAGTCTAATGATGACACGACATTGATCACTGGACTATACGGTGTATACAAAAAACTTGGCCATGCCATTTTTTGCTATCAACACATGCCCCCTTATTTTTTGGTAAAGCTTGCGCACCGAAAAAATATTTTTACACAGGATAATCACGAATACCTCATCTTCTACTCCAAGTTAAGACTTAGGGCGATACAAACAATATATCAGCCATATGTGCATGTTCTAAGGGCGATGATATTGACACCGTCCGCGTACAATGATATATCTTAGGATGATAGTAAATTACATCGGCCATGTATAGTTACCTTCTCAAGCATCTTGCCAAACGCTCGGATAATATTTCTTCAAGTATTTTCCATTGATAGCGCGAGGCATCTTGTCTCTTTGTGTGTCATGTTCTTCAAGGGAACGGCCTCGGTCCACTTTGTAAAGTAATTCGTAGCAACCAAAACAAAGCGATGATCTTTGGAAGATGAAGGATGAATTTGGCTGATGAAATCCAAAGCCTATCCTCAGAACGGCCATGGTTTGATGATAGGATTCATCATAGAAGCAGCAGCTAACTGTATATCACCAAACTTTTGACATACTTCACATCCTTTGTAATATCTAGATCAATCATCAAACATAGTTAACCAATAAAATCTAGCTCTCCTTAACAACCATACCATTTTGTGAGCCGACTGATGTGTTCCACAAATACTTTCATGTACTTCACCTATAGTAATTTTACTTTGCTCCAAACCTAGATATTTTAGAAGCAACCCATCTATGATTCGGTGATATAATTCACCATCTAACATCACATATTTTAAAGCTTGTCACCTAGTCTTTCTATCTACCGATGAACTAAGATTTTCTAAATATTCGATCATCGGCTTTCTCCAATTACTAGACATATGCAAATCTAATTTCTTGGAGCAAAACCGAACATTCTTCCTGTTGTTCGGCCAAAAGAACACTAGCACAAGCTAACAACGGTTTTTCTAACACAAAGAACATCCCTCTATTCACTCGATAACCGGATGCTTGCTGTGCTAAATTATTTGCCCTCATATTCTCTTCTCTAGATATGTGAACGATGGTGTAATCATCAAAACTTGTTATGATATCTAAGCATCTATCGAAATAGCTATTTAGTGACCTATCAAAACATTGATAAACTCTATAAACTTGCTACACCACTAGTAATGAATCACCAAACACTTCTACATGTGTCACGCCTATGGACTTTAAAATTTGCAAACCTAACAAAAGAGCTTCGTACTTGGCTTGATTGTTGGTACATAAGTATTCTAAGTGAACTGATGTTTCAAAAACAACACCTCTAGATGGAATTAAAACAATGACAACACCTTGACCTTCTCTACAAGCTGAGCCATCAAAGTATAATTTCCATAGACACACACTAATCAAACTAACCAATGCATCACTATCAATAAGATGATCAACAATAAAATCAGCAACGATTTAGCTTTTCATAGATCTTAACAGTTCATAAGCCAAATCATATTCAATCAAAGAATAGGCCCACTTTCTGATTCTACCACACAAAATCGGCTTTTGCAACATGTACTTAATAACATCGGTTTGGCATGCAACCACACAAGTACTAGAGAGCAATATTGTCTCAACTTGGTGCATGCATAGTATAAATATAAACATGGAGCGAACGATGGACACGCTTCCTTCGGGAGGGGTGCTCCTTACTCGTCTGATGGAACCTTATCCTTTATGGCCTCCAAAGATCCAGAAGTGATGCAAGATCTTGCAAAAAAACTTGCGAAAGCCCACGAGCGTCTGCACAAGGCTCTTTCAAGCCAGGCATGGATAGGGACAAGCTCACCTTAGCCCTGGAAAACAAGGAGCACGGTGGTCGCATATGAGGCGTTGGGGTGATGGGTTGGAAATATAGATTCTCAGGCGACGTCGACAGTTACAAGAGTCAAAAAAGATCCTAAGCA
Organism: Phragmites australis; assembly: GCF_958298935.1. Taxonomy (NCBI): domain Eukaryota; kingdom Viridiplantae; phylum Streptophyta; class Magnoliopsida; order Poales; family Poaceae; genus Phragmites; species Phragmites australis. The sequence continues at coordinate 5,480,343 of NC_084941.1, read as the reverse complement.
GAGCAAGATGCAGAACGAGAGGCGGAACAAGCTAGAATGATGGAGATGCTTGAACAAGCACTAAAAAAGGAGAGGAAATATATAGAAGAAAAAATATCACAAGCAGTACGACAAGCCTTCATATGTGAACAAGATGCCATTGTGAGCGAACAGGAACGACCGGCAGCATCTCCTAATATCACGCGCTCCAGCCCTGGTGGTCGTCGGAGTAGCTGTGCATCCATGGGAGTTCCGGGAGCTGACTCCATCACTTATGATGTGGACCTCATCGCAGCATGGACACCGTGTGACTATACATTGGTGCTAGAAATATTACCATCAATGTGGCTTCTGGCGTGACTTATCCCCGTGGCTCCCATGAATATTTGCACAGACATCCGATACCGGAGGGCTACACCATAGTCAAAGTAGATGAGGCAGTTGACCAGTACTGCCATGTTGAGGTGGACTACCCCGGAGAGGAGGGGACGAACACTATAGGAGAGAACGAGCATATATTCATCACGTGGGAGAAGGTCTATATAGTGTTTTCACCAAGGACAGCTCCCGATAATCTCTACTCTCCACTACACCCTGGGCCACCGTCGCCTCGAAGATCTTCCTCTCCTCAGCCATCTCCCAAAAGAAGTCCACCTCCTCAGCCATCGTCTCAAAGAAGTCTATCGCTCAAGAAACCAGCACCATCAAGAAGCTAGCCATCAGCTCAGAAAACAACAGGTTCTGCAATATCCAAGCAAACGACATCATCTAAGAAGTTGGTGGCATCTAAGAAGTCGGCGAAACCCAATGATGTCTATTCACGCATTGATGAGGAAACAAAAAGATTGTGGACGCCAATATTACGTCTCATTTCCATCCTCCACTACCTCCATCGAAGCCTGTTGTATCAGAAGATGCATTGAAATTTTTCATGAAAATGGTCAAAGCTAAACAAACGGAGGTGGCTTCAAGTAAGCCACCAATTGACTATGAACGCATCAGCAAGAAGCAGGCCAAGAGCAAACTAGACCCAATCATTAAGGATGCTCCTAGCATTACGGTCTTCCTGGCTGATTCAAGAATAACAGCAGAGGAACTAGCACGGCTTATTGTGGGAGTGGATATATCAAAGTTGGATGTTACATGGCCGTTTGAGTTGAGCAAACATTTGGTCAAACCAGATATAGAAAGAAATCTTACAACTCAAATGCACTGATTACATCAATGGTACTTGGAGCAATCCAAGCAGGGTTTTCGTATGTTCCCTGTAAGATATAAGGATGAATATTTTGTCAATAGAGACAGCTTCTTCTAGTTAAAATTCTTACACTTGTATGAACTGTACAAGGAAGATGCTCTTGATGTGGCTATAGTTAGAGCGTGGACTTTGTAAGTGACTTATGCATATAATTCACGTTATATGATCTTGTACCTTAAAATTACATAGCAAACTTCTCTCTTTCGTAGAATAGAGACCCAAACATAGGAACAAAACTTAGATAAGAAAGTAGTATTCATTGATCCTGGGCTTCTGAACTAGAAACTTGTAACGAGTAATCCAGACTTAACTGAAGACTACTTATTGAAGTGTCTGGTTCACCACTAATACAAGAAATTCATACTCTTACCCTACAACTATGAGTATGTGTTTGCGCGCCAGGACGTCCTCATTTTATGAGCAACTCGATTCTAATACTAGTTTGCTATGGTGACATATTCTATAGTTTTCATTGGATCCTCTTTATCATTCACCCAGATTTGAGCAAGATCATTTTCTTGGGCTCACAAAAGAGAGATAAGACGACTTACCAACACCTTATCGATATGCTAAACAGGTTAACTCGATCATTTAATCTTCTCGAAGATTGCATCTAGGTTTAATTGATATTCATATTCACGTACAGGGTGTACACAAGATACTAAAAAAAGAGTATTATCCACTTTCCATTTAGGAAGAGTACGATTTAAAACCAACTTTTTGGTACACAATCCATATTCATGTCTTACATTTCCTACTGAATAAAAAGGTTCAATTCATTCCACTGACGAATTCTTTCCTCTTGAAGTGTATGAGGCCGCCACCCGCTAATAATCTCTACGCGTTTTATGTTCTTACTTTCATGCACGCATTCAGCCTGGACAGATACGCTGTTAGGTTCAATGATCTTGAGGTATGAAATAATATATCGATGCATTCTTTTCAATTTCTACACGTGTTGAAGGACTAATCCTTTTGATTCTTCAAACGCAGCGCTTCAAACTACGCACAAGTGTGTTACAACCTGCAAAAATACATACCCTTGAAGAACAGATGGTCGGGTTCTTTTTGGAACATATTAGCAACCCAAATGGCGAGTTTCATGAACTGATCGTGCCGTCCATGCGTAAGAGACTTTTAAATGACACTCTACCTTTTAGTAGAGAGTATGTGACAAGGAGAAAGGCTACCAAAGGGCTTGATAACATAATATTTCATCAATTGACACAATATTAATGAATGACATTAATTTCTACTTATTAATTGAATGATATGAATTACTATGTGTGATGCGAAGTTGGTATCGTCGGATGACTCTTCGACAAAATGATCTTCCAACAATGAAGCGAAGTAGGAGCAAGAAGCAGTATCCCATAAGCATGCCTAGGAGGAGGAGGATGAGAGGCTGGCCTGTCAGTTATGTACTATGGAGGAGTAAGAAGCAACGTCCTGTAAGCGTGCTTAGGAGGAGGAGGACGAGAGGGTGGCCTATTCGTGTGCTTCGAAGGAGGCCGAAGGCTCAAACTGTAGAGGCGTTCAGGTGTTAGACTTCGATATCTTTGACACGCCGGTGAGCCTAGAGTATAGGCAATGCTGCGATCGATCAGGCATGGTTGGGTCCTCCGCTCTACCACCATCGCCCCCCCTGTGTCCCTAGATGTACACACGCCATCAGTCGTCAGTGCGGAGACGCGATCCTCATCGCGAGAGAGGTAGAGGGATACTTAACTGGCTCAACTCGACCGACTTTTTAGGGGTGATCTATGAGAACTATATTATGTGTATTTGTTGATTCCTGACTTGTAATATGTGTTCATTACTATATATTAATGAATGTGCTTTTATTATTAATTTATAGTAAATATATATATCATTGTATGCATGTATTGAGAGAGAGATGGAGAGATCGAGGAGAGAGAGAGTACAGAGAGGACAAAGAGAGGAAGGACCGAGAAGAGAGGAGAGTAAAAACACTAACAGCCGAAGGTTTCAGTCGGTAATGATGCATTTGGTATCACTGCTGGCCAAATTCTTTAGTCGGTAGTAATAACCCCTTTCACTGCTGATCCACCGAGCCGACAATGATAGTCTTTGACTATCACTATCTGTTGCTCACTACCAGATGTAAAATCGGTAGTGAATTAGGTTTCTGTAGTAGTGTATCAAGGGTGACACATCCGATGAATTGATGAAATTCTCCATGATTTTGAAACTCTCGGGGTTACCCTGAGTGAGCATGACCCGTGGGCCTTTTTATTTAGATTTGCCTGGTACACATGTGTTCATCAACAAAAAACTTGTCTTTGATCATGGCACGCCAATTGTTGCACAACTGGTTCAAGCGCCCAACCATGTGTGCCAGAAGTCGATGGTAGGGATGATCGATCTCATCACTGAGGCACACCATCTACCTAGTGAGAACAGAACCTCCGGGGCACCTTTGCTAGGGTCCACGACAAACACTTTGCACGAGCCTGTGCCAAACATAATCTTCTTCGTGTTATCGCGCTACCGTTGTGAACTTGTGATACATATCGAGTGGGGTGATCCATCGATGGCGAGCTCGTTTGAACTTCGGAGTGAAATTAAGGTCGTCGCAGAAGGCGGCGGACGTGATCACGTCGCCCCACGACCGCGAAAGACAGTGGAGGCCGGCAGGCGTGCCCTTGACCCTCTTGGCTTGACGCTCGCCGTGGCATCCATGTCTTTCGTCCTGACCGCTTGTCCTTGCCCATTTTTTAAAATCTCTATAAAGGATTCATAACAATTTAATTTTTTTAGAAATTTCTATTTCATAATTATTTCTACTTTTATTTAAAAATTAAATAAATTCAACTACGTGTTAACCATTAGAAGGACAACAGGTATGCCTAACAAGTACATATCGCTTTTTTAGTGGGCGACATGTATCAAGGCATGCCCGTTGTGGCAGACCATGTAGATATGTTATCTGTTGGAAGAGCGACGTGGACGAAGAAGTATAAAATTACAAAATTTAAAAATGAACCCATATGTTTTCAATTTTTGGATTAAAAATATATAAATAGAAAGGTCAGCAGTCTGGTGACTGATAGGGTTGGTGATGGGGAGGGTTAGGTGTGAGCAAATTTTACCCTGTGGGGGTCACGTGTCGGGGGCCCAAATTGTATTCGGGTCAGGGGCAAATATTTGCCTGTGGGTGCTCGAAAAGAAATTTACAGAGCCAAAAAAATCACCCCCGTCTAGCCCACCAACCAGCGCCCTAGCCCAACCCACCTAACCCTAACCCTAACCCTAGCTGCCTCTCCAGTGCACTCTGCCCTCCTCAGCTTTCGCAGTCGTGCCACCCGCCTAGCACCGTCGCCGCCCCCACCCATCACTGCTCCCGTCGCCTGCCCACTACAGCGTCACACCGCCGCTCACCCACACAGCTGCGTTCGACACCCGCTCGCCTGTGCTCCTAGCTCCCATCATCGGGTTTGGGACCAAGAATGATTTTTCATCCATTAGATGTTTCAGACTTGAGTTGTATTTTTTATTCGAGTTTTAAATTGGATACTTCTTACTACACTCGGCCTGGCCCGCCTGTTGCCAGGCCTAATGGCCAGGCTGAGTATGAACAATCAACAGCCATAGCGCTTCTTTAAGGCCCACTCGCCTCATCTTCGAAAAAAAGCGCATAAACCCCGACCAATTTCCCCCTCCCTTCCCGAACCTTCCCGAATCCCTCCACTTCTTTCTCCACCCCGCCGCGCCGGATCCCTGCCTGACGCCCAAAAAAGATCCCCACACGCGGTCGGGCCTCCCAGCGAACTGAACCCGACGGTGCCCGACGCGACCCAAGTCCGAACCCCCCCCCCCTCCCCTGCCGACGCGATCCGACCGATCGGTCCGTCGTTCAATCTCCGCGGCGCAGGACTGCCAGAGAGGACTCCTCGAGCGAGTTCGAATCCCTCATCCCAACGAGGGGCAAGAGATGGTGCTGATCGAGCCGGAGCCGGAGCTCCAGGAGGCGACGCGCCCCTCGTCGCCGGTGCACGACGAGCAGGTTCCGGCCGCGGCCAGCGGGGAGGCGCCGAGGGCGGAGGAAGACGAGGACGCTTTCGAGGACGCGATCACCGACGAGCAGATGCGAGAGGTAGTGCCCCGAGCGCCCCACATCCTTACTACCTTTCCCCACTCCGGTTGCCGATTGCGGTAGTCAAATCTGGGGTTCAGTTGCTATTTGCTTGAATTAGGTCATTCCAGTTGAATCGATTGCTTGATTCGTTCGTAGAGGTGGAGTAGCGGGTATTCCACTCGTAGCCTAGTTGATTGCGGTAGATTTGGTTGTTGATAGTGATGAACCCCCTCAATTTCCCCTGTTTGTTTGCTATGTTTAGTACGTGGTGGCTGACACGCTATGATCTTCATGACTTCCAGTAATCAGACTTCATTATTCTCTAATTTGGTAGGTCCTTTTGATATCCCTGCGAATAAAGTATGTATTGCTGCCATCGTTCATATATGATAGTTGAACCTGCTATCTTGTTCAACTCTCAGAATGCAAGTGGTTCATAGGTTCGTTTTGTGATTTATAGGTGAATGATCGGCTGTTTGGGTTGGTTATAAGTAAGTGCAGTAAGGTGGGTTCAAATTGAATGCGATAAAGGCTAACTATCTAGAAAATTATGCATTCGCATCTGAGATGTACTGAGCTGATATGGTTGGTGCTAGGTAGAACTTGTTCTCGGGATTTTACTGACCGTGCTACATTTATGTAACTATTCCTTTTGCAAAATACATTTATGTAACTATTCCTTTTGCAAGATACTAACACCCCAGACAATTGCAAAAAAAAAAAAAAAAAAAAAAAAAAAAATCCAGCAAAACTAGGTGGGGTGACTAAACAACCAAATGTGGTATTTTGTAAATTATTGGGCTGGCAGTAACTGCAAGTACACAATAAATAGCAACTGGATTCGTTATCATTTTGCATCCTTTTGGAAACTATTGCTTGGATCTCATTATAATGTTTGAATTACTTCTGTTAGTTTGGGATTGGAATATTCTCTAGTATCCTGCTGGAGAGATTTGTTGAACTCTGGTAAATGATTTCTCTTTCTACTTGTTGTAGAAAGCTAGAAGCCAAGCAGATGATGCAAAAGCAGAAGGAAACAAGCATTTTGGTGCCGGACAATATGAGGAAGCATTATCACAATATGAAATGGCCTTGCAAATTGCTGCTGAGCTGGAATCTGCTGAAGATATACGCTCCGCATGCCATTCAAATCGTGCTGTATGCTTCTTGAAATTGGTAAGCTATTTTTCTGATTGGACCATAACTTTGGTGAACATAGGAAAGTATCCATATTTGTGTGGCATGATCGCTCCTTATTTTTGTGAGTCAAGTAGTGCCACAGTAGTTATGTATATGAGTATATCACTTGAAGTTGGTGCTTTACTATCACTACAGTTATCCCTTAGCTGTTCCTTTTAACTTCTTGACCTACAGTAGGCTTGTCCTTACTTTGCTGTTTAAATAAACACTGTTCAGAATTATGCTGCCTAAACTTGTTTAAACAAACACTGTTCAGAATTATCTGGTGTTTGGTAATTGAAGTCTTTTATCATTGCTCCTAGTTTTGCTAAAATGTTATTTTTGATTAGTCTAAATTTCAAATGGTTTGTACCGTTGACCTTAGTCTCTTAATTATTTACTTGGACCGGCACATCTGTTGACTAAAGTTAATTTTTGTCTCATTACAAGCAAACCCAATGCTGACTCTCTGTTATTTAGGGGAAACATGATGAAACAATTAAGGAATGCACAAAAGCTCTTGAGCTGAATCCGTTGTACTTGAAAGCATTGCTCCGGAGGGCAGAAGCACATGAAAAGCTCGAACACTATGATGAAGCTATTGCTGGTTAGTCTTTCTCCCCATAATGTGCTTTTGATCTGTCAATTTCACATCAATGCCTTTCACATAAACGTGCATCGTTTCTGAAGTTCACTAGTTTTGATTGCTGTCAATTTATTCCTATTCACAGATATGAAAAAGGTTATTGAGTTAGATCCTTCAAATGAACAAGCCAAGAGATCACTGTTCCGACTTGAGCCCCTGGCAGCTGAGAAAAGGGAAAAGATGAAGGAAGAAATGATTGGTAAGATGCTGCATTTTCCCCCAAGTATCTCAAATAGCATTATCGGCACTCATGATTTTGGAGCAAGCTGTAGACAGCTTGTATGTAAAACTGTTTTTTGTATGATGCCTATTAGTTTCCAAATGTCATGCAAAACAGTGTTATCTACTTACCGGAACAGTCCGTGATGAGATGAAGTGCTTAGGATGTAGTATGTGCATGAAACATACCAAAGTTTTTCATTGTGCATACAACTTCCGCTGAACAATGAATTGCTTAATATCCTCTCCTTTTTCATCAGGACTTGCCTGATTTATGTTGATTATCTCATGTGCTTTCTGCTTACTGATCTAGTAGCATTTATGTGTCTTTGGTGTACCCTTTTCCTTATTGCTATTAATGGGCCCATGCTACATGTCGCAGGAAAGCTGAAAGATTTAGGGAACTCTGTGCTGGGGCGCTTCGGAATGAGTGTTGACAATTTCAAAGCTGTCAAAGATCCAAACACAGGTTCATACTCCATTTCGTTCCAGAAGTAAAGTAACTCAAGGTGATGAAATACACGGATGAATATGGCCGGGCACCATATTTCAGTTATGGACTCACTGAAAGACATGGTAATTATTCAAGGCGCTTGTGTATCACATACCCGGTACATATTCAAATATAGTGCCGCCGATCATTCTCAAGGGAGCATGAACAAGAACAATCCTGGATTATTTCGTCTGTACTTGTTGCACGTCAGAGATGATTTCCCAAAGGTGCAAACTTGTATGATACACATTTTCAACCCTGGTTTTTTTCTAAAGTAGAATGTTGTTCTTATTGCTTGAGATGGAAGTGTTTTCCTGTTGCAAAACGGATTGTTTTTTATGTTGTAATTATGCCTTCTCTGTTCAAGTACTGCATTTGCAAACTTTTGATACACTTCCCGGTCCATGGCCTTGCGTAATTTGTGTTGAGTCTAGAAAGAGCTAGTCTTGTTGGCCTTCTGATGCTTTGTGACCATCTGAGCTGGTCTTGAAGTCTTCTGTCACCATCCATCATAAGGCTCCTGCACAGCGAGAATGTGTTGATAAATCGAATGGGGGTTGGTACCGAGAAATCTGTTGTCCTGTTTCTGAAAACACATAACAGCAGCCACACCAACACAAATCCGATGTTGCAAAGGTTTTCTGAAACCTTTAATCTAAGCCTCGAAAATAATTAGACATGGACCTGGGAAGTGAGGAAACAAACAAAAATCTGTGTAGCGAAAATAGTTCTATTAGATTATGATTATGATTTTATGATTTTGATAAAAATCTTGATATGTCTGTCAAGAATATATATTAGTAGGTCTCGTAGATGTAATACATGAAGCCATCGTAGTTGGATGAAGCTCGGTTGAATTGAAATAATCTCAGGAAAATTGATTACATCAGAAGGTTCGATGCTCCGAGGGTTATACAATTTGAAGCATTTTTGTTAGAAGAAGCTAGAGAAGTTTTTATATATTGGAAGGTCCGGTGCTCGGAGTTAAAAGATACTGGATGTTTACACCGGAGCATTTATTACAAAGAGGGTGCAACAGTGGAAGATCGAAAATCAACACGCGGAAGGTCAGGTGGAACCACCGCATCTTGAGCTGGACCGTGACGTCGAAGCTGGCGAGACGGCGGCACCGGCATCAAGGCCGGTGGCGGAGACGACGGGAGCCATCCAGCATCCGTAGTAGATGAGTCCGATGCTAGCAACGAACGCAAGGCCCGTACTGAAGAACAGGAGGGGCCCGCCACCCGCACGACGTCCTCTCGTCTCGTCGTCGCTGTGGGCAGTCGTGTTGTGCGCGAGGAGGACAGCGCCGGCCGCGGCGACGTTGGGTCCACCCGTGGCGGCTTTGCGCCGCGCAAGCAGCCACCACTCATGGCGGTGGACGCGCGCTTCACTTATCTGCAAAACGTCTACGGGTTAGTTCCTAACTGACATTACTATCAGTTTTTTAGCTAGCACTAAAAATAATAATGATAATTAGGTAATTATCATGTCGCTTTGGAACCGATAATGTTAATATTATCACTATCACATAAACCTCTAAGCTAACTACACAGTCGCATGTAATAAGTTAAACAAATTTTTTTCCATGAAATACGTGTGTGTGCGATTTGTGGAAATCAAACCCACTATCTCTCACCTCGCGTGAAGTTTCATTACCATCTCACATATCACTAATTATTGAAAGCAATTGGATTTTTGTCCTTCTTGTCCAAAACTTTTGACACTTGTTGTTCGAAAATTTTGACAATTATTTAGCCACCTAATTGACTTCAAATAAAAAAGTTGTCCACTACAAAATTGTTGATCTCGTCGAGTGCTATAATTTTCTTCGCCACCAGTGACAACCTTCTTCCCCTTTTAGACCTTGGTACAGCTTCACCCTCCCTTGGATCTTCCTAGAGCGCTAGCTAGCTTGTTCCTTCTCTGTTGCACAATGAGCACCACACGAGCACAAGCTCTGTTTTTCTGCCGCCACACAACCTCACCGTTCGCCGTCCTCGAGTGGATCTGCGCTGTCATAGCTAACCCGGCATAACCTCAACACCGCGTAGGGCAGTCTAGGGTGTAATTAGTTGCCTGCATGGGGTCTTCTTCGCATGGACTGTATATGCAGGCTTAGCGGAGTCCTATTTATTGAAGAGAAGAGTGTTTATTTGGTTATATCTATCTGGATAGATTGAGCTGAGTTTCTGTTTGGTTAATTGAATCTAAGCCTGCATGAGCGGATGTAAGAGTTGAGACTGTGACTGGTTGCTTTTATGGTGATGATTTTGTGACACAGATAAGTGGGTCCGCCTATATGAGTAGATGCAGAAGCCTGTATCCGCTAGGCAAGGCTGCAGGTGTACATTTATATCCGTCGAGACAGACTGAAACGGTGCATATGGGCAACCAAACACGCTTCTCCCTGATATTATATGCATCCATCGAGTCAGGATGCATTCATGCAGGCAACCAATCGCACCCCTAGTGTCTCGGTTTGGTCCAAAAGCCCCATGCTTGTCTTCTTCTTTTGCCGCTGTCATTGCCACCTTCGGTAGCGATCTGGTAATGTTCCAGCGAGCTGATGATAGCGTAGGTGAAAGTGCATCTAAACCCCCTAAGTGGGTTTTGGCTTATTGATGACAAACGATTAAGGGACTAATGGTTTGCTGAGTTTATGAACATGTTTTAAGTCCTATTGGTTAAGATAAGAATTGTTTGTGTCCCTCAAAAAGAAAAGAGAAGCGGCATAGTTACTCAATAGGTTTAAATTTATTTTAATTTTAAATTTGAGTTAAGGATAGTCGCACTATCAAGAGAGATGCATGTTAAAAGTCTTGAAGATGTCTCAGTGCTAAAAAATATTCCTTTAGGACCAAATGATGAGAGACACAATTACTCACGAACACCGGGAAATATTTTTGTTGTCTAAGCCCGGAGTCTCTGGGTTAGCCCGGATACTTCGGACTCTGTCCAGTTGGCCGAAGTTTTCGAGTGAGACTCCGCTAGAGAGTCTTGGTTTGAGTCGAAGAAACTCAACCCAGGGTTCTGTTAGTAGCCGGAGCCTCCGAGTGAGACTCCGTCAGCGAGTCTCGGGTAAAGCCGTGTGTGCTTAACCCGGAGTCTTCGGGTTGGCCCGGATACTCCGGTGTTTTTGTTGTGGCCGGAGTCTCCGAGTGAAACTTCACCAGTGAGTCTCGGGTAGGGCCTTTGTGTGCTTAACCCGGAGTCTCCGGGTTAGCCCGGATACTCCGATGTTCTGTTCGTATCCAGAGTCTCCGAGTGAGACTCCGTCAGAGAGCCTTGGCAGACCTTAAGTGTGTTACCCGGAGTCTCCGGGTTGGCCTAGATACTCCGGGTCCTGATGTTTCCGGACCCTCCAGAGAGGCTCCGGATAGCGTATTCTGCCTAAGTCTTCGTATGTTACCCGGAGTCTCCGGGTTAACCTGGATACTCCGAGTCAGTTCAAAACAGACTGTAACGGCTAGTTTTTTAAGTGAGCTATATATACCCCCTCACCCTATTTGTTGGGGTGCTGCTGAATGAACTCGTGCATACATACTTCCAAAGCCTTCCAATAGGCTCCCTAACTCCTCTAGAGCTTAAATTTGTGCAAGATTTGGAGATTAGGGTTTGGGAAGTGAGATTGAGTGCTAGAAAGCAAAAAATTCCATTTTTGAGCACTTGAAGTCATCAACGAGCTTTTGATTTGCAATCTTTTCTCTTGGAGCTGTAAGCTTCTAGACGGCAAGGCGTCACCCGGAGAGCACCCAAATTTATGGAGTGCCGTGGGAAGTTTGTGTTACCCTTGTTGAATTGAGTAAGAACCCTCTCTTGATCTTTGAGGTCGCTTGGGAGAGGAAAGGGTTAGAAAAGATCCGGCTCTTTGTGAGCTCCTCAACGAAGATGTAGGCACCTCTTTGTGAAGTGGCCGAACTCCGGGAACAAATTCGTGTCCATTTCATTTTATCGCACATTAACTTGCTTTAGCTAATATTTGGGGTTTTTTCCCGATCTACTCGTTAGTGTGCTTGTGACTGCGGTATTAGTGATAAGGTACTTAGACCTCCTCTAGAACCTCTGGTAACCCTTGGAATCACCTAGTTTTACTCTATAGTTATTCAGTTTTGATTCCCTGTATAATTCGGAGTATCCGGATAAGGCTAGAATAACCGGGTTCTGTATAATTCTGTCAAGTTTTTTAAATTGCAGGAATCGCCTATTCACCCCCCCCCTCTCTAGGCGACATCTAGTTCATTTCAGTAGGCCCATCCCTAAGTTCTTTGTCTTCTTCCGATCGCTAGCATGTACTACTTGTTGAGGTCCGGCCTTGTCTGTGTTGTTCCGACAAGCCTCCAGAGAACGCACCGCCGTGTGGGTGGACGATAGTACGGTGTTGCAACCCCTCTTCCTCATGTCACATCATAAATTGGGTCTAGCTCTAAAATGCACGAGGGTCTTAGGATTATCCCCCACCCCCTTGGCGTGCTGACGTGGGCACTAACCACCGACATGGCTCGTGTTGACCTCAATCAACACAACCTAGTCAACAAGTTGATTCATGGGCTCGGTCCACTTTGGGCCGGTCTTATAGGCCAAGGTTTTGAATCGTGGCCCATGGACCTTAGTTTGTGATGGGCCAGAATCTATTCAAAGAACCCGGTCAACATAACCTATGAACATGGGCCTTTAACCTATTTCAACCTAGTCAAAACCGCGTACCCAAACCAAGCCCCACTTTGTTTCGACCAATGTTGACCCAATCCAACTTTGATCACTGGCCATTGGCCAATCAACGTTTTGACCGTTGACTTTAACCAGTCAATCAGGCTCACTTGTTCATCAAACCACCGTTGATCAAGTCAAACCTTTATTGACCTAGTCAACACTTGACCAGTTGACCCAGTCTCACTTGTCAGTCAAACATCCTTTTTCATCTTTTCCCAAATTAAATTAAATCGGAGGAATATTCCTTCCCCTTTCAATTTTCTAATTTAATTCTCCAATGGATAGTTCGGAAGTCATATCTTCACCGTTTCAACTCCGATTTAACCAATTCTTCCACATAAATTCATTTAAAATTATGATCTATCTCTATGTACTAGTTTGTTAGTCGTTAGGGTTCATTTGTTTTTTTTCTTTTGGTGTTAATTTGGTTCTTTCTTAGTTTAGAATCATTGATCGTCGTTAATTACACTTTGAAGAAGAAGAGTTTGAAGACGAACCCAAAGATCCGGTCTGCGAGAAAGGACATGAGGACTTTGAGGAAGTCTAAGTCCTAATTTCTTGACCATAGTGGACCTATGTTTCACAATCTAAAACATCGAACTTAAAATATAATATACTTTTGCATGCTTTATAGTAGCTTTTAATTCAAATGCTTGTGTTAGTTATGACATATCTTGCTATGCCATCCCATGAGTACTTGCTTACCATGTTCCATAATAGTCCTAGTTTACTTCCATCATAAGTTATAATAATGCTAGATGATGCATTGTTAACTAGTATGCTTAAGACGGCTACTTCTCTCTTTGGAGATATTTACACTTGACCACTTATGTTATCTTTCATGTTTTTGCAAATGTGTGGAATGAGGTATGGTGATTGATGACATGTTTTTGGGAAAGGTGAGATGGTGTTGTGAAAACTATGAAAACTTGTTTTTGTTGGGAGTGAGTAAGGTAGTCACAATTAATTGTCTGCATCAAAACCTACTTTATGCTCAAAGCTTCGCCTTATATCCTTATTCCTTGATAATCCCTTAAGCATGTATCAACTCCTTGAGTAGCATTAGGACTTACTAAGTACCTTGTGTACTCACTCTTGCTTGCTGATAAGATGAGGAGCCAGCGTTCCTTAAGCATGTATCAACTCCTTGAGTAGCATTAGGACTTACTAAGTACCTTGTGTACTCACTCTTGCTTGCTGATAAGATGAGGAGCCAGCGTTCAACTTCGTTGAAGATGGAGATGATGAGTAAAAGTCTAAGGTTGTGTCTGCACCCAAGTTGCATATGGCACTAGGCCATTATATTGGTTATCGTCGTTGTTCAATTTGGCCGGTTAGCCATGAATGTAATGAATCATATGTATCAAGACCTTTGTATTGGAAGATGTTTGTGTTGTCATCTTAATCGAAATATGACTATGATGTTATTATGTTGAAATCTATATGTATTAGTTATTGTTATAGAGATTGATATAGGAGGCATGGGGACATCTAAAATTGGGGTTTGACATGTGAACCGTCTGGATTCATCGGGCCATTGCTTGTTGTGCGCTCACAAGAAGGACGAGGAGCACCTGCATCACTGCACAGGCCGCCCACCCGTCTGTACGTTGCTCAACTCCCAGCAATCTCTCTATCCACTCCAAGCCTCCATCTATGTAGCAGAAGAAAAATGGCTCATAACCAATGCCAATGCTCCTTTGTCCTCTCGTTAAATCCACGTCGTTTGCGCATGTTCTAGCCCAAGTGGCCCATCCAAAGTGCTTGTGCGTCTGTTGGGTGGGCCTAAGCCAGTTCCAGCTTGGCAAGAGGCAAAAGGTGGTACATATCGATAATTTCTTAAATATTAAAACTTGATGCTACATGATAATATGCTACAAAATATGGTGTTTTGTGCAATACACTCCATGAAATTTCTCCAAAATCAAAATAAAAAGGAATCATGTGAATTTTTCTCCATTGAAAAATCTGTGAAACAAGAATCCTATATTTTCTCACAACTGCAAAAAGGCATATCAGTGCCGGTTAAAAAATAGCTTTAATGTCAGTTTTTCAACCAGCACTCTTTAGTCGGTATTGATATTCGGCTAGTATTAGTGTTGATTAACCACCCTACATAGTTGACATTTTCATAGAATAAAAAAAGAAGAAAATTGGCGATGAAGTAGCATCCGAGCCGGCTCGGATGCCACTCCCTTGCCGCCACCACCACTGCCACCACTGTCGAGCTCCCTTTCTTCCTCACCGCCTCCTCATCCCCCCTTCTTCCCAGATGATCGAGCTCAAACCCACCACACCGAGCACCACATACACAAGCAAAAGATATTGTAGCCCAAAAATCAAAACAAAACCTCAAAACCCCGGAACTTCTCCTGGTCCTCCCCCTTCGGCTCCAAGCTCATCAGCATGTTGGCAATCACCTTCAGCGTGAGCTAACGAGCAAGAAACCAAAATCTCAATCAAGATGTGAAGAAAATCTTGTGCAAGATTTCAAGAAATGGCATCTACTTACAGATGAGGCCTCTTCTAGCATGAGGACTCTCCTACCGAGCCATGTGTCCAGCGTCTAGACGGCGAGCTCGTTGATGAAGTCGGAGTACTTCTTGAGCGTGTCGATGGAGAGCGGCTCGCCGATGAGCCGCCGTAGCTTCTCGTGCTCCTCTCAGTTGGTGGTGAGCAGGCTCGTCGGCCCCAGCACCTGCTTGCCGGTGTGGAACAGGTTCGGACAGCAGGATCCGGGCCACGACGCTCGCTCGTGCCAGGAGGAGGAGGAGGATGGCGGCTAGCCATCGGAGCACCTGTAAATCAGGAGAGAGGAGGAGGAGATCCAGTTTGAGAGAGAGAAAGGGAGAGAGGAGGGGATCTATTCAGTGAGGCTTGTGGTGAGGAAGAGATAAGTCTCTAGAAGTGAGGACTGAGCTGGGCGTGAGGAAAGAGATAAGGCTCTGTGGATGTGAGAACTGAGGCGATGTGGACCAAAATTGTATTGGAGGCAAATTTTGGGTTCGGACATATCAGTACCGGTTGGTGGCTCTCGAACCGGTACTGATTGTCCTTTTCAATGCTGGTTTTTATTGACTCAGTTATTTTTCGCACGTATGAGATTAAGAACTGGCACTGATATATCTTCAGTCACGATTTTTATATAACTGATATTAATAGTGCATAACTTATGATCTATTCTATAGTCTCCTTGAAACCATATCTTAGACATTAAGATATGTTCGGTGTTTAAGCCCTTCAACATATCAAATAGATGAGTGGCTGTAGCCTGCAGTCATGAGTCGTGACCGATGGCTCATGGGTCACAGTCACACGGCAGATGAGAGACAGATCGATCGCATTGCCTACGACTGACGAGAGACGCATCTTCTACGTATCTGTATTGTACGGGCGGGCATGCAAACGGATCATGTGGAATTTTTAGATTTTAGTCTTTTTTTTAAAAAAATGGATCTTTTTACAACATCATGACATTTTGCGTTGTGGTTAAATAGCATGGCGTCGTGATAATTGATATTATGTAGCTACCACGTATGATTTTTCAAATTCAAAATAGATGATCGTTAGCACGGCGCTAAATATCACGGTGTCAAATATCATGACGCCATACAAAATGATTCATTTTCGAAAATTATTTTCACAAAGATCTATTCATAAAATATGTTAAAAAAATCAAAATGTAAAAATTCCACAACGGATCATCGTAGCAGATTGTCATCTCTCTCCTACGGTAGCAATGCGTAGCCCAACACTCCAATTCCAATGGAGGAAGCAATGCAACCCCCAACGGGCCGACCTGTGCGCCAAGCCCGAGGAAAGCATGCGATTTCCGACGCCCAGCCGTGCGCAGACGCCGGCCCGCCGCGTCCAATTAACAGCTGACGCTGGGTCAAACGTCCATCTTCCCGTGCACCAGCAGCTAGCTGCCTTTCTCCGCGCCGTGCACGGCGAACGGTGCGCGGAGTGGGCGTGATGCCGCGTGGGTGACAAGCCGCAGGCGTCGTGCACGGTGAACGCGCCCCGGCCGCTTCGGCCATCTCAGGTTTCGCTCCGGCGCCTCACCGCCGAGCCCCGACCTGGCATGTACGAGCTCTTTCGAGCATGAGCTGCGTAGTTTGGCTGGCCCAAAGCTCGATTGTCATTCACTTTATGCTCATTGAGCTGTGTGGTATTGGCCTCTGGGCGCCACTCTGCAAAAAAAAAAAAAAAAAAAAACGATAAAAAAGGACAAGGTGTTCTTGTTGCATGAGCGCACGGGCCCTTTACACCGCAATTCTCCCGAGCAGAAGTTTGATTCGGGAGTGCCGTTCTGCCGCCTTTTAGGACAACAGGGTGGCAATTTCTTTGTGGCCGCTGCTTATTTAAACCAGTAAGCCTATGGGGAAGCCACGGCTAAACGCGGATCATCAACAGCAGGGAGTATGAGTAAAAAGACAAGGAGAGATGCGAAGTCAATCAGCCATTGGAAGTTCACAAGCTAGCATCATATGATCGTTGGCGATAAAAATCGACTAGCTTAGTTAGCACATGTGCTTGCTTATTACCAACACTAACCACGTATCAGAGACAAGCGGCAACCACTAGGTGCTGATGGCTGCAGACCTGCAGTACATTGCAGCGCCACGCTGGCTTGATCCTCCTATAGGACTCACAAGCACAGTTGTAGTAGTACTCGTTCGAGGAGTAGTACACTAGCTGCAGCAGCTGCTCGTTCGAGGAGTGAACTGGCGCAGGCGCAGCAGCCCGAGTCAGAGGCCACGGGAAGGACCAAACACGACGCAGACCAGGACTCGAAAAGCCGCAGGAACCAAGGACCGAAGCACGGCTCTCCCTGCGCGGGCGCGGCACCCGACAAGACCCGCACCCTTTCCAACAATCCAACCTCCACACGCCCCGCGCCGTGCATTCGCGACGTCTCCAGGCTCCAGCCTCCTCCGTCTTTAGCCGTTGCCGCTGCCTTTGCGCCTCACTCACGCACCGTCATCCGCTTTGGTTCACGGGGGCGGGCGATGGCGTCTGCGTCGGCGGGCTGGGCGTGGATGGCGGAGGCGGCGGGCGAGGAGTTGGCGAAGCTGGAGGCGGTAAAACATGTGAACTAGGAAGGGGTTTATCTTTGCTACTTGTTGAACCAGTAATGAAGAAGAACAAGAATATTCGTTTCTCTGAAGTTTATCTTGTCTTCAGTTCATACTTGACCCAGTTCACGAATTCATATATTGATGTTGATGATTTCTGATACAGATTGCGATGTCATGGTTCAAACGGACACATCTATATCCCGAGTCCAGAGAAGCTCTCGCTGGTGCAACGGTAGGGGCGCACCGTTGCACCCTACCAGCTAGCGTTCGAGCGCCTCACCCGCTTAATGAAATCCCGGGGGGGGGGGGGGTCCTCCCCCCTCAGTGCTCTTTTTTTTCTTCTATATCCCGAGTCCATGCGGAGATTGCAATTGAAAAGATGGTTGCCTGGGATCCACGCTCTGGTGCACCTGCTAGTCCTTCCTATGTTCGTGTAGTTGACTGTTCAAAGTACGGTACAATTGTCAACAAAGTACATGGAACCCAGGGCATCCGGCTACATAAAGATGAAGGTGTGATGCTTAGTGATGGGGATACTGTGACTTTTGGAACTGGTAATGCTACCTTCAGGTGAGTACAAGTCAAAATATGGCATCCATATGCTAATGCCTTCACTCACTACAAATCTTTGATAATCATTTGTCACTATGCATATGAAGAGCTGATCAATACAGGCCTTTATCTTTGACATTTTTTGTTTGACTCATATGTATCTTTCTGATCCCTTGGTGCGAAAGTTGAATGCATGAAGTGTACTTATTTCTGTTTTCCTAACTGGCAGGTTGTCATTTGTCCCCATAGTGGCCTTTTTTCATGGCAGAAAATTGACGAGAATCGATCCATCATTGCAAGCAGTCATGATATCTATTGGTTAGTGGTAATCAATCCCATACTTTTATTCTGTAGTGGAAATGCTGTTAGTTCATTAGGAAGAACATATTCTCTTTTGCACGCTAATGATGTCCACCATTTTTCTTTTGTAAGGTGCATACGCTACTCGTAAGTGGAGTGATGAATGCACGCATGTTCTTGTTGATGAATCATGTTCGTTGACAAAAGCTTCCCTCGGTCAGCTCCTGCTGCATCAACAGAAGTTGGAGGCATTAACTTCAAACGCTTTAGAAAGGTACATTCTATTTTAATTGATCAAGTAATCTTTCTTTTTTTTTTTGCCACAAACAACTGAATGGTAGCACGTTTAATTATGGGTCTCCAACCTTTTACTTTAGAGGGAAACAGTTTCTGGAAACAGCTTCAAGGACCTTGTTCCATTTGCACGAGAACCATACAGGCAAGAGTGAAAAGACTTCCAGTGAAATTTGAACTTTATCCGTAGTTTGGCACTAAAAGCTCACTGAGTTTGGTCTTCTTTCTGCAGAGAATCTGACTACGGACGTGGCACATTAACCAATTTCATGGGGGAGGAGAAGCGGCGGAAACAAATGGAAGCCATTGCAGAGGACCTCTTCAACAATGCAAAGGTGCCTGTCTATACTTTATGTATACTCCCCAATCTTGTCATGTGCATAGTTTAACCTCGTGAAAATAATCAAATTTCAGTCAAAGAAAAGGGCAGCTGCAGCTGCTGAGTTCGATTCACACCCTACTTACCGGTCGCAGATGAAAGCTAGGAGAAAAACATCACTTTATGTGCTCCACCTGACTCTTTGTTCTGAGGCCTAGAGAACTGCTTGTCATTTGCTAACCAGAGCAACAGTCATCTTCGTGGCACCCTCAATTCTCCACTTTTACTGAAGATTTTCTGGAGGAACGAGAAGTCGGCGTTTTTCCCAGGGTTCTTTTCTCACCAAGGCGAGATAAGCCGGCTTAGTGTAGGTAAACATAGGAAGGCTGAGTTAGATATGAACTGTATCTGAGGGCTAGTTTCATGCTCTGATTTTGGCATTGCATGTTGGATAGGTTTAACATAGTCCAGAAATTGAGCAATTCTCACTTCTCATTCTCATGGTCTTTGTTTGGTCTCATAACTGTTGTACTCGAGGACTCTTTCTTCGAGTCCGCCCCCTAGACTTCAAGCTTGACACCTAACGCCGCTTCAGCTAAAATGTTGCGTGATTAGTCCATGAAGAGTGTTTGCTGTTGCCGCTGAGAAGAAGGTACATAAGAGTTGCAGCTTCTTGGCGCTGCTAACGTATTAGATAGCAAAACCACAAAAGTAGTTCCTCTTATGTGCAGCTTCGCTATGGAAAATCATCTGAGATCTTTTGAAAGTTCAAGGAACAGCAATAGTTCAAGACTGACTTCAATATTACTTGATGTTGTTTGATGAGGCAGGTTGGTTCGGCAGATCATCTCAGTGAACATGACCACCCTTGCGCACATATGACCAAAGCAGCTAACAATTTCCTATGTTTGCCAAACTCTACAAACTAGACCACCCATTCGTCCATAAAAGCAGAAATACAAACTAGACCACCCATTCGGAAACAAGAAGTGCTTCCACCTCTCATGAACTTGGACACGGAGAAGCTTGCCTCAGCTTGGCTTGTAGTAGCATACCCATTTCATCTGCTACCGTTTTCTTTTTCGTAGCCATCTGCACACATAGTAACGAAGGTTCATCTGCTTAGACATCGCCTTGTATTGTATTCAGGATATAATTGTGCATCACAAATAAGATATATCCAACTTCAGCATATCAGCTACAAGCAATGGCCCATTAACTAAAAAAAATATGTCACATGCATTGCTTCATGACATTGTTTCGTTTAAAGGAATATAAGTTCAGCAGATTGGGATCAGGTAGCCAAGTAAAGCATAAGCTTATGTGATCAATAACACAACTGTAGTTATCAAAACAGACTTTTTCATTCATGTTGCTACCATTTAATTTACATAACGATCCTGTTCCAGTTTCCTTTGTCTATTTACACAATTATACTGGGCAGCCCAGTCAAGTTATCGCATTTGTAAAACAAGAAGTCTTCATGAAAAACATCACAAGATGAAATATTTCCAAATATATATATATGGCTATGGTGGGAGAGTAATTGCACAAAAGCTTCCAGTCACTAAAAGTAGCGAGTTTATGTTTTTAGCACCAAATATTTATGCTACTTTCAACAAGAATGTAACAAATTCACGTATTGTGATTTATCATTGACCTATTTTTTTAATGTAACAGTGCATATTATTAACATGTGAAAATGATTCAAATGCAGTGGTAAACCTTTCACAGTTAATGCAATATGATCACCTTGCATGCTAGTAAATTGCCGCAGAGAATAGATATTAGCTGTATCTATTTCTACATTTGCATTTAAGAAGCTTTGGTTTTCTTTAGAAACTTTCAGCTCATTTTCTTCCGTTGTTGGGTAAGGGGATGACAATTGTATTTACAGTCTAAAATACAATTCCACTTGATAAGCAATTATGTTAGGCACTGTAATCCCATCTTGCCATCTAACTTGACCAGTGGCGTGGTGACAGAACTGGTTCTTTGGTAACCAGCATGCTATCATTGCTATGGGTATGTCAAGACAAGAATCTAAGGATATAAGATAAGGTAGAATATACAGACAGTGCGCTAGTTAGTAAATATAATAACAGAAGTAGAACCAGTTCCTCTGAATCTCCAAATCATTTTGTATCGTAGATGAACTAAAAAATATATATTCATCTTCAAATTGAACTTATTGATGTCGATATCCTGTCAGCTATCCCTAAGGTCAAATAAGAATTATGATCATTTTGTCCTCAAGGCAGGCAGAAATAGCAACGTGTACGAGAGAAGAGCAGTCTGGCAAGAACATACTTCAAGTAGTTCGTCAAAATTGGACTTCAGTAAATTAATCTTCCTTTCACAGTATTCTTTTCCTTGAGCCATAGTTTTCTGCATGGTAAACATAAGGATCATACAAACGTAATATAAATGCAATGAAAACCTGGATCATTTGAACACAAGTATTTCATGGCAATGCATCGCCTCGTTCATTTCACAAAGTTCAGGAAGATTTAACTAAAAATCCCTACACTCTAAATCAATTTCTCCCCCCCCCCCCACCCTCCAGGAGCCAATCACTGGATCATGGGGACATCACTTGAGCCTTCAAGGCTAGTGATCTTAGCTTCTTTGCCATCAGAAAGGCTGACAGAGGCACATAACACGACAGAGCAACCAACTTTAAATATTTTTTGTCATTACCAAATTTGCACTGCAACATGATGCTGCGTCACCGATTATTCGATCACCCCGGTTAACAGAACGCCTACCGGATTGAAGCCATATGTTTTGGCACAAACGAAACAATGTAGCGAACTTCACAGAAGTACTGAACAAACTAGCATAACAGAACTTCTAAACCAATCAGGTATGCAAACAATTTCAACTAGCCAGGTTACCTCGATGAAGTAACCCGTGCCGACGTCAACGAGGATCTTCTCGGCGTCGTCGAGTGAGCCGGGCACGTAGAGGGACGCTGTGAGCGGCACGAGCATCTTCTTCCCTGCACACCTGAACAGGACTCAGTTAGCCAGAAAATTAACACATGCGCCCCTATAGCTCAGTGGTAGAGCGTCAGTCTTGTAAACTGAAGGTCTGTAGTTCGATCCTGCATGGGGGCATTTCTTTTCAAGCCATTATAATTTTTATGTGATAACTCCCATCACTTTGTGCGTTTTTTTTAAGAACTCCAACTTTATAGTTTTGACGAGTAGAACTGGGATCAGAACGTATTCTGTTTTAAAGATTGTATACAACTTTGACTTGTATTTTATTTTCCTTGTGTTCCTAAAATTGGTTTAGAGACCTCTTTTAGTGAAAGATATGTACACCCAAGTCCACTGTAAAAGACTAGCCCTGGATGGAGGGTTGTCCCACTACTTAGACACTTCTTTGTTCTTTTTATTTGTTTTCTTATATAATACAACGAGAAGGTAAATACTCCTTTACAAGCGTGCGTGCATTTGTCGTCCCGCACGCACGCTGCATCTACCATCCGTCTCTCATCTGAGGTCGGCAAGTGTGATAACAACTGAATTGCGTTCACATGGTAGGTTCCGGGCAGCATTCACATGAGAGCTCCCTAACCAGTTCTCGCTCATTTATACCCTCGTTTTGTCGTTCCTCGCTCTCTCCTCACACCTAGCAGGTTGTGACCACATGAAGCTTCCCCATGGTTGGGCCAAAGCAAACCTGAGTAGCGGCCGGAGCTCCCCCATGATAGCGGCTGGTGGCGAGCCCCTTCCCCCTCGCAACGGCATCATCTCCACCCCATCACCATGCAAATCCATGGCGTCTTCCTCCACGGCTACCACGGACACAACGTCATCCCTACCCCTTCGCCAGAGCTCATCCAGGCGTGGGCATCGGTGGTGGCAAGCGGCTTCCTCCACGGCCATCTCGCACGGGGCGATTTGAAGTTTTTTGTCTATTTTCTCCATTTAGTCCCCTGATTTGTTCTGTTTAATTGGTGATTTGTTCATTTCTCCTTTTATTTCGATGCTCACGATGGTTAGGATTTGATTCATGGTGTAATTTCTTTGTGTTTTTAGGGTCCGATAGAATTGGAGTAGAGGGAGCCTGGTGGGGGAATCGAGAATTTGCGATCTGAAGGTTCGATTTGATCTACTTTTGCTCCATTATTTCTCCTGATCTATTCGATTTGATTGCAATTCGTTTATTTCTCCAAAATTTTTGTGTTCGTATGGGGTAGGGTTTGATTTGCGGTGCCATTTTGTTGTGTTTAGGGTTAGTTTGAGTTGGAGCAAGGGAGCATAGCGTGGGAATCAAGAACTTCAGATCCTGTTTTTGGGTGAATAGCGCTCCCATTATCATGAAGATTTGTGTCGGATCCCTTTTTAGAAAATTTGTTAGTGTCGAGGGTCGTGGTGTTCGATTTCAAGTGTGCAGCACCAGTCTACTTGTTTAGTGAGCTGATTTTATTGATGATCTGAAGTGAACATTGAAGCTGCTCGGCTAGCAGTGATGAGAACTTTTTTGAGTAGTATTGGTTGAAGTCCACTGAAAGTTCATTTTATCAGATGCTACTTTTGTCAGTAAAGTATGGTTATAGCATGTAATAAGATTAGTTCGTTTGGGTGTTACCTGATTTTGCTGTGACATCTGCTCAGCATGCTGCTAGAGATTTATGGCATGTTTTCGTTTTTCTTTTAAATTCTGCAAAAGATGATGTAATTTCATTTTCTGTTAGTGTAATCCTAGGTGTCCTGTAGGAGAAAAGGTTTATCTAAGAAAGTCGATTTGCAAAACGCAAATTACGAAAATATTCACTTCTAGTGAATCTGCTTGCACTGAAACCATTAATCCTTACTCTGGAGCACAAGTGTTGTTTGTTTTTCTATATCATAGATAAAACCATGTTCTAATTTAGCCCTCCGCATTACTTTGCTGGAAATTTTCAATTACCTCACACTCAACTTGAAAATGCCTTTATCACCTTTTTTTTTCTTTTCACACTGACCTAATTTGCTTATTGATTCACTACGATTTGCTTATGCATTTTAGCAAATC
The DNA here is from genome assembly GCF_958298935.1 of Phragmites australis. Classification (NCBI taxonomy): domain Eukaryota; kingdom Viridiplantae; phylum Streptophyta; class Magnoliopsida; order Poales; family Poaceae; genus Phragmites; species Phragmites australis. The sequence goes on along the minus strand of NC_084941.1, from coordinate 5,456,183 downwards.
TGCCTATTATCCTAACGTATTTTAACAAAGATGCACAATAGTAATTTTTCATATAGGTTTCGTAGTTATGATTTACTTCTTTTTGTTCCGTGGTAGATGGACGTCAATATCATGTTAATTGAATCATGAACTGCTCCTTTTTCCATGGTGATGATATATACATGTTCACATATTTATGTACGATGTGCGATTCATATTTGCACTCGTGATAATGAATAGCTAAAACTGCATGGGTACTGATCTGATTTAACTATGTTGGTAATTTTATGATACTATGTAGGCAAATTTAAACTATCATGTTTATGTGAAATTCTGTGTTTTTTTTTAATACAACAAACTTATGTTATTAGACTATGTAGATTTGCCCACAAACTTATACCAACTTGCTTCTAGTTTTCTGTCGACTTGCTTAATGTTTTTCGAACTTTGCAAAATTTGATCTCAGAATTATATCAAATTGCTTGCAGGTATGCAATTAGCTGTTTTCTTGGATTGTATAATTTGCTTGCTGATAAGCAACAAATTGTGTTGAAATTTTCAATAATTTTTCTCTCAGATTAGATATTTTCACTTGTTTGTTCCATACAAAATGCTCTGATTTTTTTGCTTGAAAACAGGGAGCAGATTGATCTATTTGTCCTTTTCTTTTTGCCTTCACATTGTTTCTAATTTGCTTTCTAAATCCAGTTTGATTTGCCTTCATGTGATTTCTAATTTGCTTTCTAAATCCAACCTGATTTGCTTACACATTTTAACAAAAATGCTTTTTATGTGAATTCCAGTGGACAAGCAGAATTTCGAGATGGGCTTATATCATGGAGAATTCATGCTACAGTAAAATTGGACATATCTAGTGTGGCACAGGTGAAGTGTTGTGAAGCTTAATGCTATGGAAATCAAGTCTAGTGTTGGACTTCAATAAGAACTATACTGTCTACGAAGAAACTTGTGAAAATATCATGTCCTTGTTCTGTTGTTCAGCACTTGTGGTGATCTTTGTCTTGTTTCTCTTAGGTACTAGTTGGAAACTTGTGAAAATTAGAGAATTGTACTTCAACCTTTTTGATTGATATATTTCTAGGAAAAGCACAACCACCAAGAATATTGTACATATCAAAGTGATTTTCCATTTTGTTTGCAACTATTCTAATTGTGCTTCTCAAAATCAACTATTTATGTGCAAATATTACATTGATTTTTGTTTTTTTGTTCTTAAACCTAAGCGCTATTGCTTTAACTGAAAAAAAAATTAATTTGGTTTTGCTTTTGTATGATCACTGAAATTTATGCCAATTTACGTGTATATTTTTCTATCTTGCTTCTGAGCCTATTTTGATATGCTTATAACATTTAACAAAATTGCTTATGTACCTGGATGAATCCAGAAGAATTTGGATTTTTTTTTTAACTTTTTTGGTCTGTTTTTGCCGCACATTAAAGTGGGATATGAAAACACAAGTGCCTAGAAGCACGAAGCTAAGCAGCTCAAAAATGGAAGGGTGCACGTGCATTCTGACTGTTTTTTTACCTTAACTGGGTGTGCGTGCCTGATTAGGAAACCAACTAATCAAGTAATTTCCCAATTAAGGGTGCGCGGACGGATGTGCTAGTGCATGCACGTGCATGCATTAGCTTGGTCTAATTTTTTTTAGATGTCGGATGCTTCTCACTAATGGTAGCAACATGTTAAATTTAGGGAAATACTTCTTTAATTCATTCTAGCAAATTTGTTGTTCACTTCTTTTTAGATCAATTATATTGTTCACTTTGAGAAGGAACATTGTACCTCAACCATAATTGAAGAGGGGTTTTCATCTCAGATTTCAATAAGAGGTTGTAGGCTTCTAGCATGGTTACAAAGATACCATAGCCACCAAACAAGCCTACAAAGACATAGTACCATATGCATCCATATGTTATATTATCAACTAAATAAATCCCTACACAATGAGTATGTCTAGACTATTAAGACATGAACAATGCTAGGTGCTTATGGCTAGGTACTTAAGTAAAGAGAGCGTTAAGCGCCTACATAAAAATTATAATTTCTAATGTAAATAAAGACTACATGTACTTAAAATATGTATAACTATCTTATTAGCACTAATATAAATAATGATACTTAACTAAGCTTCTTGTCCTCTACCTAAGCACCTATGCCAAGTTGAGAAAAAACATATTTTTCTATAAGCACATCCTCTAAATACCCCATTGTACATATTCTTAGTTATCTTTGATCTAGGTTTTATAGGGTTAATGCAAACAGAGGTTCACATATGTATTCTTGGATCCATGACAACTTGCATAATGCTACTCTTGGGTTCAAAACCGTAAAAAGAGAGAGATTAACTTCTTGCATCTTGAGATTGTCTATTAATTTTCCATAAAGCAGTTAGAAAGCTTTAGTTTTATAATATTTGTAGATTTCAGGAAAAAAAGGTCGTTCATTGGTTGCCCCTTTATTGGAAGTTCAATTTTGAGCACAACTCTACTATGATTTTTTTTCCAATGAATTCTACTATGATTTTAGATACAATTTCAAATACAAGTTCATCCTATTTCTCTATTGGAAATGCAATTTTGACTCGCTATGTAATGTACTAACATTATTAACTATAATCGTGTCGTTATATTGTTGATAAGTCTGACTCAAGGTTCTTTAATAGTTCTAATAGTACGATTTTGTCACAAGTGGCAGTTCCAATCAAAATTATTACTGTCGTGTTCTACTCCAAAAGAAACACCACAAACCAGGAGGTGATCCTATCCCACCTCACCAAGCCGAACACAGACGCGAATCATCTTGTGGTCGAATCCACCGTTCATGCGATCCAATGGCTCCCCTAGCTCCCATCTTCACAGATGTTTCCCCTAGCTCCCCGATGCCATGCGACAGCTTCAACGCATGTTGCACGCTCGACGGCTTGCGCTACCCATCAACTGGAAAGAAATTATATGAGATCTGGTCTCACAGAAAGATCCCCTCTTGTGCATGTCACGTGTCCTCCTTCTTCCTCTCAGTTGTACGTGTCAGCCGTTAAATTAGGAAATGACGGTATGGATCATAATCTCGTAAGGATCTTTTGGTAAAAGATCTTATAGAATTTTCATTCCCATCAACTCGGAGGACAGTGGCCCGTGGTGGGGACCGACAGTAGGACGCAACCGTAGGAGCTTTCCCTTGGAACTAGGCAGCATTTTGGAATTAGAACATTTTTAGTCTCTTTGTCAATTAGATTATGTTGATTTGGATTATTAGCCAGAGCATCAACAATATTCTTGCATCAAAATCACCTTTTCAAATTACATCAAAATCGAAATTGCAACTTCCTAGCCGCATCTCTCCCAATTGAAGCTCAAAATCATCATGACGAGATTTCATGAGCAACAGATGACAGATATTTCTTCGAAAGCAATGACTATTGATAGTGTGGCTGATAGTTCTTCAGCAAGAACACTTGCTCTTCCATCGGTGACCTCAGTTAACAATCCCTTGGCATTTCTGGAAGACTCGAGTTGCCGGCGCAGCACTAGACAAAGTGTCAATAGGGATGGTTTCAGGCATATTCAGCTGGAAGACCACCCCCGTAAGCGACGTTGTACCTGGACTGAGGTCCCAGTCCGTCCCACAGATGCTGCACAACTTCTAAACAATCCACCGCAGCCACATGATGAACTGATTCCGGGGCAGATACCTAATGAAATGTTGAAGAATTGGGGTGTGATATGCAGTGTTCAGCCAGAGGACATCACTGATGATGTTCTGAATCAGGAGCCTTTGGAGATGGTTATAAATGAATAGATCTTGGAATATACTTTGTTGGAACATTCGAGGTATTAATAGTGATAGTAAATGGGAGGCTTTGAGAAATAAAATTGAAGAGAGTGCTTGTTCCATCTTCTGTTTGCAAGAGACTAAGAGGGATATATTTGATTCACAATATTTAAAAAAAATTGCTCCAAGAAGGTTTGATAAATTTGATTTCATCCCCTCAGTGGGTGCTTCTGGTGGTATTTTAGTAGCTTGGGTTAGCTCTGTCTTTGATGGTATGGTTATTGAGAAACAAAGCTATGCAATTTCATTGTCCTTTGTGGCAAGACACAATGGAGAATCCTGGTTTTTGACCTCTGTATATGGACCTTGCACTGAGCCCACCAGATCTGAATTTATTACATGGCTTAAAAATATGAATATTCTGGATGAAGATAATTGGATCATTATGGGAGACTTTAATTTCTATCGATCTTTGGAGGACAGAAATAGGCCTGGGGGTGATATACATGATACATTTCGTTTTAATGAAGCTATTGGTCATTTGGGCTTAACAGAAATACCTATTAAGGGTCGTGCCTATACGTGGAGTAATATGCAGCAGAACCCTTTGCTAGAACAGTTGGACTGGTTTTTCACTTCTGTAAATTGGACGACGACATATCCCAATACCTTGGTGCTACCACTAGCAAAGCCAATCTCAGACCATATACCTTGTACAGTGGTAATTGGCACAAGTATACCACGATCCAATATTTTTAGATTTGAAAATTTTTGGCCTGAGCATCCTGGATTCATAGATACAGTGAGGAACTCATGGGCTACCCCTATTTCTTATGGGAACACTAGCACCAAGGAAATTTCCAAGAATTTCAAAAATCTTCGGCATGCTCTTAAATTATGGAGCAGGAACTTGTCAAATCTCAGTAAGCTCATCGCTGAATGTAATAAGATTATCCTTTTTTTGGACTCTCTGGAGGAATGTAGACCTTTGTATCTGAATGAGTGGAATTTCAGAGTTATTATCAAGAAACATTTGCTCCAGTTACTCAAGTATAAGAATATATATTGGAGAAAGAGACATACAGTGAACCGGATCAGATTAGGTGATGAGTGCACAAAGTATTTTCATGCAATGGCTACAATTTCATACCGGAAAAATGTTATATCTCAGCTTCAGGATAGCACTGGCAATGTGGTTCATGATCATGATTCGAAAGCTGCACTAATTTGGTCTGCTTTCAAAAATAGAATGGGAGTTACCTCTGATCCTGTCATGTACTTTGATTTAACTGATTTATTCATACCACAAGATTTAACATCTCTGATCCAGCCATTTACAAAGCTTGAAATAGATTCTGTCATAAAGTCCCTTCCAACAGATAAAGCTCCTGGCCCTAACGGTTTTAATGGTATGTTCATTAAGCAATGCTGGCCTATAATCAAAGAGGATTTCTACAAGCTTTGCAGTGAGTTCTTTGATGAAATCATTGATTTGGAGCCCATCAACAACTCCTTCATAACCCTGGTGCCGAAGGTTAATAATCCAGAAGGAGTAAATGACTACAGGCCAATCTCTCTCCTCAATTGCAGCATTAAACTTCTTACCAAGCTTTTGGCTGAGAGGCTCCAGTTGATCATATTACAACTACTCCACATCAACCAGTATGGTTTCATCAGGACCAGGTCAATACAAGATTGTTTAGCCTGGTGCTTTGAATATATCCATCAGTGTCATCAATCAAAGAGGGAGATAATTATTTTGAAGCTAGACTTCGCTAAAGCCTTTGACACTGTGGAGCATTCTGCTATGTTAGACGTCATGAAAGCAATGGGTTTTCCAAGAAAATGGCTTTCCTGGATGAACATGCTATTCACATCTGGTAACTCTGCTGTTCTTTTAAATGGAGTACCTGGGAAGCAGTTTAAATGTAAAAGAGGGGTTAGGCAAGGGGACCCTCTCTCTCCCCTTCTATTTGTCATTGCGGCTGAATTATTGCAAGTAATTGTGAACAGAGCATTTCATGATGGTCTTTTCAGAGCCCCACTCCCACAGGCTCATACTGATTTTCCCATTGTACAATATGCGGATGACACCTTATTTATAATGGAAGCTGATGCCCCACAGCTAATGTGCCTCAAAGCATTGCTCAATACTTTTGCAGACTCCACAGGACTGAGAGTTAATTATAGTAAATCTCAAATGATACCCATTAACATCACATCTGACAAGGCCGAATCTTTAGCACTCACTTTTGGTTGTCAATTGGGATCTATGCCGTTTTCATATTTGGGACTACCAATGGGTACAACAAAGCCAAGAATCGAAGATTTCTCACCCATTATGGATAGAGTGGAAAGAAGGCTGTCCTCATGCTCGTCACTGCTAACATTGTCTGGCAGGCTGCAAATGGTTAATTCTATGGTCACACCAATCATCACCTATGCCATGTGCACTATCAAACTGCATAAGGGAGTAATTGAGAATATTGATAGAGCAAGAAAGCAGTGTCTATGGAGAGGTAATGACAGAAGCAAAAAGGGAGGTAACCTTGCAGCATGGCCTTTGCTAATTAAACCTAAAGATAAAGGGGGCTTAGGTATCATAAACCTGAACCTGCAGAATGATACACTTCTTCTTAAGCATCTACACAAATTCTATTCCAGACAGAATATCCCTTGGGTCAATCTGATATGGTCCTCATATTATACTGACAAGATTCCTCATGCCACAAGAGAAGTTGGATCCTTTTGGTGGAAGGATGTGTTCCGATTAAATACTTTATACAGAGGTATAGCTACATGCATCATAGGAAATGGTTCCACTGTTCTTTTCTGGGAGGATGTTTGGTCATCTGAGAGGCTGGCAGATCGGTTTCCCCGGCTATTCTCATTTGCTCGGACTGATTAGACATCAGTTCGGCAAATTATGGAAGCACCTGATATGGAATCTCTTTTTCATTTGCCGCTAACCCAGGAGGCTTTCCATGAGATGTTAAGTTTACAAGAATATCTGCAGGCCATTCCTTATAATGAGTATGAGAATGATCAATGGGTTTTCATTTGGGGAAATAACAGATACACCTCAAGTCGAATGTATAGATATGTTTTTTCTGGTGTGCAGGCACCAATAACCTTCAAATTGCTTTGGAAGGCTAAGAGTATGCCTAGGATAATTTTTTTTGGATGGCTCCTCATTATGGATAGATTAAATACTAAGGATATGCTCCAGCGCCGTAACAGTAATGTTCAGTCTGGGACAAACTGTGTTTTATGCCAAGATGATTTGAGGGAAACAAGGGACCATCTATTCTTTGAATGTGATTTTGCTCAACACTGCTGGGCCCGGATTGGCATTTACTGGCTGGAACATTTGGAGATCCATGGGAAAATTCTTGCAGCGAAGCAGACGTCAACCTCTTCCTTCTTCATGGATGTTTTCCTCATAGCTGCATGGGAGATTTGGAAGCTACGAAATTCTGTTATTTTTGATGGGATTCAGGCAACTCACCAGCTATGGATCAGACGCCTTAGGGAGCAATTTTACCTTCAGTCTTTTCGATTTTCGGAAGACAAACGTTTACTTTTTATTCAGTGGTTAGAGACAGTCTTATAAGTTTTAGTACTCCTCTCTCCCCCTCCCCCTCTCCCCCCAATGCTTGTAAATATCCTCTTTATAAATGAAACATGAAGTGCTGTGGGGAACTCCCCCACAGTTTGCCCTTCAAAAAAAAGATCATGCAAGACTCGGGAAAGAAAATCAAAATGTCTGTTGTGCCTGAACAATTCACCCCGCGGTGACCTCATCGCCTCTCAACCACCTCGTCTGTGACCCCGTAGGGATGGTAATTTATCTTAATTACCTATTTATCCGTGGGTAAATATTCGAATATGATAAAATATGAGTAATATTTAGTATCTATGGATATGCTCGTGAATAGACAATACTACCCGACGGATAGAAGGGTATGAATATGAGTAAGACACATTCATAACTGCGAAACCCATACACCTATCATATAAATATCCCACTTATAAACCCTAACATTCCACATCATATAAATACCTCATAACCCACCTCTCTCCTCTTCAACTCCTAACTGCCCATCACACCGCCCCCAACGTCGCCCTAGTTCATCCCTAATTGCCTGCCACCTTGCCCCAGCAGCACACACTGCATCGCCCCGGGTGGCCCCATCGCCCCGCCGCCCCATCCCACCAACCTGTTTCGTCGCCGCCCCGCCACATCACTCCAGCGCACCCAACTGCCATGTCTCACCGCCCCCGGCCCGCCGCATTACCCCACCACCCTGCGCTGCCCCAGCCCGCCCAACTGCCCCCGTGGCACCGCCCTGTCGTGTCACCTCGCCTGGCCCACTCTACCACCACACAGGTAAACGGGTATACCCACGAGCGATGAGTTTGAGACTGACCATTCATCCATGGACGTTCACGGGTATATCCATAGATGAATAAAAAACCGATAGTTACGAATATAGTTGATCACTATCCGTACTCGCCGTACTCAATTGCCATCCCTACCCCAGGCTTCTTGTTGTTGTGGTGGCTGGATCAGGAGGTCCAAGGGGACACCCGCGACGGCGACATTGATGCTGAGGCCTAGGGTCAGTGGCGGATCCAAAGGGTGGCACGGGTGGGCCGTGGACCACCCTAAGGATTTAGCCGTATGCAACCTGTATATACGTAGCCGTGAGTGACCAGAGAGAGGAGTCGGTGGAGAGCTGCAGAGGTAGCCTAGCCTGCGCTGCGACCAAGTGTCTCTGCATGTACAAATGCGCCTGTCTCGGCGGCGCCCCACGCGCGCGTTTGCATGCATGGATGGATGGATGCATGCATGGATCCCGCGGAAATCGCGCGATGCTGGATTTTTCTTTCTGTTCTTTTTGGCGCATGGCTCTGCGTGGCTTTTGCTACTTGCAACACGGTCATTCACGCAACCTGGTCGTCTGCGGCTCTGCGCGCTACGTTACGTTGTTTGTGCTCTTGTTGGTTTACTGCACTGCCTGCATGCCGGTCATGGCTTGCCCGTCCTTCATGCAGCTATGCAAGCACATGTTTGTAGGCTTGTAGCCCACGAAAGGGAAAATATTTGCTGAAAAAATTGCAATGAAAATTGCAGACTTGATTAAACCTTAGATAGTAGAGTGTAATGCTGAAAAAAAGGCTCTTAAACTATCAAGATAATGGCAATGAAAATTGTACAAGTACTTAGTATACTATCAAGAGGGTCACGGCAGGAGCGGCGGCGGCCGGCGGGCACATGCGCACCAGGCCCAGGCCACCAGACCGGGCGAGGTTCCATTTTATTCGATTTTAGCAATTGTAATTTGTACGAATGTAGGGAATGGAATAGAGAATTGAAATATTGAGTATCATTGTGTGTAGATTTGTATGGTGCTTTTGATAAGTTCTATATTTGTATGTTGGTATGTTATACATGTGGTGTTAAAAAAAAATTATATCAAATTGGACCACCCTTACCTAAAATGCTAGATCCGCCACTGCCTAGGGTCGGCGAGCTCAGAGAGCAGAGATAGGTTACGGTATTGGAAATCTCCTCCATGGCGTGGACAATCTCGGCGGACGGCGGCAGCCGCGCCACTTGCAACAGAAGCCATACGCTGGGAACTTCAGACCTTGCCGTCTACGGTGCCTACGATGCTGCGCGGACGGCGGATCCTTTGGCGACTGCACCTGACATCTAATCCCCGATCCACGACGCTTCGTAAACAGAACCGGAGGAAATCGCACTACACAAACACACAGCACTAGAAATCGAATACCTAAATTCCAAAAAGTCCCCAAAAAGAAAAAAAAAACTCCCCATCGCGGCCGCCACGAGATCGCCGTGCGCCGCCATGTCGACCCCAGCCGCCGCCTACTACGCCGCCGCCGCGCGCAAGCAATACTTCTGCTACCAATGCAACCGCACCGTCCTCCTCGCGGCTTCCGCCGCCGCCGCCGGCGAGCTCTTCTGCCCCGACTGCCGCGGCGACTTCCTCGAGGAGGTCACCGTCCCCGCCCCTACCTTCGTCCCCTTCCCTTTTCCGTTCCCCTTCGCCTCCACCACGTTCCCCGCCGCCAACACCACCTCCACCACCGGCGGTTCCCCTTCCCTATCGTCCTCGTCCTCCTCCGCGGCGACCTCCCCGTCCCCGCCCAACGACCTCCCCGCCTTCCTCAACAACCTCCTCGAAATCCGCGAAGACCGCCCCAGGGTCGGCGCCGGCGGCTCCGGCTCGCGCGCCGGCGGCGGCACCGCGACCCCCGAGAACGAGCTTGAGGTCTTCGACCCGGTCGTATTCATCCAGAACTACATCCACAGCCTCATGGAGGGCGGCGCCAACATCCAGGTCCTCCTCGACGACGCCAACGTCAGCCTCGGCCCCGGCCCCGGCCTCGGCCGCGTCGGCGGGGCAAGCTTCGGCGACTACTTCGTCGGTCCGGGTCTGGAGCAACTCATCGAGCAGCTCGCCGAGAACGACCCCAACCGCTACGGCACACCGCCAGCCGCCAAGTCTGCCCTCTCCGCGCTCCCTGACGTCGTCGTGACAGAGGCCATGGTCGCCGCGGTGGAGGGCACTGAGTGCGCCGTTTGCAAGGAGGATTTATCGCCTGGGGAGTTGGCCAAGCAGATGCCCTGCAAGCACATCTACCACGCCGACTGCATCGTGCCCTGGCTTGAGCTCCACAACTCGTGCCCCGTCTGTCGCTTTGAGCTGCCCACTGATGATCCTGATTATGAGGGCCGTAAGGCCTCTAATCCGCAGCCGGCTGTTGGCATCGCTGCTGCAGCTGCATCTGGGAGCTCTAGTGCTGCTCAGGAAGGGAGGGAGGAGAATGCAAGGGTGGTTGAGAGGAGATTCAACGTGTCTCTGCCATGGCCATTCAGTGGATTGGGAGGGCAACCATCGCAGCAGGATGGGAGCAATGGGGGAAGTGGCAGCAACTCACAGGACAGTGGCTCGCAGGATGGCGGCACACCCAGCAGCAAGAATTGAGCACAGTTGTGCTGATAGTAGGAGGTATTCTTATAGTAAAACACTGCTACTGTTATCGGATACGGTTTTTTTAAGTAGATTATAACCTACCTGGAACTATTTATTCTACCATTGAAGCTCGATTTTCTCTGTTCTGTGTTTTGACTGTAGAACTAACCTTTTTCTTAACCAGAAGGTAGGAAACATCCAAATTTGGTGAAATTGTGGTAAAACGCAATGGCATTTGTGCATCCTAAATGGATATCATTCTTTAGAAAAATCTGTAGAAACCCTGATATTGCAGGAATAGCTGGAGAAGCAATAATATAAACTTAATTACTCACCTCCAACTTCTAGTGTATCTTTGATGTGCTGACCACCTTCCAATGTACAGTGACATTGGCATGTGCTTGTTCACTCTCCAGTCTTACGATAAGTTTTTTTGTTAAAAAAAAAAAAAGAATTTGATGCTGTGATTGTGTTTGCACTGAGCAAGCGAGTCTACCTATAGAGGTCCATTAGTTCTATTAAAACCCTTTGTAACAAATTTCCCAAGTGTAATTGTAAACACAGTGGTGGAATAGTGGATGATAGTACTCAGTATGACCCTAACGTCTGAATTCACTAATTGCCTTAGAAGCCAAATGTGTTGGTTAAGTTCTTCAGGGTGAGGATCCTATCATTGTACATACTGAACAGAGCACAGTCTTATCGATTCTTTAATTACATGATTAGGAATCAATTCTTTATTTGAAGTAGAGGAAAATTTAAATACACATTATACTTATTGTTCAGGAATCCAATAGAAAGTCATCTGCTTCCAACCCTCCATGGAAAACCATGTGCTTTCTATATTAATCCTATCTTCCTATAGAAAGCTCCTCTAATTTCTACCATACCTTCTGACAAAATATCTATCAAAGCCATTGAGGTCAGCTGCCCTGTTAGGAACATAGGATTTATGCACCGAGAACCTTGTCATCAGCATCATTGTATTCTCATAAATTTTCCACAACTTATTCATCATTGAATGCCCACCTAGCCACCTGAGACCAGAAATACCAAAACAAGAGTAAGTGTTGTTTCATATTTTCTGCATGCTCAATCATCTGGTCAACATCTGTCTGTATTGCTGAAATATGATTTCTCCTTTTTGCCTGTGGAACTTGGTAGATCTCTACTTCCATCTTATTCCTTCCTCTCTTAGTATCATTTCTAGAATGTTTCAAAATGCAAGCACTATTTCTAGACTACAAGGACCAACATAGCTAGCAGATAGAAAGTGCCCTCTAGTTTTTCCAGAAAGGGTAGTTGAACAATCAGATAAGTTTTTCCAAGGTTACTATATTTTCTTGCTCATGTGCCATATGGTTTATCCAGACATCTTCCTCAACTTAGCTTTTCTTCACAATTGCTTACGTAGATAGCCCCCGTGGCAATTATAGCAAACTATGATCTGTCATGTTGCGTTAGCTGTTGAACAGTTACACAACTATAGCTTAAAGGCTGCATAATGATGGCTTGGATTGTTGAAGATTGCTCAAACTGCATGTTAATCTGTGCATACTTTTCTTCATGTCCTTCCTCGATCCTGGCAACAAATGTTAATTAGTTAGCATCAGATTTCATGAATGGGTCATGGGTGCATTGCAACGAAAGCTTTCATATCATTGTATTGATCCTTTGGAGCATATGTATATTTTTTTAATAAATTTTGGGGTCGTTCCATTTTCCTTCTACTGGTGTTTAATTAAAAGTTCTTTATGTGCACTGATGGTTGATTCATAAATGAAGTCAATGCAGCAGAACCATTGACTCAGCTTGGTGAGACTAGTTAGACATCTTCTTTGTTCAGCGATTTTGTTTCCTCATTCTTTGCATGTAGTCATCAGTTAACCACCTTGCACATATTTAGTCAATTAATTCTCTGAGGATGTACTTAGACCATTAGACCACGTTAGCGCCTTTCACATTTTACAATTATTCTGACATCTTTTTGATGTGTGCATCTGATAAAATCAAAGGCCCATTCGTCATTCACATCATCTTGAAAACTAGTGATAATATCTCAGGCTTTGACAGTGAAATCATAATTTTCTTGGGCCCATATTTTATTTTTCTAAAGTAAGAAGAGTCTAGAACAGCTGGTAGTTTCTAGAGAAACAATGATGTGAACATAGAAAAAGTCAATAGCCCCAACACTTGAGCTAGAATAGATATTGTTTTGAGGATGGCCTGCTCTAATGATGTTTCTAAACTGTCTCTGGAACGTGCTAGATGAGGTTGCCAATAAGACTACTCTAGAAATACCAGTCGGTCAGTTATTAGGTTCAATCTATGTTAGCTTCAATTTCTTCGACTTCTTTATTCCTATACACCGAACGGTTTCCAGTTTGCTTGTGCATCGGTTCATGTTGCTATATCCCTTCTTTGCACTTGCACATGAGATGCATTGCTTTTCCGCTTTTGTGGTTTTTACCAACTACTAACAAACTATTCACATGTGCTTGCAGATTCACCTCTTGGCCATCCGTTTGAAAAGCCTACAATATTTATGTGTCGCTGTGACTATACCTACAGACATCAAAGAACCAAAGAAATTTACAGTCTGTTATGGAATGATTGTTCATTCCTGTTAGGTCATGTACAAAAGGCGCAAAAACTGCCCCCGGCAGAATTTGTGCGTTGAGAGTTGAGACTTTATGTGCAGATTTATTGATCGATCCCGTTTCATCAAAGGGCAAATCTATCTTAACCTGACGGCTTGTGCCAAAAGCGCAAAGTTGGCGGAAATGCCGTGTCTGTGTTTGCGTGCCTTGCAGAGCTGCAGAGCCCTCTGCGGCTGCAATTCCGTGTTAGATCCTATCCAGATATCTATTTCGTGATTTGATGACCGGACTGAAGATGAGAGAGAGTCTTTCTTAGAATAAAGTCATATAAATTTGTTTCCTCTGTCACGGACACACCTTATTATTCTGAACCTTTCCCGTTCGAATGCTTTTCATGCGCTATTTATATTCGAGCGTTGCTCGACGAAATGATGCATGAAACGAATACAGTTGCAAGTGGATAGCTAGATGTCTGCCTCGAGCAAATGACGGCGTGCATAATCGACGATGTCGGTCGAGGCTGGGGCGATATACTCCGAATGCACACCACTGGAGTAGTAGACAGCAGGGCGAACTGATGCAATGCGGATGGACCAAAGTACTGCCAAACAAGCCCCCGCTTTTCATGCAATGGAGGCTTGGAAACGTGACAGAGTTACACGGGATTGCTACCGATGGACGCTGTGCCAATTTTTTTTTAGTTTGACTGCGACGCACATGTGCGTTTGGATAGTAGTCATAAGTTGGCACGCTTCCGAGCTTACACGTAATTTTTTTTTTCACTCATGGATTTTTTTCCTCCGCCAAATAATTAGCGCCTAGCTTTTGGCGGGCCGTAAACGAGCTCTAGCTCGGTGGTGGGTGCGTTGTGGCCCGCCTCACCCACCCGGGTTTGATCCTAAATCGGTCCAGGTGTTATATGGGGATTGTTTTCCGATTGATTCAAAGTATGCATATATATATATATATATATATAGAAAAACTAGTATGTACTCCTGGGTGTATGTACTCCCACCTCTCATATACCACTTTTACACGTGTGTTATACTTCTTTATCACTTTAAATATACTTCATTAGTAATTACAAGATACTACAATACAAATTCCAAGAAATTTTTTATGAAATTCCATGATTTTTATCATAATTTGCGTATATACTTCTTTTATGTATAAAAAGAGTATATAGCAAAAATGAAAGGCTAACATTGAATTTTTTTTCATACAACTCATATTGGAGTATCTTAGAATTAGTATTAGAGTATACTAAAAATGATAAAAGAGTATAAAGTGTTTGTTTAGGTGGTATATTGCATGTGGGAGTACATACTCCTAGGAGTATAGAATAGGTGTCCTAGGAGTATGTACTCCCACATACAATATACCACCTAAACAAACACTTTATACTCTTTTATCATTTTTAGTATACTCTAATACTAATTCTAAGATACTCCAATATGAGTTGTATGAAAAAAAATTCAATGTTAGCCTTTCATTTTTGCTATATACTCTTTTTTATACATAAAAGAAGTATATACGTAAATTATGATAAAAATCATGGAATTTCATAAAAATTTTCGTGGGATTTGTATTGTAGTATCTTATAATTACTAATGAAGTATATTTAAAGTGATAAAGAAGTATAACACACGTGTAAAAGTGGTATATGAGAGGTGGGAGTACATACACCCAGGAGTACATACTAGTTTTCCTATATACATATATATATATATATGTATATACATATATATATATATATACACACGTGTTTAGTGAGTATTTATCTTTAACATGTGGTTAAGATATGTATGCGTGTGCATCTTAAATGTGAGTGTGATGTGAATAAATTACAACCTTCTAATATATATCTTTGTTAAAAAAGCTTTTAACCGGACATGCGTGAGCCAAAACCGCACCGTGGGAAACGAAACGTGGGACGGACCGACGCGCAGCAGAAATTCCGCGAGGCTCCGCGCTTGGCAAGTGAAATGCGAGCCGGCCGCCGGGGGCCGCGCCACCATCTCTGCCCGAGAGGCAGTCTCGTCTCGCGTCCAACGGCGCGGCGGCCGGGCCACGCGTCCATCACTGCAGCGCGCACGCTGTGCAGGTGCAGCGCTGTTGCTATGGCATCTGCGCCAGCGGCCCCAAGGCGCCCCAAAATAGAGCGACCGCCACACTCGCGCGCGGTCGCACGCGCACGAATCGGATCGCAAACGCACCGCCCTCTCAGCTCTTCTCTTCCGCCCTCCGCAACTGAGCGCCACTCCCTTCCGCTCTTCTCTTCCGCCCTCCGCAACTGCACCCTGGAGCTCCCGATCGCGAGGAGACGTCGACAGGTCGTGGCGATCGCGCTCGAGGTGAGGTGCTCCGGCGCGTCGATGCTCGCTTCCTAGCGGTTCGTTTTCCTCTCTCGTTTCGTTAGGTTTCTGGAGCGCGGCGCTGCGGCTGGCTCGGTGCGACGTGAGGACGAGACATCACGGGCTCGATTCGTAGCGATCTGGTCCCGAATTTCGGCTCAATTCGTGAATCGTAACCTGCATTGGTCGTTAACATTTTGGGTAGGGCAGGCTCTCTAGGATTTGAACATTTTTTTGTGTCTGCCTTTTTCATTTTGAGGGACCCTTTCGCTGTTTACTTTTTTGAGAGTTTTGTTTAGGTGTGAGCATAAAGCTGTGTCGTTTTATCCCCAAGTTTTATAAATTCGGAATTATGAAATTTTGAACCCTTCTATTCAACTACTTTCAAGCCTAAGATTTCTATTTTTTTTTTTTGCTGATTTAATTGGGCATTGCATTATACTAGATTGGACAGATGAACTCTTCATGCATTTTCTTTCACATGACAAATGCAATGTGTCTCTAATATGGTTTTTAAACTGTTTGCTAGAAGAACTACAAGTGTGATAGCAACAACTCATATGGCTGGGGTCGATGAGCAGCAAATCGAAGAACATTTTGGTGTTTTTTTTTCCTTTGATGAAGATTCTGAAAGGTATTACAATCTCAGTAGCATTATAATTGAAGTTGTACTGCGATTGATATGAAGTACAGGCAATACCTCTTCCTCCTGTTATCTTATCTGAATAGTGTTTTTATAGTGAAAAGTTACTTTGTTTTTTTCGTAAGGAAGAAGGTTACTGTACTTTCTGGAGTTGTTGTTTCCCCTAATTGGTATTTATTTTCTGGAACATTCGAACAGTGAGGATATATCACTGGATGATTTGGAGGAGGAACTTGAGGAGCACAAGAACTATGATGTGAGTGCATGTTGTTTGATATCGTACCTGTTAAGTATGTCAGATAACTGCATAGTTAGCATTTTGACCTGCTACGTCATGTAGTACTAAGTATTCATCCTTAATTTATCATTTGCACATGAAGGATACATTTTGGACTAAGTGCCAAAATTGACACCTTCCAAAATATGTTTGGCATTTCTAAAAGAACGAAATCAGATATTCTGCACTTGATTTATAATATCTGAAGTAAATAGGACCTGAGCTATTTACCCTTGGTTTTCACCCAGCTCCAACATACATCACCCAAATTCTTAGAAAGCTTTAACTTTCTTTCCTCATACGCAATCATATCAAAGCTCTTATGCTTCTCTCTGTTATCTGCAGGCACTAATAAGTATTTTAACCAGTGGTGAAAAACAGCGAGACAGGGCAACCATGGTTGAAGGCAACCTAGGCTATATTGAAAAAGCTCTGATTCAAGTACGAGTTGCTGAAAGCTTTAGCTATGCCATCGCTAATGAATTGATAAAACTACAAAAATATTGCACCACATTGTACTTTTCAGAAGTGAAGGCTAGCAGAATATTCTATGGTACTACTAACTTTTTTTTTAATGGGAAACACTTTGGTAGATTTATATTTTCCTTTGTGAAACTATATTCCCTACTATGAAAAAAATATGATTATGTCAGGAGACTCAGGACCAATATTATTTTGTTCATCAGAAGCCCAGTGGCTAAGTATACATCCTGATGCCTAGCTTCATTCTCTGGCAAGTTATTAGGAACTCTAAAGTATTGTGAACACTGTCTTGTTTGGCTAAAACAGTTGTTCTGAATCTTAGTTAGGATGCATTTTTTTCTTAGACACTTTGCTCCCTGATGGATTACTGTATCTTGTCGTTTAACAACTCAGTATAAGGCTCTATTGAATATACTCACAAATTAGAAGTATTCAATTGTTTATGCAGCTGACCCTTAGGGACAAAGACGTAGAAATTTGTGATCCGTAGTGCTTGTGGTTGACATGGCATATTCTGATATCCCCATTTCATGTCAAAAACAATATTTGATTTGTTACCTTATAATCCGAACCTTTGTGTTTTGACTTATTTGCAGGTAACTACTATTCAATAGTGTTGTATGAATTAGAAATAGCTAAAATGGTGTATTTTCATAGTTGGCTATGTTATGTTCTACTTTTTATTGACCAAATAAATGTGATCTGCTATTTTGCATATTTTAATGTATCCGTTTCTGATTTTATGTGTAAATATTGCATGTAAACACCTGGGTCTTAGAGATGTTTCTTTATATCCTCAGGATTATGTTGAAGACAGTGACAACCTTGTTCTGTTGCATGATCAAATTCATGACTGTGATATTATTTTGTCACAAATAGGATCACTTCTCAGTGGGTTCCAGGTATATTCTTAATCAGTACGTGTATGATATTTCCTTTTTTTTCATTTCCATGTTTTAGTTGAAATTGCTGTGACTGGGGAAGCAAAATAGGCTGTAGGTTTGCTTTTTCTGCACAGAAACTAAACATGTGGTGGACTAGTGATACAGTAGATTACTGTGTGGATATCCAGAACATGGATGATGTATTTGTACTTATAATTTGAAGGAGTGTTTTGTTATTATTCAAAGATCATGTGGCTACACAGGCTGTTTGCCTATCAAACTTAACTGGGCTCTCATCTTCTCTTAAACTGGGCTTTCAGTCCCTCTTAACCTGATAACTTGGCAGGCTGCATTACTTGGTCATACAGGACACATTTTCATATATAATCTTCTTCATAGCATTGTAGTAGTGTTATACTCTTATGGTTTCATAGGAAAGAGGCTTAATAACTCAGAAAGAGGCTTTTGAGGGACTTATGGCCCAGAATATAGGAACTCAACAACCAAGCTGTCGTTAAAATATTTATGACATTTTGTGAACCAAATTACTAGTTGTCTTCATAGATTGTGGCATTGTTTTGCAGGTTACTCGATACATTTGTTACATTTTACTAAATTCGCACATAGATGTTCAGTAGTTTTAATGTCACTTTGCAGGTCCATATAGGTTCAATAAGCTCAGAAATTAGAAGCCTCCAGGAGAAATCCTTGGATATAGGTCTGAAGCTGAAGAATCGCAAGGTCAGGACATGCCTGCATACCATATTTTTACATTAATAGTTTCCTGTACTTTCACAAATTAGCTTACAATGAGTTCTCAGAAATTTGATTGATCTTTCTATTTTGGATTTCAGTCATAAAAGCTTGATCAGTAGCTTTCTACTGTAAAATATTTGGCACACTGATGTGGTTTGGTCTTTATCATTAGATATGCTCACATTAAAGCTTAAAAATGCACAGCTGGTTGAGACAAAGTTTGCTGGATTTGTCGAAAAGATTGTTGCTCCTCCTGGTTTGGTGAATATTCTTTTTAATGGAGAGGTAAGGATCCAACAAAGAACTCTGATATTTGATATTATGGTTTTGCTGTATGATATTTCTTCTGATACACATGCATATACAAGTAGATGAGCATGTATGAAATTATTTACCATACTGCTTCTTGTATACTAAGAATAAGCACACATGGACATTTTGCCAACTGTGACTGTGGTATGCAGCAAAGGTTTCTTGTTGTAGCTATCCACAATTATCCGAGGGTGAATTGCACTAAACATGTGATATCTAAATGTTCAGTTAAGCCACTAGTGTCCTCCCAAATTTTTAGCAAGATCCAGTGACACCTTATCTAGTCTGGTACTCTAGTTCTCATCAAATTGATGCTTTTGATGGATCTCATTTGGAATTCTTAGTTCGTAATTATTTATTGGCTATCTGTTTTGTCTCCTCTTTTAGATATTTAGTCATTCTAAGCCTTGTGTACATCATTGTCAATCCGGAGATGTATTATGTCAGGGTTCCAAGTCCAATCACTGCTGGAACAAGAAATCCCAGTGGGTACAGGGAGCCAAAAAAACTCCCGATGGGATTATGTCATTTTGAGATTTTTTTCCTTCATGATTTCTACTTGCTAATTAGTTGTTGTAAGTTAGAACTTTTCAAGAAAAAGGGAGCAAAAAGAATTTGACCTGGATTGAATAGGTAACTGTCGAAAGACAGCTGGTTACTGGCCCTTGACCGAGGTCAAGGAAACTTATGAAAAGCGGTTTTTGAAACCCTGATTGTGGCTGCCTATCTTGTCACTCTTCAAATTCACTAATTTCTGCACCCAAAACTTTTCTTAGAATGGTCAGTGAGTGTCCTTGACTTGAAGTATCTGAACCCATCCACTTGTTGTTAGCCTTTTGAAGGAAGCATTTAAAAATGACCCCCCCCCCCCTAATTGCACATATGAATGTAGCATAGTTCATATGACTTGCTATTCTAGTTTCTTTTGGCAGATAAATGATGGTTATGCTAAAAGTCTGGAGATTTTGAGCAAAAAGTTGAAATTTGTTCAAGTTGATCCACTGATTAATGCATCAAAAGCTCTGAAAGATATTACGGCAGAGCTGGAAAGGCTTCGGCAAAAGGCACTGTCCAAGGTTACCTCATCTGGGTTATTTACTGTATCCGGTTCTATCTAATAGACTATCTGTTTGTATTCCTCTTAATTTATGCTTACATTAATTAAATAGAATAATCTGTAGTTCTGTACTGCTGAAATGATGCTTTATGCCATCTTTGGCTGCTTTTACCTTTTCAGGTTTCTGGTCATATCATTGAGATATTCTTTGCTATGAAAAAGCCTGGAACGAATATACAGATACTGCAACAAAATTTGCTTCAGAAACATAGGTATATGAAGTTAAATATATATTTCATATAGATGAACCATACAACGATTATCATCTGAGGTGTTAACTTCTAATCATTAATGCACATGGTCATGAGGTGATATGGGCGTAGAAAAGTAATTAGGGAATAATTAGTTTCCTTTTAGGTTTTGGAATAGTTCGATTTCAGGATTGATAAGTTTAGTAATTCAAGATTTGATTTGTTTAGAGATAAAATCAACTAGGAGATAGAGTTGGGTTCAGTTTAAATAGTAGTTGGATTAGGATTGGGACTCTTTAGTTGGCCGACTATATATAATCGGCAATAGCTATGTATTAGGATCAAGCAAAGAAATAAACAAAGTAAAGATCAGAGTCCACATGGCGGGGTGATCTAGCTATCCCTAGTTACTCGTCCTCAATATTTGGTATCACAAGTCCTTGTTCTTGCAACCTATCTTCCACGCTGCCACCGCACCACCAACTCCTGCTGCACCACGTCGTTGCCACCCCCTGCTGCACCACGTCGCCGCTATCCTATTGCATCACGCCGCTGCTGTTCCATTTTCCCCTGTAGTAGCCGCTGCCCTGATCCTTCTGCCCTTCATGCCGCCGTCGATCTTGCATCGCACACAGCTGTTGCCTTGCCAAGTCACAGCTGCCACTGCCACCACGGCCGCTGCCGCCTACTCGCTAGCTGCTGCTGCATCCCTAACAGCCAGCTTGCACCTCTCATCATGGGTGATGACGCTTACACCATAGAACTTCTCGGAAAGATGATGGGGAAAATTTTAGCGAAGGTTGAAGCAATTGTGGCTCGTCAACTTAGATGGGCAAAATTTTTTAGCATCAATGCAGTGGACATACTGTCGCCACCTACCCAATGGTCACACTAGCACAAGTCGCTTCGCCTCAACCAGTGCCGACTGAAGGACTACCATCTGGTCTCGTGGCCACACATCTAGAACCTACCATCATAGAGCTACCAATTCCTGCCGTCACATGCATGGAGGTAGAGGCAAAGCAGGAGACAACACTGCTCCCATCTATGGTGTCATTGATCATCAAACAACCACCTGCTACTGCTCCGGTGGCAAATGTCACTCTCAATCTAGTTGTCCTTAGTTGCTACAATGGTGCCTATGCTGAGAAACAAGGATGATATTACCTCCATCTTTCACAATGTAGGTGTGTTCAAGAACTACAATGAACCTTCCAAGAACATCAGACTTTCATCAGCATGGGACTTCCATAGGTTGCAACCATGGCCACCACCATAGCTCGAGGACAAGTTGTTTCATGGCAAGGAGGGAAATGATATGGGCGCAGAAAAGTTATTAGAGGATAATTAGTTTCCTTTTAGGTTTTGGAACAGTTAGATTTCAGGATTGATAAGTTTGGTAATTTAGGATTTGATTTGTTTAGAGATAGAATCAGCTAACAGATAAAGTTGGATTCGGTTTAAATAGTCGTTGGGTTAGGATTGGAACTCTTTAATTGTCCACTATATATAGTTGGCAATAGTTATGTATTAGGATCAAGCAAAGAAATAAACAAAGTAAAGATTAGAGTTCACAAGGCGGGGCGATCTAACTATCCTCAGTTATCCGTTCTCAATATGAGGAGAATCTTATCCATACTCTTCTTATCTACTTATTTACTCATGTCTGCTACACTGGTGAAATGTTGATGCATAACTCCTCCATTCTTCATCTTCCTATTTTTCTCATTTCACCTTCCCCTTTTCCCTACAAAAGCTATACTGCTATGCTCCGACAAACTTTTGGTGCTTTTTTTTGTTATTTTTGGAGTCAGTTTCATGCTTGGCAATGCTTCAAATTTCAAAATAGTTGGGTAATAAAGAAACTGTCTGAGTTTCATAAAAACACAAAAACAAAAAAAGAACAATGAGACCTGCTAAAGTGAAGTCTGTGGAATTTAG
The DNA here is from genome assembly GCF_958298935.1 of Phragmites australis. Classification (NCBI taxonomy): domain Eukaryota; kingdom Viridiplantae; phylum Streptophyta; class Magnoliopsida; order Poales; family Poaceae; genus Phragmites; species Phragmites australis. The sequence goes on along the minus strand of NC_084941.1, from coordinate 5,433,843 downwards.
AATATGAAAGACTATTCTTTCTGTTCTTCATTGTCTAGTGCATATCATGTACCTTCTATGTTAGTCTTATGGTTGCGTTAGCAGATAAACATATTAAAATGGCAGACTTAATTTCTTTGTTTGTCCAAAGAGCAGGGGCGGACCCAGCTATGGTTCATGGCATTCAGTTGAATGCCCAAATTTTCTAGCAAAAAATCAAACATACTATGCATGTATAGACATATGTATATGTATACAACATAGTGAGCCAAGTATCCTATTTGAGTTATGTCCAGTATGAACAATTTGTATTGTTTTTTCATATTTTCCTATCAAGAACCTTTACCCTTTTTTCACAAAAAAAGAACATTTACCATTTTCGTTGAACAATTTATGCAGCCTCCCAATGTTCGAATGCCCATCTCAGAAATCCTGGGTCTGCCACTACCGAAGAGTCATGTCACTCACTGTTGTCTATGCAATAAAATGCAGACCAGTTTCTGTTCATTTGCTGCATGAGCTAATTGTTACTTACATGGTTTCTCAGGTATCTCATTCTCTTTCTTAAAGAGCATGGATCCAAGACGTATGACGATGTCTGTGCATCCTATGTCGATACAATGAACAAGGTAAAGCCATGTGATATTCTATTCAGTTTTTCCATGACTACATCTGCATGAACAGTTGAAGAATCTGAACATTGTTTTCAAGATGTGTCTGGTGCCATGCCTGTGGGGTTTGGTACTGTGGGAAAACCAATGTGTTGAACAGATTACATGTGGCTGGTGATGAAAGGCAAATTCTCATGTAGAATCCCGACAAAGGATTCTCCCTTGTACAGGCAGAAGGAAGAGCAAATGCTCACCAAAAAGAGGCCAACACCCATTGTTTGAATATCCAGGCAAAGGATACTTCTCAGAATCTAGTTAAGCAAGGGCCCAACGCCTCTAAAGCTCACCTCACTTTTCCTCGCCAATGCTTCAAATGTCTTAGCTTTGGGCACCTTGTCAGGGACTGTATGGGCGAGTTCAGATGCAAGAGCTGCTTCAACTATGGACACATTGTAAAAGATTGCATTAAATGGAAAACCCACCAGCGGTTTAGATGGCAGCAGAAGCATAAATCAGCCCACCTGGCCATTGAACAGCTAAGGACATTCCTTGTGCCAACCCCCTATCTTCACAACATCCACCACAAGCTCCTGCACAAGGTCAGCAATCTGAAGTGTTAAATGCTAGCTCGGTTGCAATGACCTGCTCTTCTTCCTCAGTTGGCAAGATGCTCATGCAAAGATAGGGTACTGCAATGGAAGTATCGCTGAAAGCTCAGGTTCCTCCATCCGTCCTTTCTTCGGGATCCATCCTTTGTTTGCTCCTATACAGAACCAGGTGAATCAAGAACACTTTCAGCTTTAGGCACATATATATGAAGAGCTCAGAAGAATGCTGCAATTTGTGATGCCTGCACGTCAGAATGATCCCAAATGGCTGCGAACAGCTCCCACAAATCTTCCCATAGTCAAACTTCCTTTGCATCGAAACAACTTGGTTAACTGTCACACGACTGACTCTACTACTATTCTAGCTTCGATCCAGCAACAGTTTGTGCTACCTATCACTCTATGGCAGCAGATGACAGGTCTTTTCGCTTGCGGCTCTGGACTTAGAATAGAACCTCTCGAGGACCAGTCCATAGAAAGGCTATCGATTTGATAGACCACGTCACCAGCAGAATCATCACAAATACCTACAACAGAAAGAAGAACAAACTGAACCATCACAAGGCAGTCCAGGACAAAATCATAAAGGCTACTCAGGATAGAGTCATCACAAAGACTTATGTCAGAAGAAAGAAACAAGTCAGTAAAGGAAAGCTGTGTTACACGGACACAGACACGGGTGTCGGAGTCCGACTCAGGTGCGGGTGTCTGATTCGGCAAAGTATAAAGAGGATTCGTCATATATATATTATTAGTTTTATTTTTTTTTATGTTTTAAACCTAAGTATATACATAAAATATATGTATAACATAGACATCTACCTCTTCTTTAATACATTAGAAGGGGAAATAAAATCATAGTTCTAATTTAGAATAAAATCCATTGGAGTTGTCAAAGAAAATAGAAAAGAATAAAAGTGGAATGGGCTCAATTCATCATTTGTTGGCCACTTGGCCCATCCAGCCACTGGCCCATCTAAGCCGCACGCCCTAAGCTTCCAGCCGCACGCATCAGTCATCACGCACACAGCTGCCTCCTCAGTCCTCCCGAGTCCTCAACGCCGCCGCCTCTCCCCCACAGCTGCCGTCCCCTCTCCCTGCCTTGGACACAGCCACACCGCGTCGGATGCGTGTCGCACCGCGTCCGACGCGAGTCGACACGGCGATACACGTCGACACGGCAAAAAATTTGTGGACACGCGTGTCCCTGTAACACAGAAGGAAAGGCGTTTTTTCTAATGCTACAAGATAGAGGAACCCTAGCTCATAGAGGAAGAATGACAACTAGAAAGGCAACCACTCCCATTATTGATGGAGGACTCAGGAGGAGCCTGAGACTGATGAAAGCCAGTGATGGACACAAAACAAAACAGCTCACAGTTTCATCCAGGAAAAAAAAACTAGGAGTGCCAGTGCCAAGCAAAGCCTAGCTCACTTAATTTCCCAAGCTGACAGTGATTTTCACTCAAGCAATTCAGATTTTCCTGGTCCAGTTAAATTTCCCAGCCTTTCAGATATTGATGAATGCATGATCACCTACCCTGAAATTCCTGTGGCTGCTATTCAGAAGGTGGCAATAGAGCAGTGCCGGTGCAGAGGTAACAAGGAAGATGCTGATGGCAACAAGGGAGGAAGCCCAAAATGTAATTGAAGGCAACAATTCCAACAAAGAAAATCAAGTTACTGATGGATAGTTGCAATAGAAACTGGAACATTCTCAATTGGAACATTAGAGGTCTGAACTCCGATGACAAACAACGTGCAGTTAGATCCAAAATAGAGGAAAGCTCTCGCTCCATCTTCTGCCTCCAAGAAACCGAAATGAATGTTGTTGATCACTCTGTGATGAAAAAGATAGCTCCTAAGCGCTTCAATAAGTTCGCATATGCTTCAGTTGAGGGAGCCTCGGGAGGAGTTCTTGTCGGCTGGGTTGGCAACATTTTCACTGGTCAGGTGGTCCATAACCAGAAATTTGCGGTAACAGTTCAATTCACTTCCATACACAATGCCGAAGTCTGGTTCCATACTGTAGTTTATGGACCATGCAAAGGGCCAGACAGAGATGAATTCATCAGCTGGTTAAATAACCTATCAATAAAAGATGAAGGCAATTGGATGATCATTGGTAATTTCAACTTTTATAGATCAACAACAGATAGGAACAAGCCAGGAAGCAATATGAATGACATTTCAATTTTCAATGAAGTAATTGGCAATCTTGGCCTGCTAGAAATCCCTTTGAAGGACAGGCAGTTTACTTGGAGTAACATGCAAGAAGACCCTCTCCTCGAACAGCTAGATTGGTGCTTCACATCAGTAAACTGGACCCTAGACTATCCTAACACTCTGCTTCTATCCCTTGCTCAACCAACTTCAGATCACACTCCATGCATGGTACAGATTGGTACCAAAATCCCAAAAGCGAAAATATTTATGTTTGAAAATTATTGGATAGAGCACCAAGGTTTCTTTGAAGTAGTGGAAAACACTTGGAAGATAGAGGTCAAGGCCACAAATAGTGCAGCAAAAATCACTGCAAAATTCAAAAACCTGAGAAGAGCACTCAAAAGATGGAACAAGTCTATCTCTCAGCTAAATAGATTGATCAAGGAATGTAATGACATCTTAGTTGTGCTGGAAAAACTAGAGGAGCAAAGACCTCTCTACACCCAAGAAAGAAACTTCAGAATCATTCTTAAAAGACACATTATGCAACTTCTCAGGTACAAAAAATGAATATTGGAGAAAACGCTACAAAGTAAGATGGGTCAAATTTGGGGACGAAGACACCAAGTTTTTTCATGCAACAACAACAAAAAGGTATAGAAGTAACAACATTAGCCACCTAGAAGCTCAAGATGGAAGGATAGCAACTGAACACAATGAGAAGGCAGCCATCCTTCTAGAAACATACAAAACGAAGGATGGGTCACACAGAAAATCCTATCACGCACTTTGACCTTTCTAGCCTAGTTCAAATGCATGAACACCTTGACATTCTAAGTGAGCCTTTCATTAAAGAAAAGATTGTGCAGTAGTAAGAAAAATGACCGCTGATAAATCCTCAGGACCTGATGGCTTTAATGGTCTTTTTATGAAGAAGTGCTATAACATAATCAAAGAAGACTTCTACGAGCTGTGCAATGACTTTTACAATGGAACTCTTGATCTTCAAACAACCAATAGATCTTTCATCACCTTAATCCCCAAAGTAAACAATCCAGTGGGAGGTAATGATTACAAGCCAATTTCCCTTCTCAACTCAGTCCTCAAGCTTCTAGCCGACAGATTGTAGACCAAGATCATCCCCCTTATACACAAAAACCAGTATGGTTTCATTAAAACCAGAACTATACAAGATTGCTTGGCTTGGGCATATGAATTTCTACACTAATGTCACCAACAAAAGGAAGAGATCATCATTCTCAAGCTAGACTTCGAGAAAGCCTTCGACACAATGGAGCATGGCACCATCCTACATATGCTACACCACCTAGGCTTTGATGGAAAATGGCTCAACTGGGTTGAATCTATCCTTAGCTCTGGAACCTCATCCATCCTTAATGGATTTCCAGGTAAATCAATGCATTGCAAAAGAGGGGTCAGGCAGGGAGACCCTCTCTCACCACTGCTTTTTGTCCTTGTTGTTGATCTCCTCCAATGCATTATAAACAAGGCTCACAACTTAAATCTCCTCAGCCTGCCTATTGAAATCACAAACGAGCCCAACTTCCCTGTTGTGCAGTACGCCGATGATACCATTCTTAATAATGAAAGCATCCCACAGAGAGATTTTTTTTTCTCAAAAGACTACTAGAAACCTTCTCTCAATCCACTGGTCTGGAAGTGAATTATGGAAAATCATGCATGGTCCTAATTAATGTTTCAACTAAGAAAATACAACAGCTTGTAGGAGTTTTTGGATGCACAGTAGACTCTTTACTTTTCACATACCTTGGCCTACCTCTTGGCACAACAAAGCCCACCGTTGAAGATCATGCACCACTAATGAACAGAGTAGAAAGAAGGCTGACATCAATCAACTCACTACTCACCTACTCTGGAAGGCTAACCTTGGTGAATTCGGTCGTCTCCTCATTGCCCGCCTGCACCATGTGTACCCTAAAGCTCCCTGCAGCAGTCATATAATACATCAATAGAGCAAGGAGAACATACCTATGAAAAGGGTCAGGTATCAATGCAAAAGGAAAATCCTTAGTTGCATGGAAAAAAGTCAGCAGACCAAAACAGAAAGGGGGACTTGGAGTGGTCAACTTAAGGATACAAAATGAAGCCCTCCTAGTAAAGCATCTACACAAGTTTTACAATAAGATGGATCTCCCATGGGTCAACCTCATCTGGAAGACTCATTACTCAAATGGGCAAATACCCCATGAGACCCCTGACTGAGGATCCTTTTGGTGGAGAGATATCATGAAATTCAGTGACCACTTTAGAGGGGCTGCTTCTTGTGACGTTGGATATGGCTCCACTGTTCTCGTATGGAACACTATCTAGAATGGTCTACCTCAAAGAAGATCTGCCTAGATTGTTTTTATTTGCCAAAAAATGAAAAGGCCTTAGTGTCATCCTACCTCCAAGCACAAGAAATACATAACCACTTTTACATACCCCTTACTGAGCAAACTTACCAAGAACTTCAAGCGCTACAAGAATTGATGCAACAAGTTCAGAACTCAGAAATTCAAATAGACAGATGGCATTACATTTGGGGTTCACCAAATTATTCTTTCAAGAAATTTTATACAATCCCTTTTAATACAATCACCCCACCAACACCCTTCTCTTGAATATGGAAATCCAAATGTTGTAAGAAAATAAAGGTCTTCTCTTGGCTATTTTTCATGGACAGACTCAATCTACTCAGAAGGAAATACTACAAAATAGATGACAACAAATACAATTGTGTCTTATGCAACTCCAATGATGAAGAAACTGCCTTTCATCTTTTCTTTGGATGTCCTTTCAGTGTCAGGTGTTGGACTTCGCTGGTTATCTCCTAGGATCACTCCTTGGAGTTCTTCTCTATGATGACAAAGGCTAGAACAGACTTTCGATTGCCTTTCTTCATGGAAGTCTTCACTATTGCAGCTTGGCACATCTGGAAACAGTGAAATGGCTTAATATTCCAAAACATTAGGCCTACTTTACAAGAATGGAGAAAAGCTTTTATGGATGAAGTTAACCTTCAGCTACACAGAGTCAACCACAACCTCAGATCTCCAATTTCATTATGGCTTAGCATGATTAACTAGCCTGTGTATCTTTTCTTTTTTGGATGCATGTTGCACGCCTTCTCCTCTACCTGCTACTTGTACAGTTCCCTTATTTGGCAATCACAATAATAAAGGCAGAATAATAAAGTTTACATGGGCTTATTTGTATAAAGGCAGAATTTAAATAAAACCTTTAAATAAAGTGGAAGTAAATGCTGAAAGTACACAAACCATCTCAACCGAAGTTGACCACCTCAAATATGGTTCTCACAACCATGAATAAACCACTAACCTAAAGTTATTCAAAAACAGTGTATTCTAATCGTGTGGCATTTCTCTTTGCTCATGACCGTGAACACGGATGATATGTCAGTTTTACATTCTGCAGAGGTTGTACACGTTACCCACAAGACGTGACCAGACTCTTTTGTCGGTACCGTCGGTACCTTACACACTTCTGATGTATGTGCCGAGTTGACTGCTGCAAGACATTTTCAAAATTTCTTCCAACAAGTGTTTACTCACTAAGGTTTCATTACTGCGTGACACAAATATCCTCAACAACGGAAGCCTCCTCCTGCGCCTTACGGTTCTAGGAAAATTCCATCCGTTCTTCGTTCCACCACTTGGTCTACACTATGTTGGGAGAGACTAATTAGTCAGCTAGAGTCATCCCATACCAGGCTTGTGATTGTACTGTAAAGCCCGATCCGATCGCACCATGAACCAATCCTTAATTGAATTGAGCAAGACTGATGTCCACCTGCACTTGGCAACCAACCTAACCTCTTGCTCAATTCCCTAGTCCATGTTGTTAAAAAAACAATTTTATCTTCTTGCATAAAACCATTATCAAAATTATTATACCAAGTGTGATCCAATTCCCATGCATGACTAAGCAATACTACCCTTGATCTCACCAAAATCGAGGAGATAAGATAGATATGAGAAACTAAGGTATAGCCTACTTGGGTTTCCCACCAACAACTATAACATGCAACTTTATAAGGTAGATATGAACGGGTGGGGCCCGCACGGCAACGAGGGAGAGAGGGGGGCGGGGCGCTGGCGGGTGGGCCGGGACAGCGTAATGCGGAGGGGAGGTGGGCAGCGCGCGGGTTAGGCCAGAGGCCGCGGAAGGGAGAGGAGAGGAGAGGGAGGCTGGGGTGGCATGGGCCGCGGAGCGCGGGGGAAGGAGAGAGAGCGGGCCGGCTCGCATGGATGGGCTAGAGAGAGAGAGAGAGAGAGGCCGGGGATTGGGTCGGTTCGGGCCGCGGAGAAGAGAGGGGAGAGAGGTGGGTCGGGCCGGTAGGGTGTGCTTGTTGGCTTGAGAGAAAAGAGAGGGAGAGATGGAGTCCGGAAGGGATTTTTGTTTTCTATTTTATTTTATGCAAAAAGGACATTGATTTATTATTTCTTGAGAGAAAAATTTATTTTCAAAATTCGGGTTGTTACATGAAGAAAGCTTATGAATTCATAATTTGATAGAAACCACCTCTATTAGTAAGAAAAACTTGGTTGTGTATCTGCTTTTGTGGTACCCATGGTGACCTGTCACTATCAACATAATTTGTTATGCTGGATGGTTATGTTCCTTGAGACCTTAACTTAGTTTGTTCTTACCTTCTCTTTTGCAAACAGGTGCTCAGTGCATATTTTCGTGTGTATGTTGAGGCATTGGAGAGGTTGAAGGTAGATATTGGTGTATCCAATGATTTAATTGGATATGATACCAGTATCATTGATATTATAACAAGGAGAAGAGAGTATTTGAGAGATCACTGTTTCATGTTTTCATTAGGTGAACGTGCAAACATTTTGAAGGTACATGATGAACTCTGTTAAAGAGGATGCTTCACTCTATGCACATACTTTTCCTATTCAGAGAAACGTTGTGGAAATATTGATTTGAAATGCAAAACTTCGCATCCTTATGGACCGGCCTTCAAGGTGCAACATTCAGAAAAGCTGCTTTCGTAAGGATTGTTCTATTTATAATCCTGTTTACCTTACTTTTCAGGAGATTGATCATCCTGGCTTGGTTCCTCATATATCTCAAGTCAACTGTGTTAAATACCCATATGAAGTTATTTTTAGGAGCCTTCAAAAGCTTCTGATGGACACTGCTAGCTCTGAGTATCTATCAATTTGATCTACAATCAAGTATGATAAGTGAATATGCTAACTTTAACCTTATTTTACTATTCAGGTATCTTTTCATTGAAGCATTCTTTGGAGAAGAGTCATTGTTTTATCAAGTTTTTGAAGGTACATTCTTTTGTTTTTTATTCTTTATTTTTTTATCCAGTTTCTTCCAAGGCCACACTTTTTTATTTCATCAGGTACCATTATGCTAATATGCCAACATCTAATTCCTCTGATTTACCTTTCAAAAGAACAGATTGGACAGACTATAACCATTCTGTCGTGACCATGTATATAGTGAAACATGGGGCAGTGAACATGACCGGATTAAGCAAATGTGATTTAATTGTGTGTTATGGGTCTGTCTCGACCAGAGGCACGGGTGGGAGTAGTTGGGTTCTAGGCACAAGTGTCTTTCCACGTGGTTTTTTTTTTTACTTAAAAATAAAAATTTGAGAAAATACACCCAGAGTGGGAAATCCTGAGTGTACAAACCAAAAGAGTGGTAAATTCTGTATTGCAATGTTTGGAGTAGAAAATCCTGAAAGTGCAACCTTTGGAGTGAGAAATCATGATATTCCCTAAAGCATCATGCGGCAAATGCTACAAATGTTGTGACAAAACCTCGTATTCCTGTCATTATTTCAGGACCTTTTGGTGTTATTGATCAACATTTGGATCTTACTCTTCCAAATTGTCATGATGGGGTATGCCTGATGCTCATGATCTGCATAACTAGGAAACACCAGGTATAAAGGTCTGAACACTATATATTAATTTTTGTAATTGACAATAAAAAATATGTGCTATCACCAACCACACAGACTCTAGTTGCTCTGAAGTTCATTGCTTAAATAATAAAATTATGGATAATTTGCTATACTGTTTATTTTCCTAATATAACATATTTCACTTGCTAGTTCACCATCTTAAATTATTTTCAAATGTTTGAATTATGAGATAACACAAGCTTCTCAGGGAGTGGATAGAGAATTTTAGATAGTTTTGATCTCTTTTTTCTTTTTGGATCTGTGATACTTGTATTTTATCCATCTGTACATATTCCATATTTTAATGAAAAATATCAGTATGGGCCTCCCCTCCTGTTTCCGTAAAAAAACCGAGATAACATAAGTCTCTTTCTCATTTTGTTATTTCAGTTGGTTATGTCCAACAGACGGCTTCCTTGTCTTGAGACCTATTTTGATAAGGTCTGTAACGAGCCAGAATTTTTTTTCTGAATGAAATATCACTCTGTACTCAGCTTCCACTTCTTTTTTCTGTATTTTAGTTTCTTATATTGATTGTGACCCTCTCCTATCTGATTTAGGCTCTCATCTATCTCTGGCCACGTTTTAAGAAAGTGTTTGACATGTATCTTCAAAGCTTGTATCAGTGCGATGTGAAAATGTTATGGATGGATGGTACCCATCCACACCATATTGTAAGGTGCTACGTGGAGTTCACAGCATCCCTTGTTCAACTTAATGCTGAATGTGGAGATGGTCAGGTTTGTTGAATTATATAATAGCCGCTGATCTTATAACATTTCTGCAACCATTGACCCTTTTCTATTGCAAACTGCTGTATATGTAAAGCATCAAGTGTTCCAAGGTCCTATTGATAACTAATGTATTTTTTTGATGTGGTTACTAGATCATCTCGATGACCTATTTACATATATCTAATGTGTGAAGTTGTTCATTTAACCATTCTTGTGCAAGTATAGGAAACCAAGAATTTTGGATTTTTTTTGGAAAAGGTCAGCCATTCCGTTATAATCCAAATTGAAATTTTCAAAAAATTTAAAAAAGTGGCTGCACATGGGCTTGAAGCCAAGCCTGAAACAGTTGGGAAACCATTGCCCGGCAATTATCTGCTAGCCTGCAGTTAATTTACTTTTCTTTAGTTCCAAACTCAAATTCAAAACTGAGATTTTGACCTTTTCTTGGGAAAAAAATTGGGGGTGTTGGTTGGGAAATCCAGTTCCAGATTCATAAATATTACTATATTGTTGTGATTCAGCTTTTCTAATAGCTTTTTTGGTTCTGTGAAATGTTCTAATTAGGTTGCCAGCTTATATCATAGTATGCTTCATGATTTATGCAGCTTGATATGAACTTGGAACGCTTGCGGTCAGCTGTTGATGACCTACTTGTTAGGCTCACCCAAAATTTTACAACTCCCAAGCTGCAGCACCTGTTTCTCTTGAATAATTATGACATGGCTATTTCTGTCCTGAAGGTTTGTTTCTTGCCTCTGTAATGCTTCATCTTATACTCCTTCTGATTCTTTTTAAAGGTTTACCGTAGCTATTCATTTCAGGAAGCTGGCGATGAAGCCAAAAAACTGCAAAGACATTTTGAAGAGAAGCTAGAAAGTAACATGATGTCTTTTGTGGTAAACCAATCCTATGATGTCTTCTGTATCTGGTTATGTACAATTATTTAGCAACGGTGTCTCACTAGCAGGCTCGTTCTATCTTGTGGGTTGTGCTTCGGCTTGGATTGTTTCTAATGGGATCTAGTACTTCGGTTTAAACCTCATGCTAGGATGAATTCCAATCTCCACTGGAGCACAGCTTTAACAGGCAACTAATCATAACTTCTAGACAGCAAATGAGTGATTTGACCCTTTACAATATTTCTTATTTGTTGACATAATAAATTTATGGATAACAAGACAAATAATTAATATAAAAAGACTTAAGTCAGTATCTTTTTGTATTTTCACTTGCATAATGCACTGATGCAGACAGGTTGCACAGTTTATTGTTGGTAACTGGCGGGTCACTACCTGTTTATTAAGCTTTGGGAATGACTAAAGATATGCGCACCAGGCGTTAAAATTTATTTTTGGTTAATTATTATGATTAATGTTTGTTGAAAACTTGCCATATCGTATGGACGTGAACATTAAGATATGATTAAAAAGAAAGTTTTAACAACATTTCTATAGATTTACCAATGATGCAAGTTTTTTTCCAGCTCTTCTTATTTTGAAAGAAAAATGACCAGGACTCAAACTCAGCTGGCTGGGAGATTAAATAGCCTCCCTATCACCCCACCACTGGTGGCCTATTTCATGTTTTCTATCAAGATAAATTTTAAAGATTTTCAGGCTCCTTTCTTCAAACTTGAATTAGTTGACTGAATCTTTTCACAGAAGCTTTTCATGTGTTTTTATTATCTTTGTTGGAGTACAGGATGATTTGCTCATGGAACATTTCGGGGATTTACTTCGATTTGTGAGGAGCCGCGTCTGTAAGTTGCAGAAAACTTAAATGCCAATATCTGTGAATGTTATTACCCATGGGAATATGCAGAAAAAATTATTATCCTTATTCTCTTTTCAGCTGAAGACCTGATATTTTACACTGAGCGCCCAAATATTGCTGATGTCGAGTCAGTTGTGAAGAACTTCGCCATGAAGTGGAGAAGTGCTCTGGAGCTCATGCATAATGAAATTGTTACTTCTTGCAGTAACCTTTTGTCTGGGATGGCGATTCTAAAAGCAGCAATGGCTCAGTTGCTAAATGACTACAACAGACTCTCAGAATGCGTTAAAAAAATCCCAGGGGGGTCAGCTTTGAACAGAAATCTTGTTTCCATTACCTCGATTTCATATGAAATCAGGAAATACTCAAGAACATTCTAGTTGCTCATCAGGGTGTCCAAGAAAAGTTATAAAAATTTTCAGCATCGATGCTTTTTTGTACCTTCCTACCAATATATGCCATTTGACATTTTTAGTTTGATTTTAAAAATTAGGAAACTGTCAAGAAAAAGTTTGGATATTTATTTACTTTATGACCGTTATTATTATTGCTCATTTTAACGTATCGTATTATTAGTATATTATTGAAGGTTGCCAATCAGACATACTTGACAACAATGACTATGCGGTACCTATATTATTTTCCAAAGTTTACTGAATGCAAAAATACTTGGTTCTCCATGAAAGAGAAGTTTGTTCTGTAGTAACAGCCTAACAGGTAAAAGTTAAAGTGATTAGCAAGAATATAAAAAATAACACGCTACAGATTTATTGGATGGTTATCAAGTTTTAATTTTGATCATTTCCTTTATGTTTTTTCATGGAAAATTGTCAAGTATCTAAGGTTACATGCATTTTTCTTGTATTTACTTTTCATTCACCGAAGCTTGATTATACGAGTGAACTACCATAATATGGGGCCCATAAAGTGCATTTCTGTGTTAGCTTCGTTCTCTAGCTATCCTATAGACAAGATATTTTGGCATGCTTGGGCTTGACATTTTGGTTGAGCAGTTTCGATTTGCATATCATTGTCAACAGTCGACGGTAAGTATGCTTTAGTTTGTCTTTTCCTCTTTTTTCCTATGACATTTATCATTTTCTCATGAATATAAATACGGTTCTGGAGGGAAAAAGGACGCTCCCATAGAATTACTGTGCCTGGAGCTGGTCCAGTTGAAAACTCGATATGCTAATCCGTTAAGTATTCCAAATTCTTGTGGTGTTAACTGGATGCAGTCGAGAAGTTCAAGATTTTCCTTGGCAGTTTTTGTAAAATTGCATGAACATGATGTCCTAATCTCGCTTTTGCACCCTGAATGTTTATTTTACAATTATGGATCTTCTGGTGAGTCATTTCTTGCACAAATGACTAAATAAATCATAAGATATGAGAAACCAAGTTGAAATGTGTTAGCAATAACCTTGACATGGCTGTGTGCGTTGTGTGGCGTGTGTCGCCGAGTTGTACATGAGCTGCAGAGAGGCTGCGGCCATGGCAGAGTCCGAGCGCGTCGTGTCGCGCTCCAAGTCGTTCGAGTCGGGCTTGTGAGTGGAGGCGTGTGCAGGTGGGTTGCGTTAGCCGCGCATTGAGGAGCACGTTGTGAAGACGAGCGTGAGGCTCGGGCATGGCGTGGTCCGGGTCGAGCGGATTGGCGCGAGGAGACCGGGCGATGGAGGAGAGCTCCGTGTGTGTCGCTGTGATCTATAAAAGGCCGTTGTAACCCTCCATCTCAGCGAGCTAAGTCCAAAGAATAAACTAGCCGAGATACAGGCCGTAGCAGCGGCCGCGGCGTTCGTCGCTGGAAACCACTGTTCATCTTCTTCCTTGCATTCCAGTGAGCTGTGAGAGTGTGTGCTTTCCTGGGAGGCTCCAACAATTGGTACCAGAGCTTGGTTTGGAGAGCATGTCGTCGTCGTCGAGCCCACCGAAGATCGGAGACAGCGGCAAGGCTGTCGTCGCCGTGGAGCGCGTCGTCAGCAACTCCGGCGTCGTCGAGCTACCGCTGCTGACCAAGGCCAATTACCACGAGTGGGCCTTGGTCATGCAGGTGTCGCTGGAGGCCATGGAGCTGTGGGACGCGGTGGTGGCCGTGTCCAAGGAGCGCGCCAAGGATCGGCGGGCGTTGGCCGCCATCTTGCACGCGGTGCCGCTGGAGATGAAGGCCGGGCTCGCCGTGAAGAAGACGACGAAGGAGGCGTGGGATGCGGTGAAGTCCATGAGGGTTGGTGACGATCGCGTGAAGACCGCAAGCGTGCAGCGCCTCTGGAAGGAGTACGAGAACGTCGTGTTCCGCGATGGTGAGTCTGTCGGAGACTTCACCATGCGCATCAGTGGCCTCGTCGGCAGCCTGCGCGAGATGGGGGAGACGCTGGAGGACGGTCGCGTGGTGAAGAAGATCCTGCGCGTGGTCCCGAAGAAGATGAAGCAAGTCGCGGTGGCGATCGAGATGCTCGTGGACATCAACGCCATGTCCGTTGAGGAGCTCGTCGGGCGGCTACAAGTGGCGGAGGAGGCCGACGCTGAAGAACCCGCGGCGGACCACGTCGGGCGGCTGTTCCTCACTGAGGAGCAGTGGGAGGCGCGGCGGCGTCAGCGCGACGGCAAGGAACGGGCGTGCAACGGTTATGCGCGCCATGGCAGTGGCGAGAAGGGCGTTGGCCGTAGCGGCGGCCATGACAAGGATGACGGGGACGCGAGCAGCACGAGCTCGGGAGCTAGCAGGCGCTACCGAGGAAGGTGCTTCAACTGCGGCGTTCATGGCCACCGCGCCAGGGACTGCCGGGAGACGAAGAAGGAGAGGGCGCTGCTCGCCGACGCCGACGAGGAGCCAGCATTACTGTGAATTGGAGTACTCGCCATGTCAAGCTTAGGGGGGTGATTGTTAGCAATAACCTTGACATGGCCGTGTGCGTTGTGTGGCGTGTGTCGCCGAGTTGTACATGAGCTGCAGAGAGGCTGCGGCCATGGCGGAGTCCGAGCGCGTCGTGTCGCGCTCCAGGTCGTTCGAGTCGGGCTCGTGAGTGGAGGCGTGTGCAGGTGGGTTGCGTTAGCCGCGCATTGAGGAGCACGTTGTGAAGACGAGCGTGAGGCTCGGGCATGGCGTGGTCCGGGTCGAGCGGATCGGCGCGAGGAGACCGGGCGATGGAGGAGAGCTCCGTGTGTGTCGCTGTGGTCTATAAAAGGCCGTTGTAACCCTCCATCTCAGCGAGCTAAGTCCAAAGAACAAACTAGCCGAGATACAGGCCGTAGCGGCGGCCGCGGCGTTCGTCGCCGGAAACCACTGTTCATCTTCTTCCTTGCATTCCAGTGAGCTGTGAGAGTGTGTGCTTTCCTGGGAGGCTCCAACTAAATGTGCCTTAATTTATATGTGATGAGTGATTGAAAAGGTTGTCGATTTGATTTGTCGAGTTTTGGATTGCTTGAGTTTCATTTGAGCATTTTGATTACGAACTAATTGATGCTGGAATTGAAAAAATGTGTTTACATGTCTCATTTGTGTAAGTGACAGATGTAACTTGACAGTCGACGGTGGGTGATGGGGATTAAACGGGTGCTTAGTGCCAGACGATCAAGGAGGCCAGACGGAGTTAAGAGTGATTCTAGCTGTACACGTGGAGGTCAAGTAAAACATGAAACGAATAATGAAGATGACGTGTTAACAAAGTAAAACGAAAGGGATACCAGTGCAAGTGACAAAAGGGCCAGAGGGATTGGGAGCGGGAGACTTACCGGCGGTCAGGATCGCAAGATAGAGTACACATGTCAACATCAGAGCGCTTGCTTAAGGTGTAGGTAAGTGACGAGTCATGCTTTGAAAAGCATCTAGCAAGTTTCACTGTTGAGCCTCAAAACCGTAGGAGGATTGAAAGAGTATGTGACATCATCGCGAAGCTTGTATCGAGGTAAAGCTAAGTTGGGAAGGTGTCACGGCTGTTTAATGGACGGAGCAAGAAATAGATCAAAATACTCTTGGTAGTATGTAAGAGTATACTATAAGAGATGAGTATTTCAGTAACAAGCTATAAAACTTAGAGGTTAAGTTTTCTAGGTCTATAAATAGAGGGGTAGGGCTATGGGAGAATTGGAACCAACCATTTGAGCCTCTTGTACCACCTTTGAGAGCTTAGTTCTATGGTTTTAGAGGAGAGGAAGGTGAGTGCTTATCCTATGTAATATGTGTGAGTTTTGAGAGGAAAATTTTTGTAATTAGGCTAAAATAGGGTTAACATCTTTGAGTAATAAAATTTATGTTTTTGCATATGCTTGAATTCCTCTTCTTCTAGTTTTCCTCTATTGATTCCCTTGCTTTTTTTGAAAGTTTTCGATCTCGGTTGAGATTTTCATTTTCGTGCTTGAGTTGAATTTTTTCACCTTATTGGAGTTAATCTTCTAGTTGCTAGAGACATAAAATTCGTGTACAAAAGTACACAATCGGGCATTGAATTACTTTGCCTCTAATCCATCAATTTGAATGTTTTCTTCACCTGGTGATCATCTCCTTGAGTTTTTGTGTTTCTTCTAAAGATCCAATTTTTGTGTAGTGTTGAGTTATGGATTGGTTTGTTGTGGAACCTAGGGTTTAATTCCAATCATGAGACCCACCTTTTGTTGGATTTTCAAATTTGGTTTTTGAATCGGAACTTCCGAGTTGAGCCTGAATTTCTATTGCATTGTTCTTTGTGGTGATTCTTTCTTGTGGTGTGTTGGGTGAAAATAGGAAAAGATCATCTGTTTCAAAAGAAATTTGTTAAGACACTTATTCATCTCCCTCTAGTCGTCATTCTAGGTCCTACGAGATAACTAAAGAGATGGCTGCTACCAATATCTCAGAACTCGCAACATCAATTGAGGGATCTCATAATGCTATTTTTTAATAATATGTAGGAGAGCTGCGCATCTTTGCACAAAAGACTATATTAACTCAAGTACCTAAGAAAGATGGCCAACCCATCTTATGCCCTATACTTCCATGGGCGCGCAAAGAAGCATGATGAATCTTCACCTGTTACACCTAGTTTTAAGATAAACGGAATGTAAACTATATGTATGCTAGGATCAAATTACATATATATAATGACGTCATAAGTGAAATAACAGAACAATATAATTAGCGTAAACGTACATTCGATCTTACAAAAGGGACCATTGAGGGTCAAAAAGCAAAGACAGTACGGCTGAACTAAGCGTAGCCTTCATCTTCAACTGGGTGACTTTACAGGTAATCGACAAAGAACACACCCCAGAATGTGCCATCTTCCTCGACTGAGCAATATTGTTTGGGTATAGAAAGTGTGGAAAAATATGACATGTGTGCCAATATCAAGAATGTCTTAACTCAAGAGTTTATTTGCATAAATATCATTTTTGTAGTAAAATAATTATAAAAAGCAACATACTTACTATGTGAAAGATATTTTAAAACTTGAGTCAAGATTCCAACCACCTTGCTCCTCATATGAAGTTCCTTCCACCTCTACCTAAAATCAAAGTTGAATCACAATTCCCACCACTATGATCGACCCGAACCAACCAAAGACCATCCAAACCATTCGAAACCACCTGACTAATCATACGAGGAGTCCATGCCACTCATGACCGTGAGCACACCTCCTGATATATCAGTTTTTACTCTGAGAGGTTGTACACTTTACCCACAAGTCATGATTCTTATTATGCCTGTGTTGATCAAACACTTACACGCTTTCAAGGTGTGCAGCCAGGAAACAACTACAAAGCCTTTCCATCGTCTCTCTCAGCATGTGTCTATCCGCTGAGGTTTCACCGTCGTACATAAGTGGAGTACACCCTCCATCCCAAAAGCCCCTTCTTGCATCTTACGGTTTCAAGAAATACACCATTCCTTCCTCGTGCCACTAAATGATCCACATCATGCTGAGAGGATAGTGAATTATTCTGTTAGACTCATCTCATACTAGGCTTGTTGTTGTACTATTTTTATAGGTGGTCGCTCTATGAACTGGTCCTTAACATGGTCTGGGAAAGACAACCATCAACCAACACAGAGAGATAACCAATATCCGACAAAGCCGACATTCTCACCTAGAACACGTCCACAAGCCAACCACCAAGCCAACTTGCCCAGACCCTACTTTCTAAGTCTAACCATTTTACCAACACCATCATGTTCCACATCATTAAACAATTTATCAACCTATGCTACCGATGAGTAAGCACAACTAAACACATTCTACCCATAACATGATAAATATTCTAGGGCTACAAGGAATATTAGAGAAAATAATAGTAAACCATAGTCATGGGATATCATATTTGACCAACATGCAAGTTGTAAAACAAAACTTTTACAAAAAATAGGCGCAAGATGTTTAAGGAAACTTGTCGTCTCAAAGTGTTGCTCAAAATCACTGAAGTCTTGCTCTTGCAAATTCTCGAACCGCTTCGGGAAAGGACCGTCTACATGCCGAGAGAACAACACACTAAGAACAAGCGTCAAACAAAGCTAAAACAACAAACAAACGCTAACGCTAGCTAGGGCATGATTTTATGAAGATTTTGGCACAAGAACCGTCCAAATTGGAGCAACGACACCAAAACTATGGCTAAGCGAATTTTAAACTATTGAAAAGAAGATGAAAACTTTTTTTCTAGAATTAAAACAAAATTTTAAAAGGCCTAAAACATTTATTTAAATTTTTCCAAAATTATTTTTATAGTATAAACTAAATAAAATAATTTTATAGAATTTATTTACATTTTTAGAAATTAAAACTAATTTTATATGCAATAAAACATATTAAAAGCATTTATTTTATCAAAAAATATTTTAAACATTATAAAAATTAATCTAAATTTTCTAAACTATTTTCCAAAATAAAACATTTAATCTAACATTTTTTAATAATTTTTACACTAGAAAAACATTAAATAATATTTGTAGAAATAAAAATAGAGCTAAAAACATATTAAAACACAAGGGCTCTCTCATGGAGGAAATCCGATGAAATTTGGGACTTAGGTGCGGTGGAGTAAAAAAACCTTGACCAGAAGTCAATCGCGAGTTTTATAGCTAGAAGGAGGCGAATGTTGGATCGATCGCGGTTCTTATCATGGTGATGGAAATTAGGGTTTGGTTTTCTCTTTCCTGTCATCATTTCTTCCAAAAAAATGAAGTCTGTCTTCAATCTGTGGTCACAGGTTTTTAATTGGAGACTTGATTGATGGTTAATGCCTTAACTCATACGGAAATCATCGGATTTGGATCCGTTTAGAGCGACAGGAAGAAAAAGGCGATCGGGAGGGAGAAGATGATGGATGGACCCCGGTTGGCAGCGACAAAGAGAGGGGAATTTGGGCTTTCACATCACCAAACTGGTAGCATAACAGAGCCCTTGATCGTGTGTGTGCCATCGCCTGATGAGTGATGTATGCCATGTCCTACGGCCTCCTTTTCTTGCTCGTCTGCAGCCACCGCCCACTACTGATCGATGTCCTCTTCAATCTGCAGGGCGAAATACACGCAAAGTGATAATGGAAACCATCCATCACGCCCCAATCTTACCCGTTCATCGTTTGCACTATAATCCTCCAAGATGTCTCTGGATCAAAAGCTGGACAGGATTGTTCTGAACGTACGGTGGATATGCTATCAGAATATCACGATTAAGATACATGGTAGTCCATCCCTGCAGAACTGGGAAGAACAGAACGTGATGGACGAATGTCAGCTTACAAACAAAACCGTTGTCCTGGCTCTTCAAGCTCACTGCACAGCACACCCCTACCTCAACACGAGGTGATTCGGGGCCGTACAAATCACATGAGAAGAAGGTGCAATCTTAACAACTTACCATGCATCCTGAACTGTCAGGTACCTGTTTTTACCCATCTATCTATCTCTGTTTGTGTTACAGATCGTCATGCAGTCACATCCTTTTCATCAAGCGAAGCGAAATGCCGGCTTGGTGCGCTACAACTTTGCAACTAAACGCCAGTCGGCGATGCGTGTTGCAGGAATAAAGCCCCCCTCCGCATCCAGGAGCCACCGGGAGACGACCTCACCATTCATCCACTCGCCCGAAAAGCGACAGCCGTCCATTGCCTCAGTACCTATCCATCCAGCCTCCATGACCCTTCTCCGTCGATCTTGTCATAAAAAGAGAAACGAAACGGCCGTCCCTTTTGATGCCTTGCTTGGCTTTCATCCCAACTTTGTCGTGGGAAAAGCCGTTTTCCAGGCGTTTGCTCGGGCGGTAAGTCTCCAGGTGAGCCAAGAGCTCACCGGTGCTCGAGGGGTTTTTTTTTTCCAGTAGGGTCCGGATTATTTCAGGTTAGGTTTAGGTATACACGTGTGCACGTTTAGTGCTATTACTCGTTTCCACGTACTGTAGGCTTTACAATCCCTTCCTAGTGTGTATGGACACGCATGTATATACGTGTGGTATGAATGTGGAGTGTGTAGATAGTGTGTCCTCGTTGTACCTAAAAAAGCCGTTTCCCCCCCCCCCCCCCCCCTTTTTCTGCACTGTGAATACGCTGAAATATCTAGCCACAATTGGCAGAAAGGGGTCCGGACCAGGGTTCTGCCAAAGTATCCTCATGGATGTTAGAGTATATGGTATATGATACATAAGGATCCGTTTGTTACGGTAGGTTAGGATTAGATTCTATCCTATTTCTAGGTTGTTTGATATCTAAGATATATGTACTCTATATATTTAGTCCTCGAGGCTCAATGAAATACACACAATATTCCACCAATTCTATTCCTCTTACATAGTATCACGAGTTTAGGTTCTAGTCAAAGCCTCAAACTCTAGCCGCCGCCAGCTTCCGCACCGCGCGCACCCAGGGAGATCGATCTCCATGATCTCTGTCGGGGGCAGCGTCGCGCATACCTAGGGTTCGCGCCGTCGATCGTGTTGATCGGTCGCCCTAGAGAGTCTTTTTCTGATCTCTTTATCTGGTTTTTCTCTCTCGCCGGTCATCAATCGGCGTTTCTCTTGGTTTTTCCGATCTACGATCAGTTTCCGTCGCACGCCACCCTTCGTAGTCCTCGCGCGTCTCCGACTTCGCCACGACAACACCGGCTCCCTCCGTTCACGCGCACGATCACGCCGCCCGACCACATCGCGTCGCCCTTGACCAGCTCGTGTGAATCACGTCACGCGCCTGCATCGACCACGCGCCTCCCTTGACCACGGCCGTCCTCGACCATGGCGCCTGTCTCCTGCACGTCTTCAACCACTAGTCCAACCTCGTCGATTCTCGTCTCCACCTGTGCGGCACGACTAGGAGCGCGATGCTCCAAGGGACGTCCTCATGCATTGCTGCCTTACCACTCCGTCCGCATGACACTTCACGCCGGTTCGTCGTCGCCTCCACCATGACCGCCTCATGCGCCCTCAGTCTGATCAGCCCATGTGGCTCTCGTCCTCCTCGAGTACGCGCGTCTCCCTCTCGAGTTTCAAGCCTGCCGTTGTATCGCCTTCGGGCTGCAGTGCTGTCATGCCCTCCCAGATGTGGTCCGGCCGAACGGAGGATCCCGTTGTTGCCCTCCATCGTCGTCCCTGTGTGCCACGACACTTTGGCCGACCAACGTTTCCTTTCTCGGAGCGTCATCACCTCAGTCATCGGCGCCCTTGGTCTTCGTCATGCTGTTTGGGTATCCTTTGCTAACTTCTTCGAGCACCGCCGCCACGCTCTCCTGGACACCGGCGTCGCCGCTCCAGGCCACTGGTTTCGCCTCTACCGCCTTCGTCCAGAACAACCTCGTTGCTAACATCGTAGTCTCCTCCTCGACCTCTTTGTCTACTTCGGCATCTGCAGGTTACATCGGAACCTTCTCCTCCTCGTCGCTTTGCACACTGCGATCGTTGATGCCTTCTCTGCTGGTCCCTCAAAAACTGAAACATGGTTGGGCTCCCTACCTTCGTGCGCCCGGTACTGGCAACACTGGTGCGTGCCTTCATCCCCGACGCTTTCCCAGGCCTGGCAAACACGGTGCACGCCTCGGCCTCGACGACCTCAACTGCGTCGACTTCGGCATTGATCTCCTCTTCAACGATCACCTCGTCTACATCACTGTCTTCTACCTCAGGCCTCCCTACGCCTATCACCATGGCACCTTCTTGCGCCTGTGGCTTTTGCGGCTCCCTTGACCACAGCACCCCGACCACGGCTATGTCGACCACGACTATCTCATGCACGACATTCTCGACCACAGCTACTTGCCTCGCTCTCGGTTACCTCGACATCAGGCACAAGGGCTACTATGTGCATGAGAAACTTGTCGGTTTCTCCAATCACAACATCTGCATCGCATTGTTTCGACTGTGAGGAGATATCATTCGTCTTCCTCTTAAGTCTCATCTTCTGCGACAGTCCCGTTGCGACTGTGGGGAATATTAGAGTATATGATATATGATGTACAATGATCCATTTGTTATGATAGATTAGAATTAGATTACATCCTAATATCTAAGTCATCTATACTCTATATATTCAATCCTAGAGGCTCAATACAATACCCACAATATTTCACCAATTCCATTGTGTTCATGCCTGTAGGTCCGTGTCTGTGTAACGTCGTGTGTGGTGAGCTTCCGGTAACTGTAGGTGAGGCTAACGTTGTCCGGTGCAGCACAGCTCTTTCTAATACTGGTTATCGTGGCCTTTACCAGGTACCAGCATCTGTTTTAGTGAGATGTTTAGCTGTAGTACCTGCGGTTTACTTTGCTGATCATGTATACAGGGTAAAAGAAAGGTCCTTAGGGATTACCATGAGATGTAGTGTTAATTTTTTAGATAAGGAGATGTAGTGTTAATTTGTTATCTTATTATGAGGTCGATTTTTTCGCTACTCTTGCTACCTTCCGAGAACCGTAAGATGATATCAATCATATTTTCAGGGGTTTTACCATGCGTGTCAGCTGCTTGGTGCAGCGATTTGCATTTCTACTCCTGCCACAGGAAAGGCGCCGTATATACAAGCCACAGGTTCTGAGGTGCGCGCGCGAGCGCGCGGGCGGCTGGTGCTCGTGAAGCCGCTAACTACCGGCAATTGTCCAGTGACGTATCATGCCGAGCGGAGCCGGGGTCGGCTCCTTAACGACATATCAGTGTCAGTTATATAGAAATTTTTATTGAAAATATATCAGTGTTAGTTTTTAACCTCTCGTATCCAAACAACGATGGAACTACTAAAAATCGGCACTGAAAATCCATATCAATGCCGGTTCGTGTTACAAATCGGCACTGATATATTAGTACTGTTTTGTAACACAAATCGACACTGATACGGACTATCAGTGCCTATTCGAGTCACAACCAGCACTGATAGTTTATCTGGACCTAAAATTTTAATTAATTCTAATTTTAGCTCGACCAAACATCTGGCTCCAATTATTAGTACCGGTTCTAGTTACAAACAGCACTGAAGTCTCTGTGGATCCAAAATTTTATTTCAATTTGATTTTGGCTCGATCAAGTCCGCCTCATCCAGATATTTTTCTTGGCTCAAGTCCACCAGTCTCCCAAACTCTCCTCTCTATCTCGTTCTCCACCGCCCCTCTCAGATCTCGATCTCTCCTCTCTTTCTCGTACTTGGTCCCACCGCCGACCTCCTCCCCTCCTTATCTCCTTCTCCCTCCCACCATCGGCCCCTCTCCGCCGGCCTCCTCTCCTCCCTATCCCTCATTGTCGGTCATCGCATGGGGCGACAAGATACGGCTAGTGGGTGGTGGGATTCGGCTCGCGAGCGGTAGGATCCAGCGTGGAGGCGGTCGTCAACCACGTGCTGGAGGACTCCCCCTGAGCATCGGACGTGGAGGCTGGAGGTCCAGGCCGCGCCAGGCGTTCGCTGTGCTGAGGTTAGTGGCACAAGACGTGGGCGTCCGCCATCGACCGCGTCGCCATGTTGAGGTTCCACCTCGACATCTACCGCGCTGGGCGCGATTGCAGCCCCGACCACGGTGACCGACAGGGGCTCTAGTGGGTAGCCACCACCTCCCGGAGGTCTAGCGTGCGGAGGTCAAAGCTCCACAGGCATGGCGACGACCTCAGCGCCCTTCAAGTCCTGCATGCATGAGATTCGTCCAGTTGATTTGTTCTTTTGTTGTGTTCTTGAGTTGAGATGAGAGCGATGAGTACTGCATGCATGTGTCGTCCAGTTCACGTACTGACCACAAAATGTTTTTGAGTTGAGATGCATGAGATGAGTACTGAAATATTCTTGAGTTGTGTTCTTGAGTTGAGATACATGAGATGAGTACTGAAATGTTTAAAATAACATGAATGAGATGGATGAGATGAGTCGATTTGAGCATGATGTGGTGGTGGCGACGATAGGGGCACGACAACAGTGGCGGTGGCAGGAGCGGCAGCGGAGCCGGCTATTTCGAGCTAACTCGTTTTTTTTTCTGCTCAGGAACATATTTAAGTGCCGATCGGAGGCATAAACTGGCACTAAAAAGAACTCGTAGTATCGATTCTAGATCTGACACTGATAGTCAATGAATATCAGTGTCTAGTAAAAAGTGCTAGTTGAATAACCAGTACTAAAACCGTTTTTTTAACCAGCCCTCTTATGCCTTTTTGCAGCAGTGCTCCCAAAGCGCTTGCACGTCAGGCGTTGCATGCACTTGTCAGGTGCACTCTAGCTTGCGCTAATAGCAACCCGGCCACTCGACACGGCCGTGAATATTAGTGTCTTAGTAAAGAGTGCTAGTTGAATAATTAACACTAAAACCGTTTTTTAATCAGCCCTCTTATGACTTTTTGCAATAGTGCTCCCAAGCGCTTACACGTCAGGTGTTGCATGCACTTGTCAGGTGCACTCTAGCTTGCGCTAATAGCAACCCGGCCACTCGGCACGGCCGTACGTGCCTGCGGCCGTGATCGTGGCAAGTAGCGCCGGCGCCGATGCGTGCCTCACCTTCAGTGCTAGTCACGGCGGTGCCACTGCTTCGTTCCACCATCTGTGCGCGCGTCTCCCGATCCATCTGCTTGATCTTTGGCATCTTTTCTAAGGTTGCAATCTCTTGTTTGGCAGCAGTTGAGGAAATGGTATCGTCTAGGCCTGCTTTGGCAGGAAGAGCTCAACGCGCCCGTACATAAACAAATTCTTTTGACTCTCTTCTCGGCCAATCTCTGGAAGCTACGTCTGCCATCAAGTATGTGCACATACTTGAGTAATTCGTAATATAGATTTGGGACATAAGATTCCCTTGCAACATATAAATTGTATGCGCTTGTGTAAGCAAACTCAAATTTGCGTACAGATGCCACAGAGCTTGGGTCCCGATAGAGGAGTATAATTTAGCATCGCAGACCATAAAAAAGAAATTTAGCATGCACCGCCACCCTAATCCAGCTCCCTACCAACCGGTTGGATATTGCTCTGCTTACGTGTTGCAGAATACACTAAAAAAGCCTCCATGGGTTGATGACAGAACGTGAAACGATCGTCTCCTAGCGGGTAGGGCAGGTAGCGCCCATGTGCCGCGAACTTGCCCGGCCAATCGGCTCCGGCGCCGTGACAGGGTGCAATGCAAGATCGGTTGGCTCGTCTCGTCACAGAGGAATATTTCTGCAGCTGCATGCGCCCTTTTTTTTTTTTTTTTGCTTTCTCGCCTTTGTTAATCGAGCGACGGCGCGGGCGCCGGCGCCGGCGCCGGTGCCGGGTGCGTGCGTTTTAGATAGATAGGCCGGGTAGGGTGGTGGGTGCTCGGGGGCCCGTGCCTGCATCTTGATAAGAAGGCGCGCGCGAGCGCGGAGGGCTGCGGTCCTTGCGGAGGGAGGGATGAGATAGAAAGGGTGGCAGAGACGGTGACGTGTTGTGCTTCCAGCTTTGGGGCTCTCGTTGAGAGCAGAAAAGGAACTATGGGTGTATAAAATAGGGACTTTTGTTTCGAGGATTCACATAAGTTAATACTAGTTGATAAAAGATTTTTTTCAAATTAGAGTTTTCATTCGACCTATCTACATCTTCGCGACCAGAATCCTTACCATATAAGAGATTCTCGCGATCAGACTACACTAATCGCAGGACAGGTATTCTTCAAACCAGTCTATTCTCATTAAATACATTTCACTTAAGGTCCTCGAAGAGGGAGGGATGAGATATGAGAAGCAAGTTAAAATGTATCTTGTTTTACACATGATGAGTGATTGATAAGTTTATTATTTTAGTTTGATGATTTATTGGATTGTATGAATATAAGTATGTATTGTAATTATGATCATAACTAATCAAAATTGAAGAGAAAAATAGAGTTGACGGTTTTATCTCTGAGTCCAGAAAAATTATGCACGCCAGATGATCCGGCATTGGAGATTTTGTACACGTCGGTTGGTTCGGCGTTCAAATGAGTTTCACGCTGGAGCATTTCTTGCAGAGAAATTGCAAGTCATCTCTGGTGGACTTACACTCATCGAATGGTCTGGCGCTAAGGAGTAAACACCGGATATTACATTAGAGCATTTCATGTAGAGAGGATGCAAAGTGGTGGTTTGTTGGAGTTGAACTCGCTAGATGGTCCGACGATGAAAAGAAATGTATGTCGCACTAATTTTTGCAAAGAGGTTGAAGAACGATGGTCTGGTGAAACTGAATGAACCGGATGATCCGGCGATGGGGTTTTGGCAATACCAGAACATCTGGCATTCACGTTTTGTTGGTGATATCTCTTTCAACAGAGATTTTGGTTTCTTCTAACTAGAGATGTAGTTAGAGATATGTGTTTTCTTATCTTATATTGTGCGTGAGAAACCAAGTTAAAATGTATCTTGATTTGTATGTGATGAGTCATTTACAACGCTGGATTTTAAATGATTTTGGTTGGCATGAGCTTGTGTGTGTGAGATCTTATTTATGGCTAACCAAAGTTTGAATTAGAGCAGACTGTTTCAGAGTCCAGGAAATTATGTCTCACCAGAACATATGGTGTGTGGTTTTTTGACCACACCAGATAGTCTAGTGTTACAGTGAAGTGAGCACCGGAGCATTTTCAGTGTTGAAGCAGAAATGAAAATAAACACCTGATGGTCCGATGATGGACTTTGAGAGCGCCAGAGTAATTTTTGCAGAGAGAAGATTTTTTACACCAAGTTTGATTATGTACGTCGGATAGTCCGGTACAGAGATTGTGAACACCGGAGAATGCACTGGACCTTTTGTTGTAAAGAGGTTGTAGAAGGGTGGTTCGGTAGATTAGCATACACCGGATTATTCGTGATGGATATGAGATCACTGGAAGCTTTCACTAGACCTTTTCTTGCAGAGAGTAAAATTTTCCTAGAACAGATAGTGTTACACTCATCGGATGGTCCGGGGTTTAGGAGCAGAACACACTGGAACATCAGGTGTTCACGTTTTTTGCAGAATGTGTTTTGCGTTGAAGTTTTTGATTTTATGCTAATCTAGAGATATTTTGGAGTGTAGATAAATGTGTTTGCTTGTTTCAAGGTGTGCAGGTGACGGATGGAACTTGGCGGTCAACAACGGGTGATCGGAGCTAAGCAGGTGCTTGGTGCCGGACGATCAAGGAGGGCCGAACAGAGTCAAGAGTGATCCTAGTTGTACACATAAAGGTCAAGCAAAGCATGAAACGGATGATGAAGATGGTATGTTGATAAAGTTAAGCAAAGGGGATACCGGTGCAAGTGATAAGGCGGTCTGAGGGATGGGGAGTGGGAGAGACTTACTGGCGATGAATATCGCAAGACGGAGGACACATGTCATCATCGGAGCGCTTGGTTCAGGTGGAAGCAAGTGGCAGCTAGTCACGCTTTGAGAAGCA
Source organism: Phragmites australis (assembly GCF_958298935.1). Classification (NCBI taxonomy): domain Eukaryota; kingdom Viridiplantae; phylum Streptophyta; class Magnoliopsida; order Poales; family Poaceae; genus Phragmites; species Phragmites australis. The sequence continues at coordinate 5,406,204 of NC_084941.1, read as the reverse complement.
TGCAAGAGTTTCACGGTTTGGCCTCAAAATCGTGGGAGGACTGGAGGAGTACGTGGCACCATTGCAAAGCTTGCATCGAGGCAAAGCTAAGTCGTAAAGGCGCTACGACCGTCCAATGAATGGAGAAGAAAATGGATTAAAATGTCCTCGATGGTAGGTAGAAGTATACTACAAGAGAGTGCTATTTTGGGAAAAATCTAGAAAATTTAGGGGTCAAATTTACTAGGTCTATAAATAGAGAGGTAGGGCTATGTGAGAGGATGAACCAGCTATTTGAGCCCCTTGTGCCACCCATATGAGAGCATAGTGTTAGGATTTTAGTAGAGAGTAGGATAAGTGCTTAGCCTATATAATAGATGAGAGTTTTGAGAGAAAAATCTTTGTAATCCGTCTAAAATATGGCTGATCTTCTTGAGTAATAAAGTTTATTTTGTTTCATATACTTCAATTGCCCTACTTCTAGTTTCTCTCTTGGTTCCCTTACCTTGTGTGCAAGTTTTTTCTTTTCGGTCTTGATTTTCGTTTTTATTTTTTGGGCTAAAATTTCAGCACCTTGTGAGGTCATTCTTCTTGTTGCTAGAGACATAAAATTCATATACACACACTTATGTGATGGGGTCTTGAATTCCCTTGCCTCTAGACAATCAACTTGGATAGTTTCGTTGATCGGTGTTCATATTTTCTTGCTTCTTTGCTAGTAGTGATCTTTCGAGTGCGAAGACGCATGGATTGATCTTAAATGGAACCTATAGTTCATATACCATCCGTGGAGTTATGTTGCCTCGATTTCTCTTGTTAAAACATCTCTCGATTTTTGCTTCTACTTAAGCTTTGAGGTGCGTTGGGTGATCTAAATAGAAGAAGGCCATCAATTTCGCAAGAAATTAGTTGAGATGCCTATTCACCCCCCCCCCCTCTAGTCGCCAATCTCATTTCTTCAGTGCGGGTGATGGATGCACTTTGGCAATCGACAGCGGGATGATTGGGGCTAAGCGGGGTGCTTGGTGCTGAACGATCGAGGAGGCCGGGCGGAGTAAAGGGTGGTACTAAGCTGTTATCACGTCCCAAAGCGCTAATCACATTATTAAGCATTCATAATCATCATGATATTATGTTTATGCATATTTGTTTCATAATTTGAGTTTAAACATGTTTCAAAAGTACTTGGAGATAGTTTAGAGCCATTTTGGAAAACCCTAAATACCTTGGGGACAAGAAATGAAAGAAAACGCGGGGAAATTGCTTCCCATGATCTGATCGGGGCTACTCGTGATCTGACCGCCGGGGGCAGCTACGTAGGCTTGCCACGTGGATTTCTCATGGTGCGATCGGGACTTCCCGTGGTCTGACCACCAGAGCACAAAGGCTTGACTTAAGTGAATCGATCACTCTCTCTTGCTCTCTCTCACACTCACTCCCTCGCTCTATTCCCCCTCCACCATAGAGAGAGAGAGAAGGAGAGCTCCACCTCGATGTCCACAACAACCGGAGATCGACGGTGGGAACCTCCCCAAGCTTCTGGAGCACTTCCTCGAGCTCCTCCCCTCTTCTCCCTCACCGGAGGCATGCTCATCTAACCTTAAGGCCGCACACCACCCCAAAGCCTGATCTCCAAATCGGAGCTTCTCTGGAGTGGATTGATCTGCTAGGAAGGTGCCATACACTAAGGTGAGGCATCATCTATCGTTTTCCTATTGTTTCCTAGCTCGATTTGACCCTCATGTCGTTTAGACCCAAGTTCAACCTAGCTTAGATCCAATGCATGGGGTATTTTGAGTTTAGCTTGGTGAATATTATCCAAATCACTTTAGAAGCACTCCACTAATCCCAGAGAGCATTTTGGTACACTTCATAGTCGAAGGTTTCACCGGAGTCCTCGTCAGTGACCCCGCAATGGTGCTACCGATAAGATCTGGCGGTCTGACCGCCGATAGGGCCGGTCTGACTGCTAGTTAGGGCTGGAAGGTCTGAAGTGAACTCCACATATGAGTCAGACAACCAGATAGGGCCAGTCTAGTCTAACCGTTGGTTGGTAGACTAACTGTTGTCATGCCTTCGGTCTGACTGTTAAGGCCCAAGACTCTCTGCACGCTCACGGTCTGACCACCACCCCAACATCGGTCTGACCGCCAGTGGTCCACAGCTCTATGCACGTAGGTTACCTTATTTGAGGTTCAAACCTTTTCCAACCCAAGTCTTTTGTTGATCTTTTGCAAATATTTTCAAAACATGACGCACTTTTAATTTTCAAGCATGCATCATATGCACACGTTTCCATCATTTGCTTTTTTTTTTAATGCATTCTTGATTTGTTTAGAGAGCGTTACGTCGACAGTCAAAGCGAGTGAAGGCTATGCCAATCTACTGGAGTTCTGTGAGTGTTACGTTGGTAGTAGAGGTAACCGCCAGAGTAGTAAGAAAAGCATCTAAGCATACTCAACCTACTACTTTGGATCTCGTATTGTATAACTTGATAAATTACGCTTTATGTATGTTTGCATGAGTAGTGAGTCCATTGTCGGGTTTAGATGGGTAGAATCTATGTTGATGAATTGTATTATCTCTACCTTCAGTTGTTGATTATCCATATCCTTGTAGCCTTGATAACATTGTGATGTCTAACTTACAAGTTTGTTCAATAGGCTTAACAATGCTTAGGTCATCGATAGAAATCAAGCAATGATTCAGTTGTTGTTCGTGAGCTTAGGGTTTACTTATTGTTTACAAACACAATGACAATGATGTTGGTTGTATGAGATGTGAGGATGAGGCGAGATGTGAGCGGTGCTAGGGGTAGGTCGGGAGAGGAGCCTGGATGCCGTAGACTGCTTGCATCGTTTAAGCACCCTACGTCAGTATCGTTGGCTTTAGAACTTTTCGTACAACCACATATTCGGATAATAGATGAATAAGCTAAGTACCATATGTCGTGGTGATGTTTGCCTTGTGGCCCTATGACGTGTAAGAAAAATAAAGGAGAAGCAAGGTGGAGGGGAGCCAGAGGTATCCGAGACACGCTTGGATAACTTCGGTGCCACAAGGGCATGTGCAAGTGGGTAGTTTCGGGTATGAGAAATGTTGTCTCGGAGGCCAAGAGGATAGAACCGAGTCATGTGGGTAAAGTTATACCCCCCTGCAGGGTGTAAGAACAATTCGAATTGTCATGCTCTCGGTTATGAGCATGCTTTTATCCATTCGCATTGGTCGTAGAGTCACGAATGTGGGATGTTATGGTATGGCATGTTGGGTTATGGTTGGTTGGTTCTATTTACAGATATACTTATTATGGTTTCAGTTACATATATTCTTGTAATAATTATGGGATATAATGATACATGTGGTTAAATATAGAAGCTCACATGCGTATGTTAAGTTGCATTTCGCTTATGAAATTTACTTAACCACGTGGCTGATTCCTTGCTAATACCTCAATGCATTCTCCTTGGAGTCGGGCTATTATATGTACACATTATGGTTTAAGTTTTGTGAGTACTTTCGTACTCACGCTGCTCCTTTAGGTTCTATCGATGAGGAGGAGCTTGTGTTTAGCTACTTCACGCTCGCTGATGTAGGTGACGGGAATGAGTAGTGCAAACTACTTGTGTAACATGCTTTTGGGTGGAGACTAAGGGCTTATAGCTTCACTTAGCTTTTGGTGTTGATAGGTGTTACTTTTCCGCTGCATAGTTTATCTAATATTTTGTTGTAAATTGTTGTAAATGGTTGAAGGCTTAAGAACTTGTAATATAATTTAATTACTCGCTCTTTTTTAAGCTTTGTTGTGATGTTATATGTTAGAAAGATATGTGTTCTGATCTTGGGTACAAAACATGTGTTGAGACTACCAGGATGGTATTTTAGTTAATTATCGTGGTCGTGATTAAGCAAATGATTGTTCCGATGATTAATTAGAATACTATTCGGACGGTTCCTCACAGCTGTGCATATGGAGAGCGAGCAAAGTATGAGAAGATAGATGAAGACGATGTGTTGATAAAGTCAAGCAAAGGGATTGAGAGTGGGAGAGACTTACCGGCGATCAAGATCGCAAGACGGAGTACATGTGTCGATATCAGGATGCTTGCTTGAGGTGAAAGCAAGTGATAGTGAGTCACACTTTGAGAAGCGTGCGAGGTGGTTTGGCCTCAAAACCGTGACATCATCACGAAGCTTACGTCGAGCCAAAGCTAAGTCGTGAAGGCGCCACGGTCATCCGATGGATAGAAGAGAAAATGGACCAAATGTCCCTAGTGGTGGGTAGAAGTGTTCTATAAGATAGAGGTATTTTGGGAACAAAGAAACTTGGCATCCAAAAAAGCCCCTAAGGCCTATAAATAGAGGGGCAGGGCTGTTGGGAGAAGAGAGCCATCCATTTGAGTTGTATGTGGTTGAGTTTTAGGAGAGGAAGAAAGGAGAGCTTAGCCTTTGTAATAGGTGAGAGCTTTTTTAGAACAAATACAATTTGTAATCTGACAAAATAGGGTGTTCCTCTTTAATTAATGAAGCTTGTGATTTCCCCCATGCTTATGTTCATCTCCTAGTCTCCTTTTATTGGCTCCCTTGTTTTGTTTTCAAGTTCTGTGATTTTCTTGGTGATTTTCGTTTTCGTTGTTGTGCTAAAATTTGCTACCTTGGTGGAGTCATTCTTCTTGTTACTAGAGGCATAAAATTCATATACAAATGTATACAATTAGGTCTTGAATTTCCTTGCCTCTAAATCATCAACTTGGAAAATTTCCTCCCCAGGTGCTTCCTTCTTTGGATTGGAGTGTTTTCCCTTCTAGTTGTTATCTTTTATGGCTATGACTCTTTGAATAAGTTCCAATAGAACCTAGGGTTCATATATATCTATCCAAGAGAGCCATGACTTCTTTGATGTTTTTAGTTGCAACATATTTTTCTCTCCAGTTTTGCTTCTGCTATTTGTTTTGAAATGTGTTGGGTGAGCAAATAGGAGAAGGCCATCCATTTTAAAAGAAATTGGTAAGGCGTCTATTCAACTCCCCCCACCCCCTCTAGTCACCATTCTCTGTGCGACGTGTTGTGCTTCCAGCTTTGGAGCTCCATCAACGAGAGCAGGCAAGGGACAATGGTACTTTCCTCACTTTTGTTGCCCTGCTAGTTTTTTTTACGAAAAAGCAGAAGAGATGCTTTTCATTCCATTAGAAGGAACAAAGAGGTACAAAATCACCAAAAACAAAACATAAAAAGAAGTTGTCTGTCTGTCTATCTAGCTAACCAAACGAAGAAGGGTTTGTACATGGGTGGGAGCAAGCCCCCCCCCCCCCCTTTCTTGTAGGTGACTTCCACGCCGATGAGGATCCAAACAGCGTATTCTTCCCTGATGAAGATAAAGACCGCAAGCTCACTAATTGCTTGTCCTGGAAAGATGTGCCGATTCCACTCCTTCCACAGGTGCCAGCTCGTAAGAAGTAGGATGTTTTCAAGTTTTTGTCTTGATGCTTGTGGCACGACAGTTACACGTTGTCTCCACCATGCAAAAAGGGCGGATGGAGTTGGTTCCCTATGTTCAGTAGGCCAGACCAAGAGGCTACCATTGTCCATATTGTTGTGGAAAAAGGACATTCGAGGAAGAGGTTATTGATGGTCTCTGAGTTTCGCATTCATAGGGGGCAAAAGTAGGAATTTAGGCACCCTTTGTGCAATAGACGATCTACGGTGTAGATTCTCTTCTAGGTGAGTAGCCAAGCAAAGAATTTGATCCTAGGTGTCGCCAAGGATCCCAGACAAGCGATGCATAGTTGATGGAGATGCTGCCAGTGAACTATGCAAAGTAGGCTGACCTTGATGTGTATTCACCCGAGGCTATCCCTTTCCACATGATGTTGTTTGGCACGTTAGATAGAACAATTTCTTGCAGAGCCCGTTACAGTTGGACATAGTCCGGTAGAAGGTCCGGCGTGCCGGTGTTTCGGATGTCATCAATCCATTTGTTTCCTATGAGTGCTGCACGGACAGTTCGATGACGCAGCCATAAAGTCGAGAATAGTTGTGGTGCTACATTCCTGGGTGCTGAACCATGTAGCCAAGGACTGCTCCAGAACTCAGCTGTGTTCCCGTTGCCCACAATCACCATTGTGAGGGTACAGAACAATTGTCTATCCATATCACCACGTGGTGTTCTAGTCCCACCCACGGCTTATCCGGTGTCTTCCAAGACAACCATAGCTAGCGTGGTCTAAGTGCCCAACCAAAATTCTCAAGGTTCAGGACGCCTAGACCTCCAAGTTCCTTTGGCTGGCAGACTCGGCCCATACAATTTTGCATTTTGCTCCACTGGCCTCCACGGTGCCCGCCCATAACCATGAGTGCATGAGTTTCTCAAGGTGCTTGTGGATGGACATCGGAAGCCTATGTGATGTCATGATGCATACGACCAGTGCTGTGAGGATGCTTTTCAGGAGCACTACTCGTCCAGGCGAGGTGAAGAATCTTCCTTTCCAACCTGCCAGGTCCCCAGTCACACGATCGATCAGTGGTTGGAGCTTGGCATGTCACAGCTTCTGTAGGGACAAATGCAACCCTAGATACTTGAAAGGTAGTGATACAAGTGGGATTTGCAGATGTTGAAGGATGTCTGTGTCGGTGTATCAGGAACCGGGGGTCCCCGAATAGCGAGGCCAGGCCAGCCATCCGCCACATGGCGCCATCCCGCGAGGTCTCTCTTGTGGGATGAGAAAAGGCCAAGTCACGGGAGAAGGTGCTCGGGGCCACGATCGGTGGCCCTCGAGTACCCCAGTACCCCGATGATCCACAGAATCCGAGTACTGGGAAGAAAGTGCTCGGGGAGGTGCCCGGTCAACCCCGAGCACCCTAGTCCCCCGACGATCAGAAGAGCTAAGTTCCGGGAGAGAGTGCTCGGGGCTGCATGCGGCAGCTCCCGAGCGCTCGGTTCCTCGGAGATCCGTACAAGAGTGCTCGGGAGAGAGTGCTCGGGGCTGCACGTGGCAACCCACGAGCACTCGGTTCCCCGAGGGTTTGTGCAATAGTGCTTGGGAGAAAGTGCTCGGGGAGGTGAACAGTACCCCCGAGCACCCGGTACCCCGAGGACAAGGATATGCATTCTCGGGAGAGAGTGCTCGGGGATGTGAGCAGTACCCCCGAGCACTCGGTACCCCGACGACCCAGAAAGGCCCCCGAGGGGCCTGCCGATGAGGTGTCAACCTGCCAGAGGTCCGAGGCCGTATTTAATGAGCGTGCGTGACCTGACACCTCCAACTGCTCCCACCGCGCTCAGCGTCAGTTCCTGCCACGTTTTGGCAGAGAGGCGTGGAGTCATTAATTGCACAGGACCCGTCCCGTGCCATCCGGCTTGTCTCGGGATAACGTCGTGAGGATCAAGGCGTTCCGTCTGCCGCACTGCTATGGCAGGGGAACAAGACAGGGCGAGCACGCCGGGTTACTCTGCGGCTGCCCGGTGGGCCCTCTCCACGGCGCCCGTTGCCAGGGCATTTATGGTGACGGGCGACCGGGCGTGCGACGCATTTTCCACCCCCGGTCACTTCACCCAGAAGAAATGATGACGCCCTTTCCATTTATGGCGTCTTGGAACTCGAGCCCCCTCCTTTCTGTTCGGGGCATGTCGTGGCCGACGAGTACTTAAAACAGCCGGCGGCACAGAAGCAAGGATCGATCCGTCCTGAAGAACAGCGAGAGACAACACCAACAACGGCGAAAGAACCCCAACCCCACGAAGAACACAGCACGAGAGAGACACTGTGAGCAAGATTGAGCACAGCCCCAGCCGAAGAACAAGGAGCCTCAAGCTCATAGTTAGGCCAACATCCTTGTAGCCAGCAACATCCTTGAGGGACTTCCTCAGGACAGTTATAGCATCCATACAGGAGTAGGGTATTACGCCCCCGTGCGGCCCGAACCTGTCTAAATTCCGGTGCATTTACTTCTTCTTGCACTAGGTCGTCACCCCCACCACCGGTCGTTGCATTCATTCCCATTTATTTCTCCGACGAACTTATTCAGGATCATCCCCCCGGCCGAATCTCTAAAAAGGGGTCTCTCGGGATCCCTACGACAGGAGTTAATCCTCCGACAGTCTGTCATGTCATCATCGTCACATCGGATGGCGGACACGGAGCTCTTTGCAAGGTTTGCGTGCAACCCCAAAGCTTGTCCAAAGGTGTCCAGAATTTGTCTTGTGGTCTGTAGCTCTTCCTTGATGGGCATCAGGAAGATGGCTGTATCATCAGCGTATAGGGAGAGCCTTATACGTGTAGCTCTGTGATTGATCAATGATAGGTGGCCTTTGTTTGTTTCTAGCTCGAAGAGATGTTGCAGCGAATCTATTGTGACGATGAACAGGAAGGGGGAGAAGAGGGTCTTCTTGTCGAAGTTCCCGGCAGTGGAGGAGGCACTGTCCTGGGAAACCATTGAGGAGCACTCTTGACAAGGATGTGGACAAGAGGATGGACATCCATTCTTGCCACCTATCTCTGAAGCCCCTTACTTGTAAGAGATCCAGCATGTAGGGCCATGCTACATGTTGAAAGCTGTGGATATGTCGAGCTTTAGAAGTAAGGATGGTTGGCACTTACGGTGTAGTGCCCAGGCCAGATTTTGGACATAGAGGAAGTTCTCTTGGATACACCTCTCATTAACAAATGCACTCTGAGCCATTGAAACTAGATCATTGAGATGCAGTGCGAGCTATAGCGATAGAACTTTGGCAATAAGTTTTGCCAAACTGTGAATTAAGTTGATCGACATGTAGTCCCATATAGCCAAGGCGCACTCCGTTTTGGGCAGCAAGGTGACCAGGGAACCGTTTATGCGATCAAAGTGGCATCTATGCAAGGCATAGAAGTGGTGTATTGCGGCCATGATGTCCAGCTTGATGATGTCCCAACAGGTCCGGTAAAGCCGTATGGGCCAGGTGCCTGTCGGTTGGGGAGGCCTTGATGGCTGCCCACACCTCCTCGGAGAAGGGAATCACCAGGGATGATTGGTCAAGAGATGATAGGTCAAGTCGCTCCTAGTGTAAGGTCGTTGAGCTATCAATTGGGGTGGTTAGGATAGTGGAGAAATGGCGAAGGATTTCAGCGGCATGATTGACTGCAATCCTTGAAGGTGTTTGCAGAGAGTGGATGTAATTTTTCTTCGGTGGCCATCAGCTCGTAGGTGGAAAAAAATTTAGTCAGTGTCGCTCGCCTTGAGGGAGGTTAGGCGTGAGCGTTGGCAACGGTGGATATGCTCCACCATCGCCAAACCAAGCACCCTTGTCTTTAACTAGGCACACAAATCACACCGCGGGTGTCAAGATATGTTCTTCCTACGCCACATCAAAGAGCTGAATGAGTTCTTGGACGATAGCAAACTGCAGCTTGAAGTATCCAAAGTGAAGTGTCGTGAGTGCCAAGATTCTAAGGCCTTGGAGACACAGCATAGCTTGGTTTCCAGGATTCTCTACGGGTCCTGCATGTCAGTTGGGGCAGTCCAGGCCTGTTGAACAACCTCCTTGAATCCATCCACATGGATCCAGAAACCCTACTACTTTGTTGTTTCCAACTTTGGCGAAAAGGAAATATTCTGTCATGGTTCTCCTGAATCTACATGCTCTAAATTGCATTGCACGTAGTATATAACATGCTTTTACGAGAACATGTGCTACTTAGTTCAATCATAGTTTCCTCGTAAGCTTGTGTTTCTTTTGTCTTTTTATGGCGAAGAAGCTGAAGCAGAAACCAAGCCATAATGTTTCTTGTGTCATTCCATTGCTGCTCAGGTTGACACCAAAGCCAAGCTATATACCACCAAGGGTTCACCGGTTGCTGATCCTACTAAGCACCACAATCTTACTGGTGCCTTGTAGTACATGGCGTTGACTCGCTCAGACCTCACCTATGCTGTCCAACAAGTGTTCGTACATGCATGATCCTCACGAATCTCATCTCAACATGATCAAGTGGATTTTGTGGTACACCAAAGGCTCTATGGACTTTGGGCTTCACTTGTTGGCACCGTCAAGGCGTCAACCTCATCCTCCCTCACCGCATACTCTGAGGCAGATTGGACGTGATGTCTTGACTCTCGCCATTCTATTTCCAGCTATTGTGTCTACCTTGGCGATAACCTTGTATCTTGGTCCTCCAAGTGTTAGATGATTGCCTTCCACTCTAGTGTGGAGGCGGAATACCACACAATCACTCATGATGTTATTGCATGCTGCTGGTTGCGTTAGTTACTACAAAAGCTGCACCTACCCCTTCACCGTCTACATGGCCTCAAACCCTGTCCTTCATTGCCACACTAAAGAATATTGAGATCGACATTCACTTTGTGCATGAGAATGTGTCTCTTGGGCAAGTTCGCATGCTTCACGTTCCCTCCAGTCATGAGTTCGCCGAAATCATGACTAAAGGGCTCCCAATATAGTTGTTCCATGATTTTCGTTCCAGGAATTGTGTTGAAGAGCTTCACGCTTCAACTGCGCAGGAGGGGGTTTTAACATGTATATTTTTTCCTTCTTAAGAGATAAGTCACAAATTGTTTAGATAGATATTTTCTGAACTTATCTCCTTTTTTATATTGGGATTTTTATACTGTGTAACCCTAGTATATGGCTATATATATGAAACTGGAGGCCACCATTTGTTCATTGTGGTTCTTCCAAATTCTCTCTTTTTCCGTTGTCAACTAAGAATGCCACCTAAACAATCAATTACAATAATGCAAATTCTATGCACCAAATGTGTGTAGACACCTTTGCCGCTGACATAAGGGTTGTATTCTTTTTTATTTTTCCAAGATTGGTCCCTTTATGAGATAAGTTCTCTTTTCTTCCCTTATAATAACAACACCTTGTTGGTACTCATGAAGCAATGCTTGCGAAGACCTGCTCAGTGCTTTAGATCCCACCCACAAAAGGGTTGTGTGCCTTTTATTTTTCCAAGATTGAGCCCTTTATAAGATAAGTTATCTTTTCTTCCCTTATAATAATGACACCTTATTGGTAATCATGAAGTAATACTAGCGAAGATCGGTTCGGTGCTCTAGATTACACAATGTTCTATCTCAAGAAGTCAGTAGCTGTATGTGACCAATTCACAAGTAAACACTACATGAGATTCTTGTGTGGATTGATGACACTGGTGTGATGGATTGGTGCTTGACTGGCCGTCGACAGACGACTCGAGACTCGAAGTCCCCTGATCCCTCACCATATCAACTATAGTTAAAGGATTGGAGTCTCATTTGATAGATGCGAGAGTTTTTTTGTTTCCGATTCCTACGAGAATTTAACCAGTTCCATGCAAAAATCGTCAAATTCATGTGTTATGCAGTAGCTATTAGCACAATCTCTATTGTATAAAACACGAGTTGGTTCACACGTCACCTGTTCCACTATTCTCCTCTAATATAATAAAAACCTCTAAACTTTGAATAATGTTGGCGCACGAGTACGTGCCCCGAACAGATACGGTGAGAGCCCCGTTCACAAGAGGAGGCTCAATCTTAGAGACGAACTTGTGAGCCGAAAGGAGAGAGCCAAGAGAAGCATCGTCTAAGTATCTATTGAACTTTAAGTAATGGGAAAAACCTCTAGGGGCCCTCTCTTCTGCCGTTTGGGTGCTTATTTGTAGAGAGAATGAGCAAGAAAATTACCAGTCTACCCCTAAAATATTATATTACAATCTTATGTATAGAGGGGTATTTTACCCCTTTACATACCACATGGTCGTTGAGACACTATGATAGCTATAATAATACCAGAGTGCATCGTCTAAATATCTTCAAACTGGGACGTTCCCCCAACAGTACCCCCTCATCCGCTGGCTTCAAGGTTCCGAGAGGCAAGCGAATGAATAAGAGAACTAGCTCCAGTCCTACCTCAGAGTTAGGATGTCTTGAATAGCTTCTCGTCCTAGTAGAATCTCTCAGCAATGGCCGCAATCGGCGGCGGTGAGGTTCAATGGAGGTGACCTGGTTCGGAGCCCTGTGACAATACTCGATGGAGGCTAGGCCAACCGGAGTGTCACGGTGAAGCCAGAGACGAAGTCAAAGGTGAGGCTGAAGGGCGTGATGGAGGCAGAGTTGACAATGTGGGTAACGGAGGTAGAGCCGTTCGGAGCCCCTAGTGGCGAAAGCCAGAGACGGAGTCGACGACGCAACCAAGAGGGCTAGTCTGTTACCCCCTCAACGGTGGACGTCGAGGCTTTGACAGAGGCAGGACCATCTAGAGCCTGGTGACGTGAGCCGGAGATGGAGTCGACGACGCGGGTGATAGAGGCGGATCCGTCCAGAGCCCCTAGCGGTGAAAGCTGGAGACTGAGTCGATGATGCGGACGAGGGGGGCAATCTGATACCACCTCAACGCGTGGTCCGGCGTGCTGAGCTACGCAGTATTCAACTCTGAGCTCGAGTATTGCAAGGGTGTCAGATTTTCTGATCCTGCTAGTTTAGGATGCTCTCAACTTCTCTCCTCTCATGGCTTCTTGTGTCGAAAATCCCCACAAACGGCACGCTGTTGGCTCATGAGTACGTGCCTCGAATAGATACGGTAAGAGCCCCGCTCATAAGTGAAGGCTCAAGCTTGGAGATGAACCTATGAGCCGAAAGGAGATAGCCGAGAGAATCATCATCTGAATATCTGTTAAAGTTCTAGTAATAGGGGAAACCTCTAGGGGGCTCTCTCTCCTATCTTTTGAGGGCTTATTTATAGAGAGAAGGGGTAAGAGAAATTATCAGTTTGTATCTAAGATGTTATGTTACAATCATATGTATAGATGATTATTTTACCTCTTTACATAACACATGGTGATTGAGACACTATAATAGCTATAATAATACCCACATGGTGACTGAGACACTATGATAGTTATAATAATACCATAGTGCGTCATCTAAATATCTGCAAACTGAAGCGTTCCCCCAACAAATAGTTTATCCACTTTTATCATCTATCATCGTCCTTCAGCCTTCTCATCTCGTTATCGGCTACGGATATAAGACTCGTTTTATTAATAAAAATAAATAAATAATTAGGAAGTAAATTAGCAAACAATTACATGTTTCGCACTTGGCTATCGCATTGTAGTTTTCAATGAGTTCCATATGCCCCCAAGGAGACTACAATTAAAAGCCTACATCGCGCACTCTAGCCCCCGGCCGGCATTATATAAACTACTCATCCGTTGCGTCCCCTTGGCACGGCACCCCACCGACCCGCACAACCACTCCCTCCATGAACTCCCTCCGTAAGGCGACGGCGGTTGCCGCCGTGGTGACCGTCCTTGCCGCCACGGCGGTTTCCGCCGGCTCCTACATCTCGAAGTCTCTCTCCGCCGGCTTCCTCTCGTTTCCTCCCTTCCTGTGGGTCGCCGCCAACTTGATCGTCCTCTGGCTTCTCTCTTCCTCCCGCCGCAGCAGAACAGCCGCCGCCTCTTCCTCGGCCGGCCTGGCCGACGATGTACTCAACTCCGTGGATGACCTCTACCCGTCGTCGGAGTACGAGGGCTTCTCCGATGTGGGTCGTCATGCAGGTGCGAAGAGGCAAGGCAGAGAGGCAAGAACGTCCAGGCGAACGGACCGCGCCCCCCGCCTGCGCAAGAAGTCGGCCGGCGAGGAGGAGAAGCCAAGGACCGTCGCGGCGGAGGCCTCCAGACCCGACGGCGAGAAACGAGGCGTGGAGACGCATGGACCCGTCGCCACAGTCGGGACCAAGCCCGTCGATGGCGACGATGACGACGTCTCCTTAGACTCGCTGTGGCAGTCCATCGTGCAGCGACGCGCGGCGCGGCCGGTGGCCGTGCGGAAGAGCGACACGTGGGTCAGCGACGTGCTGCCGCGGCTGCAGCGCGCGGCCGAGACGGCCGTGGCGCGGCGGGAGATGCGGAAGTCCGTCTCGGCGGCGGCCCCGCCGCCACCGCCACAGGCGGCACCGTCGGCGGCCAGGCAGCTGGGGTGGCGCACGAGGGACGTTCTCGTGATGGCGCAGGACGAGCTGCTGCGCCGCGCGGAGAGCCTCATCCGGCGGCACCACGCGCACCTCCGCCTGCAGCGGCAGGAGTCCGAGCTGCGCCAGGCCATGGAGCTGCAGCGCGGCCGCCCCGCCGCCACCACGCTCATCCGCGTCTAGCCAGCGTGGTGCCGCGCCGGCCGGCCGGCGTCTCACAGACGTATTACATGTTTCGCGCCACTGCATGTATGCGTGCATACCAACCGATCGATCGATGCACACGTCCACGCAAGGCCATGTACGGAAGCTATCTACGCGCCAGAGGCAGCAGCCGCAGCACCAGCATCGATCAAGAGATCACAAAGGAGCGAGGCTGCTTTTGGATCAGTCGATCGATGATAAGATGGAAGAATTAATATATAGTATATATATACCTACCTAGGTTGGATCTGGCCATGTTTGTGTGCATCAGAGCACTCATCATGTACTATATAGATGTCCTCCTTTAATGTATTATGTGTAACTAAAATTATATGTTTGCATGCTAGTACCTTGATCTCAATGTTTGGGTTCTACTACATGTAAGTTAGCCATAAAAAATGATGTATCTAATGGTACCAGTGGCTGATGCAGAGAAAACAGGTTGGGGACTCATCTATCTCTCTCCCTATTCTTCTTCCTCTCCCTCGTTCATGGTAAAAAAAATATTAGGGGGTTTATTAGCTGTGATGCAGTAGGAGTCTGGAGCCCCTGATCCGCCTCTCAATGGCACATACAATTGTACGTATGTAAAAATATACGGTAACTCACCAATAACCATTATGTATGTATGTCGTAGAGGTTATTAATGACACATACAATTGAAATAACTATTGTAACCAATACTTAAAAAAATATGACCTACAATATATTTACAGTATTAAAATATGTATAGTTACTCTCTAAGAACTAATTAACCAACACAACTCAGAACAGGGCTCACTACTAAACCATGTGCATGTCAGCATGTCTTCTCTTTTGGAGATCGATCATAGATGTGCCTGTCGCCTGTCGGGTGGAGGTGTGCAGGGAGAAGTGTTCAAGAGTTGGATTGGATTGCAAGGTGCACATCGCAATCATAGGCTCTCGTAGGGGGCACACGAAGTGACAAAGATAGCCTGTACGAAATCCTCCTTTGCACCGACTTGTGCGCAACAGTGCTGCACTAGTAGTGAGATTCTGTGCTATGACATTGTGCATACCACACTGGCAACAACCAATTGTCTTCGTTGTTGAGAGGCGTCAAAAAAATCAACCAATTGTCTTGGAAGGCGACAAAAAACTCGCTAGCTCGTCCCTTTTGCCCTTTTGCAAACTTAGTTGTTTGATTCAAAGAGTATTTCAGGCATGTTCGGTACGTAGGAGCCATTTAAATAGAGTGATTCCGTCGAGGTTTTCCTAAACTTTTTTGCCACTCTTGCGGTAAAATTGAAAGTTGTGATGAGTATTTCGTCCTTATGTGCAAGTCCTCTTCTTTTTCTGAACATATTTTCCTCAGCTTCTAGGTTCAAAAACATACGCTTGAAATGTCAAAATAAATTAAACTGAGTTCTCAAAAAAAAAAGGAAAAGAAAAGAAACCGTGAATATCTAGCTAGCTGTTGCTGGTCAAAGTGGAGTTCGCAATCGGCTCTAATGCATGCCAAGGAATCTTGCCTTTGTTTATACAGCGATGTGCACATAGTTGTCTGCATAAAAAGGAAAGAACAGATAAAAATGCAAAGCTGATTAGGATTCCTCGTGGAATGAACATTGAATGTTCCCTTGAGATGCTACCATACCACATTGTGGAGGTATTTTCAGGTTCTTTTGCTGTAGTATTGTCGAAGAGAATAACCAGTGCACCACCGTATTCCTGATGCTTCTCTCTCTTCTGTGCTCCTCTCATGGAGAAGGTTGCTTAGCTTTCTCAGGACCCTTTTATACAAACCATCTTTTTTATTATTTTTTTAGAATCAGGCCCCTTCCCGAAGCCTTCACATAGGCTATTTGACGGAGAATGTGTAGCGCCTGGGGTTCGAGCTCCGGCGGGCTCAGCTCCACTGAGTGATTTTGCCATTGAACTTCATGTCCGTCCGCATATACAAACCATCTTGATCTGTTCTCACGAAAAATTTCAGAATCTTGACAACAAGTAAATGGAAAATTGAAATTGACTCGTCGTGGACACTATCCTATTCTCTGTCGATCCATTTCACAAATCACTTATATACGATAAATGATTTACTACATGCATGGTACTAGTGCAGACTACAAAATTACTCGTCTAAATTAAATTAAAGGTGCATCTACATATGGTCTAACTCACATCATACGTGTGTTGATGGATATTGCTTGTAGTATATATGATTAAGTGACACTTGCATGTAAACACAACGTGAAACACTAGTCAGACCATGCATGATGCAACCTGATGAACCAATTACTAGTTACAGAAACCGCCCTAATTAGTAGTGTATGACATTTAATGATCGTGTCAAATTCAAGCCGTACCACTTGTACTCGCAAAAAAATAAAACAAGCCGTGTCATGCATTTGGTTAGGACTTCAGCTCCATTCTTACAAGAAATTAGAGCTTTTCATTGGATGTTAATTAATCAGCCGCGATCAGATAGCTAACAGATACATTGTTTATTCTTTTTTGACTATTAAGTGAGTTTTCAGATGATGAACTTCCTATTCTGAAAAAAAAAATGTGAATTGCATATAGGCTGCTACGTAATTTACTGTTTTTAGGCTTAATATAATGAAAAGTCCCTGTTCTTCGTTACCTCAAGCGAAATCTGTCGAAAACAATTAAGGGGTAATTTAAGTGGCACTCAATTATCTGTTGCTTTGCAGCCAAGTAAGCAATCAAGCAAGTTATTGTTACAAATTGCACTAGTGGAGTAAGCACTCCACTCCAGTTACTCTGGACTCTGAACCATGAGATGTGCCATCAATTTTATCCAAGTGGTTGTTTGCATGCAGTTAGTGACAAAGCCTGATGTGGGTGGATCACCCAATCTAGCAAAAAGATCAATTTTGTTTTCAGGTTAAAATACTTTTACTCCTCTCATTTTCATCTAACAAAAAGGGCCTAAATCTCTGGATTGGATTATTTGAGTGTTGTGAGTGGTAAAAAGGTAAAAGTGAAGTGGAAGGGCAACCATTAGTTATAGGTTGCTGCTTGTCACCTAGCCTTATCTCCTTCTGTAGAAAACCATTGTCTTGCTTGACTTGGCCATGATTTTAAAAGTTGACTATATTGATCCCATACTGCCATAAAGCATAGTATAACTCCTGTGATGCTACCTGTATTGGTGATAAAAGATATATTGATTCTTTACCTTTTGGTGCCAATAGTCGCTTACTAGCTGCTAGTGCTTTTTTGGTGGTAATCCATTCAAGTTAATTATTGGTTTAGTCCATGTTATTATGCCCTAAGTGCTCACTCGTGCTGTTCTTATTGGTCTCCCTGCTTCCATTTTCAAGGTGTCTGTTGGTGATGGCAGAAATTCAGTCTAGTGGTCCTTAGGCAATCATGCATGAAATCAAATCCATTTTCTGTCATTTTACAGTGTTTTCTCATCCTTTTGGGCGTCCACTAGTGAGTTTACATTTTTATTTCAGTTTTTTAGGTTAAGGGTTGGGACTTGGGCGTGATCACTGATCTTATCACAAAAATAACTAATAAAATCACCCTAGCTCATTAGATGCAAAAACAAACGTAAATACCTTACATTTTGCCCTTTTCGATTAGTCAAAGATCGAGGTAAATTTATAAAATGCGGTCACTAGCTCACTCTACGTCAGAAACAAAAAAATTTATCTAATGAGCTGTTTATCTCTGGATGAACAGGCTTTCGTAACAGCTTACGCCGTTTGTATTGAAGCATTGACTTAGCTATCCTGATCTGTGATCTACGTGTAGTTAACTTTAATTTATACAACCAAAGAATAACTTTTGTGAAATATCTTCGGCTCACGCACTGACATTTTACTTTCATTAAGTTACGACTTCTTTTACATGAACTAGGAGTAATTGATTAATTAACTAAATGCAGTCAAAGATAAGGCATAGATTTGTTTCCCTTACAGGGCACTAGTGTTTTCTTTTCTTTTCTTTTTTTGGGACCGGGCGCAACTTAAAATCCAACGCGAATCTGCACCAACATGTGCTCAATGATTTCTGCTAGTTTCCTATAGACTTTGGCCTGCAGTTGCGGCACAATTCGAACCACGGTTAGTCAAAATCACACTGATGTTCTTCATCAAATGACTAGTAATTAAGAGTAGCCATAATTGGAAAGCCCAACCAAGAAATTGAAACGAGTATCTGACAAGAGATACTAGCTCAGAAGAGTTTGGCATATTTCTCTCTCTAGAAAGACAATGAAGCAACATCTAATCTACATTTTCTATATATTCAATTTAGACATGGATTTTAATTAAGCACTTGATCTTATGAGGGGACATGCGACCTGTCAAGCTGTGACAGGCTAGCACCTAATTGAGCTCCAATTTGCACTCAGACAGCTTCACAAGGATTATATATTCTGGCGAGAGCAATAGGCAGCAAACTAGGTCAGAGAACTTGTTAGTCATATCTGGGTCATGGTTTCGAATTTTGACACGTCGCAAAGATTAAATATGCATCAATCAGGGATTCATTTTATGGCTAATGAAACTAGTGAGATTTGGAGATCCTTATTACATGTCTAGTGGGACAATTGCGCAAGTTGTTGTACAGAGTTCAACACGCCTGAGTCTCCTGCTCAATGTCAGAAAAGAAAGGCCACCAGATGCATTGTGAAGTCACCCAAGATCGTCACCGAGATGGCGTCATGCACTGCATATCGATCAAACGGTCTGCTTCACTTAACTTGCGATTAATTTGCCACCTAATCCGTGTCACTCGTTCGTATATTGGTGGTGCCTGGTTCGCGGTTCACGGCCTGAAATTGAACGAACTTTGCATGTCAGAATCGATTTCAAAGAGGAACAAGGTGTGGAATTGATGAACAAAGTAGATTTTTTAAAATAATATTATTTTATTGAAAAACTGCAAAAATAATACTTAAAATCCGATATTTATATAAATAGATACCTATCGGCAACGGAGTGCGGACTAGTGACCTGTTGGCACTTCACGTGCTGACATGTTACGTGGCAGTGAGGCCTAGGGCCTGTCGACACTCCACTTGTCGACAGGTTCTGTGTCCCGCAGACGATATTCAATAAAAAATTCATAATTTTTTCATATTATCTTAGATAAAAATGATTTTTATATAAAAATAATACCTATAGAAGATATCTATAACTTACAATTGAACATTTTTCCATTTAAATTCGTTTAGATATAAAAAAATAGTTATATATTTTAGATCTGAAATTTCTAATTATTTTTTGAAATTTTTTCTGCTTTTTAATAAAATAATATTATTTAAAAAAGTTACAAAGTACTAGTAATCCTAAAGCTCGTGCCGTGACCAAACGTGGCACAACAATCTCTACTGAATCTCTGCAGATTTCTTGTCCAGGATCAAGTATTGCACGAACTCTACAAACTACAGAGGCTAGAAAGCTAGTTTTTTAAAGGTATAGATGGATGCACACTATCTACACACTTCACACGAAGTATAAAATCTCTAATATATAAGAACGTATAAGTACTACTAAACGCTTATGTATATACTTTATTAGAAAATAAATCTCTAATAAGACACTCAGGTCGTAAGGATCGAAACCAGACAGATGAGATCAGCAAGTCACACTTAACCTCCGAGTTATACACTCATTCTCTACTAAAAAGTTACTCCCTAACTTTTGATAAAAGTGGCAAGTATTAGAAACGGAGAGAGCAGTTATCCGCAAGTGAAATGGGAGGTACAGGTTAGATCTGCGAGCATATCGGGAGTTGGTTGGCCCGTCGGCTAGTCTTTGATTTCCTGGCAGTTGGCGCCCCGGATTCAAACGTGCAATTGCTTGGTCTTTTCCTGCCGTCTCCCTGCCTTCTTGGTGTCCTTTTTTTTGAACGGACCTCCTTGGTGTCCTTGACTGCATACTTAGTATTACTAGTAAGAGTTGCTACCCAGCTCCCTATAACCAAAAGTAAAGAATTCGATTAAAAAATCAGTTCCAACGGATTCTCTATGTAGCTATGTATCTTTATCGAGCCCCCAAGTAGCTCCCTCCACTCGCTTCTTCTAGCGAACCCATCTCGCTCGCTATCCGCCCAGGCCCCACACGCATCGCCTGCCGGAGGAGCACGCAAAGCACACGAAGGACCATGTCGACTGCTTCGCGCGCCGGCTGGATCGAGTTCATCGGCTCCCAAATCGACTTCCTCCAGTGCGGGATCGAGCTCATCGGTGTCCAAATTGACTTCCTCTGGCACATGATCGAGCTCATCGGTGCCCAAATTGAGCTCCTTGCTTCCGTAACCGAGCTTCGCCACCTAGCTCATACTCCTAGCTGCTGGATTTGAGGTCCCCATCACCCAAATCAACCTCCTCGTTGCCGGATTTGAGGTCCCCATCACCCAAACCGAGCTCCCAGCTGCGGGATTTGAGGTCCCTATCACCCAAATCATGTCCCCTCCAACACGCTTGAGCTCCCTGCCGCCCAAACCAAGCCCTCTGCTGCCTAGACCGAGTTCCCCGTCGCCGGAGACGAGATAGACAAGCGTGTTAGCAAGGCAGAGCCCGGTGAGCATCCAGTAGAAGTTGTAGAGGCGGCCTTGGTTGAGGTCGTCGACAATCCAGGGCTGGTGGTCGCCGGTGACCTTGTGCACGACGGCGACGAGCTGATGAAGAAGTCGAGCGAGAGCGTGCTAAGGAACAACCCCGTTGAAAGTCCTTGATGTCAACTAGAGGAGGGGTGAATAGTCGTTTCTGAAATTTAAAACTCAGCAGCGAATTAGATAGTGTCCGCAGACTCCGGCTCAATCCAAATACTCCGGATTTCGGAGTATCCGAGTTCACCCGGACTATTCAGACTATACAGGAACTCAAAATCAAAGTAAGTTTAAGTGAATCTACTGAGGTCTACGAGTTACCACTGTATCTATAAGATGGATATGTTCTTCTCAACAATAATCCTGAACTCAAATACTCGCAAGCAACAATATTGAGGCAAATCCTCAAATAGCAATTTAAATGAATAACTTGCAAGAAATTAAATGGAGACAAGATTTGATTCCAAAGTTCGGCCACCTCACAAAGAAGTGCTTACGTCTCCGTTGAGGAGCTCACGAAGAGCCGGGTCTTTTTCAACCCTATCCTCACCCAAGCGACCACAAAGATCGAGCTAGGGTTCTTACTCAATTCGTGGGTGATACAAACTCCCCGTGGCACTCCACAACGATTGAGTGCTCTACGGGTGACCTCTTGCCATCTAAAAGCACAAAGCTTCAAGAGAAAAAGATTGCAAATCGCAGCTTGGCAAGAACTCAAAATGCTCAAAGATTTTCTTGTTGCTCTCTTGCTCCAAATCTCACTCCCCAAACCAAACTCACAAATCTTAGCACAGATTGGGCACTAGAGGGGTTTGGGAGGGCTATTGAATGCTCTAGAGAGTGTGTATGCACTGGTG
Source organism: Phragmites australis (assembly GCF_958298935.1). Lineage (NCBI taxonomy): Eukaryota > Viridiplantae > Streptophyta > Magnoliopsida > Poales > Poaceae > Phragmites > Phragmites australis. The sequence goes on along the minus strand of NC_084941.1, from coordinate 5,384,658 downwards.
GTTCAGAAGCAATAAATGAGAGGGGTGAAGAGGTATTTATACTCTTCCCCAAAAACTAGCTGTTACTATGTTATTCAGACAGACTCGGAGTATCTGGGTTCACTCGGAGTCTCTGGGTAGCACAGAAAATCACACACCTAACCTGTCAGAACTAGCTGTTACACTGACCCGGAGTATCCGGGTAACACTTGAGAAAAACCGGGTAGAACACTAGTTCGGAGGATGCCCGGAAGATCCAGAAGCATCAGGACTCGGAGACTCCGGCTAAAAAACCTTGGCTAACCGAGAGCCTTTCTCGGAGTCTCACTCGGAGACTCCGGGGACTTAACAACATCCGGAGTATCCGAACTAACTCGGAGACTCCGGACTTAAAATTAAAGCGAAATCGAGAGCTCTTCTCAGAGTCTCACTCGGAGGCTCCGGAACATTTGCACAGTCCGGAGTATCCGGGTTATCCCGGGAACTTTGGGCTCAGAATTAAAGCCAAACCGAGAGCTCTTCACGGAGTCTCATTCGGAGACTTCGGAACACCTAACAAAGTTCGGAGTTTCCGGACCAACCCGAAGACTCCGGAACGAGACAACTCTACCCTATTTTCTCGGTGTTCGTGAGTGATGGTGTCTCTCAAAATTGGTTTTCACAAAATACTTTGAGCACTGAGACACTACCAAAACTACAAAAAGAATCCCTCTTTATAGTACGACATTCCTAAACTCAAATTCAAAATAAAACTGAGTTGAACTCTATGAGTTTTTTCATGTCGCTTCTCCTTTCTTTTTGAGAGACATTGACTTCTTTTAACTTTTTTCAACGGGACTAAAACATGTTCATACACTTGATAAACCTATTAGTCCCTTAATCGTTTGTCATCAATTAGCCAAAACTCACAAGGGGCCTAGATGCACTTTCAATCTTCCCCTTTTTGATGATTGATGATAACCCGATTAAAGCTTATAAAAGATAATAGAATTTAAAGCTTTTAAATTTTAAGATATTTGGTGAGCTCCCCCTAAATGTGTGCACTGTCTTGAAATTAGAATTTTAGAATAAATACACATATTTAAAGAAAATTTTGCGAGAGCTCCCCCTATATCTTAGAATTCGTGAGGTGCAAAGTGAGTGAACATTTTATATACGTGATGCATATGACATGATATTTCACAAAATCTAAGAAAGAGAGAAACAAACATTACATCAACCAATTCATTGCATCACACTAGCACAAATATAGTCTTATGAATTTAAAAGTTCTACTAAAAGCACACCACATAGTTCATTACAATTATTACATATGTCTCAATTAACCCACGGAAACGATGAAGGGATTAAGAAAGAAGAAAGACAAGACACATCGGATTTCTCTCCCCCTTTGGCATCAAGCACCAAAAAGAAAGAGAAGCAGAATAAGGAATTAGCCGCTGTCTTCCTCATAATCGTCATCGCCACTATCATCAGATCCGTCTTCATTGCCATTTTTCGAAGAGCTTGCTTCGGCTTCTTATATCTCCTCGTCCTCATCGGTCTCCTCATCATCTTGAGCATGGGAGGGACCTTCAGCAGCTGTTTGGGCTTCATCATACCAAGCCCAAGAGTTCTTGAACTCTGGCTCACTCGCTTCTTCTTCATGAATAATTGGAGAGCAAGGTGGCTGAATACCAAGGTGAGTGTGAACTTCCTTCTGCCTTGCTTCAATTTTCCTCATCCTAATTTTGGTCTCTCGAATCTGAGTGGCATTGTGAGTGCAGACTCGAAATATTGCCTTGAGTGCACTCTTGATAAAAGACTGAGAGCCCCGAGAGGATGGAACACACTGATGAGCCATTTGTTGTGCACTGGGAGCTGCAGGTGGAGGAGAGGGTGGAGGAGATGACCGAGAGCTCACAATTCTCATCCGATAAGGTTCGTGCTTCACCTCCTTGAAGAATTTTTTTTTTTTGTTACCCTTTCAATCATATGCATGATATAGGGCGCATATGCACAACTTTTATTGGGAGTATATGAGGTAGCATGGATTTCCTCCCAAACAAAGTCTATCACACTGAAAGGTTCACCCGTATTAGACATCTGAGCTAGAAGGTTTCTTGAGATTCCTTGGACATTTGTCACATCACCTCCTTTTGGATTTAATGTGAGACAAAATAGACTGTTCAAATACTTGTAGTAGGGCTTCGTCCCTGTTGTTGTGCCATGTATCACCCTTCCTTAATTCAAATACATAAAATCTATATCATCAGGTGATAACTGATTCTCATTGTGTATCTTGGAGTTGTGCAAGTCACGTACGTCGAAACCAAAGATGTGAACAAAGGTTTGATATGAGATTCTATATTTCTCTCCTTCAATCATTCAGAACATGGACCGATTCTCTTCATGATCATAGGAAAGTGTAGCATAGAATTGGGCAATCACTTCTACACTCCAATCACATTTCAGACTCATAAGATTCTTAATTTTCTTTTCTTCACATGTAGCAATGACAGCCTTGAATGTTTGATCATTCTTATGCTCCATATACTCCCAATCAATCCATTGTATTGGAGTGATAGTATTCTTCTTGGTGAGGATCACGCTTTCATAGAAGTCGGCGTGAAACTCGTTCCAAAAGCGTGGGTCTGTCACGCTCTTCTCATATTCATAAGGATCTTCACCTCTATCCTTCTTGCACTTAGAAGCTTTCTTCATATAATCAATCATTCTTCTTGAAATTTCATGTGCTTGGTGAGCTCTGTAGGGCCTGTGTAGCTTCAGGGGTGCTAACACAATGTTCTCTTCCTCTATCTCATCATCCTCATGGATACTAGAACCGGTATCCACGTCTTTTCCTTTACCACGGCCTGCTGTTACAGGAGTTGTTCCCCTTGGCCTGAAAGTGCCTCTTCCTCTCATGGCTTGTAACTTAGTCAATCCGCGAGGCACATTTTCTGATTGTGCCGGCTCCTCGATCCGAATTACTCTTGATTCAACATGCTGAGTAAGAGCATCGCTTTGACCTTGAGCTTCAGAATCACTTTTATGTTTCTTCCTCCTCTCATACCCATATCCCTTGTTTCTATCCATCTCAAAAGACCTGAGATATACATGAAAGATATATAAGAGAAGACACAAGGGTTGGTTGAGCAAGAATTTGGAATTGAAGGAATGCTAAAAATTCTGATAAACCTGGAGTATTCGGGCCAACCCGAATATTCCGGGTAGCCCGACTCCGGGGCAAGAAATTGGGGATTGCGTTATTCTTCTTCCACATTTCAAAAACCCTTCTAGGGATTGATTCTAGGGACCATAAGGGACATCTTCACCGAAGGAATTTGATTATAGACCAAGCTATTTGGAGACCGGGTGAAAAGTACCTTTTAGGGCTAGATGAAGCACGGAGATTCAATCTGGAGGGAAGGTCGGAGATTCCGAGCTAGGGACGATGAAGAATCCAAGAACTTCGCCAAAAATCCTTGGGCAAGTCTTGAAATCACCGGAGCTCTCTTCTTGCGGTGAGGGGAAGGAAAAAGAAGTGAAAGGATGGAAGAAAGAGGAAAACTGACGGGGTTTCCTGTATAAGCTGGGTAACCCGGAGACTCCGGCCTAACCCGGAGACTCCAGGTGGAATCTAGAGTCCAAACCGAAAGGTTGTCCCGGAGGGTGACCCAAACCCTACAGGTTGAGTAACAGAATCCGGATACTCCGGGTGGACCCGGAGACACCGAGTTCTGTCAACTCAACAGAACCAGAAGCTTACGAAACAGTGTCAGATTCCGGATACTCCGGCATAGTCCGGACATTCCGGGATCTGTAGATTTTGCAAATTGAGCTAGGAGCTGAGATTCGACGGGGAGAAGATTATGGGACAATTGATACATATATATTTACCACTTGTGATCAGCTAACAAACATCATTACATAACTATGATCACAAGTAGCAAATTATGATCCAAAGATCAAAAAATCCAAATTTTTCAAATATTGCACACAAGAGTTTTGAAAACACTATCTATAAAAATTACAAATCTACAACAATCAATTGTATGCAATATATCAAGCCACGTTGCGAGAATCTAGGATATTGAGCTCACATCTCAACTCACAAAACCTTCGCTCATCTAATGGCTTTGTGAGGATATCGGCTAGTTGTTTTTCGGTTCTCATATGGCGAATATCGATATCCCCATTGGTTGAGTGGTCTCTCAAGAAGTGGTGACGTATATCTATGTGTTTAGTTATTGAGTGTTGTACGGGGTTATTGGCTATTTTGATGGCACTCTCATTGTCACACAAAAGTGAGACTTTGGTCATGTTGTAGCCGTAATCTCTCAAGGTTTGCCTCATCCAAAGTAGTTGAGCACAACAAGCGCCCACAGCAACATATTCGGCTTCGACGGTGGATAGGGCTATGGAATTTTTTTCTTGGATGACCAAGACACCAAGGACCTACCTAAGAATTGACAAGTCCCGGATGTACTCTTCCTATCCACTTTACAACCGGCATAATCGAAGTCCGAATAGCCGATAAGTTCGAAGGATGAACCTTTAGGGTACCATAAGACAAGGTTTAAAGTATAAACTAAATATCTAAGAATTCTCTTAACGGCCATTAAATGGCACTCCTTTGGAACGGCTTGAAATCTTGTACACACGCACACACTAAGCGTAATATCGGGCCTAGATGCACAAGGGAAAGTAAAGAACCAATCATGGAATGATATACCTTTTGATCCAGGGCCTTGCCTTCTTCATTTAGGTCGAGATGCCCATTTGATTGCATTGGAGTCTTGATGGGCTTTGCATTCTCCATATCAAACTTCTTAAGCATATCCTTGATATACTTTGTTTGACAAATAAAAGTTTCTTCCTTGAGTAGTTTGATTTGAAATCATATGAAGAACTTTAATTCACCCATCATTGACATCTCGAACCTCTTGGTCATAATCCTACTAAATTCTTCACAAAACATCTTGTTAGTAGAACCAAATATAATATCATCGGCATATATTTGGTAAATAAATAAATCATTATCGATATTTTTAGTGAAAATGGTAGAATCAACTTTGCCTATTTCAAAGCATTTCTTAATGAGAAAATCCCTAAGGCATTCATACCATGCTCTAGGTGCTTGCTTAAGCCCATAGAGTGTCTTATGGAGTTTATACACATAATGAGAACATTTGGGATCTTCAAATCTGGGAGGTTGCTCTACGTACACCAATTCAGAAATTGATCCATTTAGGAAAGCGCTCTTCACGTCTATTTGATATAGCTTGAAATCATGGTGAGTAGCATAGGCAAGTAATATACGAATTGATTCAAACCTAGCTACGGGAGCATAAATCTCACCAAAATCCAAACCTTCTATTTGCGTGAAGCCTTGAGCAACCAACCTTACTTTGTTTCTTGTTACGATCTCGTTCTCATCTTGTTTATTGCGGAAGACCCATTTGGTGTCAATTACATTTTGGTTTGGTCTTTCCACCCATGTCCAAACTTCATTCCTCTTGAAATTGTTCAACTCTTCTTGCATAGCTATTACCCAATCCGGATCATCAAGTACATCTTCTACCTTTAATGGTTCCAAAGAGAAAACAAAAGAGTAACATTCGCAAAAATTTGCAATTCTAGAACGAGTCGTTACCCCCTTTTATATATCACCAAGTATGTTGTTCACATGATGATCTCTTTGGATACTTTGATGAATTCTTGGGTGTCGCACTTGAGATTGGGGTTGAATGTATTATCCTTCATCATCAAGAAACTTGTTGTAATCATCATGAATTTGATCTTGACCTTGTTCTTTATTTTGATCTTGCATAGGAGTTGATGTCGATGGCTCTACTTAAATTGATGAAGATGGTTGACTTGGGTCATTATTGGTCAAATGTTGCTCTTTTCATTCTTGAGGTTTGATTTCTCCAATCTTCATCTTCTTAATTGCTTCACTTGGAATTGCTCCACTTGGGAGCCGTTAGATTCATCAAATGTCATGTCCCGCGGTTGTGTTGAAAACACGATAGGCGTAGGCATTTGATCCATAACCAAGCATAAAACCCTCATCTACTTTAGGAGCAAATTTAGAACTTTTTGTCTTCTTATTAAGAATAAAATATTTTCTACCAAAAACTCTAAAGTATGATACGTTTTGTTTGTTACCGGTTAAGAGTTCGTAGGCGGTCTTCTTCAAGATCTTGTGGAGATACAATCGGTTGCTTGCATGGCAAGCGGTGTTGATGGCCTCCGCCCAAAATTAATCTAATATCTTGTATTCATCAAGCATGGTTATTGCCGACTCTATGAGAGTCATATTCTTCCTATCGATAACCCTATTTTGTTGAGGGGAATAGGGTGCCGAGAACTCATGCTTTATTCCTTCTTCATTGAGAAATTCTTCAATTTGAGTGTTCTTGAATTCGCTTCCATTGTCACTTCTCACTCTCCTGATCTTCACATCAGATTCATTTTGAGCTCTCCTCACAAATTTCTTGAATATAGCTTGTGTTTCACTTTTGTCATGCAAAAAGAATACCCAAGTGAAACAAAAATAATCATCAACAATTACTAAGCCATATTTGTTACCGCCAATGCTTATGTAGACGATTGGTCCAAATAGACCCATGTGAAAGAGTTTCAAAGGTCTTGTTGTCGTCATCACATTTTTGACGGGGTGAGGAGCTCCAATTTATTATCCCGCTTGATAAGCACTACAAATCCTATCTTTCTCAAAAGAAACATTTGTTAGTCCTAGGATGTACTCCCCCTTTATGAGTTTAGATAAATTTCTCATGCCAACATGGGCTAATCGGTGATGCCATAGCCAACCCATACTAGACTTAGCAATCAAGCAAGTTTTAGGCCTCACTTCATCCGTTGAAAAATCAACAGGATAAAGTTTACCCTTCAACTTACCGGTGAAAGCTATTAAGATATTCTCCCTTCTAGAGACGGTCACACCCTCATTAGTGAAAAGACAATTATAACTCATCTCACATAATTGTGACACGGATAATAAATTGTAACTAAGAGATTTAACTAACAAAATATTAGAGATAGAATGATCATTTGAGATAGCAATTTTACCTAGACCTATTACCTCTCCTTTTCCATCATCACCAAAAATGATGTTTTCATGTGATCCTCCATTTTCTTCAAAAGATGATAACATACTCTTCTCTCCGGTCATATAATTAGTGCATCCATTATCGATCACCTAACTTGATCCACCGAAGGAGTATACCTACAAAACAAATTTTAAGCATTTACTTTAGGTACCCAAATTTGTTTGAGTCCTTTCATATTAGTCACAAGAATTTTTGGTACCCACACACTCTTTTTCACAATTCTATCCTTTGTGCGGGCACCAACATATAGAGCAACTATTTTACCACGGTGGTTCCTCTTGAGCATGTAAGAAGCATAAAAGGATGATTGAGACGCACGAGTCTTTTGTTGCTTCACTTGAGAGGTGTGATCGGCTTGCTTGCTTCCTTTGATGAATTTTAGGCACTCCTTGCCCTTGATCACAACATCCTCATTTGTTTTGCTTGTATGCGTGTCAAATCCGAGACCTCTCTTAAGCTTGTTGTCTTTGGGCTCAATGGTCTTGTATAGTGAATCCTTTGATTTATAGGTTTTAATGCATCCATACTTGACCAAGGCATTTATCCTCTCATTCTCTTTTTTGTAAAGCTTGCAAGGATTCAATGTTAGTAGCACAAGCATTTATATCTATGTTATAGCACCAAGAACAACCATTGCGTGTGGAAACACTAGAGAGTAAGGTTGCATTGTTAGAGTGGGATGAGCTATTTTTTAGGATATTAATTTATAATTCAAGAGTTTTATGACTCACATCTAAACTTGACAACTTTTCTTGAAGCATAGAATTATTATTCTCAAAACTAGTAATTGAGCTATTGGCCAAATTTAGCTCTTTGGTCAATTTCTCAACCTTCTCCCTTTCTTTAGCAAGAAGTTCCTCGAGTTTAAGGTTTCTCTCCTTTTTAAGGATGAGCAAATCTTCTTGCTTCTCGAGGATCTCCTCTTGACCCTCTATTGTTTCCGTAAGTTCTTTCAATTTAGACATGGTATTTTTACTAAGACCTTTAAACATGCTTTCATTACAACTATCACTATCACTAACTAGAGGCTTAGGATGTGATTTTACCTTTCGCCCTTTTGCCATGAATCATGTGGGGGTGTCGTCGTTGCTCATTTTGCCAAATAGTGATTTATTGGTGTAGGGGCTCGAATGGCGATGGTGGCGACTCCTTTATCATCGGAGTCGAAGTCGGAGTTTGAGTCCCACTCCTCGCCAATATGAGCGTGACCAGAATATTTCTACTTGTATGCCTTGATCTTGTCCTTCTTGAATGGCCCTTCTTTTCTTCTTTGTCTTTGCCCTTCTTTTAGTTAGGACAATCCGTTATGAAGTGGCCAACTTCGTCACACTCATAGCATGCCCTCTTGGAAGTTCTTCTTTTGGGCATACCTCTTTTATATTTGCTATATCCTCCCTTCCTCATGAATTTCTTGAATTTCCTCACAAAGAAAGCTATTTCTTTATCATCAGAGCTTTCATCTTCACTTGAACAAGACTCTTCAACTTGTTTGCTCTTGCTTGCCTTGAAAGCTATTTCTTTGTTCTTGGAAGTGGAGCTTTGCTTAGACAAGTTCTTCACCTAATTTGCTTCTTCTTCCATGAGCTCATGAGCAAGTATTCTCCCAAGAACATCACTTGGGGTGAGCCTTTTGTAATCTCTCCTTTCCCGGATGAGGGTGACCAAAGTTGGATTTCTTGGAGCGAAGGCTCTAACTAACCTTCTCACAACCATGTGGTCATCAAGTTCTTCACTACCAAGTCATCTAATCTTGTTCACAAACACCATCATCTGATCATACATGGCTTGTGGAGTCTCATCATCATCCATGACAAACCTTCCCAATTTGCCTTCAAGTAATTCAATCTTGGATTCTCTCACATTAGTTGTACCTTCATGAGACACTTGAAGTGTATCCTAAATTGATTTAGCCTCCTCAAACACATCCACCTTGTTGAACTCTTCAGGGCTTAAGGCACTAAGTAGGACACTTGTTGCTTGGGCATTTCTATGTATGGCTTGTTCTTGTTCGGGTGTAAGCTCCATGTCCTCGGCCAAAAAATCAAGACCTACACACATAATTTTCCAAATTCTCGGATGGAGCGGTATTAAATGCATCTTCATCTTGTGCCTCCAAGCGGCGTAGTGAGTACCATCAAAAAATGATACACGCCTTGAAGGCACGGAGATTAAGTTGTTAGAAAGGGAATTTAATTTGCTATAATCAAAATTAATTTCAACTCCATTTCTATCTTTGGAGCCACCGGCTGTTGAAGCATCTCCCGAATCCATTTGTCTTCTTGAACCACCACCCGAGGTTTCACCTTTAGGACTTCTCGGGCTTTTCTCTCCGAATGCCGACATCTCTAATTCCTCCAAACGGTTAAACCTTGTAGGAGGTTAGGCTCAAAACTCAGCAACGGAATAGACAGTGTCCGGAGACTCTGGCTCAATCCGGATACTCCTGGTTCCGGAGTATCCGAGTTCACCCGGATTATCCAGACTATACAGGAACTTGAAATCAAAGTAAGTTTAAGTGAATCTACTGAGGTCTACGAGTTACCACTGTATCTATAAGATGGATATATTCTTCTCAACAATAATCCTACACTCAAATACTCGCAAGCAACAATATTGAGGCAAATCCTCAAATAGCAATTTGAATGAACAACTTGCAAGAAATTAAATGGAGACAAGATTTGATTCGGAAGTTCGGCCACCTCACAAAGAAGTACCTACGTCTCCATTGAGATGCTCACAAAGAGCCGGGTCTTTTTCAACCCTATCCTCACCCAAGCGACCACAAAGATCGAGATAGGGTTCTTACTCAATTCGTGGGTGATACAAACTCCCTGTGGCACTCCACAATGATTGGGTGCTCTACGGGTGACCTCTTGCCGTCTAAAAACACAAAGCTTCAAAAGAAAAAGATTGCAAATCGCAGCTTGGCAAGAACTCAAAATGCTCAAAGATTTTTTTATTGCTCTCTTGCTCCAAATCTCACTCCCCAAACCAAACTCACAAATCTTAGCAAAGATTGGGCACTAGAGGGGTTTGGGAGGGCTATTGAATGCTCTAGAGTATGTATGCACTGGTGGTTCAGTAGCAATAAATGAGAGGGGGTGAATAGGTATTTATACTCTTTCCCCAAAAACTAGCCATTACTGTGCTATTCAGACAGACTCGGAGTATCCGGGTTCACCCGAAGTCTCCGAGTAGCACAGAAAACCACGCACCTAACCTGTCAGAACTAGCCGTTACACTGACTCGGAGTCTCCGGGTAACACTTGAGAAAAAATCAGCTAGAACATTAGTTCGGAGGATGCCCGGAAGATCCAGAAGCATCAGGACTCGGAGACTCCGGACCAACTCGAAGACTCCGGCTAAAAAACCTTGGCTAACCGAGAGCCTTTCTCGGAGTCTCACTCGGAGACTCCGGGACTTAACAGCATCCGGAGTATCCGGACTAACTCGAAGACTCCAGGCTTAAAATTAAAGTGAAACCGAGAGCTCTTCTCGGAGTCTCACTCGGAGGCTCCGGAACATTTTTCCGGTGTTCGTGAGTGATGATGTCTCTTAAAATTGGTTTTCACAAAATACTTTGAGCACTGAGACACTACCAAAACTACAAAAAGCATCCCTCTTTATAGTACGACATTCCTAAAACTCAAATTCAAAATAAAACTGAGTTGAACTCTACGAGTTTCTTCATGTCGTTTCTCCTTTCTTTTTTAGGGACATTGACTTCTTTTAACCTTTTTCAACGGGACTAAAACCTATTCATACACTTGATAAACTCAGTAGTCCCTTAATCGTTTGTCATCAATTAGCCAAAACCCACAAGGGGCCTAGATGCACTTTCACCCGTGCTCATGGTCTTCATGCCCTTGGGGCACTCGCGGAAGAAGAAGTTGAGCTGGCCGATGTAGGCGAACGCCTCGCCGGCGCCCGCAAGGAAGAACTGCGGGATGCACTGCATTTGTGTGAGCTCGTGCAGGTTGCCACTGAGGCAACGCGCCAAGGGCACGATGACGCGATCGTACACGGGGACGGTGAGAATGATGGAGCCGACGAAGAAGAGGAAAAGGGGGAGGGAGAAAGAGGAAAGGTAGAGATGATGGATGAGGTCCATCTGTCGGTGATACATAAGAGGAAATATAGAGAATGTGGTATTGAGAGTCTGTTGGAGAGTAAGGAGATTTAGAGAAAAAATATTATTAGGAATGTTCCATATATAAGAATATAGAGAGTGAATTTTAAAGAGTCTCTTGATATGCTCTACGGGTGCACAGGAGTTGTTTGGGGGGGGGGGGGGGGCAGTGGGATTAGATCGTCAGGTAGATGGTATTTCCTAGATTAACTGCAATAATTAGGTCATCCAGACTTTCCTAATTGATGGGATTAATTGAATATGTTTTTTATGGGGACAAATTAATCGGCAATCGATTGGGGGTTTCTAAATTAATTGTGATGACGTGCAACATCATTGGAGCAATGTAGGCTGTTTGATCCAGATGGGCGGATGGATAACCGAGATTGTTTGTATATCAAACTCTTGCTTTTTATAATAGAATTGATATAGATTAGGGCTCTGTTTCGGCTCCTTAACCGCTTCAAATGATATATTCCATTTCAGGAGTGTATACAAGTCAAGCAAGAAAGGACGTTTTGGTGATTGATGATGTTTCCGTAGTTGTAACAATCTGAATATGATTTAGTTTTGTTCTCAATTAATGAAATATCATGTTCAGCGTAGGTAGAAGTGAGAAAAAAAAAGGAAACTACATATCCTTCATAGCTAACATCTATTATAATATTATTTGAGGGTAAAAAGTAGACATCATGTTCACTCTAAGATCACGGTATTACCACATTAGTCAAAAAAAAAAAAAAAATCTAGACCACTCATTGTTAATAACATATAACGATCTAGATTAAACCAAAGATTTAATATTAAATATGATTAATAAATAATTAAATTCGAAATTAAAAAATATGAAAAATTAGCGGTTCGATTTTCATATGGTTTAGGAAGCAAAATATCTAAATAAAGAGTCCAAATAAAATAAAATAAATAATAATTCAAATTAAAGCTAGAATATAGAAAAGAATGATCCATATCAAATTTAGTCTTAAAAATCAAATACCTAAATAAAGAGTTCGAGTAAAATATAATTAATCAATAGCTAACACTACGTGAAAAATAGATAAGGGGACACTACATAAGTGACGAGTCGTAATATGACACAGCACTTATGATAAAAGTGACTGATCGTAGTTGTGATCCGTCACTAATAACAACTCATTAGTGATGGATTATCCTATGCGAGTAATTTGTGAAGGGTGAAAAATTGATCTGTCACTAATGACGACTCATCATTAACGTATCATCCTAAGCCAATCATTAGAGACTAGTCAAGTTTTGACTCGTCACTAATAACAATATTCACAAATATTTGGCTCAGTTTCGGTAGTAGGATAGTAGTGACCCGTCACTTATATACTCTATAGTCCTATATGACATAAATCTCGAGTTAAAATTATTAATTCTCCATTAGATTTGCTTTTCATATCTTGCTTGAAGTGAAATATCTTAAATTCAAAGTGAAATATTTTTTATTTTTATTTTATTTTTCTTTTATTTTTTCTCACTTTAGCAGCACTAGAATATGAATCATTGTATATTTCTGCTAAAGTTTGATGCAAAGGGTGGTGGCTATGGACACGAACGCGCGTTTGAAAACGATGCGAAAACCTTTAGGGACGAGAACTCAATCTTTTAGGCCATTTTTTGCCTCAAAAAATTCACCGAACCCAACAAAGTGGGAGAGAAATGGATGTAACTTTTTCTGTAGATGTTCGTAGAGTCAAAAAACGTCGAATTCAGAGTCTGTATACAAAAATTATGTTCGTTTTACCGAAGCTACTTCAGGTCACAGTTATGACCCGTCACTTATGAACTTTATTAGCTTTGACATGTGACTAATGACCTAATTGGCGACGGGTCTTTACCGTCACTTATGATTAGTAATCAATGATGCGTTTGGAGTGACGGGTACAGGATCCGTCATACCATGGCGGTTATCACCCATCATTTATAGTTATTTTTCACGTAGTGTAAACTTCATAATTAAAAATAATTAAAAAAATTCAAAATTTTTGTTAAGATAATATATTAAGAAGCACCATATAACTCAAGGTTATCGCATCAAGCATGCAGCAGATAAGGCACAACACGTAAATAAGACAAGCATATTCTGATTTTAGTTGGATTGTCTACGCCTGATGTATGATTTTGACAGTTAACCAAAATACATATGAATCAAACATATACAGGTATATAATTTGGTATAAGTTCGAAACATAAATAATTTTCTCTTTTACTAACATAATTTTTATCTCTTCTTCTAGTTTTATGTGTTTTGTAATTAAATTACACTTACCTCGTTAAAAAAAAGGCTAAAGAGACTAATTTTTAATAGAAGTTTATAATGACAAAATATTATAGTGAGGTTAGTCACGCTATTAGTATGTGCCATCTTGCTAGTTATTGATATTCTTTCAGAGAAATAATCTTGTCATTTCGCTCGTTGCATCCTCTCGTCTCTAAAGATTTTAGAGATTGACTTTACGGACGTAGCATCAGTGTGGACACTTCTCACTGGAAAATAATATGCCATCTCGTTTACACATCTTCGTGAAAAGGCATAAGTAGATGATTTAATTTCCTCGTTCCGTAGCGAGAATTCATATCTGACCCGCCTACTTTTTTTACTGTTTTAGAATGTCGTGACGAGATTTCTAATACTGTTGGCAAATAGGTTGGGCAGAGTTTTGGTAGCTGCTAGAAAGGTTAAAGTAATTTCAGGTAGAGATGGTCAAATGAACCATTCGGGTTGGTTCGGTACGGATCCGACTCGGCACGGCTACTGTAACAGGTCGTGCCATACCGGCCCACGTGTCTCCCCTCGGCCCATGGCACGGTCCGTCGGTCACCGTGTCGTGTCGGGCCGGTTCGGGTACGATTTTGGTCCGACGGGCACGGTCGGCTCGGCGGGCACGATGTCACGAGCGATCTGTTGGCACAGCCAGCCCAAAAATATATAAAAAATAGCTACAAAATTAAAAATATATATAGAAAATAGATAAAAATATAAAAAAATAGATTAAAAAAATAGCTACAAAATTAAAAATATAAAAAAAATAGAAAATAACCAGACATATGCGTGCCGGGCCGTGCCGCGCGCTCAGCCCAGGCACGGCCCATGGCCTCGTGTCGTGCCATCCCGGCCCATCTCGACTCGAACCGTGCCGTGCCTACAGTATCATACCTCGGACCGGTCCAGTAGGTACGGCCTATTTAGACATCTTTAATTTCAGAAATAAGGTCTGAATATAGTTTGTTGTGTTGTACTGCACTTTTTGCAAAAAGATGTAGTCATCCTTAAGGCTCATTAACTGAGAGGTGACGGAATTCGAAATACGGCTGTTGTCCGTATTCTGTTACTCGTCTCGTCCGACAACACATATTGTTGCTCGGTTAGGATCCAGAGTGATTCAAACGTAACAAACATGTATATCTCTAATACTCTATATAATATGAAGGGATCGGAGGAGGTGCTTGCGGCAAACTAGCCATTGTTATTTTCAGCTAGGTTGCTCGATTTGTGTAGAACAATGCCGTTTCAGACTCAATTAATAAACTATATGGCACTAGTCTTTGATTTCTTGGCACGCCGAATTCAAACCTCCAATTGCTCGATCTTTGCTTACCGTGTCCTTGACCCTTGACTAGACATATTAGCGCTACGTTTCATCACACCTTAACCGCCTCAAATGATATATTAATTCCATGTCATGTCACTACTATAAAAACACAGACGTCTTGCACATACAAACCTATACAATTGCTTGACCTTTGCAATTGATATACAGGTCAAACTAACCATCGGAATAGTATTTAATCTTGTCCTCAGTTAACGAAGTGCCGTGTTCAATGTGGCTGGAAGTACGTTCGCAAAAAAAAAAAAATGGTTTGAACTTTGAAGTATAAGAACGACAGGTTTTTCATATTATTTCAGAGAAATAGTCTGGCCATTTCCATAGCTGGTACCGATGGTATTTTATTCTGGTTTACTTGATGCAGGGGAAATTTCTCATTGGTGCTCGGATTGCAGTGCCTGCGTCACGCCATGCACGATGAGTACTGCAGCTGATGTGATGAGATTATGAGTGAAGGTAATTTACTAGTGACTGGGACTTTTGGGGTAACTTTTGTACATGCAAGCAGCCCTGAGAAACTTTGTATTCCCGCTTATTCTTAATATATGGAGCTCCTTGGCCTCAAATTAAAAAAGAGTCAATTTAAAAAGCACATAGCTTGAGCTAATGAAGGATTTAACATTGATGGCCTTCGGTTCTTAAAAAATTGAAAAAACGTTGATGGCCTTCACTGCACAAAACTAGGATGCATACGGGCCTTCTGCAGGCTCAGGTTGCTAGCATGGGCCTCCATCAATAACATAAGGTCTCTACTTCTTGGCCCATCAAGCCTACTTTGGAGTCTTTTTTCAAGCCATCATGAATCATGATGGTGCAGACTACAGACTACATGTAAAACTCGGTCACATACAGCCAAGATATGATGCACGCAAACATCTCTGTATTACTGAATCCCTGAATAATCAGTGGTTGAGTTGATTCAGTTCAGACTACATGATGAACAAGTGTAGTTTCTCTTTCTTTTTTATTTGTACCTCTAGAGATCGTTTCCTGATCTGAAATTTCTTTCCCTGTTTCATAAATCAATCTCCCACCTCCTTGATTTTCCCCAGAATTTTTCGTGGAGATTTGAACCGCCAAACAGGCGAGATGAAGTTATCGGTATTTCAAACATCGACCCTAGGTTTGTGTCAGACTCTGAAACTTGGTGTGGCGCCTTGCAATTGCATTCTCCATCTGTGGGATTTTTCTCAGATTTTCTCGTCAAGATTTGAGTGGGAAACTAATTCGTAACACGAGGTCGGTATTTGAAACTCCGACCTGCCCTGGGGTTCCGTCCCCCTCTGCTGACTGCAGTCACCAAAAATCAAAAACTAAGATTATTTTCAGTAGTTATCTTAAATTTTCATCCTCAAAAATACTATTACAGCATCCTCTATTACTATTACAACATCCTTTATTTTTTTTATCTCTAGCAGCTACCCTATTTTCTACCTTCTACTACTCTTTTCCTCCCTCCGGTCCCACTGTCAGCACCTTCTACTACAGTTCCGTACTCTCTCTCCGCAACACTGTAGCTGTATCACCGGATAGGTACTGCTGGAGACTAATTTTCAATACTACAGTACTTTACAGGTACTGTAGCACTAAGATAAATTCACTGCTAGAGTTGGACTAATACGGCTGTACCTGCATGACAGTAACAGGAATTCCACAGTAACACGAGCATTACAACACGCACGTCACGACAGTAGCTTAACTGTTACATGCTCGGATTTTGCACCAATAATGCTCGACTGTCCTGTTCTGAAAGTGGACCCCAAGCTTTATCCTGAAGCAACAGCTCTTTGTAGGTGCTATAGCCACCATTGCAGCAGTTTGTGCATGTCTTCTTCCGTTATCGGCTTCTCCAGACCAGCACAGGCTGAAAAAAGAAATAGGAAACCTACTCTCTGAACCTACTGAGGGGAATGGCATCGATTCCTATCTACATATCAAAATTCAGATCAATGTAATGTGCTAAAGGGAGTTCAGCTTTTAGTTCCTGAAACTGAATGTTGCGAAGGAGATTGTCCTGCACCCGTGGATTGGTCACGCCAAAAAGGGAATCATGGACACTAATCCGAGGACATTATAGCCCCCAATGGACTTCATCTAGTAGCTAGGAGTAGGGCATTGTAGTGCACATTCCATCTGCCTAATCACTTTGCCTGCACATGTTTGGTGGTGGTGAGTCTCGTACGCCTCCTACTGTTGCGAATTCAATCGCCAGCTCGGTTTTCATATGCCATTGCCATCCACCCAAGTGATCAGCTAGGCCGGATCGCCACTTTTTTGATCGGGATGCATGCGTAACCACCTCACATGCTGAAGAAGAAATCATGGACCGCTGTACTACAAGCCTACTGATCTCTACTGCAACCAAAGTCTTCTTGTCTAGAAGACTCGGAAAAAAGTTGAAGCAGGCTGCAGGCCTGCAGCTGTCCGACCGAGAAAGCACGTATTCTCGCGAGCCCGTGCAGGATGAGGCGGCGAGTTGAGAAGTTTTATGGCGACTTCGTCCGCTGAAGCTGGTGACGATCAGGATTCCGTGGAGTTAGTGCCGCCGTGCCGCAGCGCATGCACTGCTCGTAGGCTGCCGGAGGTTGGTAGGGGAGGGAACGCCGCTGACGAAGCAAAGTCACGAGTGGACAGTACACATTTGCTCAGTTTTTCACCGTTGTATTGAAAATGGAACAGTCAGCTCTAGAGGTATAGTGTTACTACAGTGTTACAGTATTAGCGTTACAGTTGATTCAACACAGTAGTTCGATGCAGCTACACTGTTTATCCGTGACGGAGCCGGTTCGGGGACGTGTGCGGCTGCGGGGCAGGCAC
This sequence comes from Phragmites australis, assembly GCF_958298935.1. Lineage (NCBI taxonomy): Eukaryota > Viridiplantae > Streptophyta > Magnoliopsida > Poales > Poaceae > Phragmites > Phragmites australis. The sequence continues at coordinate 5,366,983 of NC_084941.1, read as the reverse complement.
TTCAGTACTTGCGCGGCTGCGCCAGCCAGCGCGGAATTTTTATATTTTGATCTTTTTTAAATATATTATATCAATAGATTATAAAAAATAATTTTTAAAAATAGATCTTTCGCACGTCACTATAATATTTAACGTCGTGATTGAATAGCACAACGCCATATTACTGATCCTTTATTTTAGACTCGAAAGATTATATATGGTACCTACCAAGACATCAATTATCACGACGCCATAGTATTTAAAAATAACGTCATGGCACCATAAAACTAGTTTATTTTCAACATTATTTCCCCGTATGTCCATACATAGAAAAAGTTTTTATAACAGACCAATTTATAAAAATTCCACCTAGCCAGCCACTACTGTGTCTGTCTGTGCGAGATTGAGAAGAACTGGGCTCCTCTATAGCCTGTACTCTGTACAGAGATGCATGGCTGGTTAGTATTTGCACAGTGCTGTGATTTGTGACTTTTAAGGGAAAGCAAATCATGTTTGCATGATGCATCCACTGAACGAATAGTATATGGTGTGCACTGTGCATGGTACATGTGGCCGCAAAAAAATAATGAAAAAATATAAAAAAAGCATACTTAAAAAAAGAAATTTCAATATGGAGATGCGGGGTATCGATCCCCGTACCTCTCGCATGCTAAGCGAGCGCTCTACCATCTGAGCTACATCCCCAAGCTGAAGAATTAAGCATTTAACTCGTAATAATAGAAATAATCTCCTGCACGGTCCATGGCACGTGGGCCGGTTCGCCCCGGCAAGGTCACGTCCCCTTCACCCCACTCCCTCTCGGCCACCTTTGCATGCACTCCACCGATCGGTCAGGGCACTGCCATCTTGCTGCTGAGTGCCGACTGGATGGGGCACTGTTCGATCTATCGAAATCATGTACACGCGCGGGCCTAGGCAGCCCCTGCAGGCCCAGATCACCAGAGAGATCGGCGCTGACTGTTAGACTGTTTTTGGTTAGGCTTTTTGTCCAAGCAACTAAATGCTTAGTTGTTAAGCTGATTTTTGAAAAATTAGTTTCTGAGAAAATAAACTAAAAATTGAAAAATAAATTGAGATGATCTTTTCTGAAAAGCAAAAGCTGAAAAACAAACTAAAAAGCTAAAAAATTATTATAAAATCCACCTTAAGTCAAAAACCAAAAACCAGCTTTTTAACTCAAAAATTAAAAACATCAACTCAACTAAACAGGCCCTTAAACGGCTGCGCGTCGAAACGTACCCATCGCACCCAATAATATCATGCCTGATAATGTGTTTCATATGCTAGCTTCTTCCGTCGATGGATCGGCCGATGGAGGCGGAGCTGGAAGAAGGACCGCGCCCAGCTGAGAGGAACATGCATGGCAGATCGAAGGCCCCCGTCATGCCGATCGACGATCGATCCCCACCGATATGATCCATGCATGCAAGTAGGTAGAGGTAGCTAGAGCGTCTCGCCTGTCGGGCCCGTAAACTGAACGGTCCATCCAGTCCAGATCACCAGCTAGCTTCGTGTGGGAGCTTGTACTTAGTGCATCGATCGAGCAGCGCTCATCCCCCTTCCGTTTCTGATCACCTTTGCGTCAGACCATGGGCGTCTGCAGCCAGCCGGGGACGGATCCACATGGGTGCCGAGAGAGATTAAGCGTGTTTCTTTCAGATTGTCGTTAGCTTTTACTTCCGTTAAAAGTCAAGATAAACAGATTTACTGGAAAGTGATTTTTGAGGATGTTAAAAGGTTCTTTACGATGAAATGAATCAGAAGTTAAAGAAGCTAGATAAGAGTAATTTTTTTAAAAATAGTTTATTAAAAAGTAAAAAAATTATTGTAAAATCTAACAGCTAAAATCCAAACTTAGTTTTAAAAAACACAGCTTTTTCAAAAAAAACAGGAGAAAAATCGAAACATACATTAAATCCTCCCACCCAGGACGCGGGAGTCTCTCAAGTTCCTTCCCTCGTTTTTTAGTCACGTAAGAGAAAGAAAAGATGGAAGAGCTTCTTATTCGATGATCCTGATCTGCCACGACGTGTAGCCCTGCTCCATTTAGGTCGTGCGGGGCCAGGACCGCGGACTGAGATCCTCTGGCTACAGCCTTTTTTCATTAAGATGTCTGTCGCTACAGTAACCTATGGACAGTAGATTGTATTGCTGCAGTATGCTATAACACTGCTGCTACAGTAATTACTACAGTACTGCCGATTAATTAATACAGGTATCGGTAACTATTAACTCATTATACTGTTCACACAATAATTCTCTGTATTAATCACAATTAAAACAGAGAAACAGAGGATCCGGATCCCAGGACTGCATGCATACGCCAGTGGCCCGTCCCATCCCATCCCCACCCATCAACAGAACCCGGGCGCCACACCGGATCACCGCCGGGGCCCGGATGTCCGGATGCTTGCCACCGGTGCGTGTGCGTCGCCTCGCGTTTCGGCGGCAGTCTCGATGGGGGCCTCCTTTCGGGGCTGGGGAGATGCTGTGCAGGGGGCCGGGGCACTCATGTCATGTGCGTGGCATGCCGGGTGGTTAATGGTGATGGCCGGGTTAATGGTGATGGCCGCTGCACCTGCACGGACGCATCATGCACGAGTCCGCCCGGAGTCCAGACCGGGTGGGCCTGCACCTTTGTGACACATGCATGATCGTAATAAAGGTGCCACACATGATCACGTTAAATAATTGTTACTCCGGGTGCTGATTTTTTTTGGACGTTAATTAAGTGTCCAGTTACGTAAAAAATTGATGTAGCAAACAATTTAAATAGGGCAAAGAAGAGGTTTGTTTTTTAAAAGAAAATAGTTTTTTATAATCTTAAATGATTGTGAGATAATTAATTATTTTAGGAATCTCCTAATGTTCCAATATGACTGGTTTTAGATATTAATTAGGTGTTCACGAAAGCAAAAGGCTGATGTGGCCAGTTATTTAAAAAGGTGAGAGATGAAATTTGTTTTTTATGAAAAAAAAATAGATGTTTGAGCTATCCAAGACTTAAGATATTGCATTGGAGCGCTGCAGTTTCTTCGTTCTACTCCCCCCCCACACACACACACACATTTACTTTCTAAGATCAGAGGAGGAAAAGAATAAAGGTGTGGGTGATCCCCAGCTACTTTACTCCATAAGACTACTCCGAGTGTAAGGTATCATCCATATAAATGAGGTACACAATAGATCATACATGGGATAGAAAAACATTTACTGTGGATACTGCTTCGCTCCCACTGCAGTATCGAACGATATAGTAGGAATTGGATATCGAGCTAGGGTTGTATCTTCCACAAGATACTGCTATCTCATATCTCTTCTTTAATTGCTTAACACATCATAAAGAAATCATATATGACACCTTATTTATGTGTGTGATACCCTACACTGGAAGTAGTATTATGGAAGAAATTAGCTGATTGAGCTATCCAAGACATAAAACATTGCATTAGGGCGTTGCAGTTTCTTTCTTACGCTCTCCTCCTCCCCCCCCCCCCCAGCATATTTGATTATCTGCGCCCTTCATGACACAAGCAATACTCACTCTTTCTCTCCCCGTAAAGCAATACAGTTGACCACATGAACAAAATAATTGTTTTGATTATACTACATATAACTATTAATTGTCTTGAGAGATCTTAAAAAACAACATATAGATATCATACATTTGAAGTTTATTTCTTAATATCAATTTCTTACCATATATTGGAAGTTTATTTCTTAATACTAATTTATTACTCTCTCATCTAAGAAATAAAACATCCTAAATGGCCTTAGGAGACCTCAAGAAAGTAGCAGCATGTATTTATTGAAAGCTTGTTTCTTAGCAGTATGTGTTTTGATGTGTGATCAATAGGAGTTTGTTACTTTAATTAAAGAGATGGAGTGACACACATGTATTGGACCGTCAATAGTAAGTTTGGAAATTTCCGAAGTTTCAAACAAGCCCCAACGTTTTTTTTCTTGCGTTGCAAAAACTGGAGTGAGTATGTTGCCTATGATATATATATTTTTTTTTTATCGGATGGTGCCTATGATCTTGATCCAACATGAACGAAGAAGGTTGTTGTACTTCAGCATCAGCAAGACAGCAAGCCAGCAGACTCAACAGTGTTTCAGACGAAAGCAATGATTGATCACAGCAAAACTGGATCGGACCTTTCCCCTATAAGAAGGTAATTTGTCCTTTTCTTTTCTTGAGAAAGAAGGCAGCTTCGATTATTCATTCTTGGAATTGAGCAAGGAATTTTGGCTGGCACAATAGCTTTATGGTGACATGGATTGGCGAGATTGCAAGAACCTAGGTTAGCTTATCGTGAGGGGTTGTACTAGAATATTCTTTTCTAGGAACTCACAACAGCCATTAGCACATTTAGGGGTGGCGTATTCTTAATATCCCAGAATTCATCATCTTTTTATGAATCAGCAAGAAATCTTTTTTTTTTTTACAGTTTAAGCACAACCGCAGCAATTTGTTCACTTAGATTCAAGTAGAGGATATAAATTATATTTCAAGCTCGCTTCAGTTTGTCTCTACACGAGTAAGATTGTGCTGGTGTGGATGAGCTAATAGCTTGGTGAAAAGTCCTGTCGTAGATGCCCGATGAATTTTGTGGGAACCCTCGCACAAATAATATGTGCTTAGATTGATCGGACTCGGCTATATTATTATTTAGCTATCACTTATTTTAGAACAAAATATCGGCCACTTTTGTCAGGTCCCAGTGATTTGGACTTCTGGAGCCCTCGGCAGGCTCCAGCTTAGATATGGGATTTGTATATTAGGGCTCTGTTTGGTAAGATATTAGTTTTTAGTTTTACGTTAGATCTTAAATTTGTAGTTAAATGATTTAAATCTCTATTTTTTATTAAAATATAAATAAAATAGCTTATCTAAATACTTTTGTGTATCTATAGCTATAGCTTTAAATATTTCTAGAGCTAAAAATACTTTGCTCTAAGAATTATTGAAGTTGTAACCCTATCAAACATGCTTAAAATAAAATGATTTACGTGTCTATTTTTAATCTAAAATAAGAAAACAAGATGATTCACTTAAACATTCCTACCCATAACTCTAACTCTATTAATTTTTGAATCTGGAGCTCCGCCAAATATGGTTTTAATTCTGGAGCCCTACCCATAAGCTGGATGGGTAAGCTTATGTTTGCATGGGAGTAGATTAGTGTTCATTAATTTTGTATTAAGCAGCCTTCTAGTTTTTATGATGTCTTTCTTTCAATTACCCAAAGATATCCTAAAGAGACTCGATTGTATAAGGTTGAGGTTCTTCTGGCAAGTGGGATAATTATAAAAAGAAGTACAAACTTGTTGCCAACCCTGTGATCAAGGTGGATTAGGCATTACTAACCTAAAGATCAAAAATATTTCCCTTCTTAGTAAGTGATTTTTTAAATTACTAAATGAGGATGAGGTTTGATAATGTTTACTAAGGAATAAATACCTCGGTATCAAAACTCTCAACTAAATAGAAGGAAAGCCAGGAGACTCTTATTTCTTGTTTGAGTTGATGAAAGTTAAGGCTGAATTTTTAATTTGGGTTCTTTCCAAATACAAGATGGAAAACAAGCAAGATTTTGGAAAGACATATGGTTAGGTATAAAACCACTTAGTGAGCAATTCCCTTTTATGTATAATATAGTAAGGAGGAAGTAAGACACTGTTGCAAATGTAATGAGATCAATACCTTTAAATATTTTCTTTCAAGACTTATTGTTGGCGACTGATTAATCGTCTGGAATAGATTAGTGTCTAAAATAATACATGTTAACTTAACAAACGAAGATGGTATGCTTCGATGGGGCCTGCATGCCAATGGCCATTTTTCAGTACAATCCATGTATAACATGGATGATCCATAGACCCTTCTCCTCTCCGTCACATTGGCTTTAGATGCTTAAGCTACCACTCAAAATTAAGATTTTCTTATGGTATTTATCAAAAGGAGTCATTTTGATCAAAGATAATCTGGCTAAAAGAAAATAGAATGGAAACCTTAAATGCTACTTTTGTAACTAGATGAGAGTATTCAACACTTATTTTTTAAGTGCCACTTTGCTAAGCCGATTTGGCGAATTATTCATATTGTTCTTGGTATTACAACACCAAGGAACATGAATTATATTATATGGTGGTTGGTTACGTGACATGGTTCCTATTAAAAAGAAATTGATTCTGGTTAGGGTAGCTGCTCTATTTTGGATGATTTGGCTATACCTGTCGCAATGATATGATCTTTAATAAATTATCAACAAACTCTTTTTTACAGACATTCTTCAAGGGTACATATTAATTCAGATTTTTAAAGACTGTTACAAAAAGAGGATCAAAAGGAAGAGATCAGATTGGCTTGCCAGAATTTGGAGGTGGCGGCTATAAAACTTTTTGCCAAGAATATCTAGCGGTTCAGTCATAGGTTATATACCAGATAATATCATGTAATCTATCTAATTTATCCATCTCTTTTCGTTTCAATATCGACAATAGACTATGATGATGTAATAAAACAACAAAGTTTGGATGTATCCTACGATAAAAAGGCCAGAACATTATCCTTTTTCTAAAAATATGGTTTTAATTGTGAATTTGTGATCAACACGCATGCTATCAACAGGAATATATGTAGGAGGTCTGAAACTTTATCTGAATCAAATCGACGGATAAAAAAAGATATCTCTTCTCTAAAACAAAAGCCCTTCATAGGGAGCTCGTGAGAAAAGCGCACATACATAGCTAGGCACATGCCCAACGACGTACCACCAAGTAATAGATCGGGCGCAGACAAGGCTGCTTGATTTCTTATGACTTGTGCTGTGGTCGCTAGAAAAAAGCGCACGCTGTGCAGTAGTATTACACTCTGCACGCACGGTACTGAAAAAAAGGTTGGGGTCAACATGACAAATATTCGCCATTTGCAGGTGCAGGTAAATTAAACTATGAGCCGAGGTGCTTTTGAGCGATCACATTTCTTTTCGGATTATGATATCGTGGTCGATCTGAATAAAGCACACCACCTCGTGACTGAGTACTATGTATATTATTCTTAATTTTCATATATGGGGTATTATTTGCATAGAACATCCTTGTTGTCAGAATTGTGAATGTTATCTTGTACGGTTAGGAGCTTTGGGACGGACGCACCCAAAAAGAAAAGAAAATATAAATAAAAGCGTGCAACTAAAAATGGCACGTCCTTTTTGTATTGCCCGTGTTTTTCTATACAATGGTTTTTGCATAGTCACATTTGGGAATCACTTGATTCACTTTCGTATGGCGTTTTCGCCACCTTTTTTCAATATATTTTTCCTTTTTTTTTAGTTGTGGAGTTTGATGAAGCTGTGACCTTGTGGGCGACATTTTTGCCAGAAAAAAATCATCTGTAAAAATTTGCTGAGCTGGAAAATATTAACAGCGAGAATTTGCGTGCTGCTACCCACAAGCTTGTCAAGTTAACGAGGAATATTTCAAGTAATGAGGACTGTGGAGCAGTAGACCAAGTTAAGTTTATCCTGAATTTGTGTTGGCTTTTTGACTTCTCTCACTGTTAAATTTCTGACCATGATGGAGACAAGAGAAGCAAGCGCAAGTACGAAGCTATCTTTCAATTATCATAGTGGACCATTTCCATACCTCAATCCTAACTGCACAAGCCAACCAGATCTGAATCGAAGTATGCCGCAACATGAAAATGCAAAACATAACTTCAATTATTGATCCTCTCTATGACGAGCTGGCTATATGCTTTTGGGAAAAACATAATTACTTTCTGCATTTAGACATTAAAAGGTATGAGATCTACTGTGGTTACATATATATTTTCAGTGATCTAATTCAACACTAACACTAACTAATTCAGTATCAAATTCGGACTGATCTCTTATTGATCTATAAAAATAACTAATTTGCTGAGGGAATTGAAGGTATATTGACCTTTTTCATACCAACGTGATAAGAAATAAAATAGGGATCATCTCGAATTTACAAGACAACCGAGAAATTTAACAGCGTTATTGCTCACAGAAAAAAGAAAATACTACACACACCTAGCTTGTGTGTTCAATTTGAAAAAAAAAAAATCATCACTGGTTTAACAAAAGACAAGATTCTTTATTAATTCTAGTTATCCACATCAAACACCAAACCCCCTTGAACTATTCTAAAAAGAAAAAAAAAACCCTTAAACCAGAACAAAACCGACCATTTTGGACGATGCAAGCAGGCTGTGGATACAAACCCCCAATTTAAAATGGCTCGCAAGGAACCCAGCCATTGTGCTGCTGTCATGCGGCACGGATGGAGCCGTTCCCCCGTGCCAAACAACCAGCCTTCCCGTCCCTCCGATCGCCATCCAGCGGCTGCGATTCCCGTCCCTCCGATTCAAACAACAACCCAGCCAGAGGACGGTAGTATACTCAGAGCAATATTCGCGTGAGTTTCGGTGCGCGTGAGTTTCCGTTCGTGCCCCTGGTGCTAGTGGCAGCTGCTGAGAAAGCAGGGGCTGGCGCGTCATTTCGCTGGAGCCGTTAACTGTCCTCACGTGGCAGAGGGTGGCTACTGGTTAGTACACTCGCTTTGTTGTCACTCACAGAAATTCGTGTTGGCAGGCCCCACGTGTCAGTGGGAAACAGTACGTCCGTTGTGTGGCCTGTGAAAACGCCGTGCGTAATGACGGATCAGCCCCTTCATTGTTCTGTTATTAAATTATGGTGGTTATTACCAGCCCGTCGCCCCGTCCTCTCAACAAGTCTAATTACTAGAAACCATATCAATCTAATGAGCATTATACTTGGTACCTCCCTTTCCTAATAAGGACCAACCTATGACCCTTGCATGTGAGAGCTATATACGTCCTAAGTCCTACCAAAAAGGTTTGATGTTTAAAGGAGCAGAGCTAATTACGACTTACACTGTCTTTAAATGTCGATGGGAGTACTCATCCGAAACCATAGAAATTATTAAGTCAGAACTCCTTGATTTCAAATTGTTAGTGTTAGCACGAGCTCAGCTCGTGAATAACTTTCAATGCATTTTGTGGAACGAAAAACTAAAAATTTGCCAAAGCCAACCTAATCACTGCATTTGCATTTTTGTTGGTTCAAAAAAAAAAAACTCTTCTCAATTTTGTTGGTTTCGCAAAAAATATACTCTTTGCAATTTTGTAAACTCCGAGGGCCATCCTGCCATTTGCAGTGCCCGTTACGGCAGCACGCGCTCTGGCGTAGCCATTAGCACCGTTAGCCACCAGTTGTTCCTCACTCCTGCTGCTCCCACTCTGTTTTTTTTTTAATCTGACGAGGCGGTCGTCTTGCTCTAAAGGAAATTTATAAAATTCAATCATATTAAAAAGATTTTTTTAATATGCTACATATCCACTCAGTTGCATGTGACAATCACGTTCAGCATTAGAGACCGATTCAAAGCCTTCCCGAGAGCGAAGCAGGCTCCACCCACCGGCCACCGCTGCCCCATTTAAATTTGATTTAAACATTTTTAAAAGATCCACGCCCCACGAAATTCGCAGGCCACCTTAGGCCCTGTTCGGGAGCTTCTGGCAGCTTTTGCTTTTCAGAAAAGCTGAGAAGCTCTCTTAAACAGGCTGATTGCTGAGGAGCTTTTCTGAGAAGCAAAAGCTGGTTTCTGGTGAAATGAACTAAAAACTGAAAAGTTGGCTGAGGATAGTTTTTTTGAAAAACTGGTATGCCGAGAAGCTAAAAATTAAGTCCATAAATCAAACTGCTTATCTCAGAAATTATAAACAACTTTTCAGAAAAACAGCTTTTCAGAAAAAGTTCATAAACTCCAGCTCCCCAAACAAGGCCTTAATTCCATTATTAAATTATTACTCCCGAGCCAGCCACTGCGTCCTTCTCTCCTTCTCTCTTCCGGGCAGGCGACAGAGACAGGGAGGGAGAGAGGCGTACGCAAGGGCTGTGGAGGCGGGAGCCACGGCACGCGATTCGCATCCGGGAGGGGGTCGGGCTTGCTCCGCCTCGGTCGCCATTTGTATGTTGGCGTGGGCTGGTGGGCGGTCAGCGAGATCGGCTTTTTGTGTGTGTGTGTGATTTTTTGGCGGTTTTTGGGAGGTGTTTGCTGGGTGGGAGCGTGGATTGGCGTTGGGCGGAGGGGTTTGAGGGTGGATTTGAGGCCGTCGGGGCGGAGGTCCCGCGGGGAGCCCGGATTTTGGTTGTGAGGTGACTCCGGGCGCGCCGGCCGGCAATGGCGTCGGTGGAGGTGCGGTCCGTGCGGAAGTCGACGGCGCTGCGGGCGCGCGGGCCGAGCAAGCTGCAGCCCGCGCGGTCGATGCCGCTCGACTACAGGTACTCGTCCGCGGCGAACGGGACCGCCACCGGGCCGGCGGCGAACGGCGTCGGGCTCCGTCCTGCGAAGGCGGAGGAGGGGGAAGGGGAGGTGGTGGGGATTGAGGGGGACGTGGACTCGCCGTACAGCTCCAAGGCGGCGACGGCGGAGGAGGACGAGTCAGCGGAGAGAGGTGGAGGTGGCGACGAGGTGGACTCGGCGGCTGCGGCGACGCCGAGGCGGTTGTCGCCGACGGCAGCTGCGAGCCCCTCGCAAGGCGACTCCAGGTGGGGTGACACCAGCTCGTACGGCGCTAAAAAGGTGGGTTTTTCCCCTTTTATTTCTTATGCTTTTGAAACTTGAGGATTGTTGAGGTTACGAACTCAAACGTTGGGAAAATATTTTGGTGGAACCCATGAGAATGCGATGCTGATCTGCTGTAGGGGTAGTTTTCCAGTAATATGTGAAAACAAGCGCTAGGATGAGTATGAAGGTGTGTTTTATGCACTTTAGGTTGTTTTTGCATGGCATTTGCTAAGAAAGATACTAAGGGTGTCGGGAGTGTTTTGGTAATTTGATTTTGTTTTTTGAGATCAGAATGTGACTTCTGTAGTTATAGCCTTCTAGGTAGTTATTGCAATGCGATCCGTCATACACCTTGTCCCTAACAACCTCAAGTAGAATGTGACACGAAGAAATGATCTGTCTTCTATGTTGTGAGTAGGGGTACCTTCTGTTTGGTTTTTACTGCAAAACAACTTTTTTCTTTCTATCTCTCCGAGTTAGAAACTTTAGTGTCTCGTACTAGGATTTAATAAGAAACGCATGTTGTCAAAAAAAGATTTTAGTAAGAACACTTTGGTAACTATAAGAGAAGCACACAGTTGGTTATTCAGATTTCAGGCAGCCGATTGCTGCTCTATATATTTATGATTTTCCAACTGACTTTTACATCATACTTTTGATTCATGTGTTGATATTAAAGATTCACATGTTGATATTCTACATGAAACATTGCACCTAGTTATCATACTTTTACATCGACTGGCTTTTGGAATTATGAGTCTGAATGCTTGTGTTTTTTTAACAACCGGGACTACAATAGTACAATGTCAATTCAAATTCTACCCTTTCTGTGTTGCAGAAGCATAAAGTTTTTTGTCTGCTTCCAAATGGTGATTGGGCGTTATGTACTGTACTTACAACCTGTGGTGACGAGTCCGTACTAAAGATTTCCGAAGGGAAAGTAAGTACCTGATTTCTTAAGAGATACCATTATCACTTTGAAAGTATGATCATTTGACCCAATCTTCCAATTTTAAGGTACTGAGATTAAAAACAGAGAGCCTTCAACCTGCAAATCCTGAAATTCTTGATGGAGTGGATGATCTTATGCAGCTAAGTTATCTAAGTGAACCATCGGTACTGTACAATTTGCAGTGCAGATACTCCCAAGACATGATTTATGTGAGGATTGATCTTGACCTTGTCTTTTTTTCTTCTGGAGTTTAATGGCTTTCTTATTGATATTTATTATTGTATTGTAGACTAAAGCAGGTCCAGTTTTGGTGGCTGTCAACCCTTTCAAGAAAGTTTCACTATATGGCAATGAGTACATAGATGCATATAGGAATAAAACAATGGACAGTCCACACGTTTATGCAATAGCAGATTCAGCACTTCTTGAAATGAAAAGAGGTCAGTCCCCTAACGTTGATACATCAATCTTGTTTGTACAACTACATTTATACCTAACTAAGTGTTTTGTACATTTTCAGATGAAGTTAACCAGTCTATTATTATAAGGTGGGTGATTTTTTTTCCAGTGTGACGTTCTTAGTGTAATAAAGCCCTGGACTTGAGATAAATGATGGTAAAACAGAGTCAAGCCTTAGAAAATATTCATTTTTCAAGAATGTCACAGTTTCATTTATATTAGTTTTCCCATCAGCTGAACAGGATAAATAGTGACCCATCCATCCAAACGTAATCCTTCTATAGTGCTTTGCTACTTTTTATAGCGTTTTGCTACTACGCCAATTCTTTGGGGGAGTAAAATGAACTTCTTTCCTAAGTAAAATACGTTTGGATAGTACACCGACAAACAGGACCAACTGACAAAAGAGAAAACACAAATAACTAAGAACAGTACACCAAATAGTAGCAAAGCGCTATAAAAGGCTTACTAACAGAAAGTACTCGTTGCTACGATCGTGTGAGCGCAAGAATCGCCTAAAATGGAGCTCGTATGAAAAATCTATAAAGGTTTGAAGTTACCGGGGTCTTTTGTAAAAAGGCAGGGGCTATTTAGTAAAAATAGAAAAGGTCTAGGGGCTTATTAATAAAATTTTAGGGACTTATATGTAAATAAAATTTTAGGGACTTATATGTAAAAACAAGGGTTTTTTTTTGTGAAAATAGAAAAGTTTAGGGACCTAAATGCAAAATTACCTAATTAAAAATCAGAAAACCGTTGTTGAAACCGGCTAAGAGGGTAAAGTGATCCGGTATTGGAACTTTGGGGGAGTAAACTGAATGGTTTTATACTTTAGGGGGTTATCCGGACTACGCCGATTCTTTGGGGGATTAAAATGAACTTCTTCCTTTTACCTATGCCAGTTGCCTCATTGATGGAGAAAATCTTGTGTTGTTCATCTATTAAGGTCATACCGTAAGGATCCTATTGAGATGATCAAAACATGTGCTGTTATTTGGCTTACTAGAATCATGATTTGAGTGGTCTTCTGTCAGATAGAATAGGCACGGGAGTGCTGAAATCTCATGTAACACCAAATATACATTTTTTATGTGGTTGAAACATTTTACTTCAGTGAACAAGTCAAGTTTGTTCTTATGTTAGTTTTGCTGAGGCCATTTGAGAATTGATTCCATTTATACTCTAATAGCACCACGATTGATTATTCGAATAAATGATGCCATTTTTCTTTTTCTTTTTTGAAATAGTGGTGAAAGTGGAGCAGGAAAAACAGAAACCGCTAAAATTGCTATGCAGTATCTGGCTGCTCTTGGAGGTGGAAGTGGCATTGAATATGAAATTCTACAGACTAACCCAATACTCGAGGCTTTTGGCAATGCAAAGACATTAAGAAACGATAATTCAAGTCGTTTTGTAAGTTTTATTCTTATGTGTATCTCTATACTGCAGTTCAGAACGAAGTTCCACTAATCCTGATTCTCGATTGCAGGGAAAGCTTATCGAAATTCATTTCAGTACCACTGGAAGAATATGTGGTGCCATGATTCAAACATGTATGCAGAATCTACTGAGTCCTCTTTTCTATATTGTTAGCATTTTCTGGTTTCATGTTAAATTTCTAACTATGGTTGATGAAATTTTTTGATTATCTTGCTTCTCGGACAGTTCTACTTGAGAAGGTAACTTCCGATCTTATGGTTATCCTTACAAAAACGACAATTATACTATTTCATAATAAATAGTCTAATATGCCTTTTTTCACTATGGCAGTCCAGAGTTGTACAATGTGCGGTAGGTGAGCGATCCTACCATATATTTTATCAGCTATGTGCTGGTGCACCCACATCTCTTAGAGGTACATGATCTATTCATTTATTATGACCCAATTAAGATGATGACATCTGATTATATCCTTTCAGAAGTTCCAACTTGTTCTATATTAGAGTGGGCTATTATTTGTTTGGCTCAGTTTCCAGCAGATATTTGACACCTTAATAATTCCTAATGACAATTCCGTGTTCCTTGTGATGTTGCTCCTCTCATTTCCTCTGCCTAGTTCTTGATTTAATCATATAATTTTCTTTGTAATGTTTTTGATACAGAGAAGTTGAATTTGAAAAAGGTGGATGAGTACAAATATCTTAAGCAGAGCTGTTGCTATTCAATTGCTGGTGTGGATGATGCCCAAATGTTTCGAACTGTGACGGTATAATGATTTTTTATACCTCATTCTATGAAACATGCCCTTTCTTACATTAACTGGTTAAGCTAATTCCACAGAAGCTTTTCCATACCTGTGTCTGTTCTTTACTACTATCACCTTTGCTGACTTATCCTTTTTTAGGAAGCTATGGACATCGTCCATATCAGCAAAGAGGACCAAGAGAATGTTTTTGCAATGGTCTCTGCTGTTCTATGGCTGGGAGATGTCTCATTCACAGTAATCGATAATGAAAATCATGTTGAAATCATTGTAGATGAAGGTAAAATAAAACATTCGATCTTAATAATTTATTGGTCTCTGCTATTGACTGTTCTTTTAACAGCCTGAATGTTTGTTCTGCTCCTCATTGTACTGATTGTAGCTGGCTTTCTGGGCCTTTTCTTGACCTTAATGCAATGCCTTCGGGGTGTCTCTCCCCTTGGGTCGAGTTTTTTTTTTTTTAAATTTTGTTGGCTACCATTTTCTCATCTTCATTTCAGCAAATTTGATTTAGTTGCTGTGTTTATCACATTACAATGGCAACAAGATTTTGTATAGTACATCATTAGTACCTTTTAATGTTGATTGATTTCTGGTCTACCTTGTTTTGTTTGCGGTTTTGGAATCCTGAAGTTTGAAGGTGCTCCTTTCCACAAACCTTAATCATATGCTTTACCATGTGAAATAACGTTATTTTACTTGTGTCCCTAGAAGTGTGAGTAGAAATGCCTGCAGTCCCCTAGAAAGTTAAGAATTTGGGGAAATGGCTAGTGCATGTAACTTAGCTTCGTACTTCAGTCTAGAGCTATGAGGTCCTGATTATGTTTAAAAGGTATCCTGATTATTTGTTGGCAAACTAGTATGTTATGAAGAAGACCTACCTAGATTATTTGCAAGGATTAGAGTCCATGTGTGTGTTTGGCCAGGTTGAGCCTCAACATGGAATTGTTTGTTAGGAGTAGCAACTTGTTTTCCCTGGAGACCCTGGGCTAGTATATATACAGATGTACAAACGACAATATGCAAAGAATCCCTTATAGTCTGGGGATATTACACAGAGCAATATATGTCTAACACCCCCTTAAACTCATGAGGGGGTCAACCACACTGAGTTTGGAGAGATAGAACCTATGCTGAACTATACTCTGTGCCTTCGTAAGGAATCAACCAACTGAGGCTCGGAAGGAATATACTAAATAGCAATCACCTCATCCCGTACCTGTGTCCGTGTGTAAGAAGCATCAACACCAATAGCAACCTAGCTCTGATACACATGTACAGACAACACTATGCAAAGAACCCCTTATAGTCTGGGGATATTACACATAGCAATATATATCTAACACTGTTGACATATGATAGAAATTGTCTTTCTTCCTTCGACATCATTAGATTTGCTGTGACAGAGTGCATCAAACTCAACTCTTGTTTTCAAGGAGCCTGCCTCATGCAATTTTGAAAAATTGAATACAAATTAGGAATTCGTATAACTGGTAGGTACTACTTTTCCTATTTAGAAATTAAAAAAAAACTTGACCACAGTGAGAGAGATGTCCCCTTGGCATTGTTCTAAATGTAGGGGAGTGCCGAACTCTGGTTAGCTAGGAAACTCGCTGAAACCAGTTCTCAGGGAGGTACCCACGCGACCTGCGAGCACCCGGGTTCGAGCCTGGGTGGGCGGCCCCTCAACTGGAGGCTCTACCAACCGAGGTATCGCTCGGTTCTCTTCTATTTAGGAATAGATATTGACAGAAAGGTGTCCTGCTATTGCAGCTTCAAAAACGGTTGCAGAACTTCTTGGTTGCAGTACTGAAGATCTCGATTTGGCTTTGTCAAAGCGCCATATGAAAGTTAATAACGAAAACATTGTCCAGAAACTTACCCTTTCACAGGTTAGTTGTTTCTCAACTAAAGGCAAGGTAACAACCATAGTTATGAAAGTACTAATGAATTTGCATATCTTATTAATATTTCAGGCAACTGACACAAGAGATGCACTGGCCAAATCAGTCTATGCCAGTTTGTTTGAGTGGCTTGTAGAACAAATTAATAAGTCTCTCTCAGTTGGCAAACGTCGAACTGGGAGATCAATCAGTATTCTTGATATCTACGGCTTTGAATCATTTGATGTAATGTACTTCCTTTTGACCTAAGGTCATCACATATTAATTTGCATATGGTTATTTATGACACTATTAAATTTGCAGAAGAACAGTTTTGAACAGTTCTGCATTAATTTTGCTAATGAGAGGTTACAGCAACATTTCAATCGTCATCTGTTTAAGCTTGAGCAAGAGGTGAGTTACTAATGTTTAATTTGCAGGATCTATGTTGCCAAGTTGCAATTGTTTTACTCAATTAGTTAATATGAGCAGCTAATACTTTTTAGAATAATGATTCTATTATTCTGTTATGGACTTTATGATTCTTAAAATATCTTTGTTTCTTTGTTTTTACTTCCATCCCATTAGCGTTGCTTACTGATTCATGGTTCTAGAATTCTTGTGACAATTATAATGATGAACAGTACTGATATCGCAAACTCATTATTCTTCCCTTTTTTATTTTCCCCCCTTTTTGTCTTTGAAATAAAAGTATCAAATGTACTTCTAGAATCTGCTATTCTCTAGTTATTTTTGTTATCTAACTGGAAAGTGGTGAACTTGAAATTGTTATTCTATCATGCCATGATTTTTTTTCCTGTCGAACATTTCTCTGAAAAAGTTTTGTTTTCTGTGAACAGGAATATGTTGAGGATGGCATTGACTGGGCAAAGGTTGAGTTTGAGGACAATCAAGATTGTTTGAATCTCTTTGAGAAAGTATGAGCTACTACATTATTTTCACTGCTTGTCACTTGCTAACAATTATATTAATCTACGGAAATGCTGTAAATTTATTATGTAGCAATTCTTGTTCTCGAAAAAATATGCAGCAATACTGCCTTAAGAAAAGTAAAACGTTCTACTTCACAATAAGAAAGCTGAGTGCTACTACCTTCTAGGATGCCTATACATTATTGGTGAGGAGAAAACAGGTCTATTTCCTTGACCATGTCTGCTTTTGTTTTTTTTCTGGAAAGTATGGTAGTGTCAGAAGACAACATTATTGCACCTACAATCTTCCCATATTGTTTACAAAGTAAAGATTTTTTTGTTTAAAATAATACTAGTCAAAATGAAAATTTCTGGTAAGAATGTGTCCGAAGGGCTCAAAATTAAGTCTACGAATTTCAGAGTATACCATTATGCAGATATTTTCATTGTTAGAGATAAATTGGTTCTACAGAGCTTTGTCAAAACTTTGTTGGGTTGAGCCCTTCATAGGCCTGAACAATATTACAAGTAAATGGAGTTACTGGTTTATCAAATCATGATGATAACTAGCATTAGGAAAGCAAGGCTGTAACTGGCTTAAAGCCACTGGATCCTGGGTTTCTCATACACAGAGGAGACTGGGTTAACATTCAGTGGGTTCTGGTTACTTTGATAACACTTAGACAATGCATACTGTTTGTGGCACTTTTATATAATTTCATTTACACACTTTTCTGTTATCATCTGAAAACTTGGTAAATGAAGTCTTAATGTTCTCTATGCTTCGTATATCTCACAAAATTTGACCTGAAACCATGTAGTCATACATATGTTCTTGCTATCTAACATTCTTACTTAATACAGAAACCACTGGGATTATTGTCTCTGCTGGATGAGGAATCTACTTTCCCCAATGCCACAGATCTTACGTTTGCAAACAAGCTTAAGCAACATCTAAACACAAATTCTTGCTTCAGAGGAGAAAGAGGCAAGGTGTTCGCCGTCCGTCATTACGCAGGAGAGGTTCGAAGTTGCTATATATTCCCTGTTCTTTTTGACAGTAAACAGTAGGAGATCCTACGGAAAATATATTATATATAATATGTACTTTATTCCATTTATGTTTTACCATGCGTCAACTTTAGTTCTGATTCTTGATAATCAGGTGGCTTATGATACTTCGGGTTTTCTGGAGAAGAATAGAGATTTATTGCACATGGACTCGATTCAGCTCCTTGCCAAATGCAAATCTTCTCTTCCACAAATGTTTGCATCTAAGATGCTAGCTCAATCAGATAGTTCTATATCTGTTCCATATAGATCTAGTGCTGCCGATTCACAAAAGTTAAGTGTTGCTATGAAGTTTAAGGTACAGATTTTTATGCCCCCAAATAACCACTTTGCTAGATCTTGAATGAATCAGAACGTTTTTATTGACCGTGTGTGTGCAATTTTTGTAGGCACAATTGTTCCAGCTTATGCAAAGACTGGAAAGTACAACACCACATTTTATACGCTGCATTAAACCAAATAATCTACAACTTCCCGCAATTTACGAGCAAGGACTTGTTCTTCAGCAACTCAAATGCTGTGGGGTTCTTGAGGTTGTCCGGATTTCAAGATCTGGATATCCAACTAGAATGACTCATCAGAAGTTTGCTCGGCGGTAAATTGGATCCCTTAACAGCTGCATTAAACTTCTGCCAACTTCTTTTTTTTTTAAAGTTAATACTTAATTTTATCAGGTATGGCTTTCTTCTTGAGGATGCTGCATCTCAAGACCCGCTTAGTGTTTCAGTTGCAATTCTTCATCAGTTCAACATTTTACCTGAGATGTATCAAGTTGGCTACACAAAGTTGTTCTTCCGAACTGGACAGGTCAGTGGTTTTATCTATTTGTTTTCCTGGTAATGACTACATTAAAAAGTAAAGCTGTTAGCTTCATTACATCTTTACAAACTATGTATTGCCCTGGATTTCTTATCTATATATGTATGCATTACTCTTTTTGTTAAGCATTTAGTGAAAATAATCCTGTGTTACTGTGTTTTTCAATTTTGAAAACTGAAGATTGGCAAACTTGAAGATACTCGGAATCATACTCTGCATGGTATTTTAAGGGTCCAAAGCTGTTTCAGAGGGCATCAAGCCCGTCACCATGCGAGAGAGCGAATAAGAGGAGTTTTGGCTCTTCAATCATGTACTTCTTCCAAACTACTGCATCTATGTATTTTAAGTTTTTTTTTCTTGTTGCATATTTTCCTCTTAGGTTTCTTGTATGGACTGGACTCCTTAACTTGCAGTCATTCGTGGTGAGAACGCAAGAAAAATTTATTCGTCTCTGTCGAGGAAACATAGGGCAGCAACTATTTTGCAGAGAAATGTAAGATGCTGGCTTGCAAGAAGGTATTTCACAAAGGTCCGGAAGGCCTCTGTGATAATACAAGCTGGTACAAAGATTTTCGATCCTCTCCTTTTATAAAAGTTCATTGAAGGGACGTGGTATTCTGAGACACTGTTGCTGTTTCTTCTTATATTCTTAATATGTAGGTATTCGTGGGAACCTTGTTCGAAGATGTGACGGCAATATTGATCTAATAAACGTGTTTAGAGAGTTTGAATCGAAGCAGGTATGATAAATGTTTGCCTTATACTGTGTCGTTGACACGTTATATTCATGAATAGTGTCTTCCTAGGAAACCTGAAATACCCGGTACTGTTGCTCTTGATTCGTTTCATATAATTCAAAATGGTATGAAATTTTACATTGTTAAAATTCTTTCAGGAGGCAGAGGGTGACCAAATTTTGATTAAGGCATCAGTCCTGGCTGAGTTACAAAGACGGATACTAAAAGCTGAGGCCACAGTTCGAGAAAAGGATGAAGATAATGAGATGCTTCATCAGCGGCTTCAGCAATACGAAAACCGGTGGTTAGAGTACGAGCAGAAAATGAAAGCTATGGAGGAAATGTGGCAGAAACAAATGCGGTCATTGCAATCTAGCCTTTCTGTAGCGAAGAAGAGCCTTGCTTTGGATGAGACACCTAGGATGTCTGACTCATCAGTGGATCAGAGCTGGGAGAGCAATGGGAATCATGTTGGCAGTGGGTCTCAGCTGGTTCCAGGTACCATTGGGCGGGAAATGAACGCTGGTCTGAGTGTCATCGGCCGCCTAGCAGAAGAATTCGAGCAGCGGAGCCAGGTCTTTGCTGATGACGCAAAGTTCTTGGTTGAGGTCAAGTCTGGGCAGGCGGACACCAGCCTGAACCCAGACATGGAACTCCGGAGGCTGAAGCAAAACTTCGACTCTTGGAAGAAGGACTTTGGTGTCCGCATAAGGGAGACGAAGGTGATCCTGAACAAGCTCGGAAACAGCAACGAGTCGTCACCCAACTCTGTGAAGCGGAAATGGTGGGGCAGGCTGAACACGTCCAAGTTTTCGTGAATTTATGTATTGATGTCATGTAGACGCGCCAGTATTTTACATGCCGGCACATGGTTAGCGACCTAGAGTTTTATTCTACGTGTGTTGTGAAGTCCAGTGTGTTGGACTGATTTGTGATCTGTGGAGGGTGACTTGTATATTTCTTCCACGAGGGCTTCTTTCAGAGGTCAAGGACCACTGAGTTGTGATGTAATTACTTGCTAAAATAGTTGTTGAAGGGGAAGATTGTGAGATGGCTCACTGCTCTGCTATTCTAGTAGATTAATAGATTTCTATCTGGCATAGTGTAACCTATCTGGCATATTGTTTTATCGCAGTGGCTATCTTCTTGAACTCGTTACTTGTTGCATAGAGCCTTTTTTCTGTTGTTTTGACTGCATTGGCTGATCCAATCTATTGACATTCCCACCGAGGAGATAGCTACTTGCTATATAATGCTTTATGCTATACTCTTCTCTTCATGAAAGCAAATTTAGTTCAAGTTGTGAAAGGGTGATGTACGCATTGATGAGAAAAGCTTTACCATGGATATTTAGAGATACGAGAAATACTGATGTTACTAGCAATGCTTTAAGTAGTAGTGTAGTACCAATGATGGTGCGAATGATGGGTTTTGACCATGCTCTCGAATCTGGGTTGTAAGACATGATCACTTTTACTGATGTACTAGTGATGTGGGTTGTAAGTAAAGGAGGATGGACATCAGTTCTGAATTTCTACTTTTTGGGAGCTACAGTCTTGTTTTGGTCGGGTGTAAATTGCATAAACAATGGTATATGCATGTTTGATAGTGGTTCCAGATTATCTTGCAAATGTTTCGGTTCCCCTTTCTTCCTAGAAACGTTTTTCTGATAAATCATAATCATTTTGTGCAATCGTTTGGCTAGTTGGATAAATTATAATTCCCGAAAGAGGATGATAACTGTAAATGAAAAAGAAGTGATTCAGAAATAGGAGAAACCACATTGTGTCCCTTTCCCCCGCAGCGTAAAAAAGAGAAATAATTCTCCCGTTTCGAATTCAAATCACTTGCCAAAAGCATCGTTTAACATGAATTCCACTTATTCTGATCAGAATTCAAAACATTTTTGGTATCCAAACGAACCTTAGCTTAACCACATATGGCCATACCCACCAACTTTTCAATTATCCAATATTAGAGATGCAAGCGAACAGCTTACCAGCCCGTATAAGAGCTCATATGTTACTTCATTTTTCACCCACTAATAAAAAAGTGAATGCAAAAATACAACTACAAGTGTAGTTAAGCGGGTCTCAAAACCCGCAAGCCCGCCTTGCTTACATACCTATCCAATAGGCAAAGGTGATACAGATGGGCATGGGGAGGGTGCGTGGTGGGGAAGAACCAAACCGTACGAAGGATGGCTGCAGATGGGAATGGCTGCGATCGATATGATGCTGCAACAGAGAATGAGGGTCAGGAGGAGATTACACCTTAATCTGTAGGGCGCGCGGTGTACGTGTTAAGCTGCATTACACCTTAATCTGCAGGGCACGCCGGCGAGACCTGACCTGCAAGCTACCTCACGCGCCTCGGCCTTGGTCTGCCTCGTTAATCTCTTCTCGATCCCTGTGTGTGTGCATGCAGGCGCCCAGTGTTGTTGCAGCGTGGAAGAAATTAACCAAAGCCAACCAAAGCGAAGTAACGCAGACCTCATCTCACCGCAGGAGCGGATCAGAAATTGAGCGGGGGTCCGGTAACTATAGTAATATTGGAGCTACAGTAAAAAAAACGTCCACAGTCCTTTAAACCAATAAAAATGAGTGGGAGCCGTGCCCCCGCTCCTATAGAGCTGGGTCCACCCTTGTCTCACCAGCTGCATGCTTTCGATTGAAAACTGACCGCAAAATCCCTTAGAATAAAACGAAAGGGACATGGTGGTGATCGTTTTGGACCCTCCCTCACCATGGGCAACAAATCGCCTCCTCCCACAAAACAAGTTATCCTATCCCATCTTAAAAACAAATTGCCCATTCTAAAACAAGGGTGAATATCTTTGAAAAGGTAGCATTAGATCAATGTAATTTTAAAGATTAATGTTAATATAGTTAATATAACTAATATTATTTGCTAGTATACAGATCGGATGCTATGTGATAAATTTGATGTTATAAACACATTAAAGGGATGAACATTAAGGTCATGCGAGAGTAACACGAAGATATAAGAGCGTATTGTTAAGATAAGGGATAATGATATTAATAACATCATTTGTATAGGTATGATTTTTTTACCGTACTGAAATGAAGAGTTTGAGTTTAGTAGTTTAATTTAGCATTTTAAGTTAGTTATCTAGTAAGTAATATACATTAGGATTGCTAACTTTAATAGATTGGAGGAAGACTAAAAACATCAAGAAAAAAAACCACGTACATCGGGTGGTGAGTCTCGTATCGTGATGCCTGTACGTGTTTACGTCGATACACGGGAGTCGATCAAGATTTCGTCTGCGAACGTCGATCGTGTCAACCGTTGCGGAACAAATTCTTGTCGTGCTCCTGTCCCGGACCGTGCAGCCGTTCACCGTGCGTGGGTCGGATTATTGGGGTCCGGGTGCGCTTTTCGGCCTGGCTCGATCCGCGCTGGAGCTGGGCTCCGGAAACCGTCGAGCGGGCCAGGCCACAGGTCTGGTCGAGAAGCCGTGCGTATCTAACAAAAAATAGACACACGGGGCCGCCTGTCAGAAACTCAGAGACCGTACAACAAGTAGAAATTTCGAAAAAAAATCGGGTGTCCCAGCGTCTACTTATATAAAATAAGTGTTGGTTTCCGGCGTCACATATTCTCACTACTTTCCTCATAAATAATAAAAATATTAAATATTAAATAATTTATCTATTTTTTATCTACTCGTCCTTTAACCTCTGTATCTCATTATCGATTGCAGATATAAAATATATTTTATTAATAAAAATAAATAAATTAATTAAAAAAATTAATAGATAATCTTCTATTTTTTAAATCTTATATAAAATCAAACTACACTAACGCTCCTGATATTCGACAGTACTCTTATAACTACACATTAAATTTATACTTAATATTATTATATTTAATATTTATGTTTTTGTTTTAACCAGCATGTTGACGCGAAAATTCGTAAAAATCTTGCACGCGGGAGTTAACTGCTAAAATCCAGTCGTCGGGAAAGCTCCGACCCCACCAATCATGGGAAAGCTCCGGGGCCAGCACTCGCGCCCGCCGGACGCCGCCGCCACCCTCCGCCTCGCCGCGCTCCTCCAGTCGTGCGGCCGCGCCGGGAGCCTCCGCCGCGGCCGCGCCCTCCACGCGCGCCTCGTGCTCTCCGGCGCGGCCGCCGCGTCCACCTTCCTCGCCAACCACCTCATCACCATGTACTCCCACTGCGCCGACGCCGGCTCCGCGGTACGCGTGTTCGGCGCCGTGCCCCGCCCCAACCTTGTCTCCTGGACGACGCTCGTCTCGGGCCTCACACAGAACTCCATGCACCGCGACGCGCTCTCCGCCTTCTCCGCCATGCGCCGCGCGGGACTCGCGCCCACGCAGTTCGCGCTCTCCAGCGCCGCGCGCGCCGCGGCCGCCCTGGCCGCCCTGTGCCCCGGCGCGCAGCTCCACTGCGTCGGCGTAAGGCTCGGATTCGACACCGAGCTCTTCGTCGCGAGCAACCTCGCGGACATGTACTCCAAGTGCGGGCACCTGGGTGAAGCTTGCAGGGTGTTTGACCAAATGCCGCACAAGGATGCTGTCACCTGGACTGCCATGATCGATGGTTATGCGAAGAACGGGAGCCTCTATACAGCTGTTCTGGCTTTCCGGGATATGAAACGCGAGGGACTGGTTGGAGCTGACCAGCATGTGTTCTGCAGTGCATTGAGCGCATCAGGAGGGCTCAAGGATGGAAGGCTTGGCCGAAGCATCCATTGTTGTGTGATGAAGGCGGGATTTGAACTGGAAACTGTTGTGAGGAATACACTATCCGACATGTATGCTAAGTCTGAGGATGTGGAGAATGCCTCTCGTGTAGTGAAGATTGACCCTGGAGGTTGGAATGTTGTGTCAGGCACCTCGCTGATCGACGGTTACATTGAGGCCGAACGTGTTGAGGAGGCTCTTGGAATGTATATTGAGCTGCGAAGGCAAGGTGTTGAGCCCAACGAGTTCACATTCTCGAGCATGATCAAGGGTTGTGCCATGCAAGCTCTGCTCGAACAAGGTGCTCAGCTGCATGCTCAAGTGATCAAGACAAGTTTGATTGGTGACTCGTTTGTTGGTTCCACCCTTGTGGATATGTATGGAAAATGCGGCCTGATAAATTTGTCCATTCAGTTATTTAATGAGATTGGACACCACACTGAGATTGCCTGGAATGCGGTAATCAATGTATATGCACAACACGGTCATGGTAGGGAAGCAATCCAAGCTTTTGATAGGATGAACTCAAGTGGTATCAGGCCAAATCACATTACATTTGTCAGCCTGCTGACAGCATGCAGTCATGCTGGATTAGTGAAGGAAGGACTAAAATATTTTTACTCCATGAAGGATGTCCATGGTATAGAGCCTAAAGAAGAGCACTATTCCTGTATCATTGATATGTATGGTCGAGCTGGAAGACTAAACGAAGCAGAGCAATTCATAAGCGAGATGCCTGTCAAGCCCAATGCGTATGGTTGGTGCTCCTTGCTTGGAGCTTGCCGGATGCGAGGAAACAAGGAGCTGGGTGAGATTGCTGCGCAAAATCTTATGAAGCTTGAGCCAGATAACACCGGTATTCATGTATCCCTTTCTGGGATATACGCATCCTTGGGCCAATGGGAGGATGTGAAGGCAGTCAGGAAATTGATGAGGGATAGCAGGATTAAGAAGCTGCCTGGTTTTAGCTGGGTCGATGCTAACAAGAAAACGCATGTGTTTGGATCCGAGGATTGGTCACACCCACAGCAGGAGCAGATATATGAAAAACTCGAGCAACTTTCTGAGAGGATAAAGGAGGAAGGTTATGTCCCAGATACAAGCTCCTTGTCACTTAACCTAGAAGATAGTGCAAAGGAGAGGCTTCTGCGCTATCACAGCGAGAGGATTGCTGTAGCTTTTGCTTTGATAAGCATGCCAGCTACAAAACCGATAATTGTTAAGAAGAATTTGAGGATCTGTGTAGACTGCCACTCTGCATTGAAGTTCATTTCTAAGGTAGAAAGCAGGGATATCATTGTTAGAGATAATTCCAGGTTCCACCATTTTGTGAAAGGGAGGTGTTCCTGTGGAGATTACTGGTGAAGTGGTGATTAACTGACTCTCCTTTTTTGTTTGGGGCATTTGCAAATACTTCCCTGATTTTTTATTTTTTGCAAGGATACCACTCGAATGACCACCTGATTTTGTGAAAGGGAGGTGTTCCTGTGGAGATTACTGGTGAAGTGGTGATTAACTCTGACTCTCCTTTTTTGTTTGGGGCATTTGCAAATACTTCTCTGATTTTTTATTTTTTGCAAAGATGCCACTCGAATGACAGTTTTAATGGTATTTTTGTAATTTTCTAGTGGCAAGCTTACAGTAACACAAGAGTAGTGGTTTCTTTGCAATTGTCCCTTTTTGGTTTCCTTTCTGATTTTTGGCATTAGAAAAGATACAGATGGCAATCTTAAATTGCTTCCAGCTGACTATTTTACAACACAGCTGACTTAAATTGCTTCGAGCTGAATAATACCTGTGTCCAAATTTTTTTGCTGAATCGCACATCCCGAATCCGAGTCGGATTCTGACACCCGTGTCGGATTCCGAGTTGTATGTTGTGTGTCCAAATTTTCTTTGCCGAATCATACACCTGAATCCAAATCGGATTCCGACACCTATATCCGTGTTCAAGTAACACTGCTCTCTCAGATTTTGCCTCTGGCTTTCATCAACACTATCCTTGCTAAGTTTATTTGTAGGGTCAATTTTGACCTGTCAAAATATTTACTGGGTTCAATTAGTGAAAATTATACATGGTTTAGCTTAAATAGCAACAAGCATGTTTTGCAAAAAAGGTTATCCCTGCAGGGCCACAGCTTCTTACTGCATCCACTATTGCCCTGGCCGATGCCCTTCATCATCTGCGAGAACTAGCTATAGTTTTATGCAAGCTTCCTTTCCTCTTAAGAAATGATTCCTTCTCCCGCCCCTTAAAATAAGGAGAGGGAACCCAAGGATTAAGAAGTGGCTTTCTTTGATAGAATAAGGTAGTATAGCTAAGTCAGCAGTTTCTCCCGCAGAGTCATTATCTAATGAGTCAGCGCTATGGTGCAGAGTCATCATCTGATCATCAGGATCATAAATAGGCAACATTGCTATGATTTATAACTTCAGAGAAGTGATTCTAGGGGCTTGGTTATGGAAGCATCATAATGATTGTGTCTTCAATGGTTCGACAGAGTGTCCAAAAAATCTTTTGCCAAGCTGGAGACGAAGCCTGGCTTTGGTGTGACGCGGGGGCTAAAGTGTTGTTGCAACTCACCGTGAGTTGATCTTGGTGCAGTTGTCATCATGATCATTTGTTTCAGTTCGTGGCAAGTTTTGTAACCTTACTTAAGCGGGTTTGTTTGTTTGGGTGTACTTGAACCTTTTTTTCTCCTTTAATGCAATGATACGTAACTCTGCTACGTGACAGAAACATGGTCTTCAAATGCAATACTACTGCACCTTGGACTTTGTCCATATCACTAAAATTTCTATATAACTTAGTTAAATAGAAAAAGGAACTATTGGGAACTTCCAAGTCATATAAGACCTATCTGATGTGTAAAGTAGCTTGATTATTTTCTAACCGGGATTTGATCAACACGTGGTTACCTCTTCTTTCCACGTTATGTGTCAAGTGTCATCCATGTAGATCTAAATTTATGACCATGTGCCACCAACTCTAGGAAGCCAGCTTGTGTGTCATTTGATCACTTTTCATGCAGACAATACCGTATTAGCCTATTAGGCATTTGCAGGAGGTTTTTAACCTATGAGAACTAAAGGCTACCAGTTATTTAGTTCCTATATGCACTAGTTTAATATACAGTTCCTATGCAACCTTGTGGCAGCAACAATTAACTACAATGTGGAAAGCACGTTCTGTTGATTATCTCCTAAGTCCTGACTCCTTACATGATACTACTAATACTCCCGATTTCCTTCCCCTATTGTCAACATTTATGGCTCTTCAGTTTTAATTAGCTTATGCCTCGGATTGCAACTGTCTATCATTTTTAATGCTCAATACCCTTTAGTCTTCTGAAACAAAAAACATTACCACCCCTCACACATCAGTGTTACCTAAAAGAGTCAATTCCCTGTATGTCATTGGAACCTATACTTTTCCCTTATGAGCCATCCAAAATCTAAGTTTCCCTTCTCTGCCACTGGATTAAATTTGCCATCCCTTCTATACCACTTCTGTCAGTTGGCTGTTTTCCTGCTGTGAAGTCATGGCTGAAAAGACGTTTATGCCCCTCTTGATGGGAAGAACCAAATTTTGGATAGTTCCCTTTCGTGCCATTGCTCTCGGGGAAATGCATACATGAATATGGATGAATAAGTACTCTAGGACATATATGTGTGAGATAAAATAATAACAAATTGAACTTTGAATCACCACACACATACATGAATATGGATGAATACACACATACATGTTGATGTCATTGGTTCAAACAGACCAAGCAAAAGCAAAATGACAAGGTTTAGGGTAGCATCATTTGTACATGGAATTCTCAACTTCTTTATAGGGTCCAAGCAAAATGACCACATGTTCCCACCATTGGTTCACACAGACCAAGCAAAATAACAACAGGTGCACTTCATACATATTACAGACTGTACAAAATAACTTAAATGAAATGCCTAGCTAGACATTCAGTCTAGAAGTCTTCTTTTGCTTATAGTACCCATTGTAGGGCTTTGAGGTGTCACCGAAACATGCTTCTTCTTTGCCTTTGCCTTCCCTTTAGCCTTTTTCTTCTCTATAAGATTGGAGGAGGCAGATGGTGTCGTAGTTTCACATGAAGCTGGCAAAGGGTTCTCAATGGAAAGTTCCTCATGTTGGGTTGGGATGAGGATCCCCTGGTAAGTCACGTGACGTCAACGTCAGGGGATCCGGATCCGTTGGGTTGAGCCACTTCCTGACATGCACATGCATTATATACTTGAGAAAATATTGAACATGTGCAAAATGTTATTTGATGCATTGAACATTTACCTGACAGAATGTCCATAACCCAAGTTATTTGTGCATCCTTGGTTGTGTTACAAATTCCTTTACCTTACAGGAGGGTACTGATTCACAATATCATCGACAAATTCCTTGAAATTGCAGATATCAAAATCTACTACCTTGGTGAAGCTAAAGTAAGTAAATTTCTTCCTACATTTTTTAGGGTTGCCAATGAGCCTGATTTTAAGCAAGCAACTTGTTTTAGGGTCCATCCTGTTAATGAACACGCAATCAAAACCTACTAGCCATCCTACATGAGACCTCGAGAACCAAAAAATTCAACATAGAAAGAGACTACTTACCCCGCAAGAAGCCAAGAACGGCTAGGGCTTGCCTTTAATCCGGTTGGTGTCCGCCTCAATCCATCCTTCCTGGTCTGCCGCTGCTCATGCCGCCAAATGCACTCCCTCTTTGCTCTAGCCTGTGCTCCTCTCTCGATGACTCAGTCCCAATCGCACGCTTTGCTGGCCTGAGGATGCATCTCACACCGCTCCTGATGCTGTCACCCAATCACGCTCCGCCCCCCCCCCCTTAGGCCATGCCTAACCGTTTCCCTTCGGAGACCAAAATCCCGTCGTGAAGGGATTTTTGTTCCTTTCAGTGCTCCAACGGTTTCCCTTCACGACGGGATTTCCAGAATCATTCCCTTCAGGACGGGATTCTCTTTCCTTTCCCTTCGCGATTCCGCTTGAAGGGAAGCTGTTGGAGATGAGAGAAAATAAAGGGAATGAGAACGGGGAAGGAAATCGGAAAGGGGACGAAATGAAGGGAATATGGTTGGGGATGGTCTGATCTAGGGATTTGATTTGGGATCGGTCGGGTGACTGGGTGAGGAGATGTGCGGGTGGTCAGCCGGTGGGGTTTGAATGGAGGGGCAAAATGGGCATTAAAACGAATATATGACAAGATTCCATGCTAAAACGTTGAGGCTTTCTGACGGGAGTAACGGGAGTGACATAGAAGGGATAGCGAATGTGATTTAGTGGCAGAGAAGGGAAACTTATATTTTGGATGGCTCATAAGGGAAGATCATTGTTTTCAATGGCATAAAAGGATTTCTCTCTACCTAAAATGGCATCAGAAATAAGAAAAACACAGAGGAAATAAAAATAAAATCAAGATGTGCATATGACATGGTAATCCACTTTGACATGCACATGGTTCATAGACTGATTTTGTGTCCAATTTTTTTTTTTAAGGAAGTTCACATTGGAATATCGCATAGGTAGTCTCACCTGGATCTGTCATTTCCTTGAATTAGAAAAACTGTAACATATATATTCCTTTCATCACAAAACTGTAGGCAAGACCTTAAGTTCAACATACTCCCTGTCCGGTTTAACTTGGTTCAGATGAACGTTTCTTTTGAGAACTGAACCACTCTAAGATTATAACCTCTTGGGTAAAAAAAGGTATTTGAGCATATCACATCATTCAAGTACCTCATTGAAAAACTTTGCTTTTCTTTCATTGTGATTGATCAATTCTATCTGTTCAATGTACTATACCATATCAACATGGTATGCAGTATGTTTCAGATTACAGAACTACGCGTATCATCTCAACTCCGAAATTACATGCTGAAGATATTTGAATGACTTCTCGTAGCTGATAAAACCCATAAACCAAAAATCAAAGCCATCAACAGTGACTACATCAATATATTTCTCATCAGGATTGTATAAATTTTCTCGCACAGCAGCACTCTTTATCCTCTTTGAGGGGATCAACACCTGCAGAAAGTACAAATTTCATTAGCTTTAACCTCAAGTGTATGGCCAAAAATCGTTGGACCATATTTTCTATCTGATAAATTTCAGCTACATTATATTGAGAAGGAGATTTTGCTTCAATTACCTTGTAGGGCACCCTTCGGCTGCCTCCTTTGGGAGATGCTAAATTCAAGGGCCTATCACTATGGAAAGCAATCTTCTCAGTTGAGATGAAAAGCATTCCAGCTACTGGACCAGCTGTGGTTGAAAGATAACACTGGAAAGCCTTCAATAGCTTCTCATCTTTCTCGACAACAAAGTATTCCTTGAAGACTTTATCAATGCTACCAGCTTGGAGAACCTTCGCACCAAAGCTTAATTTCCCCTTGATAGTTTCTGAAATTTTTGGTCCCAGAGTTACTGCAAGGAAAAAAAAATGTATTGGTGATGAGAATTTTGAACTGATTAACATAGCACAAATTTCATCTGCAAAAAAGGACAAAGGTTGAATTCTCACAGTGTTCTTTGAACCCTTGCACATAGCAATCTGTTTTCTGGCTCAGCTTGTTCATCCGTTGAATGAAGGAACTCTTCTTATCTGTACCATGCAAAGGATACCAAATCAGTATTGACATACAAAGTATAGTTGTTCTAAAGAGAGAAATGAGAAAGAAGGGTGTGAGATTATTACTCTTCTTAGAAATCAAGGACGAACAGGAAGGTTTTCCTTGTGTTTTCTCATCGGCATATGCAAACGAAGCCAAAGGAATTCCAACAACATGCTTCTGGGCGAAACTCTCCATTGTTTGGAGAAGCTCTGTTTGCTATTCTGCTTGTGTAGTGGGAGTCTCTTTGCCTATGAGAAGTTGGTGCCTGCTCCAAGTCTGAGCCATATGTGGGTTTTTATAAGGTGAAGCTACCTGAAAGGCAACTTTATTCCAAGGAACAATGTGGTGTAACTGAATCAGCACTTTATGCTGCACACTCACCGTCGCCTCATCAGGATCAAAAGCAAGGCATACTTTCTGGAGCTTTCAACCCAGCTAATGAGGTACCGATGCTTTCCTTTCCTATTGCACTTTCTATTGCTTACCATAAAGTGTTGATGAGGCAGTTGATGACATGCTTATAGTTAGCTTTAGAAAGTGCTGATGATGAGCATGTAGGTTTCGCTACTTATAATGAACTCTAAATAGTTTGTGGCACGTAGTGCATAACTGATTCCTTTTCCCATTTCAGGAATTGGATTCGTGGAGAATGGAGAGGAAAGTAAAATAAACACGTGGTTGGTTCAAAGCAAACTACCGGTATACATTTGGTTCCGGTACATGTCTCCCTTTCACGAATGTTTGAGTCACGTTTTTGTGAAGAATGTTGTTAGGAATCTCGACCAATCTAGAAAATTGTGCACATGGCAAGTCTACATAGCAAGATCAATGGTCTGGTGAAGATGTGGATTTGATGAATCTGATGCTAACTATGGAACAGAATAGTAACAGAAAAAAAATGATGCTTTGCGCTGTGTACCCACCGTCACGTGTTCGCGTAATTAGGTTCAGAATCAAACAATACTTACTGACACAGGGGGAAGGAAATGTACAAATGTTTTAATCTTCAGTTCTCATAATGCGTTAATTATACTTTTTCAATTTTATATGGCCTTGTTCATCCCTTCTTTTTTGTTTTCATGGGGAAGGCCTTGTTCATCCTTGATGTGAGAAGTTGACTATCCGGCATTTTGGCTGCTTCATAACGGCAATAACGCCATGCTTGTCTTGTTAGCTCTAGAGTTTCTTTCAATTAGAGCTTGAAATTGTTTGGAGTAGTTTACTATACCTTAACGCTACATTGTTGATCAGAGCAAAAACAAAAGAATACTATTCTGCTGAACCTTTCGGCTTAAGATCTTTTTAGTTGTGGCTCCACAAGTCCATGTTGGTAGTGTGCTTTTCACTTGTACCTGGGCCCCAACGTTGTGCTTAGCATCATTCAGAATCTTAAAAATACACTGAAAAACATTTGTTCAGCCAGATTCATGGTTCAAGAACATGGTGGCCCAGGTGATGGGCTCGGACTTGTGTATGTTGTTGAATGAGACTAATCTGATGTGTAAAACTGCTCGCTTTCTGCTAATCTGAACTTAATTTAAGGATATATCATAACCATCCTTTGTCCCCATTTTTCATGCCAGATGTTGACCTGACATACGTGGAACTTATGCAGAACCCCGTCAGAAAGGTGATCTTGGTCAACAAAGCCATTTGGTATTAGCTGTCCTGTGATTTTTCAAGTTTAGTTTTAATATTGATGGTTGAGTCAATCCCTTGGGTTAGTGGGGGTGATTATATTCCCTACCCACGAGGGATCAGATCATAGATTTGTTCAGAATCTTTTTCCAGTGGTACGTAACATACTCGTCGATAGTGAGATACCTGTGGTGACTTCATCTATCTTTAAGCTTCGCATCTTTAGTGTTCAGTAGTCGTTGTGTGAGTACGTGTATACGGTGGTGTGAATGTGTGCTTGCGTCTACGAGTTGTTTCGATGCTTTAAAAAAATGAGGTTATGATACAGGCCTGCACTTTGCCGCTTTTGGTCTGACGTGTGGCAAACCCATTGTCGATGAATATTTGCCAAGACCCACCAGGCATTTCTAAAAGGAAAAAAGAGCAACCTCTTGTCAAAAAGAAGCGATGTTTAGGTGTGCCGTCAAACTTTTCATTCTTCTGCATTCCATTCATCCATGGGTCAAATGAACGCGAGCATCCAGTGATGTTTAGGAGAAAGAGCAACCTCTAGTAAAGAACAAGTGACATCAGACATCTCAAAAAGTAGAATATGAGCCAGTGTTTGCAGTACTGTCCTGATTCCAGATCCAAGCATCATAATTGGTTGAGTCTGCAGTGAAGTGCACTTGCATGTAACATTGTTTCATCCTTCAGTTTGTTCACCGACTAGAGGGCATCTTTCCTATCTTGATCAGAATCGGTCACGTATATAATATGGTCACCAGGCAAACTCCTTAATCCTCAGTTTCTGTAATTGCCGAGACATAGTTCCTCGGTTTCATTCTTTTTGGCTGAAGTGCGATGTGAGGACGCTGTAATTTGGTTCAGAACATTCAACCGCCCTGATAACATGCAGCCGTGTCAGCCGGTACCGTACGATTCTTATCGAGTGGCCCAGGGGTGGTCGTTATTCCGAACGTTGTTTCTAACTTGTAAAACCATCTCTAACGATTTTCTATCAGTGCCTAGAATCTCTTCACGAAAGGATTTTCGTTTTCTTCAGCGTTTCAATAATTTTTTTCACAGTTTCCGTCACGAAGTGATTTTCAAGGTGATTCCCTTCAAGACGGGATTATCCAGTGGCGGACCTAGCTAAAAATTATAGGTAGGGCAGAATCATACGGAAAATTTAACCAATAAAAATTAAATCGTATACACATATCATATTTAAATCGAAGCAACATCAAAATAGAGTATAAATGGTATAGAAGAAGAATCAAGATGGTACCTCTTGTATACAAGTAGTCGAGTAAACAACGATTCTTAAACCATATAAATCAACATACATCAAAAGATATAGTACAAACCTGTCAAATTCAAAAATTATTCAATTAGTGAGTGATAATTAAGTGATCATATATTGCAAAAATGTAGATAATATTACGAGAAGACATACCACTCATAAAACACTAAGAATGTCTAGGTCTTTTAGGAGGTTTAGGTAAGCTCATTTTTTGATCTTTCATAACTTGAAATGTCTTCTTAATTTTATCCGAATCAAGTCCTCTAAAAATATTCTTCTCAATGTAGCACAAAATCAAATCATTGAGCCACTCATCGGATATCCTATTACGTAAATCTGTCTTGATTATATTCATAGCCGAGAAAGATCTTTCAACCGATGCCGTTGCCACTGGAAGGAGCAATGCTAACTCTATGATGCGATAGACTAGAGGAAAAGCAAGATGTTTTTCAGTTTCTATCAATTTCATGGCTAAGCTTCCAAGATCATGACAAGCTTTGAAATCATCAACTCTTCGCACGTGAAGAATGAAGGTCTCAAGTTGATCCCTTATAAGCGAACGCTCAACAATTGAGAAATCATGATCATAGATCTCCGTCAGACGAACAATCTTATCAACATCAAACTTAGAGAATGAGTCTCTTGGATGAAGACAGGATAAGAAAACAAGTAACTCTGATGATACCTCATTAAAGCGATGATCCATCTCCGTGATAATAGCATCAAGAGCAGCAAAGAAAGTATCAACACGATAATGATGCTCTTGAGTTATCAAGTCTCCATCAAGCCTTGAGCGACCCCATCTTGGTATGGGCTTGTTCATATTTGGTAGCGGAATCTTTTTGGCAACACAAAAAGATTTGACTTCTTTAAATAATGGCTCCCAACCTTCATTTCGCAAGGTGACCAAACGTGTCTTGACATCAACTAGTAATGACATAGACTGAACAATATTTTGATCCTTTCTTTGTAGTAAGAGAGACAACTCATTTGTAATGCGAAGAACTTGCAACATCAATTTCATATTTAAAACAAAGGAAAAGCTCTCCATTTTGCGTACCAAACCAGCTGCTCGACCAGGATTACGCTCATCCTCATGAATCATGGACAACACTCTGACCACAGAATCCTACATTGCCCTCGAAGTTTAGCAACAGATAAACCATAGTCAGCAAGCATCTCAAGCAAAGCTTTCTTTAATGCATTTGATGTTGTATCCTCCACATATTTGAGACCCAAAAACCTTTCCACAACCATTCCTTTATTGTTCACGAACCTACAAGACACATGATGCAATTAGGTGACTAACTTGTTGCAAGACCCAGATAATTTATAGAATACATAAATAAATAATAACTAACCTCACAATCACAACCATCTGCTCTGCTATTGAGATATCACGAGATTCATCAATTAGAACTGAGAAATATTTATCACCAATCTCTTCCTTTATCACTTCCCTAATCTCTATCGCAAAACTTTCAGTAAGATCCTTTTGAATCTTGTGAGAAGTCATTTGGGCATTTAATGGACACAACTCCTCAAATGCAACCTTTACACTCTCATTCCTCTTTTTGTACCACTCAAGCATCTCTAAGAAATTCCCTCTATTTAAGGAGGAGGGAGATTCATCATGTCCACGAAATGGATGACCTTGCGCAATGAGAAAGCTTGCAACATCTAAAGAAGCTGTCAGACGAACTTCATATTTCATTTCAGCATCAACACTATTAGTCTCAACCCTATGTGTGATACTTGCCCTTCGATTCTTAAAATCTTCACATGCTGTCCTTGCTCTATTATGACAACTAGTTGGCCCACCAATAGGAAGAGGAAGTCCATGATAAGTATTCTTCCAATTCCTATACCCTGCTTTGGTGAAAACATCATGACCAAATTGTTGCTCTAAGGGCCCCTGCTTAAAAAGAAAGCAATAGAAACAATATGTTGCATCCTTTGCCACACTGTACTCTAGCCAATCATTTTGCCTTAACCAACTTTCTAAAAATACCCTACTATCACATAACTTGCGAGGAAAATCATGGCCAAAAGGTTGTGTCGGGCCCTTCAACAAATAAGCCCTCTTAACATCATCTCTAATGTTTGGATGAAATCCCTCAATAGGAATCGGCAATGGCGGGCTGGCGGCGACGGCAAAGCCGGCAAGCCGCGAAGGCGGAACCACCCGCAGCGGCGCAGGCGCGCAGCCGAACCGCCCAGACGCCGGTAGCCCCAGACCGCCCCAGCCCCCAGATCCGCCGATGAGGAGTCGAGGAGGCGCACGGGCGCACGGCACGGCTTCGGCAATCGGCAGTTTGGTGGGCTCCCTCTCCCTGAGCGGTGGCGCACCGCGCACAGCACTGCCAGCGGCCAGGACGCCAGGTAGGGTGCTCGGCTGCTCGCTCTGCCCTCTCTCCGTGTCCGCGTGGGCGTGGGGAATGGCTGCAGCCCGCAGGAACAGGCCAGGCGAGCCTGCGAGGTGAGAGGAGCGTTTAATTCGATTTGGACTTGTGTCCTGTGGGCCGAAGTGCCGAATGGATTATGGAGTTGGAACTAGCCGGCCCAAATTGATTCGATCCCCTTCAACCTTCATCTTCTTCCTCCGGCAGCCTACGTGACAGCCAACCGAAGAACCGAAGAGGTAGGGCGGTGGCCCTATCATGCCCTATAGGTCGGTCCGCCTCTGGGATTATCTTTACTTTCCCTTCACGAATTCCTTCGAAAAAAAACTATTGAAGATGAGAAAATATAAAGTGAATGAGAACGGAAAGGAGAATCGAGAAGGGAACAAAATAAAAGAAATATAGTTGAAGATAGTCTAATGGCTCGCCGTGCCTCGCCGGAGCGCCGCCACATTCCGGCTGTCTCCTGCGTTCTTTCCTTTCCTTCCTCCGACATGAGGGCGCGAGGCCTCCAGCCCTCCAGCGCCAGAGGCGAACTGAACGTGCGCGGGCTTCCGGCTCCGGGATCGAGCAGCACGTCCTACGTCGCGGAGGGGCGCGGGGACCTTGTGAGCCGGCCGGCCGTCGCCAGCGCGCTCGGCGGGTGAGTCCTCGCCTGGCAGTGCCCACAGCGAAACGTGCACGCACGGAGCGACGTTGCGGGGAGGAGGAGTGCGCGTGCTGCGAACCTTGTCTCGGGCCTGCGAGCGAATGCAGGCAGACAGCCCACAGGCCTACGGTTACTTGCGCCCGGTGTGTTGCAACAAGCGCGCACGATTCAGAATGGACGAAGCGAAGATTGCAGCAAAACTGCCGTGCTCCTAGTAGACTGGAGTAGACGGCTTGCGAGTCAATTCATGATCACAACGCATCTATTTTGTTTCAGTTAAGAAGATATTTTTTCTCGAGAATGTATCTAACCAAATCTTTAATCCGGATCATTGACTGCTATACCAATTAAATCTTTAATCCGGATCATTGACTGCTATATTAGTGCTGCTTTTCTCGTTCGCTAGTTGCAGTAAATCAGTCTGCGCCAATTGTCGTTTTGCTCCCAAGATGTGTGGCCAAAGGTCCCTTGCATGGCTGGGCATCACGAAGACACGAACATGTCACGGCTTTTCCTCGTGCATCACTAATTTTGGTGGGACAAGAACACCTAAAGAACTTTGGTGCCACGTTATAGCTAGCAGTTAGCTATAACTGTTGGAGGTGCCTTTGATGGCGAGAGAGCCTACCTCAGCCATGTCACAGTGCCACACGGACAGCATGACCTATTTTTTTCGAAAAAGGGAAACTTTATTAACTTTTGCGCTAACAGCATGACCCATGGTCGCCTCTGATTTAGGTCATATCGCTGAATCAGTTACGCAAGTCACCTTGGCTAGGGCCATGTCGAAGGAACAATCTATTATTTATCACTGAATAAATATCTGTTCTACGATATATCATTAATGTGTCAATAATATATGGGTTATTCAGTAGTAAATAGTAGAATCTCCTCATGTTGAACCAGAGAGAATGGAGGGCCTCGTGATTAATCTAACCTTGCCCAAATAAAAAAAAACGCGGAGCGGTGAAACCAACCATGAATATTGAAGTGAATTCTGTTGTACAATGACATCCAAGGCTAGTATGGTCACTACAAGAAATTCGAGCATATACGACAAAAATAGTTGTGATAAAATATGAAAATATCACAAAATGGGGGTTATTTGTGATGATTTAAGAAATTTCATCATGAGTCCGCAGTGAGATAGTTTCGTCAGGTGTGTCTATAATAAACTATTATCATCGTCATCAAATGTTCACTGTTTTGTGATATTACTATATGTCATCGTCACAAAAAAAAAAGTTAGGCAATGCTTAGTATACCTCAATGACGAAATCTGTTTTGTCACAAAATATTAGGCCCACCCACATTGCCTCTTTTTTTTTGTGAATTCTCCAAACTCGTCCCCAAATTTGAACCCAACACTCCAAACCCTAACCCTCACCTCCGCGATGTCGGCCACCATCACAGCCCTGACCCCTCCGACGACCACCCCGATGGCGCCCCCACCATCCTCTGCGGCAGCCATTACCTCGAAGGCTGTAGTGTCCCTAGATCCAGCCGCCCTCGGCCCTGTCTTCTCGCAACACCC
The DNA here is from genome assembly GCF_958298935.1 of Phragmites australis. Classification (NCBI taxonomy): domain Eukaryota; kingdom Viridiplantae; phylum Streptophyta; class Magnoliopsida; order Poales; family Poaceae; genus Phragmites; species Phragmites australis. The sequence goes on along the minus strand of NC_084941.1, from coordinate 5,328,418 downwards.
CTGGACATCGGCGAAGCCATCCACCCGCCCCTGCGCGGCTGGCATGGGGCTATGGCTGCAGGGGCGTGGGCGTGGTGTTGCGGTGGTGATCGTTGCAGCTTGTCAGCTACTGTGACAAAAGCACTGCCATATACAACACCTGCATCCACTAGGCGCCATCCCCAACCCCTCCACCCACACCGTCGTCACCATGCTCACGATCTTGCCACCGCTCGCGGAGGACTCATCACGTGCTCGGCCATTGCTTCGTCGTCCCCTCCCCCGAGAACCTAGATATCCTCCCCTACCCTTTCTCTCTTCTCGATGCGTGTTCCTTGTAATCTCTCGCGTTGTCCATTGCCCCATCCACAATGCGCCAACCACAATGCGCGAGCCTAACGGTTTCACGGTGTGGTTCGGCCCGCCCTACCCACCGAGCTCTAGCCCGCCGCAGAGGCTCCCCAAGAAAGCATGCAGTGCCACCTCCTTCTTCGCCGACAGCACCTGCTTCATGGCCACGGTGCTTCGAGCTCCCGAGCCTCCTCGCCGCCGTGCTGTCACCCACGTGGCCTACCTGCAGGCCTTCCAGAAGTTGTCCTCACCGCATGAGAAGAATGTCACGGTCTAGCACGTCAACATGGCCACCGTCCTCTACCAACACTACCAGAAGAGCATGTCCAAGGCCATGTGGTTCATGTTACTTGAGCTCTGGTGACACTGATAAAGTTATGCTGCTTGAACTTTGATGCTTAATTATGCATGTAGAACCATGCCAAATAAATACATAATTAAATTAAATTATGCTTGTGTATCTGTTAATGTATACCTAGATGTATAATTGCATGTAGTGTCATATCACTCATTTAGCAGGTAAACACTTTGTCGGAAGGAGTGATAGGCATTTTCTTGTTAACAACACCCATCACATTTTCTCTTGAAATCCTTTACTAGTGGCGAACTGGCAATCTGATCATAGGAACATCAGTAAAAAAATAATGTTGTCACTCAACTGAAGAGATATTTTCTAGCACCTAAATCTTAGTAATTTCATTGGCTACTAAATAAGCTTTTTTATCACTGTTCTAGTAGTATTACTTTTCTGCTGTCGTTCTATATGGAATCTTCAATATCTGCACACATGAGTTTATTTTTTTGTTTTTTAAATGGAAGCAGTCTGGGAGAACTTTTATCTATAAATTGGATTTAACCTCAATTTGAGATGGGGGTACCATGAGTTGCATTTCAGTTCTTATGGTACATGACATGTTGATTGAACTTGTAGGACAATGGTTCAGTTTTCTGTAGATGAGTCAGTTGCTTGCCGGATGATGCCTAATGAGATACAATTCCTTGATCCAAAAGATTTCACAAAAGGGATTTTGTCTGGGATAAGAATGCTTGGCATAGCTGCAATGGAGCTAGCAACTGCGTCAGGATCTCATGTTGCTGGATTTGTACCAGAGGCAAAGGTCCATATTTTAACTTAGTTTGATTGTGTTTCCACAAACTAACTTCAGAACCTTAGTGATGATGACATCACTCCTTCAAATACACACAAGGTGAACTCGTTCCTCGTTATTCATACTTTCTTGGTAAAGAATAGGATGCTACTAAGTTTTTACAATATTTTGTTGTTTAGGAATATGGAAGAAGCACCACAAGTTCACCTGAACCTCACCCTCGAAGGCCAAGTCTACTCGGACTCAAAGTCGAGCTCTAGTCAGACTCCAAATTCAGTTCAGAGTTTCAAGACAGCATATCAATAAAACAGGCATAACTTTCGCATACGAGTCCAATTGCGACGTTCTTTGACTTGATAGAAAGATAATGATGAGCCCTTTCCAATGGATCTAGTCTCACCCTTAGATTTCTTATAGATTAAGTGTCGATGAAATAAGGTGTTGCACCACCGTTATGGGCCTTGTTAGGTCTTATAAGTGTGTCGGGGTCGAAGTCCAAGTTGTGTATGTCTCTCCCCACAGCCGTACAACCCTCGTAAAGATTCTGATCAAAACAGATCGAGAATCCTTGTAACCACTACACAACTACTCTGTGGTTATCAACCATGCTAAAATGCAGTTGACCTCACCAAGAAGATTTTTCCTACAAGCGAATCAAGAACACAAGAAAGAATATGGTAGATGTAATCTAAATATTGCTAATTACCAATGAAGAACACGAGTTGGGGTTCCACAAACCGATATACGGTGAAACTGTCTAAAATAGAATAATCTAAGAAAAAACCGAGCCTAAACTATGATGACTACTGTATATATATAGAAGGGATGTGAGGAGGTCAACCTAGGATTGTACGGTCATGGAGAGAGGCATACACAACCTGGACTTCGACCCTAACACGCTTATAAGACCCGACAAGGCCCGCAACGATGATGCAACATATTATTTTATCAACTCTACTTAATCTATAAGGAATCTAAGGATGAGATCAGATCCATTGGAAATCTCTTGTCATAAGCTTTCCAGCAAGTCCAAGAATGCCTCAATTGAATTTCGTATGTGAAAGCTATGCCTGTTTTATTAATGTGATGTCATGAAACTCCGAACTGAATTTGGAGTCCGACTAGAGCTCGACTTTGAATCTGAATAGATTGGTGCTTCTTCCATACTCCTGAACAATAAAACATCATAAAAACTTAGTAACAACCTATTCTTTACCAAGAAAGTATAAATAGTGAGGAACGAGTTCACCTTGTGTGTATCCGAAGGAGTGATGTCCTCATCACTTAGCGATCTTACCTTTTTTTTATTTTGGATTTCAAGTAGGGTGTTCTCGCTTGTGTTTATATTTTCTCTTGCAACAAGGATGCACAAAATCAAGCTATTGCTCGTAGGAGCTTTTTTCACTGCTCCACTGTTCAATTACTCTGGAATGAGGGGTCTACAGGGCTTATTGTTCTTGCTCAAACTGATGTGGATAAAAGCAACCAGAGTTACTATGGTGAAACCAAGTTGAACTACTTGACAACTGACATGGCCTTTGAAGAAATTGTTCCTCTTAGTAAGTTCTTAGATTTTGACAAGACTATTTCTTTAATTTCTGGTTGCTGACCCTATCATGAATTCACAAAAAAGAACTGGCCGGTGCATGATGTGTAGTGGTCTTCTTCGGATTCTAAATTTGCTTTTACGATGATGTCCCCGTCAATTTGGAGAAAGTGCAGATTGCCATTACAGAACACAACTTCTTGCTGCCAATTCCTTGTGGAATTGTACCAGGGCAGTTTTCTAGCAACAGGTTCCCAATACGCAGCTCGTTGAGAATGCAGACCTTGTAGATGGTGCAAGATGTAGGTCCTCACACACCGCATGTCGCCTTATTGAGTGTTAGACTTCTTATTGTACTCAGTTAGGATTGTTAGCTTATCATGGCCACACTCTTTCCTGTCTGGGCCTCCGACCTATATATGTAACCCATTGGTGTGCTAATCAATACATTGCGTGATTATTCTGCTATCATGGTATCATTGTGGTTCGCTCCTTCGACCTAGCTTCTGCCTCCACAAACCCTAGCTGCAGCTACCATCTCCTCCATGGCACGACCATCCCTCCACCGTCAGCTCCCTTCCATGGTGCCTCTCCTCCTTCCCATTGATGAGCTCTCACGCGTGCGATGTCACCCCACCATCGGCCTTCTTCCGTAGTGTGAAACCCTAACCGTCGTCGTATCCTCCGTGATGCCTCTCCTTTGTGCGTGACAACTGCCCCCTCTCCCTTATGGCCCCCTCTACCGAAGATGAGGAGGCCCGCCATAGTCTCCCCACACTATAGCAAGTGGCAAGGTCTCTTCCTCAACGCGCTCAGCAAGTACGATCTTGCCGATCACATTCTCTCTAACTCTGACGACTCCGATGACGTTGCTTGGAAGTAAATGGACTGCACTATGCTCTCTTGGCTCTACAGCATGATCACCCCCGAGTTGCTCTAGGTTGTCCTGACCGCCACCCCCACTGCACGCACCGTGTGGTTGGGCCTTGAGCAACAGTTCCTTGGGAATAAGGAAACTTGTGACCTCTACCTCGACACTGAGTTCCGCATGTTTGTGCAAGGTGACCTGTTGATCTTCGACTACAGTCGCAAGCTCAAGGGTTTGGCTGATGCACTTGGTGACCTAGGCGAGCCGGTTCAAGACCGCACTTTTGTTCTCTTTGTTCTCTGCAGCCTCAACGATAAGTTTTCCTACATGGGCACCCTCCTCAAGCGTCAAAAGCCATTCCCATCCTTTGTTGAGGTTTGTTTTGACCTCATGTTGGAGGAGCTCACCATGACGTCCGAGCCAACTGCCTCGTCGACTATCCTTGTTGCCACTACCCCCTGCCCCTCGCCCTCCTGCCGGTAATGATAATAGTGGCAGCAAATCTTCTGGCGCGCCGGCCCCCATAGGAGGTGGTGGCGATGCGTCCTCTTCTCGCAGTACCGGTGGCACTAACAACAACTATCACCATTGCCGCAACGATGGCACCTCAGGTGGTTCCGACAACAGTGGTGGCACCGATGGCGGTTCAGGCAGCGACACTCCTGCTTGGCCACCAATGTACAACCTGTCGACCGTGACCTTCCATGTTTGGCCTGGTCCAGTCGACCCTCGTCATGCCCCTAATGCGTTGGCTGCGTACGCTGGCGGGATGCCACAGGGTCATGCTGGCGTCCCTAACATGCCTCTCCAGTACATGGTGCAGCCTGCCCTGTAGTAGGATCAGTAGGCCCTGGTGAATGCTTTCAACACTATATCGCTGACGCCACCGCCAAGCATGGATTGATACATGGATTAGGGTGCTACTTTGCATATGACATCGAACTTCGGTAATCTAAATGTTTCCCACCCTCCCTCGCCTTCCTGTCCTTCTAATATCATTGTCGGTAATGAGTCTTTGCTACCTATTACATCCACCGGATATGTGTCTTTGCCTGCTGCCCGCGGTCCCCTCCACCTACGACATGTTCTTTTCTCTCCTCACATTGTTAAGAATTTAATTTATGTTTGTCAGTTCACTATTGATAATAATTGTTCTATCAAATTTGACTGCTATGGCCTTTCTGTGAAGGACCTTCAAACCAAGAATGTGATCGTCAGGTGCAATAGCTCCAGGCAGCTCTACCCTCTCCATGTATCTTCTTAACCTTCACCCCACAAAACACTAGGGCTTTCCTCGCCTTTCTTTGCCTTATTTGGTGTTCAGCCCCCTTACTCCCATCTCCGTGTCTTTGGGTGCAAATGTTACCCTAACCTATCCGCCACCGGCTATCCATCCGACCACAAGGGTTACCGGTGTCTTGACTTGTCCATAAACCGCATAATCATCTCCTATCATGTCACGTTCGATGAAGCTTCCTTTCCCTTCGTTGAACTTGCTTCGCCACCTCCTTCATCCAACTTTGATTTTCTCTTGGAGTTAGATTGTGCACCTCTCCCGATTGGCACTTGTTTTTCTACATGTACTGTTGTTGGTCCTCACCGTGCTAACCCCGCTGCCCCTGCTGGCGCCTTGCCATAGGTAGTTGCCAACGGAGCTGGCGTGGTCCATGACATCACTACCACATCTGGTGCTATTGCCCCCCATCGGCTTGCCACGAATTGTTGCCACCAACACCGGGCCTCTCCGTGCGTGCCCGTGGTTCTTCGCGTGCATGTGGTTCCCTGCCCGGCCTTTTGCCACTCGGGTTTCCCCTGCGTGCCTCTCCATTGAGCTTCTCACCGCTAGGGTCTCCACAAAATGTGTGTACATCAGCGCCCTCTACAATGTCTTACATGCCCACAGTGCAGGTGTCCCCATCCGCGTCATCCGTGATGACCTCCACACCGCCATGCGCACCCTCCGCGGTGCCTCTTTCGGCCTCCGCCGTCCCTATTATCCCCGTGACCAATGCTCACACCATGGTCACGTGAGGTAAAACGGGCTTTCGCCAGTCAGTTACGCACATGAATCTTCATGTCGTCTCCCTCAGTTCGCTGCCGAAGACATACAGGGGTGCTTTGATGAACCCCAACTAGTGTGAGGCCATGACTGAGGAGTTCACTGCCCTTTAGGTTAATCACACATGGGATCTTGTGCCATGTCCGTCTGGCGCTAATATTGTGATCGGAAAGTGGATCTTCCGCCATAAGTTTCTTCGAGATAGTGCTCTTGATATTTACAAGGCCTGTTGGGTCCTCCACAACTTTATATAGGGACCTAGTGTGGATTTTGATGAGACATTTAGTCCTATCGTGAAGCTTGACACCATTCGAACAGTTCTAACAATGGCTCTCTCACAGGATTGGCCTATTCATCAATTGAACGTGAAAAATGTCTTCCTTCATGGCATGTTATCTGAGATAGTTTACTATAAGCAGCTATCTGGCTTTGTTGATCCGTCATAGCTTAATCATGTATGTCGCCTTAACAAGTCATTGTATGGTTTGAAGCAAGCTCCTCGTGCATGGTTCAATTGCTTTGCTTCTCACATTCTCTCTCTTGGCTTTGTTGGTGCCAAGTCAGACACCTCCTTGTTCGTCTACCGGCGTGGCACTGGCACAATATACTTGCTGCTCTACATCGATGACATTGTGTTCACAACCTCCTCTAATGCTCTCCTTCGTCAGGTAATTTCAACCCTCACTACAGAATTCTCCATGAAGGATCTTGGCAGTTTACATCACTTCTTGGGGGTTTCCGTGACTCGACGTGATGGTGGCTTGTTCCTTTCTCAGCGGCAGTATATGCTTGATACCTTGCAACACTCATGGACACTCGTGCCAAGCTTCCTTTAGATGGTGCACCTATTTCTGATGCCACCCATTATCGTGACCTCGTCGATGCCTTGCTACTCACATTCACTCACCCGGATATTGCTTATGTAGTGCAGCAGGTTTGTCTACATATGCATGATCCCCGAGAGCCTCATCTTGCTCTTGTCAAGAGGGTTCTCCGCTATATCCGAGGCACTCTTGATTATGGCCTTCAACTACATCGCACCTCCACGGTTGATCTCATTACATACTCCGATGCTGATTGGGCTAGATGTTTGGATACTCGTCACTCTACTTCTGGTTATGGTGTGTTCCTGGGTGATAACCTCATCTCATGGTCATCCAAACGTTAGCACATTGTCTCGCACTCTAGTGCTGAGGCTGAGTATCGGGCTGTTACTAATGCTATTGCTAAGACTTGTTGGTTGCACCAGTTGCTTGGAGAGCTTCACTATCCGGTGTAGCGTGCTACTCTTGTCTACTGTGACAACGTCAGTGCTGTTTATCTCTCAACAAACCCGGTGCAACATTAGTGCACCAAACACATTGAGACTGATCTACACTTCATCCGTGACAAGGTTTTCGCTGGTGCCGTGCATGTTCTTCATGTGCCGACAACGTTATAGTACGCGGATATCTTCACCAAGGGTTTACCATCTTTGTCTTCACCGAGTTCCGTTCCAGTCTGAACATCCATGCCAGTGGCTAATCACAACGCTCTGACTGCGAGGGAGTGTAGACTTCTTATTGTACTCGGTTAGGATTGTTAGCTTATCATGCCCAGACTCTTTCATGTCTGGGCCTCCGGCCTATATATGTAACCCATTGCTGTACAGATCAATACATCGTGTGATTATTCCGCTATCATTGAGGCCACCACAATGGATATCTTTGCAAAACATAGATGGACTGATGGAGGTTTAGCAGCCGAATTGGTGGATGGCGTTATCTTCTTTGTTTGTTAAAGGAAGAACTTGATCTTTTGTTAGCATTTTTTTATATCAAATGACTACAAATTTGTAACAAGTATTGGTTGCATACATCATCGGATGTAGAGGCTGAAACATAATCAACTCTATTCCATTATTTAAAAAGGAGGGTAATGAATTTCTGAACATATAATAGTGCACCTTGTATTTATTCATTCCTGTCGCAGCGTCACAGTTCTGAAGTAGAAAGGGTGCGGTCTAGTAATGCAAAATATGTTATCATATTCGTATTCCATATTTAACTCTTCGAAGTACCTCCTGTGCTTTGTTTGAAAGTCTGAGACAAAAGGATTTCATAGGCATCGGCGCACAACAATGATTTAAGGGGGGGGGGGGGTTTAGGAGGGCTTTAGCTCCAAACTCCATCGTGGATTTTGACGGAGCCCTTCCAAACACCTCAGCTCTACTAATTCATGAATTAGCCAATTTAATGGAGTAACTCTTTTCATAGTTCATTTTGATGGAGAAGCTAAAGAGGTACTCCACGAACCCCATATTCATATGTCTTCATAGAGTTACGGATAATTACTTACCACTATCACTAAGGTGATACTCCGCATCCCCACCCCCGTCCTTCATGTCTCGAGACCTGCTTGACTTTTTCCATATACAGTTTTGGTCCTAGCTATCTTCGTCCCACCACCGGTTGACTCCACCCGCAACCGACCACCGCCCACCGCCGGTTGACTCCGCCCGCAACCGACCGCCGCCCACCGCCTTCGCCCACTTGGCACTGGTTTACCCAAGTGCAGAGATAGGCCGGGCCAGTTTTGTTCAGTGGATCATCGGAGCACCGGAACTGGGTCTGCCCAAGCCCAACAAGGAGTCTAAGAGTCTATTTGGATTGTAGCAGGGGTGGGCCAAAACCAAACCGCCCAAATTCTACGCTAGTCGCCTCCTCCACTCACTCGCCTCGTCACTCGCGACGCAACACAAATACATTTCCCCCTCATGCTCCTCGGCGCCGATACTAGCCTCATGACGTTGCCTTCTCCGACGATGTCCTTGGCGAGAGCGGCAGAAGGGCTGGTTGCTTGTGTGTTTGTGTATATGTGTTTTGCTCCCTGAGTCTCCTCGGTTTCTTTGGTGATTTTGGCGGTGCCGATTCCATCTCCGGTGAAGTTCGACTGAGTTTTGTCTTGCTGTATCTTGCGATTGGGATGAAGCTCAGCGTTTCCCTCATGTTCGCGTTCTGTTTCCGGCCCGGCGAGTTGGTCGTCGGCGCCGGCGTTTCTCTCTTCCAGGCTGTGCTTGGCGAGGCGACGGCCGTGGCACGTTCAGTGGTCCAGATGCGTCGTGGAGTGTCCAAGGCGTTGGCTCATGCGGCTTTTACCAATGTTTGGAGCTCATTGTCAACACAGCAGTGGAGTTGGTTCCGTTTCCGGCGATCTTGCTCGGCGACGGCAACCGGAGAAAAAGACCCCGAAGGACTTCGTTGTAATTTATTTTCTCATAGGGTCTTTGGTGTAATATGGGGATGCAATGTGTTTTCCTTCTAATATATTTTCATTCCGTTCGCGAAAAAAAAAAACCTTTCCCCCTCATGCTCGCCGGCGGAGCGGACGGTAATGGCCTCCTGCCGCGGCCTCGCAGGCCGCGGCGCGGCGGCGGCGGCAGGGGGTCTCCGCCAGGACAGGCGGCTTCTGGGGCGCAGCCGCACCCAGCGGCCCCGCCGTGGACCGACTACGACGTGGCCTACTTCAAGGCATACTCCCACATCGGCGTCCACGAGGAGATGCTCAAGGTCGCACCACGCTATCTACCTATGTTTCTAGCTTCCTCCTGGAGGAGAATTGGGCGGCTGTGTTGGCTGTCTGGTCGTTGGGGTTAGGGTTTTATTTTGTTTAGCAAGTGCCGCAATTTGTGGATCGGATTGGGGGGATCGTTGTTGTTGAACTAATGTTGGTGTGTGGGACCCGTTGTTTGCGTTGGTTGAACTAGCATATTAATCTGCATAGTTGTGGCATATGAAATATGGTCATGGGAACCACACTACCATTGTGCAGTTCACACCTGGAAAATTCTGCTGCAGTGGTATCTGACAATCTGTTCAAATGTGAGCTTGATTGGTAGAGCATGGACCGTAGCTAGCATGTCTCACACCGAGTGCACACATTGTGTGCTATGCTTATCTTTCATACAAAGCCTAATGTGAAATGATGCCTCTCCTTATGCACTGGTGCTCTTTTGTATTCCTATTTGTGATTTATGTTGTATTGGTGGCTTCAAGTGTCTACGGATTGTTCTGTTTTGAAATATTTTTAAGAAAAATAGAGAAAGAAACAGGTATCGAGATAATGGAACATCACATGGTACTGATTTTTAGGTTGCTGATTTCAGGATCATGTGCGGACTAGTACCTACAGAAATGCTATCATGCATCACCAAGATCTAATTTCAGGCAAGGTAAGGGTCATCTATCAATTCATATGTTTTCTGGACTAAATGATATTCTTGGCAAGATACAGTTTTCTGTTCTGCTCACTTCACTCTTGCGATTTGTCAATGACAACTTTCAGGTTGTTTTGGATGTGGGCTGTGGCACTGGTGTTCTTTCCATATTTTGTGCTTTTGCTGGTGCCACTCGGGTAATTTGTTACTTATTAACTGTGCACTTATGTATTGCTGTTGATATTATGAGTTAAAGCTGATGGATTTTCATTGTATCCCCCGCTTATTCTATAGATGTTTATTGCATTCTTAATATTTGTCGCCTTTGCGCCTGCACCATACTTCCACATAAAACTTTGTCCCCCCCCCAAAGAAACAATATCTTGGTAAATTGATACTTAGCAGGCAGACATTGATCATTTGTATGATAATGAATTCAGATTCAGTTATTTGCATCTTTAGTTCTTTCCTGTTAATTTGAAAAACATATGCCTAACCAAGAATTTGAGATTATATAGGTTCTTGACACGTAAATTATAGTTGCACTCTCTATCACACACATGGAGACTGATAGGTGGGAGGGGCCGCATCTCAGTGAGAGAACCCAGTGGTAAAAACAGTATTTTCCCTAAATTACATTATGACTCAAGGGGGTGGACTACGATGTTTCCAGTGCCACTGTTAAGGAAACTAAGACCTTGTTTGGCAGGGCTCTAGCTCCCAGCTTTACCTCAGTTCTGGTGTTTATAAGTTAATATAAAGTGGTTTAAGTATCTATTTTCAGTCTAGAATGTAAACAAGATGACTCACTTAAATATCTCCAGTATACCCTTAATCAATTTCTAGAGCTAGAAATATCCTGCTCCAAGAATTCTTGGAGCTGGAGCTCTGCCAAACAAGCCCTAGACATCCTCTGTATACTCAGTGTTCTGTCAAGTTCTGTCACTTTTAAGTTGTATGCCAATTAAATGTGATGAACTTTGATATAATTATATTGCATGCTGGAAGTGACCTGTGGTAGTAATAGTTGGTTGCTTGGCTTGAGAAATTGAGCCTTTTCTCGTTTCAGATCTTACATAAAGATGCATGAATGCATTGATCCTTTGATCTGTACCAGAACATCTCATGTACTTCTAGTTTACCAAATACCAGCAGCACCCATTTTTAATCTTTTTTGTGTTTTGAAGCGTATTTCTATTTGTTGCAGAGAAATTGGACTTTATCTTTTGTTAGAACACATGTAGTATGTTGTGTAATACTACAGAGTTCTCCTTTTCATGAGTGCCGTAAATTGTTCTTAGGTTATCTATATGTGGTAATTTATTTCTTGATACAGATGAAAGATTTTCTCTCTTTTTTTCATTCATTTATAATTCATCTCCTTGAATGAGTTTATTATGTTCTCAGGTTTATGCAGTCGATGCAAGTGACATTGCATTACAGGTAGATCCTTCGCACTCCCTCTGTTCCCTTCCAGTTGTGCCAATTTTACAATCATATTTTTGCTGAGCGGCAGTAATTTTTTGCTTCACTGATATATTAACTTACATTGTCAAATTGGAGAATAAACCTTGCATTGAAAAGGTCCATCCTCCCAGCCCTCCTTTGTGCCTACTTATCAACTCGTAACAACTAAAAATGGTTGCACTTAGGGGTTAGGGTGGCAGCTTTTTCGCGTTGCTTGGTCATCCCAGTAGGAAGGGTGCCGCACCCTTCTGACGTTATTAGTGTACTACAATATGGAGAATTTGCCCTTGTGATCAGATAAATACTGTCTTCTGTTACTACTACATCTGCTAAATAATATGTTTGTTCTTGAAATCTCTTTTCCAGTTTTGTTAGGGCGGCAGCTTTTTTGCGTTGCTTGGTCATCCCAGTAGAAAGGGTGCCGCACCCTTCTGACGTTGTTAGTGTACTGCAATACGGAGAATTTGCCCTTGTGATCAGATAAATACTGTCTTCTGTTACTACTACATCTGCTAAATAATATGTTTGTTCTTGAAATCTCTTTTCCAGTTTTGCTAATATATTGTATGTAGTTTTACTTTTCTGTATTTATTATTAGCGTCTGTAAGTTATAATGTTGATTCTGAATATTCTTTTCAACTACACATTTTCAGGCTGCGGAGATTGTCAGAGAGAATGAGCTGTCTGACAAAGTTGTGGTTTTGCATGGCCGCATTGAGGTACATGTTCTTATCTAGTTTCTGCTATTGTGCACCATTTGCATATACCCAAATCTTTATTGTACTTTCATGTGATGTTTTAAATTATTTTCTCATTCTGCTGATATCATCGCCATTAATCATCATCCTTGAAATTATATATTATTGTGGTTTTATCACGATCCTTGAAGTTCTTCTTTAAGGTGTTAGCTGTGATATGTAACATGACTATATTTGAATATTCAAACGCAGGATGTCAATATTGAAGAAAAAGTTGATGTCATCATATCTGAATGGATGGGCTACATGCTTCTATATGAGGTATCTATTAACATCTCTATTATTAGGACACTTGGGCTAATTCCATGCTCACTTTACATCAGTGCTATTCATCTTTTGAAATCTAGTCCTATTCATGCAGAGTATGCTGGGGAGCGTAATTTTTGCTAGAGATAAATGGCTTAAGCCAGGAGGTCTTATTCTTCCATCTCATGCATCGGTACGAGTTCGAGAAAAATATTTTCTAATGATTAACTAGTTGAGGTAGGTCTGAACAATTTTCCGGCTGACATACAAGGCATTTTTTTTTGCAGCTTTACATGGCACCTATTACAAATTCTCAGAGATATCATGATAGTATTTACTTCTGGCGAGATGTATATGGCATAAAAAGTGAGTTGAATTGTCCCATGCCCCCCTCTGTCCCTCCCTATCTTTAACCAGTGTAGCTTCCAAAAATACGAAGAGACTTAGTTATTTGCTTGCCATATGCATAATAGCTCCAGGTGCAGTATTTCTCATTCTCAGAGTAACCTGTTATTGTTGTTTTGATTGAACAGTGTCCTCTATGATGCCTCTTGCAAAACAATGTGCGTTCATGGAGCCATCCGTGGAGACAATTAGCGGCGAGAATGTCTTGACATGGCCAACTGTGGTGAGTCCCAATTGTTCTGACAGAAGCGCATATTCTTGTCTACTTGACATGCATTTTATGCACAGATCGCTCTCAGGCCTCATATAGTTCTAGTTTCTTCAGTCCTATGTTGTATAGCTCCCAAGTGTAAAGTGAGCGTGTCTTTTTGTCTGAAGCACAACTTACTTGGGTTCCTGGAGCAGGTGGCACAGGTGGATTGTTATACCATACAAGCTCCGGAGCTTGAAACCATCACTGCTGCATTTAAATTTACATCAATGTTGCATGGTAAGTTGTACTAGTTTGTTCTTTTTACATGTGAAACAGGTACATATGGTGGAAGTAGATCATGATTCCATCTACTAGATTTGCACAGCTGGTTTTCTTGGCTGATAATTTGACCAATAAAGCCTGTATATTGAGATGACCTGTCATAAACTCATAATCATACCTTTTGCCTATTTTTTTAATCTGGGGCTTCGTCTGTCCTATTGAACATACTTCTTAGATAAGACCGCATGATGTTTCTATCGAAACTACTCCAGCTTTCCTAACCCAGTTCATAAGGCGTACGGGTGAAGCGTTACTTGGATTCTTGCCACAGTTAGGGGCTTATTTCTTGCTTGCAACATTGTGTACGCTAGGCGATAAGTTTTAGCAGCCTCAAGGTAGCCAGCTGGTTGTACGAGCCTACTTTAGTGGACTGTTCAAATTTTGGCCAATTCTAGTCATTTTTCGTAAAATCAGTTTTTTCCCCCTTGCTTCTGAGGGGATTGCTTATACTCTCTTATCCCTTTTATAAGAGGCATTTTGACCAAGCAGAAAGATTTAAAAAGTTCTAAGATTGAAGAAACCAAAAAAAGAGAATGTTAGGGTAAACCCATCGGGAAGATAGTCAGGCGGCGTCGTCTACTAGAGAAGGGATTAGATCATAGATTAGGGAGATAGAATATTAGGGGAGACTAGATTAATTCATTACAATGGATGTTGTACCCTCCTTTATATAGGAGCCAGTCTTAATAATCTAAACTAACAAATTTTATCTCAACTGATCTTATCTGATATCTAATCTTACCTCTAACGTGATGCTACAGTAACGTACTGGTACAGCACACGAAGGCGAAGCAGCACGGCGCTACAGTAACCCCCCGGTTCTACAGTGCGCGCGAACAGTAATTCCAGCACGTAGCAGAGAATGAATAAGCTGCCCTTCCATCAAGTTATATGGAAAGATAGGAAATAATGGTTTAATGCTTGAGATAGAATGCAACAAACAAGGGCAATAGAGAGAAACTAACATGGAATCCGTAAACGTGCCTTATAATTAGATGACACTGAATCCACCTAGTCTTTTCAGCCTATCATGGAGATATATTTGACCTGGCTTATCTCATACTTTTGTGTCCGAATACAATGACTGGCCGGATGGGAGTTATATTTTACCTACTGTTGCAGAATACAATACTCACATTCTTGCTAGTTAGTTTGCTCTGATATAAGGACAGTTAAGTTCATTGATACCACCTAATGGGAACAACTGCACTTTTGCTGCCACTGTCATTATCTAAACCACTATTTATATACAGTTTTATTGTTGGTTCTTCTTCTGCAGTCATGTCTTGCTCAGCTGTTTCCCTATATCAATATCTTTTGGTTACTCACATTGCCTTTAACTTTTGCCTAGTGAATGGTCACTGAAAGTTATGTTGAATTGTGCTTGATCTTTGTCAAGATTGTGTTTTATATCGTATGTGTAGATGGGAAAATAAAAGCTTTTTCTTTGTGTCTTGTGTTATTTTGTTTAGCTCCGTTGCATGGTTTCGCGTTTTGGTTCGATGTTGAGTTTAACGGACCAGTTCGCCAGAAATCCAAGAAGCAAGCAAGCCAATCATTGGATGGGAACACCCAAAATGCCAGCCCAAGCAGTAAAAAGAAAAAACCAGATGTCTCTATTGTTCTTTCAACTGCACCAGAGGATGCCCCTACTCACTGGCAGCAGGTGATTGTTTTCCACTGTACCATATTGATTTTCTTTTTTGTCTGGTGTATGGTTAGTTTGACATTTCTGCAGGTTCGCATTGTTAAAATCCACAATATTGATTGGGATTTCTTCTCTCTCTCTTTTTCCAGACCCTACTGTACTTATTCGAACCTATAGAACTAAACAAAGACCAGATTATTGAAGGTTCTGTTACCATATCTCAGAGCCAGCAACATGCTCGCTTCCTTAACATATGCCTTAAATATTTGTGAGTCTTCTAGCTCTGGTGCGTTTCAGTTTTCTCATGTCTTCGCCACTTGCAAGCCTGATATATAACTCTGAGCTCTACACATGTTTTTTTTGCAGTACTGGTGATCAATGTTATGTTAAAGAATCCGTGATGCGATAATATGGTGAAACTTCAACAGAGTAACCTTTTCTCTAAATAGACACAAATCTATTGTTGTGCGTCATGAACCTCGCTGGTTATTGCAATTTTTGAGCGCTCTGGCTGCAGTGGGACTTCATGGTGGCAGATAAGATCAAAATGCAGTGCGGTTTGGAATGTAGCGATTTTGTAGGAAACAAAGCAATTCGTCTATAATTCCTGTGAGAATCCTTGGTTCTTAACCTGGCAGAGATCCCCCCTGATTTTAGCGGGACTTGGTTAGGTCAGCAATTTAATGGCCTCTCGTGTCCAATTGATGAAAGGAGCATAGACAAACTACATGTTGACCAAAGTAGATAGGTTTTTTCCCAATCTTTTGACAGTGTAGTTCTTAGCCCATCATTGGTGACACTTAGTTGTTTTTTTTCATACTAGACGGTCATGCGGATTATCTCCATTCTTTGTATGAACTGTTGATGTTGCAATATTTGGCGGTGTCATTGGCCATTTGGCCGTATGAAATTTTACCGAATGGTGGCATGGTCATTGCTTTATAAGAGCACTGTAAAAACTAGAAAGTCTCCCGTGGTAGTGGGAGGGAGGGTCAGGGCCACGGTTAAAAAACCGACGGTAACCACTCAAAAATCGTGATAACCGGCTCAAAAATCGTGATAACCGACGGTAACCGCTCAAAAATCGTGATAACCGACCTTCTTGTCTGGTTCGGTTTCAGAAACCGAACGGTAACTGAATTTGAATTTAAAAAATTCGAAAAAAATATAAATAAATTCAAAAAAAATCTTAAGAAAATCTAGACACAATTCTAAGATTTTTTGTGAATTTTTTTTCAAAAATAATATCGTTTGTACTATATTCTATAGGGAGGAAGTTTGAAAAAAATAAAAAAATTGAAGCGTACGGCTCAGTTATTAACTCATGTTAAGGAAAAATTTAACATGTAAATACATATTTTTTTTAAAACATATTTTAAAAGAATCTTTAAAATTGGTTTCACTTTATTTAGAGTTTATTAATTTCTCTATGGTTTTTACAAAGTTCATAAGCATAAAGTGAATATATTAAGAAACAATACTGTAATTAACTTGTTCATGTCTACTATTATTTTTTCTACATAAATCATAGTATAAATAAGCTAATGAAAGTGGCTTTACTATTTTTTGAGGTGTGATGGGTTAGTTATGAATTAATCTAGTCGCAACATATTTACATAATCATGCATGTTACAATAACTAATTCATGAGTTCATGTATTTTTAAAAGACATAGGATCATGTAAGAAGACTAACAAAATTAGTTTCATGTTTTTTGGATTAGCAAAGAGTAAACCATGCATTTAACTTGGTTTAACAAATACAATTTCTCACAGAAAATTTTGAACTTTTTTATAAGTATAAATACTTTTATCATGTAGATCATGTTACAAGGAAACCAATAAAATTTGTTTCACTTGATTTGAAGCTCAGATGAATTAGTTATTGATTTTACAAGATTGAAATAATTTTTGGATTTTTTGTTGAACTTCACTAAAAATCGAGAAAACCACTCGATAAATCGGGAAAACCGAGCGGTTACCGACAATGTGAAAAATTCGAGAAAACCGCTCGATAAATCGCAAAAACCGCTCGGTAACCGGTCATCGTGATTTTTTTTTTCAAATTTCAAATTTTGTTAAATAAATTTTATCTGAATTTTCGACCGGTTACCACGGTAACCGCGAATTTTCGGTTACCGCCGGAGCTCAGTAACCGAGCTCCGATCGGTAAGGCGAACCTTGATCAGGGCTGGAGCCTGGAGAGGGATGGGTGCAAGCGACCAGTGGAGCGATTGGATGCGGGAGGAAGCCAAGATGGGGCGGAGGGCGTCATCGATCTGCCTTCTCTTTGACAGCGACAAGCGGTGGTTGCCTCTTTTACAGTAGTAACAAGTACGGAGTAATTTCTTCTTCTTGCCCTGTCCACCTGCTTCGCTGCGGGGAATCTTTAGAATTCTGATTTCTGAACCACAAGCCGTGGTGCTGTTCACTTGGTAAAAATGGGAAGGAAATTCTTGTCCGTGACAACTACTACTCTGTAAAGATCATCTGCCCTACGTACGAGCTGCCCTTACAGGAACGAGCCTGACCTGCCTGGCGACCAATTCTCCAAAGGAAATAAAAAATTCCGCCCCTGCAGGACAGTTCTTGTCCCTGAACCGAGCAACGTTTACATGCAAGTGTTGAGCTGAGCAATCCCAAAATGAAACCGGAGGCCGAACTGTAGCAGGCGATGCTAGGCCCAACTTCTCTTCCATCTTCGTGTCCTAGGCCACCTTGATCATGTATCGCCTGTCAATTTGCCTATAGGTAGGCTTAGATGAACATAATCTTCTTCCCTCGATGAAAAAAGGTTTTGTATCTTCAACATGGTCAAATGAAATCATGGAGATGCAAGGCTGTTGACGTAGGAGTAGGAATTTGGTAATGCATGCTACTGTTCACAGTCAGGACAGAGCAATAGAGTCCCACCTCAGTCGTGGGTGCAGCCGTGCAGGGCTACAGGCTACGACGAGACAATTTTCTCTCCGCTTGATGTGGACGTTATCTAAGACAGAAAACGAAGCTGTAAAATGACATAGATTCCACGGACAGGAGGGTGGTCAACCCTCTCTCCGTTTCTTGGTTTCTTGCAGTACGCTGGAGCTTTCGGCCTGGTGGAGCGCTACTTACTATTCCGGTTCACCGGGGACGGCGGGCAGCGGCTGCAGGGCCAGGAAACCCGGCCGGAATCGGTGTATATGAAATGTAGCAGGATCTTGAACACCTGAGCCTCCATATTATCAATCCGCATGCGAAGCCCTGTGGCAGTGCCCTCTCTTGTCGCGTCAAAGAGCTCGGCCTTGAAGACCGGCGACCGAGCTGCAAGAACACATCTGTGGGCGCTGAACGTCTCACCGGCGACTTGGAACGTGACATCGGCGCCCTCTTTGTCCACGAGGAGGTCACCGAAATGACGTTGCAGGTCAGACGGCGGAGTTGCTCTGTTCTCCGTGCGGAATGTGTTGCAAACGGAGACATCACAACTGATTGTGAAGCGGCCGGCCACTAGATGCTCCGACGCCTCCAGAAACTCCTCCTTGATGAAAACGTCGCAACCGTCCCGGCCGCACACACTTCAGAGTACTCTCTTTCGTCCGTGTATACGGAGTGACCTGGCACCGGTTTCGCCGCCGGATCGAGCAAACTAAACCTTGCTCGTGCCTTGACAGGCTCGGCGACTCTGGCTTCGAGAGCAATGAAGATTGATATGTAGTCGGCGCAAGAGGAACGGGCGCCATTGGGGAAGTAGCAGATGCACCAGGAGCAATCCCCGACCCTGAAAGTAGGAGACTTGACGCACTGGCCATTGGGGAGCTCCTTTCTCTGCGAGTAGCGATCGACGTGGAGCAGGCGGCGCCCGGTCACGTTGCCCCCGACGATGGCCGAGGCGGAATCCAACGTCGGCATGCCAGCGATCGAGGGTTTTCGGCAAGATTCTGAATTGGGCGCAACACGGGCGGACGGCAGAATCTTGTGCGTCGTCGAGGGCTTTGGCGGCCAGCTGACAGGTGGCCCGTAACTGAATACTCACAAGGTCCAATGGCTGTCGCAGATGGGCTGGGCCGCTCGGTACAAATGGGCCTCAAGCTGACGTGCTCAAATGGATGAAAACAAGACGCCACAATGCAGTGAGATAAAACTGCACCTATCCGGCTTTCACATCTCTACTATTTTAAAATATATAGTAATTTTCGTATCAAGAAGGACGTTCTACCTCTAATTTTATAAATTATTTTGTAAAAATTACTCACCTCATGCTACTCAATCTCTACTACTCCACTCGTACGTATTCCACTCGCCTCTGACTCGCACATCCACTTACTTAGCATGTTACGCGCCATGTATATCGGCCACCTCCCGCAGCTCCTAACTGATATCCATACATAAACGGACCCAATAACTAGTAGATACTACAAAGGATATCAACCAAATTGCAATACTCACGTGCTCATATGGGCAGCCTAAGAACCTCTTGCCATAAAAATTCTCAGAGAATTGAGGCCTAGGAATCGACACGTATTTGCATTTTTTCCTTGTACCATATTCCAAACCCTTGCAATCAGGAATTCAGGATCATCCATGCGCCAACAGGGTCCGTATTCGGCTAGCTCCGCATACCGGGCTTTCTTCATTGGACAAATCGCCATCGCAAGGCAAGGCAGGCGTGGAAGGTACGAGCACTGAATAACTGCCGCCTCTTCACATGGTGATTCACGGTCGTTGTTGGACCTCGGAACGCCTTCAACGTCACGGGTTACCGAGCCATGGTCCCTGTGCCTTATGCTCCCACCAACCGGAACTCCTCGACCATCTCCTAGTTTTTTTTTAATGATACCAGCAAAAGGTTTGTCCGTTGTATTAATTAGAACAAAGCCCGACGGACGAATAGAGTTACAAAAGCCAAAAAATAGCAAAAACAAGGTCGGGGAGCCCGGCAAATCCGCAACCCGATGATGAAGGCCTATTCTTACGCTATAAGGCGCCTAAGGTGACGCGCGCCCAAAAAAACTCAAAGAGCGGCTTCATCCTTAATAATTTGAATGATTTTTTCCGGTGGCCTGCTCTTGATGGTCAAAGATGTGTCAATTCCGTTTCTTCTATATCTCTCAGGAAATGAGCATATAAGCGATCTTATTACTTTCCGCGGAGTCTGATGGATATTAATCATGGTAGTCCACTATTCATGGACCGAGTCCGAATGCGGCCATTGGGCCGGGTTGATGGCGGCTTGAGCAAGCCATGCGGCGATTTGGCTATATATACTCGTCAGGTGTATCTGCAATCCGCCAGAAGATGATGGCAAGTCTTCGGGATTCACCGACAAAGACCATAGATGGTGTTTGAAGGCCATCCCCACTTAGAGAGCCGATCTACGATCCATATCCTGTTTTGATTGGCCAGCCAAACAAAAAGCATGCATTTGGACGACGCCTAGGTCTTCTAGAAGATAACGGTATAGTTGGTGTCGGTGGAGCCACAGAATTGCGTCCTATATGCCAAAGCCACGCTCGAGCGTCTTTAGTCATGAGACTTGGCTTTGGCTTCTCTGACGTGCTCGGCTGCAACGATTCACTCCAGCCACGCTCGAGCGTCTTCGTGGATTGGTGGCTAGGGATCAGGAAAGGAGGTCCCCAAGCCGCGGCACTGTAGCTTCGATACAATGGTAATCCTGTGCATATCTGGAATGAGCGGAATGGCCGGGTGTTCTGCAGCTTGACAACCCCGCCGTCAGGTCTGGTGCAATTCATCGCCGAGGAACGGAGGAAGCCCTCGTGTGGGATAAGGCAGGGCTTGTTGTTTGGTCAGACTTTTTTCTTCAATGAATAGGCCATGTGTAGTTTCCTAGGTCGTAGGTCGTCTAGCCTTCCGTGAGCGTACCATTAGCTTCTGTGGTCGTTTTTTTCCTTGTACTTGAAAAAGTCTCCATCTTAATGGAATATGTGCATTACACGTTCTTAAAAACAAAAACATGCTCTTGGTAGCGTCTTAAAAACTAGGTCCTATACTACAATGTATTTTTTACTATATTTGATCGTTATGCACTCCCGCCTCGTCCCTCGCGCCATTACCCTCCCCAACCCTCCACACATCGGAGCCAGTTCATTTGACGTAACTACATGGCGCGACGTTGCCGCTGACATGTAAGGCCTAATGAGAGTTGGCCTACGAGTTAGCGGCGACGTCACATGTGCAGTTATGTCAAATGATCCCTCTCCTCTATGTTGCCACAACCACCCAAATCACGCACACGTCCACCTCTCACGCTGAGATCCAGTCGCCACTACACGCTCGTCGTCGTCATCGTGCTCATCGTCCACGTCTTCTCCTAAAGTCCCGTCTGATTGGTTCGGCGACCATGACGATTGGATGTCACAACCTCGGGCTCAAGGAATGGCAGGAGGTGTGGCTCAAGGAACGGCGAGGGAGAAGCAGGCGCAAGTTTGACCACCCACAACGTCCACTCTAAGGTTGACCAAGTATGTTCGTCGCGTCCTCGATATCCAAGGTGAGCTCTCCCTCTCGATTTCATTGACACCCAAGTGACAGCGTGGCCGAGAGGCTAGCTATTTAGAACCCTGGTTTCTTCTACTGGTGACATGGAGGTGGTGTGTAGCTTTGTTCAATGCGGGCAAAAGAGGATATATTACCCAGACAATGAGTAGCAGTCGTCAGTTTTCCAGTAGAAGTTCTGAATGATGCCCTTCTAAAACTCAAAGACCTAAAACTAAATATCCGTTGTCATGAATGTCTACTATTTTTTGACGTTACTATATGTCATCATAAAAAAAAATTAGGAGATGCCTAGTACACCTCAACGACGAAATTTGTTTTATCACAAAATATTGGGCCTAAAAAAATTCTAGCCGGAAAGCAAAATATGGGCGCGTGGGCGCGAGGGAGCCCAAAACTAAAATGAATATCCTGAGACATCCATGGTGTTTCTCCTCACATTTTTACTTCTCTCTCTCTCTCTCTCTCTCTCTCTCTCTCTCTCTCTCTCTCTCTCACTCACTCACTCACTCTTGTGAATCTCCAATTTTCCTTTGTTATCCCCACGCATCCCCACTAGTCATGACTCCCAAACTTCGCCGCTCAGATCTATCATCTCTAGCGACCTCCATCGTCGTTGCTGGCGACGTCGACACACCTTTGGTGTCCCTCTACCTCCTGCTGTCACCCAAACAGACTAGGCAATTCTCTAAAAAACAAGCAGGCTAGGCAACCACGACCTCCAACATCGTCAGACACTAACTATCGTCTGGTGCACCGCCTACCTCATCGCCGCCATCTCCTCTACCTTCTAACCAACCCCACCACCCCCAACCCCTCCTCCTCTGATCCACATACCTGCCTCCCCCTCTCTAAACCCTACTCCAAACCCCTCCCCGAGTCACTTGCTCCCCCTCTCTAAACCCTACTCCAAACCCCTCTCCAAGTCGCTCGCTCCCCCGCCATGGGCTACACATAGTTCGTCATTGACCCTGCGGGGAGCGGTAAGGTGAGGGTCCCCGACTCCTCACTCACTTCCTTTTGCGTCTACTTCTCGAAGGGGTTGTCATGGTCACGAGATGCTTGGTTTGATCACTGGCGGCCAACGCTAATTAGGGTTCTGTGTGAATTAGTTTGTTCATCTGATCAATTTGGGCTATGATGGTGCTGCTTGTGCTACTGTGTTTTAATTTATGTATGTTATGATTGGATGTAGTTTAGTGCTGCTCCAGTGGGGGTCATTTCCTACATGACGTGATTTCATTTGCTCTATTGTTGTGGTTTAGTTCACTTTCAATTTTTTTCATGATTCGTGGGATGGGTACACATATACATGTAAGAGAACTAGCAAAAGTTTACTATAAGTGTGCATACCTGTTGCACATTGGTTAAGGTTTCATTGCGGAGATGCTGAGAATGGTTTGGTCTAATCCGTTATTGATGCTACAATCGACTTACTGCTCTAGTTTGTACGATTCATGTAGTCAATCTCGATCCAGCTGCAGAGCACTTCAACTATCCTATAGATATGGGTAAAGATGTTTTTTATGCTTTGTGTGTGCAAATTTAGACATGGTTCTTAATTGGCTTTTTGGTATATTTGTATATATTAGGGAGCTCATATCATTGGATGATGTTATGGAGGAGCTTGGG
The DNA here is from genome assembly GCF_958298935.1 of Phragmites australis. Lineage (NCBI taxonomy): Eukaryota > Viridiplantae > Streptophyta > Magnoliopsida > Poales > Poaceae > Phragmites > Phragmites australis. The sequence continues at coordinate 5,305,127 of NC_084941.1, read as the reverse complement.
ATGGGACCAAACGGTGGCCTTATCTATTGCATGGAGTATCTAGTTGTTTTAAACTGTATTTGTTTATTGATGTCTCCCAAGCTATGTAGTTCTGAACTAACCCCCTGCTACACATTATGTGCAATTTGTCGCTGGCAGTTCAATCTTGTTCCTTATTACTACTGATTAGTGGGTCGTTAGGTTGGGCATGCAACATCTGTCTGCTGGGGGCAGAAACTGGTCTCATAGTATATTTTACAAATGTAAATTGTTCTATGACAATCTTGAGGCTCAAGGTTTAGTGCATATAGGTTTTAAAGGCGTTCCTTTTCTAGGAAGTTAGAACAGAAGAAGTGTAAATTGTGGAAATGCGATCATTAGATATTCCTTGATATGACAATAAATGTTATAGGCTGCATTGTCCAAGAATTAAACTACCTAAGTCATGGCAATGTAATTCACGAAGGATATTAATATTTCTTCTGGGCATATGATTTATTTTGTTAGGATCTTATATTGTCGAGTGTTGTTTCCTTAACAAAGGCTCAAGCACCTTGAAGACAATTTGGAAGATTGGTTGAATGAACAGCTAGAGAACTATTTGGATGATGACTATCTTGTCTTCGATTGCCCTGGTATATTCTCAATTCATGTTTGTGCTTTAATTGTTTTTTACAAGTAGAAGGAGGAATTTCTAGTTTAATTAAGCACATCTACATAAATTTGCAAGGCTTGTCATCTCTTTCAGATGTAAGGGAAATACATTGGACCACTATAAGTATAATGTATAATTGCAGGTCCAGTCCTAGAAGTGTTAACTTTGGATTTGTAAATCTGCAAAGTTCTGCAAAGAAGTTGTGCGAAGAGGTTGTTTGCATGTGTATATTCTCGTGAGTTGCTTATGTTCATAGACTAGGCATGTCATGTCAAAATAGAACGACTGATAATAAAACTGAATAGTTTTGTAGGTAGCTTATATCCTTCTTGTGAATAAAGAATATTTGTTTCTATAAGTTGTGTGAATCGTAGAAATATTCAGCAGAGTCTGAACCTATATTGAAATTACTAGTGGTGCACATGCATTATTGTTCAGGCTCCTATGCTGCAATTTTTGAATTTCAATTGTTCTTTGGTCAGATTATATTAATATAATGTTATGAATTGTCCCTTTTCTTGTTCATACAGGCAAACATTCAAAGTAAATAGTTGACTATAATGATAATATCAATTACACTTTCCATGTATAGCTTTAGACTCTTCCTTCATTTGCCATTAATAATATATTCTGTGTTAATATGTATTAAGCAATTGTAGAACAGATAAAGTGTGTGCTCTGCTCACTATATTTTGATGTCACTCAAATGCAGAAAGGATGGAAGTAAGAGACGATAAAAATATATCTAAAAGTCAGTACTTAAATCTGCAAAGTTCTAGAAGGATTGAAGAAGCAAGTTGAGGAAGCAAAGAGTCATACAAAAAGTATGAAGATCAGATGACACTTCTCATAGGCAAGCAATAGAAAATTGATGAGATTCTTTTGCGCTCATGGGTTAGTCGTCAAACATAGGTTCGTGTTAATCTTCTTTCTAATAGTATATGATACGAGTTAGCTTTTAAGGTTTTTGATGAATACATGGTTCATGTAATCATATTTTCAGAAGAACATTGTACAAGCTACCTTTTGAAATCTGTGATAACTGCATGTATGGCAAGATGTAGACATGATTATATTTTGCACCTGTGCTGGAGATAATTTGACTTGTGTTGTCTATACTTTTGTGAAAAAATTTGTGACTTGATGTAATGAGATGGTCAAAGTGTTCAGATTGTTTTGTAATATATTTCTATATTGTTAATTTTCTAATGAGATGTATGACGATTTTCTTTTTCGTCACGAACAAGCAATGGCTGTAGGAATTTTAGTGACAAAATATGGGCCAATAATGATATTTAATCTCACATTGCATGACAAATAAAAATATCACTGAATAGTCTGTCTTCCATACTGATAGTATAATCATCATAAAATATAAGACGTTCTATGACGATTTTATGGACTTCGTCATTAAGTACATTCTATGATGCAGATTCTATGACGAAGCATGTGATATTAAAAATACATCGCTATTATTATTTTATGATAAAAATATCGTTATATTACGATGGTAACATGTCATTATCGATAGTCAGGTTTTTTTATAGTATAAGCAGCAATCAATCTTCAGGGGCGGCCAAACACGAAATGGCATGCAACATATGTAAGAACACAGACCACATTATATGTATCAGAGCCTTAATTTGATTTTTTTTTCGCTCACATATATGATGAATTGTCACAATAACTATCACACTAGTGATCCCAAAAGGTATTGAGGCCTTCATGGCTACACGGCCATCTCCATGTTGATTAAGACCAAATCTCAGGTGCCATAGCCCAATACAGTCTTTCGACAATTCGAGAACTGTCGTGCCTAAGCGCAACCCACGAATTGTCTTGGGCGGGAACTTTCATGTATAAACGGGCTACCACCTGGGCTCCTGGCCCATGGATCAGACGTCGGCTAAGCATTGCCACCCATGTCTCCTCCTGGCCCATGGGTCAGCGCAAGCGGCAAGCCCAGTGCCGTCCTCGCCCTCATATATAGCCTCGTCTTCCTCGTCGCGCCGTCCCACTCCTCCCCAGTCCCAGTCCTTCTCGTTCTAGTAGCTTTCTTCCACACGTTCCCTTCCTTCCTTGAGCACCGCCTCCTCAGGGTGCCGTTCGCCTCGATTCTTGGGAAGTAAGAAGAGAGGGTCTTCCGAGAAGCAGAGAAGGTGTTCGATCGATTGTTCAGCCCCGTCCCGTAGGCTCGATCGTTCGGTGAGAGGCGGTCACCGGGGCGAGATGGGCGACGGCGACAAAGGCAATCGGAAGGCCGGAGAGACGTCACAGCAGGGTGCCAGGACGAAGAAGTCCCGGGATTCTGACGCCGACCTCCCCTCCAGGGACGCCGTCATGCTCAGCGTCAGCGGAGGTGGCCAGGTGGGCGCCCGAGAAAATCGAGCGCGCGTTGTTCTTGATTTCCTCTCCTTACGGTTCTTGTGGTATTGGATTATAATTTCTTGGTCTCTTGCAGCCAGCCAGAGCGACATGGACGACGTCGCAGGGACAACTGATGGCGTCGGCGTCGTCTCCTCCGTGGACACTTCCCTGACTCTGCTCACCGGAGGTGAGTAAAGTGTGCGCACCTTGTCCTTGATTCCTCTCCTTACGGTTCTTGAGGTGTTCCTGATGCGCGTGTTGTTCCTGATACGGTCCTGGGTTGCGCTGTTTCTTGATACGGTCATCCGTGGCGCGGGTTCTAGATACGGTTGTTTGGTACATGTGTTATTGATCCAGTTCTTGGCTTGCTTTGCAGCTGCTTCAGCATGGGAGAGGCAGAGAGGTACGCCGCCGCAGCCACAGCCTGTGGCAGCAGAGGAGGAGAAGGTTCAACCGTCGCAGCAGAATCAATCACATATTCACATGGGTTGATGGGAGACGCGCTCGTCCACTCCGACAACCAGGCGCTACTCGCTCCTGGGTACGTGCCCCAGCTTCAGATCAACCTAGCCCCGGTTGCAGCGCGTCAGCAAGAGAATCTGGCGATAGCAGCGGCAGTAGTAGCCGCCGGGTCGTCCGCGTCTGCCTCTTCGAACAATCCAGGTCGGGGCTCAACAAAATTCGACCTGTTTCTGTAGTTCTTGGATCGCTTGATTGGTGGCTTCAAGTTTTCGTTTCATTCTTGCAGTCAGTTCGCCAAAGATCCAATCCCAAGAATCCTCGACTTCTCATCCCCATCTACAGCCTCAGCCTGCCCAGCTGCCGGACAAGCTCGACGCTCCCCTCCCAGCGGCTGCGGCGGCGCAGCCCTTGGTCCCGGCCTCGGCTAGTCACACCGTGGTTACCTCCAGCGACTCGCAACTCGGCCCTCCCCCGACAGAGGTTCATTCCCTGCCCCAGCCCGAGCTGTGCCCGTTTTGCGGTGTCAGGACGGGGACCATGGTGGCTCAGCCGAGGCATCACAGCTGCCTCTGTAAGGAGTGCCTCGCCGCGAATGGCGCGTGTCCGGTTTGCGGCCTCGGGCGGCGGATCCACTGAAGAGCCAAGAGGTGGTCGTCCAAATGATTTGGACATGAGTGTGCAGACTGCAGAGACCAGAGAGTAAGTACTGAAGAATGTACTGTTCATGGTTTTGGTGTTACCTTTGTCAGCAAATGTGTCTCCGGCGGTAAACTGAAATCGGTAGCAGACATAGTTTTGGCGGGGTTCTTGCGAATCTGATTCTAGCTGTCATTTTGCTGAGTTTATCGTTGTTGGTTGACTTGGTGGTGATCAAATGATCATGCTGGTTTTCGGTCCCGAAGATGAACTTGGTACGGGTTAAACGATGTGGATTGTTTTTTTTTTATAACCGGGTCTTCTTTTTGATCTATATTGGAGGTTTTAAATGTAGGTGCACATCTGAGGGTCTAATCTTGGATCGGTAAGGTCGCGTCCGTGTCTTGCTAGTGAGTCGGTCGTTCGCATACAAACGACCTATACTGTAACTCTGAATGTGTTGTTTTTCTCTGGTAATCTGAGGAAAGTTGGCTGTTCCTGTGTGATTACTGATTAGTGGTGTTCATTTTTGTTTGAGGCGTTGCCTGATGCTGAATCTGAATGCTGAGGTGTTCAGTTTTTGTTTGAGGCGTTACCTGATGGCTGCTTTGTTTTTGTTTTTGTGCTGAACCTATGGTTTCTTCATAAACTTTCCTATTTTTTTTGGCGTGGATTCCATGCTTTCCGTTGATGGCTGGATCAGTGGTGGATTGATCTCACTCCTGATGGTGTGTTGTTCAAGGCAGTTAACATTGCTGTAGCTGCATGCGCCGAATGCAGTGGTTATGCTGCATACATTCTTGATGGTTCGTTGTTCAAGGCAGTTTAGTGAAATGCTATATATGTCTGGCCGGCCCGAGCCTGTCGACGGGAATCTGGTCCGTCACGTGGTCGGACGCGTAACGTACGCACGCACGCACGCATGCAACATTGTTTGGAACACGCACACTCGCTTTACTCTCCTATGATGTCGTCATCTGTAATAGATTTTTTTTTAAAAATGTAACCGGTTGAAGAGCTGTCCAATTATATTAAAAAGAGAAAGTTTGACAAGCTCAATTACAGAAACAACCAGACGGGACTAACACATGGCAGCCCCATACCTAGAAAAACCCAAAAGGAAAAAAGCCAATGAACAAGGGACTATTCCCATGACATGAAACACCCTAAGTGGTGCGCTCCAAGAAAAACGCAGATGTCAACCTCTTCGAGGATAATGGTCAAGGTCTTAGCAACCGATTTCTTCGTGCCCTCGAAGGTGCGTCTGTTTCTCTCCTTCCAGATCTGCCACGAGACAAGCATTGTGAGCGTCCTCAACGTGTTCCTTAATGAGGGGATGCAATTTGACATAGTGGACCACCAGGCAAGGACTGAGGTACTATTTAACCAAGTCTTGGGTAGGATGCTTGGCTATCTCAGCTTCCTTGCCAGCCTTCGCCAAGCTTTTCTGAAAAAGGGGCACTCTGCTAGTAAATGAAGGTAAGTCTCCGTGGGAGTGCTTCCATAAAGTGCAGCCAGGATTGCAAGGCCACTCTCTGCGGGCGATGCGATACGCGGTCTATAGTCTGTCCTAGACTGCGAGCCAGGCGAAGAACTTATATTTCGGTGACACCCATGTCTTCCAAATGAGCTTTGAGAAGCTCGTGCGAAATGATCCTTTAAACATCAAGGAGTAAGCAGGTCGAGCAGTATAGACACCCTGACCTAACAACCTCCAAGTTATGGAGTTGTGGACATCAGGGTGTAGGCTGATCTCCTTGGTGGCCTTCCAAAGCTAAATAAATTAGGAAATATGTTCCTGTAAAATTTGATGGATTGAGGCCATGTCAAAAATCCACTGTCTTTGTGCTAACATCTCCTTTAGAGAACACCTCCTAGCAGCAGAAACTGCAAAGAGGAGAGGGGTGCAGTCTTTGAGCCTGAGACCCCTTGCCCAAAGAGAGTGCCAAAAGTACATCTTTTCACATTGCCAATTGAGATGGATGTTGCAGCCATGAAGAGGAGTCGATCAGAAGTATCACATGACACATCTGTTCCAATCCAAGCCTTTTGCAGTGAAATCCATTTGTGCCAGAGCCAATGCTGCCTCAACGCCTTACCAAAGGACTCAAGATCAAGAACCCCGAGTCTTTCAAGCACTTTAGGTCTGTAAACCCGCTTCCATCTGACCTTACATTTACCGCTCATGATAGGCATGCAGCCCGTCCACATAAATTGCCTCCTTCTTTATCGATTTGGTGCAAAATTGGGTTGGAGCTTTGATTGCAGCTAGGAAATGAATAGGCTGGGATGTCATCACAGCTTTAACGAGCACAAGATGCTCTGAAGGCGACATGTTCCACCCATTCCAAGAAGTCATCTTTCCCACCACCTTATCCGCCATCGGCTGAAAGGTTGTAGCCTTCAGGTGACCGAGAGTAAGAGTCAACCCAAGGTAGATAATCGGGAGGTTGGAAATAATAGACTGGTAGTCCAGAGAGGACCGAAGGCAGGTCAATGTCATCACAATCGATTGGCGAGACCGATGTCTTGGCAAAGTTGGTCTCTAGACCAGAAGCCTTCCCAAAATGGTGTAAGATGCGTGTGAGCATGGTCACGTCATGGGATGGCAGGGCAACGAATACCACGTGACGTCGGCATACATAGAAACACACATCTTGTCATAGTGGAAGCGCCCTCTGAGCCCCACCAAGAAGGCCCTCCCGGGAAGTCAAGGAGAGCAAGCGTTATAAAGGGTCAATGGCTAGTATGAGCAAGATGGGGGATAGAAGGTCCCCTGTCTCAGCCCCCTCCCATGTGATATGAGAGCTCTCGAGATCCCATTCAAGATGAATCTCGAAGTGGAGGTGGCGAGAAGGTTTGAAAGCAGGTCTCTCCACCTCTGCGGGAAACCTAGGTTGGAGAGAAGGTCAAAGAGGTAATTAATCCCACCGTATCGAATCAATGGCTTTTGTAATGTCCAATTTGAAGAGGAGGGATGGAGTGCGACTATGATGGAGTCTGGCTGCACCCCTAACAATCAGAGACCAAGAATGAGGAAGGACGCAAGTCTGGGAGAGCCAAAAATTTTGGAGACTAATTTGGTGACAGAATGAATCAGGCTAATTGGCATAATGTTGGTCTCAGCCCCCACCTTTTTTTGGGAGAAGCATAATGTTGGCTGAGTTAAGGAGGTGAAGGTCAAACAACCACAGGTCAAGCTCTCACAGCCGCGACAAATAGTAGTATATAATACCACTTCTGAATATCACTACATCACCACGACGTAACTCCGGCATCGTCTCCGCGACGCGATCGTCAACGCTGTTGCCGCCGACGCCGCGGGTCCGTGGCCACCTCTGTGGATCATGCAGAGGTCGGTGCACGCTGGCCTAATTCTTTCTGGTTCTACCATTTCATGGATAATGACTCGAGTCTTTAGAGTTTCGATCGCTTTGTTCTTGCAGCCGACGGGAGCGACGGCGCGTCGCGGGAGAGCGCCGCCATTGCAGCAGACGACAGGCCAGATACCGCAGGGAGACGACGCGCTTGCCAGCACCGACAAAGCGGCAATACTCGACGCAGCTGCAGGGTCTCGCCGGCTCAGTGCCATCAAAACGCAGCCCCGGACGCCCTCCATGTCCTGGTCTGGTCGCGGCGCCTTCTGCACATGATGCTCGAGTGCGCAGCCCCAGAGTGCCGCGGCGCGAGCAAGTCCAGCGGGTCTGATCCGCGTGCGCGGCGGTGGCTGGCCAGGAGCCAAGGATGCGCGCGACGGGGACAAGATGCGTGGAACGTGTCCGCCCTAGAGGAGAAGCTAGCTCCGGCAGCGTGACGTCACGGCTTCGCAGGCACAGGCGTTGATCCCTGGCGCCGGCGATGCGTGCACAGTAGCGACGCCATGGACTCGATTGAACAAAGGTGGCACCGGAATGAATAGCCCACTTGTTTCGGGCGAGAGGCTTGGAGTTGCATGCGCTTCATGTGCTGGCCTTGCCGGGTCAACTCAGCGACGGTGGTCGGGTGGTGTGCTTCGGCAGTTCGGCCGGTCGATCGTTGACGCATGTGGCGGTATGCCCTCCCTGCTCCGACCGACGTATTTCCTCGAGACCAGCGTATCCTGTGCAAATGCCAAATATTACAGGTCCGGAAATTTTGATGCCGTTAGATTGTGTTCCAAAGCAGGTAGGATCTGGTTAGAGTATCTGGTATAGGATATATAATGATCTGGTTATTATGACAGAATATGATTGGATTTTATTTTATCTCTAGTGTTCTTGATATTCATACTATCTATACTTTATATATTTAGTCATCGAGAATCAATGCAAAACGATGATCACACTAACCAATCCTCATACTCTTTCATGGTATCACGAATTTAGGTTCTAATTCTAGACCATAAACCCTAACCGCCACCAGCTTTCGCACCACGCGCCCCCGGAAAGATCGATCTCTATGATCTCCATCGGGGGTAGCGCCACCGATTGTGTTGATCAACCGCCCTAGAGAGTCTTTTTCTGATCTCTTGATCAGGTTTTTTCTCTCTTATCGGTTGTTGATTAGAGTTTCTCTTTGGTTTTCTGATCCAAGATCGGTTTGCGTCGCCCGCCGCCCGTTGACCTCGCGCCTCTACTCAAATCAGCATCTATCCCATCGTACTATTCACGGTGCTACAATACATATGGCACTACAGTACGTGTGAATAGTGTCATGTAAATGTTCCTGTCTGCCCCGCTCATCAACATGCCTCCGCCACAACCGCCTCGCGCGCCTTCAATCTAATCAGCCAACCGTGAGCAGTTCCTCCAGGCCGATCGGGTGTGGCTCCCGTCCTCCATGAGTACGTGTGTTTCCACCCGAGTATTAGGGCTGCCGCCGCATTGCCTTCAAGCCACAATACTGTCGCCCATGATCTGTGCCTTTGCACCGCCACCACGCCCTCCCGGGTGCGGTCCAGTAGACCGAAGGTTCCTCGTCGGCTTCTTCGAGTATCGTCACCATGCTCTCTCAGACACCAGTGTCACCGCTCTAGGCTACTGGTCTCACCTCCCTCTACCGCCTTCGTCCAACACAACTTCGTCGCCCACGTCGCAGTCTCTTCTCTGACTACTTTGTCTACTCCGGGAACCACGGGTTACATCGGCACTCTCCTCCTCGCTGCTCTGCGCACCGTGACCGTCGAGGCCTTCTTTACTGGTCCCTCAGACACTGGCGCATAGTTGAGCTCCCTACCTTCACGCGCTCGGTACTAGAAACACCGGTGCGTGCCTTCCTCTCCGACGCGTTCCTGGGCTTGGCAAACCTGGTGCATGCCTCATCCATGACGGCCTCAACTGCGTCGACTTTGGCATTGACCTCTTCTCAATGATCACCTCATCCGCGTCATCGTCTTCTTCCCTCAGGCCTTCTTGCGTCCGTCTCCATGGCACCTCTAGCGCCCGTGGCTTCATGTGCAGCTCCCTCGACCACAGAAACCCTAACTACGGCTACGTCGACCACAACTATCTCACACACAGCATCCTCGACCACGGTTACTCACCTTGCTCTCAGCTACCTCAACTTTTTCACAAAGGGCTACAATCACAACATCTGCATCGCGTTGTTTCAACTGAGGAGGAATGCCATTCATCTTCCTCTCTAGTCTCATCGTCTGCGACACTCCCGCTGCTTCTTAGTTTATGGAGCAGAGGCAGTGCTCCCGACTGAGTTGCAGTTCGGATCACTGCAAGTGGAAAGTTACACGGAGTAGGGGCAAGAGCAGTTACGAGTAGACGACATCAATTTACTCGAGGAGTATCGCTATCGAGCATCTATTCGAACGGCTAAGTATCAACAAGCATTATGTACGTATCATAGTAAAAAGATTCAGCCTAGGAAACTCACTGATGGGGATCTTGTTCCACGAAAGGTGCAGAAACAGGCTAGACACCATAAGTTATCACCTAAGTGGGAAGGACCCTATATAGTGGTTGAAGTTACCCGACCTAGATCAGTGTAGCTATCTACTCCAAACGGTGAGATACTCGAGCACTTATGAAATATCGACCAACTTTTAAAGTTTCATTCATAGAAAAGGTACATTACAGGTAAGTCAATTAAATTTGATTTGATTAACTACTTGATTATATACATTTTCTTTTCCATCTAACCTGCTTGGCTAGTGCAAAGTTGATAGAAAGTATTCACGAGACTCGACTAGGAATAGTCGAGAACCACTCAGACTAGGTTGCCAGATCTCAAACTTGGGCATTGATTGTTCCAATGTCATCACAGCTCTCAATGGATCTCCCGAAACCACTCCATCTAGAAAATCCAAAATACGCCACTCCATCCAAAATACGCCATTAAATAGGACTTGCCTCAAGATGAGACTCGAAAGTTGTTTCCGCTTTTGATAAAAATTATGGTGCTTTGATCGGCGTGAAAAATGGGATGATGATGTCGTGCGAATCTCTACACGCCCGTATGCATTCTGCAAGCATTAAGTGCTCATATACCCGTCGTTTTAAATTTTGAAAAGTTTTTTAACTCTACTCAAATACAGATGTCGAGAAGTCGATATTACTGGCTCTTATTGAGTCTCGAGTACGGATAACAATAGGGCACTCGATCCAAAAGTGTTTCCACTCGATACTCAGAAATAGCCTCTTCTTATTCAATTCTTTCGATTGTGAGTTCGATCTACCTTACTCAACCAGGCTTGAACTTGGCAATACTCGAGTAGGTGCTTGTAGAAGTCCTCCCTGTTGAGTAGAGTTAGAGGACTAATATCGAATATCTAACTATAAGTATATACGCATAAGAAGTATACCATATATGGACAAGGTATGCCGCGTGCATACTTAACAACTCTGGATATTATGGAACCAAATCTGTGGTACCTGATACGTCCAGAGTCTAGAAGGTGTATACTAAGAAAGCCTTGATTGCTTACCTAACTCGAGAAGACTAGTATCCAGGACAAATCTATCTACTTGGACTATAAGGAAAATGCTCCATATCGACTACGGCTTGATAGGAGGCGGTACATTACCCTTATACAAGGAGAGAACCCACACCGCCCGGGGAGGCTCCTTTTTTTCTCGGCTATTGGAGGTAGGCATCAGGACCTTAGTACAGGAGAAACTCGATGACTTTAGCTCTACATTAGACTAGATCCGATCTGCTCCTTGTAATAGGTTAGCTACATTGTCTATACTCGAGTGAATACATACACATAATCATCCACACATGACGTATGGTATTACTCCAACCGAAGATCTGAACCTGTATACATCGCGTCTCGTTTTATGCTCGATTTTTGATCCACGAAGATAACCTGTTATTTTCGGATATATTATCAGGAACAAATCCTCGACAGGTATCATGAAATACTCCACAAAATTTGAGACCAAATAATGACCTGTATAAAAAAAGTAACAAGCCTCTCTCTCTTTTTTTTCCTTCTCATTGTAGAAGTCATTGTTTGGGCTTGAAATTTTACGAAATGCTTGATGATAACATAGTCTACATGACCATTTTTAGAGTTTTTCATAACTATTCCGATGGTGTTGTCAAAGGGTGAGTGCAAAATAAAATATAGCTTTCGGACTTTTGCAAAAGTCGCCAAAAAATCGCCTAGTGTTCAACATATTAGGCTTTGTTGCCCTTTTATTTGGGGACAGGAATATATTTCTGCTAAATTTGCAAATGGGGACTTTTTATGATATTAATAAAAAATAAATGTATTTTTAAGGAGAAAATAAATATATTGGCCTGCGACAAAAAATGGTATGTATATGTATGGTTGTGCCTGTTCCATGCTTCTGGTTTGGCCTGGCGTACTAAATTGTCTGCCTCAAGGTCTATGAGCTACCAAGTGCATGCCTTGCGCCAATCGTATGGGTTTGTTTCCAAAGGGGCCTAAGCGGTTAAGCCCACGGCCCATCCGGTCTTCCCCTTGCCCTCAGATCCGCCGATTTTGCTTCTTCACATCACACGCAGCGCAAGCGGCAAACCCAGTGCCTGCTTCCTCAACACAGCTTCCCTCCCCTCCCGTTATCTCTCGTTCCCGTAGCTCTCTTGCACACACTCCTGATTGTTCTTCCTCACCTATGTGGTGTTGTCGGTCTCGGTTCTTGAGAGGCGAACAAGGTGTTCGACCGGCTGTTCGGCCCCGATTGCGGAGGAGAGATCGCCGACCGCAAGCGCAACTACGATGACGGCGCCTGGATGTCGCAGCAAGGTGTCGCGAAGAAGACGGCGACGGGTGCATCCGGCGGCTCCTCCCCAGACACACCTCGTTGTCCTGCTCCTTTTCGGCGGAGGTTAGTCATTGCCCAAGAACGGGTTGGTTCTTGGTTTCTTGATGTGTATGTTGGAGTTTGAATAGACTTCTTGGTTTTTTGCAGTTCCATCCAGCCAGAGCAACATGAAACAGTAGCAGCCGCAGCCATGAGCGGAGGAAGCGCAAGAGGAGTTGCAGGAGGTGGCGGCAACGCCCAACCGAGGACCCGAGATTTGATTTCGATGATCGATCGAAAAGATGACTCCCCTCTGTCCTACGCCGCTACGGCCGCCACCGGATCAGGGGACAGCTCTGTGAACGATCCAGGTCGGTGCGCGCTGGCCTTATTTCTTCTGCTTCTTTCGTTTCTTGGACATTGACACGAAAGTTTGCTTCATTTTTGCAGCCCCCACGACGGCGTCGCTGATGGCCGGTGTGTTGACACATTCCTCGTCGCTGTTGAGTTACGCGACGCAAGCTCTGGAAGGGTCGACACCGGAGCCCGCAACAGAGAGCGGTGCCGTGCAAGGTGGCAGCGTCGGACCGCAGACGCCTGTTAGAAATACAGTTTTGCTATGGGCAAATTAAAAGGGGATCGGATCTGACGACGGTGAAGTTGTCACTGACACGTGAGTCTGATCTCATACGTTAGTGATAGCGATATAAAGTTAGGAGATTTTAGTCTATAAAAAAGTGATTCCACCTGAATTTTTATTTATTAGATATGTGTAAAGATTTATATTTGATGGTTAGCCTTTTACAAAATTCAGTCAATTTATCCCCTCTTCTCTCCTTAATTTTTTTTATACTACTCACACAGACAAATTTTATATCAATTACAGTTAGCTTATATTAAAATTAAAACTACTTTACACAGAAATTATAGTCATATTTTTATATAATTTTTAAGTAATAATGATGTAACGAAAAAATTCGGACCAGAACCACCTCACTCTCACTGTATTTTTGTTACTGCTATCATCTTTTGTTACTGCTATCATCCTATGCAAGTTTAAGCCATAGATCTTAGATCTAATGGTTAGAAATACGAGTGAGATTTTCTTTTAAATCACCTGAGTGAGGTATAGATAGGCCCTAGTAGGGAAAAAAAAATAGCGCACGGCTGATGTGCCATTCAACCCGTGAGTTATGTTTTGCAGTCATGCCCACATAGTTAAATATGTAGGCTATCCACATGGGTTATGTTTAAAAATGATTGTAGTTTCATGTGGAAATGTCTTTTTTATCAACAATGAAAACCATGCTGTAATAAGGTATAAATACATCACAATTGAAGCCAAAAGTTATAGTACACATGTTGCAAGGTCGAACTTAAGCAACCCTATACAAATTTTTAAGGTTATTATTCTGTATCAGTGAGGTACATGTGAGGGTATTGTTAAATAAAATAATAGCCAAGGAATATGTTATTTACTTACCTTGTAAAATGAAAACGCTATTCTGCAGATGCATGTTCACCTCATGCAGTTTTCGCTACTCTTCAGACAGTGGCGAAGCTAGAGGAAAATAAAGGGGGTGCATCATTTCATAGGCTTGGCCTGTTAACTGGCTGTTGGGCTTGCCATGCTGGACGGTTGGACCTGTGGGGGCATGATTTTGGGCCATAGGGGGTGCATGTATGGTGAAAATGGGATAGAAACAACTGAATTTTTATTTTGACGTGGGTGCATCTGCACCCACACGGGCCAACTTGGCTTCGCCCATGTCTTCAAAGACGGCTCATACATTTTACCAAGGCAAGGCACGAGTGGCAAGTTCAGGAATAGGGAGTGAAAGCATCATTCCACATGGGCACATCTGGGTCAAAACCTGGTTCCCCATGCTACCATCCAATGTCTCACCTGCAGCTTAACAGAGTAGACAAACGTTGCAGCCAATAGGTTTTGCCTCATTACACAACACCAATCCAGTGGCATGGTACTGGTGGATGGTGCAGAGGCAACAGGTCGAACACCTAGTGGGCACTCCTCTATCCATGCGAGGGCAGTGAGGGCAACGACGCGCCGCTCTTGAACGAATTGGTTCGCTTACTAATGCCGCGCACGCTGAATGCCTCTAGCTGCTCCTCGTGAGGCCCATGCATAGCTGCGTGCCTCAGGTTGTTCCTCTTGCGATCTAGGCAGATGGGTCTCCATGGCCGCCGTGCCCATTGATGCTCACCCACCATTCCTTGTGGAACCAGCCAAACAAGCGCCGCCGAGCACGAGCCGCTAGAATTGACCACACATGGTGCATCTCCGCGCTACGAGCGTTTGGCCGAAGGTGGGGCTGCCCATCCCAGTCGTAGCTGGCTCCTCCTATTCCGCCTCGCTCCGCACAGGACTCCTCAGGCCACCCTCTTCGCGTCGTCGTCCTTCATCTTGTCCAGTTAGGGGAAGGCGGTGGAGAGGTCACGGCGGCAGTGACGAAGAAAATGACGACGTCCTTACGCTTTGGCTCTTTGGTCTAGCACCAGCAAGAGTTCTCCCTTCCCAGCTCCATCATGCCTCTGCCCATTAGTTTAGCACCAGCAACTCTGCCTGATTTGGTAGTGCTCCACCGCCCCTGCGCCTGGCCTGACCGAACAGCACCGCATCGCTTCACTTTGGATGCTTGCACCAGCAAACACAGGTGACTCGCCATGGATCGAAGCTGTGCTTCCTCGGCCCGGAGTGCTGAGCCCTGCCACTAAACCTGCGCAGGTCTGCCACATCCCTGAAGCCTCTTCACAATTCGAGCTTATCGCGCCATCGTCTCCATGTCGATGCTGTGCACGCAAACAGGCCATGGAGGAGGAGCGGCCCCTGACAAGGAGCTCCGCAGCAGCGACGATGGACGGCGGCAGGGGCGATTAGTCGAGCACGTGCCAGGCGCGGCAAGAAAGACGACCGGGTGGGCGCGCATGCAGGAAAACGACCCCGTGCATCTCTTCTAGCCCTCTCGTGCACGGGGTCAATAGTGCGGACAACGACACTGCTGGTGAGGAAGACATTGGCGCGGTCAATGGGGTGGTTGGGGGAGCGCCCAACGCCGGCTTGGGTGGCGGCGGTGTGGGTGACAACGCGGATGGCAGAGCGCGGCGTGCTCCGAGCGCACAAGGTATATTGTTAGAACCCCGTAATACATGCATTCATATTTATACATGTATTACGGGGTTCTAACAATATATCCGGCTCTAACAATCACACACTGGTTGATTAAAACTTTGGCCCCTGGGGCGTCTATAAGGTACGGCGTGTGGGTAGCACTGACTCTCAACCCACTTTCCCAAACATAATCCGAAGATATAAAGGAGTGAGAGGCTCCTGAATCAAACAAAACCACTGCAGAAAAGATGTCAGGGTTGAAACTCATATCCAACGTACCCATTAGGACGGTGTCACCCTCCTGAACCTCGTCGGCGGTAGTGTGGCGAGCTCGACCACGCTTGGGAACGTGAGTCGCCTGCAAAGACTGCGGTGCTGACTGAGCCGGCGGTGGTCGCGGGGCACTCACTGCGGCTCCCGGCCTCGGATACGGGCACTCCCTCGAGAAATGGCCGACGCGGCCACAGTTGAAGCACGGACCGCCTGAGCCACCAGTCACGCTCACTTGGGAGCCGACTGGTCGTGCAGCCTGCCCCTGTGGAGCGGAGAACGCAGGACGTGGTACAAACCACATCGGTCGTGGGTAGCCAGCCGACGGCGCCTGAGACTGTGGAGGCTGACTCTCAGAGCGGGCGCGTTGCGAGCTCCCGCCCACAGAAGACGAGGAACCCCTCTTCCGCCTCTTCTCCTCTTGGTGGCTCTTATACTTGAGCTCCACCGTGATCGACGTGCTCACCAACTCGTTGAAGTCGGCGAACTTATGCGCGGACAACCGGTCCTGCATCTTCGAGTTCAGGCCATTCACGAAGCGGCGCTGCCTGCGCGCATCCGTGCTGACCTCCTCGGTAGCGTATTGTGCAAGGTGGTTGAACACCTGCACGTACTCCATCACCGCCCGACCTCCTTGCTTGAGGTCCTCAAACTCCCGCCTCTTAGCCTCCATGAGGCCACTCGGTATGTGAAACGAGCGGAAGGCCTCGCGAAACTCCGCCCATGACACGCGGTGATCGGCGGGGTGCATGGCCAGAAAGCCGGACCACCACGCACCCGCCGGGCCCTGAAGCTGATGGGCGGCGAAGAGCGCCTTCTCGTGATCCTCACAGCGAAGAAGGGCGAGCTTCTGCTCAATCGTTCGGAGCCAGTGATCAGCATCGAGAGGATTCTCAGCTCGCGAGAAGACCGGCGGCTGAGTCCGCAAAAAGTCCGAGAAGTCGTCTCGGCGCACGGCCCCACCTCCTCCATGAGGAGCCGCGTTGCGCACGAGAGCCTCCAGGAGCGCTTGGTTCGTCTGGAGGAGAGCGTGATTCGCTTGGCGGTTCTGCTCAATTTGCATGAGCACATCCGCCATGGTCGGCGGTGGAGGAGGGTTGTTCTGACTGGAACCCTCCGGAACCTCCCCACCACGCCGAGTGACAACCATTCTGAAATGTAAAACTAAAAGGGGAAACGTCAAATTCCGACTCAGCACAATGCATTCGCCGGATATATTGTTAGAACCCCGTAATACATGTATAAATATGAATGCATGCACGAATGCCATGAAATGATGCATGCTCGAACCTAGCTACCGCTTCTTTCTCAAAATAAGAACCGCACCTGCAAGCATCAAAACCACAGGCAGTTTATAACATCAAGAACGTACCCTTCGCGCTAGAAAGAGTAAGAGCGCGAACGGCCCTTGTACCACATGCCGTACAAGCGACAATCCATACGTCGACAACGACGTATTCACTTCCCGTAGACCCTACGGGACATCTCGTGTAAACGCCACACGAGTAGACGACCATGTCTCCCATCGCATGGTGGATGTTCATACGCTATTGCTAGCGTATTCACTTCCCGTACAGATCACCGTACGGAACATGCCGGGCCCCTGCCTCGCATCCGGCTGAGCCCTCGGTGATTAACCGCCACCGAGCGTCGTACCTTACCTTCCGACGATGCAAAGCCGAAGATGCAATGCTCAACATGAATCAATGCAGGGTCGCAAGCAAAACAATGTGGTATAAGACATATAAACGTCACTCATAATACGCATTTTAACTTAGGGGCATAAACGATAGCAGTTTAATACATATTAAACATGAAGAGGCATAAACATAAATTATGGGTTGTTTAGGTGAAGTTGTCGACTTACTAAACAACGCATTAATTATGTTTAGGCTACTAAATTAAACCAGGCTCTGATACCAAGCTGTGAGGAACCGTCCAAATAGTATTCTAATTAATCATCAGGAGGATCATTATTCATAATCACAACTTGGTACTGAAGCCGACTACACCGATGATCGGTGCTTAACCGGTGCAAGCGGTCTACGGTGTCCGGGTTCCCTCCCTGAACTGCTTGAGGACTCCTCGTGAGCAGATGACACCCCTAACACCGCCCACACCTCGTCTCAACTCACCACTCACCAAACCGACTCATCATCAACACAACCATAAGTGTGAACAAGTAATAAGTCCTAGGCTCGCGACAACGGTGGACGCCGTCGTCGACTTCTACCGGAAAGCCTAAGTACCACTAAGCATAGCGAACTAAAATTAGACCTCGATGACACCACTAGGCTCCTAGGAACAACACATGACACGTGACCGAAATAGGATAATGCATCGGCATAGGTTCTACCCAACTCAGTACCCGACACATGCAATGTATACATAAGCGTAGATAACATATTAAATTTTCAAGTAGACACGGTGCAATATGAACGATGCTTGCCTTGCTGCCCTGGATCAGAAAGGTGGGACGCCTCACGATCGCCCACGGCCTCCGGGATCGACGGATCGGCGTTCACTATAGAGAGCAACGCGTGCAATGTAATGAGCATGTATGAAATGCGACCATATAAGAAAAATATGCTCCACAAAATATGACAATATTTTTCCCAGATCACACTACCCAAACCAGAATTTTCTAAGTGGTCTCATAAAGTTTGGAGTTCGTACGAATTAACTACGAATTTTACAAGCTATCAGCTATCAGGAAAGCCTGATAAATCGTGCTCGGGGTGCCCGGGATGAACAGTACTCGCGGGGTACTCGGGATAAACAGTACCCGGGGTGCTCGGGGTGAACAGTACCGGGGGTGCTCGGGGTGAACGGTACCCGGGGTGCTCGGTGAACAGTAACGGGTGCTCGGTGAACAGTACCTGGGGGCTCGGCTGAACAGTACCCGGGAGTGCTCGGGTGCCCGGGGTGAACAGTACCCCCGGTGCTCGGGTGAACTGTGGGTGCTCGGGTGAACAGTGATCGGGTGAACAGTACCCGGGGTGCTCGGGCGAACAGTACTTGGGCGCTACAGTAAACCAGCCTCCTGCAGCTCCAGAATAGCAGCTATTACGAAAGGAAAAATTAGGCTAAACTAACCTGGGAGTCTCTCTAAATCAAAGGTAAAAATGCCTAGAAGGGTGTACAGGGTCTAGACTTTGCTCAACCGTCTAGCAACATGATTCCTAACTCAAATCCACATAAATCCTCATTTGTTCCCAGACTGAAGAACTTTGCAACCCTAGTTCCAGATTCAAGATCTATCCAACCAAAAATGAGCATACTTGCCATGGGAGCCTAGCAGACTCACCCAAGTTCCTTTGCTGAGATTGGTGACCGCCAGTTGAAGGAGGAAACGACGGAAAATGGCTCGGAGAAGAGTGGAAAAACTGCTGCTTCCTTGCTTCACCCAAAGAACACCAAACAAGTTCCGAACCAGCTCGAATTCCTTTGGGGAAACTGAAAATGAATTGGATGGACGAGTAGTCCTTGAGCTGGTGGTCACGTGAGTACCACATACGTACCTTGATCTTGCTCCCAGAGGTAGGGATCCAAAAGGGGAAAAAGGGAGCCTAAGAGAGAGAGTGAGAGACAGCCAACTCCAACTTGCTTCCTCAAAAAGCCTTATCTAGTGGAGTGGGTGAGTAGTACGTATGGGCAAGTTTCTTCTTTTTAGGGGGAGAGAGAGTGTTGTTGCCCAGCTATAGAGAGATATTTTCCACCCAAGTGGGCCCCATTTACCTAGAGGAAAGTCCAGACTTACTTCTAGCTCCTTTATTTCTCTTAGTTTTCCTTCTCCCACCTCATTGATTCAAAGTGAAGTGCTCCAGTGACCCAAACTGGAACATGAGGCTGAAATTGCATGTTTTAGGATTAAAACACACAATTACGGATTTCAGGACGTGACAGCCAGCTGCGACAATCCTCTGCCTTCTCTGCAACCAAGCTGACAAAAGATCACTGGCATAGGCGCCTTGGCCATCCCTCACATGCTGTCATCCATAGCATCCTTAGATCCAATAATTTTGTTCTAGCTTCAAATAAAGATGAATCAGTCTGTAATGCCTGTCAACAGGCAAAAATTCATCAATTTCCTTTTAATTCTTCTGAAAGGCAAACTTCTATGCCATTGCAACTTATCCATTCTGACGTGTGGGGGCCAGCTATTCGTTCTGTCTTTGGAAATCAATACTACATTAGTTTCATCGATGATTTTAGTAGATATACATGGATATATCTGATGAAGCACAAAAGTGATGCCTTGCAAATCTTTCTTCACTTTCAAAAGCATGTAGAAAGGCTTCTTAATCTTAAAATTCGCTCTGTCCAAACAGACTGGGGAGGCGAATATCAAAAGCTTTATCAGTTCTTTGAACGTGTTGGCATAACCCACCGTGTTTCATGTCCTCACACTCAACAACAAAATGGCCTAGCTGAGAGAAAGCATCGGCACATTGTTGAAACTGGACTGGCCTTGCTTGCACGAGCCTCTCTACTCGTTAGATTTTGGGATGAGGCATTCTTGATAGCTTGCTATCTCATAAATAGGTTGCCAAGTCATGTCACTGAAAATCAAGCTCCCATTTTTAGGCTCCTCAAAATTCAGCCTGATTACTCTTTTCTTCGAACCTTTGGATGCATCTGCTGGCCTAACGTGCGACCATATAACACAAAGAAGCTGTCTTTTCGATCTGCTCCATGTGTATTCCTTGGGTACAGCCCCATCCATAAAGGGTATAAATGCTTGCATCGACCAACAGGCAGAATATATATATCTAGAGATGTTGTCTTTGATGAAAACATATTTCCCTTTGCCACACACAATGCCTCTGATCAAATTTCTACCAGCCCATCCAGTCCACAAACTATTGACTCTGTTCTTCTTCCCACTGTTTTTGAATTGGCAACACTAGCTGACCACCATGAAGATGGTGCTTTACCTTGTGCTAACACTGACATCTCTACTGAGTAGTCTATTGCAGGTACTAGCTCTGGTGAATCTGCTCACGATCAAGGGGGAGTAGAATCTAAAGAAGCTACTGTCGTTCAACAAATTCCACCTGAACCAGAAATACCAGCACCTCAACCCAATCGTCCACGCACAAGGCTGCAAAATGATATTGTTTGTCCTAGAAAATGGACAGATGGTACAGTACCATATCACAAGGCATTTTCTGCAGCTCAAATAGAGGAAGAACCAGTAGATCACACACAAGCATTAGCTGATCCCAAATGGAAACAAGCAATGGATGTGGAGTACAATGCTCTCATCAAAAATCAGACCTGAAAACTTGTACCAGCAAAAAGAGGTCAGAATGTGGTGGAATGCAATGGGTGCACAAAATCAAAAGAAAGGCAGATGGTACAGTGAAGAGGTACAAGGCGAGATTGGTGGCTAAAGGCTTTCATCAATGTTATGGAATTGATTACCATGATACATTCAGTCCAGTGGTGAAACCTTCAACTATAAGGCTCATCCTGTCACTTGCAGTTTCCAAAGGGTGGCAGTTAAGACAAATTGATGTCCAAAATGCCTTTTTACATGGTGTACTCAGAGAAGAAGTATACATGTGCCAACCACCTGGTTATGTTGATAACAAGAAGCCTCACCTTGTGTGCAAACTACAGAAAGCCCTCTATGGTCTAAAGCAAGCACCCAGGGCCTGATATTCACAACTCAGTGAAAAATTGCTATCTCTCGGCTTTGTGACGTCAAGGGCAGACACTTCCTTGTTTATATTCAACAAGGGAACAACAATATTGTACATGTTAATATATGTAGATGACATAATTATAGCCCGTTCAAGCAAGATTGCCACTGACAAGCTTATCGAAGAGCTGTCTTCAGACTTCGCTATCAAGGATCTGGGCAAGCTGAATTACTTCCTGGGAGTAGAAGTAGCAGAAATCAAAGAAGGTTTGCTCTTAACTCAGAAGAAGTATATGTCTGATTTGCTGCACAAGAACAACATGCATCACTGCAAAAGTGCAGTAACTCCTATGGCTAGTTCAGAAAAATTGGCAAAGGAGCAGGGTGTTCCATTGGACGAGAAAGGAGTATTTCAGTACAGGAGTACAATGGGAGCTTTACAATATTTAACACTGACTAGACCTGATTTATCCTATGCAGTTAATAGAGTATGTCAGTACCTGCAGCAGCCTACTGATGTTCACTGGAAAGCAGTCAAACGCATACTCAGATATGTGAAGGGTACAACAACAACAGGGCTGAAAATTCAGAGCTCAAGTTCAGATCTGGTCAATGCATTTTTAGACTCCGATTGGGCAGGATGTCCTGATGACTGGCGATCAACTGGAGGTTTTGCCATTTATCTTGGGCCAAATTTGATATCCTGGAGTTCAAACAAATAGCAAATGGTCTCCAGGTCAAGTACTGAAGCCGAGTACAAGTCACTGGCCAACACAACAGCAGAGGTAATCTGGGTCCAGTCTGTACTTAAGGAGCTTGGAGTTCATCAGTCTAAACCAACTTGTCTATGGAGTGATAATCTAGGAGCAACCTACCTAACTGCAAACCCAGTTTTCCATGCTAGAACCAAACATATAGAGGTGGACTTCCATTTTGTAAGAGAAAGGGTTGCACTTGGACAGCTTGAAGTAAGATTCGTTGTCTCTGTTGATCAGATTACAGACATATTCACTAAAGCACTTCCTCAACAAGCACATGACAGATTATGCTACAATCTCAACCTGAAGAGTGGCTGAGATTGAGGTGGAGTGTCAAGAAACCAAGGTCTGCTACCGACGCTACTAGATTCTACAGCCAGCGCGTCTATTAGACTAAACAAAATCCGGCAATAGAAGTTGTTGCGAGTAGTCCTGATCCTACGTGATTAGTTGTGATTCTGTAATTGCTGTTGTAAGAAACCATGTACTAATGATTACTATATATAACATGGAGGGATCGGAGGGGATCCTTGCGGCAAATTCATCGCTTTACAGGGATGGCATCGGCGGGGCGCGACGCGAGCGGCCGACGAAGTGAGCTTGTCCTTTTTGATCATTTTATGTCATTGCGTCACCCTGGTCTAGAGATTTTGACACTGATATGGAACCTATTTGATACACAGCAAATCCCAGATGCCTGTTACATATCAAGTGGCTCTTGTTAAAAAAGATGATGTGGACAAGCTCACAGACGGCGAACACGAATGTGTTTTAGAGTATAGAGATGTCTTGAACCGATCTAATTTTAGTCATAGTTAGATACAACTTAAAAAACATTTATAAACATAGGTCATTCTTATATATATAAACAACATATATCATCATATAGTAGATTTTGTCTTTGGTGATTTTTTCTTCGCATTAGAGAGTTTTTTTCACGTTAAAATCATGCCTCTCATGTTCATTAATCTCAATGAGTAGTATCAGAGCAACTTGATGTTAAAACTGTTTTTTTATGGAGATTTAGATGAGGAGATTTATGTGATAAAACTTGAAGATTTTGCTGCTCCTAAAAAAAGCATTTAGTTTGTCACTTGAAGAAATCTCTTTATGGTATTAAACAAGCCCCTAGATAGAGATATAAAATATTCGATTATTTTATGATTGCACAACAATATTCTCATAGTAATTATAATAATTGTATTTAATTCAAGCACTTTTTCAATGAATCTTTTATTTATTTGCTACTCTATATTGATGATATGCTTATTATTTATCGTGATAAGTCATTGATTGATAGGTCGAACGCTCTATTTAGTCATGAATTTGAGATAAAAGATCTTATCGTGTAAAGAAAAATTCTTGGTATGAAAATTTAGCATGACCGCAAGGTTGATAAATTATTTCTATCTCAGAAAAGTTACATTGAGAAGATACTAGACATATTTAATCTCAGTAATTGCAAGTCTATTTCTACACCTTTTGCTTCACATTTTAATTATCTTCAAGTCTATTTCTCCAGGTCAAGTACTGAAGCCGAGTACAAGTCACTGGCCAACACAACAGCAGAGGTAATCTGGGTCCAGTCTGTACTTAAGGAGCTTGGAGTTCATCAGTCTAAACCAACTTGTCTATGGAGTGATAATCTAGGAGCAACCTACCTAACTGCAAACCCAGTTTTCCATGCTAGAACCAAACATATAGAGGTGGACTTCCATTTTGTAAGAGAAAGGGTTGCACTTGGATAGCTTGAAGTAAGATTCGTTGTCTCTGTTGATCAGATTACAGACATATTCACTAAAGCACTTCCTCAACAAGCACATGACAGATTATGCTACAATCTCAACCTGAAGAGTGGCTGAGATTGAGGTGGAGTGTCAAGAAACCAAGGTCTGCTACCGACGCTACTAGATTCTACAGCCAGCGCGTCTATTAGACTAAACAAAATCCGGCAATAGAAGTTGTTGCGAGTAGTCCTGATCCTACGTGATTAGTTGTGATTCTGTAATTGCTGTTGTAAGAAACCATGTACTAATGATTACTATATATAACATGGAGGGATCGGAGGGGATCCTTGCGGCAAATTCATCGCTTTACAGGGATGGCATCGGCGGGGCGCGACGCGAGCGGCCGACGAAGTGAGCTTGTCCTTTTTGATCATTTTATGTCATTGCGTCACCCTGGTCTAGAGATTTTGACACTGATATGGAACCTATTTGATACACAGCAAATCCCAGATGCCTGTTACATATCAAGTGGCTCTTGTTAAAAAAGATGATGTGGACAAGCTCACAGACAGCGAACACGAATGTGTTTTAGAGTATAGAGATGTCTTGAACCGATCTAATTTTAGTCATAGTTAGATACAACTTAAAAAACATTTATAAACATAGGTCATTCTTATATATATAAACAACATATATCATCATATAGTAGATTTTGTCTTTGGTGATTTTTTCTTCGCATTAGAGAGTTTTTTTCACGTTAAAATCATGCCTCTCATGTTCATTAATCCCAATGAGTAGTATCAGAGCAACTTGATGTTAAAACTGTTTTTTTATGGAGATTTAGATGAGGAGATTTATGTGATAAAACTTGAAGATTTTGCTGCTCCTAAAAAAAGCATTTAGTTTGTCACTTGAAGAAATCTCTTTATGGTATTAAACAAGCCCCTAGATAGAGATATAAAATATTCGATTATTTTATGATTGCACAACAATATTCTCATAGTAATTATAATAATTGTATTTAATTCAAGCACTTTTTCAATGAATCTTTTATTTATTTGCTACTCTATATTGATGATATGCTTATTATTTATCGTGATAAGTCATTGATTGATAGGTCGAACGCTCTATTTAGTCATGAATTTGAGATAAAAGATCTTATCATGTGAAGAAAAATTCTTGGTATGAAAATTTAGCATGACCGCAAGGTTGATAAATTATTTCTATCTCAGAAAAGTTACATTGAGAAGATACTAGACATATTTAATCTCAGTAATTGCAAGTCTATTTCTACACCTTTTGCTTCACATTTTAATTATCTTCAAGTCAATATCCTATTAATGAAGAAGACAAAGATTATATGTCGCGTGTTCCTTATATCTGTGCTGTTGGAAATCTTATGTATGCTATGATTTGCACTTGACCAGATTTAGCTCATGCAATTAGTTGGGTTGGAAGATTTATACATAGAGGCAATTATTTATTTGCCACAGTAAAAAAATGATCCCTTATTTCCCACTATCAGTGACATAGGTGGGTTAGCAGATTTATGCATAGAGGCAATTATTTATTTGCCACGGAAAAAAATGATCCCTTATTTACCATCGATATGGCAATAATATGTGGGATCCACCTATGTCACTGATAGTGGCAAATAAGGGATTGTGTAAAATTGCAATGGTGGGAAAAAAATAATTTCTTATGCATTAATCCTAGCAAAGAACATTGGAATCTTATTAAGTGGATTATTCGTTATTTGAAAGGTACTTCTCATTTTAGCTTGATGTTTGATAAGAATAAGGTGAAGACAAAAAAATGTTACTGGGTTTGTTGATTTTGATTATGCTGGTGATCTTGATAAAAGAATGTTTATTTCTGGTTATATGTTCTCTCTATGTGTTTCAGCCATCAGTTGGAAAGCTTCATTTCAATCTGTTACTACTCTTTCTACTATTAAAGTATAATATATTTCAGCTACTATAGATGTCAAGCAAACTATTTAGTTGCAACATCTCGTTTCTAAATTTGGTATTTCGCAGGATGTTAATATTGTTTATTGTGATAGCCAGAGTGTTATTTGTTTGACTAAGGATGATATTTTCCATGCTAAGACCAAGCACATTAATATTAAGCACCATTTCATTCGTGATATTTTGCTCAAGGGCAAATTATTGTTGGGAAGATGCAAGCTGAAGAAAATCTCCCGCAAACATACTTACCAAGTCACTCTCCAATACTAAGTTCAAGCATTGCTTGGACTTAGTAGGTATTTATGGTGCTTAGTAGCCCTTCGGGGTTTTAGAAACAATTTCTTCAAGTGTATATTTATAGGGATTTTGAGTCAAAGGAAGGTTTGTTAGAGATAATGCCTCAAACCGATTTAATTCTAGTCCTAGTTGGATACAACTATAAAAATATGCCTATAAATATAGACCACCCCTGTACATGCAAACATTTACCATCATATAGTAGATTTTATCTCTCGTGATTTTTTTCTTCGCATTGGAGAGTTCTTCCATCTTAAAATCGTGTCTCTCGTGTTCATTAATCCCAACATTGGCCCATTTATATGTAAAAATAATATCTGATAAATAACAAAGGTCCACAGGTGTAGTTTTTTTAGTTACATCTTACTAATGAAGGTGGAGAGATACCAACTTAAAAGGATTTGGGTTTTCTACCCCATTAGCTCTTGTGGATGGGAGGAAAAGAAGAGCACAGTGTGCACTCACTCGTCACGCTGTGACTGGGGGTGCGTGCCACTTGTGTGAGTTGTCTACTAAAATTTAGTTCAGGCATGCGCTATCTTCTTTTATAATTTTATTCTTTTGTTATATGAAAAAGTGGTCAGAACGGTTACAAGATATGAGGATCATGTCGGGAAAGAATTTGATCTGACATGTCTAAAACAAGCGGCCACCGTGCAGCTTAGCCGCCACCGTGACGTCCACTACACCACCGATGCCATCAACAAGACAACGACCACCAGATTAGGAGGTGCAGGTGAAGGATAGGAATAGAGGGAGGGGATGAAGACCGCATGCGGCTGCCGCCATTTGGCGTAGCTGCTGGCCGCCACCATCGCTGCCAACCGGCGACGGCTATGTAGGGATGGCTATCTTCAGATTTCGCAACAACCGGCCTCTATCGTACATACCTAGATTACCTACTTGAACATTCCAAAATTTCTATGGGACTATCATTTATTTATTATGTTATACCTTAATCCTAACTACCACAAGAATAGTTACTAAAATAGCTACGGGATAGAGCTACTCCCTCTAGTCACAAATCAACGACGTTTTGTGCCAATGTTCATGTCGAGCTGACTAGGTTCACACCTGCGCGACCGAGAATACTATGTGTCTTCTCTGCCATTTGATATCCTTCACCACTAGCAGTAGCCCCACCGGCTACTAGAGTATAGCTACTTTCGCTACCTTGATGCTTCTTATTATTATCGAAGTTTGGACTCAGTTCTCTCGTAGCCGCAAACATTACGTCGGCCTTTATTGGAATTACTTTCCATCTAAAAAAAGTTCGGACCCAGTTCAAACCACTCACGTCCACATTTCTGTTGGGCCGGCCGAAACGGTCATGGCCGTCCAGAAATTGCTAAACGGGCTTCATCATGGCCCATTCGGTCATCCCCTTCTCCCAAATCCACCGACTTTGCTTCTTCGAATCGCACGCAGCTCCAACGGCAAGCCCACTGCCTGCCGGCCTTCTATATAGGCCTCGTCTTCCTCGGCACGGCCTCCCCTCCATTCCCTCTCGTTCTCGCAGCTTTCTTCCACGCGCTCCCTTCCTTCCTTCCATCCTTGAGCACCGACTCATCTGGGTGCGCCGTTCATCTCGGTTCTTGGGAAGCAGAGAGGTAGGGTCTTCCGAGAAGCAGCGAAGGTGTTCGGTCGATTGTTGGGCCCCGTTCCGTCGGCGAGATGGGCGACCGAGACAAGGGCAAGCGGAAGGTTGATGAGCACTATGAGGTCGGAGAGTCGTCGGGGCAAGGTTCCCGGAATACGCGGGTGAGGACACCTGGCGGCGACGATCCCTTAGCCGACGCGTCCCCGCCCCGGCTCATCCGACAAGGTGGGTGCCCAAGAAAATCGAGCGCGCCTTGTTCTAGCGGTTTTCCTTCTTCTTGCCGTATTGGAGTTTTGGTTTCTTGGTTTCTTGGTTTGCTGCAGATGGCCAGAGCGATATGTCGCCAGGGCAGCAACGGACAGCGGCAGAGAGCGGCGGCGAGGAAGGTGGCCGCGTCGGACGGGAGACGCAAGACTTGATATCCCAGATCGATCGCCCGCAACAGTGGACACGAGGACCGATGTCGTGGGGCAGAGGACCGATCACCCACGGAGAGATGCTGACGGGCCCGATGTCGCAAGGCGGGAGACGGTTCTTGCACCCGGGCCTGGGCAGGAGAACGGTCACCCGCGCCGAGCTGCTTGCTGCGCTCGCGACCATTCGGCCCCCGGTCCTGAACTATCGAGGTCGGTGCTGGCCCTGATACTTTCTGCTTCTCTCGGTTCATGGATAGTGACGTACTGACATTCTTGCAGCTGTGGCGCCGCCGTCATCGTCACAATTGAGTTCCGCATCGCAAGGTATGCAGGGACGGTGCACGAGCGAGGTCCATCCCAGAGCCATCATGCACCCGCAACCCCTAGCAGACCCACCTCCTCGCCCCCCTCTTCCACCCCAATCTTCTGGCGTCAGAGGCCAGTCGCCCAGGCCGCAAGCTCCTCCGTCATCGTCACAGGGCCCGACGGGAGAGCAGCCCGGCGTCGTGCCCCTCTTCCCTCGCGCACGTCTCTCCGACCTTCAGCCGCAGGCACGCGTCCGTGCTCCCCGGCCTCGGCAGAACACCCGGCGCTCTACAGCTGTCGCCAACCAGCACGGCGGACAGATGGGACAGCAGCTCGACGTCGCGCCCCTCTTCCCTCGCGCACGTCTCTCCGACTTTCAGCCGCAGGCGCGCGTCCGTGAGCCCCGGCCTGGGCAGAACACCCGGCGCTCTACAGCGGTCGCCAACCAGCACGGCGGCCCGGTGCGACAGCAGCCCGACGTCGCGCCTCTCTTCCCTCGCGCACGTCTCTCCGACTTTCAGCCGCAGGCGAGCATCCGTGCGCCCCGGCTTGGGCAGAATGCACAGCGCTCTACAGCGGTCGCCAACCAGCACGGCGGCCCGATGCGGCAGCAGCCCAACGTCGCGCCCCTCTTCCCTCGCGCACGTCTCTCCGACTTTCAGCCGCAGGCGAGCGTCCGTGCGCCCCGGCCTGGGCAGAACACCTGGCGCTCTACAGCGGTCGCCAACCAGCACAGCGGCCAGATGGGACAGCAGCCCGACGTCGCGCCCCTCTTCCCTCGCGCACGTCTCTCCGACTTTCAGCCGCAGGCGAGCGTCTGTGCGCCCCGGCCTGGGCAGAACACCCGGAGTTCTACGGCGGTCAGCAACCAGCACGGCGGCCCGATGCGACAGCATCGCGGCGGCGCGCAGAGAGGGGACACCTACCGTCTCGGCGAACATCGCCCCGGCCTTCAGGGGCAGGCGCGGGCATTAGTCCCCGCCAGCCAGCCCGTGGCGGCGACGGGAGCCTCGGGATCCAGCTTCAGCCTCAGCCTCAGCCTCAGCCTCAGCCCTCCTCAACCTCATCCTCATCGTCTCCCTCAACAACACCAACCTCCTCCGCGCCCGGCAGCGGCCGCCAATCAGCACAGCCTCCTGATGGGACAACAGCGCGGTGATGCGCCCGGAAGGTCCGCCTTCCAACCCTGGCACCCCGGCCTTCAGGGCCGGCCGCAGGCGCATCCAATACCCCGCTTCGCCGGCCATCCCTTGGAGGCGTGGGGCGCAATGGGAATCTTCCTGGTCCAGCCCGTGCCCATCCCCGACGAGCTCAGGTGCCCGGTTTGCCGTGTCTATCCGGGGTGGATAGCGCAACATCCGCCGCAGCATGTCTGCCTGTGCGATTTCTGCCGCTTCAACTGCGTTGTGTGCCAGGTTTGCGCCCCTGCGCAGGCGGTCGCCGGGCAAGGGGACGTCTAAGTCCGCTCGTCGCAAAGGCCCTTAGATTCTGTGAGAACAATTGCCTCCTCCTTGATGGTTTTCTGCGCTTTTTAGCACAGTTTAAACACACTGCTGTGTGAAGGAATTGCTTCGTTTCTGATGGGTTTCTAGGCTTTTAGCAGAGTTCAAGCTGTCAGTACGTTTGTGCAGTAGCATGTGGATAATGCACTGGTTTTGATGCACACTATATGACGCTGTGAGAATAATTGTCTCATTTGCGTCCTCTGTTTTGACATAACAATCATCATCGGCAGATGCTGATTTCAGAAGTATTGGTTCCTGAATCTTATAATGCATGTATGTGTTTAGTTTCAAAGATAATGCTATAGATGTGTGATTGTGATTGTGAATGCTGCGGGCTAATTTTGTGTCAATGAAAAGAGATTGCACTATATATGTTGCTAGAATTCTCTTATTTTCCTCTCAAAAGAATTCTCTTATTTTCTTTTTTTGCCACCGAAAAGAGTAGCGCACTTGTGATATTTGCCATTTTGTGTCACTGTTACTGCATAACTGAAATTTTAGCTGTTCAGTGCATACTCTGAGGCTAATTAAGAGACTAATTGCCTCATTCTGATGGGTTTTTAGCCTTTTATCAGATTTTAGTATACGTTAACACTATAGCATGTGACAAATGCATTGATTTTGCTTCATACTATGAGGTTGAAAAAGTAATTACCTAATTTCTGATGAGTTTCTGAGGCCTATATCAGAGTTTAAGCTGTTAGAATATTGGGTTAATTGGATCTGTGCCATTACAAATATACCTATTTTGAAAAATACCACTACAAAGGTAAATACAGGACCGGTGCCATTATAATTTTGTGTTAGTTTGAAACATGCCATTATGTAAAAATTTGGACAACAACGTCCTCGTTTTCTTCTCCAGCACACCTATCTCCTCAATCCCTTCCCCATCCTCTATGGACGCCACTAGCCAAGCTCCTCCTCCGACGACCCTATCAGACCCGACCAAATTACACTTGATTTAATCGACAATTAAGTCCATTAAAACAGAAGTAATCCCGGCAATCCCAATATATACTCAACAAAGCCCAAGATCACAACATATACCATTTATAATATAATTTTATCACAAGATATGAACATAATACAAAAGTTTAACTTTTATTACAGATCTTATTCCAAGTTCTAGTTTCTACACAGATAAGAGATTTCATAATGCAGTGAAAATATATTAATAAAACAAAAGACCACTAGCACTATTGCCCATAAGGCACCACCTGGACTAGCTCAGAAATTCGATCTCTACACCTGGCCATCTCCAGCATTAGCAGAATAAAAATACTCGTATACGAGTTCATCGTTACCTGCATCAACTTAAGAGTAGCACCCTGAGTGCGAAGGTACTCACAAGACTTATATAATATGGGTATATATATTTTCAACTCCAAAGATAACGCATTGAGTTGAATAGCAAAGCATAGCCACAAAGTTAAGTTGACTCAATGAAAAACAATTTAACCAATGTAATGACATGAACTGCTAACATAAACTGACAAAAAATATAATCTATAAAGTAAACTTGCCTAACTCAACTTAGTACCAACACATACTTCTCCCGAAAGCCCACATACTTTTCATTTCTTTTTCTCAAACTAAATCAAAACTCTACAACTGATGTGGATGAAACTCAATCATGCTCATGACTGAGAGCATAGCAATTCAAATTGATCTTACACCTTGCAGGAGTACATCTTTATCCACACGACTTGGGTCTATCCTCTTGGCCTCCAAGATAACATTTCTCATATCTAGAACTACCCATTTGCACTTGCCACTATGACACCAGTGTTACCGCGAGCGTGTCTCGGATACCTTCGGCTTCGTGCCACCTTGCATCTCCTCGTATTTTTTCTACGCATCATAGGGATGCAAGGCGAGCATCAGCATGACATATGATAATCGGCTTATCTTACCATTAGATCGATATGTAGAAGTACAAAAAGTTCTCAAGGCAACGACACCATCGGACATTGCTCAAGGACTAAGGTTCCATGTTGCTAGACCATTAACACATTAACAACCATTGTTGCATAAGTTCATTAATCAAGTATATGATACTTCTCAACATATCAAAAGCATGGCTAAGCAATCTACCCAATAAAAATACCTAACCATAAACCATCTAGATTCCAATGGATGATAAGGGAAAATCCAAGGAAAAAACCCTAACATAGGTGACTACCCATCATATTGACAGACATTGCATGCAATTTTATAAAACAAAACAGTTTAAATCATAGGTTCAAGATGATCAAGTACACTTGCCTTTTACACAATGCTGCTCAATATTGTCGAAATCTTGGTCTTGAAGTCCCTCGAACTGCTCCAGAACGTTATCGACTAATCGCGAGAACTACCGACAAACAACACAAAGAAAAACACTAAGAACAACATACCAAACATCATTAAAACACTTTAAAAATAATATGGTTGGATAGGTAAGATTTTAGAAACATTTAGATGCAAGAATCGTCTAAATAAGAGTTAAGATGAAAAGAGAACGGCTTTCAGGAGATGGATTAGACTAAAAAAGAAATACTAATTTATCGGAACTATCTTCCTATGGGAAAGGCTTTATTGCACAATCACTGCGTGAGGCTTGAAAATATCATTGCACAAGATTCAAGAAGTATAGGGCAGACCAGACTTCGCTGACTAGGCTAAGGAGAATGACGTGGTGCTGACTTGGCATGCTATGCAAGTACCATCTTGGGTTAAAGAAGGGTTACACTGAGATCTAGTCTCAACCACCTATTATGGATCAAAAAGGCTGAAGGTTGCGCTTCTAAGTTAAGGATATTACTGGGGACTATGTAGCGGTGGTGTTTCAGGTTTCGTTGAAGACGCGATCGGACATGTGGCCACTGACATCGATGTTGGGCTTCGATGGTGTTTCACCAAAACTAGGGAAGCATGGCGTAGAACGCAGAAAGACTAACTCAACGGTATGGTTAGTTTTGGAAAGGGTCATCCGAGGTAGCGTCAAAATATTGATGACTGCTGCTAGGTTTGGTGGTGACCATGAATAGACGCAACAACGAAGATGCTCGTGTTCCAGGAGATTGACTATGAAATTTGAGAAACCGTTTGAATAGAGATGTTCATATATCCCGAGAACACAATGCTACTACATGGGTTACGGTTGCGACGTGCTGTGGTTGGCAATGGTGTTCTGGTCGTGTCGTTGCACAAACGGGAATGGGCTCCTAGGGTCATGTAGAAGACTCGATGGGACACGCCGTGACGTGGTTGGTGCATCCATACAACTTTCGTATTGACGGGGAATGCGAATGCAAATCTGGTGCGTGCGTAGAACGCATTCAGAAACCGGATGGCGGGTATGTCGACCTTGATTTCGGTGGTTTGGCTACTCTACTGGCTGACGTGGTTCGTGAGGGTATGGGGAACATCATGGGACATACGCTGGTGAAAGGCCATGGCGAACGGTGCACTAGATGGCCAGGAACGTCGATGTCAATCGGCTACAACACGGCTGCCCGCGATGGCGACGACTGTGGCGACGTAGATCAGGCTTTGGCCGGGGCTAGGGATTGGCAGGGACTTAGTATGATGATAAAACAATACTAATGGAGGAGAAGAAAGGGTCCTCACCTTACTTCGATGGTCGAGGAAGGAGGATTCGCGGAGAAGACGACGATGTAGAGCATCACGGGCGGCGGTGGCGGCGGCTCCGACGAACGGCGGTGCACGGATAGGGAAGCAATGGCCTATAGGGCTTGGTGGCATGGAATAGGTGTAGAAGAGATCGTGCAACCCATATTTATAGGGCTAGGGGTGGCTAGTTGAGGTGGAGTACAAGCCGAACACGAATCGGATTCGAGTTCAAGTCGATTACGAATTCTTTTTTCGCTGCTCTCTATTCCGAGGATGATATCTCCATCGTATGGACTCTAAATTGTAATACTCAAAAATATCTACAACTTTGATATTCATTGGAACTTCTGAAAATGCCATATTAATTTTCAAAAATGCACTACAAAATAAACTATTTGAACTCAGACTTATCTGTGCAGCACTAATTTCAGGGGCCATAACTTCTATCTCCATTATACAAAAGGGAACTTCCATAGGTTCAAATCGAAGCTCTCGACGAGAACTACAACTTTGGTATTGTCATGATTTGCATTTGAGGCCGTTTTAAACTCTGAAACTTCATGGGAAGATGAGGCTATCCAGGACTCCGTGAAAATTTACAGATTTCATGGATCCTTTATTGAGCCATCTAGAAGACTTGACTAAGGGTTTGGATTTGAGCAAGGTTGAGCCTAAAGAGACTTTAAGTATATCTAGGGTTTAGAAAAGAAACTTTTGTAGAGAAATTTGAATTGAGTTTAGAGTGAATTTAAGAGAAACGAAAAATAAGTTTGAACAAGAATAGGAGTAGATAAGGAATTTGAATTTGGATTTAGGTAGAATTTGATAAAGAGGAGAGATTGGCTTTAAACAATGATTTGGATAAGACTTGAATTGAATTGAACTAGAGAAGGATCAGGTATGATCAAGGATTGAATAGATGATGAATTCAAGGATCTTGAATTCAAACCATTAAGATCCTTATCTAATTTACTACTAAGTTTTGTAAAACTTTTTCAAAATCATTTTCACTCAAAGCACCAAACAGAAAGAAAAAGAAAAGGAACTCCAATACATTTACCTGGCTCCTAACAAAACTCAGCATGCAATACATATAAAATAATAACCTATATTGATTGATTAAAAAAAATAGGTTTTAAACCTATGCTACTGGTGAAGCTATTCAATAATCTTGGAAAAATTTAAAAGTTATAAATTCTGAAAATCAGGGTGTTATAGTACCTCCTTACTCACACCGGATAATCCGGTAAGTACAAACTTTCATTTTCATTGTGTCAGCTATCATTAGCCATTACTGCTGAGAAATAGTATCCGGTGAGTAGAACTCCTTCAATCCAACCGAAATAACCCTCTCTGGAAATATTACTCTGGTGATCCATTCTTGCCTTCATCGAACCATCCAGTGAGTGAAGTTTGTTCAGCCACAAGAAACTATTCTCTGCAAGAGTTGGTCCAGTGTAAACACCACCTTCACCGGATCATCCGATGAACTGAGGTTCAAAATTCTTGCCTCAGAATCGTCTCTGGAATAAATAGTCCGGTGCGGTCATTATTGCATCATCAGATAATCTGGTGAGTTGAACTTCAATTTTTCCTGGTAATCCCCCTTCTATTGAAAATAGGCTGGTGCTCTCACCACACTATCACAGAATTCTACGGTTTAACACTTCTAACAATTTTGGCCATGTGTCACCCAAAAAATCATCCGGTGATTACATCACTTTGTTCATTGAAGCATCTAGTGCATCTAGAGTGTTGCCTATCTTGAGATAACCATATGCTCCATTGAGATCACTTCACATTGATCGGATCATCCGGTGAAGTAAATTTTCCTTGAGCTCATCCAAATTAAACTTTCTTGAGCTCTAGCTTCTCGATATATCAACCATGGGCTTCTATGAGCTATCTAGTGCTAGAATTTCACAAGTGTGCATCAAACTAAGTCTAGACTCACTAGGTCAAACTACTACTCTTAACCCCTCTTTATAGTACAGTCAAAAGACTAAAGAGAAACAACTTATACTGCTCTAAGTGTCCTTCATCTCCTTTGTAACACATAGAACTAGAAGATCCTTAATCTTGGTGCATAAGTCCTTTGATCGTCAACATAATCTCCTTAGGGACCAAAAATACCCAATTATCATTGTGAACTGAATTTTTGATTTCCTTCAAAATAAATTGTTAGTCACAATGATATGGTTGTCATTAATCACTGAAACACTTATCACTTAACTAGGGGCCTAGATGCTATAATTGTGTAAGCAGTAGGGATCTCGTAGTTGGAATCAACTACTGCTCAAATTGCACTTCCTTAGCTTAAGAGATAAGCCTCCGTGCATACCTTCCAGTACGAAAAATCACAGACATCAAACAGCGGAATCTTCCCACTTCTCTCCATATCGCCTACGGATCACAAAACCGGTTACAGTCAGCAAGTGATTAAACCGGCTTTGATACCAATTGCAGGACCGAATGTGACGAATAGAGGGGGTGGATAGGCACCTCAACAATTTCTTACGACATAGATAGCATTCTCCTCTTTTTTATCACCCAACGCACCTCAAACCTTGAGCGGAAGCAAAATACTTAGAGAAACCAAGCAAGATGGAAAGATTAAGGCAATATGGCTCCATGGATGGAATGTGAACCATAGGTTCCATTTAAAACTATTTCATGTGTCTTTGTGCCTAAAAACTCGTAACTATGAAGATCAATGAAATAGAGACGAGATCATCGAGCAAGTAAATTCTCCAAGATGATGGTCTAGAGGCAGGGGAATTTAAGACCCCATCACATATGCATGTATATGTAAATTCTATGCCTCTAACATCAAGAAAACAACTTCCTAAGGTGTTAAAATTTCAGCTCAAAAGGAAAAATGAAAAACAACAACAAAACACCAAGAACTTGCAAACTTTCAAGGGAACCAATAGAAAAAAACTAGAAGGAGACGAATTCAAGTATATGCAAAAACTTAAACTTTATTACTCAAAAATGTTAGCCCTATTTTAGGCGAATTACAAAGATTTATCTCTCAAAACTCTCACCTATTACAAAGGCTAAGCACTCCTCCCACTTTCCTTAAAACCCTAGCACAAAGGTCTCATATAGATGGCTCAAAGGGGTTGCTTCCCAACCAGCCAAACTCCTCTATATATAGCCTAGAAAACTTGGCCCCAACCAGCCAAACTCCTCTATTTATAGCTAGAAAACTTGACCCTCAAGTTTCTTTTATTGTTCCCAAAATACCCCTCTTTTGTAGTACATTTCTACCTACCATCAGAAGCATTTCAATCCATTTTCTCCTCCATCTATCGGACAATCGTAGAGCCTTTACGACTTAGCTTCGCCTTGATGTAAGCTTCACAATGATGCCACGTGCACTCCATCCACGCGCGGTTTTGTGGTCAAACCGGAAAACTGACTTGCACGCTTCTTAAGGCGTGACTCACAGCTGCTTGCTTTGACCTCAAGCAAGTCTTCCAATGTCGACATGGGTCCTCTGCCTTGCGAGTCACTTGCACCAGTATCCCCTTGATCGCGGCAAGTCTCTCCCACTCCCGATCCATCAGGCCGCCTTGTCACTTGCACCAGTATCCCCTTCACTTGATTTTGTCAACACGCCACCTTCATCAATCTTCATCTCTTGCCTTGCTTGACATCCACATATACCGCTAGGATCATCCTTGACTCTGCCCGACCTCATTGATCATCCGGCACCAAGCACCTTGCTTAGCCCCGATTACTCGCCGTCGATCGCAAAGTTGCATCCATCACCTGTACACCATGAGAACAGCAAATATACATCTCTAGAACCATATAACATCATCACATGTTAGTCCAATCGAAATCAAGATGAAAAATATCATATGTAACAAAAATGTGAACACTGGATGGTCCGGTGTTGTACTAGTGTGAACGCCAAACCATCCGGTGAATATAACTCCACTGAAACCTGGTTTGTATTTCTCTCTGAAAAAATTAGTCCAGTAATCACAAACTCCGATGCTCACATCTACCACACACCGGATTATCCGGTAAGTGTAAGCTTCTTACACCGAGACAACGATACAAACTTCAATTCTTTCCAACTTTGATTAGACAAAATCAATATTACAGAATATAACCATGTATGTGCTAACTAACAAAAATCACATAAGCATCAATCACTCATCATACAAGATAAATCAAAACGCATCTCAACTTAATTTTTCATAGCCAACTAAGACATATCAAAGCCTCAATTTAACTGTTTTCGTTCGCCTATATATGAAGTGACAAGCTAAGAAATACGATCTTCAAAACGAGGGGCCAAAATATGAAGCAGGAATTAGAGTTGTTGGTTTCTTGAAATTAACAAGCAGATGAATGCATTCTGATGTTGCGTCTGCAGGAGAGCTGCCGGTATATCAGAATTAAGAATCACAATGATCCTTGATCCCGAAACATAGCGGACGAAAAAAAAAAGGCTTCAAGCCTTCAGCTATAGCACGGTGCAAACTGCAGGTTAGTATCCTTAGTTTTCGTATCCATTATCAACTATCAACGGGCAGCAAGTTTGGAAATTAACTGCCTTAAAAGAGCAGGGCAGCTTCTAATCAGATGCTCAAAGCCATCGGTTGCCATGACTGCATCCAGAGCTTGAGGAGATTTAAGGAACTCAATGGAAGCCTTCATGATCCTGTGGCAGCCATGCTGTTGGCCAACACCAACGTGGTCGCCGCCGTGTTGATATCTAAGTATCTGCGCAATTTCTTCTCGCAGATGAGCTTGAGCCTCTGCATGTCAT
Source organism: Phragmites australis (assembly GCF_958298935.1). Taxonomy (NCBI): domain Eukaryota; kingdom Viridiplantae; phylum Streptophyta; class Magnoliopsida; order Poales; family Poaceae; genus Phragmites; species Phragmites australis. The sequence goes on along the minus strand of NC_084941.1, from coordinate 5,266,791 downwards.
ACCTATCCGCTGCTTCCAACAAATGCTGAGCCATTAGAACATCTTCTTGCCCCGTCATCTCCGGCAGCGAATCTGTGTATATGAGATGTAGCAAGGCACTGAACACCTGAGGTACCATGTCATCAATCCGTATGCAGGCTCCAGTGGCGGCGTTGCTCTCTCTCATGGCACCGTAGAGCTCTGCCTTGAAGACCAGCGACCGAGCTGCAAGGATATGCCTGTGTGCGCTGAATGTCTCATTGGCGACTTGGAACGTGACGTCGGCGCCCTCTCTGGCTACGAGGAGATCACGAGATACCGGTGCAAGTCGGACGGTGGCGCTGCGGCGGCTGTCATGGCCCCCCCGTTCTCCGTGCGAAACGGCTTAGAAACGGAGACGCCGACCCTGATCTTGAAGCAGTCGTCCACAAGATGCTCTGACGCCTCCAGGAACTCCCTCTCGATGGAATCGCCAAAGCCGTACCCGGTCTCGGTGACGGAGTATTCGCTTAAGCCTATGGCTAGGGTGTGATCCGACACAGGTTCCCCCGCCTGATCGAGCAAACTAAACCAGGCTCGCACGTTGACAGGCTCGGCGATATCGTCGTCGAGGACGATGAAGATAGATATGTAGTCCGTATACGCGTAAAAGAGGGTGCAGGCACCATTGGGGTAGTACCAGATGCGCCAAGCGCGGCCCCCGACGTTGAAAGGCTGAGACTCGATGCGCTCCCCGGCGGGAACCTCCTTGGTGTGCGAGTAGCCCTCGATGTGGAGCAGGTGGCTCCCGGTCACGCTGCTCCCGACGATGGCCGAGGCGGAATCGAATGTAGGCATGGCGGCGAGGGGTTCTGACGAGATGACCACGAAGGGAGAGTCACGGGCGGACGGCAAAAGCTACAAGATATATACATGTGTAGCCTTCTAGGGCATCAAAACGTTTTGCCGTTATATACATGTGCAAATTAGATATATACATGTGTTCATTTGAATCCTAGACGAGTATCTGTTGCCGACCGAGCTACAAGAGTTTGATTCAAACTTGTTTATCTCTACAAAGCTTTTATCTCTTACCAGAGATTAAAATTTCGGTAAAATTTTACAAATTTTGGAAGAGATGAATATCTAATTCTGAAATTTTATTTCAATCGACTATGGATACTTAAGTTGCTAGGGCCGCGGGGTGTCGCAGATGGGGCAGGCCGCTAGTCAAGCTGTTCCACGCTGCCGTGCCCCAAGCCAACGTTGCAGCCAGACGGCCCATGTTACCAGGTCACGGAGGAGAAGATTCCGCATTTTTCGCGTAATCGCGTGAGTCTCAAAAAAATCATTGCCTCCCAACACACGAATTTTGTTCCACTTGACTTGCAAGGAGATCTGTATTGTGTACAATAAATTTTTCCCTCATTGTATAGATCATATTTTTGGCTAAAAATTTTTTAGAGCTAGATTATAGCATGCTCTACATTTTTTTTCAAAAAAAATCTTGACTCTTTCAATAGTGTTTTGAATTTTGATAGCATAAGATTGCTATATTTTTAATTTTTTTTACATATCGTATATTAAAAGGATGATATGTTTATTTTTTAAAACCTATTATCTATTGGAAGCATGACACGACATCTGCTGGGCCTGGGGCTTGCCGGGTCAACCCGGCGACGGCCTGTTGGATCATTGCTGCATCTGCCTGCCCTGCTTCGACGCAACACGTCAAGACCAGCCTATTCTGTGAAAATGCTACCTGATGGTTGTCTGAAAATTGACCCTAAGCCGCTCGATTGTGCTCCAAAGGTGTAAGATCGCCGTAGGATCCCATTTTTTTAGTGTGATGCATTTCATTTGCAACTGGCAAGGATGTTGTTAGGCTACTGATCAATACCCCAGGGTCATTTACTGTTGAGACACTACTTGTTTTCCTCCAGTTTTATTAGATTTGTCTTTTTTAAAACAAATTTGCGTGTAAAAGCTCCCCTTCAAAGGAAAAGAATGATGCATATTAGTGCTACCATATGTACATCATGGATTAGTGTCAGTACATCTCCGATTCCCTACGCTGCACAACAGTTTGATGGAGCATAAGGGACAACTTACAGATCCCGCATGAAAAAAAGAAGACAAAAAAGGAAGCAGGATACAACAGCACAAGCAGGATACAAGCTGCTCGGATCAGGATGAAGCAAAACCCTAGAAATGTATTCTCTTGTCAATGTCCTGTTAAATGGTAAAAAAATAGGAACTGATAAATGTCAGACTAATGGTTGAGATTAAGCTGAAAACCTGAAAAGAGACTAGTGTTTACCTCGATGAGTCATGCATCCAATGCAAATAATTGGGTCAGTATTAGTCATCATCCTCATCCTCCTGATTATATGCGTGATTTATCTTTTGAGCCCGATACATGTCAGCTACCTGCAAAATTTGGACACAATCAGCGTGAGATATGTAAACATCAGACCATCGATAATAGCATGTGGCAGAGAACTAACTTGTTCAGATGTGGTCGCTTCTTCTGGGCTTTTATCATCACGTACTCGCAACAAACGAGGGAATCTTAGGGAGATGCCCTAGTTCAATTTGATGACCTTTAGTCTCCCCATCATATACACACAATCTAGAAACAGAGGAATAACAAAGATAAAAGATAAAACTACCAACCTTATTTGGATCGACTATACCATTAGCAGCACGATGTACAGGACTTATGCTCAAATCCGCAGCTTTGACCTCCCACACCTGAGTCAGAATATTTAAATCATAACTGGCTTGACCCCTCCCACTGTGATTGTAAGTAGCAATCTTCAGGGCTAACATGAAATGCATACAGTATATAGAAGCAATCAACTAATCAAACACTGGTTTTAAATGAGCAGAAATCAGATGAGCTCAGATTTGAAAGCATGTAAAGTTTCCAAAATAACCAAATAATATAATGTAGCAATAATACACTGTCAAGGTTATAATCTGCACATTACCTCTGATGGCTCAAACCACACGTCTGGATCCATTGTGTCAGCAAATCTATAGTATGGCTGTAAAAATGAAAGCATGACTATGGGGAAGAACAACAGGACAATTAAAAATTATTAATACAAAACTGTCATGCAACAGCAGGCTGAAGGAATGCATCACCTTTGGTTTTTCTATCACTTTACTTCGAAGGCTCACAGAACGTTCTTCAAGCTGTTGTTCAGAAAACCCAGTACCTAAATGTATATCAAGATATAAAGCATGAAGAGACAACTCATCAAAGTAGCAGTTCAAGTTTTTTTAAATAAAAAGAATCATCTACAATCTACCTATGTTGCATATTGTTTGATATTCTTCGTTCTGCTCATCATAGCATGCCAGGAGGAATGATCCATAGACACCTAGTAAGAACAACACAAAGGCAAAAGAAGCATGCATTAGCAGCAAAGAAATAAATTAAAGCAATTGAACATGATAAAATGCCAAACGAACAGACAGGTTGAGGATGAAAAGCAAACAGAGGCTCTTAAATATAATTCATTTGATATCAGTATGCATGACGGAAAAGAACCAATTACCTGTTCTTTTTCCTCTCCCGAAAAAGGCAGCAATAGGTACCAAGTCCAAAGAGTCTCCAATGCTACCCAAAAGAAAAAGAATTCAACATTTTCAAAACACAATGATTATTTTGGTTTATCTAAATTAAATTAATCTCTACTGAGAAATATATGGTGTGTTTGATTTGAGTGGGGTGGTCATGATCATCTCACTCCTCATTTTCTTGTTTGGTTTGACGAATGGGATGGGTTGATCCATCACCACCTCATCCCTCATAAGCACATGTCTAGTGTAAACATGAGGAATGGAGTCATCCCACCAAAATTCATTGGATGATCTCATAATAGATCATTTTATCTAGGATCAATTGACTCAAACCGAACACACCAATAGTTCACATAGATCCAGGAATTAACAGAAAGTCAAGAAATCTTAAGTTCTTAACATAAATGTTGATTGGAGTCTTGGACCATAGCATAAGGGGTAAATAGGTTACACATGTCCTGCCCACAACAATTTTCTAGATTTGCATGTTATGGAATGAAGACAATTAGTTAAACCAGTCTGGTTTGCAATGTCCTAACCTGTCCATGTAGTCCTTCTTCAGTTTCAACCAATTGTTTGATCGCTTTGCTGGCTCATATGTAGCATCTTTATCCATTGTCTTGATAATCAACCCTTCACAACTTCAGTAACTGGAAACTTAGTGGCAGGAAAAGATCTTGGCAAAAGAAAAGGTTGGGGGGGGGGGGGGGGTCTTCAACCAGAATTCATATATCAATAAATTCTGACAATAAAGGGATAAAGGTTGAGGTTCAATAGTTAAAAAGAATATATATGCCGCTTGATAGTGCAATACTCAGAATTTCATGTAAATATCACTCCCACAAATTTGCTTCACTGATGTAATGCATATATATGCTACAGTTAACATAGTTTAATTGGCATCTTATATTCACAATAATTGAATTAGAATGGGCCTATCTGATAATCAAGGGAAATTTCAGGCAAAGCAAATAGCCAGCATAGCATCTAGTGTAAATAATTGTACAGAGAAGAAATACTTTGTTGTTGGATATGTCTAGAATGAGCCAGAAGGCACATTAAGGTTATGTCTGGAACATGATATAAGGAGAAGGAAAATTGGCGAATCTGGGATACTTCTAATTGCCTGCCTATGAATTTTTTAGGGAAAATGTGGGGAAATGGTGATTCCTTGGAGCAAATGTGTAATCGCGCACAATCTTGTGTTTCATCAAACCCAAGGCATGACCTATAGGATAAAACCCAAATCTTGTGATTCCTTCAAGTCCAAGGGAACGGATCTTTTTTTCATCTATCATACACATTACGCTTTAAAATTTACAGTAACTTCTTCACCTTCCATCCAAACTAAAACAGCTCCTATGTCAACTCACAACTCTGACGCTTCAATCAAGTGTTCATGTTATTTTGTCCTAACTCCTAAACAGGTTCTTGTTAGTTATTATGCACACAACTGATAGCCTTGAAACTATTGAATTAGTAGAAGACATGTAATAAGCTGGCCAATGGTAGCGTGATCGCCTTAGAAATTTTAGTTACCTGGAGTTGACAGCTTTGTCAAGAAATTTCTGTATCTCCTCCAGGTCATTTGATGTAATTGCAGTTGCAAATTGAAAAACACCTGGTACTTCCTCGAAAGAGTTGTAAAGATGCTGCCAAGTATTCAATGCAAAGGAATAATTACACCTCTAGAAACAGCAGATGCCTTAGTTTTTTTTTTTGTAGCGATCAACTCTCGCAAAATTTTGTGTTTATCAGCTTCGGAGTAGAATATTCCGCCAGTTTTCTGAAGATACAAGTGTGGCACACATGATCAGGAAAAAATAATAGCAGGCTCTGCTAAACTGGCCAACATTTTCATTTGCATCAAAAAAAAAAAAAAAAACTGCAACCATGACTTACTCAAAATGTACCCCATGGGATAGCACAAATGATGCATTCCAGCAGCAAGATTAAATGATATTGTACATTAAAAGAGTCTACAGGACAGAAGTACAATACCTCTCGACGAACTTTGAGTTGTTCCTGGAGAAGAGGTTTCCCATTTAAGTAAAGAATATCAAAGCCAAAAGTACAGACTGAAACTTTTATGTCATTTATGGTAACACCCTTGCGGGCCCTTGTGCTAAGTATCTGCAGAGAAGGAGAAACAATCGATGACCCTTACAAATCACACTAGCAGTGGCAAATACACAAATGTGAACAGAACAACAAGGCTGCAAAAACAAAGGGATTAGATTGCTACGTAAAACACCTCTAACTTTCAGCTACAGTGTTGTATGCTCATATATTTATATGACAAGTCACTTTAAAAGTAACCAACCTGTAAATCTTAAGAGATAATTAAATACAAACCTGAAAAGGTAAAATTTTCTGCTTTTCATAGTCATAGGCAACAATTTCACAGTCCAAGACAAACGATTTGATTGTAGGCTTACGGAATCTGCAATGAGATGCTAAAGAATAAGATCGATTGGAATTAAAAGTGCGAGAGACGACGACAACAACAACAACAAAGCCTTTGTCCCAAGCAAGCTGGGGTAGGCTACAGATGAAACCCACAAGATCCAATTAAAAAGTTAAAAGTGCGACAGAAAATAAACAATTTGTGGGTAGATAACTCGTGAGCCTATAACCATATTAGCTGAACAGTGCTGGTATATGTGGACATAATATGACAAAACAGAAGGAAATGGATACAGCTCTAATGAACACATCCAAAGTTAACATCAACAAGATATATAGGAATTCATGACTGGCAATGCCAAGAAAAAAACTCATCATAGGCTACATAACTCTGCCTCACAAGCAGAAACGAACAAGGGTGGACTAAGTAAATCTATTGTGTCTTACATTTGAAATATGTTGAAAAGACTTCAAATCAGACCTTAAAAATTATCATTACACCAAGTAAGAACTTAAACAACCATTAAGTTATACGCAACCTGATGAAAAATTTATACCATGACCATTGCACCTTCATGACATAAATCTCAAACGAGGGTAAGGCTATAACCAGTATTGCATTGTTTTTCCTGTTTCTTCAGTTTGAAACTACATAGCCACAATGTGAAAGTAGAAAGGAAGTATACCTAGAAACCGCATCAACAACATCTGGATACTTTCCAGTGTTCCTTTCAGCATTCCGACTATAAATCTCTACTGATCCATCCTCCATGCAATGTATCTAAATTCCAAATTATAAAGTATTAACTGAGATAAGCATGGGTCAAAATATAAAAGTGGCTAAATAGCCACAAGGCTAGGTCATACCTGAGCCCGTTCACCATCATACTTGTACTCACAAGTGTACTCAAGACCCTGGAATTTGTCAATGATCTCCGAGACAGACTTTGTTGCTTTTGCTAACATAGGACCAACGGGAACACCTATGGAAAATTTGCATGTTTCTGGAAGCTTCCAAACTCCAACTTCAAGTAGCGCTGGGACAATTTTATCATAGATTGGAAGAACTGAATATACTTGTTTAATTATTGTTGCAGCCTTCAAGAACAGAGGATACAAGAAAATCAGTACTGATAATTGCAGTAGATATTCATGTACAGCTTTTTAATACAATGTTAGGAACAAAAGGTGTTGGTCATGCACAACAAATCGATAATCCTCCAGATATATGTAACAGCAACTCAGACAATATGAGATATCGGTTTGATATTATGCACTAGATTAACTATATGGAGACCCTAGAGGACTAAAAACCCTGGATGTCATAGATTGTTTGTTCATGACCATTTTCCAAGGACCAAGGTGATTTTGTCAATGAGAATTTCCAAGGAACAAGTTGCAACAGTACATTAGTACATTGATTATTCTAATCAGCCACCCCAAGCATGTATATGCTCAAAAGTTGGTAAGAACGATTTCTAACAGGACGAGTAGTCATCAATAAATAGTTCTTAAAGCGCTAAGGTAAGGCGAGGCATGGCGACCCACCCCCCTCACGATGCCTAGGCACTTATAAGGTGAGGTGAGGTGACGCCTTACACATCCTGAGAAACAGCAAAACAACAGCAGGGAAGAGAGAAAAACAAAAAGGAAAGAGATAAAAAAGAAAAGGGAGGAGTGGCAGGTTGGTAGCGCAATGGAGATAGATGGGGAAGCGATTGCAGGCAATGCAAGGATCTCCACTGATCCAATCGTATCAAATAAACGATTGTAAATAAAAACATAACAATTGTGCAGCAACCTCTTCAAAAGGTGATTGAACTTTTGGTGGTGAAGCTTTTTTTTCAGAATATACGGCAGCTTGCCCAAGAGCCATTTGCACAGTTTTCTCTGCCAACCCGATCCTCATCTTCGACTGCAACAAGTAACATTTCAGGCAAATAAGGAATACGCACAAAGCAAGTACACTGAATGAACAGTACATGATTTACCTGAAGAAGACGTGTAATATATTGAGGTTCACAGTCAGTTGCAGCAACAAGAAGTCCCTTGATGTGATTTCTTTTTTTATCTTGACTGTCTTTGCCTGATTCCTAAAAAGAGGAATATTTGTTAAATGACTTGACGATAAATAATAGATAGTTACCATATCCGAGTACACCAGGATTCTCCGTAATTCTCGGAGCATATATTTATCTCCAAGAAGGGAACCCTGGATGAAATGAAACTACACGTAGGTACGCAAGGCATCCCGTAACTAGAAAAGTTTATCTCCAAGAACAGGAATGAGGAGTCCAGAGGACGTACGACACCCTCATATTTATACGAAGCCAAGAGGCCCTGCGCAGGACAAGTGATTACATGCCCAAACGAGGTCATTAGAAGCAAAACAAGTCAACAGAGGACGAGCAAGAAAGTCGCCGACTAGATTTAGATCCATTTAGGCTAGCCACACACCTTCTTATAACAGGCTCAGATCAATAAAAGACAAACAAAGCGTAGAGTTATTATCCTCAAGAAGACCTGAACCTGTCTAAAAACCCCTGTGTGTTCCCTTATGATTCGTCTACTTCAAGCATCCCCTATTTCTTCAACAAGTTCGTTAAATTAGCGGTTCACCAATCGTCGACAACTCGACGTGACTTTTAAAGTGATAATGCATAATAATGCATTTTGGAACCAAATTGTCCACTGTCTAATCCCATCACTCATTTTCACTAGTTATCATGAATTTACTTCTGCTAATTAGTATTTCAATATCAACCAACCCAATAAAAGAAGTTCAATTTCAGTTGCAGAATATTAAGTCAGAATAAAGGTTCCAGTTGAAACATTTAGCATGAGAAATGTGAAAGAAAAAATATGTAACCTTTGCAATTGTCCGAAAAGTGTTAAGCACCCGAGCTATGGTCAGTGGTTTTGGCTTGTACATCATCTTCTGTGACGACCTGCTTGCTTTCGCCACAAGCCCCAAATCACCCAGTTCCTACAATAGCCACGAGAAATAAAAAATAAATTTATGCTTCCAATTCCATAGAAGTTGCTCACTGAGGAATATACATTTACCCAATCTAACAACCTTGAGGTTCTTCTTGACATGCTCCTCTTTGCGTCCATATGCCTCTGCAAGTGCACGGATGATTGATGCATCCCCGATTCCAAGCTCAATCCCCTCATGAGGCGGCGCAATCCGGTTGGCTGAGAGGTATACCGTCGCAAGGAGATCATCTGGCGTTGTGGCAATCACAGTCCGGAACACATTTGATAAGATCTCTGTAATGATAATCCGGCCACTCTCATTGGAGATGAGATCAAGTGCCCGAGCCAGGAACAGGAATGGCACGGGTTCACCAGGCTTCCAATAGGCAGCAGCCATCGGATCAAACTCACTGCCTTTCTTCTTCAGCTCTAGGGTAGTATTCTTCCCCTCGCACATCGGGGCATCCAAGGTTTTGGCCTTCTTCGGTGAGGAAGGCCGCTTCTTCTCCTCAGGTTGGGAAGCTTGGCCTTTAGCCTTCGTCGGCGACGGCGACCTCTTCTTCTTCTCATTAGATTCAGACACAACGCCTTCGTCGGAAGGCTTGGCGTCGGATTTGGCGGCTAGGGTTTCGGATCTCTTCGGCGACGGGGACTTCTCCTTCGCCTCCAATTGCGCCGCGGTGGCTAGACCTTTGGACCTCTTCTTCAACCTAGCTGCCCCGTCAGCCGGCGATTTGGGGGACTTCGCCGGCGAGGACGCCCGCTTGGACCTCACCGGTGAAGGCGGCTTCTCCGCCACCGCCGCAGCCTCGGGTTCGATCCCCGAGCCGTCGGCCTGAGCTGCGGGCTGCGCCCGGGGATTCTTCGGTGACGGCGCCGCCTTCTTCGCCTTACTGGCGGCGGCCCGCGCGTTCCCCATCAGCACGTCCGCCACGCTGCGCTTCCCTCCATTGCCACCGGAGGCCGACATTCCCACCGCAGCCGCTGCTGGTGCAGGTACCGCGCCGGTCCGCTTCGCCCTCGCGGTCGGCGGCTTCTTCTCGCCGGATTTCGCGGCGGCGGTCGCGGTCGCGCGGCAGCGGGGGGAGGAGGGGGAAGCCGAGGAGGAAGAGGATAGGCGGGGGCGGTAGGGGAGGAGAGGCGGAAGCCGGACGAGGGCTAGGGTTTTAGGCGAGGGGAGCGGGTGGCATCGGAGGAGCGAGGAGGTGGGGGTGGCTCCGAGGACGAACATGAAAATGGGGTAGGGTTTTAGGTACCAGCTGGCCGGGCGGGGCTTGGCTCCTCCTGGAGCACCACTCGTGGAATCGTGGTGTCGTTGATTACTGACTCCGTATCCGTAAAGAATGGTTGCAGACTGAGTTAATATATAGACTTTGTTTGGTTATATTTATTAAAAAAATATTTAGTTGGTTATATATATTTAAATAGTCTAAGATAAAAAAAAATTATCAACTCTAAAATCACATTAGCAAAAATAAGAATTAAAATTATAATTAGTGGCTCATATGAATATGATCTTATGATACTCATAAATAGATCACCTGTATAAACGAATGCAATAGTATATATCTGTTAGATCAAACTACGAGTATATATTTGTATTTCTCAAATTAAATTGAAAAAATATATATGAACAATTAAACATATTTTTTATAAGATTATACGTCTCTGTCAGACTAGAATCGTCTTATACCATCAATCAATCAAGCCCCTCGGATTCCCACCACGTGGCCGCATACATGCATCTCAAAGCTAGCTAACAGCCAAGCGCCAGCCAGCGAAACAACCGAGCCGAGCACAGCTAGAACAAACCACGCGAACAAGCCGAGCCGAGCCTTCCTGATTCCCACCCACGATAGAAGCGTCGCCACCCAGGAACGGAGGAACCCATCCTCTCACCTGCCATCTCAGCGACTAATTGGAATGGAGGAAGAGGATGGAGACGACACCACGCCATTGACCTTGCCCAATAGGAGTTCGATCCGACGGAGGACGAGCTAGTGCTCCACTTCCTTCGGCCCCAGCTCCGCGCGTGCTCGCCGTGCTCTCGACCCCTGCGGCACGACGCCATGGGACCTCCTGGCACACTGCGACGCTCACGAGCAGGGCCACTTCTTCGCGACGCATGGGCAGAAGAAGCCCTTCGTGCGATGGTCCGTCGATAGCAGTGCCTGGATGCACAGCTCAACCAGGTGTGGTGGTGCAGGGTCAAGTTCTGCTTCTACGTGCGCGGGGAGCTTGGGCAGCGGTGGAGCACTGGTTGGGTCATGGAGGAGTACGAGATCATTCGGTAAAATTTGTAATTCCAAAAAAAAAAATTGATCGAATTAGCATCGGTAACCGTTTAAATTGGATTGGTTATTGAGCGAATTCACCGATTTATCAACCGGTTTTTTCGTATTTTATCACGTTTCTCGGTAATCATTCGGTTTTTCCAATTTATCAAGCAGTTTTCTCGAATTTTAATGAAGTTAAATAAAAAACCAAGAAATGACTCAACCTTATAAAATCAATAACTAATTCATCTAAATTTCAAATTAAATAAGATAAATTTTGTTGGTTTTCTTGTAAAATGATCTACATGATAAAAGTATTTATACTCATAAAAAATTGAATAATTTCTATGAGAAAATGTATTGTTAAACCTAGTTAAATGCATAGTTAACTCTTTGCTAATCTAAAATTCATGAAACCAATTTTGTCAGTCTTAATTACATAATTTTATGTCTTTTTAAAATACATGAACTCATAAAATAGTTATTGTAACATGGAGGATTGTGTAAATGTGTTGCAACTAGATTAAAAAAAATTGAATATTTTCTGTGAGAAAATGTATTGTTAAACTTAGTTAAATGCATAGTTAACTCTTTGCTAATCTAAAATTCATGAAACCAATTTTATCAGTCTTAATTACATAATTCTATGTCTTTTTAAAATACATAAACACATAAAATAGTTATTGTAACATGCAGGATTGTGTAAATGTGTTGCAACTAGATTAATTCATAACTAACTCATCACACATTCAAAATTAGTGAAACCATTTTTATAGTTTACTTATACTATGCTTTATGTAGAAAAAATAATGGTAGACATGACAAAGTTAATTACAGTGTTGTTTCTTAACATGTTCACTTTATGCTTGTGAATTTTGTAAAAATCATAGAGAAATTAATAAAACTCCAAATGAAGTGAAACCAATTTTAAAGATCCTCTTAAGATATACCCTACATAAGAAAAATATGTGTTTGCATGTTAAGCTTTTTATTAATATGAGTTAATAAATAACTTGCACGCTTCAATTTTTTCTTTTTTTCAAACTTTCTTTCTATAGAATATGATGCAAACGATATTATTTTTGAAAAAAAAATCACAGAAGGTCTTAGAATTGTCTCTAATTTTTTAGGATTTTTTATTTTTTGAATTTTTTGAATTCAAATTTGAAAACCACTCATATTATGAATTCAGTACAGCCCGGTAAGCTCAGTAATTATGTTTTTTGACCGGTTACCAATGATAAGTTGAACTCTGGTTGTGAGTGGAGGTAGGGATACATGTGAGTAATCAATGACCTACTCTATGATCCACCCTGGTTCATAAAAAAAAATCATTTTGGAATTGTCAACAAAATAAAATAGCAATTAGGTGAAATATCATTTTTATTTTGAAAAAGTAGGTTTTGGATGAAAAAAATAAAACTTGCATCCGTAGGTGGAGGAGCATGGCAAACTTGACAGCCGCCTCGTACAATTGAAAAGGTGGCTCCACAATTTCCAAAAGCAAGATCTTGGCTGAGTTGCTCATTCTGTTGGTTGTCAACTATGTTGTGTAGAGGTTTTCCAAAACTGCTTTGGATGCTTCATTGGTTTCTTTGTTAGAGACCTGATTATTTTTGGGTGATCCTGAACCTTTCTCTTTCGCCTGCATGTAAGCCGGTAACCCTAACATTTTTTGTTTTCGTAAACATTTGTTTGGAGTTTGGGCTGTTACGAGCTTTCCATAAAAGTTGGGTAGTTTTCTGCCACCTAAAAAATTAGTATGTTAAAGAACTTGTCAAATGAATCACTAGATGTGGCTTGGACAGAGGTCTTGACAAGAATCAGGTTTGTACTTGAAGTCCGTAAGATTGTCCTCTAGAACGTCTTGGTGGATTTCACAAATTCGAGTGGCGTATACGGAGCTAGTCCATTTTACTATCCTACCATTACAATAGAATTGATTATTCGTGCGTAGGTTGTCTGTGCCGGTTAGGTTAGAACTGACACTGATGCGATTATCACTGTCGATTCGTAAGAGTGCCGATTTTAAAAAATAACTGGCACTAATACTATCAGTGCCGGTTTTTAATTCGAACAGACACTGATGAGAGGATCGGATCCAAAATTTTCATTAAATCGGTTTTTGATGACCTCACGTCCACTCACGGCTCAGCTCTCTCCACCTTATCTCCCCCGCACATTCTCTCCCTCACCTCCTCTCTCTCTCCACCTTATCTCTTCCCTCCTTGCCGTCCTCCACCTCCTCCCCCACCAGCTTCTCTCTCTCCCTCATCCCCTCACTGGCCTCCTCCTCACAGCCTCCTCCACTGACCAGCAACTCTGGCCCTTGCGAGATCCACAGCGAGATCCGACGGATCCGGCCATGGATCTTGCTAGGGTCGGAGATCCATGCACCAACAATAGCAGGGAGCAAGAGGCGACAGGCGGTGGTGAGTGGATGGATGAAGTAGGGGCCGCCTCGATGCCGTCGCAATCGTCGTCGTCGCCCATCGTGCAGTGGAGCGGCGGCCTCTGCCCTGTCTGCTCGTTGCATCCCCGTGAAGGGTGTCTCGTCATAGCCCCGCGCGTCATACTCACTATGGCCCACGTTTCTGTGGTAGCGACGGCCTTCGTGTCTCGTGGTTTCTGTGGCGGCGGCGGCCTTCGTGCCTCGCATTTTCTTTATGCAGGACAGAGCAAGGGTCCGCTGGCGAGCGTCCTCAGCGAGCCGAGGCGCCGGATCCGTGACGACAGCATACTTGGCGAGTAGAGGCCCAAGATCCGCGGTGGCGATGTCCTCGGTGAGCAAAGGACCAGGATCAGCAGTGGGGGCCCAACGACGACGATGAGCTCCAGCATGTGGGGCCGACAGCGGGCTCAGTTCAATGCATCAAGCCAACTTGTTTGCCTAGTCTTTGTATGGAACCATCCAAACATTATTCTAATTAATCATTAAGTCGATCAATTACTTAATCACGATTTTAACGATTAACTAGAATACTATTCTGGTAGTCCCGACACGTGTTTTGTGTCCAAGATCGGAACACATGCCTTTCCAACATTTAACATCACAACATAACTTAATAAAGAGCGAGTAATTAACATTAGATTACAAGTTCTTAAGCATTTATCAAGTTATTACAACTTGCAGCAAAAGAGAGCTAGGAGGAGATAAAAATTGACTCAACTCCTAACTAATAAAATAAACTACGCAGCGAAAATAAAACTAAAGACAACAAAAGATGGGTGAAATCATATGCCCTTAGACTTCACCCAAAAAACGTGACCTCCGAGTAGTTGCCTACTCATGCCCACCACCACCCTCGGAAGACGTGAAGTAGCCAAAGACCAACTCCTCCTCGACGGTAGCACCTAAAGAAACTGTGTGAGTACGAAGCTACTCATAAGACTTAATCCATAATTGACACTTATAAATAGCCCAACTCCAAGGATTATGCATTTGGATATTAGCAAGAAAAGGTCACATGGTTAATTAAACTTCATATGCAAAAGCAAACTTGACATAAACATGTGTGACCATCTATACTTAACCAACACGACTATCTAACCCATAAGCCTCAACCGAACATATATGTAAACGGAACCATAAGAATAATATCTACAAAGCACCATCTCAACTCATCAACCACATAAATCTATATTTGTAACTCTACGACTGCTACAAATGGACGGAAGCATGCTCATGACCGAGAGCGCGGCATTTCGAAATATTTTCACACCTTACAGGGAGTACTCCTTTACCTACACAACTTGAGGACCATACAACTTGTATGACCATATAGGTCCATACAAGGGGTACTCATGTCAAACTTTTCTAATAAGCCCCAACCGTTTGATCATACGCCGATAGGTGCGGGGGTCATTCAGAACTACTCCCGGAGCAAAATAGATATCCCAACTGGCCTCATGCCAGACACCATCAACCCGCACGCCAAAAAGTCACAGCTACAAACGTAATCGTCTTATCATTCATATATGTGACATGTAGTAAGTATGGAAAGTGTTAAAGCCAGCTGCAACAACGATCGATGCTTAAACGATGTAAGCGGTCTACAGTGTCCGGTCCGTTTCCTGACCTACCCAGAGAAACTCCATATCCGGGCAGGACAAACACCCCTAACGCCACCCACATCTCGTTTCATCTTCACCACTCATCCAACCAACACTATCAACCTATCATTATGATTATTGTGCAAGTAATTAAAGTCTATGCTCACGAACGATGAAACATTTTACTCCTCGACTTCTACTGAGGACCTAAGCACTTGCTAAACATCACGAATGACATTTTAAATTAGATAACACCATATTAAACCTAGGCTACAAGGATACGGATCAACAATTATTCAATACAGAAGAATTAGTATATCAACATAGGTTCTACCCATCATAAACCCGATATCGACTTGAACTCATGCATAACATACATAAAGCGTAATTTATCACATATAACGTATATGGTCCAAATTAATGGGAGAAATATACTTAGATGCTTGTCTTACTGCTCAAGTGACCGCCTAATGCTAGTACATCGGCGTCGCCTTCAACCGCGATCGGGTCACACGCTAGTTCTTCACTCACTAAAGAAGAACGCATGCAATGATGAGCATGAATAAACTACAACAAAGTAAGCCACAATATGCATATGATAAAATGCCATAAAGTATGTTTTATAATACAAGAAAATATCTTTCCTAGATGGCACTAATCATACATGAATTGCCTAAGAAGTTTCATAATTTTAGGACATGGTATTAATTAACTACTCCCTCCGTTCCATATTACCTGGCGTACAAAGTTTTTTGCAAAGACCAAGGAGGAAAATTTTGGTTGTAATCTTTCCAAACTTACCCCTAATTAAGTCCATGCATGCCCATTTGTTAGCTATCGCCATGCATGCCACACGCGCGCCCACGTCCAGGCGGCATTCACGGCCAAATCAGTTGCATGCGCTCCCGCGTCCAACGCAATGTTTCGTCGCCCAGAACGGAAAAAGCTTGGCCGCGCGCGCGTAGCTCCCAAAGAGACCTGAAAAAATTTGGCCGAAGCCATGGCGCCCAGGAACACATCCAAGCATTCACGACCAAATCAGTTGCATGTGTTCTCACGTCCATCACGCGCCCAGCTCCGTGTCCTTCGCGACGTTTCGTCGCCCATAACGGAAAAAAAGCTTGGCCACTCGCGCGCGTAGCTCCCAGAGCGGCATGAAAATTTTGGCCAAAGCCATGGCACCCAGGAAAGATTTTTGATTTCATCTATGGTGCTCAGGAATTGGAGTATAAAGAGAAGATGACTTGGCAAATTTGATTCACAGAACCACTCGCTGGTGAGAAACGAGTACATACATGGAAGCGTTGGGATTAAGAGAAGAGTAATGACTACACAGTACGAGGTGTCACAGGAGTTAAATCTCAGAGGGTATTCCTGTAAATTTTATCACCAAAAGCCCTAGACGCCATCTAATATGAAATCTGCATGCAAAAGTTAAACGCCAAGTAATATGGAATGGAGGGAGTATGATCTAATCAAGCCAAAATATATTTAATTAATAATTAATTATAAAAATTATTTTCTTGAGTTCTAACATTTTTTAAAATGTAATTCATACTCATATGAAGCTAACACAACTGGTTTCATGATTTTTGGAGTTCGTACGAACTAATCATGAAATTTACAAGCTATTAGCACAAAAGAAAAGGCATGACAAATAGTAACTCCGGAGTCTCTGGATTTTTCTCCGGACTTTCCAGAATACAGAGTCTCTAGAACATTCTCCGGACACTCTGGATTTATCCAACTCTCCAAATTTTTATCCGGACTTTTTGAATTTTTGCAGAAAGTAGTTCTTCGCGGGGGAAAATTACAAATTGGATTTGCGAGCCTCTCTTAACCAAAGAGTATAGGTGATTAGTGACGTCCTAAGAGTATAGGTGATTAGTGTGCACATCCTCATCACTAGACTATCTGGGAATATTACTCTAGTGAGATGATCTTCAGAGCACTAAACCTTCCGGTGAGGTCACTGTATTCTCCTATTTTTCAACAATGCCCCGATGCTTGCCTTTGGTGTGTTCAAATCAATCACCGGACAACGGTCAACCAACCTTAAGATAGACAAAATCTTCAATCTTGAACTCTAGCTCATGTCGACGACGGTCAGCATAGCTCTTCTGATGAGACTGAGTTGTGAGTAGATGTTGGCGAATGGTTAAGACACATTCTTCTGCCTCTTTGACCAAATTCGGGCTTAGAAAAGCTCTTTCGCCGGACTTAGACCAATTCAACAGCGTTTGGCATCTTCGGCCGTAGAGAACTTCGAATGGCGACATTTCAATACTTGGTTGATAACTATTGTTGTAGGAGAGTACCACAAATGGCAAGCAAATTTCCCACTTTTTGCCATACGTGATGATGAGGACATCACTCCCTCGGATACATACAATGATCCTCCATTGAACTTTCAAGATCCAATCACAAGAGTTCGCGCACGACAATTAAATTTAGAGGTGAGCTCGTTCCTAAGCAACTCTTTATATAATTTTGAGAATAGATTACTACATAATGATTATGTGTTGCTTAGGAATCATGTAGAGGACAAGGAGACACATAGAGAAAGGCTTGGAGGCGTGGAGGAGTAGCTAGGACGTCCAACAACAGCAGGAGGTCTAGTCCAACTCGAGTCCGAATCAGTCTCGACCTCCAGGACCAGCGAGCAGTAAAACGGACGCCCAGGACGCATCCGGACTCCGTTTTCGACGATTCACATATGGTTGGAAAGATAATTTCATAAGGAAACCAATGGCATTGGTTTGAGGTCCAAATTCCTTCTGAGTCAACGGGAAACGTCGAAACAAGTCAGCGTCCAGAATCTGTCCCGGTGCTGCGTCACCGTTTTTGGTCCGTTGGGCCGTGTATCGTTGTTGAGCCCATTAGGGGGGCGTGACCAGGGGGTGTGACGACCCTTAGACCCTTATTATCAGCCGCCGCCACTCTCGTTAGGGCTGGTTTTGCTTAGATTATTTTATCAAGAACAGTTTCGCCGTTTCGTCGGTCTGTGAGACCCCAACTCGTGAGATTAATCATTCATCTGCAATTTGGTTGCATTCTTCCTTGTTCTTGCTTGTGTTCTTCGATTCACAGGCAAGGACTTTAGCCTTCTTGGTGAGGTCAACCGTGCAACGCCGGTTGATAACCAGAGGAGACATGGTGCTGCGATTGCGGGGTTTCGGATCGTGTTGTTCGGAAGCCGGATCGACTTGTGTCTCGTTTCCACCAAATCGAGAGTTATCAGAACCTTTCGGGAGATCGGGAACCCTTGTTCATATTAAGTGGTATTCAGAGCTTCAGGTATACCGTCAGGTTCATATCTACCCTTAGTTTCGAGTGTTTTCGCCTTCGTTCCATAGTCCACTGCCATATCGGGTTTTTTTTTCCTGTCCTACAACCCTTCCGCGCCCTTAGCTTTTGCATATTTCAGTTTCAGAGTCCGTCGTGTTGAGTTTGTGTCCTGGTCAAGGTCTTGTTGCTGGTTAGGTCGTGTTAGAGTCCAGTTCGTGTGTTTTCCCCCACCGTTTCCATCAAACCCTAGCCTCCGTCGCATATTTTCCCCACTTTCTTCCCGTTTTGTCCTCTAATTCGGAGTCGTTTCTCAAATCGGGCATAACTTTCGCGTACGAACTCCGTTTTCAGAAAAGTCACAGAGTTTTTCGCATCGAAACGGCGTTTCGGATCCATTTGTCCCCTGCTTTGCTGGGTTCGGCGAAATCAGAACTCCCAAATTCGCCTCTGAAGTTTGAGTTTTCAATTTCCAAATATTTTTCTCATTTTCCGGCTGAACTTCAGAAAATTCTACAGGCTACGTCTTTCACTTGTTTAAGCTCAAATTTTCTGTGGTTCCCTCTTGTGTGCTCCTAAGTGAAAAAAAAATATAAAAAAAATAAAAAGAAAAAGTCGAATTTTCCCAAAAAAACAACGACAGCCCAAAAAAATAGAAAAGAGAAAGGGCAAAAGAGGAACAATATCTAGAGGAGCACATAGAGAAGGGCAAAGTGAGCTGTGTTAGTGTGTGCTATTTAGTTCTTGTTTCTGTTGCTCTTGATATCCATCATACTTGTTTCTCCACCTTGTTTATCACACATACTTGGTATTTGCAACACTTTAGGCCAGCAACGAGAACAAGTACTTGGGACTATAATTCAGCATTACTATCTGTTTCTGATTTGTATTCCACATATACATATTTGTTCTCTTTGTGTGCCTTCCAAGCTCCACAGATTCTTCTGGACAGCACTGGTTTGCATCCCTGCAATCGCTCGCACGCCTTCCAGGTATCCTTTGCTTTGCTGGTAAGAACCCTGGTAAGAGCTTGGTAAGGTGTCTACCTTTGCTGATCTTGATTGAGAGGCACCACTCCACCTTTGTAGTACGATTATTAGGGATAACCTTCACTGTTTGTTGTTGTGTTTGTTTCCACAATGTCAGTTGATGGAGATAAAACGCCAAAGGACTTCAAGGAGTGTGTCAGCCAAGAGCAGCTACAAGTTGTTGTAGACAATGCTCAGAAGGAGATGAAGGAGACAGTCATCAAGGCTGTCACTGAAGCGATAATTGAGATGAAACTCGCAAACGCGGTTGAGCGGGTGGACAAACGTTATCCGAGCTCACCGACAGGGTAAATGCTTTGGAAAACCGTCCTGTGCACAACGAAGATGTGAATGGAAGCAACACCGGTGATGAGCTGTATGATGACGATGGTAATGTTGATCCAGCGGCGACATTGCAAAACAGATTACGGCGTCGTCTTCGCACTAACACCACATGTATGGGTGGCGTTCCACATCACCACCACCATCGAGGTATGTATAATCGAGCTCCTGAAGATCCTTATGCTAAGGTTAAACTTACTATACCTTCTTTTTCGGGACATTATGATGCTGAGGGATATCTTGATTGGGAGATGACAATAGAGCAAAAATTTAGTGCCCACCAAGTACCTGAACAACATAGAGTTAGACAAGCCACTAGTGAGTTTAAAGATTTTGCTATTATTTGGTGGACTGGTTTAGCTGCAGATGGTGCCACACCTCGTACATGGGAAGAGCTTAAGGTTGCTATGCGTGATAGATTTGTTCCCCCATCTTATCATAGAGACCTGCGTAAGAAATTGATGCGCTTAGAACAGGGAGATAAATCTGTGCAGGATTATTATGGTGAGCTTCAAAAGGGCTTGATGCGTTGTGGCATAGTAGAGGGAAATGAAGATTCTATTTGTCGATTTTATTCGGGTTTGAGACGTGAAATCCAGGATATTATTGATTATAAAGAATTTAACAATGTCAACCAGTTGTTTCAGTTTGCTATGCTTGCAGAGAAGGAGTTGCAGGGGCGTGAGCAGCAGGGCAAGTACAAGGCCAGCACCACATACACGCCGCGCACAGGACCATCCTTGGGGCTGTCCAAACCATCCACTTACAGGGCTCCCTCACCAGCGAGCAAGCAACAAGCAGCTACGGCACCAAATCCGGTCACTACACGATTTTCAAGCTCAGGTAAAAATTCTGTTTTGCAGGGACCTTCCAAGAGTGCTTCCTCTGTTGCATCAACGGGACGCACCTCTGGCATTCAGTGCCGTCGCTGCCATGGATTCGGTCATGTGCAGAAGGATTGCCCAAGTCAGCGGGCATACATTGCAACGGAAGATGGGTACATCAGCGCCTCTGACATTGAGGAAGAAGAAGAAGAAGAACCAGTTGTTGAGGAGAGCAACGAAATCTTGGGCAGTGATGACACAGCGACCTATAGGAGCATCATTGTGCAGCGGGCGCTCAGCACAAAGGTACAACAACCAGAGAAGCTGCAACGCCATAACTTGTTCCAGATTTTCTTCGTCATCCAAAATCGGCGAGCACGTGTCATCATCGATGGAGGTAGTTGTAATAATTTGGTGAGTTCAGATTTGGTCAAGAAGCTTGGCTTGACCACACGCCAACACCCCCATCCATATAACCTTCAGTGGTTTAATGATGCTGGAAAAGCTAAGGTAACACAAACTTGCAGAGTTTCTTTTTCCATTGGTTCCTATGCTGATTATGTTGACTGTGATGTGGTACCTATGGAAGCTTGCTCACTTTTATTGGGTCGACCTTGGGAATTTGATAATGATGCTATACACCATGGTAGAAGTAATACATATACTTTTATGCATAAAGGAAAGAAAATTACTTTGGTTCCTATGACCCCTGCTGAAATTGTACAAGCTGATAAAGAGCGAGCTGCTAATTTGCGTGATACTAAATCTGAAAATCAGCAAGTTGCTAATTCTCTTTACCCACCTAAAAAGGATAAGTCTGCACCTAGTTCTAAAGTAGAGGGCATAAAATTGAAGGGTGGTGTTGTGCTTGCACTAAAAAGTGACCTTGCTGAAATTTCTAATAATGATATTTGCTACACCTTGGTTTGCAAACGAGTTTTGTATTCGCTTGATGATGTTATTAGTTCGATACCTCCTGCTGCCACTAACCTTTTGCAGGAGTATGAGGATGTTTTCCCAGCTGAGATACCCCCGGGACTGCCACCTATGAGAGGGATAGAGCATCAAATCGATTTGATCCCGGGAGCAACATTGCCAAATCGTGCTGCGTATCGAACCAATCCCGAGGAGACTAAGAAAATTCAGCAGCAAGTCCAAGAGCTTTTGGACCGCGGGTATGTACGTGAGAGCCTTAGTCCTTGTGCTGTTCCTGTGATTTTGGTTCCTAAGAAAGATGGTACTTGGCGTATGTGTGTTGATTGTAGAGCCATCAATAACATTAATATTCGATATCGCCATCCTATTCCTAGACTTGATGATATGCTTGATGAGTTGTGTGGCTCTGTAATTTTTACAAAGATCGACTTGCGTAGTGGTTACCACCAAATTAGAATGAAACTTGGAGATGAATGGAAAACAGCTTTCAAAACTAAATTCGGATTATATGAGTGGTTAGTAATGCCTTTTGGTTTAACTAATGCACCTAGCACTTTCATACGTTTGATGAATGAGGTTTTAAGAGCTTTTATTGGACGATTTGTGGTGGTTTACTTTGATGATATATTGATTTATAGCAAGTCTTTGGATGAACATATGGATCACTTACGTGCTGTTTTTAATGCTTTACGTGATGCACGTTTATTTGGTAACCTTGAGAAGTGCATCTTTTGCACGGATCGAGTCTCTTTTCTTGGCTATGTTATTACTCCACAGGGAATTGAGGTGGATGAGATGAAAATTGAAGCCATAAAGAGTTGGCCGGTGCCCCAAACCATCAAACAGGTGAGAAGTTTTCTTGGACTTGCAGGTTTTTATCGTCGTTTCGTGAAGGATTTCAGCGCCATTGCTGCCCTCTTACACGAGTTGACAAAGAAAGGTGTGGTGTTCCATTGGGGTAAGGCACAAGAGAAGTCCTTTGACACTTTGAAGGACAAGCTTACGCACGCGCCATTGCTGCAACTTTCAAATTTTGGTAAGACCTTTGAGCTAGAATGTGATGCTAGTGGAGTTGGCATTGGAGGTGTTTTGATGCAAGAAGGTAAGCCCGTTGCATACTTTAGCGAAAAATTGCATGGCCCTGTTCTTAATTACTCTACGTATGATAAGGAATTGTATGCACTTGTACGTTCTTTAGAGACGTGGCGTCATTATTTGTGGCCTAAAGAATTTGTTATACATTCAGATCATAAATCGCTTAAGTATCTTCGTTCTCAAAATAATCTGAATCGTAGACATGCTAAGTGGGTTGAATTTATTGAATCTTTTCCTTATGTTATCAAACACAAGAAAGGGAAGGATAATATAATTGCTGATGCTTTGTCTAGACGATATGCTTTGTTGTCCCAACTTGATTATAGAATTTTTGGACTTGACTCAATAAAAGAACAATATGTGCTTGATCCTGATTTTAAAGATGTATTGCTAAACTGTAAAGAGGGACGTACGTGGAACAAGTTTGTGATCAATGATGGATTTGTGTTTAGAGCTAACCGTCTATGCATTCCAGTTGGTTCCGTTCGTCTTTTGTTGTTGCAGGAAGCACATGGAGGAGGATTGATGGGACATTTTGGTGCTAAGAAGACGGAAGATATGTTGGCCACACATTTCTTTTGGGCCAAAGATGAGGAGAGATGTTGAGCGGTTCGTGGCACGCTGTACCACATGTCAAAAGGCTAAGTCTCGCTTGAATCCACATGGTTTGTATATGCCTCTTCCTGTTCCTTCTATTCCTTGGGCAGATATTTCGATGGACTTTGTTTTGGGATTGCCTAGGACTAAGAGGGGGAGAGATAGCATTTTTGTTGTTGTGGATCATTTTTCTAAGATGGCACATTTTATACCTTGTCATAAAAGTGATGATGCCGTTTATATTGCTGACCTCTTTTTCAAAGAGATTGTTCGCTTGCATGGTATGCCTTCTACTATTGTTTCAGATCGCGACGCTAAATTTTTGAGTCACTTTTGGCGCACTCTATGGAATAAGTTGGGTACAAAACTATTGTTTTCTACTACTTGCCACCCACAAACTGATGGCCAAACGGAGGTAGTGAACCGCACTTTGGGTACCATGTTGAGAGCTATTTTGAAGAAAAATTTGAAGATGTGGGAAGAATGTTTGCCCCACGTGGAGTTTGCTTATAATCGGGCAACACATTCTACCACCAAGGTAAGTCCTTTTCAGGTAGTGTATGGTTTTAACCCTCGCGCTCCTATTGATCTTTTGCCTTTACCTACCACTGAAAGAACACATAGTGATGCTAGTGCACGTGCTGATTTTATTCGTAAGTTGCATGAAACAACTAAAATAAATATCGAAAAGATGAATGAAAAGTATAGAATTGCTGGTAGTGAAGGTAGGAAAGAAGTCAAACTTGAATTGGGTGATTTAGTGTGGTTACATTTAAGAAAAGATAGGTTTCCAGAGCTGCGTAAGTCTAAATTAATGCCAAGAGTTGCTGGTCCTTATAAGATAATTGAGAAAATAAATGATAATGCATATAAACTTGAGTTGCCACCCGAGTTCGGGGTTAGTCCTTCTTTTAACATTGCAGATTTGAAACCTTACTTGGGAGCCGATGATGAGCTTGAGTCGAGGACGACTCCAATTCAAGAGGGGGAGGATGATGAGGACATCACTCCCTCGGATATATACAATGATCCTCCATTGAACTTTCAAGGTCCAATCACAAGAGCTCGCGCACGACAATTAAATTTAGAGGTGAGCTCGTTCCTAAGCAACTCTTTATATAATTTTGAGAATAGATTACTACCTAATAATTATGTGTTGCTTAGGAATCATGGAGAGGACAAAGAGACACATAGAGGAAGGCTTGGAGGCGTGGAGGAGCAGCTAGGACGTCCAACAACAGCAGGAGGTCTAGTCCAACTCGAGTCCGAATCAGTCTCGACCTCCAGGACCAGCGAGCAGTAAAACGGACGCCCAGGACGCATCCGGACTCCGTTTTCAACGATTCACATATGGTTGGAAATATAATTTCATAAGGAAACCAATGGCGTTTGTTTGAGGTCCAAATTCCTTCTGAGTCAACGGGAAACGTCGAAACAAGTCAGCGTCCAGAATCTGTCCCGGTGCTGCGTCACCGTTTTTGGTCCGTTGGGCCGTGTATCGTCGTTGAGCCCATTAGGGGGGCGTGACCAGGGGGTGTGACGACCCTTAGACCCTTATTATCAGCCACCGCCGCTCTCGTTAGGGCTGGTTTTGCTTAGATTATTCTGTCAAGAACAGTTTCGCCGTTTCGTCGGTTTGTGAGACCCCAACTCGTGAGATTAATCATTCATCTGCAATTTGGTTGCATTCTTCCTTGTTCTTGCTTGTGTTCTTCGATTCGCAGGCAAGGACTTTAGCCTTCTTGGCGAGGTCAACCGTGCAACACCGGTTGATAACCAGAGGAGACGTGGTGCTGCGATTGCGGGGTTTCGGATCGTGTTGTTCGGAAGCCGGATCGACTTGTGTCTCGTTTCCACCAAAACGAGAGTTACCAGAACCTTTCGGAAGATCGGGAACCCTTGTTCATATTACGTGAGAACACAAGCCCATAACATATCTTCTAAGATCTGATTCACTCTCTAGGTTTGGCCATCTGTCTGAGGGTGGTGTGCGGTGTTATGGAAGAGCTCGGTTCCCATTGCCTTATTAAGGCTCCTCCAGAAATGAGAAGTGAACTGAGTGCCTCGATCAGAGATGATTTTCTTCAGAATTTCATGGAGGCAAACAATCCTAGTGAGGTACAACTCCTCATATTGCTGGACCGAATGCGTGGTCTTAACAGGAAGGAAATGAGCGGACTTTGTCAATCGGTTCATAATGACCTAAATCGAGTCATAGCCTTTAAAAATCTTTGGCAATCCGGTAATGAAATCCATACCGATTTTCTCCCATTTCCAGGAGGGAATAGGTAAAGGCTGGAGTGTATTGGCTAGCTTGATGTGCTCGGCCTTCACCCTTTGGCAGACATCACACTCAGCAACATATCGAGCGATTTCTCGCTTTATACGAGTTCACCAAACTTGGGTTTGAGGTCTTAGTACATTTTCGTGCTCCCCGGATGAATGGATAGTAATGAGTCATGAGCTTCATCAAGAATCTTCTTCCTTAAAGCCTCGACCTTTGGGACCACTAGCCGGTTTACAAACCACAGAACACCTTGCTAATCTTCAGAGAAACATGTGGCCTTGCCTACTTTCATCTTGTCTCGGATTCGGGCCATGCCCTTATCACCCTTCTGAGCTTCCTTGATTTCATCTAGTAGGGTGGATTTGATCTCCAAATTTGCAAGAAATTCCTCCAGACACATCTCAAGCCTAAGCCTTCAGAACTCATCACAAAGTGTAGCATTTCTGGACGAAATCATAAGGCAATTGCACTGAGTCCTACAGCTCAAGGTATCGACGATAACGTTCGCCTTGCCCAGGTGATAGTGGACTTCCAATTCATAGTCCTTGATCAACTCGAGTCATCTCCTTTTCCTCATGTTGATGTCGGCTTGGGTGAAAATATACCTGAGACTCTTGTGGTCAGTATAAATGTTGCACATATTTCTGAGGAGATACTGACGCTAAATCTTCAGGGCGTGCACTACTGCTGCTAGTTCTAGATCATGTGTGGGATAATTTTCCTTATGTGGCTTCAATTGGCGTGAGGCATAAGAGACCATGCGTCCTTCTGGCATGAGAACACAGCTGAGTCCAAAGCGAAAGGTATCACAATAGACATCAAAGCTCTCGTGAACATCTGGTTGTGCTAGAACTGGCGCTAAGGTGAGACGAGACTTCAAAGTCTGGAAAGCCACACTCCTTAGACCATTTGAACTTGACATTCTTCTTCAATAATTATGTCATGGGCTTGGCAATTTTGGAGAAGTTCTCAATGAACTGATGGTAATAACCCGCAAGTCCGAGAAAACTCCGGATGTCAGTGACACTTCTAGGTTGCACCCAATTGAACACATCTTGTACCTTGCTCAGGTCAACGGTGACACCGTTCTCTGATAAGACATGACCTAGAAAAACAACCTCCTTGAGCCAGAACTCACATTTGCTAAATGTGGCATATAGTTTATGGTCTCGAACGTGGCAAAGAATAACGTGGATGTGCTCATAATGCTCTTCTTTAGTCTTGGAGTAGATGAGAATATTATGGATGAACACCACGACAAACTTGTCGAGTTCCTCCATGAATAATGTGTTCATCAAATACTTGAAGAATGCTAGTGCATTTGTCAAGCCGAAAGACATGACGGTGAACTCATAAAGCCCGTAACGGGTCGAGAAAGCTGTCTTTGGAATATCCTCCGGTCGGATCCTGATTTGGTGGTAATCCAACCTCAAGTCAATCTTAGAGAAAACTTGGACACCGGTCAATTGATCGAACAATATATCAATCTGAGGGAGTGGATACTTGTTCTTGATCATAACGGCATTCAACAGATGGTAATCAACACACATCCGTAGAGTATCATCTTTCTTCTTGACAATGAGCGTCGGGCATCCCCAAGGCGAGGAGCTCAGATGAATGAAACCCTTCACAAAGAATTCCTGAATTTGTTTCTTAAATTCTGTTAACTCATTTGGTGGCATCCGATAAGACCTCTTTGAAATCAGGGTCGTACCGGGAAAAAGATCAATAGAGAATTTCAATGTTCGATCGGGTGGCATTCATAGCAGTTGTTCTGAGAAGACGTCAGGTAACTCGCACACAATAGGAATACTTAGGAGATCAGTAGCGGTGACAACCTTTAGGGCATATAAGTGAGAATCACCCACTCCAAGGTAAAGAGAAACCTAGTCACCCTTGTGATTCTTGAGAGAAACGATTCTCTTGGCACAATCAAGCCGAGCACCATATTGGATTAACCAATTCATTCCCAATATGACGTCCATCCCTCTAGTATCCAGTGGGATCAAATTTGCAGAAAACTGGACCCCCTCAATGAGAATCTTAGCCTTAGGAATGACTCGATTGGTTATTAATTTAGTCCCGGGTGCATCAATATGATAGGCAGAAGACAGGGTCTCGATGACTATATTGTGATCCAAAGCATAACTATCCTTAATGAAGGAATGGGATGCACCTGAATCGAAAAGAACAACTACAGGGTGAGAATTTACATGTATCGTACCAACGAGCAAGTTATTGTCCTCTTGAGCACCCTCAACGTTGGTGTGGCGCACTTGGGCACGCTTGGGGACATGTGTAGCCCAGGAGGATTGTGGAACGGGTTGAGCGGGTAGCTGTTTTGGAGTAGTCATCACGACTCCTAGCTTCAGGTAAGGGCAATCACGAGCGAAGTGCCCGACATGCCCACAGCTGTAACACAGGCCATCAGGGCCACCCGTCACATTCACTTGAGAACTGGCGGGTCTTGGAGGCTATCCTTAAGGAGCGGAGAAGGACGGGTGTCTCACTATCCACATCGGTCGTGGAGCAGTCGAGACCGACATGTGGGATGGAGGAGGTTGACACTACATCCGTGTGCATTGAGAGTTCCTGCCCATGGAAGGCGATGAGACTCTCTTGCGCTTCTTATCCTCTTGGTGTTTTTTTAGCTTGAACTCGACCGTGAGGGATGTGCTCACTAACTTGTTGAAGTCGGTGAACTCATGAGCCAACAACCGGTCTTGCATATTCGAGTTGAGGCCATTCACAACGCGGTATTGCTTCTTCCTGTTAGTGTTGACCTCATCCTAAGCATACTGTGCCAAATGGTTGAACACTTGCACATACTTCATTACCAATTTGTCTCCTTACTGGAGGTCCATAAACTCCTGCCTCTTGATCTCCATAAGGCCCTTAGAAATATGAAAGTCACAGAATACTTGGTGGAATTCCACCCAAGACACCCGGTGAATGGCGGGGTGCATGGCCAGAAGGTTGGATCACCATGCACACGCCCGCACCCTGAAGCCAATGAGCGGCGAAGAGCGCCTTCTCATGGTCCTTGCACCTGAGGAGAGTGAGCTTTTGCTCAATAGTCCAGAGTCAGTGGCCAGCATCTGGAGGATCCTCAACCCGCGTAAAGATGGGCGGCTGAGTTCCAAGGAAATCGATGAAATAATCATGGCATCTGACCCCACCTCCTCCTTGAGGGGCAATGTTGCGCATGAGGGCCTCGAGGGGAGTAGTTTGAGCTTGGATGTTTTGCTCTATTTGCATCAGGACATCCGCCATACTCAGCAGTGGAGGCGGTGGAGGGTTGTTCTCATTTGAACCCTCGAGAAGATCTCCTAAAGTGCAACGGATTCTTATCCTACGATGACGATAAGATGAAAAAGGTAAAAATCAAATTCCGACATATCGGAAGTAGTATTAGTCAGATAACAATCGCAAGTGATGCATTAATTTTAGACTCTGTCAGGTGCGGAGAGTTCACAAGAATTTATGAAGTGTCCGCAAAAATGTTCGGAGTGTCGGCACATTTTTGCGGACTCTCCGCGGTTGGACAGAAATGTAGGTTAGATCCTGACAAGGGAAAATGCATGCTCAAGAATATGGCATGAAATGAACAATGAAACATGGAAGCATGCCCGATCCTTATCTTCACGTTTCTTTCCCGAATGCATATCTCCCCAAACAATCATCACAAACACACCCCAAACAATCATCACAAACACATACATCACCTTTCGCACGAAGAGAATAAGTATTCACTCGAATGGTGCTTGTACAACTCACCGCACAAGCGACGTTTCAAACATGGTTGCCCACGTATTCACTTCACGTAGCTTCTCCTTACGGGACACCCCATGTAATCACCGCAGGGGTAGACGACCATAACTACCATCATATGGTGGATGTTCATACTTTATTACTAACGTATTTACTTTCCGTACCATTGCCGTACAGAACACATCGGACCCCTATCTCACACCAGTTGAGCCCTCGATATTTGTCGCTATCGGGATGCATCAATGCAACATGCTTAGCAAATGCATCATACTAGGAAACGACACAATGCATAAATAAACAATCCAAGTGCATCAACCAAGCATACGTTACACTTATGGGCACAATATAGCAAGTTCATATATATTAATCATGAGGAGTCATAAAGGGAACTTTTGTGGGTTTGACC
The DNA here is from genome assembly GCF_958298935.1 of Phragmites australis. Classification (NCBI taxonomy): domain Eukaryota; kingdom Viridiplantae; phylum Streptophyta; class Magnoliopsida; order Poales; family Poaceae; genus Phragmites; species Phragmites australis. Next base: position 5,236,957 of record NC_084941.1, on the reverse strand, counting down.
ATCTTACTAACCTACGTCTTAAGCATGTTTAGGCTACTTTATTAAACCAAGCTCTGATGCAATGCAGTAAGGAACCGTTCAAATATTATTCTAATTAATTATTAAGTCAATCATTTACTTAATCACAACTTCAACGATGAACCAAAATACTATTCCGGTAGTCCCGGCACGTGTTTTGTGCCCAAAATCGGAACACATGCCTTTCCAACATTTGACATCACAACACAACTTAATAAATAGTGAGTAATTGACATTAGATTATAAGTTCTTAATCATTTACCAAGTTATTACAATTTATATCAAAAGAGAGTTAGGAGAAGATAAAAACCGACTCAACTTCTAACCAACAAAAAAACTACACAGTGGAAACAAAAAGCTAAAGATAGCAAAAGATAAGTGAAGCCATATGCCCTTAGGCTTCACCCCAAAAACGCGACCTCTGAGTAGTTGCTTACTCATACCTGCTGTTGGGGATCATCTCCTGCCGTCCTCGTACCTGAAGGCAACTGCGAAGTTAGTTGGAGGTGCTGCGGGACAACTGCTGTGTTGGTTGCATCTTCCATAACCGAATTGGCGTATGCGAAGACTGATCTGCCTCGGCTGACGGGCGAAGCCCCCATTCGCGTCCCGTGCCCTTCGCTCGGTGCGAAGACGAGACCAGGCCTTCGCCAGGAGACGGCGAAGGCAGCTCGTCAAGAGGTCGGACGGAGAGGGCTTCGATACCCTTCGGTTGGAAAAACAGCTGGACAGTGGGCCCAATTGCCATGGGCACTGTTGTAATTATGGGATCATGCTTATTTGTACTATATTACCCCTGGATATTCCGGGAATGTAGCAGGTTAGAGGGTAATATGTGTAAACCGGGTCCGTGATCGCCGGGTACGGGCTATAAATAGAGCCACAGTGTAAACATGAAGGATAATCGAGACTGTTCTACTTCCAGTACACGTCACCGTAAGGAGCCTTCGCTAGTTTCACCCCCGAAGGCCCATCTTGTCTGGGACCTCGATCCCAACACCTGCCACCACCCTAAGCAGGCATGAAGTAGCCAAAGACCAACTCTCGTCGACGGTAGCACCTGAAGAAGCAACATGAGTACGAAGGTACTAGCGAGATTTAATCCATAATGGACACTTAGAAATAGCCCAACTCTAAGAATTATGCATTTGGATGTTAGCAATAAAAGACCACATAGTTAAGTAAACTTCATATGCAAAAGCAAACTTGACATAAATATGTGTGAGCATCTATACTTTACCAACACGACTATCTAACCAATAAACCTCAATTGAACATATATGTAAACGGTATAAAGCACCATCTCAACCCATCAACTACATAAATCCACATTCGTAACTCTACAACTACTATAAATGGATGGAAGCATGCTCATGACCGAGAGCGCAGCATTTTAAAATATTTTTATACCCTGCATAGGTACTCCTTTACTTACACGAGTTGAGGACCATACGGCTTGCATGACCACGCAGGTCCATACAAGGGGTACTCATATTACAATAAGCCCTGACTGTTTGATCATGCGCTGATAGGTACGGGGTCATCTGGAACTACTTTCGGAGCAAAATGGATACCCCAACCGGCCTCATGCTTGACACCATCGACCCACACGTCAAAAAGCCATAGCTACAAACGTTTTCCGCTTATCATTCTCATATGCGACATGTAGTAAGCACGGAAAGTGTTAAAGCCAGCTACAAAAACGATCGATGCTTAAACGATGCAAGCGATCTACGGTGTTCGGATCCCTTTCCCGACCTACCTAGCGGAACTCCACATCCGGGTAGGGCAAATACCCCTAACGCCGTCCACATCTCATCTCATTCTCACCACTCATCCAACCAACACCATCAACCCATCATTATTATTATTGTGCAAGTAATTAAAGTCTATGCTTGCGAACGATGAAACATTTCACCGCTCGACTTCTACCTATGACCTAAAAACTTGCTAAGCATCATGAATGACATTTTAAGTTACATAACACCATATTAAACCCATTCTACAAGGATACAGATCAAAAATTATTCAAGACAGGAGAATTAGTGCATTAACATAGGTTCTACCCATCATAAATCCGACATCGACTCGAACTCATGAATAATATACATAAAGTGTAATTTATCACATATGACGCATATGATTCAAATTAATGGGAGAAGTATGCTTAGATGCTTGCCTTCCTGCTCAGGTGACTGCCTAATGCTACCCACACAACACTCACAGAATTTCAGTACATTGGCGTCGCCTTCAACATGACTGGGTCACATGCCGGTTCTTTGCTCACTAAAGAAAAACACATGCAATGATGAGCATGAATGAAGTATAACAAAGTATGTAACAATATGCATATGATAAAATACCGTAAAGTATACTTTATAATGCAAGAAAACATCTTTGCTAGATGACACTAATCATACATGAATTGCCAAGAAGTTCCATAATTTTAGGACATAGTATTAATTAACTATGATTTATTCAAGCCAAAACGTAACTAATTAATTAATTATTAAAATTATTTCTTGAGTTCCAATATTTTTAACATGTAGTTCATACTCATACAAAACTAACAACTAGTTTCATGATTTTTGGGGTTCGTATGAACTAATCATGAAATTTACAAGCTATCAGCACAAAAGAAAATGTCTGATGAACAGTAACTCTGGAGTCTCCAGATTTTTCTCCGGACTTTCTGGACTACGGAGTCTCGAAAAAATTCTCCGGACACTCCGGATTTATCCAGACTCTCCGAATTTTTATCCGGACTTTCTGGATTTCTGCAGAAAGTAGTTCTTCGTGGGGAAAAATTGCCGATTTGATTTGCGAGCCTCTCCAACCAAATAGGAACATATTGAGAGAGTTTATAGAGTCTAGAACTCATTCAACAACCTAGCAAGTCGATTTCTAACTCAAATCTCACCCGAATCATCTAAATTGCTCTGAAGTTTAAGAATTCAAGAGCTTCACAATTCTAGCTCAAAATTCAAAATCCAACTATCCAAACTACGGATTCTTGCCATAGATGCCTACGGAACTTACCCAAGGGTCCTTGCCGATGTTGGTGTTCGTCGGATAACGAAAGAAGCAGAGGAAATCGCTCGGGGAAAAGGAAGAATGCCGGTGCTCCTCGTTATTCAACCAAGAACACCAAAATATATCAAAATCAGCTCGAATCCTTCGGAAAAATGAAAATGAATTGGATGGATAAGAAACTCATAACCTAGGGAACCCATGAGTACCATATGTATACCTCGATTCCTTCTCTTTATGTGAGATTTTGAGGGAGAAGAAGATAGTGCTTGAGAGAGGGGAGGGGAGTTGCTGCTCCCTTTGGGGCTGCATGGGTGGGAGAGAGAGGGAGCAGGTGAGAGTGAGTGTTTGCCCCCTTTAGAGAGACGAGGTGGTTGGCCCACTTGGTGGGGCTCACGTGCTAGGGAAAATAGTCTATTTTAATTGTGAATTCTATTATTTTCTCTCTCGAATTTTTTTCTCATCCGATTGACTCAAAACGAATTGCTTCGACATTCAAAAATAAAATTACACCAAATTAAACATAATAGTTAAAAAGTATGATTATACTTAATTATGTGATTATGGTTTCAAAATGTAACCGTCTTTTTTTTTTAAACCTCATCAGTGCCGGTTGTTAAGCCGGCATTGATAGTCTCTGACTATAAATACCTCTTATAGAGTACCGGTTCCAAAACAGATACTAATGAGGTTTTGGAATCGGCACTATTAACATATTTTGGTGTAGTGTACATTACTAAAATACATGTGGACACAACAGATTGACTTAGGACAAATCTTTAACAAAGCTCCTGCATGATACCAAATCTTTAACAAGGTCCTCTTGGATCATGTATAAGTATTAAAGCATTTATTGATTTGATGGTTTCGTTAGATTCAATGGTAAGAATGATGTTTCGTTCGGTTGCTAACAGAAACTACTTTTTATGTACCAATTCGTGGTAATCTTGTGTTCTCTTTAAAATGTAAGGATGTTCTAGAGGCATCAGTATTCATTCTTCATTTTGCTACGCGTCAGTATTAACTAAGAATATTATAGCCGCATCAAAGTACTCCCGCATATAAAATCTGATAGCACAAAGTGCTTGCAAAAATACATAATTTAAATGGAACAAACGATGTACGTTCGTATCAAGTTTACTTATATATAAAGTTTGGTTCTCAAAATGCATATCTCAAAAAAATTAAGTATAGATCATAGTTTAATTTGTAAACAACTAGATCAAAATCAAAACCACACACTGACACGCACATCTCTCAAAGCCAATTCTCAATGGAAGGAGGGAAATGAAGTTGTACTAATGAAAAAAGGGCCTGGGAACAGGAAACTTAGGCAATAACAAAAGCTGTATAAAATTAGCTAAGAAAAAAAAGGCTCATGTATTCTTACAAGAATAATGATGGGATGCGCACTTACGGATGTGTGAGTATGGTGTGTATCCCTCTATGGTGGAGTGTATCCGTGTCTGTCATATTTGTAATTGAAAAAAATTATATATGATATCATTCCGCATGTGATTTGGGCATGTGTGGTGGTGTGCATCGTTCTGTAATCGAAAAACATTACATATGAATGTCATTCAGGCCGATCCTAGTATCTCATTGGTTGGCCTGAATTTTGGTTTCTTTTTCTGTTGCTCGCACTAAGATCTAATTAAATCAACTCTGTCACAATCAAGGGCTGACCTGCTCAAATGTTCTCCTCAGATATTACCGCTGTAACATTAGCGACACCATGAAATCCAAAAGCACCGTTTCTAGTACGATGCAGTCGCCTGCTTCATCGAGTGCACCGAAAGACTATCGTACTCATCTAAAAAAAAGGATTAGCATCGCGGACCTTAAACAAGAGCCACACATGGCGGCGATGCACACGCCTATATAAACGGCCCCTCGAGGCAAGCACCTGAAGCACACACGGCGAGTCAAAGTGCAAGGCTAACTAGCTCAGCAATGGCGAGCGCTAAGATTGTGGTGTTTGCCGTGCTCGTCCTGCTGCTGCAGGTGTCGTCGTGCGCCGTCGCCCGGCGCCACCACGAGCCGGACCCGTGCCGCGACACGGTGCCGCCGGGTCTGATGCGCCACAAGGATCGCCGCCGCTGCTCGTCGTCCCCAGACGCGTCGGCCCACGGCGGCACGGGCACGCCCGCGGTGATGACGGTGAACGGGTTCGAGCGCGGCCAGGAAGGGGGCGGCCCGTCCGAGTGCGACGGGCACTTCCACAGCGACCGCGAGATGGTCGTGGCGCTGTCCACGAGGTGGTACGCCCACGGGCGCCGGTGCCACAAGACGATCCGCATCACGAGCGCACACAACAGGCGCACCGTGGAGGCCAGGGTCGTGGACGAGTGCGACTCCCGGCGCGGATGCAAGGACAACATCGTCGACACGTCCAAGGCCGTGTGGGAAGCGCTCGGGCTCGACACCAACCTCGGCGAGGTCCCCGTCACCTGGTCCGACGCCTAAGCCGTGGCGGGCGTGCAAGCGCGCAGTTGCAAGTTGATTGGTGTCCGTTGCTACGTGTGTTCTCTACATGAGTACGTACGTAGCTGAATAAACGAGATCAGACTAATGAATGGATGAGTTGAGTCAACTTTTTCTTTTGTTTCACTCCCATGCACACGTATCTGTTCTTTGCTGGAATGTTTCCGTTGTGCCCTCGACCAGCCAAGCCAGAATTTTTTCTATGCAGTTGTTTGTGTTTCAACTGTACCCGATCCAGAAAAGAGAAGGACGTGACAGAAAGATGAAGAACCAAACCATGCTAGTCATTGGTTAGCAATGCTAAACAAGTTGCGATGTTGTTGAAATCTCTGATTCGTTGACGACCGGTTACTAGTTTGTCTCGTCCACAGAACTATCGAGTCAACCCGTGTCCGGCTCAACGAGAGTCAACCTGTGTCCAGGATGGGGCGGCTTGTTGTGGCGCATGCCGCCCGGCAGGTCGAAGTTGAGGGCGTCGGCGTCGGGTCCGGCTTGCCGTGCCGCCAGGCAACCGCGCATGAAACCTCGAACAGAGAGCAAGGATCGAGATGGCAGCCGTAATCTTCGCGTTCGCCATTGTCACGCTAGCTCGAGGTGCTTGGGGTGCATTGGCCATTGGCTCGAGGGGTTTCTATAGCCTATAGGGCTGCAGCAAGGGTACACGACAGCAACGGTTCTTTGTTCAGTTAAAAGTGAGAAATTGTTGTTCAGATGAGTAATATTTCTCCTCGATTTCCCGATCGGTGAGCTCCACTACTACATAAACTCCTATATATACCGGCTATCACTGTCGATTTCTAATAGGCCGGCAGTGATTCCCCATCACTGCTGGTTCATAAGTCGCGCGGAAAAAATACAGTTATCGTAGTTTACGAACCAACAGCGATAAGGGCATCACTGCTGGTTGTTGGCTTGAGCCGGCAGTGATGCCCTGCTCCATCTTCACTGCCGGTTTAATCCATCGACCGGTAGTGATGGTAGGGTATCACTGTCGGCTTGTTATATGAGCCGGTAGTGATGTCTCGACTATATAAAAGTTGTCATCTCTTTCCCCAAGCCCGAACACACAACGGAGAGGAGCTCTGTTTGCTCGGTGGTGGCTATTTTTGGTCACTAAGTTCTTCGTGGCTTCAAAATTTTGAAGAATCCTCATGCTCTAGGTGTTCCAAAGTATATAACTTCATCTCCGATCCATTTCTAGTTAAATTTTATTTGCTAAATTGCTCTAGATTTTGAAAAGATAGAGATGCACCTATGGCCATGATGTTTTAAGACAATATAGATACAATTATATCTCATTTATTATACGGAAGCTTCAATTAGTAACTTATAGTGGAAAGTGTCTTTATTATTGATTTACATTAGCTATAGGTTTTAGCATATTTATTATTTAATTAATTTAGCAAGCTCCTATATAGAAACTTTAGGTATGAGTATATTTATTTTTGATTTATAATAAATTAGAAAAATTAGCCATGATATTTAGGTATGTTACAAGCTCTAATTATATTTTTATATTTTAATTAATTAGTATGCTTCTATATGAAAACTTTAGGTATGAGTGTATTTATTTTGATTTTTAATGAATTAAAAAAATTCTCCATGATATTTAGGTATGTAACAAGATCCAATTATATGTTTTATATTTTATTTCATTAGCAAGCTCCAATATATAAACTTTATGTATGAGCGTTTTTTTTATTTTTACTTAATTAGTCATACAAAAGGGTTTAATAATAAAGAAAATTTCTAGGTATGGCACCAACAAATACTCATCGGAAGCGTACATGAAAACATACAAAAGGCGGCTCTCTTCCTCCCCTATCCTCCCTCTTCACAATTTTTTTCTAAATAAAATATGATTTTAGACTATTTTTAGCCTCTTTTATAAGGATAGTGGAGGGGTGGAAGCCGGCGGTGCGGGCGGATAGCACCCCTAACCGCTCCCTGAGAGGGCGGCAAGGAGTCGTACCCGCCCCCCCAGGGGGCGGTAAGGAGTGGGCACGGACGAGCACCCCCTTGCCGCCCTCTGAAGGGGTAGTTAGGTCACCCGTCCTTCCAGGGAGTGGTTAGCAGCTCAACCCTTTAGCTTTGTAATTTTTTCACGAGAAATCTATTTATTTAAATTTTTAATAAAAAATAAAAAAAAATAAAAAAAACTCGGTATCTGATGGGGGCGGGGTGGAGCATGGGGTCGAGCCCGGCTGCCATTGCGGAGGCCGCGGCGTTGGCCCAAAACTGATCAGCATCAGATAACTGTGGCGGGCACTGTCCCGGCGGGCCGGCGGTCATGCCGAGGAGCCGGGCTTCCGGTCGGGGCTGGGGACGAGAAGGTGGCCCCAGCATGACTCTGCGGTCTGCACTTCTGCTGGATGCGGGGCTGTGCCGGCCCCAGCATGACTCTGCAGTCTGCACTTCTGCTGGATGCGGGGCTGTGCCTTGCTCACAGTCGATCCCATCAGAGCCTGCGATGACGACTGTACCGGCACAACGACCGTCGACAGCGCCGTCCAGGTGACTGCAAGAACGAAGCAAATTGTCACGTCGCCGTCCAAAGAACCGAGAGAACCAGATAGAATTGCGCGCACCGACCTGGTTGGTTCATAGAACTGGCTGCAGACCCGGCGGCTGCAGCGGCAGTGTGGGAGAGCAGAGGGGAGTCGTCTCGGCGACCGATCTCCGATATCAAGTCGCCGGTCCTCGGCTCGGCGTCGCCGCCACCTTCTTCCTGCGCCACTGCTTGCTCCTCTTGCGCTTCAACCGATACTGTATGCGGCTGCTGCGGTCCTGTGCTGCTCCGGTCTTCTGCAACTGCAAGAAACCAAGAAGTCGGTCGAAACTCCAACACCGCAAGAAGCCAAGAACCAACCCTCGCTCAATGTTCTTGGGCACTAACCTCCGCCGTGCCGCAGCAAGCGAAGGGAGGGGGACGAAGCCGGATGGGTCGTCGGCCGAGAGGTCTGGGCCTTTAGAAACAGCCCACAAAACGGGCCTAAGGTCTTAGACCATGTACACCTGCTTTTTGTCTAAATATCCTTGTAAAGTGAATTAAAAAGCACACACTTCCTAATCTTCATGCGCTAAAATCGCATGCTCGATTTTAAACGACCGTGTGAACACGGGTAAGTTTAGAGAAGGGGTTAATGTTTAGGGTTCACCGGTGACTCTATGAGTTAGAGGGAGGCAAGAGCGGCAGTCGGATCGGCGGTGGGCTGCGACGTGATGGTGGCGCTGCTAGAGCCGTGGTCAGGGTTGGTGAAGGGGGGTTGAGAATGAATTGGTTAGTGAGGGAGGGTAGTGGTGGTGGATCCGATGGTGGAGAAGTCGCTAGCGACGATAGGAGGAGGGGTGGGGTAGGGAAGTGAGTCACGTAGAGCAGGCGGAAATGCGGAGTAGAGAAACAAAGCAGCCAATGTGTGAAGTAGAAGAAGTCTGGACATCCATTGGTGCAAATCAGACGGCAAACGAAGAAAAGAGGCGAGCCCTTAAAAAAAATCATTGTAACCTACAAGAACTATCTGCATATTGCTGCAAATAAACAGGACCTACCTATGAAAAGAGTGATAAGCTATCTGCATCCTTGAAGCCGACTCCGATGATTATCCGAGATGGCCAACCGAATTCGATCCGATCGCCGTCGGGGTTGGCAATAACCCGAGCGGATCGACGCCGTATAAAGGCTTTTGCCGTCTGCCCGTGTTGCCCTAGCTTAGAACAGACTTGCTCCACATACGATCCCCGAACAAAGAACGCGCGTGTCCACCTGGTTTGCGTTGTTGCCGGGAATCGTTGCTGATCTGCATCGCCGAATCTTGTCAAAATCCTCGCCGCCATCGGCATGCCGACGTTCGATTCCGCCTCTGCCATCGTCGGCGGCGCGGCGACGAGGCACCTGCTCCACGTCGATCGCTACTCGCTGAGAAAGGAGCTCCCCAATGGCCAGTGCGTCAAGTTTCCTTTTTTCACCGTCGGCGATTGCTTCTGGTGCATCTGGTACTTCCCCAATGGCGCTCGTTCCTCCTGCGCCGACTACATATCAATCTTCATCGCTCTCGACGACAGAGTCGCCAAGCCTGTCAAGGCACAAGCCAGGTTTACTTTGCTCGATCAGGCGGGGAAACCGGTGCCAGGTCACTCCGTATGCACAGACGAAAGAGAGTACTCTGCGGTTGGCGACCGGGACGGTTGCGACGCTTTCATCAAGAAGGAGTTTCTGGAGGCGTCGGAGCATCTCGTGGCCGACCGCTTCACAATCAGTTGTGATGTCTCCGTTTCTAACACATTCCGCACGGAGAACAGAGCAACGCCGCCGTCTGACCTGCAACGTCATCTCGGCGACCTCCTCGTGGACAAAGAAGGCGCCGATGTCACGTTCCAAGTCGCCGGTGAGACGTTCAGCGCGCACAGGTGTGTTCTTGCAGCTCGGTCGCCAGTCTTCAAGGGCGAGCTCTTTGACGCGACAAGAGAGGGCACTGCCACAGGGCTTTTCCTGCGGATTGATAATATGGAGGCTCAGGTGTTCAAGACCCTGCTACATTTCATATACACCGATTCATTACCGGATATGGCGGGGCAAGAAGAGTCTATGATGGCTGAGCATTTGCTGGTAGCGGCGGACAGATACGACATGCAGAGGCTGAAGCTGATTTGTGAGGAGAAACTGAGCAGAGATATAAACGAGAACACGGCTGCAAAAATGTTGAGGTTGGCTGTACAACGCCGCTGCCAGATGCTCAGGGAGGCTTGCATCGAGTTCCTTAAATATCCTCCTGCACTGGAAGCGGTCATGGCAACCGATGATGGCTTATTTGAGCATGTGGCAAAAAGCTGCCCTGTGCTTTTGAAGGAGTTGTGGGCTGATTGGTTTGAAGACGACTCCATCCAAGACGAGTTGGTCACGTGCTTATGAGGATTTTGGTGGAATGATCCAATTCCTGGTATTAGTACTAGACATGCGCTTACGAGGAGGCAGGTGATGATTGATCAGCCTATTCCATTACTCAAACCAAACATCCAATCGATGTACACGTTAACTGTCCATTGATATTGAAGAAGAAGCAAATTAAGGTCATGAACTGGCAGATTCAGTAATGACAATTACCAACATCTAGAATCAATTAGTGGCTAAGCTATTGTTAGGGGTCGCCATTAAGAACCCTGACACCCTAGGTTCCGCCCGCCTAGATCCAAGGACCACCGATTTCAAAGCTCCTCCAGAGCCCCGTGCTCTGGACTCTCTTCGAAGGCTGCTAACTCCCATAGCCTTGTGGAAGCGACTGCCCCCTCTAGAAAGATCAGCAAGAAAGAGACCCACTGACTGCCATCTGCCTGCCACGAAGTGATCGGTATTTAATTCCATTCTGATCGATGGCCGATTCTGACACACTGGACAGGGCCAGCGCCGCTGTCGACGACCGACCAGGCATTGCAACCACTTGACGTCACTGTTATTATCACGATTAGATGATATCATTAGAGTGAAGTTGAAGGTTCACTCGGGCCCGAGCCATTTTATTAAGCTGGTCCTAGATCCTGGTTGTATGGTGATAATTTATATCTCTACTACTGTAGGAATATATTTGTACACTTACGTTTTGAAAGCCAATATAAATACTGGCATAGACACAAGATGCTAGGGGTAGCAAATTTTTCGTTACTCTAGACATTCTTTTTCTTTCCACTTCTTCTTCAAACTTGACCCATTTCAATGAGTTAACTCTCGCCGCACTTGTTCGTAAAAGATATATTTTCTTCCTCCAACAGCTATCAAATACTAGTTCTAGTGGTTCTAAATGTAGTCTTACTCTTATCCTCAATACTCAATAGTATGCGATGTCCCTATGGACTTTTGGTGTTTTTTTAGTTGTATCCTATGCGGAGAACTTGTAACTATGATGAAAAAAACTTGTGTGCCAATGTCATGTGCAATTAGTTCTCATTTTCAAATCCGAACCTGTCTGATTTCTACTCATTTAGTAAATCAATGCGTGATTAGTTCATTCATAGGTTGCACTGTGTAGTACATTGAGTTATAAGCATCACATGAGCTGCTGACATAGAGGATATGTTATGCTATCAACATGAACTCTGCTGACACATTGATCTGTATCCCATAGCCTTTTCTGAACTGCAAGCCACATAAGACACCTTACTTATAGTGTGTGTTTTCAGCAAACAAATCTTGTTTGCCATCCTCTCATGGTGTGGGCTCAGTAATGCTATGCTTGCAAGTGAGATTAATGTTCAGGAATGGTCGATCTACAAGCATAAAACAGTGAGCAAACATAAGCGAAGAGGCTGAGGCTCTGATCCAATGGTAATGTTGGTGAGCTGGCGGGTTTGGAAGAAGAAAAACAACAGTGCTTCAGCAGGCAGCCAAATCTGGACGTCAACTGGTGGACAAGACCAAGACTGAATGTAAGTTGGCCATATCCGTCGGATGGTACTCCCCCGAATCCGTAGCCGATTCCGAGACACATTATCCGAAGCCGAGTTCGACCCAATCGACGTCGGGGTCGGCAATAATCCGAGGCGATCGACGCAGTATAAAAGCTTTTGCCGTCGGCCGGTGTTGCCCTAGTTCAGAACGGACTTGCTCCACAGTCCACATACGATCCCCAAACAAAGAACGCGCATATCCGCCTGATTTGCGTTCTTGCCGGAAATCGTTGCTGACCTCCTCGTGGCAAAAGAGGGCGCTGATGTCATGTGGTGATCTCGGGTGTTTGTCGGCACTGGAGATTGCTGGTTATGAATTTATGATCGCACGCAGCGCTACGGAGGATGGCTCAAGGAAGTTGGCGCTAGAAGATTAATCAAAGTCTTGGTGCAGGCGGGACGCACCCGGAGGAGAGCGCCATGATCATCTCGCCGTCGTGGTGAAAGTGGCCGTCGCAAGCCGCCGCCGCCCTCGCGGGCTGTTCAGTGTCAGTGTGGCCAGCGTGCGCGCCGATACTGGCGGCAAGCATCGGAACCGCAGGTACCGCCGCCCCGACGAGCAGATCATATATGCCAACCTTTATCTAAGAAAAAGGTTGAGAAGAACAAGCGGGCCATGAGCCCATGAGCTCGCTCAGTTGGCGAAGAGTGATTGCCATAGCGCAGTGCATGTGGGTGTGGCTGGAGGCCTCGGTTACTCGTCGTCTCCACCTGCGCGGAGCGAACCCGCCGCTATGCTTGCGGCCTTGCTCGGTCCGAGATGGACACGCACGCGGGCGTGAGGCTACTCAAAACCCATCCGTCCATTTATGCCGGGGAAGCATCTGGGGCTGCGCAGTCACCATGTCCAGGATGTGCCGCGGCAGGTCGCCGGGGAACGGTGCCTGCCCCGATCGGAACAGAGGCGAGGATCCCAGACCGGGACCAGGTAGGCATCCGGCATCCGGGGGCAGCGCGCTGATGGTCAGGAGGTGCCGTGGCACGTTGCCGGGAAACGGCGCATCATGCCGCAACAAAATTTCCTCAAAAAAAAGCGCAGACAACCATCAGATAAAACGCAGTTGACTGAAATGTCAATACAGAGGAAGCAAATGAGCCTCTGACAGCATCATATACTACTATGCAGCAAAACCTCTGCGCATTGGCCACATACTAAGTATAAAAGGGTTAAACTCTGGTAAAGGGCTGAAAACCCATCTGAATTACTTTCTCAACCTTGTAGTATGAAGCAAAATCAATGCATTTAGCACATGCTACAGTATGTACTTATTCTAAAATCTGCTAAAAAGCTAAAACCCCGTCAGAATGATGCAACTAGGCTCCCAGCCTCAGAGTATGCACCAAACAACCAAAATTTCAGTTATGCAGCCACAGTGACACAAAATGGCAGGTATCATAAGTGCACTTCTCTTCAGTGGCAAAACAAAGCAATAAGGGAATTCAACACCACATGCAGCGCAATCACAAGGAAATACAATCACATACACATTGCATTATATTTGAAACCAAACACACATAGCATTGTAGGTGAAATGCAGAACCAATACTTCTGAAACCAGCATCTGTCAATTATGACCTACGTCAAAACAGAGGAAACAAATGATACAGACATACAGTTTCTCTCACAACGTCATATAGTATGCATCGAAACCACTGCATTATCCACATGCTACTGCACCAACTTACTAGCATCTTTAAACCCTGCTAAGAGCCTAAAAACCCAACAGAAATGAGGCAATTACTACCACAAACCCTGTAGCATAAACGCAATGACTGCCTAAACTAAGCTCAAAGCGTAGAAAAACATCACAGAGAAGGCAATGGTTCTCACAGACTCAAAATCCAAGTGGGTGTTGGCCAATGTGCAGAACGGGCACACGGCCCCTGGGAGCTCCTTGCAGTCCACGCACAGGCATAGATGCTGCGTGGCCACCTTCCCCGGACTGACCAGGCAACACGGGCACGCGCCGTCGGGCCGTGGACGGGGCTGGGGGACGAGGGCCAAGGCACAATGCGGGCACACCGCATCTGGGATATCCCAGCACACCTTGCAACGGCAGCGATGGCCCGGCGACGCAATCCCCGGACTTGTGCAGCAACAGGGGCACGTGCCCTCCGGCCGGTGCCTGGGCTTGGGCACTGCGGTCAAAGCGCAGAACGGGCACTCATCGTCCCACGGGCTCGGGCAGCGCACGCACCGGCAGAGATGATGATTTGCCACAGTCCCCCTCCCGATACGGCAGCGCGGACATGTTCGGTCAGGCTGGGGTTCGCGGTCGGGGTCGGGGTCGGGCTGGGGTGGCTGATGCAATCCCGTGGCTCCCGACGCAGCAGCGGGCTGGCCGGCGGCCAGGTCCTGGTGCAGGGCCTCCTGGCGCTGTTGCGCTGCGGAGGTGACACTCGGAGGTTGGGGTTGAGGAGGGGTCTGAAGACGTACATTGCGCTCATAGGTTGGCACAATCCTACCGGTGGCGACGTGAGCCGTCCTGTTGGCTTCCATGATGGCCTCTACCCGCCGTCGTTGCTCATTCGACCGCGGCGAACCTGCAAGAACTCAAGAATCCAAACACTAAAATCGCAGCCAAAACACGAGGAATTCAAGAACTCATCTTTCGTTTACTTTTCCTGCAAGAATCCACCTTCTGTAATTTGCCGGGGGGCGTCGTCCCGGGCGTTCGGGCAGTTCCGCGGCGACGCTCTCCCGCGCCCCCTACCGCCCCTCACGGAACCTGCAAGAACTCAAGAATCCAAACACTTAAATCGCATCCAAAACAGGAGGAATTCAAGAACTCATCTCTCGTTTAATTTTCCTGGGAACCCACCTTCTGGAATCTGCCGGAGGGCGTCATCCCGGGCTCTCTGGCCGCCGTGCCGCGACGACGCTCTTCCGCGCCCCCTACAGCCCCTCACGGAACCTGCAAGAACTCAAGAATCCAAACACTAAAATCGCAGCCAAAACACGAGAAATTCAAGAACTCATCTCTCGTTCACTTTTCCTGGGAACCCACCTTCTGGAATCTGCCCGGGGGCGTCATCCCGGGCGTTCTGACTGTGCCGTGAAGCACCGACATGTGGATGTTGTTGGCGTTGTTGAGGGAAACCCTGAGGTTGGGGTTGACGAGAGCCGATGAGGGTCCCGCCGGCTCTTGCGGATGCGGCGACGCGAGCCTGAGTCAGATCTCCGCCGGGTCCCTCTGGACAGCAAGAACCGCAAGAACGAAGAAAACTCTCACGCCATTATCCAAGAATCGAGAAAGCAAAGAAGAGCAAATCAAGAAACCGAACTCCAAAACAGCAAGAAGAGGGAAGCAAGAACATGGCAAGCTAGGTTTTGTTGGGCACCCACCTAGGGTGAGTAGGGGCAGGGACGCGTCCGCTGAGGGGTTGCCGTCCTCGCTGCCTAGTGTCCCCGTCGTCCTCGGCCTCGTCTTTCGGGCACCTTGCCGAAAAGACTCTCCGTCGTCATAGTCGCCGAACTTCTCCTTGCCCTCGACTCCGTCGCCCATCTCGCCAAACGATCGAGTCGACGGGACGGGGCCGAACAATTCTCTGATTCAGCGAAAGACCTCCTCTACTTCGCAAGAACAGAGACGAGCGGCACAACCAGACGAGGAGGCGCTCATGGAACTATGGAAGCAAGGAAGGGAGCATATTGAAGAAAACTTCGAGAAGGAGAGAGGGAATGGGAGGGAGAGACGGTGTGACGAGGAAGACGAGGAAGACGAGGCTATATAGAGGCGGGCACTGGGCTTGCCGTTGGCGCTGCGTGTGATTCCAGAAGGAAAAGGCTCGGTGCATTGGTGGTGGGGAGCAGGTGACCAAATGGAGCCTGGCCAGGCCGAGCCGTACCGGTGTTCGGTAATGCTTAGCGAACGGCTGGCCGATGGGCCACGAGGGAAGCCCGTTTAGCAATTTCGGGACGATACATGATCATTGAGATTTTTTTTATTTTTTAAATAAAAAACTATAAATATATGTATCCATTTTGAAAAATTACAAATCTAGAATCATGTTGCTTGTTAGAAGAGCAGCTCATTGAGCATCCTCTTCCAACCGGCAACATGTTTAAAAATAAAAAATGTTGTGTTCTAATATTTTTAAAATTCAAAATACTATTGAAACTGTCATGAAATTTTTTTTAAAAAAATTATGGTGTAGAGGATGCTATCATCTAACTCTTGAAAAATATCCAGGCAAAAAACCAAGAGGGCTAGTACATTGGGAAGGTTTGACACCATTTGAAGCGACTTGGGAAGATGTCAAATTCATCATGGCATCGTTTTCGGGCTTTAATCCTTGAGGACAAGGATCCAATCAAGGTAGGGGATTGTCAGGACCTGGGCCTTCAAACAGTTTTAGACAACTTCTAAATAAGGCGGAGCCACGAAACGAAGACAACAAACGGGAATAAACGCGGTCAACTTCACTTCATTAAATGAGCGACGTTCAAGTCTGATCCAATGGACAACAACGTTTCAGTTGACAACCATTTTTACTGTTAAATGTTTGGTTATTTTCGTTAACCTTGTCTGTAAATTGTTAACTATCAAAACTACTGCACCGGATTTACCCGAGTATATAATGGGTAGACAGTATGTAATCAATTATGGTGATCATTCTATAGTTTTTTTATTTGTTCTTAGGGTTCTAGAGTCATGTTCTTGTCTACTTTACATTTTGATCTCGATCTGTAGAGAACAATTTGGTAGAAGATTCAACAGCGCCACTCAAATTCGGTATCTTTACTAGGAGGGTCTTGACAACCAGATCCCCTCGACTCCTTGGTGTACCTGCTTCACACCTCAGCGCCGTCGCTCGAGCAGAGGGCTCGACCTGTCATGATATCTTCCTCATTATCGGTGCCACCACCACATCATCCTCTTCACCGGACTCCCTCAACGTCCCCTTGTTGGTCACGAGAACCCACCGCTGCCTCTGTATCACTCCCAACTTAGATCTAGTGTCGCCGCTGCCATAGATGTCCACTATATCCAGCTCCTCCCCCAAATCCTCATCATTCTCCTCGGCGCCCACCCAGCTCTGTCGCTGCCACTGTTCATGGTAGTGCTTGCTTGGCGCATTTGCATCCTGTCTCCTATTTCTCTTCCTCTCAATCCACCTTCTATCTCGCAACTGAATGTAAGTTGGCCATATCCGTCGGATAGTACTCCCTCGAATCCGTAGCCGATTCCGAGACACATTATCCGAAGCCGAATTCGACCCAATCGACGTCGGGGTCGGCAATAACCCGAGGCGAAGCTTTTGCCGTCCGCCGGTGTTGCCCTAGTTCAGAACGGACTTGCTCCACAGTCCACATACGATCCCCAAACAAAGAACGCGCATATCCGCCTGATTTGCGTTCTTGACGGAAATCGTTGCTGACCTCCTCGTGGCAAAAGAGGGCGCTGATATCATGCGGTGATCTCGGGTGTTTGTCGGCACTGGAGACTGCTGGTTATGAATTTATGATCGCTCGCAGCGCTACGGAGGATGGCTCAAGGAAGTTGGCGCTAGAAGATTAATCAAAGTCTTGGTGCAGGCCGGAGGCACCCGGAGGAGAGCGCCATGATCATCTCGCCGTCGTGGTGAAAGTGGCCGTCGCAAGCCGCCGCCGCCCTCGCGGGCTGTTCAGTGTCAGTGTGGCGAACGTGCGCGCCGAAACTGGCGGCGAGCATCGGAACCGCGGGTACCGTCGCCCCGACGAGCAGATCAGTTGTTAAAGGCTCCGTGGGAGGAGCCGGCCGGTTGGGGCTCAAACCCCGTCATCTTAAAAAGCCTCCAAAGAAGGCAGGATCAAAAAGACCCTTTTTAAAAGAGCAAAAAAAACCACCGCCTCGACGAGCAGATCATATATGCCAACCTTTATATAAGAAAAAGGTTGAGAAGAACAAGGCGGGCCATGAGCTCATGAGCTCGCTCAGTTGGCGAAGAGTGATTGCCAATTTGCCATAGCGCAGTGCATGTGGGTGTGGCTGGAGGCCTCGGTTCCTCGTCGTCTCCACCACCGCGGAGCGAATCCGCTATGCTTGCGGCCTTGCTCGGTCCGAGATGGACACGCACGCGGGCGTGAGGCTACTCAAAACCCATCCGTCCATTTATGCCGGGGAAGCATCTGGGGCTGCGCAGTCACCATGTCCAGGATGTGCCGCGGCAGGTCGCCGGGGTCCGGGGAACGGTGCCTGCCCCGATCGGAACAGAGGCGAGGATCCCAGACCGGGACCAGGTAGGCATCCGGCATCCGGGGGCAGCGCGCTGATGGTCAGGAGGTGCCGTGGCACGTTGCCGGGAAACGGCGCATCATGCCGCAACAAAATTTCCTCAAAAAAAGCGCAGACAACCATCAGAGAAGACGCAGTTGACTGAAATGTCAATACAGAGGAAGCAAATGAGCCTCTGACAGCATCATATACTACTATGCAGCAAAACCTCTGCGCATTGGCCACATACTAAGTATAAAAGGTTCTAACAGTTTAAACTCTGGTAAAGGGCTGAAAACCCATCTGAATTACTTTCTCAACCTTGCAGTGTGAAGCAAAATCAATGCATTTTAGCACATGCTACAGTATGTACTTATTCTAAAATCTGCTAAAAAGCTAAAACCCCGTCAGAATGATGCAACTAGGCTCCCAGCCTCAGAGTATGCACCAAACAACCAAAATTTCAGTTATGCAGCCACAGTGACACAAAATGGCAGGTATCATAAGTGCACTTCTCTTCAGTGGCAAAACAAAGCAATAAGGGAATTCAACACCACATGCAGCGCAATCACAAGGAAATACAATCACATACACATTGCATTATATTTGAAACCAAACACACATAGCATTGTAGGTGAAATGCAGAACCAATACTTCTGAAACCAGCATCTGTCAATTATGACCTACGTCAAAACAGAGGAAACAAATGATACAGTTTCTCTCACAACGTCATATAGTATGCATCGAAACCACTGCATTATCCACATGCTACTGCACCAACTTACTAGCATCTTTAAACCCTGCTAAGAGCCTAAAAACCCATCAGAAATGAGGCAATTACTACCACAAACCCTGTAGCATAAACGCAATGACTGCCTAAACTAAGCTCAAAGCGTAGAAAAACATCACAGAGAAGGCAATGGTTCTCACAGACTCAAAATCCAAGTGGGTGTTGGCCAATGTGCAGAACGGGCACACGGCCCCTGGGAGCTCCTTGCAGTCCACGCACAGGCATAGATGCTGCGTGGCCACCTTCCCCGGACTGACCAGGCAACACGGGCACGCGCCGTCGGGCCGTGGACGGGGCTGCTGCAGGGCCTCCTGGCGCTGTTGCGCTGCGGAGGTGACACTCGGAGGTTGGGGTTGAGGAGGGGTCTGAAGACGTACATTGCGCTCATAGGTGGCACAATCCTACCGGTGGCGACGTGAGCCGTCCTGTTGGCTTCCATGATGGCCTCTACCCGCCGTCGTTGCTCATTCGACCGCGGCGAACCTGCAAGAACTCAAGAATCCAAACACTAAAATCGCAGCCAAAACACGAGGAATTCAAGAACTCATCTTTCGTTTACTTTTCCTGCAAGAACCCACCTTCTGTAATTTGCCGGGGGGCGTCGTCCCGGGCGTTCTGGCAGTGCCGCGGCGACGCTCTCCCGCGCCCCCTACCGCCCCTCACGGAACCTGCAAGAACTCAAGAATCCAAACACTTAAATCGCATCCAAAACAGGAGGAATTCAAGAACTCATCTCTCGTTTAATTTTCCTGGGAACCCACCTTCTGGAATCTGCCGGATGGCGTCATCCCGGGCTCTCTGGCCGCCGTGCCGCGACGACGCTCTTCCGCGCCCCCTACCGCCCCTCACAGAACCTGCAAGAACTCAAGACTCCAAACACTAAAATCGCAGCCAAAACACGAGAAATTCAAGAACTCATCTCTCGTTCACTTTTCCTGGGAACCCACCTTCTGGAATCTGCCCGGGGGCGTCATCCCGGGCGTTCTGACTGTGCCGTGAAGCACCGACATGTGGATGTTGTTGGCGTTGTTGAGGGAAACCCTGAGGTTGGGGTTGACGAGAGCCGATGAGGGTCCCGCCGGCTCTTGCGGATGCGGCGACGCGAGCCTGAGTCAGATCTCCGCCGGGTCCCTCTGGACAGCAAGAACCGCAAGAACGAAGAAAACTCTCACGCCATTATCCAAGAATCGAGAAAGCAAAGAAGAGCAAATCAAGAAACCGAACTCCAAAACAGCAAGAAGAGGGAAGCAAGAACATGGCAAGCTAGGTTTTGTTGGGCACCCACCTAGGGTGAGTAGGGGCAGGGACGCGTCCGCGGAGAGGTTGCCGTCCTCGCCGCCTAGTGTCCCCGTCGTCCTCGGCCTCGTCTTTCGGGCACCTTGCCGAGAAGACTCTCCGTCGTCATAGTCGCCGAACTTCTCCTTGCCCTCGACTCCGTCGCCCATCTCGCCAAACGATCGAGTCGACGGGACGGGGCCGAACAATTCGCTGCTTCAGCGAAAGACCTCCTCTACTTCGCAAGAACAGAGACGAGCGGCACAACCAGACGAGGCGGCGCTCATGGAACTATGGAAGCAAGGAAGGGAGCATATTGAAGAAAACTTCGAGAAGGAGAGAGGGAATGGGAGGGAGAGACGGTGCGACGGGGAAGACGAGGCTATATAGAGGCGGGCACTGGGCTTGCCGTTGGCGCTGCGTGTGATTCCAGAAGGAAAAGGCTCGGTGAATTGGTGGTGGGGAGCAGGTGACCAAATGGAGCCTGGCCAGGCCGAGCCGTGCCGGTGTTCGGTAATGCTTAGCGAACGGCTGGCCGATGGGCCACGAGGGAAGCCCGTTTAGCAATTTCGGGACGATACATGATCATTGAGATTTTTTTATTTTTTAAATAAAAAACTATAAATATATGTATCCATTTTGAAAAATTACAAATCTAGAATCATGTTGCTTGTTAGAAGAGCAGCTCATTGAGCATCCTCTTCCAACCGGCAACATGTTTAAAAATAAAAAATGTTGTGTTCTAATATTTTTAAAATTCAAAATACTATTGAAACTGTCATGAAAAACTTTGAAAAACATTGTGGTGTAGAGGATGCTATCATCTAACTCTTGAAAAATGTTCAGGCAAAAAACCAAGAGGGCTAGTACATTGGGAAGGTTTGACACCATTTGAAGCGACTTGGGAAGATGCAAATTCATCATGGCATTGTTTTCGGGCTTTAATCCTTGAGGACAAGGATCCAATCAAGGTAGGGGATTGTCAGGACCTGGGCCTTCAAACATTTTTAGACAACTTCTAAATAAGGCGGAGCCAGGAAGCAAAGATGACAAACGGGAATAAACGCGGTCGACTTCACTTCATTAAACGAGCGGCGTTCAAGTCTGATCCAATGGACAACAACGTTTCAGTTGACAACCATTTTTACTGTTAAATGTTTGGTTATTTTTGTTAACCTTGTCTGTAAACTGTTAACTATCAAAACTACTGCACCGGATTTACCCGATTATATAATGGGTAGACAGTAATGAAATCAATTATGGCGATCATTCTATAGCTTTTTTAGTTGTTCTTAGGGTTCTAGAGTCATGTTCTTGTCTACTTTACATTTCGATCTTGATCTGTAGAGAACAATTTGGTAGAAGATTCAACAACGCCACTCAAATTCGAGATCTTGACTAGGAGGGTCTTGACAACCAGATCCCCTCGACTCCTTGGTGTACCTACTTCACACCTCAGCGCCGTCGCTCGAGCAGAGGGCTCAACCTGTCATGCTATCTTCCTCGTTATCGGTGCCACCACCACATCATCCTCTTCACTCGATTCCCTAGACATCCCCTCGTTGGTCACGAGAACCCGCTGCTGCCTCTGTATCGCTCCTAACTTAGATCTAGTGTCGCCGCTGCCATAGATGTCAACTCTATCCAGCTCCTCCCCCAAATCCTCATCATTCTCCTCAGCGCCCACCCAGCGCTGCCGCTACCACTGTTCATGGTAGTGACCGGTGAGGTGCAGCAGCAACAGCCTAGCTTGTCATCCAAATTCTGTTTGGTGTTTTGAGTGAAAAAGATTTTGAAAAGGTTTTTACAAAACTCAGTAGTGAATAAGTTAAGGATCTTAATGGTTGGAATACAAAGTCTTGAATTCATCATATATTCAATCCTTGATCATACCTGATCCTTCTCCAGGTCAATTCAAATCTTATCCAAATCCTTGTTTAAAGCCAATCTCTCCTCTTTCTCAAATTCTACCCAAATCTAAATTCAAATTCCTTATCTAGTCCTATTCTTGTTCAACCTCATCTTTTTCGTTTATCTTAAAATTCACTCCGAACACAATTGAAATTCAAATTCTATTCAAATATCTCTACAAAAGTTTCTTTTCTAGACCCTAGATATAACTAAAGTATATTTGGGCTCAATCTTGCTCAAGTCCAAACAATGGCGGATCCAGGATTTGGCGATTGGGTATTCAGTATTAAAAAAAATGTTCAATCCAAAATACGAGAAGTTCATAGTAGCGTAAATTTTAAAGTATAAATTGTTCATAGTAGAGAAGTTTCAACTAATTAAAAGAAATTACAAAGCATTTAAAGAAAATTACAATTTAACTTTGTGTTCCTTTATGGCTTGGAAGCGTTTAATGATGTCACTGTCCTTAACTTGCACAAAAAATTCACGCTCAACTGCTGATTGCCGAACTAGACAGTCACAACATAAAGCTCATAAATACCTTATGTTTGTTGCTATGTGGGCTCTTTTCCGTTAGGGAAAAATGCAAAACCCCCCCCTAAAAGTCACTTGGATTTTAACTTTCCCCTCCAAAAATTGTTTTGTTGCAAAAAAAAAAACCCCCCCAAAAGTTTGATTTTGTTGCAAAAATACGCCCAAAAATTTAAATTTAAAAAAAATCACAAAAAATTCTAAAAAAAACTAGAGACAATTATAAGACCTTTTGTGAAATTTGTTTTCAAAAATAATATCCTTTGCATCATATTACATGGAGAGTAAGTTTGAAAAAAAAAGAAAAACGTGCAACTCATTTATTAATTCGAGTTAAATGCATAGTTAATTATTTACTAATCCAAAAATTATGAAACAAAATTTTTTAGTCTTCTTACATGATCCTCTATCTTGTAAAAATACATGAAATCTTGAAATAGTTATTGTAACGTGCAGGATTGAGTAAATGTGTTGTAGATAGATTAATTCATAACTAATCCATAACACCTCCAAAATTAGTGAAACCACTTTTATTAGTTTACTAAAACAATTAGTTTACGATTTGCTGAGTGGTCTGATGGATTGAAACAGCAAAGATATATATACGTAGTATAGGTGCTATATACTCAATTTTTTTGCAAAAAAGTTAGGTATTCAATTGAATACCCATGCATCATGGTGGGTCCGCCCATGAGTCCAAATCCTTAGCTAAGTTTTATAGATGGCCCAACAAAGGATCCATAAAATCTGCAAATTTTCGCGGAGTCCTGAACAGCCTTATCTTCTCATGATGTTTCGGAGTTCAAAACGGCCTCAAATGCAAATCTTGACAATACCAAAGTTGTAGGTATCGTCGAGAGCTTCGATTTGAACCTATGGAAGTCACCTTTTGGATAATGGATTTGGGAGTTATGGCCCCCGAAATCAGTGCTGCGCAGAGAAGTCTGAGTTCAAACAGTTTATCTTGTGGCGCATTTTTGGAAATCAATATGACATTTTCAGAAGTTTCAATGACTACCAAATTTGTAGATCTTTTTGAGTACTATAATTTAGAATCAAGAAACGTCCAATTTGGAGTCCGGACAATGGAGATATCATCCTCGGAATTCAGAGCTGCGAAAAAGGAATCGTAACCGACTGGAACTCGAATCCGATTCGTGTTCGGTTTAGACTCCACCTCATCCAGCCGTCCCTAGCCCTATATATATGAGTTGCACTCTCTCTCCTACCTCTATTCCACGCCCCCAAGCCATAGAAGTCGCTGCTGCACTATCCGTGTGTCGCCGGAGCGCCGCCGTTCGCCGGAGCCGCCGCCGCCGCCGCCGCCGCCCGTGCGCTATGTTGTCTTCTCCGCGAATCCTCCTTCTTCATCCATAAAAGCATGGTGAGGACCCTTCTTCTCCTCCCTTACTACTGTTTTAGCATCATACTAAGTCCCTAGCCAAGCCCTAGCCCCGGCCAAAGTCCGATCTACACCGCCACAGTTGTCGCCGTCGCGGACAGCCGCAGGACAGCCGCGCTGTAGCTGATTGGCATCGATATTCCCGACCGACCAGAGGTCAAATCACCAAGCCCTTTCACCGGTGCATGCCCCATGATGTTCCCCATGCCCTCACCAACCAGGTCGGCCAGTAGATTAGCCAAACTATCGAAATCAAGGTCGACATACCCGCTGTCCGGTTTCTGGACGTGTTCTGCATGCGTACCGGATTTGCATTCGCGTTCCCCGTCAATCCGAAAGCCGTATGGATGCACCAACTACGTCACAGAGTGTCCAATGGAGTATTCTACGTTACCCTAGGATCCCATCCCCGTTTGTGCAGTGACACGACCAGGACATCATTGCCAACCACAGCATGTCGCAGCCATCAAACGTCTCATCTGTGCTGATCGTTCTTCCTCTCTATGGATGATCTACCAAAACCCATTCCATAGCATTGTGTTTCTGGGTTATATGAACATCCTTGTTCAAACGGTTCCTCAAAATTCATAGCCAATCTCTAGAAACACGAGCGTTTTGTTCCTGCATTTGTTCGCGGTCACCACCAAACCTAGAAGCAGTCATCACTGTTTTGCCACTACCTCGGATGACCCCTTCCAAAACCAACCATACCGCTAAGTTAGTCTTTCCACGTTCTACGCCATGCTTCCCTCGTTTCACTGAAACACCACTGAAGCCGACATTGATGTTTGTGGCCACGCGCCCGATCGCTGTCTCCGACGAAACCCGAACCGCCACCGCTACATAGAGTCACCCGTAGTATCCTTAATCTAGAAGCGCAACCTTCGGCCTTTTTGATCCATCATAGGTGATCGATACTAGATATCAGCGTATCCCTTCTTTAATCCAAGATGTTACTTGCATAGCATGCCAAGTCAGCACCACATCATTCTTCTTAGCCTAGTCAGCGAAGTCTAGTCTGCCCTAAACTTCTTGAATCTTGCGCAATGACGTTGTCAAGCCTAGCGCAATGATTGCACAATAAACTCTTTTTCCATAGGAAGATAACTCCAGTAAATTAGTCTTTCTTTTCAGTCTAATCCATCTCTCGAAAGCTCATTCTCTTTTCATCTTAACTCCGATTTAGGCGATTCTTGTGTCTAAATATTTCTAAAATCATCCATATCCAACTATAGTGTTTTTTTAAAGTGTTCTAATGATATTTGGTATGTTGTTCTTAGTATTTTCCTTTGTGTTGTTTGTCGGTAGTTCTCGCGATTAGTCGATAACGTTCTGGAGCAGTTCAAGGGACTTCAAGACTAAGATTTCGACAACACTGAGCAGCATTGGAAAAAAAGCAAGTGTCCTTGATCATATTGAACCTATGTTTTTAAATATTTTGTTTTACAAAACTGCATGCAATGTCTGTTAATATGATGGGTAGTCACCTATGTTAGGGTTTTCCTTAGATTTTCCCTTATCATCCCTTGGAACCTAGATGGTTTATGGTTAGGTGTCTTCTATGGGTAGATTGCTTAGCCATGCTTTTGGGATACAGGGAAGTGTCATAATCTTGACTAATGAATATATGCAACAATGGTTGCTAATGTATTAATGGTCTAGCAACATGGAACCTTATGCCTTGAGCAAAGTGGTTTTAATGGTTGTCATGGTTATGATGTTGGTATAGTGTTTGCTCAAGTAACCTAAGTAAGGACCGGTTCGTGGAGCGACAACCCAACAAGTAACGTACCAACCACGAGGCTGATATGGGTAAGACGTGACATACTGATTAGAGTCTGTCTAGTGTGTGTTGGGTCAGCACAAAATGGGGCTTTTGGGTAGGAGCTTTGCTTGCGTAAAGCCTGGCGGTGAAACCTAGTGGGCAGACACATACTGGATTAGTCTCTGGTTAGTGGAAAGTGTCATAAAGTGATTCTTGGCGGCACACCACTAGCGTGTGTTAAGTGTTTCGCGAACACGGCAACATAGAATTCACTAACTCGTGGGGAAAGCTGGACAACCTCTGCAGAGTATAAAACTGTTATAACAGCCGTGCTCACGGATATGAGAGACTTGGATCCTCACATGATTAGTGGGTTGTGGTTATGGTTCTGGTACAGGGAGTACTATATGGTTGTGGTTATGGTTATGATACAGGGAGTACTAGATGGTTTTGGTTATAGTACAGGGAGTACTAGAAGGTTATGGTGTGCAAGGTGGGGAGCTTTGTATGCTGGATGTTGGACTGTATGGGTTACATTCACTTAATAATTGCTTAATGCTTTTGAGTCCAAATATATTTTCATTACTCGTATTTACGCAAATATACCATTTGTTAGCCTATTCTTGATATAAGCCTGCATATCATTACTTTCCTCCACTTGCTGAGTACTCTATGTGCTCACACTTGCTATTTTCCCTATACCATGCGACATGTATGCTGCTGCTCAGTGAGTGAAGATGTTGAAGACTATCAAGACGAGGTTGTAACGTTCTAGACGCGTGTCTCCCGGTCGATTGCCTGCGGTGTTGTTGGGCATCAGTGCTTCTGTTCCACTACAGATATCTTCATAGAAGACAGTATATGTCAATTGCTGTAAGAGTTTAACGTTTATTTAATAAAAGTATTGCTTTTGTTACTTCACCTGTGACGTCCTTATGTGTGTTGAATATCCTGGGCATACATAAGCCGCATCTGGTTTTGGCCGTTAAAACCGGGTGTGACAGCATTGCTATGGAAGGTGAGGCTCGGGGCCTCTAGATTGCGGTGGCCTTAGAACAACAAGAGCGGAGGGAGACCCAAGCAGTGGAGGAAGCATTGCCCACGGAACGCCAAGGGTTGGCCAGGCGCGTGATGGAAGTGGCTCTCGCTAATGAGAAAGCTCTAGGTGGCATCGGGGCTAAGGGCCCGCCATTGCCCTCCGGCTCGGAGATCCTGGCCTCAATACTCTGCTGGCTCTGGGCCACGGTGGGGGTGAGAACTAGTGCTACCGAGGCCTATGCTAGCTCAAGCCTCCATATGGCTTTGGTATTTCAGCTGGTGCTATTAGACTATGCGGGGCGCTGCTAGCTCGCAACGCTGGAGTAAGTGGTCCCAGGCTCCGTGGTTGAGGACCTCCATCCTGAGATGCCACCGGTAGAGATCCACGTAGCCTTGGATGGCTTCCACCGGGGGGTATGAGTGAAACATGGCCGACCCGCGACTCTACATTTTATAGCAGATCACATGAAGTCTAGTGGCCGAGGAGCTCCCCGTTTGGACTCCCTTCGGGAAGTCAGGCCCTGGGGGTGGATGCCTTCCTATGCATACTGCTGCCACAGCAGGACATTTCTTCATCTAGGTTGTCTCCTCGGTCGGACGCTACCCTACGGGAACAACCTTTGTTTACCGACGCTCCGCAGGATCGGCCTTCGGAGGTATGGCTCTAAGTAGGTCTAATATGTGTTTTTTGTTTCTTTCACCTTCTTGTGGGGGTCGGAGACCTGGTGTGTTAACTTGGCACTCCTGCTTTATGTATCTTGACTTTGCTTGCCAACGTTTATGGAGCTATGCCTCTTTTGCGCTTTATGCATTTGTTTATGCGCTCTGCCAGGATATGCGTGTCATGTGGCTAACCCTTTGAGAGGGATTGTGTGTACAAGTTCGGGGACCCAAAGCACCAGGATCGAGTTTGGTAGGGCATACTTGGGAGATGTTTCTCATCCATGCATTACAAGAGGTGGCCAAGGGCTTGGCCATGGTACATTGTTGCTTACACACACGGGCTCTCCACCTACACTATGTGGAGGGGGAAGGCTTTACACATAATATATGCGGATTGCCTCCACGTGCTAGGTGTGCTTGAGGGCGGGGGGGGGGGGTCCCCTCCATGTCCGCCAAGCGATAGGAGCCATGCCTGTTGGATGCGAGAACCAGGTAAGGGCCTTGCCACTTCTTCTGTAGTTTTCTCAGAGCCAAGGCACGCTGAAGGATGAGATCACCAGGGCAGAAGGTTGGTGGAGCCACCTTGGGATTGTACCAGGCCTTCGTTTCGACGATGTAGTGGTCGAGGTTCTAGACAACAGAGAGCCTTGTGCCCTCGGTGAGGTCAAGGGAGAGTTCTCTTTCCCCGGGAGTCTTTGGAAGCTGAACCTGGAGGTTGTGTCCCTTGATTTCGGTTGAAGTTATGGCCTCATCGCCAAATAGGAGGTGGAAGGGGGTAAATACGGTGGGGCGTGTAACTGTGGTGTGGAGAGACCATAATACCTTTAGAAACTCTTCAATCCATAGGCCTTTGGCGAGGTCGATGAGGCACCAGTTGAGGCTGGAGAGGACACTGCCGTTGGTGTGCTCGATGGCCCTGTTGGACTATCAGTGATGAACCGCATTGAAGCATAGCTCAATGCTGAGCTCAGTGCAGAACTCTTGAAATGGTCCAGGGTCAAAATGCGTACCGTTGTCGATGGTAAGTTGGCGAGGGATGCCAAAGCGACATATGACATTTTTCCAAAAAGAATCATTGGATGTTCTTGGATGTGATCGCCGTGAGGGGCTTGACTTCGATCCACTTGGAGAATTACTCCAGGGCCACCACTATGTATCGAAGGCTTCCCTTGGCCCTAGGGAATGATCCGATCAAGTCCATTCCCCAAAGTGCTAAGGGCCAGAATGGAGCGATCGACTGTAGCGTAGTCGGAGGTTAGTGGCTTCGCCACCGCATCCACTAGCATCTTTGGTAGGTGCGGATGAGTTACTCCACATAGGACATAATCGTGGGCCAGTATAGCTCCTGGCAGAGTGCTTTGCCTGCAAGGGCGCGGGGCACGAGGTGGTTGCCGCAAAGCCCTTTGTGAATCTCTTGGAGGAGGCCAACCATCTTCTCCTTGGAGATACAGTGGAGGAGCGGGGTGTAGACATCAACTTTTTAGAGGGCTCCGTCCACCAAGAGGTAGCCCTTGACACGTTGCTCCATGCAATAGAGTTCAACAGGGTCGTCAGGCTCCCCCATTCCATTTAGGAAGGAGACGAGGGGGGCCCTCCAATCCGGGATACTGATGGGGAGGATGATGATGGTGGCCCCACTGGAGTTGCCCGCCACCAGCTCATGGAGGACTTTAAAGAAGGTCCACATTGGAAGGTCCCTGCTCTTAGCGATAGTTTGGCCAAGGCATCAAACTCTTGGTTATCTGCGCGTGGTATGCTCCACACCGAAATGCCATAGAAGGACACTTCGGCCTTTCGGATGGCTTAAAGGTATCTCACCAGGTCTAGGTGCTAACCTTGGAAGCTCTTGTCAGTGTGCTCAGTGATGACTTGAGAGTCCGTCTTCACAACGAGTCTAGCGGCTCCCAAGGCTCGAGCTTTCTAGATCCTGAAGAGGATGACCTCATATTTAGCGATATTATTGGTTGTCTTGAACTTGAGGCAGGCGACAAACGTGGCCCACTGTCCAGCCAGGGAGATGAGGACGGTCCTGGCCCCCGTGCCGGTGGAACCAAAGGCTTTGTCAGCGTATATTGTCCACACACCTTCGGGAGGGGCTGCTGGGAGCCCTATGAAGGGGGGAGTCCATTCGACAACGAATTTGACTAGGACCTGTGATTTGATGGCCGAGCAGGCCACAAACCTCACCGCGAAGGGGACCAGTTCCACGACCCATTTTCCTACGTGTCCCATAGCCTCCTGATTGCAGAACATGCCGCCTAGTGGGTATGTGGTTGGTACGGTAATGTTGTGGGCGATGAAGTAGTGTCAGAGCTTGCATGAGGCCATAAGGAGCGCATATGCCATTTGAAGGTGATATGCCCTAGAGGCAATCATAGAGATGATTGTGTCAAGTCTATATTTATGCACTTTTGAATAATGCGTTATTCTAAGAATGACTATCATTTACATTGATTAGTAAATATGTGACTTGTTTGTGGAACTCTTTGTTTGTATCATGATATTATTCTAAATTGATCCCTATTTATATATCATTATGATGATTCATAAGATCAGCACATGTATTGATTGATGATCATGTGTTCACGGATCTTGGGTATCGAGATACCGAATCAATAATGTGGATATTTATGTTAGTGAACATGATGTTGAATAGACCCACCTTGAGTTGTAACAATTTGTACATCAACCTAACAGGTCACACACTTAATGGGATGGATCAAGACATACGGTTTGATTCATATATGGGTTTGATTGGATTATGATCCATGAGGAGTTAGAGTCCTAAAAGGCTTCCAACATGGGTCCCATTAGCGAGCTCTATATAAGGAGAGGCGTGGGGTGGGGCGTGTAGAGGTGAGACACTTCACAAACCTAGCTGCAACCCTCCACACGATTTCCCAAAACCTTAGCCATGCGCATGGTGCTAGCACACCAGCGCACGGTGGTCCTACCCAGTACATGTGGATGCAATAGAGGTGCTGCTGCCATTGCGGCGCTGATCTCCTTAGCATGAGGAACATGACGTGACCACCCAGAACTGGTCGAGGAACATGATGCGATTACTCATTACTGGTCGAGAACTTGACACACCTGCTCGGAGCTGGTCGAGGAACTAGTCGAGGAGCACGACCACCTGTGCGGAGCTGGTCATGGAGCTGATCGAGGAGCTAGTCGAGAAGCGTGATCCGTACAGCTTTGGTTCTACTCTAACTCTTCTTTCGTTGTGCTGCGCGTCTAGTGGTAACGATGTATGATCTCCTACTAGCATAGTCTAGCGGTAGATTTTTTGTTTTAGGCTAGCGTAGCCTACCCGTTCCCCAACACCATTTTCTCAAGCTCGGTGTAGGTCATTTTGGATCTGGATAGGGCCTCCAACACGTAGTAGACTGCCCTCTGAATGGGGTAGCAGTTGTTCCCCTTCTCCCGCATGAGCACAAGACTCACAACGGAGGCGGAGGCGGACATGTACAAGAGGAGACCTTCGCTGGGGAGTGGTATCACAAGTGTCATGAGGTTAGATAGGTGGGCCTTGAGGGCGTTGAAGGAGTCCTGGCACTTTGCCATCCACTGAAAGGTCTCGGAGCCCCTTAGCGTTATGAAGAACGATATGTTATGCTCGGCAGACTTGGCGAGGAAGCGGTTGATGGCTACAAGGCGGCTGGCCAGCCACTGGACCCCCTTCGTATCGGTGGGGGGGTGCCATCTCTATGATAGCGTGGATCTTGTCGAGGTTAGCTTTGATGCCTCTCTTGGAGATGAGGTATCCCAGTAGCTTGCCAGCCTTGGCGCCAAAGACACATTTCTCCGGGTTGAGCTACGTGCCTGCGGCCTAAAGGCTATTATTGATTGAAGGTCTCTTGAAGGTTGGCGACGTGGTGGGCTTCGAGCCTCCTTTTTACGATGATGTCATCAATGTAAGCTTCTAGGTTGTGTCCTAGCTGCTGCTTCAGGATTTTACACACCAAGCAGGAGAAGGTGGCTCTGGCATTTCGAAGGCCAAAAGGCATCCGAGCATAGCAGTACACCCTGAAGGGCATAATAAAGCTAGTTTTGTCTTAGTCTTCTGTGGCCATCCATACCTGGTGGTACCCAGAGTACGCATCCAGGAAGTTCAATAGCTCATAGCCAGCAGTGGAGTCCACGACCTAGTCAGTGCAAGGGATAGGATATGGATCTTGGGGTAGGCCTTGTTGAGCGCCATGAAGTTGATACACATGCGCCCTTCTTGTTAGGCTTTTTGACCAGGGCTGGGTTTGACAACCATTCAGAGTGGTTGACTTCACGGATGACCCTATCCTTTAGAGGCTTTTGGACTTCCTCTTCGGGGTCTCCACCCGCTTGGAGGACAGCTTGTGGAGCCCTTGGCACACAAGATTAACCTGCGGGTCAACTCAGAGGGCGTGCTCAATGATGCAATCCACCCTAGGGAGGTCCTGCAGGGACCAGGAGAAAATATCGATGTGTCTGTAGGGTGACTAGGAGCTGAGCTTCCATCTCTGGAGGGAGGTCTGCCTCAATATGAAAGGTCTGGTTGCACCCACAGGTACATGCTTGACTTTCCCCTCTGGTAATGGCTTCAGGGTGCCATAGCACTAGGGGCTCACGGTGGGGGGCCCATTCGACCACATTGTGGATGTGGCAGCTGTCAAGCAAGGCAAGGTGCCTGTACTTGACGTGCCTAGCCAAGCCTTGATCGCCATGGATGGAGATCAACCCCTAGGGTCCAGGCATCTTCATGCAGAGGTAGTTGTGATGGGGGATTGCTCCAAATTTGTTTAGAGTATCCTAACCCAGGATGACATTGTACGTGTAGGGTACATCCACAATTTCAAAGGTGATCGCCTCGATTCGTGTGATGGAGCCTGTGCTGAAAGTGACGGGGAGTTCTATTTGGCCGTGGGCATCAAGGGGGGCGCTATTGAACCCTTGGAGGGGCCTTCGGGCAGGAGAGAGTTGGCCCCATGGGATGCGAAGCTGGTCGAAGGCATGAATGAAGAGGAGTTATACGGAGCTCCCCCCATCGATTAGTGCTCTTTGGACTTTGATACCATAATGTCGACCGCGATGACTAGGACATTTTTGTGGGGGAAGTTTATCCCCACAACGTCAACGAAGGTGAAGGTCACATGGGCTTCAGCCCACCTAGGGACACGGTGATGGCGTTGGTTGCCCCAACATGGTAGATCCCACAGGCATAGTCTCGCCGCTTCCTTTTTGAGGAGCCACCGGAGGTCCCCCTCCAGTAATGGCTAGCACCACCTGCTTGGCTGGGTCCTCCTCTGTGATGTGCTGAACCATAGAAGGTGGAGGAGGAGGAGGCAAAACTAGTCATGGAGGGTTCTGTGAGGCCAAGTGGTCCACCTAGCAGCCTGCTACAGGCCCACCGCCTCTGGACTCCTCGCCTCCGATCCTACCCGCTGCTGCGTGCATCGCCTGCCACCCGAGATACTCCTCTCGGAAGGCTATGAGGGTCTAGTAATCTTTAGTGTTGTGGCCACGTCCAACCCCATGTAGAGTGCACTAGCACCCATCTTCGGGGTGTCAACTGGAGGCGTGCTTTCGCTCAGAAAAGGAGCCAGAATGATCATGGCTCTGCTCCCTGAAGCGGGGTGGGTTCAGAGCCCCTTTTGCGTGGTCGATGTTGAGGATGTTGTGGCACTGGCACTGTTGATATCCGTACCCTCCAGAGCCCTCGGCCTCTTTAGAAGCCCTTTGGTCGGGGGAGACGATGGGCCCGAGAGGTCTCCACCTGCTGGGTTAGCTTTGTGAGCTCAACGGGGGGGGGGGGGGGGGTTGCCCCCCCCCCCCGCGACGGAGTCGCTCCTCCTCCACATGAGCATATTCCTCAAATTTGCACATGAGGGCATCCACAATGCATATCGAGCGCCGGTGTAGTCGATCGAAGAGGGGCCCAGAGTCCAGACCTTGGGTTGCCGTGTTGATGACTGACGATTCTAAGATGCTCTTTATCTAGGCCTTGATTTGGGCAAACCTTCAGAAGTAATCCCGTAGGGTCTCACTAGGCTGTTGCTTGATGGCGAACAGGCTTTCGGAGGTCACTGGCTCAACAAAGGTGCCCTGAAAGTTGTTGTAGAAGGTGTCTCGGAGCTGAGTCCAGGTGTTGATGGACCCCGGCTCCAGCGCCCATAACTAGCGAAGGGCTACCCTGTCTAAGGCGAGGGCGAAGCATTTGGACGAACACGTCCGGGTCTGACTCGCCCTTGAACTTAGCAAATTTAGAGGTTCAGAACCCATCAAGGAAGGGTATGACCTGTAGGTCCACCTGCAGATGTGAGTCGGAGTCCAGGAGAGGAGCCTCACATTGATGGGGACGAGGCTCAGGCTTCCACAAGCTCACTAGAGGCAGTACTTGAGGATGATGGGGAGCGACTAAGACGCCCTCGTCGGCCCCTGGAGCCTGGGCCACCATAGCGTTGACCACCACTAGAGTGGCCCAGGTTTTGACTGTAGCTTGCTGCGCGGCCTGCATGGCCGCTTGTAGCTCCTTCAATTGGGCCTAAAGGGTTGCAACATGTGTCTGTTGGCTGGCCATGGCGGCACATACAGCCGCAACCTCAGCCGAAGCCCTCTGTGGTGTGTGAGATTTTTTCTGTACTGCTGCTAAAAAGCCTCCGAACCGACAGGGCCCCCAGTGTCAGCCATGGTGGGAGTCACGACCGGGTCGACAACGCCCACAACACCCTCGTCCATCCAAGAGTGGACTCGTTGTTGCCCCCGGTTGGGGCATCGGTGTTGGTGTAGCATGCGTTCGACCATGGTTGGCGTGCGAACCTTCGCATAGGCGTCGTTGTGGAGCCAGCAATTGGAGGTTTTCTTCTTTGGCGGCATCTTTCCTCTCTCAATGATTTTCAATCCCCATGGATGACGCTAGCTGTTGGGGGAATAAATAAGGAATGTCTTCCATGAACTGTGTGCAATGAGAGCCAACCCACTGGGTGGCTCAAGTTTGGAGAAGAAGTGGATATGAAGAGAATGCCCTGAGTGATAAAAAAAGAACCCCCTTGGCATGATGGCCATGGGTCAGTATTTATATTGCCATCTAGAGTGTGAGTGTACGTACATACATACCCTTACAGGTCGGTAGAGATATAAGCCGTCATTGTACAATTGGGCCCGAGGGCTAGCCTGGTAAGACATTGTCCATGCCCGGTCAACCTCCAACTACTTTGATAACATCACCTAACCGTGGCAGGTGGCTTCAGCACACGGTCGGTCCATCCGCTACAGTTATGGGTCCATCTAGTCTGAGTGGTCGGCCTCCAACAGCTCTAGCATTAAATATCGATCACTTTGTGCCATGTAGTTGGTGCTCAGTGGGCCCCGATCCCGCTGGTCCTTGGATGGGCCACTTGCTCCCCCATGGCTCCAGGGGTCTTTAGACTCCGTGTCCACCTGAAGCTCGAGGTCTCCGGAGGCCGTAGTGATCTATTGGCCAAGTCAGCATGGTATCCTTGATTCTTGCCTTCAGGTTGGACCTCCGGGTTCAGGCGGTGGAGCCAAGGGCGCCGGGGGTCCCCGCTGGTGACCCCTCATAATATCCACGCATTACCGATCGGAGCATAGAGACACAGTCTGCATTACAGATAGCCTAATATAGCGGCTACCACACACAGACGCACACGCTGACCTGATGCGTCCCCGACCTAGATAAGGTCATAACACTCTCCCCCTTAAGAAACAGCTTGTACTCAAGCTAGTGGGAGCTCCTGATGTTGCTGCTGCTGTAGTTGCTCCTGATCAATCCATGTTGCCATGTTCCTTGGTAGTTGATGCCATTTGATCAGCACCTGAGGATCAATTACTTTACCATGCATATCACTTTGTGGTCTAGAATGGCTTCAGGAATGTGTGTGGCCTACAAAACATCGACATCTGGAGGAAGAGATGGACTTACCGTGATATGAGGACCAATTGCTTGCTTCAGGAGTGAAACATGAACAATTGGATGAATCTGAGTACTTGGCGGCAGTTAGAGTTTATATGCTATTGCTCAAACTTTGAAGCGAATCTTGTAAGGACCATAATACCGAAAGGCCAGTTTTTTATTAGAACGGCCAACCACTAAAGTCTGAATGTGAGGTTGCAACTTCAGATAAACCTGATCACCAACTTCAAATGTGCGCTCAGTTGTGTGACGATCTACTTGTTGCTTCATTCTACAACAACAGCTCTAGAGAGTTGTTGTTGTAGCTGCTGCTGCATAACTTCTCTCTCTTTGAGCCAGGTAACTAGATCAGGCACATTGCAGTTAGTGGTGTTCAACACTCCAAAATCTCTTGGCTTCCTACCATATAGCACCTCAAAAGGTTTGGTGTTGCAGGATGAATGATAATATGTGTTATACCAATATTTAGCAAGATGCAGGCAATGGGACCAATTTCTAAGACAAGCATGAACTAAACACCTTAGATATGCTTCAAGGCACTTATTTACCCTTTCAGTTTGGCCATCCGGTTGAGGGTACTAGGAAGAACTCATCCTGAGCTGAATATTTGCTAGCCAAAATAATTCTTGCCATAAATGTGCTAGTAAAGATTTTGTCCCTATCTGATATGAGTGCTTGAGATAAACCATGTAACTTGAAAATATTTGTCATATACAGCTTGGCAATTGATAATGAGTGTTTCAAAGGGACAAAATGGGCATACTTAGAGAATTTATCCACTAACACCAAAATGGCATCAAATTGAGCCGATTTGGGTAATCATTCAATAAAATCTAGCGACACTATTGCCCAAGCATGATCTGGAATATTCAAGGCTTGCAATAGACCAGGATATGCAACATGTTCATTTTTTGCTGCTAACATATTTTACATTGTTGGACAAATATTTTGACACGTATTTTCAAATTTGTCCAAGCAAGGAATATTTTTATTCTATGGTATGTGGCAAAGAAACCAGAATGGCCTCCTACATCACTACCATGTAAAGCATTGATAATGTGTTGTTGGATATCAGTATCTGATCCTACCCATATCCCTACCCTTGAACCTCCAAACACTATTTTGCAGAGCAAAATCAGGGTGTGAATTTCCATGAAGTGATAGAAATGTTACCATATTCTTGGAAAAAGGATCATTGGTGTAGCTATGGATTATTGTATCTAGCAAAGATGGTTTACATATGGATAAAGACACAATTTCAGAATCTGCAGTAATAGGTTTCCTAGATAGAGCATCAGCTACCTTGTTGTATCGAGCTTTCTTATACTAAATGCTAAAATGTAGTCCCATCAATTTTGTTAAGGCTCTTTGTTGAATGGGGATGTGTACTCTTTGCTCTGACAAATTAATAAGGCTTTTGTGATCAGTTCTGATGAGGAATTCAGATTGTTGAAGATAGAATCTCCATTGATCAATTGCTAACAATATGGCCAAACATTCTTCTCATAGGCTGCTATGCCCCGATTCTTTGCACTTAAGGCTTTGCTCAAATATGCTATAGGATGTACCTCTTGCATTAAAATAGCTCCAAACCTTTGTCACTAGCATTTGTATCAATGACAAACTGCTTAGTGAAATTGGGTAAGGCAGGACTAGTGTTGTTATAAGTCTTCTTTTGAGTTCTGTAAATGCTTGTGCAGCCATTGGGGTCCAGACAAAGACATTGTCCATTTTGAAAAGGTCAGTCGGTGGTTTGCTGATTAAGCCATAATCTTTGACAATTTTTTTGTAATAGCCAGCTAAACCAAAAACTTCTCAACTCTTTGATAAATGTTGGAACAAGCCATTTCTGCACATCTGCTATCTTATCACTTGGAGACACACCTGTAGCTGAAATTGTGTGACCAAGATAAGAGACCTGTTCTTTAGCAAACATGCACTTAGATAGTTTGACTTGCAGGCACTGTGCCTGTAGCAGATCAAAACCTTGTTTGACATGTTGAACATGATCAGGTAGAGTAGGACTATAGATTAAGATGTCATCAATGAACACCAAAACATATTTTCTCAATAAAAGGGCCAATATATCATTCATGACACATTGGAAAGTGGCTGGTGCATTGCATAAGCCAAAGGGCAGAACCCTAAATTCAAAATGTCCATGATGGGTTTGAAAGGCAGTTTTAAGCTCATCTACTTCTTTTAGTCTAAATTGGTGGTAGCATGTGAAGTGCCCCGAGTTATATCCGGTGGTTAAAAACCATTATTATACCAGTCTCTAGACCAACCACTGGTAAATAAAAGTCTTACAATAGATGTTATCACAGTCAGACAACACGAGAGGTGGTGAATAAACTCCACCAGACTAATAAAATATAGAGCACTAAGCAACAATGCATGACCAATAAAGTCCATGACATCATAGTACACAGTAGAAATAGCATGAGGGGCACGCCACTCTACAGGCAACTCGGGTGCATACGCGACCGAGCCTACTCGTCTACCTTGGTGAAGTCCGGATCGTCCTCTGAAAACATAAGTAAGGGTGAGTACAAAAGTACTCAGCAAGTCACAACCCCTGCCCTATGATATGGGTATAAAATACATGCATATGGATACACGAGGAATAAGTTGTAAGATTATCTTTGCAGAAACGGATGTAACTTTTTCTATAGATGTTCGTAGAGTCAAAAAACATCTAAATCGGAGTCTGTATGCAAAAGTTATGCTCATTTTACTGAAGGCGGTTTACAGGAAATTATCACATGCGATTCACTTAAGGAACTGCCTGTGAAAACCTTCGACATAAAAGGTTAAAAGGATAAAATATCCTGTTTCAATCATAAGTACTTGATAGGTGAGCTGGTAAGGAGGTTCGTGTGTGAGCGGAGGGTCCCAGGTTCGATTCCTACCGAACGCAAAGGCTGAAAACAGTGTGAAAAAAACGTAGCTTGTGACTTGCGACGGTGTCAAATAAAAAATAAATAAAATCATCTTTTTAGCAAAAAAATGTCATTTCCAAGACCGATTACCACAAGCGGTTCCTATAAGCGGTTCGCTTAAGGAACCGCCTGTAGTAATCGATGTTCACAAGTGATTCCTTAAGTGAACTACTTATAGTAATTGATTTTCATAGACGATCTGTTTATCACAGGCGGTTTTAAGTGAACCGTCTGTGATAATAAGTTTTCACAGACGGTCTCTTTTGTTTATTACTATAGGTTTTCGATCACAGGTGGATTGGCTAAACGCTTATGGTAATAGATTATAACCCGTCTCTAAAAATAGTTTTTATAGTAGACGCAGGTACAGGAGATTCGTGCCATCAAACCGCCGGCCGGACACAAATGGCTCATCGTCGGGACTTCAACCAAATCCTAAAAGCTGAAGACAAGAATAATGGTAACATAAATCGCAGACAGATGCTTATGTTCCGCAGAGCTGAACGTGAATCTGGACGTCAACTGGTAGACAAGATCAAGACTGAACGTCAATGGTAACATATCCGAAGCCTAAGCCGACCCCGATTGCCGATTATCCGATCGAGATGGCCAGCCGAATTCGATCCGAACGCCGTCGGGGTCGGCAATAATCCGAGCCGATCGACGCCGTATAAAAGCTTTCGCCGTCCGCCCGTGTTGCCCTAGTTTAGAGCAGACTCGCTCCACATACGCTCCTCAAACAAAGAACGACCTGATTTTCGTTGTTGCCGGAAATCGTTGCTGCTTTGCGTCGTAGAATCTTGGCAAAAACCTCGCCGCCATGCCGACGTTCGATTCCGCCTCGGCCATCGTCGGGGGCATCGTGACCGGGCGCCACCTGCTCCACATCGAGGGCTACTCGCACACCAAGGAGTTATCCATCAGGGGCTACATCGAGTCTCGATCCTTTCGTATCGGGGGCCGCACGTGGTGCATCTGGTACTACCCTAATGGCATAGACACCCAAGGAGTCGGGTACATATCCATCTACATCATCCTCAAAGACGATATCCCCGAGCATGTCTACGCGGAAACCACATTTAATTTGCTCGATCAGGCAGGGGAGCCAGTGCCGGGGTACACCCATACCCTACGCTTCAGCGAGTACTCGTTCGCCGGAGACGGCTATGGCTTCATTGATTTCATCGAGAAGGAGTTTCTGGAGGCGTCGGAGTATCTCGTGGATGACTGCTTCAAGATCCGGTGTGACATCTCTGTTTCGACGCAGCTGCGTACAGAGAACAGGGGGGCCGCGGCGTCTACACTTGCTGCGGCGCCGCCGTCCGATCTG
This sequence comes from Phragmites australis, assembly GCF_958298935.1. Taxonomy (NCBI): domain Eukaryota; kingdom Viridiplantae; phylum Streptophyta; class Magnoliopsida; order Poales; family Poaceae; genus Phragmites; species Phragmites australis. The sequence goes on along the minus strand of NC_084941.1, from coordinate 5,197,234 downwards.
CAACGACATCTAGGCGACCTCCTCGTGGCCAAAGAGGGCGCCGACATCACGTTCCAAGTCGCCGGCGAGACATTCAGCGCGCACAGGTGTATTCTTGCAGCTCGGTCGCCGGTTTTCAAGGCAGAGTTCTACGGTGCGATGAGAGAGAGCACCGCCACAGGGGTTTGCGTACGGATTGATGATATGGAACCTCAGGTGTTCAGTGCCTTGCTAAATTTCATATACACCGATTCGCTGCCGGAGATGACGGGTCAAGAAGATGTTGTGATGGCTCAGCATTTGTTGGAAGCAGCGGACAGGTATGACATGCAAAGCCTCAAGCTGATTTGTGTGGAGAAATTGTGCATATACTTAGACGCCAACACGGCTGCGACCACGTTGGTGTTGGCTGAACAGCATCACTGCCACAGGCTCAAGAAGGCTTGCATCGAGTTCCTTAAATCTCCTCAAGCTCTGGATGCAGTCATGGCAACCGATGGCTTTGACCACCTGATTAAAAGCTATCCTGCTCTTTTGAAGGAGTTGATTTCCAAACTTGCCGCCCGTTGATATTGGAGAAGAAAACTAAGGACACTAGCATGCGGTTTCGGTAACGACAATCGGAAATATTTGGAACGAAATCAAGCTCATCGTTGGTTTCTTTGGACACATTACTTCGCTACTGATCTTGGTTTGATTAACTTGAGATTGCACTGTTATTTCCAAATCCGAACTCGTCTGATTTCTTGTCATTTAAAACCAATGCTCGATTATATTTTAAGTTAGATGGCAATGCACGATTAGTTTTAATAAAAAAAAAGGCGCATGGCACGTTCTCGAAAAAAAAAACTTGATTAGCCGATTCACTTGAGTACCTGATTGCTTTTTATTTAACCTGATTGCACCGCAAGTGCTATTGCTGACACTATGCCCGGCCGTGTGCAGCCTTTTTTGTCCGTCGTATACCTTATTTGTTTTATTGACTGTAAGTGTTCAGTCTCACAGAGAGGAGCTTGTATTTGGTTGCCCGCATGAGTATATATTGTATGAGATTAAAATAAAAAGGTAAGTATTAATATGATGTTTATTTTGCATAAATACACTCTATAATACTTAATGTATCATATTAAGCCTTAATCCAATTTAAAATATACTAATATAAGTTAATACTTACTAATTATACTCTAATATCATCATTAACTGAACCATGCCTGCATCCCGTGAGCCTGGCTCTGGAGAGATGCAATCAAAATCCGTTTTCTGGGAGCCAAGCTTGCACAGTAATTTTGCAACGATCGAGTCAGCCTCGGAGGTGGTATAGCCAAATTTTGCATCATGTGAGCTAACCAAACAGGCTCTATATGAATGGAAAAAAAGAAATCAAATTAAGGCTCTGATATGTTAGTATGTGTTGTTATATGTTGGTATGTGCTTATGATCGCTCACGGCGCAGCGGCTCATGCCAGTTTATATTTAGTTTTTCTTAGAATAAAGAATAAAAGTTATCTCAGCCTCTGCATCTGAAGATGCACACAACCGTACATTATTACACAATATGTTTCAAAACCCGACAGGCCAAGTAAATGAAGTAAAATTCTTAAACGCATAATCATGTCTGACATATCTCAAGCAACCATTCTATTGCTGAACCGCCACCCATGACTTGCAAAGATCTTCATCATTGTGGTTTCCAAATGACGACATATCACAATTATATGGTGGTGCTCATCCTTCTTCTTTAGCAATGACCAGTAGCGAATACAATATGTAGCTCTAAAAAATACCTGTATAGAAGAATAAGCTTGGATTTTAACAAACACCATATCATTACGGTATAACCACAGTGCCCAACAAAGAACACTTGCGCCTACTAGAATTTGGTACTTAAGTTTCCTTTTAATCTCTTTAAGTCAGTCTCCAAACATATGAGAAACACTTCATAGTGGAATAATGTTAAAAGAAACTTGTACCACTTGCCATAAAAATTTAGAAAGATAGCACTCAAAGAACAGGTATTGTATTGATTCGTTCATATTAAAAAACAACACTTAGTACTTCTGTACCATTATTTTTGACTAAATTATCCTTGGTTAGAGTGACACCATTGTGGAGGAATCAAAGGAAAACTTTGATCATAAGGGGACTTCAAGTTCCCATATGCAGCGATTTGATGAAAAACACTACCATTAATCAAAGTTCTATACATGGATTGGACACAGAACCTTCCATGCTAATGTAGAGACCACTGAAACATATCCTTGTCATTACTAAGATGAATTAGAGCAACCAAATTATGCCATGTGCTTAGCTTATTGCCCACGAGTGCCCTTCGAAAGGAAATATTAAGTGGATCAGAACTTAAAACTTCTACTACAGTTGTATTTTTCCTATTGGCGATGTTATAAAGAGAAGGGTATTATTGACATAAGGTCATTTGACCTAACCAAACATCTTCCCAAAATCTTATCTGTAAACCATTGTGCAAAGTGAACCTACCCAATTTCAAGAAATCATGCTTACCTTTCATTAGGCCAGACCAAAATTGTGAGTCTCCTAGTTTATGTTCAACTTGAGCAATTATTTTATCTCTCAGATATTTATTTCACAGAAGATTTTGCCACACCCGCTCCTCGTTAATCAATTTGAATAGCCACTTATTCAATAAGCACTTATTCTGCACTTCCAAATTAAAGATCCCTAAACCTCCCTGGTCTTTAGGTGTGTACATAATGCTCTATTTAGAAAGTTTGTATTTCTTTTTATGCCATCACTCTACCAAAAAAATCTAGACCTATAGTAGTATAGTTTTTTTTAGACTCCCTTAGGCACTTCAAAGAATGATAGCATAGACATTGCTAGACTACTAAGAATAGAATTGATTAGAACTAATCTTCCCCCAAATGATAAGTGTTTTCCTTTCCAGCAACTTTTTCTGAAATCTATCCTCCACCTCCTTCCAATCTTTGTTTAACAATTTCTTATGGTGCATAGGGATTCATCTCCAAAGAATTGTGAGTAGGCCTCTTCACAATATTTCGCCTTGCCGTAACAAAACAATTCGCTTTTATGGAAATTTATTTTCAAGCCAGACAAGTGCTCAAATGCACATAGCAAGATCTTCATATTCCTAGCTTATTCAATGTTGTGATCCATAAAAAGAATTGTATAATTGGCATATTGTAAGATTGAAAGCCCATCCTCAACAAGATTAGGAAGAACACCCATTACTTGATCGTCTTCTTTAGCTTGGGCTATCAAGATGGCCAACATGTCAACAACAATATTGAACAAAATAAGAGAAAGGGGATCACCTTGTCTTAGTCCTTTGTTCATTTGGAAGTAGTGACCAATTTCATCATTAATTTTCACCCCTACATTCCCCCTGTCACTACTTATTCTATCCATTTACACCAAGTTGGTTAAAATCTTTTCATCCGTAGAGTTTGTTGTAAAAAGGACCAATTTACCTTGTCATAAGCCTTTCAAAGTCCAGCTTTAAAATAACCCCGTCTACCTTCCTGTGCATTTCATGTATTGTTTCATATAAAATGACCACACCCTCCATTATATATCTCCCTGCCATAAAAGTTATTTGGGTTATTCTGATTACTTTTTGAGCTACCAGATTAATTCTATTAGTAAGGACTTTGGTGAAAATTTTGAAACTAACATTAAGTAGATATATAGGACGATATTGTTGAATTTGCGTAGCTTCCTTCTTTTGGGGTAGCAGGGTTATAATACCAAAATTCAAGCTAAAAGAGGTAATTCGCAATTATGAAGCTCATTAAAAAGTACCATTAAATCATCCTTAATGGTATCCCAAAAAGTCTAATAGAATTCTATTGGGAAACCATCCGAACCTGGTGTTTTATTGAGTTCGATTTGGAAGATTGCCTCTTTCACTTCTTTTTCTAAGAAAGGCGTAGTTAATAACTCATTTCTATGTCTGATACTTGAGGAATATCATGCCGACGAGATTCATCCATAGAGAATTGATTACCCTCTGTTGCCCCAAAGGGACCCTTATAATATTTGGTGATGTACTCTTTAAGGTTTTCATTACCTTCTATCACCCCTTCCTCTTATTCTAGTTTAAATATACGGGTTTTCCTATGCCTTTCATTAGCAACTAGCTAAAAGTATTTGGTATTATCATCAGTTTCGAGCAACTTAGTTGTTTTTTTTTATCGTTGGAACCATTTAAGTTCCTCTTTTCTCAACAACTGAGTAAGCTTGTTTTTCAGATGATTTTTAAGCTCTACCTCATGTGGCTGAAGTAGAGTGTGCTCATGCTTTTTATCTAGGTCATCAATTTGTGGTAGAAGCTCCTTCTTTTCCTTTCGAAAAGCACCCAAATAATTTTTAGCCCATCCCCTAAAAATTGTCACATCTTTCTAATTTTGTATTGCCATATCTCTATCGATGATTGACCTCTTGTTTCATTTCGCCAAACAGTTGTTACAATATCATGAAAACCTTTTATAGTGAGCCAACTTAATTCAAACTTGAACAATGGTTGGTTATCACTGTGAGATGGATTCTCAGTAATTAACAGTAAAGATGTATGATCAGAGATCTCTCTAGTCAATGCTTGTACTGTTACTAAAGGATATTTTTGCTCCCATTCAGTAGTCGCCAAAATACGATCTATTTTTTCAAAAGTAGGTGCATCCCTATTATTAGCCCATGTGAATTTATGACTTGATAAATCGAATTCTCTCAAATTCAAGCAATTTATGATTGCATTGAACAAGAAATGGTATCTAATATCAAACTTGTCATTGCTCTTTTCATTTGGGCTCCTAATTATGTTTAAATACCCTCCTACCAAAAAGGTAAGTTCTCAACGCTGCAAGAGTGTGCTAGCTCTGACAAAAAGTGATCTTTGTATTCTGGTTGAACTGCACCATAAACAGCCACCAAAACCCATCAAAAGCCATCATCCTTATTTCTGAGAGTGGACTTAATATAAAATTTTCCTTCTGAAAGCCCACCAATGTCCCAAGTTTCTAAATTAATTCCTAAAAGGATGCCCCCTGATTTACCATGAGAATGCCAGAAAAAATCTCTCCCACTGCAAAATGTATCAAGACAAGTATCCAAAAAATGCTTTCTACCTGATTCTAGGACAACAATAAAATCTAACTTTTCTTCTTAGAAGTATCAGAAAGGAATCTATATTTAACCAAGTCTTGAAGACTCTGCAATTCTAAAAAATTCCTTTAATTTAGAAATGGATTTGTTTTTTGGATGCATTTCTTCTATGAGACCTTGTTACTCCTACATTTTTATACTTCTTTTTAGGAGTAGCTTGAGGTTCATTATAAAGCAGATTACCATCGTCATCCATAACCTCCTCCATTAAGCCACCACAAAGATGATCAAGAGTTCGGTTATCAAGATCATTATCGTCCTCATCACTATCATATATCTTATCTCCAATTTGTCCTTTTCCTTTATTTCTAAGGGTATCGACAAATCTATCATTCTCTACCTTCTTAATAAGCGCAAATGATTCTTCAACATTTTTCCCATTAAAATCCCAATATTATGTATGTTATTTGCTATGCGCTTATTACAAAAAGATACGACGGAGTTTGTGTTCATACCATCAGAAAACTCCAAATTTCGCTTGGCCACCAAAAGCGCAGCACGTTCCACCGAGTTCCCATCAGCCGTCTGCGCCCTCCGCTTGCTGCTCCTGACCGGGGTTATGATTATAGCAGAGCCGATGGAAGGCCTACCCATAACCTTGGTCTTTGCCCGCACATCCGGGCTTACTGGAGCTGAAGATATAGTGCCCAAATGTGGGGCATCGGCTGTAGTTGCAGCTGCCGCACCAATAACCAATGCACCCAAGCCATCTCACGTGCAGGCCTTGATGGTGAAGCTAGCTGATGTCGCTTCATGCTTGGACAAGCCTTGTAGGTCCCCCTCGATGCCCGCGCATAGCGCCTACGTGGCCACACGCGTGTGCGAGAATGGATCCGCTGCGTCCTTCTTCGAGACACCTGAGGCAATCACGATGACCACCAAGGCCACAAGAACTGGCGGCTCCATGCGAGCAGCCTCCGTTGTCGCACTCAAATCTTCCACCATATTTACCACCTGCTCGACGGAACCATCATCTTCCTGCAAAACAAAGTTGTTACATATATTCCACTCCGCCTCCACCTCCTCCTCTTTCTCCCCATAACCTTTTTAACACATTCATTTAGCACAGTTCCAACAGAGAAGTCCAAAATTTTATTTACTTCACTCTGAATCAGCGCTTCAAAAGCTGCTGCTGTGATAGAGATTTTCTTTGTTATTTCATCATTCACTTTGCCATGAGCAACCCCATCCATGGGTGCAACGTCAGAAGCCTTGTCTAAAGCACCTTTTTTTGCCTTGTCATTTTCTCTGTCATTAGCTGTGCCACTATTTTCTTCCCTCCCATCATCCTCCTTTCCTTCAGGGTCGATGTCCATTTGATCCATGGCACCATCAATGCTCTCATGTTCGACTACAAATCTGAGCTCAAAATAGCGGTCGCCAATAACCACATCCAATTGAGAGGGAATTAAAGCCGGGTTTAGAATAACTACATAATAATGTCCGAAAGTATTGTATTTAGTAGTCACCATATCCACTTTTTGAGTAGCACCAAACATAGTCCCAATAGCCCAAAGAATTTGATACTTAGGTAGTGCTTTTGGCAACCCCAAAACGCGCATCCAAACCTTTGGCAATAAAAAGTCTTCTTGCGCCACAACATATTCCTCAAACTTGAGATGTACCCCCAATTCTTCAATTTCTGCACCTTCATAAGCCATAGTCCGTCCAAGCTCCACTTTTGATGGAAATAGTACCTGTTGATGACAAGATTTAGCATCTATAATAGTCATTGCAATGCTAACAATGAGAATTTAAAGCTGATTCCTATTTAGTTACTATTCAGTTTTGAATCGGAAGGCATAGTACTTTGATTAGGAAAAGTTGTATGAGATCGAGAAGTAACTGTTGAAGATGACAAGGTGGTCACCGTCTGGATGGCATCTGATCAGGTCTCCAGCTGGGTGGTCTCTGTCAAGGTGATCTCTGATCAGGTAACTGTTGATCAAGCTCTCTGACCAGGTGCTCTCCAGCTAAGGTGGTCTCTAGCTAAGGTGGTCTCCAGCTAAGGTGGTCTCCGACCAGGTGATCGTTCCAAGCACATGGTCTTAGAGGAGATGGTCGGGTCGAGCAAAGACTTGTCAAATTCGAGCATATAATCCAAGGAGCTGGTCAAGTCTGAGAAGGACTGGTCGGATGCAAGCACGTGGTTGAGTCGAGCACATGGTCTTCAAGCAGGTGATGGATCGAGCAGTGACTGGTTGAGTTCGAGCATGTTGGAATCCGAGTAGTAACTGGTCAAATCTGAGCAGGCTGGTCGAACTCCCGGTCTAGGATTGCATACGAGATGCTCAGTGTTTGGCGCGTGGCATCTTTGTGTGCCAACAGTACCACAAAAGAATTTCCATCATGTTCTTCAGGCTCCCAGGCCCATTTACCTGGCACTAAACGCTGAAGGTGAGTAATGAGTTGATATTCTGTGATCTTTCCTCCCACAACCTTAACCAAAGCGTTCTTGTGATCATTTTTAGCATCTGGGATTAGAACGTGTGATATGTGATAAAATCCTAATCCTTCCACTGTATATCTAACATAATGTGCAACCGGCCTAGGCTCCTTGAGAATCGGACACCGGCAGGTAACATGCTCATTGTTGGGGGAAAATAGACCAGCATGAGAATAATAGTTGGCGGTCGTTATCAAGGTCCCTCCAAAGCCTTCGGCCTCCAGACTCGGCAGGAGACCCCATCCCCGGAGGCTGCAAGTCCCTTCAGACCACCTCTCCGGCTCATACATGGCTTTTCGAAGACTCGAAACTACAGCAAGTACCTTCGGAGCCTTCGACCTCCGAACTCAACAGGAGGCCTTATCCCCAGAGGCCGCGGACCCCTTTGGGCCGCTCCTCTGGTTCCCATGCGGCCTTCCGAAGCCTAAAGGCGTGACCGGCCTCCGGAGATAATATCAGAAAGAAAGGACACCCCCCTCTCTGCCACCGACCTGACGCGAAGTGACGGGTGATAAATACCGGTGCAAGTGGTGCTTATCCTGACACTCCAACACGATGCAAGTCGTCTTGATACCCCCGGCAGAGCTGCACCGGGCCATAATTGGCAGTCGGCTCACCCCTCAGGGAGCAAGCACCGACATAGTTACCACGGTAGATATTTATCTTCTATGTAGGGTAAAAGGTAGTTATCCAGGATAAGACCCAGTAATTCAGCCAGGTCCTAGATATTTATACATCGTGATAACTTATACACTAAACTACGTACTGCCTTATAAATAGGAGGTCGTGGTCACTGGAAAAGAAGGAAGGAAAAACGTGACACGCCAAACATAGCACGAAGGAGCATAATCACAAAGTGTTCCTGTGATACTCCCCCTAACCCAATCCATATCTTTATAATCAATACATTTGTGGTGTTCCTTCCTCTCAAACTTAGTCTTCAAGCTTGAGTCTCCTCCTTAGAAGAAACTCTCGCCGTACTTATTGGGACAAGACAATCTCTTGTTCTAACACCCATCATTGTCACATATGTCACCACACAGAATTGCAGTTAGCACATCTGAAACAATATTTTTGTTGCCACCTGACTTTGAAGGCCGTGCCTCTGTGCTTAGATTTAGGTCTTTGAGTTCCAGAAGGGCATGATTCAGAACTTCTACTGGAAAACTGACGACTGCTACTCATTGTCTGGGCAATTTTCTTTTGCCCGCGTTGAGCAAAGCTACATGATCAAAACAACCAGCTGCAACGGCAAGGGCGGTTTGCTTCCATGTCATGAAGAGAGAGAAAAACCAGGGTTCAACATAGCTAGCTATAGCTAATTTGTGACCTTGCCGCAAAGCCATAAAAGCCGGAACAACGTTATCTAGGTTCACAATGTGAGAAAAAACCATGGTTCTGAATGTGAGAGTTGGAGCCTTGGAGGGCTGCAGGCAGATCCTCCTGTTGCACCGGTGGATGCCGTCGAGCCGGAACCACCCGGAGGAGAGCGCCACGACCATCTCGTCGTCATGGTGGAACAACCGGTCGTCACAGGCCGCTGGCCCGCCACCGCTCGCAGGAGCTGAACCCATTGAGCGTCAGTTTTCGGCCGAATCCATTCAAACGAAGCTTGAAATTTTGGATGCAATTCAATCAAAATTTGATGAAAACTGCAAATTTACCGAAATATAGTTCAAATTTGGCTAAAACTTATCCAAATAATATATTGGTAACATGTCACCAATAATGCCTACCGCTGAAAAAAATTCTGACCGCATCTTGCCGGTTGCAAATCAAATACAAACACACTAGCAAGTAGGATCCTACGAACCTTGCCCTGCTTTGGAACACAATCTAGCGGCATCAAAATTTTGGGGCCTGTAATATTTGGCATTCGAGCATGATACGATGGTCTTAAGGAAATACTCCATTCGGTAATAAATACATATTGTTTTGGATAAGACAAGATCTCTAATACAACTTTGACTACTATTTTATATTAAAATATATTTATAAATTTATTAAATTTATGATATTATGAAAGTATTTTTCAATATAAATCTACACATATGATTTTAAGATTTTCAAACTAAATATTTTGAAGCTATTGTTAGTTAAAGTTATAAAAATTTGATTGAATATTTTTCAAACGACGTATATTTATTACCGAGGGAGTTCGTCGGAGGAGGAAGGCACACCCCCAGACGCATCAACATCTTCCGGCCGAACTGCCGAAGCACACCACCATCGCTGAGTTGACCCGGCAAGGCCAACTCATGAGCCGCATGCAGCTGTGCACCGTTCACACACCACCGGCGCCATAGGCCAACGCCTGTGCCTGCGCAGCCGCGACATCGCGCTGTGGAGCTAGCTTCTCCTCTAGGGCGGACACGTTCGTGCGGGGGGTCATGCATCATGTTCTTGTCGCACGCATCCTTGGCTCTGGCCGGCCCCTGCTGCGCTCGCGGACCAGACCCGCTGGACTTGCTTGCACTGACTAGCTGAGATCCACGCAACACTAATAAAATATGTCAAATAATAAGGATATAAGATAATTTTTTATTTTGTTGATATCCATATTAGGAACAGGTGACGGTTGTCCAAACGATGATGAAAAAAATCATCTGCAAAAAGAAACATCTGCAACACCACTACATAGAATTTTTCCCAAACAATATTGCATGCATGTGTTTGGAAGTCACACATTCAACATGTGACGGGAACCTCCCCGTCGTCGGTGTTGAGCCCCAGGGCATTCCACACCGTTGGGGATCTGTCAATGATGTTGCTCATCGTCACAGCGGTGCAGGGAGTCACACTCGTCCGCGACCATGCAGTTGCGGACTTGCCAGTGCTGTTGTAGCATCTAGCTCACTAGGTAAGTGGTAAGTATTTCGGTGATTAATGATAATCGTATTATTATGACTAACAATTTGTTTTTGAAGAAAATAAAAAAATTTAGTTTACAATAATAATTGGGTAGTATTGGTCCCTAAAATGATTACATGAACGATCAAAGGACTTGTACATCAAGATTAAAGATTTTCTAGTTTTAAACGTCACAAAGGAGATTATGATACTTAGAGTAGTATAGGTCATTTTTCTTTAATATTTTAACCGTACTATAAAGATAGACTAAGAGTAGTAGCTTGATCTAGTGAGTCTAAACTTGGTTTGATGCATACTTGTAAAATTCTAGTAGGTAGCTCATAGAAGCTCGTGGTTGAGATGTCAAGAAGTTAGAGCTCAAAAAAGTTTGAATTTGATGAGCTCAGAGAAAATTTACCTCACTAGATGATCTGATCTATGTGCAGTAATTTTACCGGAGCATATGGTTATCTCAAGACAGAAAATACTCTAGATGCACCGATGCTCCGATGAACAAAGTGATGGAATCACCGAATGATTTTCTGAGTGACACGTGTCCAAAATTGTCAGAAGTGTAACATCTGATAGTTCGGTGAGAGCACCGGACTAATTTAGTAGAAGGGAAATTGCCAGAAAATAAATGAAGTTCAACTCACTGGATTATCCAGTGATGCAATGATGACATCACCAGACTATTTATTCCAAAGACGATTCCAAGTGAAGAAGTTTGAAGCTCAGATCATCGGATAGTCTAGTGATCATGGTGTGTACAGTGGACCAATTCTTGCAGAGAATAGTTTCTAGTGGCAGAAAAACATCAATCACCGGATGGTCCGGTCAAGGCAAGAAAGGATCACCGGAGCAATACTTTCAGATAGAGTTGTTTTGTTTGGTTCAAAGGAGTTCCACTTGCCGGATAGTCTGATGATGGACAAGTGTGTACACCGGAGCTTCTTCTACCAAAGAAGATTTTGAGAGTAGAAGAAGTTTAACTCACCGGATAGTTCGTTGATAGCACTGAAATCATCACCTGAGCATATTTTTCAGAGAGGGTTGCAACAGGTAGTTTGGCTTGTTTGTATGCACAGGATGGTCCGGTGTTAGGTCAGTGTTCGCCGGATGATGAGATTGGACTATTTCTCAGCAGTAACGATTAATGACAGCTGACACAGTGACAATGGAATTTTGTACTCACTAAATTATCCGGTGTGAGTAAGAAGATATTCACCGGCTCATCTGGTGTTAACAGAAAAAGTGAGTGGTTAGGCAACGGTTAAATTTGGATCTCTAACCTATAAATACCCCCTCACTTGGTCTCATATGGCTCAGTCATGACCTAGAGGAGTTCATACACTGTATGTATTATTAAGAAGCAAGTGAGAGCACTTGATTTGATCTCTAAGTCCTTAATTAAAGATTAAGGACATCATTAGTGCTTGGAGAGTACTAAGTGTGCATCCAGCTGTAGTCTAGCCTTGATCTTGGTCAAGTGAAGCTATTGACTTATTATTCTTGATGGTTGGTAACACCTAGCCGGTTTTTGGTGATTTGATGTGTCTCGATGAGCTCTTGAAGTTCTTGTGGGAGCCCCAGGAAAAGCTATGTACTTAATTTGATACCCACCAATTTAGAGATGGAGAAGTGACAATCATGAGGAAGCAGTTGAGTCTTGGTGACTCAAGGGGGAGCGATATCCTTGATGGATGCTCAAACGAGGACTAGGGGGAGTGTCAACTCCTCGATACCTCAAAAAAAATCCGATGTTCTCTTTTCCATCTCTTTACTATTCTGCAATTTAATTTGAGTATTTACATTCTTGCAAGCTTTCAATTCCGCATTTTTTAGTGTCTTTGCTTGCTTGTTTTATTACCTTCTCTTAGCTTATTCGTGTAGTCGCATTTTTTTTCATTTAGGCTAAGATTACTATTTATTCTAGATTTTGATATAAGTTTTTAATTGTCCAATTCATCCCTTTCTTAGGTATTCAATCTTTTCAGTTGCCCGCACAGATCACAATGTTCTTCACTTCTTCATGAACTGGCTGTTGCGGCTGTACCACCCTGTGGATAGCACAACCACCAACTGGATGTCCGGGTGGAACCTGTGCCCGTGCAGCTGGACGGGCCACCATCGTCCCGCCGTCGGTGAAGCTGTTGAGTGTGAGCATGGCGTGGGTGCTCCCCGTGACGTGCAGGGAGCACGCGAACATCCGGTAGCGCTTCCTGTCCTCGCAGAACTCGACGTCATACTCGTGTCGCACCTGCCAGACTACTTGCCGGCGATGGAGCCGTGGGCTGGCAGGTCTTGAGGAGCGCGCGATGGGGGACAGTGGCGAGTGCTAGGGGAAGGATAGATGGTCTGACAAAGGTAAGGGAAAGATGGGCCCTTATGAGCTATGGTGTGACATCCTTGACAGATGCAAGTATGAGGACGAAGAGCGAAGGAAAAATGAAGGCCAAGAGCAGAAGAAGAGGGAGCTGGAGTTGGAGATAGAAGAGCATGAGGCACACATGCAATGCTGCGACTCCGGTATAATAGCAAGCCTAAAACCGTTCTCGCTTGCCACAGTTTCTTGGTTCTGTTATGGGGTAAGTGTGCATGACATCCTATCGTGCTACGAATTTCATCTGATTCACCTGCTTCCCTCCAATAGTATGACAAGCCCAGGTGCACGTACGAATGGTACACAGACGAAGAAGAGTATGCGAACATCAACTACTGCTACGATGAGGCTGAGGCAATGAGGCGTGCGGATGTTGAACAGCCAAAGATGAGGCTACAGGACCTCAATAAAGAGTAATTTGATAAGTACCTCACTACATACGGTAACATGCAGGTTCCTCCACAATACGTGTGCGGCGTACCGACTGTGTCGGGGCCTGTGGAACACGGAATGACACAATGGTACATATGCAGCAAGCCCTATCCCCATGGATGTAACTTCCAAAAGATCCGCTAGGAATATCTGGATAAAAAGCCTCCATATTTTTCACCTACCAGTAGATATTTTCTTACACCTGGCAATTTGGCTTTCCATAAGGCATGCTTCACTTAGCGATGGAGTACTATATGCCATTGTAACTTGCCGTAGAATGTGTATAAATCGATGCATATTGCTTATGTACTGTACCCACATATAGGCAATGAATACTTACGATGATCCTTATTTGTGATGTAGTTTACTTTCTTCAATGAAATAGCAGGGTTTTATCATTGTACCAATATTTTTTTTCTAAGCCCAATGCTATCATAGGATTATATACCTTCCATGTAGATGCAACAATAACTTCTTATTGAACTTTTGCGGAATAAAATGATCACACCAAGCAATAACTTTCACAAAGAATCTCTGTCAAGTATCAATATCATAACTTTTTCAGCTTTCATAGCGAATCCAATGCTCCAGCCCCAATACAAGCCCATACACTCAGTACATGCACCAGCCCGCAACCACTATAAATAACCCCACACTTATCCATTGATACACCACTCCTTCCTCAGCTCTTAACTACAGTGTCTTCCTCAGCTCCACCAAGCTCACCCAAGAAACATTGAGGGATTTTCATCACCTAGAGGGTCGAAACGCCGATGTGCTTTTTGTGGCAACCCTTGTAGGCTTCGCGAGTCTCAGGATATCTCCTACACATATGACCTACGCTTCTTCATGTGTGCCAACTACCAGTACAACAAGTCTCGACATGGACCATACAAGTATCCACCGGTATAGCGACATATATCACTCATGTGGCACCTTCCATATGATTTCATGCACTGTCTTACTAATCTCCTATCTTCTTTCATTTGTCTAGTCTCCTCCACCTATCAGTGACTTCATGGAATGGCTTGATATGGAGCAAAATAAGCATCAAAAGTGGTGGGTCGACATGAGCATGTGGTAGATGAGAGAAACATACGAACGCCGGGAGTACAAGCAACAGTAGGAGGAACTACGACTAAAACGTCAGGAAGAGTAGCTCATGATGAAGACAACGAAGGAGCACGTCACGGCTGAAGCACACGAATCAAAGAGAGAGAGAAAGTGGGAGAGAGCCCGTCGCGCTAAGTCGCATGGCCCCGAAGCCCTACGAAAGAGCAAATATCCTATATGCACTCAGTAGAGAGCATCTATTGTAACCCGATATTTTTTTTATTTCCTAAGGCATGTTAGAATTAGCAGCGACATCCTATTAGGTTAGTCTTTAACGTACCGTACATACCAACGTTTATTATCGTCATCTCTTTATAGTTAGCGACGATAAACCCAGGAACCAGAACATTAAATTAAAATATAAAATTCTATATATGCACATATCACCTGTTCAGGAACCAGACCATTAAACGGGCGAGACCTTCATGTCGTTCGTTCAACGAGCGAGAACTTGATTTTGCCCACTGAACGGACGAGATCTTACTTTCTCCGCTTATTTAATTTGCTGACCGTCGTGACCCATAAGATCTCGCACGTTCAACAGGCGAGACTTTGTTCTCGCATATTGAGCAGGCGATGTTAAGGTAGACATGTAATTTTTTAAAATGGCTGTACATTCTTGAAATTATTAAAGAAATAAATATAAAAAAAATCGCGAATTGACGAGGCTTTGCGTTCCAAGATGTGTTTTTATCCGGGCTTTGTTGGCTCCAAATGAAAACGGAGCGGCTGCTTCTCCCATGACGCGAGGACGTCTGCACGTCCGGCACTCCTGCCACTCCGAACTGACCCCGTAATGCTGCCACTAGTGATCCTTCTCAGCGTCTGGCCGGTGCCGGGACGGGCGCAGATCAAGGTCACCATCGAAAGGGGCCAGTGCCGCCGCAACGCCGCGCCGTGGGAGATTCTTCTCAGCGTGGTGGGGGTAGAGGGGGGGGGGGGGCTGCTCGCTCTTAAAATTATTGTGTGCACCAGACCGGAGCCGCATTTTCGTCGGCTCCTTATCTGACATCCTGATACTGAACAGCATGTCCCAGATCGTCTCGAGACCCCTGCGCGGCACGGCCAGAGCCCCATCGACAGGCTCGGGCCGGCCAGACATATATAGCATTCACTAAACTGCCTTGAACAACAAACCATCAGTAGTGGGATCAATCCACCACCGATCCAGCCATCAACGGAAAGCATAGAATCCACGCCAAAAAAACTGGCAAGTTTCTGAAGAAACCATAGGTTCAGCACAAAATCAAAAACAAAAACAAAGCAGCATGAGGCAACGCCTCAAACAAAAAATGAACACCACTGATCAGTAATCACACAGGAACAGCCAACTTTCCTCAGATTACCAGAGAAAACAACACATTCAGAGTTACAAGCCAGGTCGTTTAACCCATACCGAGTCCATCTTCCGGACCAAAACAAGCATGATCAATTGATCATCAGCGAGTCAACTAACAACAATAAACTCAGCAAAATGGCAGCTAGAATCAGATTCGCAAGAACAACATAAACCCCACCAAAACTATGTCTGCTACCGATTTCAGTTTACCGCCGGAGACACATTTGCCGACAAAGGTAACACCAAAACCATGAGCACTAACATTCTTCAGTACTTGCTCTCTGCAGTCTGCACACTAATGTCCAAATCATATGGACGACCGCCTCTTGGCTCTTCAGAGGATCCGCCGTCCGGGGCCGCTAACCGGACACACGCCATTCGCGGCGAGGCAATCCTTACAGAGGCAGCTGTGAGGCGTCGGCTGAGCAACCATGGTCCCCGTCCTGACACCGCAAAACGGGCACAGCTCGGGCAGGGGCAGGGAATGGACCTGCGGCGGGAGAGGGCTGTCACACCCGGTTTTAAAGGAAACAACCAGATGTATTCCACATGTATGCCAGGATCAAGTTTACATACATGCAGCGACATCATTAGTGATAACATAAACTGTGTCTCAAATAACGTAAACAATCCTTACAAAAGGACCCGTAGGTCTGAAAGAAAAATACTAATAAATCTTCAATTGGCAGCGGAACACCCATCCATCCACAGGCGTTGTCCAGGAGAAACACCAGCCTAGGACATGGTCTTCAATCAACGCCTTCTTCCTTCTAGAAATCAGCGTCCTCGCCCGGGACTTCCTCGAAGACTTCACCTTCTGAGCAGCATCCGAGGGTAGGGAAAAGGCAAGCGTGAGTACATAAAGTACTCAGCAAGTGGAGGAAAAATATGACATGCAGGCTATTGATAAGGAAAAGTCAACTTGGGGATTTACTGCGACTACGCTCAGCTAAAACAGACTCAAACAACCTAGCAATCCTATTTACTAGATTTTTATTCCAACGATTTAAAAACATAACTCATCAGATTCCATCCGACTACCAGACTCACCAGATATCCCATATCCGGCTACCGACTCATCGGGAGTACCACCACCCGACTACCCAGACCAACCCTTAAAGTTCCCATCTAATCCTGAAGAAGTCCAAGCCGCTCTTGACCGTGAGCACGGCTGATCGATCAGTTATTTACTCTGCAGAGTTTGCACACTTTACCCACGAGTCGTGATTCCCTTTTTGCCTTACACTTCCGGGGTGTATGACCGGGGTCTCACTACAAGGCTGTTACAAAGTATCTCCACATCTATAAGCACCCACTGAGATTTCACCGCTAACAGGGATCCCATCCACTGCAGAGGCCCCCTATTGTGCCACCGAACCAACCATTGGTGCGTACAGAATGCGAAGAACACTAATTACTTAGCCAGGCCGTACCCATATAGGCCTCATGGTTGTGCTGTTTTGCCAGGTTACAGGCTCCAAGAACCGGTCCTTAGGATCCCACACAGGAACGTACACAAACCCTGCTGTGTAGCTCCACCACATACTAGCCATCCAGTTGGGATCCCTAAATTCAAGTTACTACAAGATTATCAATTCTCCCAAGTACTTGTTCCATAGTTATTAATCAAAGTTCATAATGATTCTAATCCATGACTGCACTAGCATGACTACCCTTTTACAGGACCCAAAAACCCCAAAAGAGGCTACAAGGAATGGCCATACAAATTCTAGTAAACCCTATTCATGGGATTCAAAATTAGACAAGCATGCAACTAAGGAAAAGTAAACTATAATGATCTATGGTTAAATCAAGGTGATCAAGGACACTTGCCTTCGTAAGTTGGCTGCTCAGAATCTTCGAAAACTTGGTCTTGAATGCTGGCACTCTGCTCTCCTCCTAAGCCGAAGCACACACCGGAAAGAAATAACAAAACAGCTAAGTACAACACACTAAACAAGAGAAACTAACTCTAAAAAGGCTAAGAACGGAAAGTACACGCTGCTACGATCTCGGGGGCGCGAAAATCACCTAAATCGGAGGTCGTATGGAAAAGTTACACTAATTCTACTCTACAGGGGCTTTTCTGAAAGTTTGCAGGGACTAAATTGTAAAACAGATAGTTCTAGGGGCTTAAGTGCAAAGTTCAGGGACCTAAACATAATTACCTAAAATTCAGGGACCTAATTGCAATTATCCTATAGTCCAGGGGCCAAATTGCAATTATCCAGAACTATCTAAGGGCTATATGCAAAAACAGTGAAGCCTAGGGGTTTCCTTGCAAATCTCCCTATTTTCCGAGAATAGGTGGAATTCTTTTTATACTGAAAATCCTAATTAATGCGCAATGCTGACGTCACAGGCTGACTGGGCATCCACTGCTGACTGGGCTCTGCCACGTAGGACAGGGGCATCCACATGGTGCGCTGACGTGTCTCTGCTGCTGACTGGGTTTAAGAGGGACACGTGGCGCAATCTGGACGGCTAGCGAAGGGGTATCTTGCGATCTAATCGGGAGCGTTCAAAGGGGATCCGACGGCTAACCTTGAATCTTCCTTCTCGGGTCGGCGGCGCGAGCTCAGGGCGGCGGTGCTTGACCGGAGAGTCGCCGGAGTGGAGCTCCGGTGGCTGGACTTCGACGGCGAGCGGCGGAATACGGAGAGGAGACGACGGCGAACCCGATTTAGCAACACGTCCGCGTCGGGGTGGCTTCCAACGGCTCGGCGACGACGAGAGGCGGCGGCGGGATTGGAGCTCGGTGAAGGTGCCGGTGCGACGACGGAGCGGCTCGATTGGCGGTTGGGAAAGCTTCTAGGGAGGCATGCGAAGACGGAGGAGGCATCAATCGACCGTAATATGGCTCGGGGAGTGCTGATGACGGAGAGAGGCGGCGGCGCTTACCGGTGCGCGATGACGGCTCGGTCTAGCGGCGGAGAAGCGTCGGCGAGCAGCGAAACGGGCTCCTCCCGCTACGGCGAAACTAGCGGCGAGCTCGGACACGGCGGGGAGGTTCGGTGCGGTGGGTTGCTCGGCGACGGCGGCGGCTATGGCGCTCGGCGAGCTCGGGATTTTCTTGCGCGTGTGCAGGGGGGAAAAAGGCGGCGCTGCTGGGGATATATAGGCGAGGCAGGCGCGGGTTGTTGCGGGGCGTAGCGCGTAGGGCGGGCGGCGCGGCGAAATCGGACTCGGCGCGGCAGCTGCGGGTTTGGTTCGGATACGGCGCGGGCGCGGCGGGGACGAAGGTGCTGACGGGCGGGTCCCACTGGACAGCGGCGCGTGGGCGGGCTGGGCCGAAAGCAGGCGAAGGCTGAGCTGGGCCGCGGCGAGAAAAACGGGCGTCACAAGCGCCGAGTGCGAGTAACTGGAGGCAACCACGGAGTGACTAGCCGAGGACGGGACCAAAGGCCTGCGCCGCTGCAGCCGCTGGGAGAGGAGCGTCGAGCTTGTCCGGCAGCTGGGCAGGCTGAGGCTGTAGAGAGGGACGAGAGGTCGAGGATTCTTGGGATTGGATCATCGGTGAACTGACTGCAAGAATGAAACGAAAACTTGAAGCCACCAATCAAGCGATTGAAGAACTACAGAAACAGGCCGAATTTGGTTGAGCCTCGACCTGGATTGTTCGAAGGGCAGACGCGGACGACCCGGAGGCTACTACTGCCGCTGCTATCGCCAGATTCTCTTGCGGCCGCGCTGCAACCGGGGCTGGGTTGATCTGAAGCTGGGCCACGTACCCAGCAGCGGCGAGTAGCGCCTGGTTGGCGGAGTGGACGAGCTCGTCTCCCATCGACCCCTGTGATTGATTCTGCTGCGGCGGTGGAACCTTCTCCTCCTCTGCTGCCACAGGCTGTGGCTGCGGCGGCGTACCTCTCTGCCTCTCCCATGCTGAAGCAGCTGCAAAGCAAGCCAAGAACTGGATCAACAACACATGTACCAAACAACCGTATCTAGAACCCGCGCCACGGATGACCGTATCAAGAAACAGCGCAACCCAGGACCGTATCAGGAACAACACGCGCATCAGGAACACCTCAAGAACCGTAAGGAGAGGAATCAAGAACAAGGTGCGCACACTTTACTCACCTCCGGTGAGCAGAGTTAGGGAAGTGTCCACGGAGGAGACGACGCCGATGCCATCAGTTGTCCCTGCGACGTCGTCCATGCCGCTCTGGCTGGCTGCAAGAGACCAAGAAATTAGAATCCAACATCGCAAGAACCGTAAGGAGAGGGAGTCAAGAACAACGCGGGCTCGATTTTCTCAGGCGCCCACCTCCGCTGCAGCTGAGCATGACGGCATCCCTGGAGGGGAGGTCGGTGTCAGATGCCCGGGACTTCTTCGTCATGGCACCCTGCTGTGACGTCTCGCCGGCCTTCCGATTGCTTTTGTCACCGTCGCCCATCTCGCCCCGGAACAATCGATCGAACACCTTCTCTGCTTCTCGGAAGACCCTATCTTCTTACTTCCCAAGAATCGAGGCGAACGGCACCCTGAGGAGGCGGTGCTCAAGGAAGGAAGGGAGCGTGTGGAAGAAAGCTACTAGAACGAGAAGGACTGGGACTGGGAGGGGTGGGACGGCGCGACGAGGAAGACGAGGCTATATATGAGGGCGAGGACGGCACTGGGCGTGGCGCTTGCGCTGCGTGCGATTCCAGAAGGAAAGGCCTTGGGGGAAGGGGATGACCAGAGGGGTCATGGGTGGCACTGCTTATAGCCGACGTCTGACCCATGGGCCAGGAGCCCAAGTGGTAGCCCGTTTATACATGAAAGTCCCCGCCCAAGACAATTCGTGGGCTGCGCTTAGGCACTACAATTCTCGATTTGTCGAAAGATTGTATTGGGCTATTGGCACCTGAGATTTGGTCTTAATCAACATGTTGAGAACTGATACTTGAACACGGATTTTTTTATTTATATATTTTAAATCCGAAATTATAAAAATAGATGTTCATTTCAAAAAATCGTATATCCAGCTCATGTCATCCTGCTGGAAAGGCGTTAAGGACGTGTCACCCTTTTTAACAGGCGCCAAGATGTGGCCCCTACTTTCTAATGGGCAGATTCCCCCTTCCAACAGACGAATCTATCGTAACACCTATCTATCATCCGTTAGAAGAACGACAAGTAGCATATCACCATCTAATAGGTGGAGGGAGCTCATGCGACATGTGGACCCCATTGAAAAGCTATCAGGCCGTTCCAATGGCGATAGCCTTTCCTATAAAAGCTCATGCTCTGGCCTCTCCACGCCTTGTGCTCATTTTCAATTCCCACAGGCCAGCACAAACTTACATATAGATAGAGGGGGAGGAGAGGAGGGGAGGGAAAGGAAAGCGGCGAAGCGATCTTAAGATCTATCTACGATGAAGGTAAATATTCAAAAAAAATTATTTTTATTTACAAATCAGTTAGGTTAGCTATCTGATCTAGTTTTGGATATAGATTAGTAATTAGATCTAGGATTTAGTGATATTAGACATAGATTTTTTATGGATAGTTGTAACTGTTAGACGTAGGTATTTTTGGGATAGTTGTACTATTATTAGATCTAGCTTTATAGAGTAACGTAGAGTACTTGTTAGACTTAGGTTTTTTAAGATAGTTGCACACACTATTATTAAATGTATTTTTTTAAGAGCAACGTAGAGCAACTGTTAGATCTAGGTTTTTAGATATTAGCTGTTTGTTCTATTATGTTTTGTTGTTGTAAATCTAACACATATAGTTGTTAATAGCATAAATAATTGTACAGTTTTTTATCAATCGTTGGTAGGTATGTCAGATAAGTGACGGTCCATGATTTTTTATGAGAAGCGAGCATTGTTTATGGTCGACAAGAGGTAGATATGTCAGTGTTTGACTCAATGAACAAGGGTATAGCTAGACCAATGAAAAAAATTGTTGAGGCATTGTACGGCTGGTTAATGCGGAGTTTTAAAATAGATCACAAGCAAAAGAGAGATGGTCATTAGTGTTGTAGGGACCGTGGAACTGAAGGGATTTACTGGGAGGTGTTCTCAAACCCTAGTTTGGAGGACGTATCTACAACAGGCATTTGAGAGAGGTTGGTCAACTATGTTGCTTGTGCAATGGAGGTATAGGGAGGGTGTTGGGGAGTTGCAGGGTGGATATGTTGTGGAGGAGGATGATGAAATAGTGGTACATGAGGTGGAAGAACTAGATGTTGGGCAGTTCTCGACCAATCCGATGAAACCAACTGGTGAGGAAGACGAGGGAGAACTCATCCCTGATTTAATTAAACAGGTGGAGCAGGAGGATAAGGAAGCTCCTGAAGACGACATCTTGAACGATGAGGACGATGTTCTTGTCCCTACGGACTGGATTAATTCAGATTTTTCAAATCTAATGGTGAATGAAGGGTATTAGATACCATGGGAGTACACTTAGAACGAGGTCTTCCAGAGAGCTAGGTACCCTAGCAATCATGTTGTTCGGGATGCTATGGTTTACTGAGCGACATCTATTCAGAGACAGCACACTATTGTGAAGTCTAGCAAGAAGTATGATGAAGTATGTGAATGAGGGTTACTTGTGACAGGTGCACACCTTTAAGGGAAAGTAGGTTAAGTATTAGGAAGTGTCAATAATGGTGGAACACAACTCAATATCCTTGGTTCTTGGATGGCGGCAAGAAGATGACCACCAAAGCAATCTAATCAACTAATAAGGTTTTTTGTTGCGAGGTACACATAATTATATATTTTTTCAAATTATTGTCGGTAAATGAGGTAAATCCAATTACCAAATCAACCGATAAGGTTGGCTAAAATACTTAAAGCCAAACATAAGAACTAAAAACTTTATAAAGCATGCTAAATTATTGTTGTTTAAATTTGAATAGTCTGGCTGCGATCATTATACAACTACACATGAACTAAACTAGAGGAAGAACTCTTATGAATAGGGATGCAAGTGGGTACCCAGTGGATAGTTTTGGATCACCACTTAGTTTTTTTTTCTTAGCTTAGCTCGATGAGAGTGAATTTTTAATTTATTTGTTTGAGTTTTAGATCGACTCAATAATTTAAAAAATACAAAACTTCATCTCTACTCATGAATAAATGGGCCATGTTCTCAAATGGGAGCTTAAAAAACTCAGTTCTCTATTCGAAATACTTCTATATCTCTACATGTATGCATGACTAGAGAGAATATGATATTAGAAAGGATATTGTAGCAAATATAGCCGTACAAATTTGCGCGGGACACCTCGCTACTTACAGAGATCTAATCAGAATCACAACGTTAACTTTTTAGACATATTACAGGCCTGGAAAAGAAAAGCGCTTGCACGTTAACATTACGAAACTATCCTATTCCATTTTGACAGGTAGTGGAAGTAGTTCCCGACAAAGCGCTTGCACTGTTCTTGATCTTCGAAATCATCTCCTCCATCTTCGCTTGATCCTGTAGCTTCCTTAGAGGTTTGCATCTCTGCAAAAAGACACCAACCAGTAAACAATAGACATAGGTCTCTAAACGCATATCATTTCTGGTGAGCCATATATAGTGTCCACTGTCCAGCACACTGCTCCCAGCAAGATCCATTCTTGGCCAGACTGCTTGCCATTTCATTGCTCCCAGAGCACAATATCATGAAACTCTACCAAATCGTTAGGTGCTTCACTCCATCTCATTGCAACAGTAGTGAGACACCACGTAAAATAATACAAACATAATATGATTATATGTTTCACCACATGATCAGCTCATTTTTCCTGTGGCTACTGGAGAGGAATAGAATACGGTCTTCATATCAACTACTGAAAAAGTTGTTAGCCCATAATCATGCTGTTACATAACATATATGAAAGATGATGGATCGAGAACGGCGATTAGAGTGAAATAAATAGGTGCTTCATCAAACTCTTAGATGGTCTTTTTATTTATTTTCTCACTCAAACCTCAAAACAAAAAGTGGAAGTAAGAAATCTATAGAAATAAGAGAAAATCACAATAGTTATAAAAAGATCATAATTCTACCGGATGGATCTAAACACTAGCTTTTATGAGAAATCAATTCAAGTGTCATCGCTTATAAACTCTTATAACTTGATTGAAAAACATCTAGATCCAAAAAAAAATGAGAATTGGATGAAGGAACTCTCTAAGTTGATAGATCTAAAGTATGAAGATGGTTCAAGATCAACTCATATGTGATTCTTATCTGTCGGTGTATCAGGAATCAGGGGTCCCTAAGTCCCGAGACCGAGCCGACCATCCGCCATGCGTCACCATCCCGCGAGGTCCGCCCTGTGAGATAAAAAGAAGCTAAGTCCCGGGAGAAGGTGCTCGGGACCGCCGCCTCTGGTTCCCGAGCACCCCAGTTCCCCGATGATCCGTGGAGTCCAAGTACCGGGAAGGAAGTACTCGGGAAAGAGTGCTCGGGGCTGCACGTGGCAGCCCCCGAGGACTCGGTTCCCCGAAGGTTTCCCCCCAGTACTCGGAAGAGAGTGCTCGGGGCTGCACGTGGCAGCCCCCGAGGACTCGGTTCCCCAAAGGTTTCCCCCAGTACTCGGGAGAGAGTGCTCGGGGCTGCACGTGGCAGCCCCCGAGGACTCGGTTCCCCGAAGGTCTCACCAGAGTGCCCGGGAGAGAGTGCTCGGGGCTGCACGTGGCAGCCCCCGAGGACTCGGTTCCCCGAAGGTCTCACCAGAGTGCCCGGGAGAGAGTGCTCGGGGCTGCACGTGGCAGCCCCCGAGGACTCGGTTCCCCGAAGGTCTCACCAGAGTGCCCGGGAGAGAGTGCTCGGGGCTGCACGTGGCAGCCCCCGAGGACTCGGTTCCCCGAAGGTCTCACCAGAGTGCCCGGGAGAGAGTGCTCGGGGCTGCACGTGGCAGCCCCCGAGGACTCGGTTCCCCGAAGGTCTCACCAGAGTGCTAGGGAGAGAGTGCTCGGGGCTGCACGTGGCAGCCCCCGAGGACTCGGTTCCCCGAAGGTCTCACCAGAGTGCTCGGGAGAGAGTGCTCGGGGCTGCACGTGGCAGCCCCCGAGGACTCGGTTCCCCGAAGGTTCGCGCAAGATCGTTCGACGACCCAAAGGGTCCCCTCGCCGGGGTGTCAGCCAGTCAAAGACACGAATGCCGCATTTAATAGGCACGCGCGGCCTGACATCCTGACATCCTGACATTCTCAGCTGCCCACGCCCTAGTGTCAGACCCTGCCATGCTCTGGCAGGGGGGCGTGGGTCCATTTAATGCACGGGTCCCGTCCCGTTTCACCCGGGTGCCTCGGGATAACGTTGCCAGAATCGAAGCGCTCCGCCTGCCACCCTGCCCCGGCAGAAGAACAAAACAGGGTGGGCGCACCGGGCACCTCTGCGGCTGCCCGATGGGCCCCCTTAATGGCGCCGGAGGACCTCCACAGTGGCGGGTGGTCGGATACACGCCGCAATCTTCCACCGCCCCTGTCACTTCGCCGAGGCGGAATGATGACGCCTTTCTCCGTAGCACCTTGGCACGTGCGCCCCCTCTTTCCCATTCAGGATAGGTCGAGGTCGGCGCGCCTATAAAAGGAAAGGATGGAGAATACATAAAAGGAGGACTCTCACAACACACAACGGACACAGCTCACGAGACACAACGCTCACGCTCACGACTCATCCTTGAAGAATTCCGCCTCAGATCCGGAAGCCCTCAAGAAGCACCCGAAGCCCAGATCAAAAGACGAAGAACATCACGAACAAGCTCAAGCCAAGCTAGAACACGAGAGCCTCAAGCTCTCTGTAGACAGCTCACCTCTGTAACCAGATACATCCTTGAAGAATTCCCTTCAAGGATAGATATAGCACTCACACAGGAGTATGGTGTTACACCTCCGTGCGGCCCGAACCTGTCTAAACCCCGGTGCACCCATCCTTCTCCCACTAGCCACTGCATTTATTTCCATTCCCATTTATTTCCCAGACAAGCTCGTTCAGGATCATCCCCCCGGCCGAATCTCTAAAAAGGGGTCTCTCGGGATCCCTGCGACAGGAGTTCATCCTCCGATATTATCCCTCTAGCAACAAGAAAAACAATTTCAACAAGGTGAAAAATTTCAGCTTTTAAATAAAAACGAAAATTACAACGAAAATCAAGAAATATGCAACCAAGGGAGCTAATAGAAAGAAACTAGAAGTAATAGACACAACCATATGAGGCAACATAAACTTCTTTACTTTCAAAAAACAACCCTATTTTCGATGGATTACAAAGTATTTTACATACAAAAGGCTCTCATCTAATACATAGGCTAAACACTCCTCTCACACCTTTAAAACCCTAGCTTACAATTCTAAAAAATGTCTGGCTCAAAGGACTCAACATCATCCCCTCTATTTAGAGCCTAGGTTCTTTGATCCTTAAGTTTTCTAAATTATTTCTAAAATACCTCTATCTTCCAATACACTCATACATACTATTGAGAATATTTTTGTCTATCTTTTTTCTTGTCTATCGGATAGTCGTGACGCCTTCATAACTTAGTTTCGTCTCGATGCAAACTTCATAATGATGCCATGTGTACTCCTCCTTCCTACGATTTTGAGGCTAAATCACGAAACCGCCTTGCACACTTCTCAAAGTGTGATTCACTGCTACTTGCTTCCACCTTAAGCAAGCAATCCAATGTTAGACATGTGTACTCCGTCTTGCGATCTTGACCGCTAGCATGTCTCTCCTGCTCTCGATCCCTCGGGCTGCCTTGTCACTTGCACCGGCATCACTTTCGCTTGACTTTATCAACACGTCATTTTCATCCGTTTTCTCACGCTTTACTTGCTCTCCACATGTACAGCTAGGATCACCCTTGACTCCGCTCAGTCTCCTTAATCGTTCGGCACCAAGCACACCGCTTAGCCCTGATCATCCCACCGTCGATCACTAAGTTGTATTTATCACATACACATCATAAGACAAACAAACACATATCTTCAACTCTATTATAGATTAGTCAAAATCAAAATCCTCA
Source organism: Phragmites australis (assembly GCF_958298935.1). NCBI lineage: Eukaryota > Viridiplantae > Streptophyta > Magnoliopsida > Poales > Poaceae > Phragmites > Phragmites australis. Next base: position 5,170,570 of record NC_084941.1, on the reverse strand, counting down.
GTCGAAAAGCTCAACTCAGAAAAATCATGAACACCGAATGTTCCAGTGTAAACAGTATCTGATCACCGGACTATCCGATGTGTGTAATATTTCCTCCACTAAAAATCTCCTGGAAAACCTTAGAGTGAAGCTTCCGGTGTTAACAAAGCCCATCACCGGATCATCAGGTGAGTACAGCTGCACCATAAACCCCATTTTGCAACATCTCTAGAACAAATGGTCCAATAAAACATCCGGTAAGAACACCTTTAAACATCGGACCATCCGGTGTGCAATATAGCTCCAGACACTTTATTTTACGCAACTCTTGGAAAATAGTCTCATGTGCATCTTGCTTGAACACCGGACCATCCGGTAAACATATTAGTTTTTATCTCTGAACTTAAATGCTCCGACGTGTACTTTTCTGAACACCGGACTATCCGGTGAGTACATTTTTCTAAACTCAGAGATAAAAACATCAACTCTATTTTTCTCTGCAACTTTGATTAGTCATTATCATAATTACAATACACAAACATGCACATACAATCTCATAAATCATCAAACTAAATCAACAATCTTATCAACCATCCATCACATATAAATTAAAATATATTTTAACGTAATTTATCGAAAGATCAAAACATTACACCTCATAATAGATCGACAGGGCCACACATACATGGATGAGTAACTAATTAAGCTTATTCCTACTGAGCGTAGGGACATACATGGCGACGTTACGCCCATAGTACTATTCGAACATCAAACTACTATACGGATAATACGACGACGACGATGTTACAGGCGAGCAAAGCGAGTGTGCGTTACAATGTTCAACCACAAATTCCCCATGCGCGTGCATGTGTGCGTACGTCACGCATCTGACCACGTGATCGGCACCTCGCCGTCGTCAGTGTTGAGCCCCAGGGCCTTCCACACCGCCGGCGACCCGTCGACGATGTTGTTGGCGCACGGCGGCTCGAAGTTATGCTCGTCGTCGCAGCCGTGTAGGGAGTCGCACTCGTCCACAACGATGGCCGTGACGGACCTGCCGTTTCTCGCTCGGATCACGATGCTCTTCTTGCACCGGCTCCTCCGGTTGAACCAGCCGGTGGACAGCGCGACCACCTTCTTGTCATCGTCGAAGAACGTGCCCGTGCAGCTGGCCGCGCCGCCGCCGTCCCCGTTGTCGGCGAAGCTGTTGAGCGTGAGCGTGGCGCGCGTGCCCCCGGCCGTGACGGGCGGGGAGCACGCGAACGTGGTGTAGCGCCGCCCGTCCTTGCAGCACTCGGAACCGTTCTCGGGGTTGCAGCTGCCAGACTTTCCAGGGATGGAGCCGTTGGGCTGACAGGTCTGGAGGAGCGCGCGGTGGGGGAAGGTGGCGAGAGCTATGGGAACGATGGCCGCGAGCGCCAGGAGCGCGTAGGGGTGACCAGCAGTGGCTGTGCTAGCCATGGTAAGCTTGTTGGTTGTGTGGTTCTACTCTTCTTTACTAGTGTTATCTGGACAGAATATAAGTGTTGAAATTCGACTCGAAATTGAGTGTTCTATTCAGGGTAAAAAAAATGTGGATACGGGAAGTAACACTGCTCTCTAATTGAGTGTTAGATTTGCTAATGTGCTCTGTGATGTGCAGCATGGCATGGTGGCATCTCACGTTATATAGCCGTGAGACGGTGAGGGGTGACGAAGCAAGGCACGGCGTGGGGTTCTGATTGGTCAGTTGACCGTTGACTAGAGAACTTTTGCAGTCGTCTCCCCGGTTAAGCTTCAGGTTGTTGTGCAGCATGAAGATTAACAGCTTTGCTGGGCTTTTAATTCTTTTCTTTTTTAAAAAAAATAGAAGCGTGCTGCACTAACCATTTACAACGTTCATTTGCGCAAATCTTGCTATATATTGAGTCTTATGCACCGATGTGCTCATCAGAAAGCTTAAACTGTTCAGAAAAGGTGGACAACAGACTTGAACCATGCATTTGGCATCCCTTTCGCTCCATTCACCGGTGCATGTCGTGTTAGACCATGCACAACAGTTGAGACAAAGTTTGTGTTTGTAAAACGATCCATGATGACAACTCAAAAGACAATTTCTACAACCCATAATCTATTAGTACATGTCCTTAATAAATGTGATATTTAGTCTTTCCCTCCTCCACATCATTAAAAGTCATTAAAAATCCTAGTAGGCAACTCTTGTAAACAGCTCACCTCTGCATGCCCTTAAGAGTCTCTGCCTCACCCTTTTCATATCTTTCGGTCAAGTGAAGGCCCACATAAAAGGCCGTCGTAGGCCCTGCTCGATCACGAGATGACCTTTGACGGGGCTATATGGTTATCCAAAAAGTAAAGCCCGTGGATGAGACAAAAAACCGTATATTTTACCCTCACGATACGTTAGTTGGAGAGAGCTGAACACACATGGGGCCCTAATGTACATGCACGCAGCAAATCAGCAACGGCAATTCAAGGTGGCAAGGCCGCAAGGAGGAGTGACCGGAAGGTGGATTCCAATCGATCAAGGCCGGCCGGCTCGCAAGCAAGTTGCATTGCAGCGCTCGCGGCCGGGGCGGGAGCGTGCATGCGTATGCATGGTTCTACTTGCATACGCCTCCCGATCCACGCTGCCGTACGCCTCCTCTCGCCGATCCGCCATGCCGGAACCCGCCGCCCTCCCGATGCTCCGACCTTCCTTCCTGGGTCCTCCTCGACACGATAGCGCGCATCGGCCCGGCCCCTCCCGCTGCTTCGTCCATTGCCCCGACCTGACGGCGAGCGACATCAGTGCACCGCGCGCCCTGCGTCGTCACCGGCGCGGACGGCACCTTCCTCCTCATACTACGCGTGGTCTTCCCCCACCCCGAGCGTGATGGGCAAGGGATGTTCACCGACGTCTTCGTCTACAGGGCCCGACCCAAACGGTTGGATGCTTGCCGTCAACACCAGAAACAAGAAGCTGGGAAAGGTTGTGTGCCCTTTTCCAATGCGCGTTCCCTTGCTGGGTCAAGTTGAGGCCCAAAGGGCGTAGACGTGACGCATGACAAGAACATTGACGGGTTATACGATTATCCAATTAATAGGTAAGCGCCCGTGCATACGACAAGAACCGTAGGACGTAGGTCGTTCAACCTCACGAGACGTTGGAGGCTGGGAGCTACATAGCTGATCACAAGGGACCCAGGTCCGGACTGAATCGTAATTAACGTGCACGCAGCAAATCCGAAACGAGAAGATCCTATCAAAACAAAAGGAGCAACGAGAAGACGATTACAAGAGGCCGGCCGGCCGGCCGGCCGGCTGGTCAGTCCACTTACGCAGGCGCTACTTGTTTATTTTATCAATCCCCTAAATTTCTGTCACCTGAAAACGCGGAAGATTTCACACGACGGTATGAACGCCGATGAGTTTATGGAAGGAGGGTTAGAAAGTTTTTAGGGTTTATCGGTGACCTTGGATGTTAGAGGGAGGCTGGTTTGACGGTCGGACTAGTAGTGGGTTGTGGCATGGTGGTGCAGCGAGGTGACAATGGTGGGACTGGTGCTACGGGTGGTAGACGGGTGGTGGGCAAGATTGACGGCGAAGGTGATGAAAACAGAGCGGTTAGCGAGGCCACGGGCGGCACCAATGGATCAGGCAGCGAAAGTGCCTTCAAAGACAAGTGAAGGAGGGCTAGATGCAGGGGCGAGCACACGAGACACTGATGCGGTGAGAGAAAGAGAAGCAAGACAGTTTGAAAATCCACATGCGTTGTTGGATCTCCATCCGACAAACGACATGTGTCGATGGAAAAAAGGAAAAAACATGCATCTGAAATATAGCATAACCCTTATTTTACATCTACTTTCAAGATGTTTACTGTGCATGTTTTCTTATGTGTCTACGTGAATAATGCATATGCATATGCCGCCATATGCCCCGTCAATTGTGAACTCGGAGTACAGCCCACAAAAACGCATCGAAGCGTGGTCGGCTACGGCCTTCGGAATCGTCATCGAAGCCACCAAGCCGACGCGGGAGCTGGCGCTGCGGAGCACGATGCCGCGGAGCCGAGACTACGAGTAGCGGGCTTTCCAGCCCGCAATTTTGCACTATGCCGAGCATTTTCCGTCGATGGGCTATGGAGTAGGCTCACACCCTTGGGTTCGCAAGTAACATTTCAGAATCCCTAAAAAATAGGGTAACATTGCAGAAGAGCCCGCCGGTCCGGCGGAGTAGATCAGAGGAGACGACCGAGCGCCAGCGGGCTGCCTGGCCGGTGGATCTCTTATGCTTTCGCGTCCCAAGCTCCCCTTTTTTTTATTTTTTTATTTTTTATTTTATTTTTTCTCTTATGCTTTCGCGTCCCAAGCTCCCCTTTCCTGTGGCTCCTGCTTTCGAGGTGCACTGCAAGTTCTTCTCTATCTGGGTTGGCACAAATCGCTACATCATCCGCACAGAGCATCTTAATTTTGCAGAAGAGGTAGGATGGGGTTGAGGATGGCTTGCTGCTCGGCCAAAGAAATCATCCTCTGTAACAGGTCGATTGTAAGAATTAAAAACAAGGTCGCCGATATTAGCTCTCTTCCAAATTTTGATGGCATTCGCGGTTCTATTCAGCTTGACGTGAAAACGCAACACGACGTCGGACACATATACAGACTTGGGTCCAAGCTTTCTGGACTATCTCTAGAAATCCTGGTACAGCAGGCCAGAATGACTCAAAATGGAAGGACGTCGGGCAAAGTACTAACACTTCACCAGTTAGAAAGAGAGGAGTGTGGTCCGAGTCACTGGAGGAGAGCGCTTGCAGGTGGGCGGCTGGGAAAAGCAGGTCCTAGCCCGTGGTGCTTAGGAATCTATCGATCCTGGTCATGGTCTACTGATCTTGCTCGTTACTCCATGTAAAATGACAAAATGACGGCCATCAAGGTCTATGTCTTTTAGTTGTAGATTGTCAATCGTGTTCCTGAAACATCGCATGAGGCATAAGTTTAGTCTCTGATTGTTCTTGTCCGCTGGGAGCAGATGATATTGACGTCTCCCGCAATGAGCCACTCATCACGTATGAGCGGCCTCAGCTCACGCAGCTCCTATAGGAAATCTAGTTTTTCATTATCTGATTGGGGCCCATAAACTGACGTTAACGACCAAGAGATGTTGTCTGCTAATATTGTTAAGGTGACTGAGATGGAGTGCGTTGTAAGGTGCTAGTTTGAAAGGCGAAAGAGGTTCCTGTCAGCGGCAATCAGAATTCCTCTACTGGTTTCGGTTGCAGGAACCTGAGCAAAGTTGTCGATGAAATTAGCACCTAAGGTTTCCATGATCAGGCTAGCAATCCAAGTTTGGATTTTTGTCTCTTGAAAGCAAACCACCGTCACTGCGCATGATGTGACTAGATTACTCACACTGGATCGCTTGGCCGGAGCGTTGAGACCACGAACATTCCAACATAAGACTTTGCAATTGCATTGTGACATGTTGAAAGCATTGAACCACTAGAGTAGTACTGACATTGAAACAACATTGGTACAGGTTTGAGAGGCATCAGGTTCTTGGGAGGTCTGGCAGTGAGTAGGGGTAAGCAGTGATGTGCACTGCAATGCCCTTCGCTAGGCAAAAGCAGGAGCCAGGCCATGAGACTTTAAGCATACTTAACACACGACGACGTGGCGAGATACACTGGGAGGCACTACTACAAACAACGCTACCATAGCCGAGATAGGGGCAGACAAAAGGCCACAAACTGGGGGGAAAGACGCAACAAACTGGCTAGAACTAGTTGATGGACAACTGTCGCTTCATGGGGTAGGATGATGACGACAGGTGCACTAGACGACGACGCATCACGCCGTATTGCCCGTCCTCCCAGGTAGCACAACAGGCGTGATCTTGGCGCATCCTTTCTTCTTCGGCTATTGTTTTCCTTTCTCGATGAGTGCTTTGATAACCTCGCAGGCCTCCTTGGTGAGAGGTTGTTCAAATTTCTGCATATAAGAGATTAGAGGGTCAAACTTGATGCTCTGAGCAAGTTGCCAAGCCCCAAGCCATCTAGCAAGGATTTCCTGTGCCACCTACAGTTTATCCTTGCCCGAATTGGCCTTGGCGGCAAGCCTATTGTTGTGCCTATGGGAGTTCGAGGTGCTCGGCTCATGGTGAGTGGCGGGAGCAGGGAAGGGAACAGGAGCAAAATCGATAATGGGTGGCTATAAAGGTGTTGTGATTGAAGCAACGAACTCAGCTGTGGCGGAGACCTTGGTTGGTACCTCAAGTTGCATGCTTGGATTGGGCTCATAGTCCTGTAGAGCTTCACATTCTCCTACTGCTACATCTTGGACGATGGAGTCGCTACGCGTCCCATCGAAGTCTGCCATGACCACATTGATGGCCGCAAGGGGTGGGGGAGGAGCAGGGAAGCCTGCAGGGGGCTGTGCAGAGGTGACTGATGACTGTTAGGACCCACAAAAGCTGAGATAGAGGCCAATTCATCAAGCATTGGATCCTTCCTAGAGGGAGCTGGCCTGAAGACTGTGCTGGGGAAGGCATCAAGCAGTGACCCATCATCTTCTAGGAGTAGAAAAAGGTTTGTGGGGGCAGCGCGTGGTGCAGATTGTGGTAATCGACACTACGAAGGAGACCCTCTTGCGCCATTTCTTTTTTTGGACACCACGTTGATGACGATGAACCAGGCTTCTTGGTGGTGATGCTAACAGCAGTGGCACAGCGCAGTCACTACAGCGCTTGTACCGCCCATGATGGTCGTCGTCCCGAACAGCACTGCCTTCGTCGCAACACAGCCATGAGAGATGCGGCCAGAGGGAGCAGCTGCGGTGGCAGTGTGGGCTATGGTGGCAGTGTCGCTCTTCATCTATGTCTCCATCCCGGTCCCAACGGCCACCACCGTCAAGGCAACAGTGACATTGAGGAAGCTGGTCCACCAGCACACCACCATCCGAAACCCCATAGTGCTAGTCCAGGACACACTCCCATCATCTGTTTCTTTGGCGAGGGTCTAGCGGGGTGTCGGTGAGGAAGGTCGGGTCCTGGATGACCTCCAGATGGATGAAAAGTCTGTATGCCTGGCCTCTCTTGACATCGGATGGCCTGTCATAATAGATCTCGACTTGCGGAAGAGGAAAGGAAATAGGCAACAACTCGTTATCAGCATCGGAGATGGTCATACAAACAATCTTTGGAATGAGCTTAGGGTTGGAGCACCAGGCCCACATGTCGTAGGTCCACGTGCATTCCTTTCTCCTTGATTGCTCCTCGATGTAGTGCCGGGAACACCATCTTTCGATGACCAGCGTTGCCACCTCCTCGAAGCAAGCGTGAGCCGAGAGACCTTCGATCCGCAGGCAGACATGGAAGCCCCAGTCGGTGGATTCAGGATATCTTCTCTCATTCCACACCACAAAGCGGAACTCACGGCCACGGTGAGAGTTGACAATTGCGTCCATGGTGCGCCTGCTGTCAAAAATGATTAGGAAGTCCTCGGGGTGATGTTTCACTACCTGGCACTCATGAACAGTGATGCGAAACTCCATGGTCAAGGTGTCGGACAGTACAACAAGGTCTATCTATGGCCGGCTCCCAGCCAACCAACATACAACTGCTTTGTCTAGAAGCATCTCCCTCCGGCGCGCTATGTTGCTTGTGGCCGCAACTGCAGCAACCTCTTCTAGTGGCCTACCCATTGGGTCTCTAGTGAAACTGGCCATTGAGGAGGTGGAGGCGGGAGGCGATGGGTTGACAACCAAAGGACGAGGAGAGTCTGTCGGAGGGTTTGAGAGGTGGAGGTGCAGGGTGATGGCTTTGAACAGAGAGCTGGTGTTGTGCCTTGGGACGCTTCAGACTACAAACACTAGAGCAGTGTCCAGACCGATCACAAAGCCAATATCTTGTTGGGTCCCGACAAGAAGAAACCCTGTGGTCTGAAGCGAGGAAATTGGAACATCTTCCTTGTATTCTTCAGAAATAGACGGCTTATTTCGGCCATTGTCTTGGCATTACAGTAGGCTCGTGGGAATGGGAGAACTTTGAATGCACTCTTTCTTTTCGCCACCAGTACCCCAGCTTCACTTTGTTACAATCTTCCAAAGCAAAAGTGCCCTCTTGAGCCCAATGCTCTACCACAGAGGTGGATTCGGATCACAGAAGATGGAGCACGCTCTTGCTGTCGCAGATCGCGGGGTTATTGTTATGCTGCTTGCAGCACTGCAGGTAAGGAGGTGGTTGGCTATCTTCGATGGGCGTGAAGTGGGATGTCCTTATAGCTAGTTCCTTTTCTCCACGTCGTGCACGCTGAAGTGTATCTTCATGAAAACCAAAGGTCTGATGAAATGAGCATTGGGGCCCAAGGTAGGAGCTCTGAAGGTCTGCTTGGCGTGTGACTCCCTTCTACCTTTGCCTGTGCTGAGCCTGCAAGTGAGCCAACTATTCCCCATTAGTGCTACGAGGATGAAGAGTAGGCTGATCCGCTGAAAGGACCTTCTCCCGTGATGGAGCGGAAACATCTGCCTGGGAGGATGCTGTTGAAGGGCTCGAGGATGGAGCAATGACTCCTCTATGGTTGGATTTCCTCTCAGCATCGATCTGCCTCGTACCCACAGTACCAGAGGAGTAAACACATCCTAAGAAGGTGGGACATGACACAATTGCCTTACCTCTATCGTCATTGCTATGGCTTGCGGGAGCGCACCCATCAAATCTTGAGAGAGGCCGCATAGGTGGTACAGAGCACGCATGAAAGTCATGGCCAGTGACGTTGGTGTAGGGGTTTATGCCTTTAACCACCTCAGTGTAACTACGCCGGTAAGGAACATTAGCTCTTCGCTCCTGTCCGCCCACAAATTGGGGGCAGTAGGCGGTAGATCTGCAAAAATGAGAGACGTTTGCTTGGATCTAAAAGCTGCTCGACCGGCTTGTACGGGACGTTTGTACGGGACGTGACGGAGAGAATGACAGTGTCTGCCTGAGAAGCTTCATCAAGCAGAGGACAAAGGGAAGACTGGGAAAACGGGGATCTATTTGTTGGAACAAGAGGGAGATAGGGAGCTGTCACCAAAGCGTCGCTCAAGGGGGGGGGGCTACAATGGCTCCATCCCCAAAAATACAGTAAACCAAAATACACCACACTTGAGAGATGACAAAATAAGATTAGAAGGCTTCACCAATTTTTAAGAGGTTAGAAAAAACATTTAGTAGGTAAGTATATGAAAGAAAAAACAAGAATTTCTTAGCAGGATTGGGGATTTAGATAAAAAGACGAAGTCTGTAGTGTTACAACCTCTTGCAGTAGATCTTAAACATTGCCTTAATGAGATGTTGTTTCAGTTGTTAAGGGTTGAAACCTGTGCAGTCTCGTCAACAAACCTGGGCAATCTTCATCATGCTTGCATCTCGGCCGCTTATATCTTCACGACGCACGAATCTCATACAATGGCCTATATCAAAGCTAAAAAAAAGGTGGCCAATGTATAGGTTTCCCTTTCTTCCTTCGTTGGACCACGGGCAATGCATGCCTCGGCCCATGCGTTGTGTAACAGCCCAAATGGCTTAAGCATGTCATTAAGCATCGTAAGCATTAGTGGCATCATGCTTAATTGTTTTGATGAATTATGAACATGCATTTTCATATTAAACATAATTGTGAAAACCAATGTTAATTGACACATTGTTAAGCAACTCAAAATATGGCTATGCAACATAGGGCTGGAAACAATTTTAGAAATTAGTCCCTACAATATGAAGAATATATATGATTTTTCCCAAGTTTTTGGGGATGGTTTTGAAGGCATAAAAATTACCACAAATTAGAAAAGGTTGCATGTTTGGAGAATTTTAATTTGAATTTGGCTCAGGCATTATGGGTCAAACCAGTTAAAATGGGTTGCATATGAATTGTAGTTTCACACAATCCACCATGGGAAGATATTCTTTTGAATAGAAGAAGTGGAATGGATATTTTTGTTGGCCGGATACTGTTCATCAGCCATCCCTCCCGCTCTCTCTGTGCTCTCTGCCGCTGCCGCCGACTTTGTGGACTTTGGAGGCCAGCCAGTCCATCACGTTGTCGAGTCACGGAAGCTGAGCCTTCGAGGGCAAGTGATCGGCCTCGCCCTTATCTTCTCCCCCTCGCTCTCTCTACTCTCCTCTCTCTCTCTCTCTCTCACTCGGTCGCCTAGTCTAGAGCAAAGCAAAGTGCCCTGACACGGCCACCGCCCAAATCCGCCGCGCCCGAGCACGAATCCGTCGAGCCCGAGCTGCAAGAAGCAAGAGAGAGAACCCAGGGAGCATCACCGACCGCCTCTCACGCGAATTCCACCTTTCTCCTGTCGGAATCACGGCGCGGCGTCGTCTCCCTCGGCACCGACCAAGTGGCTCCGCCCCTCACCGTCGAAACCGCCGGTCCGAAGCTTCTCCGCCCCGACCAATCATGCGATGAGCTTCTCCTCACTCACCTCTTCCTTTTGCGCGCGTCCATTTCCTTTGGACCCGACGCTGGCGTGGCTCTCCGCGAGAGCCGAGCGTCGCCGCCCATGGCCACACGCCGCCGGCCGTGCTTCGGTCGGGCCCAATGGCCGATGAGCACACCGTTGAGTCCACATGCCTACGTTGATGCTGTAGGAGTGCTCGGCCGGGTCGATTACGCCGCTGTTTGGCCGCCGTTGTTTGCCATCGATGGCTGCCCTCCGATCGTCGCCGGCGACAACACGTCCCTCAATCGAGCCCCCCGTGTCACACTGGTGCCGTCGGTGCCCTCCGCTGACCGTGCCGTGCTGCCGTTCGCCGCCGATGAGTTCGTCGTGCCGCTGGGACTGTGCCGCCCCGCGCTCATTCAATTTTGATCCGAGTCAAAACCCGTCGGGCCCACTGTCAGTGACTGTGGCTAGCCGGCCAGGTGTACAAAAAGTTTCCGGGCTGTTTTTTATTCAGATATTCGAGAAAATGTGAAAATGAATTTTGGTTCAACACACAAACTTGTAAAATACATAGAAAATTGTATATAGATCCAAAAATCATGAAACCAATTTTGTTAGGTTTATATGATCAGTATCTACATGTTAAAAATACTGGTAGCTATGAAATGTATATTTAAATTGCATGGGTTAATAAAAATAGGTTTGAGCTTTATTAATCCATAATTAAATATTGGTAACTCCAAAATTAAGGAAATCAATTTTGTAAATCTTGTTAATTGTTTCCCTGATCATTAAAAATAATCACCCTCATGTTAGACATGATTAAATTCCTATTTAGGGTTAAGCTTTGTGTTAAGCTTAATTAATCCAGGAAAATGAGTAGATGCTTAACATTAATCTTAATTAAGAAAATTTTGAGGCTTTAAAACTCATGTCATGATGCATTGCATCTCCACCTTGTCATGCATTGTGGATCATCTGTTATTGCATGTCATTCGTGATCATCATTGCATGCGTTCTTCAGTAGTGAACGAAGAATCGGAGCGTGACGCGAGTGTGATCGAGGTTGACACCAAGGCACACCACTTCTGCGAGTTCTGTTCGGGAAGTATCAGGCAAACCTCGGAGCAGCAAGGCAAGCATCTAAGCATATTGCACCCTTTGTTCAAATTAAATAGAGTCTAAAATTGATACATTATGCTTTATGTATGTTTGCATGTGTTGAGTCCAGTGTCGGACTGATATGGGTAGAACCTATGTTGATGCATTATCTCTACCTTGACTCATTGATAAATCCTTATCCTTGTAGCCTTGATGATATAGTTGGTGTCTAGCCTCAAGGTTTATTTGAAATGCTTAGCAATGCTTAGGTCCTTGGTAGAAGTCGAACGACGGTGCTGCCGTTGTTCGTGAGCTTAGGGCTCAATCACTGTTTACAGATACAAAGATGAGGTTGAGGTGAATGGTTGAGATGTGAGATTGAAGCGAGATGTAGGCGGTGTTAGGGGTATCTTCTGCCCAGGAGGAGTCCTCTGGGTAGTTCGGGAGAGGAGCCCGGGTGCCGTAGATCGCTTGCATCGTTTAAGGCCGTCCGTCGGTACAGTTGGTTCTAGCACTTACCGTACTCACCACATGCTGATCTAATGGTAAGGTAAGCCGATTATCTTATGCCGTGCCGACACTTGCCTTGCGGCTCTATGACGCGTAAGAGAAAAAGAAAAGGAGAAGTAAGGTGGCGGGGAGCCGAAGGTATCCAGGACACGCTTGCGGTAACCCCGGTGACATAGGGGCATTGCAAGTGGGTGGTTTCGGGTATGAGAAAGGTTGACTCGAGTACCCCTTGTGTGTACTTTCTTGAGTAGCACAAACTGAATGGTCCTCAAGTCGTGTGGGTAAAGTTGTACCCCCCTGCAGGGTGTAAGAAAAATTCGAATTGCCGCGCTCTCGGTCATGAGCATGCTATTATTTCATTTGTATCGGTCGTAGAGTTTACGAATGTGGGATAAGGCTATGGTGTGATGGTTTTGGTTGGTGGTTTGTAGATGAGGTACTATGGTTACTATACATACATGTTCAAGTTGTGGTTTACAGGGTAGAAGTATAGTTGTTTTTGAGTTAAGTATAGATGCTCACACATATGTGTCTAGGTTGCTTACCGCATATGTTTTACTTAACCTTGTAGTCTACTCTTGCTAACAGCTCAATGCATAATCCTTGGAGTCGAGCTACGTATATGTGCTCTATATGGATTAAGTCTTGCGAGTACCTTCGTACTCATGCCTGCGCTTTCAGGTTCTGCTGGTGAGGGTGATGCGTTGTTTAGCTACTTTGTGCCCGCCGATGCAGGTGGTGGGCAAGAGTAGTGCATCCTACTCTGGTGAGGCGTAGCTTTTGGGGTGGAGCCTAAGGGCATATGGTTCCACTCTCCTTTTGTTGTTGTTAAGGTTTATTTTTTCGCTGTGTAGTTCCTCTTTGTGTAAACTGTTGCAAATGGTTGCATGCTTAAGAACTTGTAATATAATTTTAATTACTCGCTCTTTCTTAAGCTATGTTGTGATATGCATGTTGAAAAGGCATGTGTTCCGATCTTGGGCATAAAACACGTGCCGGGACTACCGGAATGGTATTTTGGTTAATCACTGAGGTTGTGATTATGAATAATGATCCTCCTGATGATTAATTAGAATACTGTTTGGACGGTTCCTCACACGTTGGCTTTGATTGGGAAGGCCCAAGCAATGATGGACTTTGGGTTCCTATGGTCTTTTGTGGCCGCTGTGTGTTGGGCTTAGAGGCTTATCTTGTCTCTAGTTTCTACTTGGAAAAAGTCCATTTTGGTTTTTTCAACTCTTGTCTCAATCCAATTTTACTCCCCCAACCAAGAAACCAGTTATACTGGCTCTCTTAACAATTAAAGCTATTTGTTTTTCCTCCCGGAATAGTTTGGACAATAGTTTTGTATGACATGTGTCACACATTGTAGTGGGCCTCACATGTCGTATGACATCTCATCTTTTCTTCTTCCCTCTTTTCTGTCTCTCCAAAAAAATAGAGCTCACCAGTGGAGGAGGTGGCTTGACGGTGGCCTCGCATGGGCTCGGAGGGAAAAAGACAGAGAGCTTCAAGAAATCAGGGGCTCTCACCCGAGCTTGGTTGGAAACGGCGAAAAGGTGACAACGCTCTCGCCGGAGCCCGGCCTCGACGAGAGTTCATGGCGGCATGCAAGTCGGACAAAGTTGCGCCATCGCCATACCCTTCATCTCCGGCAGAAACCGCCATAGCCGACGCGTGTGTCCGTTGTCAAAGCACCTCACTCACCCTCCGTTGTGCTCAATCATAGCAGGCTACCATCCATCTCCTCTGGCGCCAATTCCCTGCTCCCGCTGCCACCCCTCTCTTTTGACCTGTCTCTTCGGTGAAGCTCCGCCGATTCCTCCCAGCCTCACCATCTTTAAGACACCACTGGGCTCCCCCGAGCTTTGTTTTCTGTTGCAATGCACCGAGAGAAGATGGCGCCATTGCCTCCTCCTCTGGCACCGCATGTCATCGCCCCACCGTTAGAGGCCACCACCAACGATTGCTCACGCTGACACTATCCTGGAGATCACAGGAGTCCGCTCGAACCACCGGCTGCCCTCAGTGGCCTCCCCTGCTTTGGCAAGAGGAGCCTACCACCACCGAGCCACCTTGATGTCGCTCTGGTCTATCCGTCGCCTTCTTGAGCTCTGTGGTGACCCACTAATGTCGACGTTGTCGCCCTCTTCTCATGCAGCGTTGTTAGCTCGATCTCGGCTTCTCCTGTCTCCAGCATACTCCCGCCGTTGTGCCACCTTCGGTGGGTCCTCCTCGACATCCTCGATTGGTCTCAAGCCCGAGACGCTGGTGGCTGCAGCTAGGACGATCTAGCGTGTAGCGTCATCAACGGTCGATAAAGCTTGCACGGGGAAGCGCCGTGGGGCCGTGCAACGCAATCTCAGTGTTCAGGTCAGCCATCGCATCAGCCTCGAGCCAGAAAACTCGCCGACACCACGTGCTGCCCCACCAAGCCGTGCGCACTCCTCTGCACAAGGTGCGAGCTCGCAGACTCACCGACGTCTTCCGCCTTATCGTGCAGCCGAGCACACCGCCCATGAATAGTCGTGCGAGCTTGCGAGCTCGCCGTGTCGTCCTGCCAGCATCACCCCGCAATGGCTTTGTGCAGTCATCCCCTCCGGTAGTCGCTGTCACGCGGACGTGGCTGAACTCACCGAGGGCCACTGCATTGACCTCCGTGCCTTCTTCCCCGGCTCCAGCATAGAACCACCGTCGCCTCCGCCTTACGTGCACGCGTGCCACCGTCTTGCTCCAGCCGCACCCTGCCCCACAGAGCCTCCCCCGCTTCAGCCGCAGCACAGCCCCACGGCACCTCCCCTGCCACATGTACGAGATGTCATATGACATGTGAGGCCCACTGTCACGTGTGATCCACATTGGACAAAACCACTGTCTAAACCCATTTAGGGAGGAAAAACAAACAATTTTAATTGTTAAGGGAGCCTGTGTAACTGGTTTTCTGGTTGAAGGAGCAAAATCAGATTGAGGCAAAAGTTGAAGGAGCTAAAATGGACCTTTTCCTTTCTATTTTCTTTGGTGAAAGGTTAGCAAGGTGAGCCATAGCAATAGTACAGGCTCTAGGGATGGCAACGGGTGGGGCAGGGCTGGGGGTGCCCCTCGTCCCCACCATGTCCCCAAACGCGGAGCCCTGTCCCCATCCCTGAAAGCTGTATCGGGTCAAATACTCGCCCCATCTCCGTCCCCGTCGGATCCCTGAACTCCGGCGGGGCCCTGGCAAGATGGGCACGACGTGCACGTCGAGGTGGGTGCGACAGGTGCGGCGAGCAGGCGCAGCGACGAGCGGGCATGGAGGGCGCAGCTAGCGGGCGAGGTGGGTGTGGCAGGGCGCAGGCGCAATGAGCAAGTGCTACGATGAACGGGCGTGGCGGGTGGCAAGAGGTCGGGTGAGCGGCAGACACGGGGACCCATGGAGCCTCATGGGGAGAACTCCGTCACCGCCTCTACCCCGAGTTGGACTTGGGCCCCGCCCCGTTGCCCCCACGGAACAAAATCTGGCCCATCCTTGCCCCACTTGGGGTGGATCCCCCACGGGTCCTTACCTCCACGGAAAAAATCGCCACCCCTACCAGGCTCACCAAGGAAAAAATTCAGCCCGATATATCCGGTGGACCCTCGTAGAAAAAAATTATCATACTTACTGGTATTTTGTTTAAGTTTTGTTTAAATTTTCTTTGAATTTTGTTTAAATTTATTTGAATTTTATTTGGTATATCTGATACGTCCGATAAATCCTATTTACTAGTAACCTCTAGCATATTTTATTTTCAGGTTAAAAAAACCCTCCTCGAGACTGCCAGATCTGCTTGGGCGGACAACGGTTGGAGTTCAGGAACTTCCAACGAAACGAGACATCCACTCCTGAATTTCTGTGGCAACAAAGTCTAAATTTGTGTTCCAAACAAGCCACGGTAGTTGAATACTAGCAGTACCTCCTCAGTTCAGTTCATCTCTCAGCAACGCATCGGCGAGTTATACAACTCGTTGGATTTTCGCTTTCTCATGTCTCCACCAAGACACACCCACTATACAGATTAGTTTTATTTCCTCAAGTCTCCTGCAATAATAGACATGAATGAACATACTGAACTTAACAGTGGCAGTTACCTCAGATGCATACATATAGCATGAAAATGAAGTTACAGGAGCAGCACAACATCTTCTGACGGCATCAATGCAGGTAGTGTGCATCACATAGAAAATTCCCCATCTACCTTACAAGTTATGCAAGATCTGCACAGACAAAGAAAGGGAAGAAGTAAACATGAAAAAAAGACCATGTATCACCTTAGGGTATGAACAATATTAAATGCTTATGGTTAGCTGTTTAAAGAAAAAGAGTACTAAATATCTATATAAAAATTATAATTTTCAATGCAAATAAAGACTACAAGTACTTAAAAATTATAGTTTCCAATACAAATAAATACTACATATGTTTAAATATAGTTAATTATTATGTTAACACTAATATAAGCAGCAGTACTTAAATAAGCACTCTACACTCCATCTAAGCACCAGTGCTACTGTGGTTGAGGAAAAAAATCCGATTTTTCCATAAACACATCCTCTAAACACCTCATTATAGATGCCTTTATACTCCCGGAACAGACGGGGTTCTATCATAACATCAAGAAAAAGATAATTAAGCCATCATATTTTGTTGCAATTGTAGCTTAATTACCAAAACAAGGCTACCGATCGAGAGATAACGTACCGCGAGGAATGTTAGTCCGAGTATTATCGCTGCAACAGCAACGATTATCAGCATCCATACGGCGAATAAAAAGCCTCGACTATTCATATCTGCGGCCGGACATAGCAGATTTCGATGAATTTCCGTTCTTTTTCTAATGATTGGGCCAAAAGACTGCAGGGATTGAAGAAGAGATCAAGAAAAGGGAGCTCACAGCCCGACCCGTGCGGCAGCACGGATATCTGGACGCGGAGGAAGCAGGTGTAGCCGACCACCAGCACCTCCTCTCCGTGAATCCTCGGCAGCCACCCAAGGGCGGCCGCCGCTCGCGCAGAGTCGTCGAAGCACCGGGCGCAGTCCGCCGCTGTGCGTTCGCCCGTGCACACGGGATCAGGCGGCGTCGCCGTCGCGTTCTGGCCGGCGTAGAACCAGCCGTGGAACAAGTCCTCGCGGGCCGACGAGGCGTCGGTGTCCGCGTACGCCAGGAAGCACCCGGCCCGCCAGACGCCGGCGCGCCGGCTGACGCCGCCGCAGCCGCGGGTGACGTCCCTGGCAGCGGCGGACAGGCACGCGAGGCAGGCGTCGGTCGAGGAAGAACCGTTCGCACCGAAGCAGAGGCCGCGCACGAAGGCGCGGTCGGGACCGGCCCCGCTGGACCGCGTGGTGGCGAAGCCCTTTGGCGCGGCCGCGGCGGCGGAGGGGATGGCACCGAGGGCCGAGGCCAAGTTGGCACGGAACGCGCTGTCGTCGTTCCTGTACGGCGCGGGCGCCGGGGAGCAGTCGAGCAGAGGCGGGTGGTGGATGCCCGTGGTGTCCTCCGCGAAGGCGACGCCGGGGTTGGCCGTCACGACGACGAAGAAGAGTAGGAGCATGTCTAGTCGAGGGTGTAACATGTGGAGGCACGGAGCTCGCCGGTGGCGAGGGAGAAAAATGGGAGGAGGAGGAGGTGATCAGCTCGCCGGAGTGGAGAAAGAAGAGGGAGAGGAGTGGCCGGAGTGGGGAGGCGAGGTCCGGGGTGTTCCCTTCACACTCCACGGACACTCGAGGGCCAGTTTCCCGTTTAGGCCAATTGCTATCCTCCCGCGCTGCTTCTGTCTTCGTTCCCGTCTCGGTGTAGCTGACGCCTTTGCCTTTGAAAAAGGCACGTGGCTGGGGACCGTGTGAGACCCACCTTGAACACGAAAATTCCGCTAGTTCTCACGGACACAAGATCGATACGCCTTTGACTTTGAAAATATTATAAGGTGGATAAAAGAATTCACAGATAGGTAAGTATTATATGAGAAAGAGAGATAGTTGAGATAGATATGCGTAAAAGAATGTGGAGTTGTATTTTTTAATCCACCTTTGCATGATGCAATATATATTTACCTAAATATGCATTGCGTGTTATTCTTTCACCATCACAAACACCAAACGAAAAATCTTATTGAAGAAAAAGAAGTAGGAATCCTAAATTAAGTCATGGAATGCATACCACTTACTAGTTGCTTACATAGCCTTGGTTACCTCATCAGACATATATGGTTTTTGATAAATTAAACAGTATATAAGCTATTACACCTAGATGTTTCTAAAAAAAGACTCTAAGGTCATCTCCAACGCTTATTACACGTAGTCGGGCCCATAGTCATCGGAACGTTAAACCATGTCGCATTTAGAAACACAGAAACAATTTGGTTCTTGCCTTACCAAAATCTTTCGCAAATAGCGTATCGTGTTCCTCAACCCTATTGACCTAAGAATTATGTGACTATGGTCAGCCCTAAGGTAGGCGACACTTCCTTTGTTGCTATTGTCATCTTCATTGTTAGGAGGAGATCCGTGATGAATAAGGCTAACCGCACAATTTTGCATGGGCTCTCCGCTAGTTATCCATGACACGGCGTAAATAGAGGAGCAATGAGTAATTGAGGAGATCACGCTAAGGTATTGGCAAGGTACCGTCACGACCAGCTTCTCTTGTTCATCCAAGCAAACCTCAAGAGGCTGAACAGGCACATGGCTCGTTTCTCAGCTGTTGGAGCCCCAGTGCCACTGAGTTGAGACCCTGTGAGGATTTCCTTTTGAAGAATCCGTGTGGCTGTGAGGTACTCCTCTTGTATGATGGACAACCATTAGTCCTCGACGATCATAAAATGTGCAATGTCAACATTAGCTCGTGCACCATCATCCTATCAAGAGAGGAAACAAGGTTGTGACCTTGAAATTTTCTACTTGATTCATCCTGTTCTTTCTTTGACCACTCTCGTTCCTATGATCAGCATGGGCGGATCCAGGGGGTTGAGCCCCCTTACCTCTAGGCACACATGAGAGCCTCTCAATCCCACTCTACAATTTTTGGATATGGGATAGGAAGAAGAGGAGAAGAAGAGGAGAAGAAGGAAGAAGAAGAGGTTAAACCTTCTCTAAATTTTTGCTCTTGATCCATCACTGATCGCGCTCCTGGCCAGAGCTTCTAGCCATCATTGCGACCTTCCTCCTGGTCGCGCTCGCTTCCTCCCTCAACGCCGGCCTCAGCGTGTGTCGCGCAAGCGGCTACCTCCGGGCAGGTCAGGCAACTGCGAGAAGAGCAACAACCTGGACTGTTGCGTTGACGGCAAAAGGTATCCTCAATACCACTGCTCCCCATCGGGGACATCAAGCACCAGAGCCATGCTGACGCTAAACAGCTTCGAGAGGGGCAAGGATGGCGGCGACCCGTCGAAGTGCGACAACGCGTACCACAACGACGAGGAGAAGGTCGTTGCGCTCTCCACAGCCAGGTTGGTTCGAGATCATGGCGCGCTGCGGCCACCGCATCAAGATCACCGTGAACGGCAACTTCATGTATGTCAAGGTGGTGGACGAGTGCGACTCCGTGCACAGCTACAACGACGAGCAAAACTTAGAGCCGCCCTACGACAACATCGTCGATGTGTCATATGTAGTCTGAGATGTTGTAGCGAAAATGGTCCTATTAGGCTATAATTATGATTTTGGTGATTAATGACAATATAGTAATTAAAAATAACATATTTATTAAGAATATATGTTAATAGATCTTATGGATGCAATATATGAAGAAACCATCGAACCTGGGACAAAGTTTAGACTAAATTGGACAAGTCACAGAAAAAATAACTACACCAGATGATCCGGTGCTCAGGACTTTGTACACACCGGAGTATTTCTCTCGGGTGTGTTATATTCACTAGATGGTCCAATGCTCATAAGTCTATACACATCGGAGTATTTTCACTTAGAAAAAAAAAATAAAGACCTCACCAGATGGTCTGGTTGTCAAATCCCTAAATTTATTCCTCTTTCCCCCTCCTTCTCTCTCTTCTCTCTCTCCCTGTGACTCGACTATCACCGCCGCGCCGCGCCGCGCTGGGCCGTCCCGTCGTCGCTCGTCGGCAGACCTCGCGCCCCGCCCCATCGCCTCGCGCCCCGCGCCGTTGTCTCGCTCCCCGCGCCGTCTCGCGCCCCGAGCCGCCTCGCCCCGCGCGCCGCTCCACCGCCGGTCGCTATATAAAGCCGTGAACAGTGCGACTTCCCTCCCCATCACCTCCCTCCTCGCTCTCTCTCTCTCCCGAGCACCCACTACCGCCGTCGCCCCTCTCTCCGAGAACCTCACCGCCGGTGAGCACCACCGCCCTTTCTCCTTTCCTCTCCCCCTTTCCCTCCCCTGGGCGTACCTGGCCCTTCCGTCGCTGGCGCCGCCGTCCTCCGGTCGCCGGTCGTCGCTTCCTGTCGCTGCCCGTCCCCGAGCCGCCGCCCGCCCGCCAGCCAGCCCCAGGCGGCAAGGCCTGCAGCCTCCCTTCGGCCGCTGCCGCCCTCCGGTCGGCGCCCCGTCGCCGGCCTCCGCCGTCGCACCAGCGCCACCGCCGCCCGTCGCCTCTCTCTCTCCCTCCCGACCTCTCTGTGCCCGAGCCGGCCGGCCCCTCTCTCTGCTCTCTCTCTCTCTCTCTCTTTTATACTCTCTCTTCCCCCCTGTGCAACTGACGGGTGGGCCCTCTACTAGCCGAGCCGAGCCACAAAACCGAGCCGAGCCAAAAATCGAGCCGCTGAGCAGAGCCGAGCCGAGAGTCTGAGCCGCGAGCCAAGCCGAGTCCAATTCCGAGCCGACTCAGCCGAATATTCCTGGAATATTCTCCCCTTTTCTTTTTTCTGAATTTTTCTCCCGGCAAAACTTCCGAAGCCCGTTTCTCCTCCGTCCTAACTCCGTTTTCGTCGATTCTTCCACCGATATTCATCTAAATTCGAGATCTATCCAATCATATCAATTTCATAATTTTTGTAAATTGTTTGGCTATTATTTTAATTGTTTGATTGATTGTGCCTTTGTCGTTGTTGCGATTATTAGAGGAAGGAGCATTCGAGGAAGACCCCGAGGACCCGGAGTTTGAAGAAGGAGCAGACGAGGACTTCAATGAAGGCAAGTCCTACAACCGTTGATCATGTTGATCCTATATTTTTAAATACAACCCGTAGAGCCATTGTTCAAATAATAGGAGTACGCATGTTTAGATTAATAGTTATGATTCTTAAAGAAATGCTAGAATAGTTATGACCCAGCTTGTTTATCCCATGCCTTATCATTGTTACCTTTATTCCGTTGAAACCCTAAAAGATTCCCAACATCAACTATAATGATTGCTTGGAAGAATGCTTGTTTACTAGTATGCTTAGGATTGCTTTGCTCAAAAGAAAGAACTAGATTATTTACATATGATAATCATGCTTTACAATATGAAGTGATGTGTGCTTGGTGCGTGTGCGTGTAACACTAGTGTTCTTAGGAAAACTCTAGAGTAGTGTTGACGAGGGTGAGTAAGGTGCCCCACAAAGGTGGGAGCTACCTTGGAGCAAGGTTCGCCTTTGTGGTGTTCTTGCTGGGAGACTCTTGCCTCGGTCATATAAGGACCGGTTCGCTGTGACATCTCACCTAGTATCCACTCGTACAACCACATGGCCTGTATGGGCAGGACTTGACCTAACCCCTCTGACTTAGTGCGGTACCCACCCGGAGGCTGGTAGTGGCAATGGGGATCAGGAGAAGACTTGGGTAGTGTGTAGCCCAAGGTCCGGCTGGTGATGTTGTTGAGGCTAAGTCAAGCCTTGGGATTGCTAAGTGATCTTTTCCGTGATTCTTCTAAAGCCCCTGGTATCTTAGTGCCCCATGGGTGGATATTGTGGCTTCGTTGTGAGGTCGTTACGTCTCGTTATGACGGCTTCACCAGTTGCTAAGGTGGGAGCCTGTGCATATCTTGTGGGTAAAGTGTACAACCTCTGCAGAGTGTTAAACCTATCCGGATAGCCGTGTCCTCGGTCAAGGACATGCTATGGTTTGGTCACAATGATTAGCTTTTCGGCGTGAGTATCTCCTTGGTGTGTGAGTAGGCTGTGTGCCCGTGTTTTCGAAAAGAAGGATTTTGGCTTTGTGCCCTAGGCCTCCTGGACTGTGTGTCCTTTGGCAAAAGACTTGTGGGAACTGGCAGGACGGATGTATCTCCCCCAGGGCCGTCAACCTCCCATAAGCTCAACTCGTGTATTTCTCCTTGGAAGTGTTTTTATTAAAAGTTAGTCTTTGCAAAATGAACCTTGCATCAATAAAACTAGCTTTCCGCAAAACCTAAAAGACTCTATAGCCTTATCCTTGATCTACCTTTAAGCATCTAATTCTCCCCCTTGAGGTAGGACTTGCTGAGTACCTTATGTACTCACACTTGCTAATTGTGGATCCAGATGATCCAGAGGCTGACTTCGTCGGAAGAGAAGATGAAGATTAGAGAAGCCGGTTTCGTCTGCACTCAAGCTGCCTGTAGGGCTTGGGTTGCTTTTGTGTGTTTCCGCTGTGTTTTAAGGGTTTGTTAATTTATGTCTTCGGGTTTCTGTTGTAATGAACTATGTATTGTACTTTATTATCGTATTTATTCGATGTATGACTATGATGTCTACTTCTGTTGGAGTTCGTGCGTATCAGCTACTGATCCAGGGACTGGTATGAGCTACACGAGGTGATCAGGGTACTACACACTGGATGTCTACACCGGAGCATTTAACAGAAGCTGTGCAAATAGGGGAAGGAAAGATTTCAACACACTAGATGGTCCGGTGATATAGAAGCCAACACACCGAAGTGTTTTCCAAGAAGATGTTAAAGCAAATAAAGGTCAACACACCGAAAGATCCGATGATCAGAGAGTCTACACACCAAAAGATCCGATGATCAGATGGTCTACACACCGAACTAATTGCACAGAGAAGAAATAGCTCGCCTTGGCATAAGACAACACTAAGTACTTGTACTCACCGGATGGTCCGATACTTGTACTATTGTTGTTACCGGATCATCCGGTGTTCATAGTAAAGTTAAGGTGTTCAAGCAACAGCTAGTCCGTAGGGTTGAGGCTATAAACACCCATCCACCCATTCATTTGAAGCTACTAGAGTCTAGAGAACCTCATACATACCTAAGAAGACATCCAAGCCATCCAAGTACTTAAAGTGTTCATCCAAAGCGATTAAACATACCATTACAGAGTGATTAGTGTGTATAGGCCTAGAGAGAAGTGTTACTAGGTGCTGCAACCTAGAGAGTGGATCACCGGTAACTTATTGACCCTCTGATTTGATCTGAAGCGACGGCAAAAAGATTATACGAGAACGCGAAAGCCCTTGTCTTTGTGACAAAGCTTCGAAGTGAAGATAGAGTACAAGTGATCGAGAGGTTAGTGGTGAGACTTCGCTTTGGTGGCTTGGTAACTCATTGTGCTTAAAATCTTATCTTGGTGACTTGGTATCTTAAGATCCATAACCGGAAGAGACTTGGCGACTATAAATATATCCTTTGTGGAGTTCTAATGTGAACTAAGGATGACTTGTGTACCACTGATACCATAAGGTAAAAATATCTTATACTGAGTTTGTCTCTCTACCTTATTTACGTTTTCGCATTTACATACTTGCAATTTATTTTACTAAGTATGTTACAATCCTCTTGAACAGTAAAATAGACACACTAGATAAACCTAGAGCATATTTAGATGAAAGTTAAAATATATCATCTTATAAAGTTTTTAAAACAATTAGTTTCTAAATATCCTAATTTACCTCCCGTAAAACGTCGTCAATCCATACAGACACCCAGCGGCTCAAACAGAAACGTTCGGATGGTGGACATCACCTGGTCTGACGAGTGAGAGGCAGTGTCATGGTTGCTCACTATTGTTGGTACATGTTCTGTGTGATTTCCGTTGTTTATATAGCAAGGTCGTGTGCTCATGGCCCAGTATGTCTGTACGTTCTATGTCATCATTATTTACAAAATACATAGTGCGAATATGTTTAGCACTAATAGAAAAGTTGTGTTCTCCAGATACATATCGTGTGTGCAGGACTGCAGGCTCACTAACGTCCAGATACAGGCAAATAGGCGAAAGATACACGGCCAAATTGATATATGGTGTGAATTCAACTTTCATAACCATTTAGCATTTAATCATGCAATTAGCAGTCAACAAAGAGACTAGTTAAATCAAGAGTCAATAGAAGTAGACGTGGAACCCATTTGCTTCTTTTGCTGCCCAACATTCGAAGTAAAAGCATAAAGGAGCAATCCAGAGGATTCCATGATGAACATAGCTGCTCAAGTCCAGTTTGCATACATATGAAGTGGATTCTTCAGCTTTGCACATAGTAGCTATGTCATATGGCTTCGACAAGTCTTGCCCGAACTGAATTCCGATCTGGTATTTGTTCAATGCTGCCAATGGATAAAAAATGTGTTAGAAGTTCCTTTGAAAAGTCTCCAAAAAGACAAATGTGTGAACAAAATGATGCAAATTCTTAAAAAGATGCTCAATAGCTAAATAGCTAGCTCATAAACTTGCCTGTAAAGTATTTCTCCGCCTTGTATCACCTTCTTAGATATCCAATCAGGAGCCAGATCTTCTAAAATATGCAGCTGCTCTTCTATCTCTCCTATCAAGTGATAGAAAACAAAAAAAGGGTAACACGCAGTCAGCACAACTTGGAAATATGAAGAAAAGAAAGTTTGCAATTTTTACATTGACCATTGTTACCAGTCTCTTCTATCTCCAAGTTGTTGGCAAGAATATAGTGAAAAAGTTCCTGTTTAGTGATTAGCGAATTCTTGGTAGAAAAATCCCAGACTATGTCAAATGTGACACGTAAACAAGCTAGCTTTTCCTGGGTTTCCCCTGGGCCTTGATTGATTTTATCTTCACCAGTCAAGCAGACAGGATCATTTTCCTGCAAGGATCAAGTTCATCTACTCAGAAAATAAGCAGCAGACAAATGAATATGCTTAGAATTTCATCCAGTCTTCTGTTTTGTTACAACAAAAGAAGAGCTGAAAGCACATATAGAGAATTAAGATGAACATCAAAGTTTTTGCTTATATTGCATCTCAATTTTATATATTTTTTTAGAGAAAGAATTCTATCCGACTAAACCATCACTGTGCCTCAGGGTATAGAATTCCAAGGTAATTGGAAGATGACTGTCTCATTTTTGTAGCATTGACTACTGCACTGCCAACAACCCAACATTCCAGATATTATTGAACAGTCAAATATGACAAGACCCACATTAAAGCTCTTTATCAATCATATGATAACAAATAAACAATTGAAAGAGTTTTCAAAGAAGTTAGAATCCAAGCAAATGCATTCGTTATCTAGTTGAATACGGCATTTGGCAACTCCCAGCATGTAGTTATGTACTAATCCATGTCTATGTGATGGAATAAGAATAAGGAATCGCATACCTCCAGCGAGTTGGTAAAAGTAGATGCTTCTTCTGAGAACAGGCCTTTTTTAGATGTAACCTCAAGTTTTGCAGTGTTTACATCATGATACGAAGGGCTTCCTTCAAACTTTAATGGTGAGTACATCAGTGATCTGCGGGCTGAACTGGCTGAACGTGGTTCAGAAATGTGTCCACACGTGGTCTCGAGTTTGTCAAGTGGAGTGGGCAATGGCCTTTTTGGTGTCTGCATTGCTGGTGTTTCAGCCATCAATGGGGAATCTGAAGTCCCTTGTTTTGGCGTACTCTCTTGACAGCAAGAGATCAAATGGCGGTTTGGAGTAGCAGAAATTTCAGACTGTACTGGAACTGGCACATGCTTGTCTTGCTTTTTAGGGCTTCTGTTTGGCCCTTCTGTGTCATGAGCACTAAGAGAGCTCAGTTCTGCTGGATCAGATAGCAACTGAGTCTTTTCAGTTCCATCAGCAACGATTTTCTGGGAGATGAGCTTTTGAAATGATTGCGGGAAGTGGGAAGCATTTGAAAATCCATTTTCAGTGGAACTCTGCAGAGGTGGCTCAGCCGAATCTCCATTAGTTAGTGCCTCAAGATACAACTTATCCCTTGAACTGAAGAGTTCTGGTAGGATGGCCTCAGGAATGTCTATATCCTGCATATATAACAATTGCAACAAGAATGCTGAGAGAATTATCATGGTCTGAAGAGTAACATAATAAAAATGCATATATGTCACACTAAAAGAGTACATATAGGTTCACTTGAGATGAAAAGACACAACTTGAGTTGAGGTGTTCCAAGCAAATTGTGGAAAATTTAATTATTGACAACTATGCTCTATTAATTAACATTTAGCAACTACCTGAGTAATACCTAGTGGAATCAAGTTTAGTACCTTAGGATGAGCATCCAAAAAACTCAAAAGCTTTGAGTAAAAAGCCTCGCAAATTGCCATGGATGGAGACTGATCAGGACTTCTGCATTCCACAGCATCCATTACTAGTGTAATTTCCATATCAGCATACATGCATAGGCTTTTCTCATCATGTAGGAGTATCCTCTTTATCTGGATTGCTTCAGGAAATAAATGCTTCATCTGGGCCAAATGACTGAACAAGAACTTCCTATAATGCAGAAAAATTATCATCCAACTCCAAAAAACAAGCAAATACAACAAAAAAAAAATCTAGACAGACACATCTTTTGTCATTATTACCTCTTTGTGAGTACTTCCACCTGGGTGGCAATGTTCTTGAATGTAGTCATCTTCTTCCGCATGCGCAGCAACCTTATAGAACTCTCCATACGATTGAAAAGATTTAGCAAATTCTTGTGCCTGCCAATATAAACAAGAAAGGCATGGTGAATATGGCTACGCAGCACGCTGATGCATGAGCTGAAAATTTTAAAAATGGCTCACCTCTCAAGAAGTAAAGTGCTTCCTGAAATCAAATATTGGCTACCACCAGGTGAAACATTGTCATTATAATCTTCATCATCCGTTTCATCCTCACTTTCCCACAGCTGATCAGCAAATTTGTCCTTGTACCTCTCTGCAAGCAAATTCCTTGCCAGTGAACTGACAACAACCCCTTTCCTTCTAGATTCAGGCTTCTCTGGAGTGGGTGATTCGATTTTGCTTCCAGAACCTTCCGTGTCAACTTTCATTTTCTGGATAGTTGCAGGGCTACTCGAATCATTATCATTAGACATTTGAGGGAGTCCTTTCTCAAGGTCAAGCTGATTAATATTCCCCTCACTCATTTTCAGCTCCAGACACTACAATAGTGGTATGATCAGGTATTGAACATCTCACTTGCAGTAATATGCTCCAAACAAAATCAAACACAAATGCAAGGTGCATAGAAGTACATGGGTAAAGATCGAGATGACAAATTCTCTATTTGTGAAAATATATGTGAATTAGCACCAATCTGTGCTATAATCCAGGGTTTTACATCCACCAGAATTTAGTGACAAGAGTACTGCAAAGTATGAGCTATCTAAAACTCTAAATACTACATCGTAAGCCTCGCCGGAAAAAAAAGAAACTCTTAACAGAGATATCTACAATAAAATGCGCTAAAAATGGAATTCTAGCTGCTAATCCCCCAAAACAAAAATCCGAAAATCGGGTGGAAACAATTTAGCACATTGACTAGAAGTTCAGTGAAAACTGCTCGCAATTCCACCAAACCCTAGACGTTCCCCCACGACACGCCACAACACAACAACCGACCAGACAAATCGCCGCGCCACTCGAATCAACGCCAGGCGCCCTCCCGAGACGAAACCAGCACCCCCACCGGAGAGCACGTGGGAGAGAGCCATCAGCAGCCCGAGCGGGAGACGAAACGAAAGCGTCGCGTGATTCGCAAAAGCACGAGCAAACAGAGGACTAGATCTCGGGGGTTCACCTGCGGCTAGAGCTCGCGGCACGCTCGGCGTCTCGGATCCGGAGGAGGCCGGCGCTTCGGGCGCGGGATTTCGCCGCGGGTGCAGCCGGCGGCGGCGGTGTGCCGTTGGGGAGGGAAGCGGAAGCCACGGCACGGCACGGTGCGCTTCAAATAGGCGGAGCAAAGCGAACGCGACGCCCCCAGCCGAGCCCAACGGCTATATTTCTGGCCCTTTTATACGTCAGCGTCAACAAATCTCATGGGCCGTTGGGTGTTCCAGGCTTTCAGCCCATCTAATCTGCTGCAACTGCGCTGGTCCGCGACGAAAGGAGATGTGTGTCTGACATAACATCACCAACCAATTTTTAGTAGACCGATGATATCGCGAGTTTTTTTAATTTTTATATTTTTATAACTAATATTTAAATAAATAGACTATTGATAACAAGATTTATACAAATAGACGTTCACCGTCTTTTGAAAAGGTGATGGTATGACTGCAAGCGCGAAGAGTGAGTTCTACCCATCTTGTGAGAGAGCGGTAAAAGATAGCGACGCTGTTATGACATTCTTACCACACTCATTGCAGTCCTGTCAAAAATTGGTAAATGTCCATTTGTATAAATCTTATCATATTTATTTAGATATTAGTTATAAAAAATATATTAAAAAACTCATGATATCGCATGTGATGTACGGAACCACTTTCTTCTCATATAGCCCGCGAACATCGTTAGTCCTTTTTTTTTTCCCATCATACCACTTATATTTTTGTCTAAAAATTTTGGAAGAGATGATGCTATCATCTGTACCATAAAAAAATTTAAAATATTTTATAATTATTTTAATAGTGTTTTAAAATTTAAAGTAATATAACATATATTTTTCTAACAGACAATAGCAGTTTAGATCTGTAATTTTTTAAATAGGTGTATATATTTTTAATTTTTTATTTAAAAAGTAAAAAGTTCTTTTATCTCTCTGGCAGCTCCGACGCGAGCCCGGATGCGGCGCAGCAGGATGGCAGCGCCGCAACCGCAAGCGTTCGCCTACTCCGACTCCGAGCTGGAGTTCGCGCGGGCGCGGTGCCGCGCGCTGCACGGCCGCCTCGCCGTGTCGCCCGACCGCATCAGCCCGCGCTCCGCTCCCTCCTCCGCCTCGTCGCCGCCGAGCTGCGCTTCCTCTCCTCGCTCCGCCCCGCCCCGTCCCCGTACCCGGCCACGCCGCTGCCCTCCAACCT
The DNA here is from genome assembly GCF_958298935.1 of Phragmites australis. Taxonomy (NCBI): domain Eukaryota; kingdom Viridiplantae; phylum Streptophyta; class Magnoliopsida; order Poales; family Poaceae; genus Phragmites; species Phragmites australis. The sequence goes on along the minus strand of NC_084941.1, from coordinate 5,141,473 downwards.
GCCCCACCTCGCTGCGCTCCACCTCCTCCTCACCCACCGGACCGTGCGGTGCCCGTCCCGCCTCGAGCCGCTCCCGGGGGTCGACTTCGCATGCGCCTTCCGCGCCCGCCCCGCGTGGGCGCTCGTCTCCGCGCGCAACCCCGCCAGGCTCGCATGGGACCCCTGCGACGGCGACCGAGGCCTCCGCTCCCGCATCGCGGCGGTGCTGGATGCCGCGCGCGGGGCGCCGCCCGCTACTCGCCCCGAGAAGCTGCTGCTCTTCTTCTCCCGGGGCGTCGGCGCGGACATCGTGCGGGGGCTCGCGGAGGGATCGTGGAGACCGACTTGCTCCTGGAGTTCGTCGGCGTGTCCGAGGACGAGGAGGAGGAAGGGTGGGTTTCCGTCGGCTTCCACCCAATTGAGGAGATGAGGAGCTTTAGGGCGTTTCTGATTGACGTCGTGGAGGGTGGTGGCGAGGTGCTGCCGCCACCGGAGGCTGTAGTGGCGGAGGGACGTGGCGAGGAGGAGGTGCATTTGGCTCTGGAGGGAGGATTCGGTGCGTTCGTGCGGAAGATGGAGACTGAATCGAGGGAGCTGGTGAATTTGGACACTACCGCGCTGGTTGCGGTTGTGTCAGGGATCAGCAACGGCGGGGTGGGGAAGCTGATGGCTGCCCCGGAGGCAGAGACCAGGGCAAGGTTCAAGTGCAACTACAAGTTCGTCATGGATCAGGTAGTTTGGAAATGTTTGCTTTACAGTCTAGAGGTGTGTGTTGAACTGTTGATAAGGATTCTAGGATATGAAGTCTTTAGTTTGCAACCTCAGCTCTAGATGTTGATCAATCTTTAACTGTAAATCATGTAAAGTGCATGGAATTAATTGTTGTTCATTGTGATTTCCTGTAAAAAAATCCCACATCGAAGACTTGTTATTATCTGCAAGAATATGTCCCTGCAGTCCAGATTGGCGATAGAAAGATTGAATTACTCTAGTTGATGACTATGTACTTACAAAAGTCCTAGTTGTACATATTGTATTGAATTAATTCATTTTGCTTTCAGTCAAAGTCTGAACTGCAGTCCCCCATACTTGTAGAGTTGGGGAAAGCAGTGGATGGGAAGCAATGTATCATATGTGAACTGTTTACTTGGAGTTCAAAGAAATTGTTTCGATGCGCGGTGGTCCTGACGAGAAAACCAGAGCAAGACTGTTACTGAAACAACTTACGTAAGTTCTGTTACATAACTAGTTTGTTTATTCAAGTTTCCGTATTTTGTAATTCTAATGAGCCTTCGCTGTCTAGTAACTCTAGTTTTGAAGTTTGAGCGTGATTCTTCTGTTATATTCCAAATATTGCTTGCAACATTTGACACAACACATGGTCAAGTTTATGCTGCAGATTTTTGCTCTTTATTTTCCCATCTTTATGTGGATTTCATCTGTAAGGTACATGTAGTACTCAAATGTAGCTTTGTCAGAGAATCTTCATTGTTCATTTGATCCTTATATTGAATAATATGTAGATGCACTGAGGTACTCCAAGATAAGTAGGAAAGTGTTCGATGATCTCAGCCTTGCGTTTTGTGGACGTGTACTCCCTTTACTGGTTGCCCTACAGTAGCTGTGTAGTAACTTTATAGGCTAATGGAGCTCAGTATGAATTGATTCTACCATCCGTTTTAGTTTTACTGGATTTGCTAAATAGGTAGATAATAGAAACTGTTTTAACTCCTAGTAACCTTGGTTCAGATGCATGCCGCGGCTGCTAGCTAGCTGTTCTGCCTGCTCTCGTCATGCGCACAAATATTCATTCACCCATTTAGCTATTTTTTCCTGTTCATACGAAACACTCATATTCCACAGGCACCACAACCATGATAAACTTGGAACTGGTGGTATTTTTCGGACTTAACTATTAATCATATCCAGGGTGTTTGGTGCTTGCAAATGGCCTGAATTCGGCTTATCCCAAACACCAAATCAGTCTGATACTGTGTCACAGCATACTTACCAACACGATTGGTTGTGCAGGATTGTCCCAGACAGTCCTTCAGTGCGTATGATGGATCTTCCGACAACAAGGAAGCTTGCGATGAAGAACAAAATTGTTTTTGGTACAGGTGACCATTGGCGTGCTCCCACTTTGACTGCTAACATGGGGTTTGTAAGGGCTGTTTCACAGACTGGTATGCCTTTGTTGACCATTGAGCACAGACCTCGCGCACTGATTGGCTTGTGACAGGCAGATAGCCCATAACATAGATATATCAGGTGTAGCAGAAAGGATCCTGAAGTTGTAGTTCTCAAAATGAAACAATCCTGAAGTTGTAGTAATTTTAGTTGCTTGTTATTCCTAGAACTATGGTGTTGTGATATCCTAGTTGCTCTCGTCCTTTTTTATATGTACATAAATGTGTATAGGTGGTCCTGTTCCACTGGAGTTTATTGCAGTGAAACAAACGGTGTCTTCATTTATCTTAATATCCTACTTTCTTCATACTATCCTAGTATCCTGCTGTATGAGGAACTAGTGTTCAAGTGTTCAGCATAATAATGTAAAGTGAAAAAAGAGATGTAAATCCCTTGCTATGGCAGGCAGGCAGCGGAACTGAAAGGCGAGTCGGCGTCTTCCCTTTTTCTAGTCTGGTTTATCACTGTGATAACAAAGCAAGCACTACAGATCAACGCATGACATATTCAACATGGCTCGTTGTAAATAGAACTTGAAGATTCTCGAATGAATTGCTGAAACTACGATGAGCCAAAGCAGCCAGCAGCTTATCGTGTACCATGTAAACTGTAAATTGGTATCACGATTAACTAGGAGATAATTTCAATAGACTGAACAATCATCACGCCTCATGAACAAACAAACCAGATGAGTTTATACATTTAATCTCCCTTCAGAGTTGCTATGTTACTTCTTATAGGTCGAATGGCGTAGCAAATCCTACAAAATTTCGAAGTGATTGACAGAAGCATCAGAACCCAGAAGAGCTAGATTTGACAAGAAAATGTAGATTCACTCGTGCAGACGAAAATAGATTTTATATCCACACCAAAAGACCAGCATATCAAGACTGAGTGAATAACAGTACTTGACTGTTCTTTCCAACCCTGAGCTATTACCTGCTAAATTATACATAAACATCAAATAAATGTTTTCACAGACGGTCCTTTGAGGCCACCCGGGGCAGTGTTCAAAATGTAGAATCCTCTAAAGCCCATCAACTGAGGTAGGGTTAAAAAAAACTTAGGACATAGACTAGTAAGATTTTCCACAGTGAATCAAGCTCCCAGCTCCCAAGAAAAGCCCAAAAATTGCAGCGCTGCCAACGGTGGTTTGTCCAATGTATCTGATCTTTAGCATCCCAGGGATCTACAAACAAAATAATACACTGATTAGCACTCAGAATAACCAAAATAAAAACTCCGCACTTCTATTTCATACACAATTTTCTCTTGTTAATTATACCAATAAACGCTACATTACGCCATGAGTTCCATACAGAAAATCTACATCTAAGATAAATTAAATGCCATATATCATCAAAAGTTTGTTTTCCAGGATTGGATGCAGCCTCAGGTCCCGAGCTCTCTGCCAGGATCAGAGCTAATGATTTGTCTTGGGCAATCAAGACTTAATGGAAAAACAACAATAGAACCAGGATAAAATATAGTGTTATGCTTAGAAGACAAATCACTTGCATCTAAAAGGATGGGACAATCAATTTACTTCACTTTTACCGAACTAATAATTTCTGAATGTAGTTCATCAAGAATGCCACAAAACCAAATATTCAGAGGGGAATCAAATAGAAGTGCTACGAAGAAAGCAGTTTTGAATATAAGAAAGCAAACATTGTATGTATACCTTGTATCTGAATGCCTCAAAAGTCCCATAGCAAGCACCTGTGCAGAAAAAAGGAAAACATGCCAATTATTAACTTGATATTCATATCCTACAGCAGCAGAAAGAAAGAAAAACATGCCATTTATTTCTTGATATTCATATCCTACGAAACATGTGGGGTCAAGTGCATTTTGAGAACTAGTTATAAGCAACTTTCTATTCGAGTTGCATCTTGAGATCAACACTTGCATAAGGGTTATTGCATGTAAGAAGCAAAGAAAGCATGTTAGACACCAATCGTAGAAGGTCCCTTAATACGCCAGGAAAAATGTCCATAAAAGCAAAACATTCCAAAGGTGCGTATTTTCTGCTTTACAAAACTCAAAAGTAACGGTTAACCAAGTACAAGCGCCAGATACCAGTAGCCTAATACAACAACCACCACATCCAACCCTCATCCTACATCTATTATCTCCACAAGCAAAGTGCAAAACCACCAAGTGGAACTATAACTTTTCAACAGCAGATAGGGATCAGACAAAGTACAAATAACGACAAAACGCTGTTTACTTCTCGTTAACAAGTCCAAATCAGCAACTGAACCCAAATTTGAATATCCTAATCAGTAACGCATTCCGCACTGCATTAAGCGCCTGTTAACAGTAATGAGTCAACAGTCAAAATCAACACAAAAAAACTGATCTTTTTCACCACCCTAGTCCTAAGTCTTAACCACCACCAACAAATGCACTAAAGCACGGTATACCAAACCAGTATCAAGTTACCTATGGCATCTATCTAGCCGTTCCAGACGCATCGCCTATCTCCACCTGCAGAAATTCTTACCTAAACAAGAATTCCTAACAAACGCAACAGCATAAGCCGCCCGTCTCATACATCTGAGGCCGCAGAGCCCCAACCTACCGGATCAGCAACTGGCTCGAGAACATCCCTCAAATCGAACCCTAACTCACTTCAACAAGCTGCAACCATGGGCGAAACCGAACTAGGCCGCACGGATTGATCTGTGCTAGGGTTTAGGGTTTTAGGGAGGGAGGTTACCCACGGCTCCGCCGACCCCGCCGCCGATGGCGACTCCGGCACCAACGCGCGCCATGCAGCTGTCTCCCCTCGCCATCACCTCTCCTCCTCTGCCGCCGCCGCCGCCTCCGCCTCGCCCTCGTCCACCTCTCCTGTTGCCTTCCACACGGAAATTTCTTTTTCTTGTTCGCGTGCGCATTTATGGGCCGGGTCGTCGTAGGATTTGGGCTGGGTCGTCGTAGGATCAAACAGATCAACCCAAGCAGGCCTCGTAAAGTCATAAGCCGTCCGATTTGCGTGAGGGACGGCTTGGATAAATCTGAAGTCGCAAGAAATTGACCTTTTTTTTGTGAAAGCACAAGAAATTGACCCTATTCACACTCCAACACGTATTAGTATAGTAATTACTGGAGAAGTTACCAAGAGAAGTTTTCTTGGAATAAAAGTTAACACCACACGTTAATTGTAACCCAAGCATACACTAAAAAGATTTGTAACCCACGCTATTGTTAAAGCCTCAAATGTTATGTGTATGTAGCAATATAAAACCTGCACTATTTCAAGAAGATTAAGAACGCACAGGTCACATATTTTCTCAAGTTTCCATTCATTGCAGTTAATAATTGTTGATTTTGTGGGCAGTATCCCAGTTGTTCTTCTTGTGTTGAGACTCGAGCAGGTAAACTGTATATTGACTTAATGAGTTTTATGTGGGAAATAGGTTGGTATCATTGCTATGTGATAATGACCCAATGACTAACCTAGGCTATAAGTTCTAAAGATGACCATACGAGAGCACATCTATTTTGTTAGTAGAAAGACTACTATGATTTTGCTATTGTGGATTTGCTTTTTTTTTTTACTCGCTAGTTCCTCACATCCAACAATAAATGTCAATTTTTTCACAATATGCATTATTGGGAACTTGCGTTGCCAACAGAGCGATGGGCCTTCGGACCTCAGAGAGATCCGAAAGCTAGAAGGAAAAATACATAAAGTGGGAAAGCCTTTTAATGGAATTAATATCGTCTGTACTGTCAGTTACATTCACGCCCTATTTATAGGCCGTAACCAACTGCTCTCTATTACAATTTACACGATTGCCCATCTAATTGCCACATTCTCGATATATTCACACATAATACAGTACTAAGTATATCTATATTATTTACAATCTTGCCCTTTATGATCTTCGGTCGCTAGTCGTGGTCCTCCTTCGACCATGCCTCTATCCTTTCATCAGTCTTCTTGTCAGCACTTTTGTAGGTCTCCGCTTGGTGACACCTTTGACATCCCTTCGCATGAATCCCTCACGTCGAGCGAAGCCCTTCAGCCGAGCTCCGAAGGCCCAACGAAGGCTTCGCCCGTCCTAGCTGTCGGAACCGTTCTTGCGGCACCAATAGTTCCAAAGGTTTTTTCAACTTGTTGAAGGGTTCCTCTAACACGACACATCAATGTTAACTATAAGCCTTTTAACTTAGATATCCATAGAGGTGTTCGACCCAACGTCCGAAGGCGCCTGTGAGACCATTCCTCAACATGCATAGAGACCACTAGAAAATAGCACGCCGTTGGTGCGCCAAATAGCCCATCGCCGAGGTAGGAGTGTGCAATAAGTCTATAATATTTTGAATAAAATATTTTATGTTGCATTATGTGTATTGTTTGATAAAGATGCTCGAACTGCAAATAACTATTTAAAAGCTAAGTAAAGAATTAGTCAAATTCTACAACAATGGTGCTATGAATAAGCCGGAGAAATGTTGTATGAACAAATCTGGTATTGATTTTTGAAATACTCTACTTTGGTTGAATTTCTTAATGCTTATTAACAATCAGAAAGAACTCAGTTCCCATGGATTTATTGGAGTTGGTCTACCTGGTTCAATTATACATAATATAATTTAATTGTTCCACCATCTGTTCTAAAGGACTATGGAGAAGTCAACATAAACGTCTAGTCATTCAGGAAACAACTTAATAGCTATCCGTGCTACATTTCGATGATGGCAGGATGGCTCAAATGTTGAAAACTAAAGGTAAATATAACCTTAATAAATGCTCGATCGGCTTCCCTTGAACAATGGCCGGTAGAAAGTCTATCACTATTCTCTAAAATTTCACCTACCATGCTAAGCATATGGTAATTGATATACTACATTGAATCACTCGACAACCCCTAGGATTATTAAACTAAAATTTAATATGTCTCATCTGAAATAAAAAGATCATTAGGTGGATTAATTGCAACGCTAACAGCGGCTGCCAAGCACCAGCTAGAGCTATGAAATGTAGACCCATTACATTTGTAAAACAACTTGAAATGTATGAAAAACGGATCATACACCGGATCATTGGATACGACTAAACTATTTATTTGATTAAAGGTGTTGACTAATTTCACATAACTTAGACAAATATTTCAATATAGAATCATGTCAGCGTATAATATGTAGCTACATGAAAAGCAGACATTAGTATTATATCTAACCATCAATCATTCATCAATCTTCACATGTATACATGACAATTGACTAATCTTGATCCAGTTAACTAGAAATGGTATGTTGGGGAACGGAGTGGCTCTAATACCCACTAAGTTGAGGACCTAAAATAGACCAACTCATACCTAACGCACACGAGTCAGTTAGTCTTTTTTAATTTCTAATTACTTAGTGCATTGGGTCTTTTCCACGGCAGAGCCGCCTTCTCACTTCCGGGTGGCAGAGCCTACCTTCATATGAAGCTGGCTTCTGGATGGCAGTGCCAACCTTCAAATGAAGCCCAGACCCTTATAATCCCGGTTGACAGAGCTAACCTTCAAATGGATCACAACTTTATATGCATCAAGTACTTATAAACTAATAGCATAACTGGAAGACTACTACTTACAAGAAAACACTCTTTATTATAACAGCACAACTATTACACAAGAGTGTACACAACTTCTTTTTGGTGGCTATCCTAACTCTCACCCTTCTCTCTTACTCTCACTCTAGCACCCTCACTACCAACCTCTCTCTTATGTGTGTATCATGGCAAGGGACTCATATACCATGGTATGACTCCTATGATTTTGGCTTCATGGATGAGGGGAGGATGCAACCCCCTATTTATACTTGTACAAGACCTTTAGAATATTGCCATGTGATACATTCCACACACTTCTTACAAAATATCTAAATCCTAGAAATTTCCTCATCCTTATCTAAAATCTAGATATTTCCTATCATACAAAAATATCTAGCTCTAGAATTTTCCTTACTTTGTCATTAAGCATTGCAACATGGTTCATGCATGTTCTCAATTTATCTAGAAGTTTTCAAGTATGCATTGCACTTTTTCAACATGGTACTTTCAAGAGAAGAAATTATGTGCAAGTTCGAATGTTACTCGAAAACTGTTCCAACTGCAACACCGATATTAGCCTTTTCAGCTGTCTGTTCAAACCCAAGTTATCCAATCTACCAAGACCATGGGATGAGAATTAATCCATGTTCATAATTCACCTAAGAGTCATTAAAATGCAGAGAAGCCCTTACCTTCATCATTCTCTTTTCTTTCATAGCTTGCACATCAGATTGAATCACTAGGCATTTCGATTGTAGCTTACCATTCTTGATCCATTGTTTCAGCAATCTACAAAAGCACTGCAAAAGCATGTTACATTTGGATATTCAAGCTGGTCAGCCTTTTGATAATCATTGATACAAGGTAATTTAGTAATGAGACAGAAGCAATGTTGAGCAGCTGAGGCACCATGACATAATGACTTTGACAGTTTTCACATGTTAGATTCTATCAGTACTAGTCCATGTTCCAGATGTTTTTTTGTCCCTTCAGAACTGAATTTTTATAGAAATGTTTGATTTGGAACCAATTTGATTACTGACCCAATCATAATATCAACGTTTGTGTTATATTTGAGTCAGATCATCAGATAGTTAGCCAGGAATGAGCAGATTTAAAAAAACAAATCTAAGGGTCTGTTTGTTTGAGCTTCTGCTTTTAGCTTGTCTGAAAAGCTGCTTTTGGAAATAGGTTGTTGGCTTCTATAATAAATTTTGGCTTCTCAGCAATAGCTTCTCAAAAAAGCACATCTCAGCAAGCTTCTCAGCTTTAGTTCATTTTCCTCAGAAACGGACTTCTGGCTTCTCCAGAAGCCACTTCTCCAGAACCCCGTTTGTTCTAGCTTCTGGCTTCTGACTTCTGCCAGTGGCAGAAGCAGAAGCAGAAAACAAACAGGGCCTAACTGTCTTGATATCTCCCTTGTTGTACTGTCCCATTCACTGAAACCTCCTTCCAACTGACTCCATACTACACTATGTAAAGTAAACGGAAAAGAAACATTCAATCAAGAAAGAAAGTTGAACAAAACTCGAGAGTTGACAACATCATATGGACGCAATCTGTACTTGATTTGGTGCATGGCGTCAAGTAGGACTCTATCGATGGTAGCTGCTTTGCAAGATTCTTTGACGTTGATGTGTTAGCCATATCCCATACTCTCACCAGGTTCAAGAGCGTATGACCAACTTCTAGGCCACACAACATCTCAACAACGAAATGGTTATAAGAGCACTGTAAGTGTGGTTGCACATAAACCTTTAGCATATCCAATTACTGAATTATTTAATACTCACATCATCAAGAACTGACCCATTGGAGATATCAAATGCCGCATCATTGAGCTTCACGAAAGGAAAAAAATACCATTGAATCAAATCAATGAGGCAGATTAGTACTATATATTGGCATTTCAATGTAACTGTTGTGAATATTGTCTACTTAATTTATATCCTTTGAGCTAATAGAATATGTCAAAAAGAAATGATGAGACGAAGGTCACAGGGGAGCTGAGACAGGAATTTGGGTGGAAGAATCAAGCAATCCTACCACCAAACAGTAGATGAAATTGGAGCAGTAGGACATGTGGTTCCTCCTCAGGGTTGTCACTGTCAATAGAAGAGGAGGTGGTGGAGGTCATAGGTTTGGGGGAGTCAGAGGAGACTACGAGGATGGGAGGTGGAGATAGACGTGGCCGGAGATGGAATCGGGAGGAGAGGGAGGAGGCGGCGGTGGCAAGAAGAAGCACGGTGAAGAAGAGGGAGGGAGGCGATGCAGCAGCGTGGGGGGAGAGAAGGTAGCGGCACTGCTGCGGAGTGGCGGAGAGGAGGTAGCGGCGCTGCTACGGCACAGGGAGAGGGGAGGTGGGGAGTTGCACTGAGGGCACGCGTGCGGGGGAGAAGAAGGTGATGGTGATCTGAGCAGCTCTTTGAGTCTCACGAAGGTTGCGAGGCGGTGTGGCTTATACATGCGTGATCGGACGGTCCACATCTGACGATGCATGATCCAACGGTTCAAAAGAAGTAGATGATGTGGATAGCACCAGAAGGCTGGAACACGACCGCGTTTAGATATAGAAGATGTTGCTTACAGTATAAGTGGTCACTATGTTAATTATTTATTTTGGTATGCCATATACTAGAATGACATATATTTAGGAACAAAACTTGAATGTCAGTCGCCTTGTCCCCTAGCCCCTGTCGCCTCCTCCTCCTCTTGCTACGGCTAGTTCACATCTCGTTTTCTCACCACATCTTCTGGGTTGGTTTCCTTCCTCGTATAGTATGATTGGTTCGGGTTTGTCATTGGATCACATTAGGGCATGTACAATGAGGTGATGTCAACCGTCTAGAAAAGAAGCCATCTAAGATTTTATCTAATATGGAGGGAAGAGAAATAAGACAGAGAAAGATATCGTCTATTAATTAACAAATAATCTAAAATATCAAATAATCACTCTTATAGATAGTATTTCCCCCATTATATGGATACCGTTTGTTATTTATGGCCTCAACTTTCCACATGTCATTTAACAATTAAATATCATTTATATTACTTACAATCAACTCACACAATAACTTATATATTATATTACTATATATGATATGAAATCATATTACAGACGACAGACGTTTGTACCACTATACATCCCTTAGAATAGCCTTCGGACTAATGAGGCCCCTCAGCCGTCCGATTTATCTGTACAACGGCTAGGATTAATCTAAAGTTGTCAAACAAATTTATCCAATTGGTACACAAGCACCAGGACACGACTTCTCATTACCGCGGGAGAAGCCACCAAGCGAAGTTTTCTTGGAATAAAAGTTAACATCACAGATTAATTGTGACCCATAAAATTGTTTAAACATCAAATGTTATGTGTATGTAGGAATTTAAAACCTGTACTCTCCGTTCATGTAACTTTCTGAAATATTCATTGCAAAACAAAAAATAAAATTTTTAGAAAGATTTAGGAGGCACAAATTACAGATCTAAGCAAGTTCTCCGTTCGTTGCAGTAGTCAGTGCTTGTGGGTATACCTGTTCTTAACTTCTTGTGTTGAGACTTCGAGCAGGTGAACTGTGCATTGATTTAATGGCTTTTCAGAGAGATCAAGAATTCAAGAATCTCTAAAATTTGACCATCTCGATCAACTTATGTTAAACTATGATTGCCTTGTTTATGTTGGAGACTCGGGGCAGGTGACGTGTATTGACTTGGAGCACAAATTCGCTTTCTTCACTTCACCATCACTTTTAGGTAGAGCAGTTGAGCGAGCATTGGTGCACTTCTAAATGACCAGGCGTCAGGGTTTGTTAGGAGCTACCATTATAGATCAAGGTTCTTGATGTCGAACAGTGACATTTCGGCTCCATATAATTTTCTCCTGTCTCTCTCGTGATTGTAAAGTACCGATTGCACTTCTTGAGTTCTTGTCCGTTGTCATTTGTTCATTTGTTGTGATAATCTCTCTCGCAGACAGATGAAAATGGTGAAATGAACTCTAATAAAGATCTAATCGTGCATATTATTCCTCTAGCAATAATATATCATCTGTACAAAAGATGAACACGACGGAGTGGGCTGGAGTGCGCCTATGCAAATATGCACTCTGCCAAAAGAATCCGAGAACCCGAAGAAATCGAGAAGGAAGCAATCAACTACAATTCACAGCTTCAAGCTGAACTTGCAGTTGCTGGCCTTGATCTTGATGGGGCTGTTCACATCCATGAGCCTGTCCACGACGAGGTCGCACCGCACCTTGGACGTCACCTTCCACAGCTTGAAGCTGCCGAGCTCCACCCGGACCGGCACGTCGGCGCGGAACACCAGCGGCACGGCGCCCGTCCGCTGCGCGTCCTGCAGCGCGGTCATCACCACGCTCCCGAGCTGCACCTCCCCGCCCATTGCCAGGGCCAGCACCGTCGTGTTGCGGTGGCCCTGGTAGAACGCCGGCAGCGCGCCCTGGGCCAGGCTGTAGGACTCGTACCACACGCTCAGGCTGGACCCGGCCTCGTAGTAGATGCCGATGCGCGCGTTCGGGTTCACCGCCGTCACGGTCACGTCGAACCGGGCCCGCGCCGTCATCATGGGGTCGACCTGGAACGCGGAGACGGAGAGGCGGTCCACCGAGTACCGGGGCGCCTTGGGGTCGAACGCCAGGTACAGCGCGCCGACAGCCGCCGCGGCGAGCACGGCGAGCACGACGACGGTCACCACTATGCAGCAGAGGAATCGGCAACAGCACCCGCGGCGCCGCTTCGGCGGTGGCAGCGGCACCGGTGGCGCTACGAGGCGCGGCGGCGGCGGCAGGTAGCCGTGGCCCCGCGTTCGTTGTTGGTGGTCCGCGCGCTGCGCCGGGTCGCCCTTGTCCGACCGGAACGAGCCCCCCGGCACCAGCGGCGCCGACGGCCTCTGCCCGGCCTCCAGGTCCACCGGGTGGATCCTCTGGTGATCCGCCATGGCCAAACTCCAACCGCGGCAGCTACGTGCAGCCGTGCACCACCCGCCGCTTCTCCGCAGCACAAGCAAAGGCAACGCAAGATCACGCTAGCTCCACTCGCCCTGCGTGGCTTGCCCCCTCGTCTGTGCGTGCGTGTCCGGTGTCCCTCTCTTTCTTGGCTGCAGAGACCCGCACCCGCGCGTCACTCTATATAGGAGGCGCACTACGGCGTCACGCCACTACGGGAGGAAGGCGACGATGTGGAAAGGTTGTTGACCTGCGGGGCAGGCTTGTAGGGGAAGGGGAGCCGGGAGAGGGGGAGGCGGGGACGTGAAGTCTCCACCTGCCCCAAACGGCACGCGGCGCTATTGCGGGTCGCTGTGCCGGGGCTGCGCTTTCTCCTCATTTTTCTACGTTTCTTTACGTGCGGTTGCTTGGGTTTGGAGCGCGCCCGCGCGGCGGTGTCGTCTCAGCTTGTTGGAAGGCGCGCGGAAGGGAGCGGAGGAGCGGCTGGTAGCTGCTGGCTGCAGAGCCGCGTGCGTGCCCGCGTCAGCGCTTCCGAGGAGCCCGATGATGCACATGGGGCACACGTAAATGGGCGATGGACGCGCCGGGATCGTGTCGGAGCCGCGTGATCTTTTGACTGGGACGCTGTATCCACCGCTCCACGCGGCGGGCCGGCCGAGCTGCTCGGTGTCCTCGCGCCGCGGCTCCGCGCTGCGCCGTTGGAGGCCGTGCCGCGAGACGGAAAAGGCTCCTCCGCGCGCCGGTGCTACAAGGAGGCTTCACTGTTAGGCTAGACCAACGGCTTTCCTCCGAGGATCAAAATTTGAAAGGATTATTTTTTTCTCTTCAGCGTTTTAATGGGTTTTTTTACAATTTTTTTCACAATAAAATTTCTAATGTTACTTTTTAGACGAGATTCTCTTATTTTTCTTTACGATTCCCCTCAAAGAAAAACTGTTAGAGATGAGAAAAAATAAATAAAATAAGAATCGAAAAGAAAACGAAATAAAGAGAATATAATTAAAGATGATCTTAGTGCCGAGCATGTGAGACTAATAATTTTATCTTCTTTATTAACAAGGAATATAGAGATACTGCTCTGCACAGTTTATGGTCAGATCTACTGCCCCAGTACGTAATCCTCTTTGCTTAGTTTAGGGAGAAGTCTAATGCTCCTGTAGTAGCATAATAATAAGCTGGAAGGCATCAGGTTGCAGAGACGTTATTTTTTTCCTTTTTAAAAGAAAGAAAGAAAAAAAGCTGCTAATTATATTAATAAGAATGATACCGATGAGCTAAATAAGGGTCTGTTTGTTAGAGCTCTCTGATTTAAATTTTTTGCTGAGAGTAATTATCTAATATAGTGATTCTGTGGCTGAAAGTAATTATATAGTGATTCTTTAGAATAAACTATATAGAGAAAATGATTTTGTACGGAAAGTGAATCAGGAGAAGTTGTTTTTTCAGCTCTATAACTTCTATTTTATTTCAGATAATCACTCTCACGTATTACATTTAAGAAGCTAAAAATTGAAAACTGCTGTTTGATAGAGCTCTTCTGATTTCAACCGAAAAACTAATATAAAAGCTCTACTAAATAGATTTAAAAAAAAGGAAAAAACAGAAAGGTAAGAGCAAATCAAAAGGTCAGCGCAACAGAGACTGATCTCTATAAAATAGGCGGCCTAGATGCCGCGCTCTCGCAAAGTCCAAGAGGAAGCCCCCTCTGTGATCCGATCGACAACCCCGGTTGCTGGACGCGCAAAACTGTTAAATCGACGTTAATTCTTTCTTGTCAGCACATTCACACACCCCTTCTGCTGAAGCACGTTTTCCTCATCACACGCCATGACGCGTGGGATTCAGCTGATGCATCGCAATGCCAATGCAACCAGCCTATCTAATGGTGGTTGAGTGATGCTGATACATACATGCTACAATACACACTGGTGACTGGTGAGTAAACAAAGCGAGTAACAGAAAAAGGACGTGGCGTGTTAGTCAAATGAGTGTCGCCGAAGCTTCTCACACGCGTCGAAATCAAACCAAGATTTGATCGATCCAGATGATCAGAGGTCAGCTCTTGTTCCCTTTGCCAGGTGATGGTTCCATCGACGTACGGCACGTCTACCTGATTGATTCGATCATTCAGTCGTGCACTCGTACTAGTACGCGACGAGTAACTTTTTATGATCTGTAACTTTCCTGGGCTCTTTTCGACGGCATGTATTAATGTATAGCTTATTTTCCTATGCGCCGGACGCATGAGGCCAAGACTAGGGACTAAGGAAAAATCGAATAATTGAACAACATGGTGACATATATAGTTCAGCCTGGTCAATTGGATCCGACCAGTGTGCCAATTCTATATGTGCCGACTGAATTGATAACAAGCTCTTGATGCCTGATGCCGGTGACGACTGGGAACAAATACGACAGAGACAGCGTTGGATATTTTTGCCTCTTGTTGTGGTTACAGCTAAATTGCTAGTGGACTCCCCATAGATTAGTGTGAGCGAGCGGGCTACAAGAGAATCGATCAAGTTTTACTAGGGTCTGAACTGAATTTGACAATGTTCTTAAAATGGACACAGGATGGTCTGGACATCGAGAGAGAACGTGCAGGAAAACAAAGAGGTTCTCCTGAGACTATCCTAACTATATTTTCTTTATTTCATTTCATTTCTGATTCTTCTTCTCATTTTTCTTTATCTTTAATAGTTTCTATTTGAAAAGATTCGTGAAGAAAAAAAGAGAACCTTATCTTAAAAGAAATGATCTTGAAAACGCTAAAATAAAACGGTAAAGAGACTCCCTTGAACAGGCAAAAAAATGAGACAAGATCTCAGCCAAACGGCCGACCGCCACGCCCAAATGAGTTCAAGGTCCAGTACGGGAAGTGACCGCCGAGCGAAGTCCTAAACGTGGCTATCCCATGGGCCGGATTGTTATTAGATCGCGAAGCTGCAGCAACCCAGTTTTGAAGGAAAATTTCTACAAATCTGAACCGTTTATTTGTATTGAGATTCTTATCGTAAGGTAAAAGAAAATTTTATAAGATATATAAGATACATCAATATCAAGTGGGAGAGATGAATGATTAAAATAGCCTATATATCGACACCCGCATATAGAGTTGCCTTTCCCCATCTTGTAATTTTCATGACTGGAGCCACGCTTATGTGACTCTGCCTGAATTGCTTGGCACACTGTGTGATACCGGAAGGCAGTCTGAATTTATGATCTACTACCATGCAACCAGGTGTTGATAATCTCTACATCAGTTAAATTTGTCGCTATCAACGTTCAGATCATTTCAGATCAATCTAACGTATTTATATGATGTAGAATCTTGATCACTGCATGCTCCGAAAATTATGATACTGAAAACTTAAAAAGTACTCTTTTAAGTAGATACGCTTCCAGAAAAAATAGCAACTAAAACTTTGACTTAACTCGGGAACTAAAATTATTATAAAAAAATGTTGTAATCTAAAATTCAATATATTATCATGTGTATATGTGTACTTCAAGTTAGAATTCCAAACTTTGAATACTAAAACTTACAGTATTGTATGAAAATTAGAAATTTAGAAGTCAATGTTCCAACTATAGCTTTACAATGAATAAAATGTACTTATTCCAGAATTTGAAGTCATAAATACCAGAAATTACAAATAATTAAAAGCTATTTAAAAGGTCTAGCACGTGCGGATGCACGGGTTGGGTCCAAATTGTAAAGTGCTTGTGTAGGTTAGCTATAGTTTTTTTTAAATGCTAGACATCTAAGAATGCATGACTGACTGACTTATTTCCCAAATCAGGGAGCAACCATATTTTTGTCATGTTCCTTACTAGCTGCTAGCCGAAGTGCCGAACAAGTACTGTTTTATTGCAGTGGAAGCATTACAACAACAACAACAACATATTAGTATATTACTGGACCATGGCACCATGCACCTTCCTATAACTCTGTACATGCTATATATCTCGCTGTAATCTGTATTTGACGGCTGTCAGATGCCTCCTCTGCAGTCAAGCTGCTCACTCATCAGACCAGGTGATGTCCTGCTCACCAATGCTCTGGTCAAGCCCCAGGGCGTCCCACACTGCCGGTGAAGCATCAACGATGTTGTTGTCGCAGGGAGCCTCGTAGTTGTGCTCGTCATCACAGCCATGCACGGAGTCGCACTCATCCACGACCTTGGCGTACACGGAGTTACCATTTGCAGTCACCTTGATGCGGTGTCCACAACGAGCCATGTTGTTGAACCAGCCAGTGGACAGGGCGACGACCATCTCCCCGTCGCTGTGGTAGGAGTTGTCGCACTCCGACGGGCCGCCGCCGTCCTTGCCCTTCTCGAAGCTGTTCAGCGTCAGCACGGCTCCGGTGCTTGATGTCACCGGTGGGGAGCAGTGGTACTGAGGGTACTTCTTGCCGTCGACGCAGCAGTCCGGGTCGTTGCTCTTCTCGCAGTTGCCGGACCTGCCAGGGAGGTAGCCGCTGGCACGGCAGACACCGAGGCTGGGCCGAAGAGAGAATGCTAGGT
The DNA here is from genome assembly GCF_958298935.1 of Phragmites australis. NCBI lineage: Eukaryota > Viridiplantae > Streptophyta > Magnoliopsida > Poales > Poaceae > Phragmites > Phragmites australis. Next base: position 5,124,255 of record NC_084941.1, on the reverse strand, counting down.
GGGAGGAGGAGAGAGCGACCATGAAGATGATGGCCATGGTGGCCAGAGCTCGGATGGTGGCCATTTCAGGCACACTACCTTATATTGTCCCCCTCTCTTAGTTGATTACCGTTGTGTTTTGGCTGTGCTGCTTGGATGCTCGGGGATAGCTGTGCATCAGCTTATATAGTCATCTTACCACAAGTATGAACATGCATTGGTTGTTTGCCACGGCAATCCGTTGCTATGTTCAGATTGAGCAGTCTGAACTTGATGTGTTAACGTACCGTTTCAGATGGGTTTCTGATTACCGTTCCAAATGTTTGCCTGATTGATTAAGCTATTGCACAGGCTAAACTTGTTAGACATGTGTCGAATATGTGTACAGGGTCAGTTACAGATATATTTATAGTTGTAATTAGATAGGACTAGGAATAAAGTTGTGGTCGGATTTCTATTTCCGAGCCTATAAATATTATGTATCACCTGTGTAACCGCAGATCGACGAAAACAGTTGGAAAAGGACACCCGTAGTCATGCCCTGAGAATGTAGTCAAGTTGGCTGAACCTCATCAAAAAACATCGTGTCTCATGTGTTGATTTTGTGCGTAGTTTGTCAATCCTGATGATGCTTCCGCTAAAACTTAAAAAACTATTTTTATGTACCAGTAACACCTCCTTTGAATCTCGGTCTTGGACTCTTGGCTTTGGTATGGTAAATATAACAAACTCCAGCAATTGCACTGCAACCTATAGTAACTTGTCCATGGATGTCTAGACTTTAGAGTCCAAATGCATGTGTTTCTTTCCTGCTTCAATGAGGATAGTGCTTGTAGTGCTTGTTGAATTTTTTGTCAGGTCAGTCAGCTTAGTAGTACAAGAAGTCAAGAACTAAGACCAAACTTTAAGCAAGAAAGGTTGTATCTTATCTAGTTTAGTGTTCCCGTGATACTGGAAACAAGATGTATCTTTGTGTCTTAGGCTCTGTTTGAAATTTAGTAAAAATTTGAATGAATCCTGTGAAAATAGATGACGCATCGGGGGATACATATAGTAAAACATTTCAACATTTGTCAGCCGATATTTTTATGGATATTGAGCAGACATGAATAATATGTGTTGATTGTTCTCGAAATATATGAATAGTTATGTAAATATATTACAGCAGAAAGTAGTAATCAAAGTTACTTTTGCGAACCATATCAGTGTATATACCTTCACCTTTTAGTGGCAGGGAGCAGTAATTCTTTTTATCCCCTCCTTTTCTTTTCTTTTTTGTTTTGGACTGGTTAAAGTAGGTGAATTTTTCAAACATGTGAAAGTGGATGGACTTTCGAAACACACGAGAATAAAAGATCACAATGTCATTACTAACATAGCACATTGTTTCGGGAGAAACATGAATCGTAGAAGGCAAATATGACAAGTGGTCATAATTTTGTGAAAGATGAAAAATACCAAGTGACAACTGATGGCTTATTTAGTAGCTGCTCCATCACCAAGATTGGCATCACACACAATGTGCATGCAAGTGAGAAGTACACACGTACTCCATGTAGAAGGCTACTTCAGCGTGGCACGGCTCAGACATCGGACCAAGTAACCTTGAACTCTCCGATGCTCTCCTTCAGGCCCAGCGCCTTCCACACCGCCGGCGACCCGTCCACGATGTTGTTGGGGCACGGCGGCTCGAAGTTGTGCTCCGTATCACAGCCGCTCACCGAGTCGCACTCGTCGACGACCTTCGCCAGCACGGACCTCCCGTTCCCGTGGACGCGGACCATCTTGCCGCACCGGCGCGTGCCGTCGAGCCGCAGCCACCCGGAGGACAGCGCGACCACTAGCTCGCTGTCCTTGTGGAACCGGTTGTCGCAGAACGATGGCCCCCCGCCGTCGGCCCCCTTAGCGAAGCTGTTCAGTGTCAGGGTCGCCGGCGTCTTGGCGGACACCGGGGGCGAGCACCTGAACTGCGGGTACTTGTGGCCCTCGACGCAGCAGTCGGAGCCGTTCTTCTTGTTGCACTTGCCGGCCTTGCCGTGGAGGAAGCCGCTGATGTGGCAGGTGCCGGCCCTGTGCTTCGGCTTGCCGGCCGCAGAGACGCCATGGACGTGGAGGGACAGGACCTGCAGGAGTGCAAGCACCGCTAACATCTTCCTGTTAGCCATGATGCTCGTCACCTTGGTCCCGTGCAAGGCTTCAGTCGAACTTCACCTTGCTGGTGCCTGAGGTGTATGGGGTTGGGTGATTTATATATAGATCAAGGAACAGCTATCGCAATGCCGCTTGGTTTAACCGGAAGTGTTCGTCCAGTGCCATTTCCTGGTTTTTGCAACCCCCTATGTTGTTTGATTGGTTGGTTGATTGTAGAATGTAATTTTTGGGCGGTGAAAGACTGAAAGCGTCGTGCATTGGTCAATGTCATAACATTTTTTTTGTGCTATTGGCCAATGAGGTGAGAAGCTCTAAAGTCTCCTCCACATATTGGTGTCCCTCAGCCTTTCATCGCCCCTTTATCGTACCACGGCAGTCCCTTAGGCCATGCCCTACTAGCACATGTAGTTTATCAGGCATTTACACTCATATTATTTACACATACTCGTATTCACCGGATCAAAGATTGTGACCCACGTCTTATGGACACGGACTCTGATACTAATTGTATGATCGAAATGGTATTTCTACACCATAAAAGCTAGTCAATGAAATGATGGATTCTCTACTTTTAAGTTGGATGAATTGCTATTCCACAAACAATATGAGACTATTCCAACAGCATATCTCCGTGAAATTTTGTAGAAGCTTCGTATGGAGCTTTCGACCATAAGATCCTCCAATTTGCTGCCAGCTTCCAGACCTATGGTAAATTCTCTGAAACAATCTATCACACCTCCTAGTTGTTGTGAGCAACAACGTAACCTTGTCTTGTCTGAATATCTGAGCGAACGAGATCAGTCTTTCTACCAGTTGAGACATCTGAATCCAAGTACCACCGTCTCTTTCCGTGCAAGGATCTTGGAACCTGAGTTTGCTCACTTGTATTCTTCCCTGGCTCTTTGGCAATCCTTTGGCCTCTGCTAGTTGTCCCAGGCAGGCTTCTCTTCGTTTTTGCTGTGAAATACTGTCGTCCATTGAGATCACTAGGAAATGCAGCACGTCGTTACGTACCGATTAATTCATCTCAGCCATCTATTCGTGTGATCGTGCGTGGTGATATATATAGGGCGCTATTTTATTTGATAACGTTCCTATTAGCCTAAGCGATTCAGAGTTGATGAAAGAAGGGAAGATGGCAAGTAGAACTGGTCACGAGCTAGGAAATGTCCAGAGAAAATGCATGTGGTGATAGCAATTCCGTGGAGTAAACACCATATGCATATCAGCTACTGATGCATAGATTAATATAGGAGGCATACGGGAATCCGGAAATGGGTCCGACAATTGTATTAGTACCATCCAAACTAAGCCATCCTGAGTTACAACATCACAGGCTTCACTTTTCAAAATGTTCTGCCCTTGACACCATTCACTTTGTATTCTGAATATCAATGTGTATTAATGCTGCTTTGAACTTCAGACATTTACAGAAGCTTCAGCTGATGGAGAGCTGAGCAAGGAGATGGCATTCCAAGTGCGTCTCTGCATCCCTAAAGAAACCGTGGATGCTGCTCACCTGACATCTGTGGCCAATCGTTCGAACACATGATACTAAATCTTTTTTATGGCGCCTACGTACTCTGCATATGTTTAGTTTTGTTCCATATCTTGTTGAGGCGAAGTTGATCGCTCGGTTCTGTTTCAGTGGTTGCTTACATTTGTTAGGGCATTGGCACATGTTGCAGGTTGTTTGTCAAGGATGCCATATTGCCGGTAACCACCTCTTGGTATGGTGGTGGAGACATGAGATTGCGACTCCATCTAGCATGGTTTAAAATCTTGCCCGTAAAACGTACGTGCGCTTTCAGTAATATAATTTGTAGATGTGTGATAAAGATACACTCGCGTTTATATAAGTGTAATGTGCATATGTAGTGATGCATGTGCATGTGGGTTTGTAATATATTGATGTAGATGTGCTCCGCGTGAGGAGCGGCACCTGCGGTCTCCTGGGAGATTGCGACGGGCTACTAGTGGTGGGCCCAATATTTTAATAATGAGTGTACAATGCTAAAAAAAATTGTTCAATAACAAAGGTATGTTGTACATTTGGGCTACCAGGATATTGGGATGAAAGCGAAACAGATAATTTTTTATTCGATTCGTGTGAATACAAATACAGGTATGGTAAACCTTTTTAGATATAGATGCAGATGCGGATATGGATAGTTTCATATAGATCCAGATACAATATTGCAAAAATCCGACGGATAAATATTATCCGATTTTTAGATCAGAATATCCGTATTTTACTGGACACATTGCCTCCAATCCAGACCAATACTAGCTACTATCTATAAAACAGAGTATGTATTCTTATGTGTCTATGCAATGCAATATTTTGAATTATGTTTTAGCTATTGCCTACTATATTATGCTCATTTGATCAAATATGTAGCATTTCTATGTGCTAGTGTGCATGCCTCTCGGTTGTGTGGAAAAAATAGAAACAACCATTTGTTTCTTTTCTTTGTAATGAACTATATGATGTGCATATCTTGTTTTATATCTACTTGCTTAGATTTTTTTGGACTCCTTTAGCCCTTAATCCTTTCCTAAAAAAGCGGTGGTAACTGGTGATGGTACTCTGAATGAGATTTTAGTTATACATATGAATCTGCATACTTATGAAAGCTTATCCTAGTGAAGATGATAGATAGTTTCAGAATGCAGACAAAACTCGTATGGTCCTAACACTAAGGGGCATGATTGCTATCACACCACTTGTTGTTTGCACGATCATGTGCGCCGGTAATATCCAACTATTTTAGTTCATTTTCGATTTGATTCCACTCTATTTGACTTTGAAACAATCCGTATACATGCAATATCCACTCATACTATGAATTCGATAAAAAGAAATGGATGCGGATATGGTAAGAGAATTATATATCCGATTTCGATCCGTTTTTACCTAAAGAGAGCTAATTGGGCTTAGAGATGGTGATGTGCTGTAGTGACAAAATGTCCAAAAAATATGAATGCTTGTTGAATCAAAATACAATACGTAATTATGAAATTTTAACGACTACTGATTTCTATAGCTATTACACATAATACATAGTTAATTTTTTGCAAAACAATTTGGGTATAGATAATGTACACCCATACCCCAAGTGTGCCCGCCACTGCGGGCCACGCGGTTGCCAAGTTGCAGGGAACGCGGGGACACGATTTGGGTCGAAAACACACCGACTGCACGTTCTCTCGGCCTCTCGGGACAGCCGATGAATCCGTGATGGGCTAGCCCAGCTCAAGACTAGCGGAGTGCCTCTGTTCCGTTGTTCGATTTATTTATTTATTTTTTAAATCAAAAAATTGTAAATATGTGTGTCTGTTTTGAAGAGTATAGAGTTGTAAATTTTCAAAATGTACGTATATATTTATGATTTTCGGATTTAGAAAATGAAAAATGTCTCTGTTGTTCCGTGTTGGGTTCTGGACTTCTGGTTGTGCCGGCTAGTAAGTACTACTCCTAGTAACAAAGACATCTGGGCCGTTGGGAACAATTTATTTCCATTTCTTTTCTCGGGGGATTGTGTCGAATGGTCTAATTTGAGCTGTCTGTTCTGCTTTAACTCATCTGGGTTTTTCCTTCTAAAAATGTACACAGACGGATGCATACTCCTATGCCTTGTCTTAGTCCTGTTTGGAATGCCGGATTTGTTTCCTCTGTATTCCAAACAAGCCATTATGTTTTGTGTGAATAATTGGGAGTTGAGCGACGCTACCTGACATTTGTCCGTTACTAAAGAAGCCAAAGGACATAATCACCATCCTGGTTTCGAAATAGCCACAGTTTTCACCTTTTTATGTGGTTTCAACTATTTACCACTCGAAGAGTTTCCATGTTTCACCTCAATTTAAATTGTTTCAACTCAAGTTCCATCTATCGATTCAAGCAATTCAGAACTTTGGATAAATCCAGGGGCGGACACCCCTACCGGCTAGAACTCCTTAAAAAAAGGAATGAGAAGAGGAGGTGGAGGTGGAGGAGGAAGAAAGACCTTCTACCTATCGTGTCTGCATCCACCATCAGATAAATTCATCGTGGTTATGTCTTTTCGCGGCAAGTGGCAATTAGTAGTGAAGTCCCTCTGTCGTGTATATGATCATATCATGCCGTGCATCCAACGGAAAAAGAGAGGGAGCCAGCGTACAAGTGTGGTCACAGGTTAATGACGCTTCTCGTCGATGTAATACATTGCCACAATCCGGTTTACCTGTAACACAGGAACAGGTCACCATCTTCTCCGCTCTTAGACAGTCTCGGTGTTGAATGTGTGGCTCACTGCCTCTGAAATTTTTTTTAAAACACCGGATTTTCATTCACACACAAGAAACTTTACATGGATGAAAATCATCCCAAAGCAGGTTCTGCAATACCTCAAGAACAGGGCATTGAACATCATAAAAAATATAATTACAAGAGTAAACCGGGTCAACTCTATCAGCCTGAAGACAAGCCTTCCTAGCTAGGCTATAAGAAATTTTGTTTATCTCCCTATTGATTTTGCGCACCTCAAAATGAATTCCCTGATTATTCTTCATGAAGTTAGCTAAATGTAATCTTAGGTTCCAATGACTTGGAGCAGTAATTATATCCCTTTTTGAAGAGTTATCACTACAAGTTGATTATCTGAGATATATGACATTTGGCCCATACTGAGGGCTTTGATTATTTTGGAAGCTAACCGAAATTGAAGCTTCTGTTGCATGGTGCACTTGTTGTACAATCCATTCCTTCCTGTTAAACCTAAGGTTATTCCTAGCTTTCTATATGTACCAAAGAATAGTGAATATTTTCTGTAATAGGAAGTATGGGAGCTAGAGTTAAAAATAAACTTTGATAGGAGTTTGAATCCCATTCTCACCGTCTAGCAGCAAAATAGATATGAGAAGAAGAGAAGGAAAAGGGTGAGCGAAGAGAAAAAAAAGGTTGAGGCATGTGGGATAGAGGAGGAGAGAGAGAAGGGGCCAGGCCGGCCATCCCTAGGCCACATTTATTTTATTTTATTTTATTTTATATTTCCTTACTCTCTCACATATATACGTATATATGATATATATATGTATGCCTGTGTATGTATTCAAAAGTATAATAATTGTGAAATGTGCACTTACGTCAAAATGCACTCATACAATTACATTAAAAAGATACAATCATATAAGATTTTACTTTCAGTCTCTACATAATAAAATGCACATAACGAACCAGAAATAAAAAAATAGAACAAAACAGTGACTATAATGCCAAAAAAGAAAGGAAATTCAATGTGTAGGCTATAGGGGAGGGGTGACAATCCGAAATTTAGACTGCTATCACCAAGTCTCATTGATCCTATCATTACAGTACAAATTATGCACGGAGCTAGTGCGTAAAGGCAAGCTATTCATGCGCACTGCAAAAAAAAAAATCCTGCTAGAAAATCTGATTGCTGTTGAAGAGTCGTCACTTTCCACAACGTTTTGCACAGATAAACCAATGTTATTTCCACATAAAAAGTTTCACATAATTTGTTTACAAAATGCTTCAATTCCCACAGGATTTAAGAGAAGTCCTTATCTTCTAAACAGGAGTTCAATTTACGTGGTACCTCCGGCCCCCTGCCCCGTTTGCAACGCGGAATGTACTCAGGCTTTGATCCTGCATCATAGCCAGCCATTGATGATCGAGGTTATTAACACACGCAAATGATAAAAAGATACACATCTCCAGATATGCTTATGGTCAGATAGGTCTATCCAGATCGATGCTCAGAAAATAATTAAACAAAATTACTTGTACAAACGTTCCTGCACACGTCAATGTTGTTCGTTGACACGTTTCTGCAAACTTACAATCAAGCATCTACTATTTATTTAATAGTCGTAAGTAGTTATATTACCTCCAATAAAAACTCTAAAAATCTATCCCTATAACACTATTAAAATATCTCCAACAGACATCTATTTTTTACCTTCTATTACTCTCTTCCTCTCTCTGACCCACACGTTAGTCTTCAAGAACAGCGATGCGGTGGCCAGTTTTCAGCAGCAAATTTACCAGCCAAAGCTGCCTCCGACTTCACTGTAGCGAGCGACAAATATTTTTTTTTGTCTCTCAGTGGGAGAAGGATGTAGCTGCTGGAAACGGCAAAAGTTAGAGCTAGTGATACGGTACGATTCCCCGTCGTTATTGGAGACGGCCTTATCTATTGCCGTCTATGGAGAAAAAGGAGACATCTCCGTGCTTTCTTCCACCAAAATTTGTAGAAAACATAGCCAGACTAGACCAAGTCCAAGTAAGCTCATTTGACTAGACCAAACGCTACCATCAGCTTCAATCTTGGAGAAACTTCTCATCACATTTTCTCTCACTGTTCAGACCTATATAACCCCAACCATAAGTAGCTGATCCCAGAGCACGAAGTGCAGCACCAGCTCAAGATGAAGCTTCACGTCGCCACGGTCGCTTCCCTCCTGGCTCTGGCCGCGGCCGCGACGGCCGGCGCCGTCACGTTCGACGCGACGAACACGGCGTCCAACACCCCCGGCGGGCAGCGGTTCGACCAGGCCGTCGGCCTCGACTACGCGAAGCAGGTCCTGTCCGACGCGTCCACCTTCATCTGGAACACCTTCAACCAGCCCAGCCCCGCCGACCGCAAGCCCGTCGACGCGGTCACCCTTGTCGTCGAGGACATCGGCGGCGTGGCCTTCACCAGCAACAACGGCATCCACCTCAGCGCCCAGTACGTCGGCGGCTACTCCGGCGACGTCAAGACCGAGGTAACGCGCGTAGCTCTACCTCGCCTTGCTACATGGATAGCTTTATCATGAGTATATGTATCTCTGTGCGCCGTGCCATGGTAGGTGACTGGTGTGCTGTACCACGAGGCAACACACGTGTGGCAGTGGAACGGGCAGGGGCAGGCGAACGGCGGCCTCATCGAGGGCATCGCCGACTTCGTGAGGCTGAAGGCGGGATACGCGCCGGGGCACTGGGTGCAGCCGGGCCAAGGGGACCGGTGGGATCAGGGGTACGACGTCACGGCGAGGTTCCTGGACTACTGCGACTCGCTCAAGCCAGGGTTCGTCGCGCTGCTCAACGCCAAGATGAAGGATGGGTACACCGACGATTTCTTCGCTCAGATACTGGGGAAGACCGTGCAGCAGCTGTGGCAGGACTACAAGGCCAAGTACGGAGGCTGATGGTGATGGGTAGGTGTGACTTGTGGCCCCTGGTCAACACGCCATGCATTGCTCTGGCCTGCATGGTGTGACATATAGAATAAGGTGTTTGTTGTTCAGCACAAATACTATTGCTTACCAGGAATGATCAACAAGTCATGTTCTGACGTTTGTACTGTCAAAAGGAAAGGAAATAAAAGGATGAATACCGTTTGATAAGGTCTTCAGCGTTAAACAACTTTGTTGCTTTTGTAGTTCAGATAATGAATGCTTCCTACTTCCTAGACACAAACTCGTAACGACAATTCAACGACATGGTTACCAGACGCGATCTGGTTGAAGAACAGCCATAAAATGAAACAGAGAGAGTGATACCAACGGAGTCCAGTGCAAGTGCAACGCCATGACTCTTGAAATTAATCTTGTCACTTGCATAGCTTTTGCTGGCATGTATACATGCATGTTGCTCTGTGGGTTTAGATGGAGCCTGCTATTTCGCGCATGCCGCAGCCTTCCGTTCTTAATTTTAGCTTAAACAGTTAAGAAAAAGTTTACACGAGAAAAATTTAGCTCAACTTTTTTTTTAAAAAGTTAACGAGAAAATTTTAGTTTAAAAGTTTTAAGAAAAAAATTTACATAGACATCACGCAACAGCTCCAAGCGCAGAAAAGAATTTTGGGGTTTAGATGGGAAACACGCGGCAAGTAAAAGAGAGAGGCGCCTAACGTGCTTTGAGTAGCGTACGTGTTTGATGCAATGCGCGCGCACCACCACGGTCTTCTTCCTCCCTCCTAGTCTTCTACCTCCTCTCGCTGACACCCCCTCTACGGCCGTCGGCCACCTCCGCCCCACCCCGCCGTGCTGTCACAGCGTCGCCCACTGCCTTCTCCCTCACCGCGCTCGCGCGAGTGCGTGTATGTTTTCTCCAAGGGAAATATATGAGAGAGCGGAGAGGCGTGCAAGAGCGGCGAAGGCCACTACTCCAGCACGCGAGGTGCCATCCCCGGCGGCCGCGCACGCGTTCTTTCCCCCCGCCTTTTGAGGGCCAGCAACGCAGCCAGCACTACTACTCTGACCCCGGGAAAGCAGAGCAAGCGGACAGCACGCGCAGAACGTGGAGCGTCCATACGGGAGTTGCCACGTTACCTTGCCCGCCTACTAAACCATGGCCATCTCGTTCCACGGTGCTAGCAAATGATATCAACGAGATGAGGCGTGGCGTGGTAGTGCTCGCTTCCCTCATGGTCGTAGCCGGCGCGGTCACGTTCAGCGCTACGAACGCCGCGTCGAGCACCGCAGGCGGCAAGCGCTTACTGTAAATCGCTTCTCTATTCTCTCTGGTGAGCAGAGTTTAACAGACTGTACCAGGTGGCCGGGGTGCTGTACCACGAGGTGACGCATGTGTGAAAGTGGAACGGGCAGGGCCGGGCGAATGGCAGGTCATCGAGGGCATCGCGGACTTCGTGCGACTGAAGGCCGAGTATGCGCCAGGGCACTGGGTGAAACCGGGGCAAGGGCACAGATGGAATGAGGGCTACGACGTCACGGCGAGGTTCATGGACTACTGCGACTCGTTCAAGCCGGGGTTAGTGTGACAATTTCTTCGCTGTGGCAGGACTACAAGGCAAGTGCGCGTCGGTTATTCGTGACAAGGATTTGATAATTAAATAATTATTTAAAATATGGTATATCCTAAAGACTAATATCTATCGTACACGTGTTCATAACTCAATATGGTGGGTTTCAAAACCATCATGGGTAAATGAGGTATGCGTTGATATTACAGACAATTCATCGTATTCTATACGAAAATCATCCCTATATTAAAAATGAGTTCTCCATATATCAGACCTGGCCAATTGGGCCTGACGGGCCGACTCGGCACAGGCACACCTAGGCACGACCCGTCAGGCTCGACTAACTAATCGGGATGTGTCGTGCCGTCCTACGTGTTGGAGGCTCGGCCCACAACACAACAGATAAGGCACGGCGAGGCGACGGAACATCCTCATCGACAGCAATGACGTCCCACTGCCTGCCTACGACTTCTGTGGCCTCCGCTTCCAAGAGCCCATCCTCCGGAAGCTACATGAGCTGGGCATCATCCAGCCATGCCCATCCAGGTGCAAGGGCTGCCGACTGGGGCGAGGAGGACGGGCGACCTCTGGGGGAGGGAGGGGACGACGAATGGCTGAAATTCGCTCTTTTATGATAAGCATCAGGCGGGGACGATAGGTAGCCTGCGGGGGCCTCATAACCGATAAACATCGAACGGTGCAAGTCTGTGCCCGACCGTGTCATCCCTGGACCGGGCCAAAATCATCGTGCTTTGTGTTGGCCCATTTGGCTCAACCTAATTAGCTAGCTTTACCATATATTAAGAAAACAATCCAAAAAAGTTACACTCAGAAACTTCAAGTACGATATGTCTCCTCGACTTAACTATACAGGGAATGGAGGAGTTAAGTGGGAGCCAGGAGGACGAACAGAAGGAAAAAAAGACAGGCCGAAGGAAATCGAACGAAGCAAAAATTCAAACAAGTAGAACGAAGCAAAACAAAGAAAACCTATTGGGTTATGAGCGAAAATATCCATTAAGATTCATAACATATTCAAACTATGATTAAATGTATCTGATAAAGGGTTTCAAGATTTAGAACACGAGAGAATTTATCCAAATAGTTAGGATTAGATCTAGACACACCTCAATTATAATAATTTTTTTCTGAGATTAATCAAGATAAAACAGGATGTAGAGTTATTATCCTAATAGAGATATTATCCTAATAGAGATATGAACCTGTATAAAATCTTATGTCCTCCTATTTGATATGCACAGTTAATAAATATTTATCCTAATTTAAAATAAGTATTTTCATAGTTGACTTTATCAATCATTGACAATTAGCGTCCAGTGGTGGAGCCAGGATTTTATCACTGGGTGTACTGGACACTCTAAACTTTCGAATCCAATATACATGTATAAAATTTGCTAAAAATACGATATAAATCTATTAAACGTTCTCAACGTCGTAAATTCATAAAATAAGTTTAAAATTTACGAAGACTGCAATATAAATAGTCCAAGTAAAACTAAGTCATGTCCTAACAATTCTACAATATATTAAACGTAATGTCATCATTTCTCTTCATGTATTAACAATTTTACATTTGCAATTCATAAGTAAAACTAAGTCAAATAAAGACAATAGCATCGAGTTATCAATCCCGGAAAAGAACAACCTGCGTGATCAAATTTTCTGATGAATTTTTTTTTTTTTGCCTAAGGTTGGACCTTTCTAATTTTGGATGTAAAACTCAAGCGTGTAGCTAAATCACTCTGTTACAGGTAACATGGGTTTTTAAGTACAATTTTCCGAGGCATTGTTATGTTTCTTGCTGGGATTGGCGGAGCCTGTATGAGCGGTTGTAGGCTTGAAGCTAAACTCTGTTTTGGTTCTGACGAAGCATGGGTAGTGACCCTTGAAAAGGCATTTCGGAAAACACGGGCGTACAAATTGAAGGAGTTACTCGCTGAAAAGGCTAACTGACCGTAGAACTTGGTGACCGAGCACCTCAATTCAGTAGTTCCGGAAAGGCGATTCCCATCTACATCAAGTTCTAACCTTCAAACTGCAATCCCCCATCAACATTGGATAAATTATGCACTCAATGCACTCAGGTTTGCGCAACAATATAAACTTCTCAACGTGAAAACGTTCTTGTCCTATGCTCAATCACTTGTCCAATTGTCAAACTACGGTAATAAAAGGCAAATTTTACTTAATGTGTTGGGCAAGAAGGTGCAGATTGCTCACCGAGGCGAAGGCATGTCCTGGGATGACACCGAAAACTGCCACTCGCCGTGCGCGAGCTTACCCGCCGTGCACTGACTTTTTTCTCTCCTCGTTTGTTTTCTTCTCATTTGTAATGGATTGGACCTTTGGGGTACATAGTTAGGATTTTTGGACCTGACTAATGCATAATGCTGCACCAAGAGAAGCAAAATTAGTATAGTCTTACATGCAAGTTGCACTGATGCTCCCCCAACAGCCAAATCGACATCCTCTTAGGGGTATTGAGCTTCTCACCATTTGAATTGATGGGACCGAGCCCCTCAATCCGACATCAAGCTTCTTACCATCAAAATTAGATTCCATATCGCCCACATCGAGCAGATTGAGCTCCTCGTTGCCGAGGATGAGCTCATCTGAAACTGGTCAAGCTCCTCCTCATCGGGACGAGCCCCGCCAGCATCAGACGCCCAATCCTCAACCCCATGGAGAGAGAGAACTCCACCGGCAGCATGAATAACCACATGCTATGCATATTCAAAATGAAAAGCACATTAATACATATTTTGAAGAAAATTGTTGCAACTGAGAAACAAATCAATACATCCTTATAGGCAAGCTATAGAGCTGCTCCCACCAATACCCAAATCAATGCTCTCCTATCAGTAATGAGTTCTTTGTCGCACAAATTGACACCCTCCCAAGGGAATCAAGTTTCTCACTACCTGAATTGATCAAACTCCTCAACCCGAGATCGAGATTTTGACCATCAAAATTAGACTCCATGCTGCCCAAATCGAGCCGACCGAGCTCATCGTCGTCGGGCACGAGCTCCTCCATGCCTGGTCCAGCTCTTCATCGTTGGGTATGAGACCGGCTAGCCTTGATTTCTGCTCAAGGCATGCTATGCTGCCAGCTGCCTTGTGTCGCTAGCCTCCACAGCCATCGCGCGCTATGGCGCCACCAGACGCAGAGTGGCTAATGGACGGATCGACGCCGAGGTGGGCCTGGTAGCAACTTGTTCCGGATAAAGAATGGATGGATGTGTCTGCAGGGTACGAGAGAGAGAGAGAGAGAGAGAGAGAGAGAGAGAGAGAGAGAGAGAGAGAGAGATGTGTGTGTGATGCTACTTGTTCCAGATAAAGAATGGATGGATGTGGCTGCAGGGTACGAGAGAGAGAGAGAGAGAGAGAGAGAGAGAGAGAGAGAGAGAGAGAGAGAGAGAGAGAGAGAGAGAATTAATGTCGAGCGGCAGTAGCACGTGGGGTGATTAGAGCAGAGTGGCTTCCATGATCTAGGTTAATTAATGCTTGTGCCTTTGGCCTTAGTTTAGAGTCACCAGATTAGGATTGTGTGGTGTCGGATTACGTGCAGGCGGAATCGAACTAGCATGCACGTTCTTCAAGTAGTCTTTGCCATGATTTTTTGGTCCAAAATCCAGGGTAGTCCTTTGGATCCACCTATGTTAACATTATTATGTGGGAATATGAAAAGATATGTTTTCATCAACTAATCACACCAAGTCTCCGACAATAGGCTACTTTGATGTCTGATTCTATAACAAATTCAAACCCGATATCTAGGTGAAGCCCAACAGGTTGACAATGGTCGGGGTTTGTAGGTCGCCTATCAAAAGACGACGGCAGCGGTGGCGACAAGATGTTACAATGGGGCTCCCGATGACGCTGACTGCGACGATGGGATGAGAGAGATAGAGGAATAGAGGGGCATGGGTCATCAGAGTTTGACGATGGTGATGCAACATCAACGTGGAAATAGAGTTGGGCTGTTGGGTCGAGGTGGAGCGGTGGAGGTGGTGTTGGGCCAGGTCCAAACAAGCTTTGGCCAATTATTGGGCCAGCGCCAAAGTGAAAGAAGCAATCGAAAAGAGGGGAGCAGGTAGGTTCGTTTGGGCACAGGTGCGGGGAAGGGAGAGAGGGCCCGAGTGCACACCGCCTTAGCCATTTAAAGGCTTAAGTGTACACTGTCTCAAGTCTTTTGGAAGGAAAAAGTCTATTCTAACTCTTTCAACTATTGCCTCTATACGATTTTCCTCCTTGAACCGAAAAACCAGATATGAATGCTCTCGCAATAATTGAAACCATTTGTTTTTCCTCCCTAAGTGGTTTGGACAGTGGTTTTGTCCGTCTTGGGTCACATGTGGAAGTGGATCCCATATGTCATATGACATCTCATCTTTTCTTCTTCCCTCTTTTCTCTCTCTAAAAAAATGGTTACTGTCGGCGACGAGGCGAACTGGTGCTTGTCTATGACTACATGGTGAACGCCAGCCACGACAAGCACCTGTTCGACGTCGAGAAGATCGTGCCTCGGACAGCGTGTTCAAGACCGACAAGGTCACCACGAGCAATGACGTGTTCACCTTCGATGCCTTCCTGCTCGAGGTGGACTGAAACCTGAGGCCCATGGAGAACAGTGACAACGCCGATTAGCCGAGGCTCGTTGACCTTGTCCTCAAGTGCTAGAAGGGAGGGAGGGTCAAATAGGCGAGGGACCTAAGGAAGGGGAAGTCATGGAGGGGGCTCACCTTATGGGACAACGACGATGATGTTTTTTGGTGCCCCTGCACCATTGGCTGAGCGGCCTCATCGTCTTTCATGGTGATGACGTGCACGACAGCGAAGAGGGGCGAGCAGCCGAGGCGCATGCCCCTCATGGCATCGTGCCTCCAATCCAAACCAATACTAGCTACTATCTATGGAATAGAGTATATATTCTATTTGTCTATGCAATACAATATTTTGAATTATGGTTTAGCTATTGCCTGCTATATTATGCTCATTTGATCAAATATGTAGCATTTCTATGTGCTAGTGTGCATGCCTCTTGGTTGTGTGGAAAAAATAGAAATAACCATTGGTTTCTTTTCTTTGTAATGAACCATATGATGTGCATATCTTATTTTATATCTACTTGTCTAGATTTTCTTGACTCCCTTAGCCCTTAATCATTTCCTGAAAAAGCGGTGGTAACTAGTGATGATACTCTGAATGAGATTTTAGTTATATATATCAATCTGCATACTTATGAAAACTTATCCTAGTGAAGATGATAGATAGTTTCAGAATGCAGACAAAACTCGCATGGTCCTAACACTAAGGGGCATGATTACTATCACACCACTTGTTGTTTGCATGATCATGTGCGTACGTAGTATCCAACTATTTTAGTCCATTTTCGATCTGATTCCACTCTGTTTGACTTTGAAACAATCCATATACATGCAATATCCACTCCTACTATGAATTCGACAAAAAGAAATGGATGCGGATATGGTAAAAGAATTATACGTCCGATTCCGATCCGTTTTCACCTAAAGATAGCTAATTGGACTTAGAGATGGTGGAGTGCTGTAGTGACAAAAGGTCTTAAAAAATATGAATGATTTGTTGAATAAGAATACAACATGTAATTATAAAATTTTAATAACTACTAATATCTATAGCTATTACACATAATACATAGTCAATTTTTTGCAGAATAATTTGATGTAGATATGTACACCCATACCCTAAGTGTGCCCACCACTGCGGGCCACGCGGTTGCCAAGTTGCAAGGAACGCGGGGACATGATTTGGGCAGAAAACACACCGACTGCACGTGCTCTTTGGGACAGCCAATGAATCCGTGATGGGCCAGCCCAGCTCAAGACTAGCGGAGTACCTCTGTTCCGTTGTTCGATTTATTTATTATTTAAATCAAAAAATTGTAAATATGTGTGTCTGTTTTGAACAGTATAAAGTTGTAAATTTTCAAAATGTACGTATATATTTATGATTTTCGGATTTAGAAAATGAAAAAGGTCTCTGTTGTTCCGTGTTGGGTCTGGACTTCGGGTTGTGCTGGCTAGTAAGTACTACTCCTAGTAACAGAGACATCTAGGCCGTTGGGAACAATTTATTTCCATCTTCTTTTCTCGGGGGATTTTGTCGAATGATCTAATTTGAGCTGTCCGTTCTGCTTTTACTCCTCTGGGTTTTCCTTCTAAAAATGTACGCAGACGGATGCATACTCCTATGCCTTGTCTTAGTCCTGTTTGGAATGCCGGATTTGTTTCCTCTGTATTCCGAACATGCCATTATGTTTTGTGTGAATAATTGGGAGTTGAGCGACGCTACCTGACATTTGTCCGTTACTAAAGAAGCCAAAGGACATAATCACCATCCTGGTTTCGAAATAGCCACAGTTTTCACCTTTTTATGTGGTTTCAACTATTTACCACTCGAAGAGTTTCCATGTTTCACCTCAATTTAAATTGTTTCAACTCAAGTTCCATCTATCGATTCAAGCAATTCAGAACTTTGGATAAATCCAGGGGCGGACACCCCTACCGGCTAGAACTCCTTAAAAAAAGGAATGAGAAGAGGAGATGGAGGTGGAGGAGGAAGAAAGACCTTCTACCTATCGTGTCTGCATCCACCATCAGATAAATCCACCGTGGTTATGTCTTTTCGCGGCAAGTGGCAATTAGTAGTGAAGTCCCTCTGTCGTGTATATGATCATATCATGCCGTGCATCCAGCGGAAAAAGAGAGGGAGCCAACGTACAAGTGTGGTCACAGGTCAACGACGCTTCTCGTCGATGTAATACATTGCCCCAATCGGGTTTACCTGTAACACAGGAACAGGTCACCGTCTTCTCCGCTCTTAGACAGTCTCGGTGTTGAATGTGTGGCTCACTGCCTCTGAATTTTTTTTAAAACACCGGATTTTCATTCACACACAAGAAACTTTACATGGATGAAAATCATCCCAAAGCAGGTTCTGCAATACCTCAAGAACAGGGCATTGAACATCATAAAAAATATAATTACAAGAGTAAACTGGGTCAACTCTATCAGCCTGAAGCCAAGCCTTCCTAGCTAGGCTATAAGAAATTTTGTTTATCTCCCTATTGATTTTGCGCACCTCAAAATGAATTCCCTGATTATTCTTCATGAAGTTAGCTAAATGTAGTCTTAGGTTCCAATGACTTGGAGCAGTAATTATATCCCTTTTTGAAGAGTTATCACTAGAAGTTGATTATCTGAGATATATGACATTTGGCCCATACTGAGGGCTTTGATTATTTTGGAAGCTAACCGAAATTGAAGCTTCTGTTGTATGGTGCATTTGTTGTACAATCCATTCCTTCTTGTTAAATCTAAGGTCATTCCTAGCTTTCTATATGTACCAAAGAATAGTAAATATTTTCTGTAATAGGAAGTATGGGAGCTAGAGTTAAAAATAAACTTGATAGGAGTTTGAATCCCATTCTCACCGTCTAGCAGCAAAATAGATATGAGAAGAAGAGAAGGAAAAGGGTGAGCGAAGAGAAAAAAAAGGTTGAGGCATGTGGGATAGAGGAGGAGAGAGAGAAGGGGCCACGCCGGCCATCCCTAGGCCACATTTATTTTATTTTATATTTTCTTACTCTCTCACATATATATATATATATGATATATATATGTATGCCTGTGTATGTATTCAAAAGTATAATAATTGTGAAATGTGCACTTACGTCAAAATACACTCATACAATTACACTAAAAAGATACAATCATATAAGATTTTACTTTCAGTCTCTACATAATAAAATGCACATAACGAACCAAAAATAAAAAAAATAGAACAAAACAGTGACTATAATGCCAAAAAAGAAGGGAAATTCAATGTGTAGGCTATAGGGGAGGGGTGACAATCCGAAATTTAGACCGCTATCACCAAGTCTCATTGATCCTATCATTACAGTACAAATCATGCACGGAGCTAGTGCGTAAAGGTAAGCTATTCATGCGCACTGCAAAAAAAAAAATTCCTGCTAGAAAATCTGATTGCTGTTGAAGAGTCATCACTTTCCACAACGTTTTGCACAGATAAACCAATGTTATTTCCACATAAAAAGTTTCACATAATTTTTTTACAAAATGCTTCAATTCCCACAGGATTTAAGAGAAGTCCTTATCTTCTAAACAGGAGTTCAATTTACGTGGTACCTCCGGCCCCCTGCCCCGTTTGCAACGCGGAATGTACTCAGGCTTTGATCCTGCATCATAGCCAGCCATTGATGATCGAGGTTATTAACACACGCAAATGATAAAAAGATACACATCTCCAGATATGCTTATGGTCAGATAGGTCTATCCAGATCGATGCTCAGAAAATAATTAAACAAAATTACTTGCACAAACGTTCCTGCACACGTCAATGTTCTTCGTTGACACGTTTCTGCAAACTTACAATCAAGCATCTACTATTTATTTAATAGTCGTAAGAAGTTATATTACCTCCAATAAAAACTCTAAAAATCTATCCCTATAACACTATTAAAATATCTCCAACAGACACTAATATATCCCTATAACACTATTAAAATATCTCCAACAGACACTTATTTTTTACCTTCTATTACTCTCTTCCTCTCTCTGACCCACACGTTAGTCTTTAAGAACAGGGATACGGTGGCCAGTTTTTAGCAGCAAATTTACCGGCCAAAGCTGCCTCCGACGTCACTGTAGCGAGCGACAAATATTTTTTTTGTCTCTCAGTGGGAGAAGGATGTAGCTGCTGGAAACGGCAAAAGTTAGAGCTAGTGATACGGTACGATTCCCCGTCGTTATTGGAGACAGCCTTATCTATTGCCGTCTATGGAGAAAAAGGAGACATCTCCGTGCTTTCTTCCACCAAAATTTGTAGAAAACATAGCCAGACTAGACCAAGTCCAAGTAAGCTCATTTGACTAGACCAAACGCTACCATCAGCTTCAATCTTGGAGAAACTTCTCATCACATTTTCTCTCACTGTTCAGACCTATATAACCCCAACCATAAGTAGCTGATCCCAGAGCACGAAGTGCAGCACCAGCTCAAGATGAAGCTTCACGTCGCCACGGTCGCTTCCCTCCTGGCTCTGGCCGCGGCCGCGACGGCCGGCGCCGTCACGTTCGACGCGACGAACACGGCGTCCAACACCCCCGGCGGGCAGCGGTTCGACCAGGCCGTCGGCCTCGACTACGCGAAGCAGGTCCTGTCCGACGCGTCCACCTTCATCTGGAACACC
Organism: Phragmites australis; assembly: GCF_958298935.1. Lineage (NCBI taxonomy): Eukaryota > Viridiplantae > Streptophyta > Magnoliopsida > Poales > Poaceae > Phragmites > Phragmites australis. The sequence continues at coordinate 5,104,100 of NC_084941.1, read as the reverse complement.
TTCAACCAGCCCAGCCCCGCCGACCGCAAGCCCGTCGACGCGGTCACCCTTGTCGTCGAGGACATCGGCGGCGTGGCCTTCACCAGCAACAACGGCATCCACCTCAGCGCCCAGTACGTCGGCGGCTACTCCGGCGACGTCAAGACCGAGGTAACGCGCGTAGCTCTACCTCGCCTTGCTACATGGATAGCTTTATCATGAGTATATGTATCTCTGTGCGCCGTGCCATGGTAGGTGACTGGTGTGCTGTACCACGAGGCAACACACGTGTGGCAGTGGAACGGGCAGGGGCAGGCGAACGGCGGCCTCATCGAGGGTATCGCCGACTTCGTGAGGCTGAAGGCGGGATACGCGCCGGGGCACTGGGTGCAGCCGGGCCAAGGGGACCGGTGGGATCAGGGGTACGACGTCACGGCGAGGTTCCTGGACTACTGCGACTCGCTCAAGCCAGGGTTCGTCGCGCTGCTCAACGCCAAGATGAAGGATGGATACACCGACGACTTCTTCGCTCAGATACTGGGGAAGACCGTGCAGCAGCTGTGGCAGGACTACAAGGCCAAGTACGGAGGCTGATGGTGATGGGTACGTGTGACTTGTGGCCCCTGGTCAACACGCCATGCATTGCTCTGGCCTGCATGGTGTGACATATAGAATAAGGTGTTTGTTGTTCAGCAAAGAATACTATTGCTTACCAGGAATGATCAACAAGCCAGGTATTTATCGTAATAGAGATATGGATCTGTATAAAATCTTATATTCTAATAGAGATATGAACCTGTATAAAATCTTATGTCCTTCTATTTGATATGCACAGTTAATAAATATTTATCCTAATTTAAAATAAGTATTTTCATAGTTGACTTTATCAATAATTGACAATTAGCGTCCAGTGGTGGAGCCAGGATTTTATCGCTGGGTGTACTGGACACTCTAAACTTTCGAATCCAATATACATGTATAAAATTTGCTAAAAATACAATATAAATCTATTAAACGTTCTCAACGTCGTAAATTCATAAAATAAGTTTAAAATTTACGAAGACTGCAATATAAATAGTCCAAGTAAAACTAAGTCATGTTCTAACAATTCTACAATATATTAAACGTAATGTCATCATTTCTCTTCATGTATTAACAATTTTACATTTGCAATTCATAAGTAAAACTAAGTCAAATAAAGACAATAGCATCGAGTTATCAATCCCGGAAAAGAACAACCTGCGTGATCAAATTTTCTGACGGAAAAAAAAACTTTTTGCCTAAGGTTGGACCTTTCTAATTTTGGATGTAAAACTCAAGCGTGTAGCTAAATCACTCTGTTACAGGTAACATGGGTTTTTAAGTACAATTTTCCGAGGCATTGTTATGTTTCTTGCTGGGATTGGCGGAGCCTGTATGAACGGTTGTAGGCTTGAAGCTAAACTCTATTTTGGTTCTGACGAAGCATGGGTAGTGACCCTTGAAAAGTCATTTCGGAAAACACGGGCGTACAAATTGAAGGAGTTACTCGCTGAAAAGGCTAACTGACCGTAGAACTTGGTGACCGAGCACCTCAATTCAGTAGTTCCGGAAAGGCGATTCCCATCTACATCAAGTTCTAACCTTCAAACTGCAATCCCCCATCAACATTGGATAAATTATGCACTCAATGCACTCAGGTTTGCGCAACAATATAAACTTCTCAACGTGAAAACGTTCTTGTCCTATGCTCAATCACTTGTCCAATTGTCAAACTACGGTAATAAAAGGCAAATTTTACTTAATGTGTTGGGCAAGAAGGTGCAGATTACTCACCGAGGCGAAGGCATGTCCTGGGATGACACCGAAAACGTCCTGGAGCAGGGCGTCGAGGGGCGGCGCCCCCGGCACGCCCGCAACCACCGCGAAGGCCCAGCCTGCCGCGGCGAGCGCGGCTGGTTGGACCCCGGCATAACGGAGGTCAGCTCGGACGCCTCCCCCACACTACCGCGCTGCTGCACACAAATCACTCCCTGATGTCCTCGAAGAGGCGAAGAGCCGAAGAGCACCTCAAGCTCGTATTGCCGCGCGCGTCTCGCGCGTGCCTGCCGCTGCCCACCACGCACTCCCGTCGTGCGCATCTGCGGTGCTCACCGCCACTCGCCGTGCGCGAGCTTACCCGCTGTGCACTGACTTTTTTCTCTCCTCGTTTGTTTTCTTCTCATTTGTAATGGATTGGACCTTTGGGGTACATAGTTAGGATTTTTGGACCTGACTAATGCATAATGCTGCACCAAGAGAAGCAAAATTAGTATAGTCTTACATGCAAGTTGCACTGATGCTCCCCCAACAGCCAAATCGACATCCTCCTAGGGGTATTGAGCTTCTCACCATTTGAATTGATGGGACCGAGCCCCTCAATCCGACATCAAGCTTCTTACCATCGAAATTAGACTCCACATCGCCCATATCGAGCAGATTGAGCTCCTCGTTGCCGGGGATGAGCTCATCTGGAACTGGTCAAGCTCCTCCTCATCGGGACGAGCCCCGCCAGCATCAGACGCCCAATCCTCAACCCCATGGAGAGAGAGAACTCCACCGGCAGCATGAATAACCACATGCTATGCATATTCAAAATGAAAAGCACATTAATACATATTTTGAAGAAAATTGTTGCAACTGAGAAGCAAATCAATATATCCTTATAGGCAAGCTATAGAGCTGCTCCCACCAATACCCAAATCAATGCTCTCCTGTCAGTAATGAGTTCCTTGCCGCACAAATTGACACCCTCCCAAGGGAATCAAGTTTCTCACTACCTGAATTGATCAAACTCCTCAACCCGAGATCGAGATTTTGACCATCAAAATTAGACTCCATGCTGCCCAAATCGAGCCGATCGAGCTCATCGTCGTCGAGCACGAGCTCCTCCATGCCTGGTCCAGCTCTTCATCGTTGGGTATGAGACCGGCTAGCCTTGATTTCTGCTCAAGGCATGCTATGCTGCCAGCTGCCTTGTGTCACTGGCCTCCACTTGTGTCGCTGGCCTCCACAGCCGTCGCGCGCTATGGCGCCACCAGACGCAGAGTGGCTAATGGACGGATCGACGCTGAGGTGGGCCTGGTAGCAGCTTGTTCCGGATAAAGAATGGATGGATGTGTCTGCAGGGTACGAGAGAGAGAGAGAGAGAGAGAGAGAGAGAGAGAGAGAGAATTAATGTCGAGCGACAGTAGAACGTGGGGTGATTAGAGCAGAGTGGCTTCCATGATCTAGGTTAATTAATGCTTGTGCCTTTGGCCTTAGTTTAGAGTCACCAGATTAGGATCGTGTGGTGTCGGATTACGTGCAGGCGGAATCGAACTAGCATGCACGTTCTTCAAGTAGTCTTTGCCATGATTTTTTGGTCCAAAATCCAGGGTAGTCCTTTGGATCCACCTATGTTAACATTATTATGTGGGAATATGAAAAGATATGTTTTCATCAACTAATCACACCAAGTCTCCGACAATAGGCTACTTTGATGTCTGATTCTATAACAAATTCAAACCCGATATCTAGGTGAAGCCCAACAGGTTGACAATGGTCGGGGTTTGTAGGTCGCCTATCAAAAGACGACGGTGGCGGTGGCGACAAGATGTTACAATGGGGCTCCCGATGATGCTGACTGCGACGATGGGATGAGAGAGATAGAGGAATAGAGGGGCATGGGTCATCAAAGTTTGACGATGGTGATGCAACATCAACGTGGAAATAGAGTTAGGCTGTTAGGTCGAGGTGGAGCGGTGGAGGTGGTGTTGGGCCAGGTCCAGACAAGCTTTGGCCAATTATTGGGCCAGCGCCAAAGTGAAAGAAGCAATCGAAAAGAGGGGAGCAGGTAGGTTCGTTTGGGCACAGGTGCGGGGAAGGGAGAGAGGGCCCGAGTGCACACCGCCTTAGCCATTTAAAGGCCTGAGTGTACACTGCCTCAAGTCTTTTGGAAGGAAAAAGTCTATTCTAACTCTTTCAACTATTGCCTCTATACGATTTTCCTCCTTGAACCGAAAAACCAGATATGAATGCTCTCGCAATAATTGAAACCATTTGTTTTTCCTCCCTAAGTGGTTTGGACAGTGGTTTTGTCCGTCTTGGGTCACATGTGGAAGTGGATCCCATATGTCATATGACATCTCATCTTTTCTTCTTTCCTCTTTTCTCTCTCTAAAAAAATTGTTACTGTCGGCGACTAGGCGAACTGGTGCTTGTCTATGACTACATGGTGAACGCCAGCCACGACAAGCACCTGTTAGACGTCGAGAAGATTGTGCCTCGGACAGCGTGTTCAAGACCGACAAGGTCACCACGAGCAATGACGTGTTCACCTTCGACGCCTTCCTGCTCAAGGTGGACTGAAACCTGAGGTCCATGGAGAACAGTGACAACACCGATTAGCCGAGGCTCGTTGACCTTGTCCTCAAGTGCTAGAAGGGAGGGAGGGTCAAATAGGCGAGGGACCTAAGGAAGGGGAAGTCATGGACGGGGCTCACCTTATGGGACAACGACGATGATGTTTTTTGGTGCCCCTGCACCATTGGCTGAGCGGCCTCATCGTCTTTCATGGCGATGACTTGCGCGAAGAGGGGCGAGCAGCCGAGGCGCATGCCCCTCATGGCATCGTTCAACCCATGGAGGGTGTTGCTCAACCCATGGTGCCTTGAGGCGGCCAGGCGACAACAGACGGTGATGGTGAAAGCAAGGCAACGTCAGTAGCTTCACAGCATTCACCAAAGAGAAAATGAGGGCAAGGGTCAAATTCCTGGGATCCTATAGATGGTTTAATAGCAAGGAATTGGATAGAGGCTCACCGGAGAAGGAGATCGGGCGGCAATGGCGCCATGGCCAAAAAGGAGAAAGATGGCTTGAGCTGCTCGACTGCTGCATGATTCACACTATAACTTGAGGGGTTTTACTGCTGGAAGTAAGGGACGCATGGTGATGCACTTTTGGCGAGGCGGGAGATCGCTGAGATGGCATGGATAGTGGTGGAGGCTTCGGGCGTGCACACCGGCAACGAGGAACATGACACGCTGATCATGGAGGCTGGTGCGGTGCACGAACCCATCGAGCTAGAGGTCGTCACACCATCGGCCCCATGCTCTGGAGCAGGAGGCAGGCACGTGACGAAGCTGACAGAGCGCCACCACCATCACTGTTGATTTCCAACTCCGACAATCGTCCATCCCATCCGACCCCACGGTGAGCTCCACCATCCTCCACTCTACCTCCTTTGCCCCTTCTTTTAACCTATCCATGATCCAGCCAAACCCTCACCGTAGCCTCCCTCTATGCCACTACTGCTCGTTGCCGCTAGCCACTGCCAGTGCTTCACTAATCGAGTCAAGTGCCTAGAACCATCCACAACGACCCATTGCTACTCCCCATCGCACAAAACCTCGTTAAACCCCAGCTGAGATCGATTCCTGTCGAGCACCTCTTTCGGCTTCATCTCCAGTGAGGTCGCGTCGGCGATCCTGCCGTCTTTTGATGATGCAGACCGTACTAGCGCACTCACTATGTCCCGTAGGTGCCTCATGCCTCGCACGCACTTGAGGCCATCGTCTTTTTGCCATTTTTGGTCGAGCTCCAGCGAGAGCACCGTCGCTGTCGCTCTGTGTTGGCGCCCCTCCGTCGCTATCTTTCTCTCTCTACCTCTCCCTCTCTCTGTTGGGCTGACGCGCAGGACCCACCGCTGTCGAGTCAGCTGGGCCAGCCACCAAGTCAGCTCTCGCTGGCAATAAAGCATACTGGGTTGTCGCCACGTAGGACGAAACTGCCATCAAAACCACTTAATGAGGTAAATTACAATGGTTTGAATAGTTAGATGAGGTGGGATATCTGTTTTGTGGTTCAGGGGGAGGGGACAAATAGACTCGAGCAATAGTTGAGGGAGACAATATGGACTTTTACCCTTTTGAAATTTAGTTCAAGTTATTTGTGTCCTCTGCAAATTTGAAAAGCGAGCCTTCAACCTAGCCCGCTTCTTCCTTTGCCAGGCCACCCCTTACCTTGTCCTCTCTCTTGTTCTTTCCTTTGTCGTGTGGCCCAGCCCACCCTACAAGCCCATCTCTCCCAAGCACATCCACGGGCCACGACTAGACGCCAGGAGAGCCAGCCTATCTCGCCTCTACATGTCACACTCATAGTCGTGCCCCGTAACACTCCACTAGTTTCCCCACACTCCCTCATCCTACCCTGACACCATCGTCCGCTGCCGGCGTCGTGGCCCCAATCCGTCAATTTGTGTGTAAGTGTATTCAGAGTGAAGCTGGGATTGCGAATTGCCCTCATGTCTTTATAGTGAATTTGTTATTTGTGTGCTAGTGTGAATTTATAGCTGCCGAGACGACTATCCTAGGGTTACCAAAGTTATATTCACATCAAAAACAATCAGGCTGACTAATCTAAATAGGACATAACTAGCTCAACATTTCAAATTATGCCGATAAATAATATCCTATGCAATTATTTTGTAGAAAAATGGCTACTACGGATTGTGATGATAAAATATGGGTTTAATATGATCAACGAGAGAAACGGATTGAAACTTACCTCCGTTGAAGTCCTCGAGGGGGTTATGCTTCACGTCTTGTGTTCCTAGCTACTACTCCTCCTCTTTGAACTCTTCGGTTTCTAAAACACGGCACATAAACAACACAAGCCCACAATTAAATGAAAATAAAATACAAATAAATTTGAAATAAATATACAAATGATGAGAAAGGATAGTATTTGAATTTATATCGGTGGAAGAATCATCTAAATCAGAGTTGCGACGGAGGACAAACGGGCTTCAAAAGTTGGCCAACAAAATAAATTCGGGAAAAAGAAAAGGGAAGAATATTCCCTATAATATTCTCTAAAAAGGATTTTCGGAAAAAAAAAAAAAGAAAAAGGTTACCGTGCTGTAGACTAGGTTCATGGATCTTGTGAACTGGAGGAGCTCTAGTCTATGGTTCATGGTGGACTGGGGCCATAGACTGTGTAGACATGGCATCTAATTCGGTTAAATGGTGGGGCCTGTGCTGATGTAGCGTCAACGTGGCGGCGACGTGGTTGGCCATATGTCGGCACATTGGAATTGGTTCCCGGGGCAATGTTGAGATTGTGGCATTGGGAGTCCATGGCGGGGGTTTGCTGTAGGTGGATCCCGGCCTTGAATTGGACTGAGAGCTAGTCTAGGAGGACCAGCACAACACGACGGAGCTCATGGTAGGCATCTCGACGATGGGCGACGACCAAAACAGTGCTAGCAACATGCCGGAGTTGGGAGTGGTGGTGACCGTTGGGGGAAACACACGGAGAGGCAATCTGGGCTGGGGTTTAGGGTGTCGAGAGTGTGTGCGGGGTGTGAGGAAGCGATCTCAGCGCTCATATTGGCCAGTAAGGCATCAACAGCGGCCGGTGACGGAGGTGGAGATCGGTGGCCATGGCGACTCGGTAACAGCTTGGAAGAGAGAGGGGGAGGCTAAATAGAGGGATAAGGGAGGTGGAGTGAGGTTGGGTGAAGCTCTCCACGGGCCCAATTGGCTGGCGATGGGTTCTGGTGGTGGATCGACAGTGGGTGCCGCCAGCAAAGGGGGATGAGACAATTGGCAAGAGAGAGAGAGAGAGAGAGAGAGAGAGAGAGAGAGAGAGAGAGAGAGAGAGAGAGAGAGAGAGAGAGAGAGAGAGAGGGAGGAGCTGCTACCTACTCAAGATAGCCGGCGGGCATGGGATGACGGTGGCTTGGCTGTGCTTTATATAGGTGGAGGGGGAATAATAGCCACGACAATGATCGGCAATCACGTGGATGTCGGGTTGTGGTGTGCAGCTTTCGCCATACACAGAGAGAGCGAGAGAGAGGTGGAAGGGGAGACAAAGCGGTGACCTGCCAATGCCCGTACGCGGTTCTGTCCGCGCGGAGCTGTGTGCTCGTCACTGGTTCATGTGCGCAATGACATTGCAGAGAGGGGAGGGGCGACAGAGTGGCGGAGGCGGCACGATGGTGGCAGAGGGTAGGCGGGTGGTACTGTAGGCCGTGACTCGGCACGGGGTCTGTGGCTGGTGAGCTTTGGTGCAAGCGCGCGCGGCAGGTGCGGGAGGAAGAAGAAGGAGACGACATGCCGGTCAGGCTGGTGCAAGCGGGCCGCGGGAAAAGAGAGGGTGGGCCAGAGGGGTGAGCTGGACCGGAGGGAAAGAAACAGAGAGTGGGCTAGGCTAAAAGAGATTTGGATTAGATTGAGCTCAAGGGAGAGGAAAAAGGAAGATATTTTGAAATTAATTTGAATTGATTCTTTTGAAAAAGATTTTTGGATTTTAAATTTTGTTAAAATTTAGGATGTTATAGAGTTGCCGAGATATATATTAAGAAAAAAATAAAAAGCTAGCTAGTTTTTTTTTCATCATAGGAGAAAAAACTAGAGCTTACAAGAAACAACACAACTCGATAATCTCCTAGCGAAAAGAGAGAAAAAACATCTAGCATCCTCAAACGGACAAAAAGTTAGCTAGAGTACATGATCACAGTTAACCGCTGGTCAATAGAATGAATGGATCGGAGTGTTCATCACCAAACCCCGGAAAAGAAAATTCTATGCATTGGTGCCACCAAACACTCATATGAAATTATGAACTCTGCATTCTTCTCCCTTCTGTATCAACGGAATCGATCGGAGAGCGTTGAAGTACTACCCAATTGATTACATTGATACATTTGGAAAAGAAAAGGTAAAAACGACTTTAAGAAGCTTGAAATCAAGCATGATCATGTCGATCAACCAATCCAACCCTGCACCGTGGCAGACCTCAGCGCTCGGCTAGTTCCGACCCGTCGCCGGCGGCTATCTCGTCGATCATCCTGACAATGTCCTGCACCTTGGGACGCCTGTCGGGCTCGACGGCGGCGCAGAGCAACGCGACCTCCGTGAGCCGCAGCATGTCACCGTGCCGGCCCCGGTCGCCGACGATCTCCACGTCGAGGATGTCCGTGGACCACTCGTGGCTGAGCGCCAGCCGCGCCCACTCCGCGAGGTCGCCGTCCTCCTCCACGGGGACCTTCCCTGTCACCAGCTCCAGCAGCACGAGTCCGAGGCAGTACACATCGGCACGGGACGACAGCCGCCTGCCGCCGCCGCGCGAGAACTCCGGGCACTTGGCCGCGGCCAGCCGGTGCGCGTGGCGCGGGAGCAGCGGATGGAAGCCGTGGTCCGTCAGCTTGGTCACCACCTGCTTCTGCTGCTTGCTCTTGGCGGCGAACAGGATGAACACGTTGGAAGACTTGAGGTTGCCGTGCGGCGGCCGGTGGAAGTACGGCAGTGACTGGTGCAGGTAGGCCAGCCCGCGCGCCATGCCCTTCGCTATCGACAACCTCGCCGGCCACGGCAGCGGCGTCCTCCCCTCGCCTCTGTTCCCTGCGCACGCGAAAGCAGAGCAAAGTTTTCATTGCGATCGTGTCAGCCGTCAGGTGCGACGCACGCGTACGGACGTACCATGCAGCAGCTGGAAGAGGCTGCACCCGGGGACGTGCTCGTAGACGACCAGCTTCTCCTCCTTGGAGTAGTAGCACGCAACGAGGTCGACGACGTTCTCGTGCCGGAGCTTGCCCAGGATCTGCATGGTGTGGTTGAAGTCCCTGCGCGGCACGTGCGCCATGTTACGCAGCCGCTTCACGACGACGGGGCCGGCGTCGAGTGTCACCCGGTACGTGATCCCCAGCCGGCCCTTCCCGAGCATCTCCGCCGTGGACCGGAACAATTCGTCGAGGTCGAAGCTGGCCCTGTCAGCACGGAAGAACTGCAGCTCCTCGCTCTTGCCGTAGTCCGTGCTCCGGCTGCCGCTCCCTCGGCCTTGCTCCGCCTTGTCCTTGATGTCTCCGGCTCCTGCCAATTTGCATTTCACAAAGCAACAGTCCCTGTCAACACTCAAGAACGTCGCAGGAAAGATAAGAGTTAGGCAGTGAAGTGAACTGTCACCTGCGGCACCAGCACGGCCACCCAGACGGACCTCCCGGCTCTTCTTCGTGTGGTGAAGGAAGATGAGCACGGCCGCGAACGGGACCAGCGCGGCGATGAGGGCTATCACGATGATGCTCCACGTCGCCAGCCTGAAGCGCACGGGCTTCCGCGCCGCCCGATCTCTGTCGTTAGCCGGCCTCACGACCGGATTGTCGCTGCTGGTTCCGGCGGTGGCTGGAGCAGCGGCCGACGGCGGCCCCGCCCGGCACACGGCATTCACAGCCTCGCCGCAGAGCCTGAGGTTGTGGTCGAACGCGCTCACGGGGAACCGGCGCAGCGCGCGGGTGCCCGGGACCTCGCCCTGGAGGAAGTTGTAGGACACGTTGAAGACGACGAGCCCGCGCTGCTCGAACGCCGGGACGGTGCCGTTGAGCAGGTTGTCCTGGAGCTCGATCCGCTCGAGCGCGCGCAGTGAGGTGGCGTACTCGAGCGGGATGGGTCCCGAGAACCGGTTGCTGGACAGATCGACGGCGCGGAGGCGCGCAAGCCCATCCAGCCCCGGGAGCGCGCCGCGGAGCGCGTTCCCGCGCAGGCTGAGCGCCTCGAGCCGCGACACGCTGCGGAGCGCGCCACGCGGGAGCGCGCCGGTCAGCTGCACGCCGTCGAGCGCCACGCCCACCACGCGCCCGTCGCCGTCGCACGACACGCCGTGCCACCGGCTCCGGCCCCCGTGGCACGGCGGGCCCGTCCAGTTGGAGTGCAGGTCCAGCGCGGACCGCAGCGTGTCGCGCAGCACCAGCAGGTCGCGCCGCTCGTCGCGGAGTTCCTCCAGGTTCGACTCCGTCACCTCCGCACCTCCCTTCACCACCATCACCGCAAGAACCCAAGAAACCATCACCCACAGCCATAGCCGCCACCTGCGCTGACCACGCTTGTTCCGGCTCATGGCGTCCTCGATGAACTCGCATCAAATAACATACATCTTCCCATTCACCGAACAGGGTGATAAACTAATCGATCCTAGAGGTTGGAGGAGGATGCTTGCCGAGAAGTGCAAGGCAAGGGAGTGCGGGAAAGATCGGAGCAGCGGGCAGAGAAACAAACCATGATAAGAACACGTGGAGACAGACGCCGGGTGGTAGTAGGCGGCCGTGGTGCGTGCTGGTAGCAACAGGGAGCCAGGGAGCTAGCTGGATTTGGTGGATTCGACGTGAACATCTCAGCAGATCGGTCGCGGCGGCCGGGACGGGCCAACCGATCCGGATGGATGCAGCTGGAGTGCGGAAGAAGAGCTGACGAACCCAAGTGCTGAAGAGACTTGGGACGTCGAGACGCTTCCATCTGTCTGCTCACAACAAGGCCTGTATATATGATCTTTTTTTTACTTTATTTGTGCATAAATTTCTTTTTCTCCCAATTTTTTTTTTTAAAAAATGAACAAAAAAGGTTGCACATCTGATGGTACATAGCTATAGGCGAAAGAAGTGCTAAACTAAAAATTAACCGGGCTAATGGGACTAGAATAGTATGCCTTTTTTCTTCATAAATAGAATAGTATAATTTGAACGAACTAAACATACATTTTCTAGTAGCCTGTGCTCAGCAGGCTATCCTCTAGTAGCTCCACCATTAAAAAAATGACTCCACAGTGGCCAAAAGGGCAAAAGAGGAGAAAGATCTTGGTACTTAAGCGCTGATGTGTCACAATCTTAAGCAGAGTTCAGCTTTCATATCACTTGTAACACTTTGAGACCATATGCTTCGTTTTAAGACCTCATTGGTATTATTTTTGTCCCAGTGAACGCTTTACTAAATCAGCTCATTCTCAGAGAGCTCTGCAGGGACTGAATATGGCGAAGGTTATTATCCCCTTGAGAAAAACTTGGGCAGGTTTACGGTGCAACTTTGATCTGGAAATTGCACCAACCGATGGATATGGTGGGGCGGGGGAATTGGACGGCTGGGATCTGACCTGGCCCGTGGCGCGTGATTGACGAGTCGCACCGAGAGGCTGAGCTTTACTCTTCCTACAAGCCATCACCGTGCAAGAGAATCTGAAACCATCTTCATCTTTTTCCTTTTTCTTTTCCTTCTCTTTTTTAAATCTTGCCCTCTCTTTCGGGCTTCGAAGAAGCATCATGCTTTGTGATTGCTTGGGTCTAGGGCTTAAAGGCTTAACCCATTCTCTCTGAAGATTATTGGAGCGTAAATCACTGTCCGATCTGGGTGAATGAGCTTTGGAAAAGAAGCTAATGACGCAGACATGCAGCGGCGAGCCTTTGAGGATCGTGAGATCGTACTTCGGACACGAGACAGTAGGATATGCAGATGCAGGTAACGGTGTGCCACTGCCAGCAGGGCCCCTTTGTATTTTCTTTCCCATTTTTTTGGCAGTAGGATTGAACACTGAAGCTATGTGATGGCTTTTGATCTCTGAAGGTGTTGGGCTTTGCGTCGACTGCTCAATGTTTTTATTGTCACGGGTGAAATTTTTTTTGCAATGATCTTCCGTAAGCCAACCGGTGAGTTGAACAAGAAAAGGATATATGTTCGGTTTGCAACACCAACTAATTCACTTTATATATTAAGGTGTGTTCAGAATGTAGGTTATGTAGACATTTTAACTCCCATAGCATTTTAGAAAAATTTCAACTTCCCAAATGGACCTAAATTGTTGAAAGTCAATTCAAACTGCACCACCCACAATTCCCATACCATTTTAGGAAATTTTTAGCTTCCTAGATGGACCTAAGAGCATCTCCATCCGGCCCCCTTTCCCACTCCTTATCCTATTTTTTAGGAAAAACAGTACAAAAACCTCTCCAACCGGCTCCCTTTCTCACCCCTCATCTTTGAGGGACCCCTAAAATTGCATCTTCGAACCTCATCTGTAGGAAGTGTGTACCGAGCCCCTATCCATCAACGACCGAGCTTCCCGCGCCGCCACGGACATCTCCTCCGCCATCCACGCCAGGTACACCTTCGCCCCCCCTCCCCTGTCCCGCCGCCTGGCACGCCGACGCCTCCTCCGCTTGCCCGGCAAGCGGCTCCTCCGTTTTGGCCGACGCAGCCGCCTCCTCCGCGTGCCCCACGCCGCCGAACCCCGTGGCCGCCCGCGCCGCTGGCCCCCTTCGCCGCTCGCGCCGCTGGCCCCCTGGCTGCGCCACCGGACCCCTTGGCCGCCCGCGCCGCTGGCCCCCTTCGCCGGCTTCCCGCGCCGCCACAGACATCTCCTCCGCCATCCACGCCAGGTACACCTTCGCCCCCCTCCCCTGTCCCATCGCTTGGCACGCTGATGCCTCCTCCGCTTGCCTGGCAGCCGGCTCCTCCGTTTTGGCCGACGCAGCCGCCTCCTCCGCGTGGCCCACGCCGCCGGACCCCTTGGCCGCCCGCGCCGCTGGCCCCCTTCGCCGCTCGCGTCGCTGCCCCACCGCTCGCGCCGCCGGGCCCCTTGGCATCCCGCGCCGCTGCCCCCCTGCCCGCGCCACCGGCTCAGCACCTCCGGTGCCCCGCCCAGCAGATCTGAGCGAGAGAGGAACTCGGAGAGGGAGGGAGTCTGGCACAGAAGGAGTCCGGCTGGAGAGAGGGAGGGAGTCCGGCCGGGGAGTGGGAGAGAGGAGGAGGGAGGCGACTGGGAGAGTGAGGCGACGGGGAGATATTTGGAGCCGGCTGCAGAGAGGTTTGGAGTGGGCCGGCTTTAGAGAGAAATGGTAGAAATTGATTATGTGTAAATTTTGCAATGCTAAAAATTGATTATATGTATACAATTTGTGTTATGCAGGTGTAGGTTACAACAATGGATAGTTTTTTGGATTTGATGAGTGATCCAAACATTGAAGACAATGGACCGTATTGGGATGATAGTCAATTTGCAAGCCCACTTGAGGAGCAACAAACGCCACATGTAGAAGCTGGTGCATCCCAAAAAGCAAAAAAGGCTAGATCAAAAAATTTCAGTGTAAAAGAAGACAACATGTTGGTGTCGGCATGGCTAGAAGTTAGTTTGGATGCTATACAAGGGAATGAACAATCACGTGCTACGTATTGGCAAAGAATTACTGATTATTTTCATGAGCACAAGGACTTTGCATCTGATCGTAATTCCAATTCTCTACAGCATCGTTGGTCTGTCATACTAGAAGGTGTTAACCGATTTTGTGGATGTTATGTTCAGATTCAAAACAGGAGGCAAAGCGGGGTGACAGAACAAGATAAGGTATAATGTTCTCTTCTTTATTTGATTGTCATTTTATATGGTGGTGCAAGTCTAATAAGGTGTACTTACATGTGTAGGTAATGCATGCATGTGAATTGTATAAGTCAAAAGATCCGAAAGGCAGATCGTTCGGATTGTTGCATTGTTGGAATATCTTGCAGCACGAGCAAAAGTGGAAGGATAGGTGCGGCGAGAAAAAACAGAAGACATCCACCACTGGAAGTCCATTGTCCAGTCCTGGGACCAATGAGAGTCATCTAGAGGTTGATGGGGAGGGTCATACTTCAGAGCCCGTGGTTAGGCCAGTAGGTAGGAAGGCGGAGAAAGAGCGACAGCGGCGAGGTAAAAATCCCATTTCTTCTGGAGATAATCTTTACATGGAAGCGATGGAAAACTTGTGGGCTAAGAAGAAAGAGGCAGAAGCCTTGAAAGAGGTTGCAAAAAAAGAGCGCAATGATGAAAGACTTGCACTTGAGAAGAAAAAGATTGAACTGAAGGAACAAGATATTGAGTTAAGGAGAAGGATTGAAGATGATAAGGTGATGAATATGGATCTTAGTGCTATGAGTGAGCGACAACGACATTACTATACACGCTTGCAGGATGAGATCATTGCTCGGCTGTTTGGCACAGGCTCGGGTTGAGCTACTTCATATATAGAACTTTAAGTATTTTGTTGGCACTTTAAGTATGTTGTATAAACTTTAAGTATGTTGTATAAACTTTAAGTATGTTGTACAAACTCTATGTTAGTTTTATGGACTATCTATGTTAGTTGTACAGACTATCTATGTTAGTTGTTGTGTGATGAAAAATCTGCATACATTACCATACGTTATTACAACTGCATACATAATAGGTACTGACTACATTATTACGAGTGCATACATAATTAAAACAGTACATGGCAGGTACCGACTATATTGGTACAACTACACACTACACCCCTCCATATTTTTTCCACAGGTGCTCGACTAGATCATCACGAAGCTGTGAGTGAGTTTCCCTGTTAGTAATGGCTAGATGAGTTCGAAGAAACGCTTGCAGTTCAGCCGTAGGACGATGAGAAGCTGTCACAACTTCTCCCATCCCATCAAAATGGTGGTCACCTTCTGCATCTCGCTCATCTTCAACGATCATATTATGCATGATGATACAAGCTGTCATGATTTGTCCTAGTGTGTCTTGATCCCAAAATCTTGCTGGCCCACGAACAATGGCAAAACGAGATTGCAGAACTCCAAATGCTCGTTCCACCTCCTTCCTCACCGCTGCTTGTACTTTCGTAAAATATTTCCTCTTATTCCCTTGTGGAGATGGTATTGGCTTAACAAATGTGGCCCATTGAGGATATATGCCATCTGCAAGGTAATACCCCATTGTATAATTATGATCATTAATGGTGTAGTTCACTTCTGGAGCGTGCCCTTCAGCTAGATTTGCAAATAGGTGAGAACGGTGCAGAACATTAATATCATTGTGAGATCCTGGTAAACCAAAGAAGGCATGCCAAATCCAAAGATCATGTGAAGCAACGGCTTCTAGAATAATGGTGGGCTCGTGCACATGACCGGTAAACTGACCTTGCCATGCTGCAGGGCAATTCTTCCACTTCCAATGCATGCAATCTATGCTCCCAAGCATACCGGGAAAACCCTTTTGCTCTCCAATTGTAAGTAATCTAGCTGTATCATTATCATTTGGGGATCTCAGGTACTCATCACCGAAGATTTCAACAATAGCTTTCACAAACCTTTTAAGACTCTCTACAGCAGTACTTTCTGCAATCCGAATATAATCATCAGTAGCATCTGCTGCTACTCCATAAGTTAGCATCCTAAATGCTGCGGTTATCTTCTGCAAAGGAGATAACCCAAGACGTCTGATTCTATCTCTTTTCTGCACAAAATAATCATCATGTTGTTCTACAGCTTGCAGTATGCGAAGAAATAGAGAACGAGACATTCTAAACCTGAAGAAAGTAATAAGAATCAGCCGAACCCCAGAGGATGCACAAAAATAATGAACAAACAAAAACAGATACAAACCTGCGACGAAAGAAAGTTGGACCGTAGGTAGGAGCATCTGAAAAGTAGTCTTCGTATAGCCTCCAATGCCCGGCTTCTCTGTTGCGGTTGATATACTGACGTCCAGGCACAGAACCCCCAGGTCGTGCAGCATTCAAAAGCGCATATTGAGTGTGTGCTTGGTGTAGTGTAGCAAGAATGAATTCGTCGTCATCATCCTCCTCCGACGACGATGAATCTACCAGAAAATGATGACTCATTTCGATCAGAGAGGGAACTACAAAGGAGTGTGACTTGTGAATGGCAACCGGGGACTGGCCGGGTTTACATAGAGTTGGAAGTAGCTGTTAGAAAAAACTAGCCGTTTGAAAAAAAGTAGCCGTTGAAAAATAAATAGCTGTTGGACAAAAGAGTAGCCGTTGGGAAAAAATAGCCGTTGGGAAAAATAGCCGTTGAAAAAAAAAACGTTGAAAAAAAGTAACCGTTGCAAAAAATAGCTGTTGGGAAAAAACCGTTAGAAATATAGCCGTTAGAATTAATTTGGTAGTTAAAGGATAATATTAAAATATGGGTGAGTGAAATATAAGGGGTCAGATTTAGGGGGTCGGTTGGAGCGCACAGAGAAATAGGGGGTCAGTCTGGATAGGAAGAACCCCTATATGAAGATATAAGGGGTCAATTTTAGGGGGCCGGATGGAGATGCTCTAAGGTGTTGAAAGGCTAAGGAGTCAATTTAAATTACTCAACTCACACCTACTGGTGGAGATGGAATGTGAGAGATATTTTTGTTTATTAGATATTGGAGTCTGGCTATACCATAATGTTAAAATTGAAGATTTTACATGTTTACATTACACACATCCAATAATTTACATAAGGTAAAAACATTTATAAATATCATATCCACTCATCTTGCCGTTTCCTACTAAACAATATGAGGTAGAAAGAAAATAGTAAATCTCATATTCAAATACACATAAGTAGAAAAGTTTCACAGCCGTTACAACTATAGTAATCTCCTAGAAATGGATAGCTTGAGCTTGACATCGAAAACTACCGGATTCTTACATAAAATAGGAGAAAAAAAAACTCCACCAAAAACAGTACATGTAAATCCGGCAGATAGCAGCTGCGAGACGCCATAACCATACGCCCAACCCAACCAAATCTTGTTCCCACGTACAGGAACCAGAAATTCTCTGAATTTCTAGGCACGGAACGCCCCTGAAACAGGCGACGGGATCACGGCGCGGGGCCCCTGACCGCGCCCGCGCAACCGGCCGAAAACCCTTGGTCCAGCCGCCCCCTCGCGCCCGCCGCACCAATCCCACCCCATCCCAACGCTATCCGCAGCCCTCAGGCTGGTCCGCCTCGCGCCTCCTCTGCGAACCCTCCCCTCCCCATCCACCCCACCCCACCCCACCCCCGCCGCCGCCGAGGAGGAGGACACCCAGCGCGCCACGCCCGTCCGCGAGGCAGCAGGGATCTCTCACGAGCATGGGGCTGCCGCTCGCCTCCGCGAGGCCCTCGCCGCGCGCGCCCGGCGCCTGCCCGGCGCTCCTCTTCTCCCCGCTTAGGCCCTTCCCGCTCCTCCGCTTCCCCCCGCGGAGACCCGCGGCCTCCGCGCGGCTCCGCCTCCGGCTCCGCGCCGCGTCGGGCGAGGGCGTGCCGGGCGCCTCCGCGGGAGAGGAGGTGTTCGGGGCCCGGAGGGAGCTCACGGGCGTGCAGCCGCTGGTGGAGGCGCTGCCGCCCGCGGCGCGGACGGCGGCGGAGCTCGCGGTCGCCGCGGCGGCCGCGGCGGCGGGGTACGGCATCGGGCTCCGCGCGGGTGGGGGGTCCCGCGCCGTGGCGGTGGCGGGGGCGGCCGTGCTCGGCGCGGCCAGCGTCGCGGGTGCGGCGGCGGTGAACTCCGTCGTGCCGGAGGTCGCCGCGGTGGGGCTGCACAACTACGTTGCCGGCCACGACGACCCCACCAAGCTGGACAACGGCGAGGTGGAGGCCATCGCGAAGAAGTGAGTTTGGAACGGGTTGCCCTGTGTATGGTTGCTGCATTGCCTGTATGCTTGAATGGTGTTTGAACTACTGCCGTGCTACTGAAAATATCAGGCTAGTTCTGGTATTTTTGTCAGCTCCCTTATGTTAGGATTTGAATGAATGATTGTTGTTCTCATACTAAGGCCGTGTTTGTTTGAGCTTCTGCTTTTGAGCTTCTCTGAAAAGCAGTGCTTTTGGCTTTTCTGAAAAGCTGCTTTTGGAAATAGGTTGTTGGCTTCTGCAATAAATTTTTGGCTTCTCAGCACATAGCTTCTCAGAGAAGCACATCTCAGCGAGCTTCTCAGCTTTAATTTATTTTCCTCAGAAACAGGCTTCTGGCTTCTCCAGAAGTCACTTCTCCAGAACCTCGTTTGTTCTGGTTTCTGGCTTCTGCCAGTAGCAGAAGCAGTTTTAGAAGCAGCAAACAAACACAGCCTAAGGCCGTGTTTGTTTGAGCTTCTGCTTTTGAGCTTCTCTGAAAAGCAGTGCTTTTGGCTTTTCTGAAAAGCTGCTTTTGAAAATAGGTTGTTGGCTTCTGCAATAAATTTTTGGCTTCTCAGCACATAGCTTCTCAGAGAAGCACATCTCAGCGAGCTTCTCAGCTTTAGTTCATTTTCCTCAGAAACAGGCTTCTGGCTTCTCCAGAAGCCACTTCTCCAGAACCTCGTTTGTTCTGGCTTCTGGCTTCTGGCTTCTGCCAGTAGCAGAAGCAGTTTCAGAAGCAGAAACAAACACAGCCTAAATAGAGTAGTGGGTAATGGGTAGAGAGCTAGCTGGTTCGAATCAAGTGCCGTTTAGTTGAGGTTTTTATTTTGTTTATGAACTGAAGACCTTTTGTTGTGATATGCACTTTGGTTTTTTTTTTCCAATTTAGCCTCGCACTAATGTTTATTTAGCCACTTACTTTTGAAGCTCCCATTTGTTGTTGGAATGCTAGTAAATTTTGGTTTACCTAATTATCTTGTTTTGGTAAAAAGAAGCAATGTAGAGTTTTCATGTATGTAAGCTAAGATTTTCTTTTGGGAATGTGAATTGCATAATCAGTCCTCTCGAAATTTGCTTTGTTCAATGCCACTCTTACTCCTTTCTCCATAATCTTATGATTTATTATTTTTTGTTTTAGATATGGAGTTAGTACACAGGATGCAGCCTTCAAAGCAGAGCTCTGTGATTTGTATGCCAGGTGAGATTCTTTTGAGGCCCTTGATGTTTTTTCAGCTAACTCAAATGCTTGTGAACATGGGAATGCTCATAGCAACCAGAAAATATTGTCTAGGCCAAATGTAATTGTATATGGCATTAATTCTATTGTGATCGAGGTGCCGAATTGTGGTTTGACCAATCCTTAGTTACTATCACTACTATCTTACCCCAGAGGGAAGTATTTATACTAGTATTTCTTCCCTTCCCCAATAGCCTTAAGAAAGTGTTATTTTTTTACCTACCATACTTCTCCTGTATGCAATTTTTACCATTTATTGTTTTTATGATAATATATTTGAAAACGCACAGGCGTACAACATTTTGAAATTATTTTTAATGACATATTGTTCTCATATTGTGCCCATATAACCAATCTACTAATCTAGACATTTAGCGAGATATTATTGGTTCAAGTGATCGAGATTCATCCACACATCTGGTACTTCCCATAATGACACTTGTATGGCCCGGAGGAACAACTTTTATGGTACTCATTTGAATTAGTTCTTAAATAAACTTACATCTTTTGGAAACTGGCAAGCAGTTGTCAATTTCCATGGATGTTGGCAGTTACCTTCTGTAGTAAACTGAGAATCTCCATAATTGAATAGTGTCAGTTTTGTTGCTGAATATGATTTTACACTTCCTGTATAATGTTTATTTTTGGTCAAGTTGCAATCAATTGTATATTTTATCTTAAAACATTCTTCCTGTGCCGGTGAATGTGTATAGACAGTATTCCTTGTAATTAATTCTGTATGTTTTTGTGAGATCATTTTCATTATTTCACCAAATGATTCTTCTCTGCAAGCGGCCCTGTTCAAATTATGGGGTACAACAATCTTTGGTTGAGATATAATTTATTGTTTTGCCTGATAAAATTGCTAACTATCTGTGAGAAGACTTGGTTGCAACTTTTAGGTGATCAAGTGACAGTATTAGATCCTTGAAAAATGGGAAAAATGCAACCCCCCCCCCCAAAAGTTGTTTTGTTGCAAAAAATCCCCCAAAAGTTTGACTTTGTTGCAAAACCCCCCTCAAAAATTCAAAAAAAAAATTCACAAAAAATTCTAAAAAAAACTAGAGACAATTCTAAGACCTGTGAAATTTATTTTCAAAAATAATATCCTTTGCATCATATTTCATGGAGAGGAAGTTTGGAAAAAAAAGAAAAATGTGCAGCTCATTTATTAACTCATGTTATTTTAACTTTGTCATGTCTACCATTATTTTTCCTACACAAATAATTGTTTAAGTAAACTAATAAAAGTGGTTTCACTAATTTTGGGAGTGTTATGGATTAGTTATGAATTAATCTATCTGCAACACATTTACCCAATCCTGCACGTTACAATAACTATTTCAAGATTTCATGTATTTTTAGACGATAGAGGATCATGTAAGAAGAGTAAAAAAATTGGTTTCATGATTTTTTGATTAGTAAATAATTAACTATGCATTTAACTCGAATTAATAAATGAGCTGCATGTTTTTCTTTTTTTTTCAAACTTCCTCTCCATGAAATATGATGCAAAGGATATTATTTTTGAAAACAAATTTCACAAAAGGTCTTAGAATTGTCTCTAGTTTTTTTTTAGAATTTTTTGTGTTTTTTTAATTTTTGGGGGTGTTTTTGCAACAAAACCAAACCTTTGGGGGGTTTCTTGCAACAAAACTACTTTTGGGGGGGGGGAGTCAAAATCCAAGTGACTTTTTTTTTGGGGGGGGGGGGGTTGCATGTTTCCCTTGAAAAATTGACAGTATTAGATGTCATAGACTTGTCTTGTAACTTTTACTAGGCTAAATTTGTAATATGCTATTCACCATTCACTACTTGTTGACCCCTCCATTGTACTACCAGTTGGAGGCATGAAGGTTGTTGATTATGAAAAAAGAAATCATTATAATCTTCCAGTTTAAATGATCTTCTTTCAGTAGTTCATCTTCACTAATGACTATATTTTAATAAGCAATTAGTCCCTGGATGTTTTTAATCTATGCTAGGGGATTTAGGCAAGTAATTACAATTATTGAAACAGATGTACAATTAACAGATGCCCTAATTGATGCGAGTGTTGGTTTACATCGGGATAACTACCGCACATAACGTATGACTTGAAGGGGATGAGGGGTTAGTAGAAGGGAGATTGGAGCATGGATTGGGATGAGAGAACTAGAGTGGTTCAGGGAGGCAAATAGATTAGAGAAGATCTTGGTTGCCTGATACAGATATTCAATGCGTCCCTTTTACTATGGACGTGCTTGCCTCCTTTGGCTCTATTAGCTTACAAATTAATTTTCATATTCTCCCTAGACTCTTATCTGCTAAACCATGGACTCTGATTCCTAACCAACTATGCAATCCTCAACATGGGTACCGATCTCCTCCTGGAGTCCTTGCTGGACTTGGACTGCACATGCATACTAAGCCGCGAGATGCTTCTGTACTTGTTGCCCTGTTCCGTGCAGAATTTTCAATGCAGTGCTGAACTGCTGTCATGCCATGTCCTGCTGCAGTACATCACCATTAATCCAGCGTTTTCCTTCACATGAAATCCTATTGTGGTCAGAGCCAATGTGGTCCACAGCACTAGTAAATACCAAGCTCATCTGGTGGTGGTGGTGATGGTGTTTGTGTTTGTGTTTGTGCATTGGGGGTGTGGGGTCCAACTTTGAATTTCAGCCTTCCAATTTCGTGATGGTCAGCAATTCAGCTTGCCATGGGTACACCCCATATTTTGAACTCATGCTTTTTATTACAAAAAATATCAACTATTTACAATTCGCATATCAGTATTTTTGTAATGGGTTATTATTCTTCAAGAAGCCTCACCATCCTGAACATCAGTTGTTTGATCATCCTTGTCCTGCCCATGCTTTTGTGCAGGTTTATTTACTCAGTACTTCCTCCAGTAGATGAAGATCTCAAAGGTAGTGAGGTTGAGGCTATTACAAAATTTAAAAGAGCTCTTGGGCTCGATGATGTAGATGCTGCTAACATGCACATGGAGGTATTGCCTCCTGATCCAAGCCCTTTTATATCTTACTATTAGTCTCATATGTTCTTATTGCTTTACTCTCCATTTTTCACATTTCCTCTGTTTTATGCCTATATCTTTATGCCTTTTACCTTGCTTTTTGTAAATTGTGATAGATTGGTAGACGCATATACAGAGAGAGGCTAGAAACAAGTGATCGTGATGCTGACATGGAACAAAGGCGGGTAAGTGTTTATGAGAACATGCATTAGACACTTTGAAACCTTTTCTGTTGACCCTGATTATAACCATGGCAAATACTTTGTAGGCATTTCAAAAGTTAATATATGTATCAAATCTTGTCTTTGGAGATGCATCCGCATTCCTACTTCCATGGAAACGCCTTTTTGGGGTAACTGATTCTCAGGTAGTTTTAGCTCTTGTTCATTTACCATCTTATACTCTGTATACAATGTCTCAGTTTATGCTTTGATCTCATGGAGGAGCAGAATGTCACCTTGAGTATGATATTTGATTGCTTGTTCTGAACTGTGAACTTTGAAGTCTAATTTCACCTAATTTCTAACAATATTGCCACTGTGGTTATGAAATATCTCTTAAAGTGACAGGCTTGCTCTTTGAATAATGCTGTGCTACTTGTTCTTGATGCAATGGGGTATTTTAGAGGGTTTGGCCGAAATGTTACTTTCTTCCAGTCCAAAAAGAATGTGCTTTTTGACTTGCCATGGTTGTCCTACATGCTCCTTGTGCCCAATTTGAATATGTCCAGATATATCGAGAGTGCATATTTGATGTTCCTATGGGCATCTTCCTTTTTATGAGAAGTGCATAAAATGCCCACCCCAACCCCCCACCAAAAAAAATAAAAATAAAAATTGATGCGTGTAATGTATGTGATGTTATCCACACAAGCAACATTTGAAGCTCCACTTTACAAAAAGAAAAAAAACATAAAGACCAGTAGTGCATGAGACATAAAAATGTTTGTTTTTTGACTAGCATTGTCAAAGTTCAAACATTTGACTAGAATGGATGCAAATGGAAAGAGTATTTCTGCTGATAACCTGAGAATACAAGTTGTCTGTGACTTGTACTATATGGCCATTCACATGTCTCAGATCCTTTTTGTTCATATTTTGGCGCACGTCTTTTCAACTGTTTGTCTGTTCCTTATTGATCTGGCGACGGCTTTTACTTTTCTATACGTCTAGTTTTACATTATGGTTGTTTTCCAGATCGATATTGCTATGAGGGAAAATGCGAAGAATTTATACTTGTCGCAGCTCAAGTCTATCGGGAGAGGTACTGCTGTAACACATTTCTTTTGTAGGCATTAGTTCCATTTTGAAGTCATGCTGTGCTTACAAGATTTGCTATATCAAGTAGATTAGAGTAGTACACTGGACAGATAGCAATGGTATTTTTTGTTATATTAATTACTTGATATATCTCTTATAGTCTTATTGCATTTCTTGAATATTCACAACTCAAAATGTTCTCTTTTTCTAGGTCTTGACATAGGCACGCTCATTGATGTAAGGAGAGCACAACTTGCATATAAACTTTCTGACGAGGTAACCCTTCTCTTCTAAGAATATATGCTGCTCATTTGCTTTTGCTTCATTGGGTCTTAAAATTCATCAATACTTGGAGCACAACGTCATATCCATATAGCATGCTAACTATGTACATACACCAGTTAAGAATCTAAACAAAAACAAAAGGTTACTATATTTGATTATTGGCATTGATCTAAGTATGCTGGAAAAAGACAAATTGCATCAATCTAAGCATGTTTTGTTGTTAAGTAAGATGTCCTAAATCTCTTAGATTTCTTGCAGATTGCTGCGGAGATGTTCAGGGAGCATGCTAAGAAGCTAGTTCAAGAAAACATTTCATCAGCTTTAGACATCTTGAAGTCACGTAAACCGTAAGAAACCTACTTATCTATTGCAAATCATGCTACCAGATTTCATCATTTGACAATTTTCATGAAAACCTGGGTGATGTTCTAAGATAAATAGTTAATGGTTCTAAGGAAAGGGCATAACCATTTTTCTAAAACCTGATATATAAGATTGTAATTTGGTATAAATTTTGGCCATATGTAATAAGGAAAAAATCTCTAACTAGCAATGAGTAACAATCATCTTTTTATCCTTGCTTAAATCAAGAAATCATCCATCATGTGCCACATTTCCCACACATGGCCCAGTCCTGTTGTTATGAAGTGTTTATTGTCCTTGCAGGGTTTCACAATTGTCTTGTCTATCATGGGCAACCACATATGTTCTCAAATCTCTAGTTAACATATGAACTGTGTTCATATACATTATCAGTTAGACTTGTAGTTAAGAGAAGTGTTTAGGTTTGGTTTTACTAGTAGAGGGACTATCTAGCTATAGCTACTATTAGGAGCAGCTGAGCCATTTGCCTTCCAATGGAATGTGAGGACTGAGGAGACCAGAGGATATTTAAGAAATTGCATGAGCTTTTCTTGACCCATAATTAGCAATTATGAATCCTTGTGGAGGATGATAGGATAAGTCCTTGTGCAGTCTTTGTGGGGCTGCCACATGGTGGTCTTGCTGCCCATATGCTTTAGGACAGCATCTAGGACACTAGGACAGCATCTTAGACTAGAGGACAGCATCTAGGACAGCATCTTAGACTAGAGGACAGCATCTAGGACAGCATCTTAGACTAGAGGACAGCATCTAGGACAGCATCTTAGACTAGCATCTTAGACTAGCATCTTGGCATATGCTTGGCTGGCTATGGGCCTATAAATATGTATCCCCAACCCCTCAGGTTGGTATGGCATTTGTGTGAGAAATAGAAAAAATTGCCCCAATTCCTAGTGTCATCCTCTCTCGATGAGAGTAAGAATTCTTCTACTACCAAAAGTAAGAATTCAGCGACTAACAAGTGGTATCAGAGCCTGTTTATCCTGTAGCCTGAGCATCTCCTGCTCATCTCCCCCCTCAGCCTCACAGCAGCCCCAGCTAAGAGCAGCAGCAGCCCCGGTTGCTCCTGCTCATCCCTCTCCCTCTACGCAGAGCAGCAGTAGCTCGTCTGAAGCAGCCCTCTCCCCACGCAGCAGCCCTTCCCCGGTAGCGCGTCATGTCCGCAGGGCAGTCTCAGCGCTCGGTCGCCTCGAGCACGCGGCGCCGGCAGGAGGCCGAACTTGCCGCGGCAGAGGAACGCGAGCGAGCGGCGGCAGAGACCGCTGCGGCGGCGGCAAGGGCGTCGAGGCTGGCAGTGGCGGAGCTAGCAGCAGCCAGAGCGGAGGCAGAAGCAGCGGCGGCGGCGGTTGCAGCGCGTGCGGCGGCAGCGGAGGTCGAGGCTCTGCGCGGCAGCACCGGCAGCTCCATTTCTGCTGACGACAGCGCCGACGCGGACCTCGAGCTGCCGGAGGCAGAGGCAGCGCGAGAGCGGGCGGCACAGTGGGCAGCGGCGCACGCCCACGAGCGGGGCGGCAGCCCAGACAGGCGCGGAAGCGCCGGCGGCGCTCCTGGAGGAGGCGCGCACGCCGGCGGCGCTCCTGGAGGAGGCGCACACGGCAACGGTGGCGGACGGGTCGATGGAGAGCGCGGCCTTTACAGGCGGCGTGGCTCTCTCTCCCCGGATCGGTACCGTGGTCACCACGGGTTCCAGGCTGTTGTCAGGGACGTCGGCCCCGGCGGTGGGTGGCCTACCCTCACTAAGACCAACTACGTCGAGTGGGCTGCGGTGATGAGGGTAAAGCTCCAGGTGCGGCACATATGGGAGGCAGTCCGGTACGGCGACGTCGACTACGACCAGGATCGACGGGCGCTGGATGCCCTCATCGCAGCAGTCCCGTCCGAGATGCAGTTCTCGCTTACCAATAAGCGGACTGCCAAGGAGGCTTGGGACGCCATCGCTGCGGCACGCATCGGCAGCGACCGCGCCCGCAAGTCCACACTGCAGGCACTTCGCAAGGAGTGGGAGAACCTGGCCTTCAAGCCAGGTGAGGACGTTGATGACTTTGCTCTCCGTCTCAACACTCTGTTGCAGAAGATGGTGCAGTTCGGCGATGACACCTACGGCGATGAGAGAGCTGTCGAAAAGCTCTTCCGCTGCGTCCCCGAGAAGTACAAGCAGATGGCTCGCTCGATCGAGTCTCTGCTGGATCTCTCCACGATGTCGATCGAGGAGGCGATAGGTCGCCTCAAAGTTGTCGACAGCGATGAGCCACAATCTCTCTCGGGGCCCATCACCACTGGCGGGAAGCTCCTTCTCACTCGGGAGCAGTGGGATGCCTGCCAGGGTGACCGGAGGAAGGGGGAGCCTTCTTCCACGACAGGCGGCCGCAAGCGTGGCAAGCCGCGCAAGGCACGCAGAGACGCCCAGGCCGGGGCGCGAGGACGTGCCGAGGGTGATGCCCGCGGAGGCGCCCAGGGCGGCACCGCCGGCAAGCACAAGCCGGCACGAGACGACACCTGCCGCAACTGCGGCCGGCTTGGCCATTGGGCCAAGGACTGTCGTCAGCCACGACGCGGCCAGGCCCACGTCGCACAGGCGGAGGAGGAGGAGCCGGCTCTGTTCATGGCTCATGCGAGCATAGAGCTACCTCCAGCGGCACCGGCCGCAGCGGCTCTCCTCCACCTTGACGAGCCAAGAGCACACGCCCTCCTCGGCGACGGCTCCGGCAACGACAAGACTGACGGGTGGTGCCTCGACACCGGCGCCACCCATCACATGACCGGTCGCCGGGAGTTCTTCACCGAGCTTGACTCTAGCGTCCGAGGCTCCGTCAAATTTGGGGATGCCTCCGGCGTGGAGATCAAGGGCGTCGGTTCCGTCATCTTCACCGCCGTGTCTGGTGAGCACAGGCTGCTCACCGGAGTCTACTACATTCCCGCGTTGAGGAACTCTATCATCAGCTTGGGACAGCTGGATGAGAACGGTTCGCGCGTGGTTGTTGAGGATGGAGTCATGAGGATTTGGGATCGCCGTCGTCGCCTTCTTGCCAAGGTAACCAGAGGCACAAATCGACTCTACGTCCTTAACGTGCAGGTGGCACAACCCCTCTGTCTCGCCGCTCGTCGGGACGACGAGGCGTGGCAGTGGCACGAGCGCTTCGGGCACCTTCACTTCGAGGCCCTGAAGCGGCTCAGTGCCGCAGAGATGGTGCGAGGCCTGCCGTGCCTCGACCATGTGGAGCAGCTCTGCGACGTCTGCGTGCTAACGAAGCAGAGGCGACTCCCCTTTCCCCAGCGGGCGAGCTTCCGAGCCAAGGAGAGGCTCGAGCTTGTGCACGGGGACTTGTGTGGCCCGGTGACACCGGCCACACCGGGAGGACGACGCTACTTCCTGCTGCTCGTCGACGACCTCTCCCGCTACATGTGGGTGATGGTCCTCGGCAGCAAGGGAGAGGCTGCGGACGCCATCAGGCGCGCGCAGGCTGCTGCGGAGGCGGAGTGCGGCCGCAAGCTGCGCGTGCTGCGCACCGACAACGGCGGCGAATTCACAGCGGCTGAATTCGCGTCGTACTGCGCTGATAAGGGCATTCAGCGCCACTACTCCGCGCCGTACAGCCCGCAGCAGAACGGCGTCGTCGAGCGGCGCAACCAGACGGTTGTGGGGATGGCTCGGGCCCTCCTCAAGCAGAGGGGGATGCCGGCTGTCTTCTGGGGAGAGGCGGTGGTGACGGCCGTCTACATCCTCAACCGCTCGCCTACCAAGGCGCTCGACGGCAGGACGCCGTACGAGGCTTGGCACGGGCGCAAGCCGGCGGTCTCCCACTTGCGGGTCTTCGGCTGCCTCGCGTTCGCCAAGGAGCTTGGCCACATCAGCAAGCTCGACGACAGGAGCACTCCGGGAGTGTTCATAAGCTACGCGGAGGGCTCAAAGGCCTACCGCATCCTCGACCCGAAGACACAGCGTGTGCACACGGCGCGCGACGTTGTGTTCAACGAAGGGCGAGGATGGGCGTGGGACAAGGCGATGGACGACAGATCGGCTCCGACGTACGACGACTTCACTGTCGAGTACGTCCACCTCGAGGGAGCTGGGGGAGTAGGCAGCTCTTCTTCGACGAGCGTGTCTACCCCAGTCCCCGAGCCTCCACCGACCCCGGCGCCTGCTACTTCGACAGCACCACGTTCTCCAGCCAGGACCTCGGCTGCGATGAGTTCTTCGCCGGCTCCACCACAGTCGGCAACGCCACGCACTCCAGCACCGACAGGCACCTCTCCGGGCACGTCTACTCCAACACCAGCTCGTGTCGAGCACAGCCCGGTTGAGCTCGCTACTCCGCTCCCTCACGACGAGGAGCGCATCGACGCGTACCACGACGGCGAGCCGTTGCGGTACCGTACGATGGAGAACCTTCTCGGCGACCAGCCGGTGCCGGGACTGGTGCCTCACGATCTGGAGGCGCAGTTGCACCTTGCGTGTGACGACGGCGAGCCTCGGTCGTTTGCAGAGGCCGAGAGACACGCGGCATGGCGCGCCGCGATGCAGTTGGAGATGGATGCGGTTGAGAAGAACCGCACCTGGGAGCTTGCTGACCTCCCTCGTGGTCACCGAGCGATCACCCTTAAGTGGGTGTTCAAGCTGAAGAGGGATGAAGCCGGCGCCATCGTCAAGCACAAGGCTCGCTTGGTGGCACGAGGTTTCGTGCAGCAGGAGGGGGTCGACTTCGACGACGCCTTCGCTCCCGTGGCACGGATGGAGTCCGTGCGACTCCTCCTTGCGCTAGCTGCCCAGGAGGGCTGGCGTGTTCATCACATGGACGTCAAGTCGGCGTTCCTTAACGGCGACTTGAAGGAGGAGGTCTACGTGCACCAGCCGCCGGGATTTACGATCCCCGGCAAGGAGGGCAAGGTGCTCCGCCTGCGCAAGGCCCTCTATGGCTTGCGGCAGGCACCGAGGGCGTGGAATGCCAAGTTGGATTCCACGCTAAAAGGGATGGGCTTCGAGCAAAGCCCGCACGAGGCGGCCATCTACCGACGGGGCAGTGGAGGAACTGCTTTGCTGGTGGGTGTCTACGTCGACGACTTGGTGATCACCGGCATCAAGGATGCGGAGGTGGCGGCATTCAAGGAAGAGATGAAGGCCACCTTCCAGATGAGTGACCTGGGACCTCTCTCCTTCTACCTGGGGATCGAGGTGCACCAGGATGACTCCGGGATCACGCTTCGACAGACCGCCTACGCTAAGCGCGTCGTTGAGCTAGCTGGGCTCACCGACTGCAACCCAGCTCTCACTCCGATGGAGGAGAGGCTGAAGCTGAGCCGCGACAGCACGACGGAGGAGGTGGACGCTACGCAGTACCGGCGTCTTGTGGGGAGCCTTCGCTACCTCGCCCACACACGGCCGGACTTGGCATTCTCCGTCGGCTACGTTAGTCGGTTCATGCAGCGACCGACGACGGAGCACCAGCAGGCTGTGAAGAGGATCATCCGCTACGTTGCGGGGACTCTCGACCACGGCCTCTACTACCCTAGGTGCCCTGGGGCGGCACACTTCGTCGGGTACAGCGACAGCGACCACGCCGGCGACATCGACACCAGCAAGAGCACGAGCGGGATCCTCTTCTTCCTCGGCAAGTGCCTCGTTAGCTGGCAGTCGGTCAAGCAGCAGGTGGTGGCTCTGTCCAGCTGCGAGGCCGAGTACATAGCGGCCTCCACCGCTTCAACTCAGGCGCTCTGGCTCGCTCGATTGCTTGGTGATCTCCTCGGCAGAGACACTAGAGCGGTGGAGCTCAGGGTGGACAGCAAGTCCGCTCTAGCCCTGGCAAAGAACCCCGTTTTCCATGAACGGAGCAAGCACATCCGGGTGAGGTACCACTTCATCCGAGGCTGTTTGGAGGAAGGGAGCATCACGGCGAGCTACATCAACACCAAGGATCAGCTTGCGGACCTGCTCACCAAGCCTCTTGGGAGGCTCAAGTTCCTTGAGCTCTGCTCCAGGACCGGGATGGTTCAATCTTCCCACAAGACGACGCACAAGACTTAGGGGGAGAATGATAGGATAAGTCCTTGTGCAGTCTTTGTGGGGCTGCCACATGGTGGTCTTGCTGCCCATATGCTTTAGGACAGCATCTAGGACACTAGGACAGCATCTTAGACTAGAGGACAGCATCTAGGACAGCATCTTAGACTAGAGGACAGCATCTAGGACAGCATCTAGGACTAGCATCTTGGCATATGCTTGGCTGGCCATGGGCCTATAAATATGTATCCCCAACCCCTCAGGTTGGTATGGTATTTGTGTGAGAAATAGAAAAAATTGCCCCAATTCCTAGTGTCATCCTCTCTCGATGAGAGTAAGAATTCTTCTACTACCAAAAGTAAGAATTCAGCGACTAACAGAGGAGTGGTCAATCCTCTGAATGTTGGCATGCTTATAGATTTGGGATGTACCATTTCAGAGCATGGGTTGTTTTACCTTGCTTCTGAACGATGTGATTGCAGGGATAGCCTACCGCAGGCTGTTGACGGAGTGAAGAGTGTCCTTAAATTTAATAGTTTGCTTACAATATTAAGCAAGCACCCTCAAGCTGATCGATTTGCACGTGGTCTTGGACCTGTTTCATTAGGTAAAACGTGAAGCTTTTTGAAATCATATTTTAGTGAAACCTTATTTGATATTGTTTTTTGTTGCTTGGTCTGCATAGGTGGAGAATATGATCATGATAGGAGGGCTGATGATCTAAAGCTACTCTATAGGGCCTATGCAGCAGAAGTACTTTCAGATGGAATTGTTGATGATGAGAAGGTGATTCTATGTATCTTACTATCATGTCTAGTTTACTGATGTTTTCTTGTGAAATGACATGTTGAAATAAGTCCCCTGCTAATTCAGGTGAACTGGAAAATTGAAATAAGCCCCATTAGCCAAGTAGCTTGATTTGAGTAGATCAATGCAACATTGCAAGGCTGCATTATTTCGACTCCTCAAAATCGATCGCCATGTATTTCTGCACATGCCTTATGACCATAGCAATGTGTTTTACATGGTAGCATCTTAACAATAAATCTTTCCGTGATAAAATATTGCAGCTTGCTCCTTTGAATGAATTGAGAAATATATTTGGACTGGGGAAGCGTGAAGCAGAAGGTATCTTGTCAGATGTCAAAGCTCTCATATACAGAAGGAGACTTGCTCAATCATTCAACAGTGAATTGGCTTCAGTCCCTAGCAAAGCAGCATTCCTCCAAATTCTTTGCGAAAAGTTGCAATTTGATCCTGAACTTGCTAGCAAGATGCATGAAGGTACCATCTCGACGCTTTCTTATTGCAACATTTCTTTCACAGCATAGCTGTGGTGACCACCTGGATATCATGAGCCAAACAGATACGTGGTTTCGTTAAATGGTTCCATATGGTAGCTTTCTATCCCTTTGATGTACTCCCTCCTTTTGTGTTTACTTGGCAACTTTGACCACTTCTCTTGTTTGCAAATACTTGTCACCTCTACGCTTTATGAGATTTCATTTCCATTTTTACCCTTCTTTATTCACTTGTGTGGGCCCACACTACTATGCCATGCAGTACATAGACAGAAAAATCCGATGACACTGATTTAGAAAAAAAGGCATAGCAGGAGATTTTTTTTGTGAAGGCTCATGGTGAAGACTAGAACATTCCTGGACAGCCCAACGTAGCATCAGAGTAGCACAACAAGGCCCATTTCTGGCACCAGGACGAATTATTTTCATCAGCTTCAACCTGTGACAATTTTTTTTAATCAGGGACATTTTGGTCACTCCATGTAGAAAAATGATTGCCTTGGTTTTTGTGCCATGGTCAAAGTTGTCAAATAAGTGAAAACGGAGGGAGTATCAGTGCATGACATTGTTACACCATAAACTCTGCACTGCCATGCTGTTACTTTGTCAAAGCTATACCTTAACTGTAGGAAGTATATTTGTAGAAAGACAACTGTTTGTTTGGTTTGCCTGGATTATATTGCTTATGATCAGGAATGAATTTTCACTAGCAAAAAAAAAAAAAAAAAGAGCCAAAATGTTTTGATCAGAAGTAGCCTGTCATTCATATTCATAATACTAATGCTGTAACTTGTTTGTATAACTGTAGTAGTGCCAAGTTACGATGTAGCACGCTTTAGTTTCAACATTTTCTGGCTGTGCCACTGTTCACTTGTATCCTGAATATCAATGTGGTTTGAACTTCAGACATTTACAAACAGAAGCTTCAGCAGTTTGTCGCTGATGGAGAGCTGAGCAAGGAGGAAGTGGAAGCTTTGATGGCATTCCAAGTGCGTCTCTGCATCCCTCAAGAAACTGTGGATGCTGCTCATACTGAGATCTGTGGCCAATTGTTCGAAAAGGTGATACTAAATATTTTGGTGGCGCCTTTTGTTTGACATACTCTGCATATTTTTAGTGTGCGTTCCGTATCTTGTCGAGGCAAAGTTGATGGCTTGTTCTGTATCAGTGCTCTTATATTTGTTAGGACATTGCAGGTTGTGAAGGAAACTATTGTATCTGTTGATGGATATGATGCTGATAGACGAGAGGCTGTTAGGAAGGCAGCGCAAAGTCTAAACTTGAAAACGGAGGCTGTCATGGCGATCTTTAGTAAATCAGTATGTATTTTCCCTTCAAAAAGATAAATTATTCTGTTGTGTCTTATTGCTCCTGATCTTCTCTGATAAACTATTATATCCTTTTAGTATATTCCATCTGCAAATCTAGCTCACTATTCTAAAATTGCCAAATTCAAATGACCAGGTTCGGAAGTTATTCCTCAACTACATTCAGAGAGCAAAAGCAGCCGGGAACCGCATTGAAACCGCAAAAGAGCTGAAAAAGTTAATTTCCTTCAACACGGTTGTTGTTAGTGAGCTTTTAGCTGACATTAAAGGAGAGCCATCCCCAACTGCTGAAACTGAACCATCAAGCGCAACCTCAGAATCTGAGGGAGAGGATGATGAATATGAATGGGAATCGCTGGAGACATTGAGAAAGACTAGACCTGATAAAGAGCTCAAAGAAAAGCTTAGAAAGTCAAGCCAGAAAGAGATAACCCTCAAGGATGACCTTCCATTGAGAGACAGGGCTGAGCTCTACGAGACATATTTGATGTTCTGCATCACTGGGGAGACAACTAACGTATCATTTGGAACAGCAATCTCCACGAAGAAGGACGATTCAGAGTTTTTAATGCTAAAGCAGTTGGGAGACATACTTGGTTTAACCCGCAAAGAAGCTCAAGATGTTCACATTAAGTTTGCAGAGAAAGCTTTTGTGCAACAGGCAGAAGTGATTCTAGCTGACGGGAAATTAACAGAGGCCAAGGCTGACCAGCTTGCAAAGATTCAGAAGCAGGTTGGTTTGCCTACTGAACATGCACAGAAAATCATTAAGAGTATCACAACGACAAAGTTGTCTTCTGCAATTGAAGCTTCTGTTGCTCGAGGTCAGATCGGTATACAGCAGGTCCGAGGATTGAAAGAAGCAAATTTTCAACTGGATAGCTTGATTGCGGAACCACTGCGAGAAAGCATTTATAGGAAAGCTGTTGAGGAGATCTTTTCATCAGGCACAGGTGATTTTGATGAAGAGGAAGTGTATGTAAAGATCCCAGCTGATCTCATCATTAGTGCTGAGAAGGTAAAGTCAATTGTTCAGGATATTGCAAAGGTTAGGTTGGAAAACTCCCTTGTTCAGGCTATTGCCTTGCTTCGGCAGAAGAAGAGAGACGATGTGGTATGTACTAAGTGCCTCTTTACCTGCTGCTTATCATTTGTTTCTCTGAGAAATTTTGTTCGCTGCTAGAAGCACTTCTAGAGGAAGACAAATTAAAACCTCCATTTACAATATTAAGTATCTCTTAGACACTGTTAGTAACCTAAAGGCATATTGGGTTTAGTTTATTCTAGATCACTGGCACACCATATCAAAGAACCTAAACAGGAAAATAGTACATAGCGCCTACTAAAAAATTGGAAAATTCTAGCAGCTTTAGTTGTGATATTAGAACTGCTCTGATGTCTGTCACTAATTCACTGAGTTGTAGTAAGTTCCACTTACGATAATGTAATTGTGATGCTCAATGGGTTATGTGCGGTAACAATATATTTCCTATGCAGCTTTCATCTTTGAATGACATGCTTGCTTGTGACGCTGCCGTCCCCGCATCACAATCCTTGTCATGGCCCACACCGGGAGAGCTAGATGACCTGTATTGCATCTACCTGAAGAGCATTCCTAAGCCAGAGAAGCTATCAAGGTTGCAGTACCTGCTTGGCATAAGCAACGAGAAGGCTAACCAGCTCCGGGACGCGGCCTCGGAGGGAGCACTGCCGGTCACAACTCAGGAGGAAGAGGAGTTGGCGTTCTAGGAAGGGTCCTGTTTTTGTTCGGTAGCTAACAGAGTTGAGGTCCTTGCCAATGAAACGAACTTGGTGCTGTGGCAAACTGCTACTATTGTAGCTAGGTGCATACACATGTTTTTGAAAAGTAAAACGACGCATAATCCTGACATGCATAATTATTTGTATAGACAAGTCTTTGACACCGAAATTCGGTGACAGTCTTCCGCTCTTTCCTGGTTTCCTCTTTTGTTCACCATGTATCACAGCTATGACTGCAAACCCTCTTCTCATAACCCGGTTTTGTTGTTAACCCATCTGAAGTGCCAATGGCAGTTTGGAGCCTTCTAGTGCTCATCATTAGCTTTCTGTTTTCAATATGTAGCATGTTAAGCTAGTCGGTGTTACAGCAGTGGAGTCTGACCAATCAATGTATCTTTGACTTTGGGTGTACACACGCAGGCTTCATAGATGAAACCACGCGGCTTTTTGTATGCCATGTTCAAGTCTAGGTTTTTAGGCTTGGA
Organism: Phragmites australis; assembly: GCF_958298935.1. Classification (NCBI taxonomy): domain Eukaryota; kingdom Viridiplantae; phylum Streptophyta; class Magnoliopsida; order Poales; family Poaceae; genus Phragmites; species Phragmites australis. The sequence continues at coordinate 5,068,858 of NC_084941.1, read as the reverse complement.
CAACGCTTGTTTGGTTGGATTAGGCTTTTGGTTGAAAAACTACTTTTCTGGTTTCTGACTGTTTGTTTTTGGCAATAATTTTTTAGTTTCTTAACTCATCAAAATCTAGGAAAGTTTCTTTCAACTAGTTTCTTAGCTTTTAGTTTATTTTTTTCAGAAATCAGTTTTCGAGTTTTCTAAAAGCTAGCTTAACAGCTGAGCAGTTTAGTTCGATTTCTGGCTTCTAAAAAGCAAAAGCCAGCTAGAGTGTATTCAACGGCGCAGCAGAGCGCTCGAGCCCCCTTACTGCCTGCTGCGACATGAGCCCCTTTTGGCCCATTCTCTATTTTTTGCAAGAGAAGAAGGAGAAGAGGAGGGAGATGATGTAGGGAAGGAAGAGGAGGAAGAAGAAATGAAAACTAGGGGAGGAAGAAGATATGCTTTCCCTTAGATTGGTTACTGACTCGGCCACTAAAATCCAGAGTAAACCAAACCAAACACAACATCAATCTCAATCTGAGAGCTTAGTTGCCTTAGCAGGATCCGGCCTCGACAAATACCTCGCTCCTCATAGGCTCTAGCCTAGGCACACCTTGCAGGCCTAGGTGGAGCACTGCATCTGCAACTTGGAGAAGAGACAGCGCTGCGGTGGGAGAAGGTGCAAGTTTCATCAACCTCATCGGATCTGGAGTTGCTTGGAGCGCGAACTCGTATTTGTTCTAGCTATGATGTAGTAGGAGTTGATGGTCTTTCAGTTAGCTCATAGCAGTGTGGTGCTAACTATCTGTGCAAGGGGTGATTTTTTCAGCTAAATCTCTCTTTTTGGGTAGTTGCAGTTGCCATCTCTAGTTGTTTCGTTTCCAGATTGGCTCACCTTGTTTTGGCACGACAACTATTAAGGCCCTGGTTGTAATCAGCTGACTAACCAGTTGCTAATATGTACTCTTATTACTTTATCTTAATGATAGACTTGTGCGGCAACTGACAGGTGACCGAATTGAGGAATGATAAGTTTTTTCAGAAACTTTCATGGCTTGGAATGCACCAAATGTGGCACCGGATCGTTTAAGACTTCAAGCCAGATAGCTCTTACAGCAGAGATCAATCTACATGTTCCTTAACAAGTATGACTAAGGTTCCAATTGGCACGCAGCTTAGGATTAGATTTCACAGTACAAATAACCGAACTGTAAAAGCTAACCAAACTGTAAAAGCTTGGGGCCAAAGCAAACTGTTCTAAAGATAGGGCGTATAAGAACACCCGGGACAAGGAAACTGGATATAACAAACAATTCTAGGTGATCTTTCACCAATCAACCAAATGTAACACAACAACACATCTCTGCATAAAACATGCACCAAACCAATGGTAGCATTTTGATGACCGGCAGGAATGCAAGGGCAAAAAGAGGTACAATGGTAGTCGCAAAACTTGCAAAGTAATTGACAAGCTGTACAATGGCGTTATCAGCCGAGATCAGCAGCTACTGTACAGATTGTTAAGTAGCTGCTTTACACATTCTCGGGCCAGAATTCCCTGAAGAAAGCCATCTCGAATTCCCTCTCCTGTAAACGCTTCTCCTCTTCTTGCATCTTCCTTATCCTCTTTGCAGCTAGTTTTGCCCTCTTCTTTGAGGGCATATCCTGCTGACAATGGTGACATGTTTGAAACGGCTTAGTTAGAATATGTTCAAGCAATGTGATGACTAAAAGTAGCAGTTGAATATGCATAAATGTGTGTGGAAGAACACAACAATACTATCAGACTAATATTCCACAGAAACTAAGCAAGGTACATGTTTATGAACCTGTAAGCAAGTAACATTTCTACACCACAGATATAACCTGCATTCAACAAGTTACAAAAATTTGTAAAATCGACCATATTCTAGACTGAAACTCTCCAACTCAAGATTTAGAAGAAATTACAAACAATGACGCTACAACACAAAAATTGAATGCATTAAAAGAATCATATCCTTAGCTCACCTTGGGCTTTTTGGGATCTTTTTCAACATGATCCTCGACCTTTGGCTTCAGCTTTGGTTCTTTGGAACCTAAGCCACGCTTGTTGTTCTTAACACGAGTCTCCACAGGTTCCAACCTTCCCTATTCCACATACAATTGAGACAAGTGAGCATGCAAACAGAAATCCCCAAGAACTATCCACGGATAGAAGCATGTGGAAGTTAGCAATCCACGTGCCAGAACCATAACTCATACATCAGTCTCCTTGTACCGTTATTATTTTTATTTTTTTACTATTACTAGTACCTTTATTACCTTTATTATTATTGTTGTTGTTGTTGTTTTGTCATCATCTTTTTAGTTGAATTCTATGAGTTTCATCTCTAGCCTACCCCAGCTTGCTTGGGACAAAGGTTTTGTTGTTTTTGTTAGCACACAAACAGAAACAGTAAAAAGAGCAGCTGGGAAAATCTAAGCTGTACGCTGGCTTAACCAAGTACCATGTAACTTACATAGGATCACCAAATAGAAACTCATAATTCAGACCCATCAATGCAAACGATTACTGTTCCGGTCGAAACTATACAAAGTACTTAGCTAACTTCAGATCCTTCTGAACTTTAGGACTTAACAGCTAACTAAGGTAAGGAAATTGGATACAGAATCCATGTAATTATCTGAAGTCCTCCTAGAGTGATCATGACCCAGGAACCAAACTTATTTCTCCATGCCCTTTTACCCTCCGAGCCGATCTATAAGAGCCTACACAATTTGGGACCATTTATTTCGCCAATAATCTCATAATTCCGCCTACGTAGTACCAGCAAGGCAAAAACACTACAAAACACACAATCAACAGATACCACAACAGTAGATCAAATTTAAATCGGGGGAAAAATGGAAAGATGAACTCTTGAGACGGGAGGAAGCGAGCATCAAGACACGGACCTGCTCCTGCGCTCCGAGGCCGGTGCCCTCCTTCCACCCGGACTTCTTCAGCAGCTGCAGCAATCCAAGCAACACGTATCAATGCGACGGTCAAATCAAACCCTAGAGCAACCGTAGTGGGGAACTAGGGATGGACCAGCCATGTGGGAGATGAGGCGACGCACGGACCTGGAAGCCGATGTTGGAGGAGCCGATGGTCGCCATAGCCTCTTCCCCTTTCCTCTCCTCTCCTCCGGCGCCGGCGCCGGCGCTGCCTTGCCTCTCCTCTTCTCCAGGCGTCTCGGTGTCCCGTGCGACCGCGACGGGCGTGTTGGTGTGGGTCAGGTCTCCTCGACCCGTGTCGGGCTCGGGCTTGCCGTGCCAGGGCTGGACTCGTGCGCCGACCTGGCTCACGAGTCGGTTCCGACCTGGGCTCTATCCCGACTGCCCGATTCCGATCCGACGGCGCACACGGCCCGTATGGACAAGCCAACATCTTAAAAAAAGGAAAAAAAGTTCAGATAACCCCTCTAACTATGGGTGGACGTCTGCATAACCCTCAAGTCTTCTAAACCAGGTATTTAACACCTACATCTTTTTATAGATAGCTAATTAATCCTTTAATTCAGTTTTACATACTGGTTTTGCTTGCATGGCCTAATTGATGAGCGATTTTGGCCACATCGAATACCATATAAGATGCATGACCACATGATCAGTTTTATTAAAAAAGGGTACGAGGTTTCCATCTCCTGAGCCTTTATTTTTCCTTCCTAGCGGCGACCATGGTTACGACGGCGGCTAGGTGATAGCGCGAGATCATGTGCAGACAGGAAAGCAAGCCAAAGCTAGACTAGTCGCATAGCAGCCCCTGCACCTGATAATCCCTTGGCACGACGAAGTGCGTGGCCTGCGGTTCAAGACCGGCGTGACACAGTGGGTGATAGCCGCAAAACGGAGGCAGACGTGGCTCCAAGAGGCGGTAAATACTCTACCTTCAAGAGACACGGTGCCTCCGGACCTGAAGCAGGAGGTCAAGTCTCAGGGCGCGGGCTCAGCTGGTCAGTTCGGTGGCTTCCAGCGGTGACAGAGGCACACTAGTTGTCGCAATCCCCTGTTCTGTACAGAGAGAAGCTGAAGGATGTAGCAATTTTTTTTTACTAATGTTATTCTGTTGAAAGGGATCTCATGAGATGTATGATAATGCAATCTAGTTCATGACACTTAAGGATGGAAAATGGTGTGCTTCGTTTGAAAGATGTGATGTGCAACATGGAATGTGAAAGCAAATTTCAAATGTTACAGAACATAAAACATCTGTAGCAATGTAGGAATATTTTAAGATAATAGTTTTCAGCTAGTAGTTACATCATTACATATTCTCAAGGACTAGAAAAAAATAGATAACATCCAAAAAATCATAGTCACATGGACAAAATTCTAACAAGGACATTGTCTGTTGAACAAAATTTGTTATCTTTATTCGACTTCTCAAAGCATCATCACTAGTCATTCCTTTCTTCCTGACTTGTAGCTTGTTGGCCTTAGCGCCACTTGTGACGATTGTTTGAATTGTCATCCCAGGCTGCAAACATATGAATCGCAACATTAGATAGATTTATGTCAACACAACTCGGTTCCAAGCCCACAGTACTCACATTCATCACAAGACTCTCTGGTCTCTCTGAATGTAGCACTCCAACATCAGTGCATCTGCCTGGTATTTCATGAGTACTCCCTCCTTCTTGAGATTGTGGCACCTTGCAATTGGGAAAGAAAAGGTTAGATTGATACCTAATTATTGGGCAACAATTAATGCAGAGAGTTACCTTGAATTTTCTTGCAGGTTTTTCTTTAGCTGCTGCCCTTGCTGCTTGCTTTCTCAATCTGTCCTTCTCCCTTCTTATATGGGCATTCTTTTTCTTGCCCCCCTCTGGGTTTGAGTCACAACCTCTGCTATTGTGGCCAGGCTTGCTGCAAATCCTACACGTAATAATTGTACCAACTTTTGTCATTTTTGTAGCTTTAGGTTGCTCCCCAGCCTCCCTCCTCCTCTCTTTTTTGGGCCTCCCTGGCATTCTAACATATCCTGGTGGTGCAGGTTTTGGATACCCAACTTCAGACCATTTCTCTTCTCCTTCAATTGGCTGCAAGCAAAACTCGTATATTTTCTTGTAATCCTGAATGGTGTAGCACTTGTCAATGAAGTCATCTAAGCTCTGTGAGGACATATAGATGGCACTAATAGCATGACAACAGGGGAGCCCACAGAGCTTCCAATATCTACATGAGCATGTCTTTTCATGCAAGTTCACAGTGTATCTCCTCTTATCATCCTCCTTGACCTCAAAACCATCTTTTCCATTCCATAGAACATGACAAAGAGTTGACCTGTTAATGTTGATCTTCAGCTTCGTGAAGATGTTAGGGCATATTTCCCTTGCCACTTGTTAGCTTTTTTCCTGTTTTGTTTGATACTTACCATGATTTTACACCTAATTGCCTCAAGCATTGAAATAATTGGAAAGAACTTGGCCTCAATGATGGAGTTGTTGAAAGACTCACACATGTTGTTATCAGTTGAGTCACAGTTCGAGCCCAACTTGAACCAGGCTCTACTCCAGTGGATCGGTTCAGTGTTCATCATATCCTTAGCACCATCAGGAGTTATTTGAGCTAGCTTTGCTTTGTAATAGTTGAATAGGATTCTGCAAGAGGCCTTTGCACATCTCCAGAACCTCTTCTGAAGTTCCTGGTCTCTGTATTTTTTCTTCCAATTGGCATAGATATGTCTGGCACACATTCTATGTTCTACTCTTAGAAGATATTTGTTGATGGCACCGAGCAGCCCCTGCAGCCATTAAATTGGCTCAAAAAATACAAGTGCATGCAATATCAGAATGCGAAGAAATAAAATGAGTTTTCAAGTAAGTACCTTTTGCTGATCTGATATGAAAACCCAACCTTCACCATCTGCACTGATGCCTAGATCCTTAATCAACAATCCAATGAACCATTCCCATGAAAGTGTTGTCTCCTTCTCCACAACTGCCCAGGCTATATGGTACATTTGGTTATTTGCATCTCTACCTATAGCACACAATAGCTCTCCATTACATGCTCCCTTGAAGAAGCATCTTTCCAGCCCAACCACCCTTCTACAACCAGCTAGGAACCCCATTTTGCAAGCATCAAAGCACACATAAAACCTTTGAAATTATGACTTCAGGGTCCAGAGCAACTGCAATTGTGCTACCAGGGTTGCTTCTAAGTAATTTAGCTTGGTAATCAAACACCTTTCTGTACTCACCTTTAGTTTTATCTAGCATTTTTTTTGCAGCACAATAGATTTAGCTCTCTTGCACTTGGATAGAGTCACATGAGCTTTCATCTCCCTAAGAACAATCTGTTCGATGTTCTGAAGCTTCCAAGTAGGATTGGCCTTTATCAACTCCCCGTACCTTTCAGTAATTACATTTGCAGTCACAAGTTTGTTATCCCTCCTAGGTGGGCAGTTGTGCTCATCAACAAGTGTGATAACTTGAAACCATTCACATTGGCTACGTTTCCCACCATAAATCAGCCAGAGACATCCTACCCATGAACATTTAGCCCTGATCCTAGTACTTTCATCCTTCGGAAATATCAAGTGTCTATGGGTGGTTAATCCATACTTAATTAGAGCTTTCTTCATTTGTTTCTTGCCTCTAAAGATCATGCCAATTGAGAAGTGTGGAATAGTAGCTTTGGAGTCATACCTTAGCCAATTGATAATCATTGTTTTCATCGCTTGCTTCATCATAAGAGTACTCCTCACTAGAGTCAAAGTACAGAGTATCATACCCATCTTCCAAATCTTCAACTATGTTCCCTTGTGCAGTTTCAATCAAAGTAGCCACCATCTTAGAATTGCCCATATCTACCATCTCGCCCTTCAACTTTTGCTTGTAAATCTTGGCAAACAATCTGAGCTCTTCGGCTTCCTCATTGTCTACAGATGAATTGTCACTATTGGGATGATAATCACTATCACTGTCCTCAGTCTGGTAGGGTTTAGAGCATTTAGGTTGAGAAGTCTTCTTACGCTTCTGTTTAGGTGTGTGTACCCCATTAGCAGTAGGAGCCATGTCACTCACATAAGGCAAGGGCACTTCCACATAGATGTTAGCCACTCCTTCTGTTATGCAATCGCTCATGACACAATATACCTTGTTGTCTGTTATTAATCAAAGGCCTGAAGACAAAATTTTCCTAGGAAACAACCAATGTAGCTGCATTTCATCTGTAACTATCACATGATCACCAAGGTGCTATTTGATCTTAGGCAAAGAAACTTTGTCTCGTTCCACATAGGACATTGCACTAATTCCGCCTAAGTACTGAACATCTGTACCAATATTCTTGAACTCGGCATTGTAATGAAATCAGACTGAAAGCGAACCTAAATTTTCCATTACAGCACAAAGATCCTACACGGTAAAGTGTAAATTTCAGTTTACTTATACACACGAAGCACCAGGTATTCAGATTATGTATACTTTCATATTTTAACAAAGGTTCAATCACAATCCAATTTTGTCACCATGAGTTACTAAAAAAAATTAGACTCCATAGAAAATTGTGCTCCTACAGTATGCTTAAAAAAGAGTACATTCTTAATTTCCATCACTACAGGAGCACATGTCTACTTATAGATAAAATCTGCATGCAAAATTTCAGGTGTCATGGAACAAGAGCATATTGCGGTTGGATTAAACCCCAACAAAGCATCGAGCAACTAAGTAGTGCACCCGACAAACATGACTTTGCATGGTCACACGCGAGTCGGCTTTCGCTTCGGTGAGCATGAGCCCGACGCTCAACCCACCACCGCCTTCGCTTGTGCCATCGCAAGCCCACCACTCACCGTTGTCCTCTGCAGTGACACACAAGCTCGCTGCTCTGCCACCAACCTCACTTGCACAAACTCGAGGCGTCATTGTCCCATCATCGGCATCACTTGTGTTGCTCGGTTGATAAACCATTTACTCCAGGAAGCCCAACAAGGGCACATCTTGCTCTGCTCCTACATGAGAGCAACACAAAATGTCATGGATATGCTTCACAAATGGTGTTGGACAATTTATGATTTTGATACGAGGTTCACATTTGTTGTGGCTAGTTGGCTTGTATCTGTTCAGACACTCGCATATTGTTGGATATTTTGGTAACCTACAAAAATTAATTTCCACTTCCTAGAAGGTATCTTACTTATACGTGGACAATTTATTATGATTAATTAGGCATTGAGCACTATACTAACATTTATGCTATGTAAGAAAATATTATCTCGTCAATTCAGAATATCCTAATCGAAAGAGTTTTCTAGCACCATACATGGGTCAAAGGTCTTATGTATCTGAATTCCAATATGGTCACTACCTAGTGGGATTGAAGGAAGTGTTCGACCTTGCACATTCATCTCTCTGGAATGTGATCGAGTGTTGCTTCGGAATTCTAAAGATGAAGTGGTATATTCTCTTAAACTTGTCTAACTATCCAATAGAGAAGGCATTTGTAAATCATAATTGGTGTAGTGGCTCTCCCTAATTTTATTAGGGATAGTGTCATATATAATGCAGATTTTGAAAACTATATTGGTGAGGATGTAGGCTCTCAAGCTACCCAAGATACCGTGGATGATGGTAGTGCAAGAGATGAAAGTGACATGGCACATTGCGTGATTCTATTTTTTGCTGTTTTGGTACCATGATCATTGGTAATACACTTGACTACTATTTTGTTAGACTTAGTAATACTAATAGTTTAGCTGTCTTTGATATTTGGAGAGAGAGAATGTAATCAAGTTTTTTTTGTCATACTTTACCTTTATATGCAATTACTGATACTAGAATATTTCCATCTTTAAATAAAAAAATAGTAAAAAATAATGGCATATACACTTATTCAGAAACCAAACAAGTTCATACGATCCAGAGGCATAATAGTTAGCGATGATTGGTGAACATATGATCTTATGAATTTGTACGAAGGATAGGGATGCTTCGAGTAGATGAATCACAAAGTGCACACACGATCTTATTCAGGTTCAAGCCTCCATCAAGATAATAGTCCTACATTATGTTGGTCTAGTATTATACTCTGAGACTGTTTACAAGAGGGTGCGTGGCTAGCCTAGACAGATCAAACCTAGTCGGTGGGCTCGCTTGTATGTAGTCAAGGCAAGTAGCTAATACAAATCTAAATTGTGAAGAGCTCCTGTTGGCTTGAATGGTATCAATGGAGTTGTGTTGACCTCTAATGACTTGTTCTCTGCAGGGTCCTTTAGCTTCGTATATATACAGGGTCATCGTACGACCTCTAGAGTTCTTTATTCCTAGTCTTGGACATAAACTTCCCTATTTACGAGATATCCTGGACATCTGTGTAGGGGTGAAATCAGATCGAATACGGACGGATATCGCTGATCCTATATCATATCTCTTTTTTTTTCAAAATCGGATCCGGGCACAGATGATGCCGGATATAGATATGGATGCGAATAGTCATAGTCACGAATACGGATCGAATATGTGATAAGTCATATGCAAATAATGTTGGTTATGAATATTTATTCGGATATTGAGTAAAAGCAATAACCACAAATATCACATATGTTATGATGTTCGACTATTCCACATATCCAAAACTCATACATTAGAGGTCCAATAAGCAAATCAACAATATACTCCCATGAAAATCGGAGAAGTTACGCGTGCCTAATATGCTGGCTGAAGGTTCTATTAATTATCTGAACATATTAATTACTTCAAATGAAAAAAAGTTAAAAAGCAAACTTGTATATCTCGTTGAGAGCTATAATTTTCATATAAAAATCATCTTCATACGACTCAGTATTAAAAAGTTATAAGCTCCGGAAGATATGCTCGAATAGTTATCGGATAGTCTTAGAATATATCCGATTTTATTCTCGGATATCTAATATCTGACGGATACCTGACTCTCTATATTCGAATCCGATATTCGAGATTTCTTTTGGATATTCGATATTTGGGATTCAATTAGCATATAAAACGGATCGGACAATCGGACGGGTGGGAAAAATTCAGCTTGTTTTCATCCCTACATCTGTGAGCAGTTCCATGCATCTAGGGATTCTTTTTCTGAGGATAGAGATATGTTCCGGTAATAACGAAAAACTCTGAGATATCCGGATATGGTAGTTCTATACTACTCATCGTCAATAGTCACTGAAAGAAAATCAGGATTGCTAAATAGCCAACTTCTCGGGTCAGCCAATTCTTCATGTACCAGCTTCTCAGGACGGTCAGCTTCTTAGAAATAAATTATCCCAAAGGGGTAGAACTTAATGCCTGCAGTAAAGTATAGTTTTTAACGATTTTACAGTATTTTTATTTTAAATAAATATTTTCCAGATTTTAAGTGTTATTCTGGGTACTAATAATTGCTCTTAAGATATATACAAATTCTAAATTTGTTTGAAAGTTCTTCGTATTTTTTTTAAAAACAATTGTGCTAAAAAAACATGATATCACGGTGGATTTTATGTAATCACAGACATGATATGGATAAATACCACCGGTAAAGTTTACATTTCTGAAAAAAACCATTGGATAAATACCTAAGGGAACTACGATTTTATTAGCAGTGTATTTATCCACCGATCTTGAAAGGTCAAATAGACGACAAGTTTACAGCAGACAAATACATACCGACTAGAGGTTCCGTGATGTGCATCTGAACCCCTTTCTACGTACATCCAAATACGACTTTAAAACCGCTGAAAATAAAATGCTACATCAACAAAGTAGGGCCAAAAAATGCACGCCATATATGGATCATACGTCTCATGAGTCATGACCCAACCACAGATTGAGATAACGTCACGAAACAAGGAGCCAGTTCTGTCGTATCAAGGTAGACCTGCTGAGTACGTGCACTGCACCAGTTCAAGTGGTACACTTCAAGCTGTACAGCTATAGCAAAGCGCAAAACGACCAGAACGATAGCCATTGACGACACAGCATGCACCGAGCAGATCAAGAAGGCAGTACATGTGTGCCTGTGACCTTCCTGCGGTCTTTCAGAGCAATGCCTGATCTTTTTCGATAAAAAATTTTATTGACTCTCGGTCGTTACATCAAACTAATATAACCGTATAAAAATTTATCTTTAATCTTTGCACTGAAAATTTATAAAAATCTATCTTTAGCCTTTGCACTGAAAATTAAGTAACCGAAAAGTTAACAAAGCATACGACGAAACAAGCAAGAAACTGATCTGTCGATCATTAGCCAGAAATTAAAGTGATCCGTATGACTTGTTGCACGATCAGAGCCGAGCAGAGAAGCAATCGGCAAGGCAAGGCAACGCAACGCATGGATGCATTTCCATCCATGCATGAGCAGCTAGAGCTAGACTGCCCGCCGTGATGTGTCCGTGACCTGGCGCGCGGCCCCCCGCGGATAGGGGTGAACGCGTGAGAGCTTTCGCATGGGCGGGCACCCGCTGAGACGTGCCGCCCCTCTGGCCCGCGGCGCCCACACGTGGCGCGGCCGCGAGCGTGGCGCGGCCACGTTATAAGCCACGCGCGACGGCCCTCGTCGCCAACCTACGATGCCCTGGCCTCATCTTAACGCTCGCGCGGCAAGGCGGCACACTTGGTCTCGCCGGTGACAAGAAGCAGAGGCAGCACGCGCACGGCGAAGTGTAGCTGGTGAGTTTGGCGTTGTTTGGTACACGCCGATCGAGATGAGCACGGGCATGCGGCCGGGGCGGCGGTTCACGCTGGGGCGCAGCGAGGACGTGACGCACCCAGACACCATCCGCGCCGCCATCTCCGAGTTCCTCGCCACCGCCATCTTCGTCTTCGCCGCCGAGGGCTCCGTCCTCTCCCTCGGTACGTTCCTGGTCTATGCTACAAAACAAGCATGCACGCATCCGTGGGCACGTGCCTTGGTGTACGTACGGGTCTTGGATCGAGATGAATGGTGCGTTTGCGTTTGCGTTTGCAGGGAAGACGTACCACGACATGAGCACGATGGGCGGGCTGGTGGCGGTGGCGTTGGCGAACGCGCTGGCTCTGGCCGTGGCGGTGGCGGTGGCCGTGAACATCTCCGGCGGGCACGTAAACCCGGCCATCACCTTCGGCGCGCTGCTCGGCGGGCGCATCTCCCTCATCCGCGCGGTCTTCTACTGGGTCGCGCAGCTCCTGGGCGCCGTCGCCGCAACGCTCCTCCTCAGGCTCGCCACGGGGGGCATGCGTCCGCCGGGGTTCTCACTGGCGTCGGGGGTCGGCGACTGGCACGCTGTGCTGCTGGAGGCCGTGATGACGTTCGGGCTCATGTACGCCTACTACGCCACGGTGATCGACCCGAAGCGGGGCCAAGTGGGTACCATCGGGCCTCTCGCCGTCGGGTTCCTGATGGGAGCCAACGTGCTGGCGGGCGGGCCGTTCGACGGCGCCGGGATGAACCCGGCGCGGGTTTTCGGGCCCGCGCTCGTCGGGTGGAGGTGGAGGCACCAATGGGTGTACTGGCTCGGCCCCTTCCTCGGCGCCGGGCTCGCCGGGCTGGTGTACGAGTACCTCGTCATCCCGTCCGCCGACGCCGCGCCGCACGCGCACCAGCCGCTCGCACCCGAGGACTACTAGCCTGCGGCCTTGCTTGCCAGTTCTGGCGCCGGCGCCGGCGCGGGCTTTATATGTGTCGGAACAAAATGTGCTTGCATTATATATGGTGTTGTGTCAAGTGGTTAATAAGGGGATGCGTTCTTGTTGATCGCCCCAGTGTTGGAGTGGAAGCTCAGGTGATGTACATTTCGTGTTCTACTTCTTGATCTGTACAAATAATGAACTGCCAGTGATGTAATAAGTTTCGATCTAAAAATGTGTCGAATCTTGTCAGCTGGTTCTTTTGGCACATAGACGCATTCCTAGGTTGTGTCATGGGACATTGATATGTTGAGCTCAAAACTCCCTCTCTGGAAGGGGTGTTCCGTTCTGTGATGGGTTTCGGACCCAGAACAGAAGAGGCAAAGGCAAAGGCAACTATTCATGGGACATTGATATGTTGATGTTGTTAGATACTTGCATCAAGGTTTAGCTTTTTTGGCCATGATGAATCAGAAGAGTCCAAAAATAAGGAAATTTTTTGAGAGTTGGTATAGCTTTTTGCAAAGAAAAACGGACAAAACAAATAAGGTTATTCTAAGGAATGCTCAAATGGTGGCTCTAGAAATTCAGAAAGATATTGCGAACTGTTTTGCTTAGGTAAGAAAAAATGCTTTATTATTTTGGTTTACAAATAATGTTATCTCTCATAGACTGTTTATAGAGGTGAATTAATGGTATTTATATACATTTTTAGTTCATAGTGAAATCTATTATTGAAGAAATTGGTGGTGACTTGTTTTGTTTATTGGTAGATGAGCCAGCTAATGTTTCTGGTAAGAAATAAATGATGGTGGTTTTGAGATATGTGGACAAGTTTGGGTTAATAAGAGAGAGATTTATTGGTGTAGTTCATGTGAATGAGACCACAGCTTCATGTCTCAAATCTAACATTGATGGTATGTTTGCTAAGTATGAATTGAGCATGAAACAAGTTAGAGGCCAAGGTTACGATGAAGCTAACAATATGGGAGCTGAGTTCAATGGTTTCAGAGTTTTAACTATGAGAGAGAATAACTTAGCATATTACATCCACTTTTTTGCTCATCAGCTGCAGTTAGTTATTGTTCTAGTAGCTAAAAAGAATGATAATGTAAGTGATTTCTTTGACATAGTATCCTATTGCTTAATGTTGCTGGAACTTCTTGCAAAAGGAAGGATATGATTCGAGAAAGTCAACAAGAGAGAGTTAGTAAAGTCACAGGCAGTGGACAACTTAGTAGTGGAACAGGATTAAATCAAGAACAATCACTTCAAAGAGTTGATGACACTCGTTGGTCCTCTCATTATAAAACCCTTACGAGGCTAAATAGTCTATTCCTCGAAGTTATTGAAGTGCTCCAATATGTTGAAAAAGAAGATCCAAACGATGCGAAGAGACATCAAGCCTGTGGTCTCATGGACTATCTCAAGGATTTTGCCTTCGTATTTCACTTGCACTTAATGTTGCTTATATTAGAACATGTGAATTATTTGTCACTATCATCACAAATAGAAGATAAATACATCTTAGATGCCATGTTAGATCAGGTGAAGGTAACAAAGCAGAAATTTCAGCAAATTAGAGATGATGGTTGAGTTTCTCAATTAGGGACTGTATTATCTTTTTTGAAGAACCTGGCATCTCAAAGTTAGATATGGAACAAGAGTACATTGATCGGCACAAACCACGGCAAATGTCAGTTATGCTGTTGCTAATTTCATCCCTTTGTTATGCATGTTTAATTTTTCATAATATATTATTATTATTAATTTTATCTCTATGTTATGCATGATATTAAATTATTAGAAGCTATAGGTCAGTGACTTAGTGTCATGATGTTTTACCGACCCCGGTAACAATTTATCCTAGATTCGCTCCCTGGGTGGCGGTGGCCATGAACATCTCCTGTGGTCATGTTAACCCGGCCATCTCCTTTGGTGCGCTTCTGGGCTGGCGCATCTCCCTCATCCGCGCAGTCTTCTTCTACTGGGTCGCGCAGCTTCCTGGGCGCCGTTGCCACAACGCTCCTCCTCAGCTTTGCCACGGGGGGCATGCGTGCGCCAGGATTCTCAGTGGCGTCGTGGGTCGGCAACCGGCACGCGATGCTGCTGGAGGCCGTGATAACGTTCGGGCTCATGTACGCCTACTACGCCACGGTGATCGACCCGAAGCGGGGCCAAGTAGGCACCATTGGGCCCGCTCGCTGTTGGGTTCCTGATGGGAGGCAACGTGCTGACGGGCGGGCCGTTCGACGGCGTCGGGATGAACCCAGCGCGGGTTTTCGGGCCCGCGCTCGTCGGGTGGAGGTGGAGGCACCCATGGGTGTACTGGCTCGGCCCCTTCCTCGGCGCCGGGCTCGCCGGTCTGGTGTACGAGTACCTCATCATCCCGTCCGCCGACGCCGTGCCGCACGCGCACCAGCCGCTCGCGCCCGAGGACTACTAGCCTGCGGCCTTGCTTGCCGGTTCTGGCGCCGGTGCCGGCACGGCGACGTCAGCTTAAATTCGGCTCCTGCTGTTACGGCTTTATATGTGTCGGAACAATACATGCTTACATTATATATGTGTCGGAATAATATGTGCTTGTCTTACATTTGGTGTCGTGTGAAGTGGTTAATAAGGGGATGTTCTTGTTGATCGCCTCGGTGTTGAAGCGGAAGTTCAGGTGATGTACATTTCGTGTTCTACTTCTTGATCTGTATAAATAGCAAACTACCAGTGATGTAATAAGTTTCGATCTAAAAAAAGTGTCAAATCATGCCTGCTGGTTCTTTTGACACATAGACGCATTCCTAGGATGTGTCACGGGACATTGATATGTTGCGCTCAGAACTACACTCTGGAAGGGGTGTTCCGTTCTGTGATGGGTTTTGGACCTAGAACAGAGGAGGCATAGCTAACTGTACAAGTGTCTTCCCTCACCATCGCATCGACACCATCTGGACAGGTGCTCACGCCGTTGGACTGGACCGTCCTACAGGAGGTCCTTATGAACTTGATATCCCCACATGAACACCTAAGTTGTCACCAAATGAAATAAACATCTGGTGCATGCCGCAAAATTATTCTAAGTAGCGCCATATTGCAAGTTCCAGAGATCAACATAAATTTCGTATCCAAGATTCCACAAATGAAAGCATCATCTTCGAATGCACATCATTTGGCGAAATACTCCTTGAATTGGGTCAGTTAATCTGTTCAACCATAGGAATATAATTATTTTTTTACTATTAGACGACATTAAAAAAAGGCTGGAAGATAATAAATAACTTGACTGCAATTCCAGCACAATTTCACGGCAACAAGTTTTGCACAAGCAGACAATAAAGGGAAGAAACAGGTGCATTGTCGCAAGGATATTTACACTTTGCTCATAGAGAACATGCTCGTATACTGACAGATGTATTATCATTGTCAGGCGTGAAACCATTGTTGGAAAATGATTCATCAATTTCTACCTTTCATAAGAAAATGGTACTTTTCAGGGAGCGACCTCACAAGTTCCTGACATTCTGCCTTCGAGGAAAGCGATATTAGCATTGATACAGTGGAAACTTCAAGTGAGAAGTTCTTCTCAACAATTCGGGAGAGTAAGGCCCAGCTCTGCTTAGGTCACCCCTAAGCAATAATCTCCTAACTACAACATTAAGCATACGCGAGTCTGGAGCACAGCCACTATTCTCCATGTCTGAAAACATCTTGTCTGACTCTCCCAGCAACCCTTCTTCTTTGAGATTTTCCATTATTATGCTGTAGGTTACCACATCGCCGTTGTCTGAGATAGCATCAAACAAATTCATGGCAGCGTCCTTTCTGCCAACATTGAATGCATCAATCATAATATTGAAAGTACTAATACGAAGTTGAAGATCCATAGAACACAGGCTCTGAAACATTCTAAGTGCATCAGCAATACAGTTACTTTTACAGAGACCATGGAGAATTATGTTGTAGGTAGTAATATCCAAGTAAATTCCACTATTAACCATGTCCAGATAGAGTTCCTTTGCAGCAGAAGTCCTTCCGGTCTGAAATAACCCTTGCAGCATTATGTTATATGTGTAGAGATTTCTTTCCCAGATACAATCTATGCTCTGAGAATCCAGAAAATCATAGGGGATCGTACATATATAAGACAATTGTATAGTTAGTTTTATACTACTTATCATCACTCACATTGTCTAGAATTAAATTGCAAAATGGAATTAAATATCTTGAAACCGAATTTTAACATTTTTTGTTCTTAGAATTTTAATAGTCATACTATTGTTTTTGAATTGATTTTTGCCTTGAAATCTTGAAGTAACAAGTTCTAAATATAAAATTTTGGACTTGTATATTCAAATTCTGTAGCGTTGAAATTCTAGAAGTACTTCAAACTTTTCTTCAAACCAAATAAGTTGTTATCATAATTTCATGGTAATGTATTTTCTAGTATGAAAAGGAGGAAGTACAATATAAAAATATTATTTCCATGTGAAAAATATTAAACTATTCCTTATCATTATCTTATATAAATTAGTAAAATGTTAATATTTTGGGCCTTGACAGAGCCTCAGTTTTTCCATTCCCATCATGAACTGGTGTAGCCGGGTGACAGAGAGTATAATTAGGAAATTCAACATTGGAACGGAATTCTCAAATGGAAAATAATGTAAGTTTAAAGGTCATGTTCGAGTTTCTTCAAAATGTGTAAGAATGAATAAGAAGCTATAAGAAGTTTGGGGATCATTCCACTCCAAGCACCGACCTTGGAAAAACATTTACGAAATATGTATCCTTCAAATTGTAAATCATCTGCACTACAATAATACGGATGTAGCAGACTAGCAGTGGAAAAACATTTACGATATGCCAGGAGCAAGTAGGTTAAATAACCGCACAAATGCATGCTGGTCCAATCAGTTTTATTCTCACGACAAATGGCATCCACATAAATAGGATAAAAACATTTATACAGTATATATCCTATGATGTAGGATCTAAGATACTGATTAGAGAGGTGGATAGACAATTTTTAAAACTAATTGCTTAGCTATTAATAAAACTTATGGAAATTGACTAGAGATCAATAAAACAATATTTAGCAACTTAGTACTATATTAAGGTTTGTAATCTTAGGATGATATACAACAATTTATATTTTATGAAGATAAATTGTATGAATATAAGAAGCACAAGAGATGACACCTGAATTTATCCCGTAGTATCAGTGATTTGTCATTCACCCTTAATTCACGTTAAGATGAGTTCAAGCTTCTAACTGCTTCTCTATCAAGTATGTAATTCTTACACCGAGAGAGGACTCACACCAAGTAACTTGATCTTAAACCGGAATAGAACAATGAACTACTGATACATCAGTTTCACTAGAGTAGCACTTTACCGCTTCGGCAAGGCGTGCTCAAAGCCTTTCACAAGCACACCGCCATGACTCCTTCACAATCTTCTTTGAAAGGCTCAATGATGCAATCACCTCCAAGCCATCTAGAAGGTGGCAACCTTCAAGAGTAACAAGTCGATGATACTTGCTTGAAGGATCACTGATGCCCTAAAGTTCAACCTCTACAATGCAATATACCAGATGCTCTCACACTTCCAAATGTGCAACCACTAAGCCAAGAGATGACAAGTGCTCAAGAGATAAAAAATGTGATGCTTGCTAACCCCTTTAAACCAGCAAGGGGTCTATTTATAGCCCACAATTCGAAATGTGGTCATTGTCTATGATTTGATAACTCTGCGCATCTGGCAGTCAAGCTGCAGATCACCTGGCGATCAGACCACCAGCAGCACAACGACTATAAAAGGTGTAATGATGACTCTGACATCAGCAGGACGATCAGACCACCACTTGTCTTGGTCAGACCGCGAGCTGAAACAGAGTATCAAAACTCTCTGTTCTATGGTGGTCAGACCGGCTTTGCCATGCGGTCAAACCGCTAGTCGGAGCAGAGGATTCGAACCCCTTTGTTCCTTAGCGGTCAGATCATGACGCACCACGGTTAGATCGGAACTGGGAACCTACTCAAAGTCTAATTGGTTTATACAGTGATCAGACCGGCCATGTCTGACGATCAGACCGTCACACCTGAAACTAAAAGAAAATTACATTGTCTATACAGCAGTCAGATGGGCCACTACTGGCGATCAGACCGCTATAACTCAGAACACTTCAAAGGCATTTTTTCTTTGATTCTTCTCAAACTAAAATCCTTATTTTAGATGAAATACAAGTTTGAGCAATTGTGACACTTTTAATATTTTAAGTAAACGCACACCAGTCCTTCTTAATACTACGATACTTATCATATTAATTTGATCATTTTCCTTCTTTAATCACCATTGACTGGCAAAAAAAAATCCTATATTTTATACCTTTGTCTTAAACTAGCTATTTGCATATCTTTTTTCTAACTTAATTAAACATATTAGTTCACAAATTTTATATTACCATTAATTATAAAAAATAGAATTGAGTGGCTAGATGCTTCACATGCATAGACATCCAGTCCAGGGACATGGTTCGTCCATTGCTGACCTTCACAAGCAAACGGTACTTTTCAGGGAGCGACTTCACATGCTCCTGATATTGACCTTTCGCGATAATCGCCCTACACCGCCGGGTCGTGCTGTACACTGATGATACCTTATGTCGTTGCACTTTGGTATTCCCGGACGTCGTCAGTCGAGATGGGGAAGTCACCGTTGACGTTCACGCAAGAGCTCTGTCACCGCCATGGGCACGGGATGAGGAGGGCAACATGTGGGGTGCATTGCGGCGGCGCGATTCCTGGCCAAGGTTAGGGGAGGAGACGCACGGTTCGTAATGAGCGGTGGTCCTGCCAAGATGGTCGGAGGACAGGGAAGACGGCAAGTATGGATGCCGTTGGGTACCTAAACCCGATGTTTACATCCACACCCATAACAAACGGGTAGGGTACGGGTGTAACCATTGAGAGAGAGGACATTACACAGGTATACCTATTAGTTAAGAGGGTGTGGGGAGGGTATTACTTATTTGTCTATTTTTATAGGATTTGTTTGATTTGTTGTATTTGAGTTTGTATATATAAGAAACTCGTATTTACTCGTGCATTTCTGTATAGAAGCCTGTTTAGTTATCTGTATAGCAAATGCAAACTGTATGAGTCATCCTAGCTATACGATACGCTCAAATTGAGCTTCACTCGCATCCAGTTTGAGTGGATACAGCCTGCATGAGCTACAGTGTCAGTAAAACCCACTCATCAGTTTCAAGTTATAGAATCATTGTATCCACTCGTACAGGCAATCAAAAAACTTCATAAATTGATTATATCTGCCATTATATTCGTTTATACAGCCAACCAAACATTCTTTTCAAAAGCTATATGACTCTTCCTGTCTATTTCCATTCAACTAGGTTTTACTGTCAAAAAAATACTAGGCTTTACGATGTAACTTTTTTTTAACCAAAACACACCCATAGATACCTATTTGCTGGTCGTCGAGTCGTGAGTAAGCGCCGTGGAGGGCGATCGAATCGCGTCGGTCTCACGGGTCTGCGTCCTCGGTTTTCAGATCTTGAAGTGGGCCAACAGAGCAGCACTGGCACGTGGGTTAGCTTTCTGGCAGCAAATCCAGCCCAGCCTGGAACAAACAAGGCGCCCAGCCAAGTCGTCCCGAGACCGACGCGGACAACGGCAAACGTGCACAGCAGCAGGCTCGGAGCTTTTGTGGCCTGCGTCCACCGATTCTCCGAGTCAGACCAGAGCGATCGGAACTCGGACCGACCCTCGCCAATTTCAGTCGAGGCGTCGAGCCGAGCTGTGCATGCTTTAGCCTGCCGATCACCAAGACACGGCAATGGATGCCGCGGCGAGCACCAAGAGGGCCAAGCAGGCCGTGCATGCGCATGCGCATGCGCATGCGCCTCCGCCTCCGCCTCCGCTGCCCGGGGAGATCGTGGAGGACATCCTCTCCCGGCTGCCAGCCAAGTCGCTCCGCCGCCTCCAATGCGTGTCGCGGTGGTTCCACGCCACGGTCGCGTCGAGCGCGTTCCAGGACGCCCACTTCCAGCGAAACGGCGGCAACCGCAGGCTGTTCATCAAGCCGCCCGGGCTCCGGGTGCCCTTCTACGCCTGGCAGCCCGGCGGGGCAGTCGAGAAGGCCATGAGCACCGGCCACTTGCCACAGGGTTCAATCTTTCCCGTCACCACCAAATCTTGCCATGGCCTCGCCCTCCTCTGCTGCTTTGAGTACCAGACGCACTACGTTTGGAACCCTTCAAAAGGTGAGACGCTGGCTCTACCTGACAGAATTCCAGCCGGGGCAGCCCGGTACGTATTCAGTATCCCCCACCCGCTCGTGTCCTACGGCCTGGGTTACTGCTCAGAGACTCGCCGGCACAAAGTAGTGCGTATGTATTGTGTCCGTGGATCTGTGCCCGCCGCCTTCTGCGAAGTCTTCACTCTCAACGAGTCCGCGTACTGGAGGCCCGCCGCCACGAAACCGCCCCAGCACTACCCCCGAGAAAATTGGCGGCAAGGAGCGGTGGTCTGCAACGGCAATCTGCACTTCCTCCAGGACAGCGGCGACATCACCACCTTCAACATCACAGACGAGACCTTTGGCATCCTGAAGCCCCCACCGGAGTTGCAGCGTTGCTCCAACTTCGAGCTAACGGAGCTGGATGGTTGTTTGTGCGCTTACGTTTATATGAAGCCCTTACGACGTTTGGCTACTGAGAGATTACGCGGCTGCTGGAATTTGGGGAAAAATCCGCTGCTTCGGTTGGGGGAACCTGCGAGAAATCGCGCGTGCAACACCAAAGTCATCCTGGATGGCACCTCTTGATGTGTACTGTGATGGCAGTGGTAAGAAGAAGATCATGTTTGGCACAAGTTCTTGCACTGTGTTCACCGTAGACCCTGGCATTGGCGGTCGCGCCTCGGAGATTCTTCTCTCACCAAAGGACACGGTCATCGGCGAAACTCATGGTGACCAACTCCCCACCATGGGGTTGTTTCAGGAGAGCCTTGCGCGGGTGGGCAACACGAGCGAGAAGGCCATCTTGTCGTCACCATTGATGCAGGCCTGGTCAGAGGTCCTCTCGCGGCTTCCAGCTCGCATGGTCGGGAGTGTAAACCAGGTGTGCAGGGATGGCGTGCCATGATCAAGACCGAATCCTTTGCCGCGGCACACCTGCGCCATGCAAACCTTAGCAAAATCCCACGGATGATGTTCATTGATGGAAAGACCTGTGGATTCGAGGTCGTCGAGTGGTCTGCGAACGCATCGTATTCACCGCCCTTGGTAGATGATTGCTTAAGTCTTGCTCCAAGTCTTGCCATGGGCTTAACACAGTAAGCTTCACCAACCATGATTTCGTTTGCAATCCTATCGTGGGATATTCAAAGGTCCTACCGCTTGACGACACTAAGAGGGACAGGAAAGGGCGCTCCTTTGATAATTTCCTCAGGGAAGAAGCATCATGCCAGTACAGTGGAGACACCATGTTAGCTGGTCGTCTCGGCCTAGGATACGAGCAGGAGACATCCAAACATGTATTAGTGCCCCTCGCATACAAGGAGAGGAATTTGACAACAGGAGATTACAAACTTGTGTGCAAGATGCGGTATGTCGACGACATGTTCTGGGATGAGGTGGACCCTCCTCCAAGACCCATTGCCAACATGGCTCCTGCCCACATGAACGGCAAGATCTATTGGATGGCAGACAATAATCTTTTGAAAGGATCACCAGGGAAAGAAATCATCGCGCTCGACGTTAGAACACGCAGATTTCATGTCTTGCAAGGGCCACCATGTGGCCATGACAACAACGAGCGTGTGTCCATAACTGAGCTCCAAGAGTTGGTTTGTGTGGTGTGCTTGCAGCAAAGCACAGGAAACATGGAGATATGGGAAATGAAGGACGACATTGTTGGCATGTGGTCCGTCAAATACCGTGTAGAGATCGGAAGGTTCTCGCCGGAGCATTTGCCTGAGCTTGCGACGCCGCTAGCAATAGATCCCAAGGACGGAAGGATCTTGCTAAGCACAGGGAGGGCATTGGGATATTACGATCCCAGGACCGCGGAGCTGGAGACGATTTACCATTTAGGAAATCAAATCAAAGGCAAGAAGTTCGTCCCAATTTTGTCCAAAGAAAGTTTGGTCAAACCACGTGATCCAATATTTTTTGGACACGAGATTTCTACATCATTGTCCTAATATAAAAGGCATCAATAGTGAATTCTCCTAGATCCACACCTTAGCGTACACTGAACAATTTCACCCCTCACTTCATCTGATGGCCATTATTCATTTGATATCCTGCATCCTAATGCAATTGATCGATGTATCTAATTTTACCAATAGCATTGAGATCAAATTGAAAGGTAAACCACAAACAGAGGGTTTGCGGCGGCATAGCCTCATCCCTCGGTCTTGTCTCCTGGCATCCAGACACCATACCTCCTCTCCCGGTGGCACTTACATAATATTCTTTTATTTTCGTTAGTAAGGTGGTCTATATTAATAACGTGGTTAGTTTCGTTGTAATATTTTATCATAATAATATTTAATTAATTGTATTTTACACGGACTCTTTTATTTAGATATTTGATTTTCATAGTAATTTGTTTTTTCTAAGACTAATTGATATGAATCCTTCTTTTTTTATTCTAACCCCAATTTCAATTATTATTTATTATATTATATTTGGACTCTTTATTTAGATATTTTGCTTTCCAAACCATATGAAAATTGAATTGCTAATTTTTCATAATTTTTAATTTAGAATTTAGCTATTTATTAATTGTATTTGATAGGAACTCTTTAGTTTAATCTAGATTGTTAGATGTTCATAATAATGAGTGGTTTAGATTTTTTTTTCTGATTAATGTAGTAATTTCATAACCTTGAGAGCGAACGTGGTGAGTCCTTTTTTCCCCTCAAATATTAAGATAATAGATTTCATTTCTAAACTAGCAAGTAAAAACGTTAACAAGTCCTTTTATTTTATTTCTTCTCTATACTAGCTAGTACAAACCTCAACAAATTAGGGCATGTTTGGAACCTTTGCCCACGCTTGCTTTGTCCGGCTAGGCAAGCTTCCGCTCGTTTGGTTTCCTGGCGAGCTTGCCTTAGGGTTTGCGTTGGCAAGCTTTTTACTTGCTTCCGCAGGAGAGCCAATCTGACTCGCCAGCGCTGGCAAGGCAAGGCTTGCTCGCGCAGGCGAGGCGAGGCAAACCCATCAAAAATTCCAAACACGCCCTTACTTATTGAGCATTCAATAGTAAGCAAAAGGTCATGTACCCCCCTCTCCCCGCTCTAGCTCATGGTAATGGCTAAGGTCATGGCCAATCGACGACACTGATTGCTCGAGTACTTTTGGCTTGGTAGGCAATGGCCAGCAGTTCGCTTCCAGCATGGCACGACGACTAGAGAATGCAAAAGCACTCCTTAACCCTCAGTGAATATTAGACACTCCAGCTGGAGCATGGTGGATGCAAGAGATGGCAAGAGTCATAACCAACTGTGACGTCGGAATTTTTGCTCAACCTGACCCATTTCTTCAGCCGCAGTCCAGCTCCCGACCCAACCTGTTTCTTCAGCACAGCTGGCCCATCTCTCTCTCTCTCTCTCTCTCTCTCTCTCTCTCTCTCTCTCTCTCTCTCTCTCTCTCTCTCTCGCAGATAGTCAGGCCTTGCCTGTCAGAATCTTCCTCGCGCCCGCACCCGCAACCGCCGCACGCAGCTCGCCCGATTTCGCCGGCACGTCCAGCCCGCCCGCGCCCACGATCTCCACAACGGCCTGCGCGTCCCAGGGCTTTAAGATGCATTGTAGCCCCCGCGCCTCCCCCACCCCACACTCCCTCATCCATTCCCGAGCGCCATTGTTGCCGTCGCTGAGCTCGCCGAACGCCGTCCGCCGCGTCCGAGCTCTCCCCTTCGCGTCTGAGGCCGTCGCCAGCTTCACCGAAGCACGAGGGTCCCATTTCACTGCTTATCGACACCTCTCCGCCGCAGAAGCCACCGTTTCACCGAGCACTGGTAAGACCCGCCGCCACCTCACCATCGATAGCGCTAACCAAAGCACCCCGCAGCAAATTGACCCCCTGTTCGGCACCACATGTTCCCCAGGAAGCTTCCCCAACCATCGGTTTCGCTCCTTCGTCGTCATAGCCGCTTTTCTCCGAGCTCCGATCTCCGCCGCCATTCTTCTCCCTCGTCGACCGTCGAGAACCCCCTAGTGAGACTCCCCGTCACCGTCTCGTTCATTTGCGCCAAAATTCGTCGAGTTTGGTAGCCTGTAGCGGTAGATCGAGCCTCGCCGGCGATGCTCCTATGAAACCCACGGCGGCGTCGCCGTCCGCTGGCCCCTATCGCCGCCCCTCCCTCCCCAAACGCCGAGAGCCGTTGGATCTCCCATCGACGGCCCAGATTAGATCGGCCGAACCCCACACCCCTTCGGTCCACCGTAGACCCGTGGACCCAGTCCATGGTACTGGTCTACTGTCTCGATCAGCAGCCCCGTAGGTGCCACGTCAGCATCTGACCTGAGTCAGCAGCCGCGTAAGCGGCCACGTCAGCCCACTGAGCCAGTCAGTCTGCTGACGCAATAAATAGGTTTTCCAGTACAAAAATAATTCCCTTATTCCCAGAAAATAGGTAATTTTACATTTAGGCCTCCAAACTTTTCTACTTTCATAAATATGCCCCTGATTAGTTATGTACTTTACTTTTAGCCCCCTAAACTTTTGTATAATTACAAATAGGTCCCTAAATTTTACATAGGTCCCTATAGCTTTCTATTTTTACAATTTAGTCCCTGTAATTTTTCAGAAAGCCCCTGTAGATTAAACCTATCATAACTTTTTCATACGAGCTCCAATTTAGGTGATTCTTACGCTCACGCGATCGTAGGAGTGTGTACTGTCCATTAGTAACCTTTTTAGAGTGCTTTACCTCTGTTTTGTGTGCTGTACTTAGCTGTTGTGTTTGTTTATTTTCTGGTGTGCGCAATTGCTTTATGAGACGAGCAGTGTGTCAGCTTGCAGGACCAGGCATTCGAGGACTTTGAGCAATCTGCATTCAAAGGCAAGTTTCCTTGACAACTTTGACACCATTGTAGGATAATATAGCTTTTATTTTTCCTAGATGCATGATTGTATAATATGGAATCCTATGGTTAGGGTTTTACTAGATTTTGTGTGACATTTCTTGTAGCCTTTGAAGGGTCATGGGAAATAAAAAGGGTAGCTGTGCTAGTGCTATCATGGTTGGAGTAAATATTAATCTTGACTAATGTTTATGTAACAAGAAATTGGGTATGGTAATCTTGTAGTAACATGGAATAGGGATCCCAATTGGATGGCTAGTTTGAGGTGGAGCTGCACAGCAGGGTTGTGTTTGTTCCGGTGTGGGATCCTAAGGACCGGTTTGTGAAGCCTGTTACCCGGCATAACTGCACAACCTTGAGGCCTATATGGGTACAGCCTGGCCAAATAGTTAGTTGCCCTTCATGTTCTGTACGCACCAGTGGACGGTTAAATGGCACAAGAGGGGGCCTCTGCAATGGATGAAATCCCTGTTAGCGATGAAACCTTAGTGGGTGCTTATAGATTTGGAGGCGCTTTGTAATGGCCTTATAGTGAGGCCCCGGCTCTACACCCCGGAAGTGTAAAGCAAAATGGGAATCACGACTCGTGAGTAAAGTGTGCAAACTCTGCAGAGTAATAAAACTGATCGATCAGCCATGCTCACGGTTAATAGCGAACTTGGACTTCTTCATAATTAGTGGATCCTGAGTGGTTGGTTTGGGTAGTCGGGTGGTGGAAACCCCGATGAGTCGGTAGCCGGATATGGGATATTTGGTGAGTCTGGTAGTCGGATAGAATCCGATGAGTTATTTCCTTTATTGTTGGAGTCATAACCTAGTAAATAGGTTGCTATATGTTTTGAGTCCTAGTTTAGTTTGGCATAGTTACAGTTATCCCGAGTCTAGCTTTTCCTTATCGTAAAGCCTGCATGTCATGTTTTCCCACACTTGCTGAGTACTCTATGTACTCACACTTGCCTTCTGCCAACTTCCGAATGCTGCTCAGAAGGCGAAGTGTTCGAAGACCTTCTGGACGATGGTGCTGAATTCTAGGTGAAGAAAGACATCGCTCTGAAGATCATGTCATAGGCTGGTGTTCCCCCAGACAACGCATGTGGATGAATGGAAGTCCTACTGCCGCTGTAAGATTTATTAGTGTTTTCTTTTAAGATCTGTGGGTCCTTTTGTATGGAATATTTTTGTTAATTAATGACACAGTTATGTTATCACTGATGATATCACTGTATGTATGAAAACTTGATCCTAACATACATGTGAAATACATCTGGTTTGTTCCCTTGAAAATCGGGTGTGACACCAACGCACATATACAGACGGAAAAATGAAGTCAGCGCATCGCCGAAGTGCTCACAGCATGAAAGTCTCAAGCACTACTATAGAAAAGGTCATTCATGCCCTATTATCATTGTCAGTTGGGTTTTAACCGGCAGTGATAAACCATCATTGCTAGTTCATAAATGTCAGGACCCCGATCCCGGGTTCCCCTGTGCCTCCTGTATCAGTCCCTGGATCAAGTAGCTGATACGCACAGAATTCAACAGAATGATATCACAGTCAAACTTCGTGCATAATTAATATGGTTTAGAGTACAAAAGGTTACAACCCATACTGTATATTACATATCTGGCCTAGCGGCCATCAAAGCACACAGCGGAACAAAAGCTCAAGCCACAAGCAACGAGGGTGCGAACGCGACTTTAGATACTATTCTTCATTTCTGGCTTCTCCTCCGGCGAAGTCAGCATCGGCTTCTTCATCTGAATGACAGCAAGAGTGAGTACGGAAGGTACTCAACAAGTCCTATATTACTTCAAAGGGGTTGATAAATGCATAATGGATATTTTCAAGGATAAGGCTTTACGGCATAGTTTTAAGCGTAAAGCAGGTTTTATGCAGGTATCAAGTTATATTCTCCACTGTTACCCTTTTGAAATAAACGCAACAAAGCTTTTGAAACAAAGGCAGGCATCTTCTGTTGGTACTGAGTATCACCTCAAGTCCCCAACGTATTAGAAGGTGACCTGGTAACAAGTTGTATCTGGGGGTTTTCAGTCCTGGGAGGGGCTATACCTCACTCCGCAGTCCCTTTTATCACATCTGGTGTACCTCTAGTACCACACAGCTTCTGGCGGATCGAGCCAGGAACCACATCACACGGACATCTAGTCCACACACTCACACATCAAGATGCACGCACCCGGAGTCTATTCAAGTGAGGTCAATGCTTTGCATGTCCATGACCGTGGACACGGCTATTCGAATAGGTTTACACTCTGCAGAGGTTGTACAGCTTTACCCATACGATATGCTCAGCCTCCAACCGTTGCAAGCGGAGGAGCGAATCATACCGAGACTCTCCAAACACCTTTCCTGCCGGGCTTTTCCACGAGACACGCCAAGTTCCAGAGTTGCATGTTCCGAAGGCCAGCCTCCATTTTTAAGCCTAAGCCGGTCCCTGAACCTCCAAACAGCGGGACAGATAGACCCCTGGCTGCTCGTTGCTCTCAGCCTCCTGGTATGATGCCCAACTCAGTCTAGTGAAGGAAAATCAAGTCCTGCCCATACAGGACGCATGGTTGCACGGGGTGACTAAGCATGACGGCGCAAGACTCGGTCCTTAAGCGGCCGGGCTAGGCATCTTCATGGGCAATGAATACCATCATGTAACTCAAGCCCCCATGAGCATCCTCCCCGGAGGATCACTCTACCTGCCCGCGCCAAAACAGTTTTCACCCATTTTTACACATCACCTTCCATGTCCCACATGACATCAAGGATTTCTCGACCATCACGGAATTCACAACCATCAAGGAATCATGGTATATGAGTTATTGTTGATAATAGCAAATTGGTCTCTAAGAGAAGTGTTTTAAAAGCAATATCTCCGAGGAGACGTATTTTAAAAGCGACATCTCAGAGGAGATGTATTCAATCCTAAGCATGCTAGATATCAAGACGTCGTCCATCGTTAATATATTTAACAACAGGTATTCCTAGGGTGATATGTATTCTGGATGATGACATGTATGGCATGGCAGTGTTGATAGGGTTAACTACTACAAGTAGTTTGAAGGAAATGCAATATATAGCACATGCGATAATAAGTCCGATTTTAGTTGATCATGTATATTATTCGAAAACATAGGTTCAATATGATCAAGGAAATAGGACTTGCCTTCTCCGGAGTTTTCTTCAAAATCTTGGTTGTAATCAGGATCTTCTTCGCTTCTGATGCTTCCCGCGCAGCACTCACAGAATTCTGGCAGATCTGCAATTGCGACTACGACCATTAACGAGCTATACTAGGGAAGAACCAATCACACCAATGGAAAACCAATGAGCCTTAACAAACATCATAATGCAACAGATAACTAGATCTCGATTTTAGATGAATTTTGGCGAAAGAATTGCCGAAATCGGAGCCAGAATGGAGTAGTTACGGCTCCCGGAAGATTTAATATAAAATTAAATCGGAAAATTATGAAATGACACTATTCATAGGTGGGACCCACATGAATAGTACCCAGTGGGCCTAATGGCTCAGATTGGGCCGAATTTGGGCCTAGATGGGCCTGGGCCGGGCTTGGACTGCACAGTAATAACTACACAGTACTGGCCCATTCGGGTCTGGGCTGGCTAGCTAACGGGCTAGAGGAGCTGGGCCGGCCCACGGTGCACGGCCTGCTGGCCAGGCCGGTCAGCCGGCCACTGGGCCGAGCCAGGCCGGCTGGCCAGGCCGAGGCATGGCCCAGTTGGCTTGCGCGAACGCGCCAGCGCGCGAACGCGCGCGAGCGGCGGAGCGGAGGGGAAACAAGCCGGCGGCGAGGAATCACGGCGGCGCAGCGCCGGAAAGCTCGCCGGGATCGAGTTTTCGCCGGAGTTTCACGACTATGAGTTAACGCCGGGCTTCTACGCGACATGGCGGACTCGGCAAGGATCATCTTGACGGCGACCGGCGGAGAGAACGACGCCAGATCACCGCCGGAGAGGAGATGGCGGCGCGGCGCAACTGGGCAGCACCTCCCCCGCACGGAGAGGGGCCAATCCTGCAAGGAAAAGAGGCCTAATGCCTCTAGAGCATATGGCACGATGGCCGGATCACAGCACCGGGCAGAATCATGCCGGCGGCGAGCGCAACTGCGGCGGCGGAAACCAAAACACGGCGGCGCACGGTGAAAAGCTAAGGGAGAGCGCGAGGACACCTACACGCTATCTAGGAGGGGGGTGCTAGGGCTTGGGGTGCTCACCGAGCGCAGGAATGATGACGGGCGGGGTGGCGGCCGGCGATTCGTCAGAGAGATGGCGGCAGCGCAGCTCGGCTATCGGCACGGACGAGCTCCAGTCGAGCTTCCGGTGAACAAGCAGCGGCCCAGAGACGGCGGTAGTGTCCTGAAACTCCTTGACGGCACGTGGACGGTGAAGGGGTGACGGCGAGGTTGCAGCGGCGGAAATGGCGGTGGTGGTGGTACGGTGGCGTGGCGAAGGGGAGAAAAGGAGGGAGAGAGAAACGCAGGCTGCTCTACTTATAGACGGGAGGGAAGGCACGGGGAGGCGGTTCACGTGCTGGCGTCACAGGGGCGTCGGTGGCGAGGTGGCGGCCGGCGCCCACCATTTTCCCCGGAGCATGGGCACTCTGCGCCGGCCAGCGCGTGGGCCACGGAAATCACGATGCAGAGGCATGGGTAGCAGGGAGAGAGAGAGAGAGCAGAGGGTGAGCGGGGACTGCGGAGAGTGGTCGGGCGTGCGCGAGATATTTCCCGGAGAGACGGCGACCGGCGATGTCGTCGTCGCGCTGGAGGGGAGAAGGAAGGACGCGTGCGGGCGGATCAGTGACGCGTGGCTCAGCGGACCGCCGAGGGCGTATGAGTGCGCGCGCGTGAGTGGGCCGATACGACGCAGCGAGCTGGGCCGGACGCAGCGCGTGGGAGAGAGGAGGCCGAGCTAGCCAGCTGGGCCAAGAAGGGAGAGGGAAGGGGAAAGCCGGCCCAGGGAGAAAAAGAAAAATGGAAGGAGGAAAAAGAAGGAGAGAAAGAAAAGGTTTTGGAATAATTCAAATTTGGAGAATTTGAATTTGGTTTTGACTTTGGATTCAACAACTCTATTTTGAATATTTGAACTTGGATCTCGAGATTTTCAAGACGATTTGAACCAAAGGATCCAACTAAATTTTTGGATTTGCGCTGAATAGAATCTAAAAGTATATTTTGAATTTGATCCTAGTGCACTTCGAATACTGCTGCAACTTAGCATAACTCACAACTACGAAAGTATACATATACTTGTATATATACATCCACACTCCTATTTTCTTAACCTTAATCAGCCTAATTTACCCTAAAAAGTTTCAATTTGGAGTGAGATTTGCACTAATTGGCAGGCTTAAACTCAGGATGTTACAATAAACTCAACTAGCACATAAAAAGATGGAGGCTTCTCATCCAGATACTCCCAGCGGATCTCTTGAAAGTTGCATCCATGTGGGTAAGGCTTGCTGCACACGTACACTTGTACCCGTCCACATGCCATAGGCCCCGGTACAGCTGTTAGGTCGGACACACTTTGTGGAGGAACATGCATATTACTGCACGTAGATTGAACAAATTACTAGTCGTGTGAGTGGTCGTGCGTCTCCTTCCGTGTGGTCGTGAGCACACGAAAAAGATCCGTGAGGCCAACATTGGAGCCACCCATCTAGGTTGATCTCCGGTGTACACACGCGGATGTACCCTCCTTGGGTGAGAAAAAGAAAGGCGCCCTTGTGGTAGAGGACGTCCTTCACTTCCAGATGAGGACTTGGAGCGTCTTGCGACATGCGTCCACCACCAGCTCATCTCCTATGCGCCAGAAGGCAAACTGGCGCGGACCAATGCACGACGATGCCAGCGGCGATGCAGTCCTTGTCATCGGGCGGGCACGAGAGGGTGGCTGCGAGGATGACCATGTCCTCAGGCTGTAGGTCATCCCGGCACGAGCGCACCTAGTCGGGGATGGGACGGACGGTGCTCCTGGGGTCACAGGTGCGGAGGTTGACGAGGGAGTGGCGATGCATCCGGTCAAAGGCGAGGAAGAGTCACACCCCGTCGAACGAGCCGAACAAGCGCGCGCCATGCGCGGAGCTGAGGCGGTGCCGAATGTTGTAGAGATCGACGTCGCAGTAATAGCAGCAGACGCAGGTCGATTCAGCGCGGAGAAGGAGCCACGGGAGTAGGCGCGATGGCCTTGGAGGAGGCAGGGGCTGAGCGAGTGTCGCGTGCCACTTCGTGCACACGACACCCGCGCTGTCTTGATCCGCTGTGCATGGCAGTCGGCGTATGATCTCCCGCAGCTCGTCGGACGGGAGGTCTTCCACCCAAGTTGGAGAGGGAGCGGCCATGGAGCCGGGATAGGAGTGGAGGGAGGAGGGTTTGGTTGTCTTTATATTGCTATTTGAAGGCCAAACACCCATAAGGGGCAAGAAACTCTGCATCCAGGTTCAAAAATGCGTCAGTTACCGCTCGAAAAGCGTGGTAACCGACCCTCCCGGTCCTGCTCGGTTTCATAATGCGATCGGTAACCAAATTTGAATTCAAAAAATTCAAATTGATTTTTAAAAAACTCAAAAAATTCAGAAAAAATCCATAAAAAACTAGAGGTAATTATAAGACTATATGTGAAAATAATTTCAAAAAAATGTTGTTTGCATCACCAAATAGTTGCTCAAACTTTGGTAATTGGTAAAAAGGCTGAAAAGATTAAAAGGCCGAAACGGGCCAAATGCACAGTGAAATCGGCTCATTTCGGCCCAACTAAAATGGATAAGGGTAGCTGGCGTTCTGCTCATGTCTGTGCACATCGCACTTTCCCCTCGCGTTACTCCATAGCAAAAAGCAAAGAAGCGGCGCCTGGTCGGCCAAATCCGCGGCACTCTAGCGGAAATCCGACATTGAAGCTTCGGTTATCGAGTGATTAGCATCGGTAATCAACCGCATCTGAGCGGTTACCGTCCGCCTTCGAAAAGCAGCACGGAGCGCTTGACGCCAAGCGATTTTTGAAGATCCCTATTTGGTAACCGCCCATTTACTAGCGATTTTTCGTGTAATTCGTTCGGTAATCGTGCTTAGGTGGTTGGTAGTTCGTTGTGTGGTCGATTAGGATGATTTAGTGCTTGATTTGCTCGATTATTGACCATTTACTAGCGATTTTTCATGTAATTCGCTCGGTAATCGTTATTAGGAGGGCGGTAGTTCGTTGTGTGGTCGATTATGATGATTTAGTAGTTGATTCGCTCCGTTATTGACCCTGTTGCGTCGGTTTTTAGCCCAATGTGCACGGTTGTTACCTTGTACTAGCAAGGGTTGTTAATATTGGTCAAGTTAATTGTTTATTGAGACATTTATGCATGATTAGCAACATGACAACACATGTTTATCAATTTAACATGCATGAAGATAATTATTAGTAGGTTAACCATTGAGCTTTCTTCTTCCAACATAGACAATACAAACTAATCGATGACGGATAGAGATGTGGTGTGGCAGCACGGGGATAATTTGGCTCCAGAGTTTAGGTGCAATTACTGCAATAAGGAAAAGAAAGGCGATGGTGCCACAAGGTTGAAAGAATATTTGGCTGGGCGCGGATTGAATGTTATACATTGTGATAGGGTGCCTCTAGATATGCGTGATTATTTCAGACGTGAGCTAGATAGAGCAAGAGATAAGAGGAAGGGAAAGGCTGAGGAGATGTTTCAGAGGCAAGAGTCAGCAAGAGTTCAGGTAGATTTGACAAGCGATAATGAGAACACGGAAGAGGAACATGTGCAGCATGTCATGGCTCAGTCTAGTGACGAGGAAGAGTTCAAGGGGAGAGCATGTGAGTTTAAGGCAGAGTTGCTATCTATACGACGGATAATGCTCATATCTATTGAGGAGTACAATGCAGCCGAATTTAATCACCCCCAAGCTGGTGGTTCTGAAGGTGATGATAATTTATTTTCTGCAACTACTTTATTTCCATACCATGGTATTATACTCATTTTTTCTATCTCGTAGGTTGCACGTGGCGTGGATACTATGCAAACTACATTTTAAACATCGATCATCAATTTGGTAAGTACTGATGGATGGCATGTGATTGTGTTTTTAGCTTTTGTATGGACAATTCGACATATTTATTAATTTGATGTGCTACGTATGTAATGTATACATATATTCGATGAAGCAATTATATGGTCATGCTCGTATTGCTATTAGTATATATTTGTTTCCTTGGAAATGTCTAAAATATAGCAAAGGTCATGCCAAAGAAATTTCTGATTAAACAAAACATAGCAAATCTCATGCCATATTTGTTACTATTTTTTTCTATTTTTTGGAGATTTTTTATGTTTTTTATTTTCCTAAAAATTTATTGATTATGAGTTAATCCGGTCGGTTACCACTTCAAATCGCTCGGTTTTTGATCAAATTCGCTCGGTTATTGAGTCTTCGGTTTTCTTACAAACCGTTTGGTTTATCGTAAGAATCACTCGGTAACCGGTCCAATTCGACCGGTTACCGAACGGCGAATCTGGTATTTTTTATCCAAATTTTAAATTTTATCGAATGAATTTTGAGCGAATTTTAGTCAAATTTCAAGCAGTTAAAACAATAACCGCGATTTTTAGGGAACCACGGGGACAGGTAACCGTTTGCAAAACGGTAATTAAAACCCTGCTCTGTGTTACTCTCGGGTTCAACCCCACGTCCTTCCTCCCGCCCCTGCAGACCGTGAAGTGGCTCCCCTGTAGCGACCTTGCCACCTCGTCGTCTTTGGCCCTCTCTTCCCCTCCCCGCACGACGATGCCTTCGGCTCCCTCCAAGAAGGCGTTGATAGGCGGTGCTAGTGCTGATGCTTCTTATTCTACGGGAATTGTGAGGACTAGTGGAGCTAGTGCAGCGATGAGCAGGTCAAAGGAGGGTGCGGCGAGGTGAGGCAAATCGGGGAGACAATGTGGTAGGGCGACGAGCAAAGGCGGGCGTGGTGTTGGATGGGCGGCCAATACAATGTGGAAGCACATTTTTCTGTGATTTTGCAGGTCTCTACTTCACAATAGGCAAGAGCTGCAAGACACGAATAGTACGCCCGTTAGATGAACAGAACCAGCTAAATGTCACTATCTCTGTTACTCTGCAGCAAGGCTTCAAAGAATCTTTACACGTTTTTCTGCAACATACATTGAAATATTGAACGGAAGCGGGCGCTTAAGTGCCCAAAAGTTATAGGGTAAGAGTGGAAACAAGAAAAAGGCAAAACCAAAAAGAACATGTACAGGTAAGACGCTAAAATCTCTTTTTAACTTCAGGTAAATGCAGGCTTCACACTGCCCTGAATAGATTATCCGTATCGAATTCGGCAAAACATGAGGGATTTGGGAGTAGGGGTCAGTGAAACTTGTGGTACTTCGCGAAATGTCTGGCGACCCACGGCGCGAGCTGGGTGTTCTCAGGCTCCCTTTTGTTCTTGTTGTAGTAGTCTGACCACAAAGCCGGGTATATTTCAGGGTTGAAACCATCACGGTACACACAAAATGGCAGCCACCCTTCGCCGCCGTTCATCCTCCGTTTTCTTTCTCGAGGGTATGCCAGAGGTGCTTGTATATACCTAAGAGTTGGAGGTTTTATATAATTAGAATTCGAATAAGCATTGTGCATTTTAGTCTTGGAAATGGGCAGACTGGTACCTGATCTCATCAACCACAGAATCCCAACAGAAATGAGTATGTCCAAAAACATGGCAAGCTGATCCATCTTTTCTGTTACTGTGTATAGCTCTCAGTCTCCTCTCCAAAAGGTCAGAGCCAATAACCTTCGGAAGGTATGGGTAATAAAGCATCCGCTTCTCTGGACATAACTCTTGCCTGCAGAGTTGTATAGAAAACATTGGTTTGGGAGTCTCTGACTATCAGGATTGCAGGCTGTATATTAAGACATCCTAAATTGTTTTAGTGATGGAATTCAAATATAACAATGAAGACCGAAATACAACAGGGGTAAGACAGGTCAGTTACATCACTGAGGATAGGTTTCATCATAGTAGTAGCAGCTAACACATGTAATTAGACACAGTACAAAAAGACCGTCTTCCTTGCAATTAGCAATTGTTATATTACCTAAATAACAAATGTCTACCTCAGGAAAAAAAAAACAGTCATACATGCATACTGCAAGCCACTAGTGCAGTTTTAGATACTGTTCCTTTGTGGTTACTTTGAAAAATTTATTTCTCCATGAGGTGTTATCATCTTTATAAATGCAACAGGACCTGAAACACATTTACCAAGAATGAATATAAATGCTCAAAGGATGGTGACTAAGGGCCTACTCGAATAGAGGGGTTTGGGATCCAAGCCCTCAGGATTTAACTAAATCCTACAAATTCCTAGAAGATCTTCTCCTGCCTAACAGGCACTAAAGAACAAAAAAAGGATGCATAGGGAAATTGCCTAGCTGAGGGAATGACAGCCCTAAAAAGCTTTACAGTGCAATTATCATCATTCTACAGATGTTACGGAGCTTGCATAGAGAAAGATCGATTGCAATACACCAAGTAGAATTGAGAATCAAACAGATTACTAGGGAAGGGAACTTTGAAAAATGGAAGACCATAGATAGGAGGCACAAGCACTCACCTTGGTACAAAATGTGAAAATGTTAGTATTTGTTTGCTGGTATTTTTTACTTCTTCAATAGCATCATGATTCTTGTCATTCAGTTTGTCAAAGTAAAGAGCGAGAGCTTCATCATCGTTTGCCAGGTCAGCAGGCCACTGACAAGCATGAAAATCTTTACAAGCCTGATCATACAAAACCATTAACTTATCAGTATATAGATATCAGGAGGATTTGTTTGCTGTTCTTGAGAGAGAGAGAGAGAGTATGCATCACAGAAAGACCCTTACCATCTCTAATGAAGGAACGCGCACACTATTAACATCCTTTTCCTTGTCAAAGCTCTGGAAGGAAATTAAGCAAGATGAGAAAACAGGATGACCCTGGAGAACATAGTGCACTATAATATGATTGGAAATGTAATGTGAATTAAGGAAAATTGAATAACCTTGTGATACCATGAATATAACGGTATGATTCCCAAGTCACCTATCATTCTTGGGCCTGTATCCACACCCAGATCACTACACGCATCAAGCAATGCAGTCAGTTTCTCCAGCGAATCCATCTGGAAGAAATAGATTGAGTAACTGAGAGAGCCCCACCAATGATTTATATTAGCATATAAGATCAATGTTGTACTCAAATAAGAACATAAACGTACTGTCTGTTAATTAAAGATAACTCTCCCAAGTCCCAGCAACTACTATTATGTGAAGACCACGAACAATATTATCAGTACATTACTACATTGAAATCTGAAATGCAGTTCAGATAGATGGGACTGCTATGAACACATCGAGCAAAATGAAAACCCCTTTCATTGGTAACCCTTTACATCAAAATAGGCATTCTAAGCAGCTCACTACCCAATGGCAAGCACTAACCAGGCAGACGTTCCAATACACCATTTGATCAGACTCAGTGGTAGTCCACAGATAGTTGCATCGGCTCCGAGAGGAGAGGACTCACTATGCAATAGCATACGCCGGAACAACTATGCCAAGGCATTTCGTCAAGCACCCTGCTTGCAGCGCACGGAACACGGAGAGGAAGAGACAGAGAAGGAAGGGGGTGGGAAACGGAGGAATGGACTCACGTAGCGGCCGCCCTCGCGGCGCAGCCAGAGGTCGTGGTTCCCCGGCACGTAGCAGACGGCCCCGAACCGCTCCCTGAGTACCTTCATGGTGCGTACGAAATTGTCCCGCGTCTCCGCCACGTCCCCGGCCACGACGAGCGCGTCCACCCCTCCTCCGCCTACCCGCGCCCCGACCTCGGCCGGGAGCCGCCGCACCCAATCCATGTTCGCCGGGTAGTCGGTGTGGAGGTCGGACACCACGAACACCCGCGTCCGAGGCGCCGGCGCGGTGGCCGCACAGCAACGGACGGGCGCCCGCGGGCGGCGCGGCGGCAGCGGCGGGCCCCCACACACCCGGCGCCGCCTCCGTCGGCGGTGGTGCGGCGGCGGCGGCGAGTCTAGCAGGCGGCACTGCGCGGCGGGATGGGAGGATGACACGGGCAGATGCGGTGTCATGTCGGGGGATGGTCGCTGCCGCTCTCTCTCTCTCTCTCTCTCTCTCGCCCGGTTGCTGCCGCAAAAATATTTCTCCCCTTTCCCCTCCCACTTTCCCTTTTCTCAGTTCTGTGATTTGCTGGGGGCGGTGGGGGCTCGTCCCGGCTATATACCGCACCGCCGCGGCGAAACGAGATGCGCCTCGCCGGTGAGTTGGTGGGAGCAAGCCGCGGGCTGACGACGTGGCAGCGGGGCGGTGGGTGGGTCCCGGCTGCGGTCCGGTTATCGTTGCGGGCTAATCATTGGCGCCCGATGTAAAAAATATACTCAAACCAACCAAAATAACTTAGGAATAAACCTCATTTAGAATATAGATAGCTTTATTCAGTAGTTTTTACATATAAACTTATCTAACATATAAGAACAATATTCTTATTAGATGGTGCCATTCAGTAGTTTTTACATATAAACTTATCTAATATATAAGAAGAATATTCTTATTAGATAGTCATCTCATCTATTTTACCTTATAACCAAATGTAAAAAAATAATTGATCATCTCCTATTTACAGATATGTGAAAATATCCTTACATATCTTACATACTTAAAGATATATAAGGATATTTTTATGGACTGAACCAGCCGTGTTGATGACAAAGTAGGACCCAACCCAATCACCACGAACCACCGTATTGCGACCGCATTCATGGCGTGCTAATTATGGTTGTTGTTTTTTCATTAAGCTATTACGAACCGTTCGGATTATCAAACTTGGAAGGAGACCATGCGTAGTTTTATACGCTCGTCCTACGGTTTCGTTTCAGAGAATGGAGCACTGAACCCGTCTAGAAGGGCGTATATACGCGTTGAAGATGTGGTTACAACGTGGCGGTACGTTTTTCTTTCAAGCTCCGTGATGTACGCACGCCGGCGTTTCAAGTCAGTTGCTATGGTCGTCACTGTTAGATATAATCTTGATTACGTGTTTAGTTCGTGAATTGATCAGTTGGACTTGGATCATGTATGGCTGGAGAGTAGGAGTAGAAGTAGTGCAGGTATGTGAGTTGCATGTATACATGCAGTGGGTAGTAGCCTGTATGATGCGTGTGCTAATATGCAGGAAGTTAACTTAGTGGTAGATGCAAGTGGTTGTATACTAATTTTGTGTATAAGTAGCAAATATATTGTCAAGAGTTAAGATAGAGAAGTAGAGCAAGATGTAGTTTCTACTTTCTAGTTGAGTTGATGTGTCCAACTGGGCAGGGTACCGTAGGATTGCCGGGGGTGCCTATCGAGTTAGACCATCCTTAACTATATTCCTTTTATTTCATTATTTTTTTAATTTCATTCTCTATTCTTATTTCTTTTATTTTCTCTCATCTTCAACAACTTACTTCGAAAGAAATTATAAAAAGAAATGAGAGAATCTCGTTCTGAAGTGAATGAATTTAAAAATCTATTTATGATAGAAACTGTAAAGTAAAAACGTTAGAACGCTAAAGGAAACGAAAATATTTTCACTAAAAGATTTTTGTCTTAAAAAATCGTTGGCCATGATCTTAGTAGTGGCCATGGCCGGTGCCTTGCGAGCCAGCCGGAGGCTGTCATCGACGTCGTGACTCGTGATACGAGTCTCCATGTGTGCTTGTGCACGTGTGATGAAGAGCAAGAAAGATGTATCTCTGTGCGAGTTTATGTATACGTTCTTCTGCCTCTTCTGTTGCGTGTGTGTTTTGTTTCTGCGAAAAACAAGAGGGTGTGTGCGTCACACTAGATAGAGATTGACCCGGAATCAGAGAGTGATTTCAAACTGTCACTAGTCACCTTATTCAAACTGTACCTAACGCCTCAAGAAATACTTTTTTTTTTTTAAGAAACAATTCTAGTCAGCAAACTACTTGTGTAGTTCTATCCTACCTTATCCCAAAAGGTTGAAGACTTTTTTATGTGATGGTGATATCACGCATCCGGAAGAATCGAAGCTGCCTACTTTCGCGATTACCGGTAGTGTCCAGAGCTGTTCGAGCCCTTCCAAGTTCCAATTTTTCCAGCGATCTTATCGAGATCCAGAATTTAGCAGAACAGGATGTACACATGTCTGGATAACATTGGGTCAATGGTTCCTGTTAGGGCTGGAAAAACAAAAAGCTCAGGCCTCACGAGCCGGCTTTTCGTGCTCGGCTAAGTTCAGCTTGGCTTTTTAAACAAAGCAAGCCAAATCTCGTATAATTTTTAGGGACCGTGAGTTTGATCTGGACACACTTAAGAGCCCTAAACCCTCGTATAATTTTTAGGTATGAAAGAGAAAGAAAAAAGAAAAAAAGAGAAGACGAGAAAGAACAAAAGATAAAAAGAAGGGGGAAAAGATAAAAAAGGGGAGAGAGTAATTACTTATTGATTCTAGATCCATCACATAATTCGTTATCAGAATGGGCAGCTCGTGAGCCATATGTGAGCCGCTCGTTTAGCTCAATAGGCTTAATAAATATGACGTCTTAAACTTCTAGTTGACTCTATCACTTTTGGGTAAGGGGAACCTGACATCCAACCTGTGAACCAAGTCTAGATTCACAGAACATAGATTGAGTGTCAAAACATCTTATGTAGTATTTATTGAACTATGCCGGTAGTTTTTTACATGTAGGATTGAGAAAGATTATTAGAGGTGAATACAAGTCTTATCAATTTTTTGATGATTTCTTCTAATTTTTTATCTAATACACTTCAAAACAAAACTGAGGAGGCTAAATAAAATGAGACAAGTAAGTCACAGTAAAATTCTTCAAAGAAAATATGGCTCACATGGATAGAATTGAATCCTATGTTCTGTAGAACATCATTCCGAGAGTTATCGCCATAAAACTTTTAACTTGAACTAAAAACACTTAGATCTAGATACTCGATGAAGAGATTCTCTAAGTTAATAGATCTACATGTAAGAGATATTTTAAGACCAACTTATATGTAATTCTTATACCTCTAATAATAAAAAGAATAACTTCAAGAAGTGACAAATTTCAGCTCACCAACAAAAACGAAAATAAAAAAAAAACACCTCACAAACAAAGTAAGAGAGTCTATAGAGGAAAACTAGAAAGAGGTAAACATAAGCATAAGAGTAGACAACATCTTCATTACTTGCATAATAGTGCCTTAATTTTGACGGATTACAAAATATTTTGCTCACAAAAGCTCTCAACTAATATATAAGCTAAACATTTCTCTCGCTCACTTCTAAAACTCTATCACACAAATTCAAATAGCTGGCAGAGTCCCTCCCATCTATCTATAAGCCTTGGAAGCTTCCATGGTCCCTAAGTTTTCTTGTTATCTTCTTGCTCTTCTCTTCCAATGTAATCCTATCTACCACCAAGTGTATTTGTATTAAATTTTCTCTTCGTATATCGAACGGATGTGACACATTCATAACTTAGTTTCGTCTCGATACAAGCTCCGCGATGATGCCATGTGCACTCCATCATTCCCATGTTTTTTAGGCCAAAGCGCAAAACCGTATTGCATGCTTCTCAAAGCATGACTCACTATCACTTGCTTACACCTTAAGCAAGCAACCCGATATTGACACGTGCACTGTCTTGCGATCTTGACCCTCGGCAAGTCTCTGCCGCTCTCGATCCATCAGGCCACCTTGTCACTTACACTGGCATCCCTTTTGCTTGACTTTGTCAGCACGATATCTGCATCCGTATTCTCACGCTATGCTTACTCTCCACGTGCACAACTAGGATCACCCTTTACTCAGCTCGGCCTCCTTGATCGTCCGATACCAAGCATCCCACTTAGCCTCAATCATCCCATCATCGACTGTCAAATTACATCCATCACTTGCACATCATGAGACAAACACACACGTTTCTCTAATTCCATGTCCAATTAGCTAAACTCAAATTTTTCTATCGAAAAGTACATCAAAAAAAATCGTGAACACAGATGTTCCAGTGTGTATAGTCTCTAATAACCGGACCATCCAATGTGTACACATCTTCACTCCACTAGAAACCTTCTGGACCATCCGGTGTGTTCACACCTTCAATTACTGGACCATCCGGTGTGTGCAATCATACCAGATAACTATTTTGCACAATCTCCTGGGAAATACTTAGGTGAAGAATCCGGTGTGCACACTATCAAGCACCAGATCATCCGGTGTGAACAAAACCATTCATCTGAATAGTTGCCACTCCTAGAAAAGAGCTTGGTGCTCTCCTCTCCTCATCACCAGATCATCCGATATGTACAACCACACCAGACCCATATTGACACATCTCTTAAAAAATAGTTCGGTGTATTCTTTACTTGAACAACTTCATCTAATCACCAAACCATTCGATGTGATTAAATTTTCACACATTGGACTATTCAGTGAGTGTAATTTTTCCTAACTCAGAGATAAACATTCCAGCTTCAATATTTTTGTTAGTCTCAAACACAGACAAGCACAACTATGCTTATGTAATTTCTAAAATCATCAAATCAAATTAACAAATTTATCAATCACTCATCACGTATAAATCAAATCCCATTTTAACTTGATTTCTCATTAATATCATCATGTGTTATCAATATCATTAACATGCTTAAATATTACTATCTCATTCTGAAATAGATGTTGTTCTAGAATATGTGCAGTTAAACTTTAAGAACTTTGACCATTAATATACACAAAACTATTAGAATTTAGCACATAAAAATGATAGTAATAAATTTATCATAAAAAATACTTTAATATTATCTAATGTTAATCAACTTTTACTAAGAAATATTTATAAAAAATAATAATCAAATATACCTATTAAAAACTACGTCGATATCCTAACCGACGAGTAAAGCGTACAGAGATATTATCAGATTGCTAAATCCCACCTGGACGTTGAAGTTAAACTATGCACGGGCTCGCGAGCCAGCACGCCGAGTGGGCCCAGACGGCTTTGAATTGGCCACGTGTGCCCTCTGGCGCCAATCACGTGTCGGGCCGGCCATCTGGGCTCTTCTGGTCTCCGTGCCACCTCCGACAACACGAACGCGACACATCCGTCGGTTTCTGCAATGTGCTCTCCGGTCGTCAGTCGAGAGGTTAAAAATGGCGGGAAGCAACCACAGGTCGTGTTGATCCACAGAGGCAGGAGTGACAGGAGTAATTCTTGATCTCGTGCGGGGTGAAGCCGTGAAGGTTGGTTCAGAGAGGCAGCAATGGAGGGCGGCGCTGGCTATCGTCGTGGTTCGCCGCCGGCGCTGCTGGCGTTGCTGGTGGCGGTGGTGGTGGCCTGCGCCGTCACCGATGCCAAGGTAGTGCACGTGGAGGAGGGGCACCGGAGGAGCATGCTGGCCAATGGACTCGGTTCCGCGCCTCCCATGGGGTAACCACTGCTCACCACTGTCACCAGTGAACTCTGCTCTTCTGCCCATCGAGAAGCAGCTTATTTTTTTTCTATCTTGCCAAGCCTCTGACGGCATGCGTGCCGATCTGATTCCAGGTGGAACAGCTGGAATCACTTCGCCTGCCACGGCAACGGCGAGGCGGTCATCAGGGACACCGGTGGGTGCTTCGGTTTCGCTCCTCTTGTCACTGGCTTCAGCAGCGGTTCAGTTTAGCTGCCGAATTCAGCAGCTGATGAACTCACGTTCTGCTTCTTTCCTGCTTTGTCTCTCATGTCTCGGTGACCAGCCGACGCACTCGTGTCGACCGGGCTCGCTGCCGCCGGCTACCAACACGTCAACATCGGTGAGCTACCTCGCTCTCCGGGTTCCATCTCCGGCAACTTCTTCCTCCTTTTTTCTTTCGGAGATTGAACTGGATCATGTGCTCTTCTTTCTCTGCCAGATGATTGCTGGGCAGAGCCAAAGCGTGACGCAGTGGTACGTACCGTCGATTCGCCGATGTCTGAACTGAACTGAACTGAATAGAAGAGAACTGATGTGATGAACCTTGCACTTGTGCCGGCCGTTGCAGGGCAATCTCGTGGCCAACAGGAAGACGTTCCCGCACGGGATCAAGGCGCTCGCGGATTACATCCACGGCAAGGGGCTCAAGCTGGGGATCTACTCTGACGCAGGGTGAGAAGCGACGCTCTCCGATCATCAGGCGGCAAAGATTCAGTTCAGATGCATTTACTGGTCTCCCGTGCGTGATTTCTCTGCAGATTCGCGACCTGTGCGAAGGTTCAGCCCGGGTCCCTCGGCCACGAGGAGCAGGACGCCAAAACTTTCGCGGCATGGGTAAGCGAGTAGTGTAATCTGATGGAGTAACTTTCTTTAAAGGAAGATACGTATGATTTGTGATTCAGATAGTGCATGCGTATGTTTCATGTCGGGTTCATTGGGACTCTGCCGCAGGGAGTCGATTACCTCAAGTACGACAACTGCAACAACGGCGACCTGAAGCCGCTGGAGAGGTGACATGGCATGTCAGGGTTTTCAATTTCGCTTTACATTTCTTCATTCACAAGCGAAAAGATCGAAATTCACGAAATGTCACTAAAATTTCGGTCATTTTCGACTTATGCTGTGTGGGACTTATATTTAAGTGAAAGAAAATTTCAGAATTGGATATTTCACTTCTCACCAAAATTCCCGAAATTTCGGTGAACTTTTAATACCTGGTCACGTCCATCAGAAGTTCTGAACGCCTCCCTGCCTGACATCGGCATCTGAGGTAGCCAAGCGAATGTGTCTGACAAGTTCGTTGTGCGTACACGCAGGTACCCTGAGATGAGCAAGGCCCTGATGAAGGCGGGCCGGCCGATCTACTTCTCGCTGTGCGAATGGTACGGTGACCTGACTCTGAATCTCTGGCCATCATGATCGGTTTCACGACAAGTGAGTGATCGAGTGACTGTTCTTGCCGGTGATCGATCGTCGCTCAGGGGCGACATGCACCCGGCGCGGTGGGGAGCGGCCTACGGCAACAGCTGGAGGACCACCAACGACATCGCCGACACCTGGGACAGGTCAGCTTTCATCTCCCTCATCACCGCCTTGCCGCGCCTCCATTGACCATTGTCCTCGAGATTTT
Source organism: Phragmites australis (assembly GCF_958298935.1). NCBI lineage: Eukaryota > Viridiplantae > Streptophyta > Magnoliopsida > Poales > Poaceae > Phragmites > Phragmites australis. Next base: position 5,024,028 of record NC_084941.1, on the reverse strand, counting down.
CATCTCTCAGAGACCTTTCTTGCCGTTTCAGCATGATCTCGACGGCGGACCAGAACGAGGTGTGGGCGGAGTACGCGCGCCCCGGCGGCTGGAACGGTCCGTCTGATCTACCAGCCCATGCCCATGCCCATGCATGCACACCTCACTGCCTCTGGCATGATCATAGTCTCCTAGAACATGTTCATGGATGAATTCATCTTCTTATTCGATGGTTTCGCAGATCCGGACATGCTCGAGGTGGGCAACGGGGGGATGGCGAACAACGAGTACGTCGTGCACTTCAGCCTGTGGGCTATCTCCAAGGTGACAGCTGATACTCTGCTTTTCGGAAGTCATGATGCCTGTTATTTGTGTTGCGTGGAGGCCATGATCCATCGTGCGTATGTACAGGCGCCGCTCATCATCGGCTGCGACGTGAGGAACATGTCGCAGGAGACGTACGACATCCTGGCCAACAAGGAGGTGATCGCCGTCAACCAAGGTGAGCACTGAACGGTGACATTTCCAGCTTCGGTGCTTGCGTTCAATTTACTGATGGGAGGAGCTCCTGCCGAGCCCCGGGGCAGATCCTCTCGGCGTGCAGGGGAAGAAGGTAAGGATGGAGGGGAGCAGCGAGATCTGGGCGGCGCCGCTTTCCTGTTACCGGACGGTGGTGCTCCTGCTCAACCGGCACGCGAAGGATGAGGCCGCGATCACCGCGCACTGGGACGACATCGGCCTCCCCGCCGGCACGGCCGTCGAGGCCAGGGACCTGTGGCTGGTACGTAGAGGCACTTTCTAGTTTCTACGCGTAATCGCATCGATCATACGCCCGCGGCATGGGTTGACGACGGCGTTGTTGTTGTTGTTGTTGTCTGTCGTCGATCGCAGCACAAGACGCTGGACGCCACGTTCATGGACAAGATGACCTTCGACGTCGCGCCGCACTCGTGCAGGATGTTCGTGCTCAAGCCTAGTCTCCGGTGAGCCACGCCGCCTCCGGCATGCCCGCCTCCCGGCGACACGATGATCGATACCGGGAGCTCGATTCAGTTGTGCCTCTGTGCTACTTTCACAGACTTCTATGACACTCGTTCGGACACAAAACAAACAAACAAACAAACGTCTATGACGAATGAATCAGTGAGAATGTTTCTCCTGTGATTGTTTCCTTTTCTCGGAGACGATGGAATGCGCTCGAGATATTGAGGGAAAATAATCATATGAGATTTGGTTTTATACATTTGAGGTTTTGACTTAATTCATAGTGTGAAACATGACAAAAATTCTATAAAACTTATGATGGAGCTAAAAGAAATCATCCTCTCAATAAAAATAAATAAATTGTTATGTCTCACACCATGAATTAGATTAGGCTTCCATGCATGGGACAAGTCTCACTGGATTATTTTCCAATACTTGGCCTTTACGACGGCCACAGTCTGTAACGAATCCACGCAGCGCAGGTGTACACGAATCATTCCTTCCCTGAGCATGAAGCTATGAATCAGATCAATGGATTGGTTGGGTCGGAGCAAGGGCTCAAGTGCCAAGTGTTGCGCAGCACTCAAACTGTTGGATCACTGTCTGCTCACTGTTCATGATGACCGAGGAGTTTATATTGAAAACCAAATAAAGATAGTAAGATAACGTAGAATATATATATATATATATATATATATATATATATATATATATATATATATATATATATAAGATCATCTTTAACTATATTCTCTTCGTTTTGTTCCCTTCCTGATTCACTTTTCTATTCTCATTCTTTTTATTTTCTCTTATCTCCAACAGCTTCCCTTCGAGGGGAATCGCGAAGGGAAAGGAGAGAGAATCCCATCCTGAAGTGAATGACCCTGGAAATCCCGTCGTGAAGAGAACCGTGAAGGAAAATTATTGGAGCGCTGAAGGAAACAAAAATCCCTTCACGACGGGATTTTGGTCCCCGAAGGGAAGCCGTTGGGGCTAGCCTGAGTAGGTGCTGGAGACTTCAGCTTACAAAACAAGTTCAATCGACAGTAAGGATAGCCGCAACCAAAGCAAAATAAATAATCAGGAGTGCACTAAACGATTACATCAAGATGTCATGTTACTGTAGCTCATTCACATCAGAAAGCAAACTTCCGGTGGGAATGAAGCCTCACAACCACTCTCTGATCTGTGTCATGACAACGTTCACTTGGACCTTATCATCGCCTCTTAGCAGGGAGCTCCACCACTGCACGAAGGAGATAGTGAGGAATAAAACTTCGTAAAGCTTGTTCAGAAACTTTGTCTCGATCATCATCTTGTTTTTGGAACGTTAAAGTGCCCAAGCAAGACCTGTAAGAAAGAATAATCCTAATTTTTGAGATTTTTTGCATATGCCATGCGGCCAACTCGTCCATAAGTTAGCCACTGAGAACAGGAAGCCATCCCAACTAAAAATCTCTCTCAAGGCACTCTAGATGCACTGAGCAATGGCACATCTGAAAAAAAATGCGATTTATATTCTTAGGCTTGCCGCACAGATTACATCTCTCACTCCCACCCCACCCCCTTTTCTTAAGGGAAGCGGTAACAAGAAGCTTATCATAAATCATTTGCCAAAGTAAGACTTTGATTCTGAGGGAGAGTTGGTAACTCCAAATGTTCTGAGTACCCTTGCTACTAACACCTTTCAAGGTGAGGAACTTATATAAAATTTGGTGGTAAACCCTTTTGATCTATCTAAAGTTCAGAGAACTTCATTCTGATCCTTATTAAGCTAAGTATTTTACAATCTATCCATCAACTCCTCCCATTGTGACATATCACTCTCCACTATACTTCTTTTGAACTTAATAGCCCAACTTTCACTATCCCAGCACTGAGAGACGAGGGCATTTTGATGAGCAGCCATGTAAAGCAGATTGGGATGCTGGGTTTTCAAAGATATATCCTAAGCCAAACATCTTTCCAAAAGAAAACTTTTTTTTCCTTTGTTGACCTTGAAGCGGCCAAGCGGGCGGCCAAGCGGAAGCTCCCGGGATGTCAGCGCCGGAGTCACCTGCGTTGGGTGGTGGCTGGCGCCACTCAGCGCCGGTACGGAAGCCACCGGCTGACCCTCTGGCTGGGCGCAGGCGGAACACATCAGGGTCCAAATTCTGGCCCCTTGCGGATGAGCTAAGCTCGGATTCCTCGGATGAAGAGGAAGATGAATCGCCGGGCCACAAGGGTAATGCTTCGGTCGACTCGTTCGTTCGGGAAGCACTGGCGGAAGGGTTCTCGGTTGATGATATGCTTGCGGCGGAAGAGCACCTTCAGCTCCAAGAGGAGGTATCTCCAAAGGTCAGTTCGGCTTCTCGTGTTACAGGTAAAAATGGAACGCTCGCGGACAGGATGGTCGAAGCTGTGGCCAGACGACGTTTAGCGCCAAAACCGTGGCGTGGGCCATTGCTGGCGTCGAGGGAGTCGCCGCCGCTCACTTTTGGGGCGGCTCTGGACAAGGCAAAATGCATGGTTTCTCCAGGGCGTGTGGCTAATGGCACAACGGTAGCGGTCGTCGTTTCAGAAGGAAGCTTGGACCTTTCGGGTATGGGGTCGCCGCCGATTCCGGCGGTCTCCGCCGCCGCTCGGTCACCGGAATTTTCAAATTTCGAATCGAGGCGACAAGAGGCGCAGGATCTCGGGGGAGACTGCCGGTTGGTCGGGTTGGCATCTGGGCCAGATAGCTCTGGGCTGGGCCGCACGGTCCTAATTCAGAACCAAGGAAAAACAAGCCAGTTTACATTCTCAACTGGGCTGTGCAAGCTCTTCACCAGAGCAGGACGCCTACGCTCCAGGGCTCTTCCGACTGGTTGTGCCTCGTCTTCTCCGCGTGTGCTCCTCCAGAACGACGCTTCGTGCGCCCCGCCTATTCACTGCCCGTCCTTACTGTCCTCGATGCAAGGAGCTGGAACGGGCGTGGGCGCAGGAGGGCAAGGTCGCGTGCACGCTGCTGCCATGGAGCGGGGCGGCGCTGGAGGCCGCCATGGTCCTGCCGGCCGTGGTCATGGCCATGGCTTTGGCGGCGCTGGTGATGGATGTGAAGATGAGGAGTTTGGCGGCGGTGGTGATTTCCGAGGAGCAGGATATGGCTTCGACCCCGGTTGCGGCGACTACAGCTATGGCGGTCGCGGTCGGGGTTGGCCCAGGCGAGGTTTCCGACCCCAGGGCTCTCGGGGTTTTGCTGCTCGGCGGGGTGGACTTGCTGGGCACTCAGGCCGTGGCGGCGACTCAGGGCAATTCGGCGCTCAACAAAGATGGAGCTCTGTGGGCGCCCGCGGTCGCAGTCAGGCATCGATGGCTCAGGCGGGCGGTGCTGGCACGCAGAACAATTCGACGACCAAGCCTGCGCCTTCAGGCAAGCCTACAGCAGGAGCAGGGCGTCCTGATGTGGCTCCGGGCACCACTGCATCCGCCTTGATTACTATGGAGATCGACCAGGTGGTGGATGAAGGAGATCGAGAGACTGTTAGAGCTAGGGGAAAATCCAAAGCTTGCAACCGTTGTTCCCAGAAAGGTCATGTGACGGCAGAGTGCACCATGGAGTTATACTGTGTCATCTGTGACGGGCACGATCATGTCAATCATCGGTGTCCACTGCTAAAGCTCCCAAGACCGGTTGCTCACGCTGTCGGATATTCGGTGGAGGGGCTGGGTTTTTATCATATCCCACACCCTCCGCTTCCGAGGAAGAAAGATACCAAAACAGCTCTTGTCAAGGCCATTGGTGGTAATCTGTCACTTGATCAATTGGTGGCGCAGCTGCAAAGAATTGTTCCGGGAAAGTGGAAGTGGGACCCGATGGTGCATGAGGAAAATTCATTCATCGTTGCATTCCCATCCAAAGCCAAGCTGCAGCGGTCCATTGCATATGGTGGAACAGATGTTCGCGAGAATGGGGTTCCCACCGGTGTCCGTTTGCAATTCGAGGAATGGCATGTCAAGGAGGAGGGTTTCTTGCTCCCCAAAGTGTGGATTCGTGTAACCGGTATACGTAAGAAGCTAAGGGAATTCATGAACCTTTGGGCCATAGGTTCAATGTTAGGGTCTACTCAAACAGTTGATATGGAAACCACTCGCAAGAACAACTTTGGTCGCATTTTTGTTGCCGTTTTGGATCCTAAATTAATCCCGTCACGATTGGATGTGGTCATTGGGGACCATTACTTCGAGCTGAAATTTGAAATTGAGCGTTGTGGCTTTGATGAGAATGGTGACGAAGTAGATGTGAGCCACGGGGATAGTGATGACAGAGGAAACCGGGACATGGAGGAGGATACCTCTAATGAGCACCAAAATTTGGATAGAGACTCGAAGAGGTCTCGGAATGATAACATGATCATCGAGGATAATGGTAATAGTTCTTCCTTTACCAATGACAGTGCTGCAAATAATCTGTCCATTGGGGTGGGTTTTGTTAACACTATGGAAGATGGGGCTGCTTTAGAAGGAAAAATTCGAAGGCTAGCGGATGAGATTTTGGACATGGCTGTGAACCGCACTTTAGAATTTTGCTGCGACAAAGTGCTATCTGAGGTCGATGAGGAACTAGTAGATGGAATGGTGGAGGATATGCTGACTGATGTGGAAGATAATCCGATTGGTGCTGCTGAGACAGCTGCTACGTACAAGGGAGGCGTTATGGCGGCGGGGGACGATGGTCTATTGCTGGACAAGGAGGCACAGGTGGACGCAGATGGTAATGTGGGCGGGCAGAATGCTGATGCAGCCGTGCACACTGCTGCTGCTGGTCGGCTCCCTTCGGCCTTGCATTCGAAGGACGCTGCTGCCGTTATGTGCTGCGTGGCGAGTGAGGCAGCAAGAGGCACGGCAACACCGGTTGCTTGTCATATGGTGTGTGCTGAAGGTATAGGACACATGATAGCAGCTGCTGGACGCCCTGCTTTGCATGCTACAGCTAATGCCGTGCAAGCTATGGAAGGGGCTGCTGCAACAGCCCATGACGATCCACTGCCAGCGGCAGTTGCTGTTGCTGCAGCTATCACGGAGGCTACGACAACACCTACACGCTCTAGTCCGCGGCTTGCTAACAGTGACAAGCATGTGTTGACTAAGGCAAAAAAGAGGGCTGCTTGGAAGAACTTGGACTTCAGTGACGGTAATCTTCAGGGCGACATATTGGATCCGATAATGGTCATTGCTGCATAAAGATGATGCAAGAACAAGCCTCAAGAATGGTTGCCGGATTCTAGAGACGGTTATCATGGAAGTTTTTGCGAAGTTTGGTTGGAAATTTCGGAACAGAATTGAAGTGTAGCCTCAATCCTTTTCCCCTTTATCTAGATTGTTGTTTTTTTTCTTGCACAATCTCTTTTCGAGTTTGGAGCATATCTGCTCAGATATGTAATGGACAGCTGTGTACTTGCCTTCGGAAAAGTAGAAGCTGGAACTTTTTTTTTTTTTGTTCCATTATCTAAAAAAAAAGTAAATGACTCCCCCATTAAAACAAAGTGTTTGACCGAGGAGACAGGTAGGCGAGGCCAATCTATGTAACCATCCTCTCGGCCTGGAAAGATCGATTCATGCATATTTGTATATGAACTTGATTGAAAGCAGCCAGGGGCCAGAAGGATCGGATCTTGGGATGAAAGAGAAGGTTCAGACGTACGTCCAGTTAAATGCAAACGCACGGATGCCAGACATACTTTCAGAAGGATCTTGATCGATTTCTCCGCTGGTCCAGTGCAAAGATCGAACGAATGCGACGCGTGCTGATTTTCGTCGAACGAATGCGACGCGTGCGCGATTGTGGATAAGGAGACCGATATGGGTCTTACGCTCATCCTTGCGTCGAACCAATCAAACATGCAACCGGTCCATCTCCGACAAAGACGGGGACGGGTTTAATATCCAGGCCATTAGCGTTTCTGCTTTCTAGTTTTAGTTGGTAGGGTCTAAATAATTTGATATTGTAAGTTTAGTGCTATCTTAATGGTTTAAATGGATTAAAATTAGTTTATAAGCCGCATTCTAAACATGTTACTTTTAGGTTAATATTTTTATATAAAGCGACGACGAAAGAGTAAAAGATATGATATAAGATGAGATGAGTCGATTGATTACTAGCGATAAGAGATGATGATATAAGATGCTGTTGATGAATAAGTTTTTGCTGAACATCAGTTTTGATGAATGAGCGGCCGGACGGCGGACAGGGAGCGATTGATGGTGCGCCACGGAGAAAGGGGACGTGAAGCCGACGGTGCAAGCTCGCTTCGTGATCAGCGCGAAAAGTCTGGCGTGCCTGCTCTGGCTCTGCCACTCTGCTGCGCCGGCGTCGGCCGCGTCACGGCCTGCCGGCCGGCTCGCCGGCCGGGATGGCCTTGCCGTCACCCGCCAGAAGCAAATGAATTCCCCGTCCCGTCAAGCAAACGAGGCAGGAGGCATGTTCCAGTCATCAGTGTCAGTTCCGTCGCTCCCAGTCTGCTACGTTTGGTGCAGCAAAAAATGTTAATCATATGAACCAAAAGAATGGCAAAAAGAGTGTGTTTGAAACGCTATCGTGAATATTAAGCAACCCTAATATTATACCAGCAAAGCTTTAACCGATATTAAGTGCATGTACAATGGGTACTTATAAGAGGTGCTTACCAAAACAACCGATTTATTTTTGCCACGTCATATGGGAGTGCTTATAGGAAGGAAAGAGTGCTTAAATTTGTTTCAGGTGTGTAACAAGGTGGTTCAACCTATTTAAGCATCCATTTGCATTGGAGAGAAGAGTTTTTATACAGATGCTTAATCATGTGTCAGCATTCTCTCCCTTTAAGCACTCATACTGAAGTGTACATGCACTAATAGGACAGCCACGGTGCTTATCAGCATAACCTAGATTGGAGATTTGGAGCAAATAGTGGTGATATATCCTCTGCAAAATGTGGAGCATCCTCCGTTTGCTAAAGATTACGCTGAATGATGTAGAGGCTGGAAACGATTTCCATTATTTTTTAAAAAAACTCTGTTTCTGTTAATCGCGTCTGCTAATTCCTTTTTTCCTTTATGTCACATCCACTACTGGCTCCTACTATCACGCAGCAGCTCGATATGGTTACTTGAATTGTTAGTGGAGGATTAGAGGCGAATTGGTCAGGTGGCATGAAGACATCGTCCACTGATGACACGGAACGGCGACAGGGGGCCGGATCAGATCATCACTGGTCAACTAGCACGACCGAAAACCCAATCCCATTATAGAAGTTTTATAGGGTTCGATCTAAAAAAAACTTTCTCTACTGTGATGATGCTATCTACTCATTCTCTCTTTTTCAAACCAGCTATTGAATCACGGGATAGATGATATGAATACAGTCTTATAAGATCTTTTTAGACAGAGTCTTATAGAATTTATTTTCTCAGATCACTGATAACGCAGAGCTTATCGAGCTTTGAATTTTTCTGTAGCGCACTGTCTGAACACACTCTAAGAATCCGGTTCCGGGCTGTAAATTCAGTTCATTGTTGGAGGTAGAAAATGGCCGTATTCCTCTGTTTTGCCGTGCGTCAACATCCGGTTTTCGATGCCGATCATTCGGCGCCGTAAACGCCCACTCGCAATCGCGTGCTTTTGGATACGCATTGCATCCTTTGATCACCAAGCACCTAGCAACGATCGCAATGTTTTTGTTTCCATCACTAGAACCAAACCTAGCCGGTCGTTAGGAGTTGAAGGTCTTGATATGAAATTTAGTACTATTTTGAAATGTTGCGTTTCAATTTTTTCTTCCTTTTTATCAATGTAATGGCTATGAATGGTTTGCGGCATGTTTTATAGAGAGGTTGGAATAAAGATATTCCTTTATTAAAAAGGTATACTTGGTTTGATTTATTCTATTAAATCATACTTCTGTGACCACTCGATCTGCACGAAGATTATTGCATCGTCTTGTTTCATGTGCTGGTGGAAACGACAAAAGGAAGTGATATACCTGAACATAAAAAAATCAAGTAGTTACTTCTCTCCCGGGATATTTTAATTGGCCACTTGATTTCTCCTCTCCAAAAGATCACAAAAAAGAAAGAAAACTCCGTGGCATAACTACATGGCGCCAAAAAAGAGGAAAAGCAAACGGAAAATGCTGCTTTTGCCTTCCGGTTTGGAGGAAACAATAGACGAGCTTTCGCTGCACTCCTCAAATTTAAAATAGTCACTGGCACTATAAAAATTGTGAACTAGTTGGTGATGGCACCTTGGTGACCCTGCCCATTTTGGAAGTTCCTGGCGCGCACTTCAGTGCCATGGAATGCGTAGGGGACTAGGCGGGCCGGCCGTGATCATGGTTCCATTGACGATGGCACGGGCGTACGGCCCACGGCATCCCCTCCTCCTTCCCTGGCACGGGCCGCACGGCACACGGCTGGGCCCCGCCATGAACGGTAGTGCACTCACTTTAACTATTATGATGATAATACTAAATTTCACAAACAAATATAACTAGTTTTCATGTGACTTTATCGAAGAAGTAAACCATTTTTATTTAATGGTATTATAGAGCTATACTTTTGTTTCTTAGATTTATTCTGACGACGAGACTCCACTTAGCATACTTAGTAGCGTACGACAGAATTCATGTAACATCCTTTGTCACGTGGACTCCGATAATACATGTAAGCAAGTTGATTTGAATTTGGTGAAAGCATTCATGTGAGTAGTTTGTGCGACAAAAGTACCGTGTTGCTAAAATATACCTTTGCGCTTCTACATAACACTTCTTAGATATCTTTTAGTGATTCAGCATGTACTATGAAATCCATTTTTATATAACACAAACTGCTTCTAGGTGCATTTTCACTCGGTCTAAATTGACTTGCTTAGTGTATTGTTGGAATCCATATGGCAAAAGAATACACGTCAGTGAACGGACTCTGTCACGTGTCACTAAATATGCTAGGCGGGGCTTAGGATCTGTTTATTTCAGATTATTCTGAAAGTAGATTGCAGCAATCTACACCTGAATTGTGGCACAATCCACAATCCACATCAGAGTAACTTCTACAATCCATATTCTACAATTCAAATTATCACAATCCGCAGGAGAAATAAACAGGCCCTTAGCCGTTAAGGGAAACGTGAGTGTAACTATGTTATACTGTTGGAAAAAAAAAGGGATTCGGTAACTTTAGCAATTTCGTTAAACAAATTCATGCGCGCTAACCGGTGGGCCCGCCTGAAGCTAACCCGCGACACAAGTCAAGCCAAAAAAAAAAGAAATGAAACGAAATGAATTAAAATTACTCGGTGGGCCCCACTGGAATAAAAAACCGCGCCAGCGGAGGCCCTCCTCCCTATATAAAGGCGGCCCAGTAAGCGCGTCTCTCCCGCCCGACACCATCCCAATTAACGCTCGCTGCTCTGTACTGTAACAGCAGCTGCTGAGCAGAGCAGTGCAGTGCCGTGCAGCATGGCGCGCGCCTCGAGCTCGTCGTGGTCGCTGCTCCTTGTGCTGCTCGTGGCGGCGGCGGCGGTCACCTCGGAGGGGGCTAGGGTGGCGGCGGGGAACTGGACGGAGGAGCTGCGGGGCGTAGCGGCGGCCAGGCGGGCGCGTCACCGCGCCCGGCGGCGGGTGTTCGAGAACGGCCTCGGCCGGACGCCACAGATGGGGTACGTATATATTACTCGCCGCTGCCACCCCCCACCGCGCCATTACCGCCGTTGAGCTCCTCCTCCTGATTTGCTTGCTCCGCATCATCGTTTGTTCTTAGTGAATCCGATCCTCTTCGCACGCTCCGTCCGAGCGCGCGCGCGCGGGCGTTTCCTCTGCTGCTCCTCACAAACGACACCAACGAACAGCTGCCAAGATTCCAGAAAGGAAGAAGAAAAGGCAAAACAATGCTGAGCTCGGGGCGGAGACAGCGAAGAGAAACGATTCCGCGAACGAAGCGTAGAACATGAGCTGCTGCTGCTGCAGCAGCTGCAGCTCGGAGAGTCGGAGAAACTTTTGGGCGAGGGAACGGACATGTCTCTCGCTTGCGTCGGAAGCGAGCAGCGCAGAGACGGAGCTCCATTTCGAGCTCGCTTTTCTTTCACCATGACTCTCTCTCTCTCTCTCTCTCTCTCTCTCTCTCCGTCGATGAAGTATCAACGCCCCTTTTACTGCCGACCTTCTTTGGCACAGCTAAATTTAGCGGCCTTCTTTGGCATCTCCGGCGACGGATTCGTTTTCGTGTTCGGGAGCGGTGAGATTACGAGGACTCGATCGAGGAGGATTAGGTGTGGTGTGGTGGCCGTCATCTCCTCTCGTCCCTCCCTGCCAAGAAAGTCTTTTTCACCGCATGGAACTAGCCCAATGCGTAAATCTGCAGGGGCAACTGTGGCTGCGATCATGTCCACTGAAATTTCGGCGAAAAGATCTTGCCTTTTTGGTTCTCCCCCCCCCCTTGCTTGTCCCTTTGTTGCCTCGATCCTCGTGGTGAATGATTCAACTGTGCCAACTCAAGTGCGCTACAGCTAAAATAAAAGAACACACACAGACACAAAAGTAGAAAAACAACATGAACAAGATACTGTCAATTCGTAAAAGGCTAGTCTTTCTCACTGTTCATGGCGTACCAAAAGATAACACGATACTGCTCACCATATCAAGTACAGTTAAGTAGTAGCAACCAAGTAGTTAAGGGCCTTAAACTTTTTTTCTTAAGGTGATTATCTTTTTTTCTCATTAGGTGACCTGTTTCTTTTTTAAGTACAACAGTACAGGTCATATTTTTTACCACCCGGATCAACATTCAACCAAACAACAAAATAATCTCTAATTTCTGCAGTAAATTACTAACTTCTGCTGATGAACTGTGTTAGGTGGAATAGCTGGAACCACTTCTTCTGCGGGATCAACGAGGAGATCATTAAGGAGACAGGTACACTTGCTCCTCCCTCCTCCTGCTCCATCTACCACTCTCTAGCTCAGTTTTTTTATCGGTAAATTTTATTTATCAGAGATCACCGGTAAACATATTTATTGAATATATTAGATAAATTTAAAGAAAACTTAAATAAAATGTGGATAAACATATAATTTTTTTCTACAGTGTCCACCGGTAGACTAGGTAAACTAGATATACCGGGCAAAAAAAATCCCTGCTCCTGAGTCTCTCTCGTCTGCTGCACCCAGCCCATGCGTCCCGGTCTCTCTGTTTCGGTTCGTGAGTGCATGCATGTATATTTGGCAGATCCAATCGCTTGGTTTTCACGAATCGTGTTGGTTTGGGTACCACGTTAACGTCACCGAATTCGGCGATGTGTTCATCAGATGGGAATTTGTTATGTCTCAATCCTGCTTTTTAATCCTCCATTTAACAGGGCAATCAGCTTTTAGTTTGGCTGGGCTAGGAGCACAGTTGGGGCATCTCATGACATGTTGGGTGTGTGACTTGTGTCCGCATCGGCAATGGTAGGTCAGAATATCCAAACGAAAACAGAAAGTAGGTCAGGAAACCTTCAAAACGGTGTCGGTGACACGAATTGCCAGGATTTCTTGTGTTTTTTTAGTGTAAAAGAATTTCCTCTGCTGTTCCAAATTTTCGACAAGATTGTCGAGACGATTCATATAGAGCACAACACCTTGAACTCTAGTGAGAAACCGTAACAAATCGACGATTACAACCTGTTTAGAAAGGAGGAATTTCACACGGAATAGTTCAGTTCTAGTAGGAATAAGAAAACCTCTGGGCATTTTAAACAGGTCCTGCTATCCAATCATCCTGCTCTCAGTGACAAAACGCAGACTAATAAACCAATTAAGGCCTGTGCAGACCTGCAGCCCATCGGATACTGCGAGTCTCACCGCCGTACAGCTGATGTCGGCCGGCCGGCACGAATTACAATTCCTGCAGAGTTGTTGGTTGTTACAGCTTGCAAGCAGCAAGCAAATCAAAGTGGCATGGACCCAGGAAGGAAGACGACAGCCAGATTAGCTGCAGGGCACATTGCCATAATCTCTCTCTCCCCGCGCGCCAAATCTCGAGCCACATCTTTATTCTTTTAGCTGAATCAGATCTGAGAATCATTCAGCGATGCTTTTTCTTTAGCTTCTGTGCAAGTTGTCGGGGGGAATGAACTGGTGCAGTATTCACTGCTGTCGTTCAGCTTCGTGCTGGGATGTGCATGGTTACTGCAGAGCCCAGACCGACCTGTAAAAGAGAGAGAACTGATAGAAATAAGTCACGCGGAAGTCGATACGATGCACGCAATATCACAGACGATACCAGAGACATGATGTTTGTTAACGAGGTTTAGCTGAAGCCTACGTCTCCGGAGGCGTGACTTCATAATTTATAGCCACAATATGAAAAAGTGCAAAAGTTCAGATTTTAGACTGAACTGAACATTTGTAGAACGTCCGTGGGGTTTTTGGAATTTTCAATAGGGTTGATGGGGGTAGTGCTGATAAATTAAGAAAAGGGCTCCACTGATTCTTCCTCTTGTCAGTTGAGGATTGGATTGAAAATTGAATTAATCATGAATGTCCACAAGACGTGGAAGGCAGATCTCTGAAGTAGATCAGGGTTTTATGACAGAATACACCATTGGGTCTCATCAGTCGATCTCTGTGGTCCAATGACAGCAAAAATCAATAGACCAAAGTGTCACCATTGTCTATAGAATCTATGTGGTTGTTCGTGGATGAAAGCCTTGGGAAAGGGACGTTTGAGCAAACAAGCTGGGTCAGACATGGATAGGTGCAGCCCAACTAACCAGTTCTCACAAGATGGAGGCACATGCAGGGCATGCACCTACTCTTGGACTGACTCCATTGACCTGCAACTTAGGTTACTACTTGAGCCAAGTCACTAGCTGCATGTTGTAGGTTGTTAATGCAGGACAAATGCCCCGTGATCACATTGTGTTAAGTACTATCAATGCAATGCAGTTGTTATGGTGTAAAACTTCTTTTTTTCAACGAAATTGTTCCTAATCTTGTCATTGTTCCAAACAAAGTTTTTTCAGGGTATACTGTAATAGGTGCATTAGAGATCCTTTAGACTGCTCTAACTGTTTTCCATTCTTCAGCTGATGCATTGGTCAACACTGGCCTGGCGAAATTGGGCTATCAATATGTTAATATAGGTACGGATTGCTATCTAAACCCTGCTTCATATGATGATTCTGACACAAAGTAGTTCTTAGCTGAAAGGTTTTCCATATCTTCTTTCAGATGATTGCTGGGCAGAATCTGCCAGGGACTACCGGGTAAGGAGATAGAATTTGTCCACAGAAGCAACGTTAACCACCAACCACCCCATCATTTTCATCATTATCATCAGCGTGGAAACAAAAATATATTGACAGGAACTTCTAGAAAACCGTCTAATTCAGTCCTGAGGTTCGATAAACTTTGGACATGAACCAACCAATAACCACTATATTATGCAGAACTTTGAAATTTTACTATTATATGCTAATGAGGACTTAAATGTTGAAGAGTTAGAAGTTTTGACAAGTAGAAAGGCCTTGTTTTATATTTACTAATTAGTAATTTGAAGTGGTGGATTTAGAAACTTGTGTAACCCATATGCTCCCAAACGCCGAGTCAGCCTTTCATTTTGTTCTCACGTGATGACCCTACAATATTTTTGTTGTTGACAATATTTACAAGGTTGCATTAATGTTTCTCAGGGTAACTTTGTTCCAAATAGACAAACATTCCCCTCGGGCATCAAGGCGCTCGCAGATTATGTGCATGCAAAAGGGCTGAAGCTCGGCGTCTACAGTGATGCTGGGTATGCAAGCTATCAGATTTATCATTACAAGATAATTAATTAAGATATCATACTGGTGTAAATTAACTCCCCATTAGCCCGAACAAACTACTAATTTTTAACTAAAAATTGACAATGAAGCTGAAACTAACATCCATTTCGTATTGCAGAACACGAACATGCAGTAACAAAATGCCAGGATCACTCGATCATGAAGAGCAGGATGTGAAAACCTTCGCATCTTGGGTAAATCTCTTATAATTGCTTACCTGATGGCTGATGCCAAATCAACGTTCACACTGGCTGATTATCTGATGAATCTGAATTTCTTATGTTCTTCCAACTCTTGTCCTCTCAACTCCAGGGTGTTGATTATCTGAAGTATGACAACTGCAATGATGCTGGCAGGAGGGTCTTGGAAAGGTAACGGTGAACAATATCTTGAACTGCAATGTGACCATAATATTGGGCTTTACATGTCAGATTGCTGAGTAAACCCCCGCTGGTAATGCAGATACACTAGAATGAGCAATGCCATGAAGACCTATGGAAAGAACATCTTCTTCTCACTATGTGAATGGTGAGTTTCCTTTGAAAGAAAAAAAAAATAGCTAGATGGGAGAAATGTTAAATGCTATTGATTTGCACAACTGTGTGCTCTCTGTATAGGGGAAAGGAAAATCCTGCTACCTGGGCAGGCAGCATGGGCAACAGCTGGAGAACAACTGACGATATCGCCGACAACTGGGGCAGGTGCTTCTCATTTATTTTTAATCCACTAGGAAACTCTGATCCGGTAACAACTGAAATGGAGAGCACTGATCATAGTTACCATGATATTTCAGCATGACATCTCGTGCAGACCAGAACGATAGATGGGCTTCCTATGCCGGACCTGGTGGATGGAATGGTAAGAGTTCAGATGAGTCCGTCCTTAGAGTGCCTAACCATTTGTGAACTTCCATCTGATGAATAGTTTCTCTTGTGCTCCAACATCAGATCCTGACATGCTTGAAGTGGGCAATGGTGGTATGTCTGAGGCGGAGTACCGCTCTCACTTCAGCATTTGGGCACTTGCTAAGGTACTCAATTTTCTGCATGTTACCAATGTTGTTGCAAAGTTAAATGTTTTGCACTTCATCACTGCAAACCTGATTTGAGATGTGCAGGCTCCTCTTCTGATCGGGTGCGACGTACGCTCGATGAGCCAGCAGACAAAGAACATACTCAGCAACTGGGAAGTCATCGCTGTCAACCAAGGCAAGACTTCTCTTTCACGTTCTTACCTATGATCGAATGGAGTTTTCAGTGTACTTATACATCTTTCTGAACAGATAGTCTAGGCGTCCAAGGAAAGAAAGTGCAATCTGACAATGGCTTGGAGGTACAATGCCTGAATCTCTGCATTAGTGGCTTTCAGGAAGCAGTTTGTCCCTCAGCAAAACAACACAAAGCCTGGGCATGATTCTGAAGCTGACAACGCTGTGTTCTTTTGTAGGTTTGGGCCGGACCACTCAGCAACAACAGGAAGGCTGTGGTTCTCTGGAACCGACAGGGCTACCAGGCAACCATCACCGCTCATTGGTCAAGCATCGGGCTTGCTCCGTCCACTGCTGTCACTGCTCGCGATCTATGGGCGGTAAGCTTGCTCTCTTCAGATCCAATAAGGTTGATGGTTTAGATTTCAGCTTCAGATTTCGGAGTTCATCACGTCAAGTTCCATTTTCTTGTGCAGCACTCGTCGTTCTCGGCTCAGGGCCGATTATCCGCTTCGGTGGCACCTCATGACTGCAAGATGTATGTCCTGACGCCGAAGTAACTTTCAAAATAGAAGAGATGAACCCATACTGTGGAATGCAGCCATTGATCAGGATTCAGGAAAAGGGTATGCATGCAAGTATTGGTAGAGCAGGAAATGCAGCCCATAAGCTGCATTGTTGTAACCTGCAAGTGTAAGTGTATTTAAGGTGCCGTCAAATGTCGGCGCCTGTATTACTGAATATTTGTAACGAAAGTTGCAACAATAAAATGTCTTGCCCACCACTATCTCTATGAGGGTGTGAATTTTATTTCGCCACTATATAGGTATGACAGTATTCTGCGTCTCGCTCTCTGAAAAGAAGGAAGGAGCGCTACCGATGCATTAAGAAGAAGATTTCAAGATTACCACACAGGGAAAAAGAAAACATAGAACTAAACTAACAGTGAATACAACAACACGGAACAAGAGAAGGACCAAAGCAAACAAAGAAAGCAGAAAAAACACAATCTTATATTTACTAATTGGAGGTTCTTTCGGTGCCTCCACATTAATACTAGAAAAATTCTAAAAATTCTCATAAAAAAGTAAAACATCTAACCATCGAATTGATTAATTGACTAACTGTAACGATGGATCAACAACAAGACGAAACAAAAGATTAAGAAACAAATCATAGAGTCTAATTCCAAGACTATTTCTTGCCTTGCCTTTCTTTTTTTTATATAGATACACTTTGTCCAACAAGTTTACGTTAGCAAACTTCAACTTAGTTACGTTAGCAATCAACACACTTTTCCAAATCAATTAAAATATGCCAATTAAATATGCGTATAATCAAACATTACAAAATTAAAACAACAGAACGTAAACATATTACGGATTATCACATAAAAATAATATCAAAGAATTTATAATGTATTTTAAAAAATAATATGAGATACGGTGATGACATTAAAAATAATAATAATTTCAAAAAATAAAGAAACAAATAAAAATCAATTTGCATAACACATAAAATGAAAATTATAAATTAGATCTATTCACAAATAATAAATATGATTCCAATATTATAAACAAAAATTACATTTATATTTTATATTCTAATATTTAAATATAAATAGCTGATGTATCTTAACTTACAATCATTATTAACATAAATATCTAGAATTCAGTTGTAAGCTAAATTTCTAGTCTGTGCAGTCGCATAGGTTGATGCGCTAGTCTTCAGAAAGATCAGACTTCTTCACTGGACGCGGATTTCGCTCTTTCCAAATTTCCGGTCAACAGTACAGCTTGTAGCGTTGTTTGGTGAGGCTTGTGAGTTGTGGTCCAGTCCTGCAGTACCAGATTTGAGAACGCAACAGCAATGTGGTTCAGTTCCATAATATGGCACACTCGCTGCCATACGGCCTCTGAGAAATTACAATCTTTGAGAAGGTGCGAGGCTGTTTCAGGCTCACGGTAACATGGGCTGCAGGTAGGCTTGTGAGGCCCTAGTGCTGTCCAAACGGGCAGATCTGAAGCACGGTAGTGTAGGACAAAGATTAAAATTTCGTCGAAATTGTAGCAAAACTTCACGAATTTATGAGAGGAAAGAAATACTTAATTCTAGAATTTTCTTTCACTAACATGTGAAACTCACAGAGTATATGACAAAAAATAACTAAAATTTCGGTGAAATGTTGGTCTTTTCGCCGTTGTAAAACGAAATTGAAATCCCTAATGTAGGTACGGCCCAGTGTCTATCGGGCTCGAGCCATCACAACACGAAGCCTCAGATCGTGCCCGGTGGCAAGGCTACCACCTGGTACGGTGGATTGGGACAAGCATGACCCAATAGAAGAGGGCTGCACGACACGGCCCAGGCACGAGCATAGCACATGAGGCACAATCGGCCTGCGAGGTCAGGCCCCCACCAACAACGGTCAAAGATTGTGCCTGACAGACCAGGCATGGCCCATTTAGCCCGTTAGATTAAAATACTAGCCGTTCTACCCAAAAAAAATATGATTTTTTTAAAAACATCACAATATGTACCTATTTCCTTATAATTAATAAAACTCATTATTTACTTCCAATTACGTCTCTAAGATATTTCCATATTTTTTTGATTTTTTTGAATTTGTTTCTGATTTTTTCTTATTTTTTGATATATTTCGTGCCTAAACGGGCTAACCGTGCTTCTCTCGGCCTATCGGGTCGATTGTGTCGTCCGACCCGGAACGGCCCAAACGCCTGGCGGGCTGTGCTTGGCCAAGGCCCGACACGTGGGCCACGTGGGCCAGCATGGCCCTGTGTGCGGAGGACGAACAGCTCCGCCACCTCGGGCTTCCTCTGTCTTGATAGAAGATTCCTGCCGCTGCCGTCCTCGATGATTTGGCCATCGGAATCAAGTGGTGCATTCCAGCGCGGTGGAGCCACCTCTTACCGTCCGACGGCAGGCTCCTCCTCACTAGTGCAGTCTTGTCATCGATCCCTACTTAGCCATGTCCGTCGCGTCCTGCGCCTCCCGAAGAGCACCATTGACAAAACGGACAAGCTCCAGTAGTGCGCCATATGTTCTGGAAGGGCGCTGCCAAACGCTCGAGCTCCATCTCAAGCATGAAGACGGCCTGGCATCGTCGACCTCGAGTTGCGAAACGTATGCCTGCTGCTCAAGAACATCGTCGAGCTCTATCATGGCCAGAGTAATCCGTGGGTTGACGGGGCTCGTTGCTCCTGGTACAACAGCCAAGGGTAACCTGCCGCTAGCCGAAGCCGGTAGAACGGCTCCTGCCCACTTCTTCCAAAACCATCGTGTCCACTGCCTCCCCTGATTACAGCTCACGTGCACCGTCAGATCACCTTGCCGACTTAGTGTAGCGAACATGATCTTTTAGGTATGTATATGATTTTGTTAATTAATAATAATATAGTTAATGTGATTAATATGTTTGTTAGATATATTTTAATAGGTCTTATGAATGTTATATATGAAGAAATAGTCGAACTCAAGAAAGATTAAATTGGATGAGTTCAGATAAAATTACACTCACCGAATGATCCAATGCTCAGATTGTTATACACCAGACTGTTCTTGGCTTAGAAGAAGCTATTTAGAAATAACACATCGGATGATTCGGTGTTAAAGTAGTATGAATATCGGAGTGTTTTACAGAAGAAATACAATTTTAGAAGAAGAAGAATAAGCTCACCAAATGGTTCGGTGTTAAGGTGTTGGGAACACTAGAGTGTTTTGCTTGAGATGTGTATTTATCAGTAGACGGACTTATACATATTAGATAGTTCAGTGCTCAAAGGTGTACACATCGGATGGTTGCACCTGAGCATTTTTTTTAGAGAAAGTCTCAACGTCTTGTTTGGTATAGTTATACACGTCGGATAGTCTGGTGCCTTAAAGATCTATACACCAAACAATGAACAATGTAGAAGAAGTGGCTCGATTGCTTGAAGTATACACGCTAGATAGTCCGATGATGGAGTTCAATGTTACACCAGAATATTCGCTGTTTACAATGGTTGTGAGTGGGGTTCTAAAGGCTAGTTTTCTACTGCTATACATAACAAATGATCTGATATTTATACTGTTGTTAATGTCGGATCATCCGGTGTTCACAATCTTTTGTGACCGTTGGATCAAAAGCTAGTGCGTAGGTTTGAGGTTATAAATACTTCCACTTAGCCATTTGTGTGTGCTAGAGTCTATAAAGCTCACAGACAGTTGAGAAGACATATAAACTACTAAAGTGCTTAAAGTGATCATCCAAGATAATTAAGCATATAATTAGAGAGTGATTAGTGCTAATAAATTTAGAGAGAGTTATTGCTAGGTGTTGTTGCCTAGAGAGAGGATCAATGAGTGATCTTAGCTTGTACAAGTGGTACGTCAGTGCCTTAGAGTCTTAGTGACTCGCTGGCACCTTAGGCTTTGGTGGATCAAACTTGTTTACCCTCCGTCTTGATGTGGTGTGGCGGCAAGATGTTTGTACGGGGACGCAAAGACCCTTGATTTAGTGGCTCAAGTTCTGAAGTGAAAATGACGACAAGTGACCAAAAGAGAGGCTTATGGTGAGGTCTTTCCTTGGTGGTTTGGCGGCTTAACCTATTTGAGGTCTAGGTGATTTAAGAGCTATGATCGGGTGTTTTCAGGGAGCTATAGACTAGGTGGATGCTCCAACATGAACTAAAGATGGCGTTTATGCCATTGATACCACGAGATAAAAATCCTTTATGCTGAGTTTGCTTTATCAACCATCTTTACGTTTCTGCATTTACTTCTTGCAATTTATTCTTTGTATGTTTACTTTCCTAAATTAGTTTTTTAGGATTGGCTATAAGTTGTAAACTTTTTTAACAGTAGAGTAGACACAATAGATAAACATAAAACACATTTAGATAAAACTTGATATATGTTTATCTTGTAAAATTTTTGGAGCCGATTAGTTCTAAGTGTCTTAATTCACCCCCTCTTAAGATGTTACCGATCCCTTTCACTTAGACTGTGGCATGTGTTCCGTGACAAACCCTTAGTTACTGAGACCTTGTTTGACATAGCTCCATTTCTGAGATCCGTACATGATTTGGGGTTTGTATGATAAATAAAATGATTTAAATATCTATTTTTAGTTTAAAATAAAAATAAGATATCTCAATTAAAGACTCTTTAACTACCAATAGCTCTAGCTCAAAGAATTTCTAGAGCTATATATGACCCGCTTCAATAATTCTTAGAGCCGAAGCTCTGCCAAATAGACCCTAAAGTTATACTGACGTGCAGTGCGCGTGACACGTAGGAAGCTTCTGCTTGGCCCCACAAGCTGGCCCCGCTGAAAAAATCATCTCCCACATTTTCTATTGTGCTCCCTTGCAGTTTGTGCCAATGGTTTTTCGCCTATTAGGGTTCTAGCACCAGGTGATCACCATTGATGCATGGTTATGAACAGGAAATATGCATCTAATGGTGGATCAGAGCTAAGAGGCTCTCCCTTTTTCCTTCCCCTCTTTTTTTCTTCTTCTTCCTATTTCTCCTTTTCTTCTTATTTTCTTCTTTCTTTTTCATACCTAAAAATTGTAAAGGGGTCGAAGGGTTCTCTAAGGTCATCTCCAATAGACACTTTAAAAATTCGTCCTTTATAACACTATCACAGCATCCCCTAACACTATTACAGTACTTTCTATTTTTTTTATCTCCAACAGCTACCCTATTTCCTATCTTTTATTACTCTCCTTCTTCCTTCAAACCTACAGTCATCTTCTGTGAACAGTGATATAGCTAACTCTTGCCATCCGCAAATTTGCAACCAACTCTTACCATCTGTATCACTGTAGCACACGATCCGATCTCTGCTGGAGGGCGATACAGAGCAGCAGAGATGACATCCGAATCGGTACAGTGATGCGGGTGGTCACTGCCGCCTCTGCTAGAGCTGACCAAAGTGTTTTAAGGATGCATCCATCTGGAGACAGGAGTAGGGGATTCTAGGAACCAGAGAAGAAAATCCGGTATACCCCACTTGATTGAAATAAAACAACTCTTCTGATTTGACTGCATGATATGATACATTAATTCTCCTAAAATACTACAGGTTTGCAATTCAGATGTAACCGGTAAGGAACAAAAAACATAGTAGCTTGCAACATACACCATCTATATTTCAGCATGCAAATCTTGATTTCAGAAAAAAAAAAAGAATCCTTGACCCAGCATATTAGCCTAGCCTGGGGGAAATTCAAATATGCAACACAAGAATAAATAGAACACACAATAATTGTTTTTATGAGTTTTTCACCTCAAATTATAATTTCTTCAAAATTCTTTTGGAATAAACCATTCCATAAAAAAATTCATAGGATTTCGATAAATCCAAATCTAGTGTTCCAAAGGTATTATGCGAAAAATACTATATGTGATGATGATATCACTCCTTCTGATACGTGCAATACTAATACTCATCAAGACATACATGGACTAATTCCAAGATTACCTGTGCGATAATTAAACCACAAGGTGAACTCCTTCCTTACTGTTCATACTTTCTTAATAAAGAATATGATGCTACTAACTTCTTGTACGTTTTGTTGCTTAGGAATACGAGAGAAGCACCATAATATCAATCGGACTCTAAATTCGGTTCAAAGTCTGCAGATAGCACGTAAAAAAAAGAACACAACTTTCGCATACGAAATACAATTGAGGTGTTCTTGTACTTAATGGAAAGCTTACGACCAACCATTTTCAATGGATTTGATCTTACCTCTAGATTCCTTAGACATCAATCAGAATCAATAAAATAAGATGCTGCGTCACCATTTTAGGCTATGTAGGGCCTTGTAAATCTATTGGGGTACAAGTCCAGGTTATGTGCGCCCCTCTTCATGACCACATAACCATAGGTCGATCTTCTCATGTCTCCCTCTTAGATTATTCTACCATATTTTAATTTTATCGCTTGTTCGGTTTGAGAAACCCCATTTTATGAACTTTATCTATATTCATAATAATAATTTAGATTGCATCTTCTATTCTCTTACTTATGTTCTTGATTTGCATGCAGGAAAAATCTTTTTGTTGAGGTCAACCGTGTTTGACACGGTTAATAATCACAGAGTAGTGATATTGTGATTGCGAGAGATTCGATCTGTTTTGATCGAAGTCTTTAGATCATCAACATCAAAACTCCACCAATAAACATCTCATAACTTTTGAAAGATCGGGCCATACTTCCATCAATATGGCTCGAATTCTTTTCGAAATCCCTCAACATTAAATGTTCCAAACAGGTTTATTTGTGTATTCAAATATATTTGAGCTAAGTTTTACATCACTCAATAATGGAAAGTAGATTTAATTTGCAATCTAAACATGTTGTGTGGCTTATTTCAGTTCTGTTACAATGCACGAGTATTTTACTAGTTATTACTGTATAAGAAGTGTCTCAATCACTATAACAAGAGCTCAATTGCTCTTGCACATCCGGGTAACCATCAGCTCTTCTTAGCTTTTATCCTCCTGTCTTTAAAAAAAAATCTGGAAAAAAATGCACTTCGACGATGATACTAATCGCATCATCATGATCGCTGCAACTTGTGCAGCGGGCTTCCTCTCGATGGTTTGCGCTGCGTTGCTGGCACCTTCAGAATTGCGGCAAACGCGAGAAGGACATTGAGGCACAGGCGAAGGAGGCACAACTGCTGCTTTGACGCAGGAGGATGAGGCGCCGACGGAGGTGGCGACGGCTGCTATTATGCCGGTGGGCATTGAGGCATCGAGGTGTTGGCGGCGGAGGTGTCGGTGGAGGAGGCGTCAGCTGCTGCAGTGCCGGCGGCGCCGTCAATAGAGGCGGTACTAGAGGAGGAGGAAGCAACGACATTGCTGCTGTTGCTGGTGCTGTTGTGCGCACTGCTAACATGGTATATGGTGTACCAGGACTGATACACATTTTCGCCGACATATCCAACTGTGCTAGTGCTACAACCGCAGAAAGGAAAAAAAGTAGTAGTAGTAAATTTTAACAAAGTCGAGGGTGATACATGTCCATCAGTATTAACCAGAGAGTCTTAACATGCAGAAATTAAAGAACAGAATGAAGTGCGCAACCCATACATAATACTATAATAGGAGAGGGAAAGGAATCGTTTATTGCCTCGCTATATTTTCATAAAACTGTTTCTGATTCATGATCTTTCAGCGTGTTGCATCCGAGTCTTAGCTCGGCTGGTAGTGACGAAGGGAGCAAGGAGCTTCTCTCTTGAGCGCTGCGCGGGATGCACGTCCCGTCAAGGCTCCAAAGCAACCTCCAGGAAAGGAGCCTGGTGTTCTAAAAATAAAAAAAATCTTCCAGTGTATTCTTTTTTCCCGATGATAGCATCGTAAAGAAAAAACTTGTGTGTTAGAAACCAGGGATTTCGATTTTATTTTACAATTTTTTCGTTCACGGATGAAAAGACCAAAATTCGTGAAATTTTGTTAAAATTTCAGTAATTTTTTGTCTTATACTTTGTAGATCTCATATATAAGTGAAAGAAATTCTAAAATTAGATATTTCATTTCCCTCCCGTATTCATAAAATTTCACCAAAATTTTGAATTTCGACGAAATTTGAATCCCTACTGTCGTGGAAACGGTAACACCAGAACCTGTGCTGTGCACCACTAGCAGAGCCGCGACGTCACGGGCGAGCGAACCGAAAAGATCCACCTCTCTACTCCGCTCCGCCCCACCGCGCGCTCCCCGCCACTCCCTCCTGACACCTCTCGCGCCGGCCTGGGCCTGGAGCCTCCGTCTCCGGCCACGATGCCCGCCGCCGCGTGTCCCGCGTCCGCCTGCATCCTCCTCACGCTCCCTTCCCCTCCTCGCCGCCCACCGCTCGCCTCCGCACGTACGCCCGCCCCCACCCGCCGCGGCGGCCTCTCCATCCGCCTCGCGGCCGCGCGCCGCGAGGCGCCGCCGCCCTCCCCCGCCGACGCGGTCGATTGCGTCGGCACGGGCGCGGACGTCGAGTGCTTCGTCGACCCTGGCGCCGAGGCGCCCCTCCTTCCACGCTCCCCAGTCGCGGAGGAGCGGGAGGGGAAGGGGGGAGAGGAGGAGGTCTCTCCCGCGGCGTTCGCGGGCGGGGAGCTCTGGGAGTGGGCGTCCCTGGTGTCGCCCTTCTTCTTCTGGGGCACGGCCATGGTGGCCATGAAGGGGGTCATCCCCCGCACGGGTCCCTTCTTCGTCGCCGCGCTGCGGCTGCTCCCCGCGGGCGCGCTCCTCGTCGCCTTTGCCGCCGCGCGCGGAAGGAAGCAGCCCTCCGGGTGGGCTGCCTGGCTCGCCGTCGCCGCCTTCGGGTTCGTCGACGCCGCCTGCTTCCAGGTGCGTGTGGATGCGTTTACCGCTCAGAGGCGTGAGCTTTAGCGTGTGGTTCTGTGTACGGTTCTTGAATCAAGCAGCATTGGTTCTTACTTTCGCAGGGGTTTCTAGCGGAGGGCTTGCAGAAGACATCGGCCGGGCTCGGGAGCGTAAGGCGAAATCCAAACCCCCATGCTGTTGTTTAGCTCGTCAGGCAAGCATTTTGGCTTGTCGTTTTGGTCGGTTGTGCTGATGGCCCTTACGAAGCTGAAATCTCCATTGCAGGTCATCATTGACTCGCAGCCATTGACGGTTGCTATCCTCGCATCACTGCTCTTTGGAGAGTCTATCGGCGCAATAGGAGTTGGAGGGCTCGTGCTGGGTGTTGTTGGGCTTTTGCTTCTCGAGGTTTGCCTTGTGCTGATGCGTATTCCAAAGTTCTCTATGCAGTGTAGACTGTAGAGTGGTTAGTAATCTCGAGGTATGAATATTAGTTATGATTGTTAGAGTATATGGTATAGGATACACAAGAATCCGATTGTTATAATAAGATATGATTAGATTCTATCTTATCTTTAGGGTTGCTTGATATCCAAGTCATCTGTAATCTATATATTTAGCCATCGAGACTTAATGCAATACATTAACCATATTAACCAATCCTCACATGGTATCGTGAGTTTAGATTCTGATCCTAGGCTACAAACCCTAGCCGCCGCCAGCTTCCGTACCGTGCGCCCTCAGGGAGATCAATCTCCATGATCTCCGTTAGGGGTTGCACCGCTCGTACCTAGGGTTCGCACCGCCGATTGTGTTGATCGACCGCTCTAGAGAGTCTTTTCCCGATCTGTTGATCGGGGTTTTCTCTCTCGCCACTCGTTGATCGGTGTCTCTTTGGGTTTTCCGATCAAAGATCGGATTGCATCGCCGCCGCTCGTCGTCTTCGCGCGCCTCTCCTCCGACCAGCTTCAACACCGGTCTTCGTCTTTCTCCACGCGTCTGGACGCATCGTCCGTCTCCATGTCTCCGGCCGCTTCCTCGTCTCCACGTGTCGTGTGGTGGTCCTCTGCATGCTTCGCTCGTCCACGCGCCCGTCCATCACGCAACTCCTTGTGTCGTCAACACCGACTCCACATGTCATCATGTCTCCACGGGTCATGCACGGGCTGCTTGTCTCCACACTGGACACGTCTCCTCGTCCCCAACCAAGTTGTCGCACGACGCTGCACGTCGCTCGACCACGTCTGTTGACCACGCTGCTGCACGTTGCTCGACCATGTCCGTCGACCACGTTGTTGCACGTCGCTTGACGACAACCATTGCGCCTATATCGTTCACGTGTCCTGGCTCACGTCGCCCGTCTCCGCACTACGCATTTGCTCCACACCGCGCCGGCGTCTCCGTTCGCACACTCTCATTGCCGGTTTGTCGTCGCCTCCACTCGGGCTCCTCTGCCTTGACTGCCTCACGCGCCCTCGGTCTGATCAGCCAATCGCGTGCAGTTCCTCCCGGTCGATTGGTAGTGGCTCCTCCTTGAGTACGCGCATACCCCCTTATTGAGAACCGGGGCTGCTGCTGCATCGCCTTCGGGCCACAGTGCTACCACCCGTGTTCCGAGCCTCCGCAGCGCCATCGTGCCCTCTCAAGCGTGGTCCGGCCGAACGGAGGATCCCACTGTCGCCCTACATCGTCGTCCCCACACGCCATGACACTCCTGCCGATCAACGTCGCCTCTCTCAGCGCGTCATCGCCTTAGTTGTTAGCGCACTTGGTCTTTGTCACGCTGTTCAGGTTCCTCGTCGGCTTCTTCGAGTCCTGCCACCACGCTCTTTTGGACACCGACGTCGCCGCTCCAGGCCGCTGGTTCTGCCTCCCTCTACCGCCTTCGTCTAGCACAACTTCGTTGCCAACGTTGCAGTCTCTTCCCCGATTACTTCGTCTACTCCGGGAACCGCAGGCATGCGAAGGCACTCTCCTCCTCGCCGCTCTGCGCACCGCGACCATCGAGGCCTTCTCTGCTGGTGTCGGAGGATTAACTCCAGTCGCAGAGATCCCGAGAGACCCCTTTTTAGAGATTCGGCCGGGGGGATGATCCTGAATCCGCCTTGGATGATGAAATAGGTGGGAACTGGTCGGGCCGGTGGACATGGAGGAGAAACGAGTTATACAGGTTCGGGCCGCGCGGAGGCGTAATACCCTACTCCTGTGTGTATGCTATTGTATTATGAGGGCTCTTGGAATGCCTTTTCTGGATCTCCAACGCCCTAGAGCTGGGGCGTATTACAATGGTATTTCTTGTCTATCTATTTGGAGCCCGGGTCTTCAAGTGCCGGACTCTCTGAGCTTGATAAACTACTCCTCTGAGAGAGCGAGCCTGAGTCTTCCTCTTCGGAGTCCCAGAGACCGAGAGTGTCCGAAGTCCGGAGCCTGGAGCCCGGAGCCGCCTGGCGATGATGGAGTGCTCCCCCTCTTATACAACTGGGGGAGGCTTGCGTGCCCAGCCGGGGGCACAAGTTCCCGTAAACATAAATGAAGAGCAGCTATCATGGTGCTACAGTTTGATGTTACAAGGGTTGACAACACACCCCTTGAGCTGTCCCGTCGGCCTTCACGTCCCAGCTTTAGCAGGCGCAGGGGAGGGGGCCCGCCGGGCATCCTCTGAGCCGCCCTGCACGCCGCTGGGTCAGAGGGAGTCTGACACAGCAGGGGGACAGGTGATAAGCCTCGTTGCATTGAATGCCCCCACGCCTCTCTGCCAGGCGGTGGCAGGGTCTGACGATAAGCGTGGGGGGAGTGGTCGGAAGTGACAGGCCATGCTCCTGTTGAGGCAGCATCGGGCCTCCCACCGATTGACACCTCACCGCTGAGCCATTGCGGGGCCCAGCGACAAGGGGCTTCTAACGTCCTCGGGGAGCTCGGGTACCCGGGGGCAACGTGCCCGTGGCCCCGAGCACGCCGCCGCCCGGAACTGTCTTCCTCAGGTCCTCGGGGAACCGAGTGCTCGGGGGTCACTGTTCCCGGCCCCGAGCACTCTCTCCCGGATATGCCTTCTCTTGGTCCTCAGGGAACCGAGTGCTCGGGGACCACTGTTCCCGGCCCCGAGCACTCTCTCCCGGTATTGTGTGATTGGGTCCTCGGGGAACCGAGTGCTCGGGGGCCACTGCTCCTGGCCCCGAGCACTCTCTCCCGGTACTGTTCATGTCGGGTCTTCGGGGGACTCCGAGCACTCGGGGGCCACTGATCCTGGCCCCGAGCACTCCTTCCCGGAACTGGTTCTTGGCTCTTCGGGAGCTCGGGTGCTCAGGGCCATTGTTCACGGCCCTGAGCACCCTCTCCCGGAACTTGTCTTCCTTGGGCCCTCGGGGACCCATCGGGGAGGCGACCCCTAGGGCATGGCGCCACGTGGCACTGCTGCTGACCTGGCCCCGGGAGTCGGGGACCCTCCGATCCCGTTTCGCCGACAGCTGGTCCCTCAGACATTGGCGTATGGTTGGACTCCCTACCTTCACGCGTCCGGTACTGGCAACACAGGTGCGTGCCTTCGTCCTCGACGTGTTCCCGAGCTTGGCAAACCTGGTGCACGCCTCGTCATCAATGACCTCGACTCTGTTGACTTCGGCATTGATCTCTTCTCAACGATCGCCTCGTCCACGTCACTGTCTTCTTCCCTTGGGCCTCCCTGCGCCTGTCTCCATGGTGCCTCTGGCGCCTATGGCTTCATGCGCGTCTCCCTCGACCCCGACAACCCCGACTATGGCTACGTCAACCATGGCTATCTCACGCACGACATCCTCGACCTCGGCTACTCGCCTCGCTCTCGGCTACTCGCCTCGCTCTCGGCTACCTCAACTTCGGCACAAAGGGCTACCATCTGCATGAGCAACTCGTCGGTTTCTCTAGTCACAGCACCTGCATCGTGTTGTTTCGACTACGGGGGATGTCATTTGTCTTCCTCTTTAGTCTCATCGTCTGCGACGCTCCCGTTGCGACTGCGGGGGGATGTTAGAGTATATGATATAGGATACACAAGGATCCGATTATTATGGTAGGATAGAATTAGATTTCATCCTATCTCTAGGGTTTCTTGATATCCAAGTCATCAGTACTCTATATATTTAGCTCTCGAGGCTCAATACAATATATTGACCACATTAACCAATCCTCATATTTTTACCATGATGACAACCTACATTGATAATGACATGAGTACTATTTTCTCTATGTCAAGTGCATAATTAAATTGTTTGGGAAGCGAAGATTCCTTGCAGAAAAATGTGCTCGCTTTTTATTGATACAAATATGCAACTGTTTGGATCGAACCTGCTTAACTGATTTATCTAAACCCTCATAATAGTGTTTAAACCATTTGTCTTCTGCAACAGTTCTAAATTCTTTCCCGCTGTTGCTATGTAAAACTGTGTATATTCACATATTATCTATAAAATGATGAATAGTGATTTCTGGTCATTTTGAACTTTATGAAATTTGGACCTGGAATGCCAATTTAATGTTTCTTTTTGCAATTTTTTTGCTTATATTTATGGATTGTGTATAGTACTATAACTGTGTTTCAGGTTCCAACACTCTCAGTTGAAGGAAATGACACGACAATCTGGGGAAGTGGGGAATGGTGGATGTTACTCTCAGCTCAAAGCATGGCAGTTGGAACTATTATGGTCCGCTGGGTGTCGAAGTATTCAGATCCAATCATGGCAACAGGATGGGTATGTTATCGGCAGATGAAAAACATTCATTTTATTATAACAGCGTTTGTGTCACATGCTCTAGCATGATTTCACCATTGTTTTTATTGCTTTCAGTCAGCCTTCCTCAGGGGTCTTTTTTGATGTGCATGTTTCCTGGAAGTATGAATAGTTTAGTCTGTGAAACTCAATGTATATAGCCACCGTTCTTATTATTGAGATGTGTTAAAGTATAAGTGAATTGCTCATCTCTTCCCATCAACTTAGTTTTTTGGGTGAACTGGTTGGTATACGCAACTCAATATGGTATCAGGGCCAGAAGTCTGTGTTCGAGTCTTGGCGGGCATAATTAAACAAAACATTGCAACTGACTCCTATTTCCTCATCTAAGGCCCGATGGAGCCTCCACGTGAGGGGAAGTGTTGAAGTACAAGTGAATTGTCTATCTTTTTCCATCAGAATAGACTTTTGTGTGAACTGGTTGGTGCATGTAGCTCAATAAGATGCTTATTGCATATGTTGATAAAATTACTCATGCGATGAGAAGGCAAATGTTTGTTGCTTGTTGGAATCCTCAGATCAACCTAGGCCTTCCAACTTGTGTAATGGTTCCATCAGAATGTAGATGTTACCTTAACTGTAGCTGCTTGTAGGTTTGCAACCCTTTTTTTGGATGATTTCAATAGTTCTCTCACTTATGACAGTCCGACACTACATTATTACTAAATGGTAACATCCACATTATGGCAGCACATGATAATAGGTGGGCTTCCATTGCTGGTTATATCTGTTCTTAACCATGATCCTGCTCTGAATGGACATTTTCAAGATCTTACATGGAGCGATATTTTAGCACTTGGCTATACATCTATATTTGGCAGTGCGGTCAGCTATGGTGTGTACTTCTACAATGCTACTAGAGGTATGATCTCTTCCCACTACAGTGTTGTTAGAACTTTGTGCTATTGTTGACGATTCATTCTGCTAGGCATCCCATATAACTAGTTCTTTCTTATGCTTGCAGGTAGCTTGACCACACTTAGTTCTCTTACTTTCTTAACTCCCATGTTTGCATGCATTTTTGGGTAAGATCCTTCCGAATGAGTTACCTACCAATTTTTCACAACCATAAAATGCTTTTGTTCCCTTGACTTGTCTTTGCCACCTCCTTGCTGTTCAGGTACCTCTACCTGGGGGAGTCCTTCTCACCTGTACAGATTGGTGGTGCACTTCTCACACTGGTTGCCATCTACATGGTTAACTACAAAAGCATTGTAGGTGAGAAGTAAGAGGCTATCACATATCTGTGCGATGTCTATCACACGCGGGCGCTGCACGCAGCACCTGTAACTACTCATTGGAACCAGACAGGAATCTGAAGATGAAGGGCTTGTGAGTAGCGAAGGCCCGTACAATTTATACAGATTGGAGAGATGCCCACTCCTCCAGGTTGAGACTGAAATGGTGATACAAATTGGACCAAACAAGTTGTGTCAGCTCCTTCAACATGATTAGATTGGGAAGCTAGGTTATCGCACGCTGCTGAATTTCACATGGCAAAGCAATCATCTTTTTCTCTGTCTGCACATTGCACGCTTATGTGGAGATGAAAAGTAAAAAAATGATCGTATGCCATCGTCAGATGATTCACCCTGTAGGTACTGTACGTTATCAGCTAGGGGGGGGGGGGTGGGGGGTGGAATTGCCCCGTTGTACACATAGTTGAAAGCACGAAAATAGTTGATGGAAGGAAGGAAGGCACTTGTATATCAGTATATGTTTAGTTGTGATCTGTTGTCTATCAGCATAGTTGAGGAGCTTTCTTTCCCTGGTGGATACGAAGCTAATCTTTTGAGCGAAAGAAACTGTAAAAGCTATCTTACTGGATGGTGTCTAAAAATGAACAAGACGTCCCAGCTCTTCGTTAAGAAGGCGTGATCCTCGAACCCAGGAGGGTTGGTCAGTTCTTTGCTCGCAACCACTGGACTCTTGAGAGGGCCACCTGATGGTGTCGGATATGCTCAATTCTACAGCGTTTCTGTTGTGCGTGTGTGTGTGGGGGGGGGGGGGGGGGAGGATACGCTTCACTTAACTTTGCTTGGAAGTCTAAATATTTACAGGCATCCTAATTCAAAGCCGGGTCTGTTCGTTCAACAATTTGGCATGTTTCTCTTTGTTAATCTGGCCTGAAGTTGTAAGCCAGAAAAAAGGGAGAAAAAAATTAAAATGCAAGTATCTGAGACAGCACGAACCTTTGGTTTAAGGAGTCAATTGGTCATAGATGAAATGGTATATCATGAGATCATCTATGAATTTTGGTGGGATGACTATTCTTTATATTTACACTAACCTTGTGCATACGAGGAATGAGATGGTGATGGATCTGTCGAATATTTGTTTCTGATAATATGTCCGTAATTAGACTAAGTACCTTTGAGATCAGGAATCGAGTACGAAATAAGGCATGTGATGTAGATAGATTCGGATCCAGCGGGAGTAATACCCTACGTCTTGTGTGAATGATGTTGTATATGGATTATCTTGAGTACAAGTAAGATAGCTAGTCCTATTACAATGGAGTAGATTAGATCTAAACTAATTTAATGTTGAAGTCACCGAGTATCTCCGCTAACAGGGTTTTGGTGTTTGCATTGAGTTACGTATGCGTTGCTATATTGTGTTGCGAGTTGAGTCCTTCCGGGGGTTTGGGTCCCCGCCTTATATAGGGGTCCTGACGATGCCTTGGAACCAGCTATAGTTGATAGGGAGTCTTTCGTTTTATCAGCCAAGGTAAGGCAACCGTTTTAGTTAGGATACTAGTCGTACTCAAGTCGGTTAACCCGATCAAGACCTTTCTAGTATAGATTTTCGTGATCTCCGAGTATACCGAGCTCCGTAGATTTGAATCCACAATATATGGAGTTGTCCATCAAGCATACGATGTAACATGTCCATATATGATGTATTTCTTATGCGTATATACCTTATAATTAGATATTCGATAGTGGCCCCCTTTAAATCTACTCAGTAGGGAGGATTTCTACGAGTGTCTACTCGAGTACTGCCAAGTTTAAGCCTGGTCGAGTAAAGTAGACCCAGCTCGTAGTCGATAGAATCGAGCAAGGAAAAGTCCCGTTCTGAGTATCGAATGGAAACGCTATCAAGTCGAGCACCCTACCGTTGCCCGCACTTTAGACTCAAGAAAGGCTTGAACACTCGACTTCCCGATGTTCGTCTCTGAGTAGAGTTAAAAAGAAATCTATGAAATTTAAACCGTGAGGTATATGCACATTTAATGCCTCCAGATGGGCATGCAAAGATTTGCACAACGTCATCATCCCGTCTTTCACGCCTAACGAGGCACCACAACAACGGGAACAATTACCAAAGAAACGTTAAGTTCCAAGTTATTTACCCATACAAACCTGGACTGTAGCTATTCTTCATCCTTTTGCCACCGGCTGTTCTCGCTCAAACCTTCACCTTTCTCCGCCGAAGCTCACACCACTGCACAAACATCTTGCTCATGGCTTCCTTAACTTCATCAGACCCCCAGATTATCCCTTCGACGCGACCAACATCAACCATGGGCATGATGAAGAAGAAAGTCACCATCAAGAGGCAGAAGTTGAACATTGTTTTGTGCATCCCAATTGCAAAAATGTGTTGCCTAAACACTTTTTTTTTGGTCTTGCAGCCATCTTTTTTCTCATCTTGTCGATTGCAGACTGTCATCCTCATAGAAGGCAAAGGAACATAATACAAGCGGATCAGACGGCCAGCTAATTCCAACTTCTTCTGTCAAGCCACCTCCAGCCCCTCGAGTGGAAACTCCTCCAGCGGAGGCACCTGCACCAAGCTCGGGACCCATCGGAACTGAGACCCTTGCATCGACTCCAACCGATGACCTTTGGACGGAGATAGAAGATCTCTTCAAGGCCGCATGTGTCAAGATTGCCGCTACTAAAGCTCGGTATTTTGAGGTCGACCACAGCAACTGTCAAATGGAAAAGGATGCGAAACTTGTTGCCAGCCTAGAAAGAATTGAGGGGCATTTAAATTTTTACCACTCTTACGGGATGAGTGGCAACAAATTTGTCACCGTGGTCCAAATTCAGTGACTCATGTGGCCCTACATATCAGTAATATATTGAATTGACACATGATAAGAGTGTCAAATAGTTAAATAATCTAAGAATTGACTGTAAGTCTACCCACATATCACTAGTATGCGATTCGAATCATTAGGCAATTTGATAATAATTGATTTTCATTTGCCTTTTCTAGTTCTCGCGTCCTTCTTGAGGAAGAAAGACGCTCTTCTCGATGATACAATGAAAACACTCGAAAACAAGGAAAAGTATCTGGAAAACTCAGAGGTGATTTGAAGGCAGCGAGAGCCGAACAAAAAGCCATGGCTACCGAGTGAGACAATGTGGCTACTAAACGAGACACCATTGCCACATCGCGAGACGCCGTGACTGCCAAACTAGATGCTGCTGCTGAATGAGACACTATGATCTCAGCACTCCAGAAGCTGAAGGAACAGACCCTCGACTGCATGAACCAGTCAACCTCCATAAGTGCCACCATAATGCTCGGTCTCCTCAAGAGACACAACCCCAACCTCGACCCATCAGTAGTAACAGAGGGGTTTAGATGTTCAACAGAGGAGGCAGTAAAGACTATTCAAAGCATCAGTTCTCTGATCACTGCTTTCGTCGAGTCCTTAGGGCTCAGCCTTCCTGATGACAAGAACGAGGGCAATCCCTCTAGCTAATGGTCCTGGCTCAAAACATTTGGAACATAATTCGTGGTCTATGGATGTTTGTAAATGTCACTATTATTTTGCTTGTCCAATATGCTTTTGCCACTATCCCCTTACTGATGAATTAGAGTTAGCATAATGCAAATTAGTGCATATTTTGATCATCCCCAAGATTCGCTAATATTGATGCCTGAAAATTCAACTAGACATATTATTAGATGCATGGGTCCTCGAGTAACCACCCAAAGCAACCACAAGAATAAAAAAAAGGACTAGTACAAAACTAGAAAAAACATGATGATTTTTACAAACTTTTAGCTGACTTGCATATTTGACCAGTGTACGAACATGAACTCAATAGAGAACACATATGAGACCGACTAGAACTTCATAACCTTGTTGACCTTTAAGCGTGAGATGTCTGACAATCTATTGTGTGGTTATACCTTATGAGGTGTAGTTGTTTGTCATCAATCCAACACATGCCTCTATTGGCTCTCTTTAATGCAATCGATACAGAGCCAGATAAACTTTTGCAAAAAATGTGTATTTACAGAATATGGAATTATTATGTAGCCCCCCGACTCTCTGGTCAAGGAGAAAATTTCTCGATCGGAGAGTAAGAAAGAACATATCTGTACCATCAAAAATATATGTCGTAGCCCCTGACTCTAAGCTCAATGACAATATCGAGTGAAGAGTAAAGTCGTAGCATTAAAGTATGCGATGTAGCCTTAACTCTTTGTTTGATGTGATAATTAAAACAGAGAGTGGAGATGTAGCATCAACAGATACCCGATGTGGCCGCTGACTCTTCGCTCAATAATTAAGTTTGAGTAGAAACAGAGAGTGTAGCAAAAAATAAAAAATATGTGATGTAGCCCCTGACTCTCTGCTCGATGATCGAACCAAGTGAAGAGTAGAGCATAAGCATCAACCCAATATTCTCAACCGCATGCTCGGAGGTGTAAACCTGCAAACGTATGGCTATAATTGCATTATGGTCATCTAGTGGATTCGAACAACCGGGTAGATGACATTAAAATCCACGCTCACTCGTGCTCATTTTCATCGCAACCTCTGGCTTGACATGTCATAATGACATGGCATCCCTCTGCACAGAGATTGGATGTGCCATAATGCCTTGGTGATGTCTCGGCTCCACCCTACGCGTCAGCTTTGAATCACTGCGCACCCGAGGCGATCTCAAAACTTCAACCGTTGTTATCAATTCTTGACAGCACCAACTCTTTCCGTCTGACCTGTTCACATGACTATAAATATAGGGGACCTGAAGCCATTAGTTTTCACCCCTATCTCCCTTCGTCCACCTGTGCATTGCTCAGTAGTACTTGTGGAACCTTGAAACCATGGTCTCCACTCCACCATCATCTCCTGAGCAATATCCAGCATCCCAAGAAGTGGGATCTCTCACCTCAAGGCCTCTCTCCATGGTTCCGCCAGGAATCATCATTATTTCCTCTGACGATGTGGAATCGAGTGAGAGGCCTATGAGGAGAGGGAACAAAACATCTGTCGGAGGTCATCAACCCTTCACCTGGCACCTTTGGCTCTTCCACAATGCTGAGGCTATGGAGCGAGTGGCTCAAGAGTCAGCGACGTGGGTTTCACAAGAGGGAGGTGAAGATGGTGGTGATCTTGACAAGATCATCGACTAGGTCACCAATAAGGTTTTTGGTGAGGAAACCCCTAATCCTCCAGTGGTGAAGAAAACACAGTTGTCTTCTCCATCAACAACCGTCAGATAATCTCCATGTCCCGCGGAGGGTCATTCGGCTTCATTGGCACCGGTCAGCAGCTCTAGCGTAGGCAGGGTCTTTGTCTCGGCTACTCTTATCCACCCTTATGCTAGCCAGCGACCGACTCTCGAGGCGATCAACTGCTACCCCAAGGAAGAGCAAAAGAGGTTTCTTAACTCGTTTGAGGGCAAACAGGGGTCCACACACTTTTGAACTCTTGGAGGCGGTGAATTTTCACTATTTGCAAGAGCTAGGCGAACTTTTTGTCACTTTGCACTAGCCACGCAGGTTAGAAAGGAAAAATATGTAATAGACTAGTCAGTGCGATTGAATGTTGTTGGTGATATGCCCTAGAGGCGACCGCGTATGCAGATTGGATCTACGAATGAGATTTAATATGATTGAATGTCCATTAGGATTTAGAGTTATGATGGACTTTAATGAGATCAAAATCCCATTAGCGTACTCTGTATAAGAGGAGGCAGGAGCCGTGGGTGCATGGATTGATTTCGCCACCAAAACCTTGGCTGCCACCTCTTCCTGAACTCCCTACGAAACCCTAGTCGGGCGCGCGGTGCTAGCACACCGGTATACAACGTTCCATCCTTGTACATGTGGATACCATGGAGGCACTGCTGCGATTGCTGTGGTGCTGGTCGGCGATAAGGACACTAGGATGGGTTCGACTACTTCTTCATCGCAGTCGAGGATGTGGTCGAGGCTTCCTATTCATGGTTGATGAGGTGGTCGACACTCCCTAAACAAGACTGCTAGCTGGTATGGAGGGACTAGCTTTGCTTGCTCAGATGATCTAATTAATGGGCAAGCCCCACTCAAAGCAATTCAGTCCTAATCGACTACTTCCTCTACGTGGTCGCAAAGCTGGTTGAGGACGTGGTGCCCATGGTTAGAACTGGTTGAGAAGCATGATCACCTGCTCGGAGTTGGTCGAGGAGCGTGACCACCTGCGTAGGGCTAGTTGCGGATTTGATCGAGAAGATGCTCGAGGAGTTTGACGCGCACGATGTTGGATCGGTCTACTCCAACTCTTTTTCCGCTACACCGCGCGTCAAGTGATAATGATCTGTGATCTTCTACTTGCATGGTTTTCTTGGTGAATGCGGTAGAAAATTTTGTTTTAAGCTAGTGTTGCTAACCCGTTCCCCAACAGTGGTATTAGAGCCTACATGCATAGTTTTTGATCTAGATCGGTCACATATATATTATATGTGGTGGTAATAGATAGGATCTATTATTGTTCTTGTGATTGATTCATGTGATGGATTGGTCGATGCACAGTTTGGTAAAATTGGGATCAGATTGAGGTGTGAGTCATTGGAATCACACGACCAAAAAGATTAGCTCAATCTCCCCCATGGCCACGCGTGCGACTTGCCCCTACCGGCTGGAATTACCATCGGGGCTAATAGCGCGCGTTGTTGTATGGTTGGAAGAACAACAGATCGAGGTTGTGTGTGTTGTCGTTGTTTCTGAAAAATCTCACGTGATGATCAATATGATTGATCTAGTGGAAATTAAGACATTGTGAATGATTCAAAATCGACTTGATATGATCAATTTGATGAGATTTTCATAGCGATTTCATAGATACGATCTATGTATTTTTGAGAGGTTTTCATAGCTGTTGAGTAGCATACATGCATAGATCATTATAATAACATGTTCACGTCGTGATATTAGAATTCATTTCTATGTTTAAGTCATTTTTGCAGAGAATGTTGTGATAGGTATGACCTTATTATGTATGTGATGCATGCGTGTAATTTTTATGGCCTGCGTGTCACGGTTAATTGCAGCTAAAGGCTGTCATGTTATTGTATAACGGCCTGCGTGCCGACTTGTGATGCTTCTTTTTATCTTGTAATTTGTCTAGTGCTATATGGTGTAATAGAGTAGCACATTATCATGGAGACTTGGAGCATGATGGCACAGAGGACAAGACCGCGGCGATGGAGATCACTATGTGAAAAGGTCATACTATGTCATAGTTAATATGATTGTCTGTGATGTTTATTTATGTTCTTGTCATACTATTCTTTCATGTTTTATATGCGGCGGATATGATTACCATGATAGAATAGTTTCTCTCAGAAAAATTAAGAGTAATTAATTCCCTTCTAATAGCTGCACCTATATAGGTTTTGATCATTGTTTGATAGGTCTGTCAAAGTAGGGTGCCATTATTTATCTTAACTAGTTAGGGTGGGTGTTGGACATCTACACGTATAGTGTTGATTTACTTAACAAGCTATCAAAACGGTTTTGGGCTTGGGGCATGGTGTTGGGTGTTGGGGCATTGGATGCCACCCAACAAACAAGAGTTATATAGAGATGTTATTAGTAATGTATTGTTTACCTAGGTTTCTAGTAGTGATGTCAAAGCTCACTAGAACCTAGTTGAATATGGATCTTGTCCTATTGTATGGAATTAAAGGGAAACAATTTCAAAACATACAATGGGAGTATCTTCTGATAAATTGTTTATTGGAGGATACACACAAACATTGTGTTGAAGCGGTGCATATATTTTTGTTGTAGATTTTGGAAGTAGTTTCCCTTACCTTTTCGAATTAAATTGTAACGATTGATATGACATTGAATTGGGAATTGTTCTCACTCAATGATGCAAATGGTGCGTTCTAGATGTTCTTGTCCCTATGAACTAGCTTAAAGATGCTATCTTGTAACTCATAGAGTTTATAAGAAACACCATGATTACTCACTTTATGTCTATTGTCTCACATTGAATATGACTTTAATATGATTGAAGGGCATATTGCTTTGTGGAGAACCAAGCTTGGCTAAACGATACTTGACCATGAAAGCCTCACTTATGTATATGTTCAGAAAGTGTGACATAGCACTCAAAGAGCCATAGTCATACAATGATAGTTTAAAGGGAAACCGGGAATACTTGGAGGTTCTCAAGAAAAGGAAAGGAAGTGTGACTTCTAGACCTAGATACCAATGATATAGACTTAGATCTTGCCATTTTCTTTTGTAAATCTTGGGTAGTTGATACTAGAATCAAACTGGAGTTTTTGGCAAAATGTGAAGTTGATATATGCATCAGCAATATAGCAAATGGTTGTTGTGTTGGCCGATTGGCACTATAGCATTATTATTACCCTTAGAGTTTTGAATGGAATAATTGTTATTCCAATCTTAACTTGATTATGACCATAAAATCTGTTTTGGAAGTAGAGGATTGTGGACATATGTTGTTTAGCTTTCTAGCAACTTGGTCCAGTCATGATCTATTGGTGAATGGATT
This sequence comes from Phragmites australis, assembly GCF_958298935.1. Classification (NCBI taxonomy): domain Eukaryota; kingdom Viridiplantae; phylum Streptophyta; class Magnoliopsida; order Poales; family Poaceae; genus Phragmites; species Phragmites australis. The sequence goes on along the minus strand of NC_084941.1, from coordinate 4,984,204 downwards.
TTGAGGATATGTAAGTCTATAATTTTGATTGGCCCCACTTTTATTTGGCATTATTGCTTGTGTTATATGAATAAGAGACGTATGGAGAAGCTCCATAGGGATGGTTTTCAAGATTCATTTGATTTTGAATCATTTTACATGTGCGAATCTTATTTACTTAGCAAGATGACTAAGTTGCTTTTCACCAGTCTAGGAGAAAGGGTGAGTGAGTTATTAGCTCTTGTACATATAGTTGTATGCGGGCTGAGGAGCTCTATGGCTAAAAGTAGTTCTCGGTACAAATCTGAATTCTTCAAAAAGTTCGAGTTTCAAAATGAGGTACAAAATTATACCGGCAAAATAATTACATTCCAGCGATTGGATCGTAGAGATGAATACTTGATCCATGATTTCATGGCCATCTAAAGCAATGTGGAATTATTTCACAGTTGACTCCACATGACATGCCTCCGTGAAATGGGTGTCTAAACGGACAAACCATACTTTGTTGAACATTATTCGGTGTATGATGAGCTAATTTGATCTTCCATTTTCTTTCTGGGACACGCTCTAGAAATTGTTGTTTTCACGTTAAATATGGTTCCATCTAAGTCTATGGAGGAAATGCCATATGAGATATAGACCGGGAAGTATCCCGTGTTGTATTTCCTTAAGATCTGTGGTTGTGAAGCCTATGTAAAACGTTTGACGTCTGATAAGCTTACTCCCAAATCAGATAAGTGCTTCTTTGTGGGGTATCCTAGGGAAACCAAAGGATATTATTTCTATAACCGGGAAAAAAGAAAAGTGTTTGTCGCCAGGAATGATGTTTTTATAGAGAAAGAGTTTCTCTCAAAGAAAATTAGTGGGAGCATGGTGCAACTCGAAGAGATTAGGGAACCATAAAAAAATATTTCAGCTCCTACCGAACCACAACTAGATGTTGCAGAATATGTTGTGGAGACACCAGCCCCACGTCGGTCAGAAAAGGTCAGTCGTGCACCTGAGAGGTTTATGTTCCTAAGCACGGGGTAGTGTGATATATTATTGTTGGATAATAATGAGCCCAAGTACTACACGAAAGCAATGGTGGGACCAGACTCTGAGAGATGGCTTGAGATCTGAATTAGAATCCATACGAGAAAACCAAATTTGGAACTTGGTCGATCCACTCAATGGTGTAAAAACTATTGAGTGTAAATGAGTTTGAAGGAAAATGGGTAGACACTGATGGAAATGTTCACGTCTGTATAGTACGATTGGTGGTGAGAAGTTTCATGGTAATTCAAAGTGTTGATCATGATGAAACATATTGCATGTCGCAATGCTAAAAGTCTATCAGGATCATCTTAGCAATTGCTGCATATTATGATATGGCAAATGGATGTCAAAACGGCTTTCCTTTATGAAAACCTAAGTTAAAGCATGTATGTGATACAACATAATGGTTTTGATAATCCTAAAATATGCTAGGAAGCTATGCAAGCTTTGATAGTCTATCTGTGGATTAGGCAAGTATATCAGAGTTGGAATTGTCACTTTGATGATGTGGTCAAAGGAGTTTGACTCCATCAAGAATGAGTAAGAACCTTGTGTTTACAATAAGGCTAGTAGGAGCACATTTATGTTTCTGATCTCATAAATATGTATGACATATTATTAATCAGGATGACAATCTAATGCATTAAGTTTCTCAAATCTTCATTGAGAAATGGTTGACATTATAAATAAGGCATAAAGACCTATAGAGATAGATAAAAGGAGGTCAAAGTGTTGGCACTTGTGAGAATCAGTGTGTGATGACATCTGATGAGCATGATATCCTAAATAAAATACCCAGAAAAAGGCTAATGAGATTAAGCCGAAGAACACACATTGACAAGGTATTGAAATAGTTCAATATGCAGGATTCCAAATAAGGTTTCTCTTCAATGCCATATAGCGTCAATCTTTGCGAGACTCAACGTGTTGTGATACCTGATGACCAGAGAAATCTTAATATCAATCACAAGTCTTGTTGATAGTCATTCGGAAAAATCATCCTCTAGTACTGGATAAGAACGAGGATGTGACCAAGGTTTTTGGAGGAAAGAAAATGTCATTGTAAATGCTTACATCGATGCTAGATTTCAAACCAACAAAGGAATCATGGTGTGAAATCTGGTTTTATGTAAATGATGGAACAGTGAGCTAGAAATGTTCCATGCAAGAACCATTACCTACTCTACAACTATTGCTAAGTACACCACCGCTTTTGAAGTCGCATTGGAAATTGCTTGGATCAAAAAATTAGTTTATGAGTTATGTGTGGTTTGCAATGTGTTCAGTCCAATGAATCTCTATTGTCGATAGTTGACCTATTGCCCGAGCACTGGGTGCATTGGTACCACCATAATTTCGAGCATGTACTTTGTTATGGATACATCATTTAAATTGAATGGAGAAGTGATGTAAATATATGCAATTGGTATTGGATGCCTACTAGATTGGATCCATTAGCTTGTCTTATCCTACAACATGCAGGAAGGTGCACCAACGAGCAATATGTATTGGATGCCTATGTGACTGGCTCTAGTGCGAGTAGGAAAGTTTTATTGATATGTCGTAAAGGCAATCATGAGGATGATTGTACCACTTCTATGTTTGTGTTGTCTCGAGTAATTTGTTACTTTGTTCCTTGAATGATCATTATAGACATTGATTAGCAAGTATGTGACTTTCTCATAAGACTTATTGTTTGATATCATTCTAAAATGGTTCCTAGTTTCATATCAACATGTGGAACAATGATGATTCACAAACCAGCACATGTATTAATTGATGATCATGTTTCATGGATCATAGATATGGAGATATTAAACCAATAATGTGGGCACATATTAGCGATCATGGTGCTGGATAGACCCACCTCGAGACATTGCTAGGATAGTTATATGAAGTGTCATCAGTTGTGGTCTTGAGTGGTGTACCTGCAGAATTCTTTGACCTGAGATCGTTATTGATTCCAGAATGCGTAGTAACACACTTAGGGGCTTCCAAACGCTACTCCATAACTAGGTAGTTATAAAAGTTTCTTTTGGGTATATTATGAAACATGTCATGGGATGTGAGCAATCAAGATGGAATTTACCACTCCTAGATAACAGGAGAGATATCTCTGTACCCTTCGAGGTAGTTGGATTGAGAAAGTGCATGACCATGCCAATATGATTAAAGAGTTAATCATGATGAATCCACTACTTGATTGAGTGAATGATCGAGCTATCACAAGGGTGGCACGAATCTCGCCTTGCGCTTAACTGGTATCGTGTGGTAAAGGAATGGTGCATGTGTATATCAAGGTTCAGCCGATATGATCTTTATGTGTGCTCGGGAGTCAATATGTGTTGCTAGGTACCGCTATTAACTTGCAATTCGGAAAGAGTTTCCGGGTAGCATTCGTTTATACATGAACCTAACGGGTCATATACTTAAAGGGATGGAATTTAAAATTTGCATGAATCGACTCTAGTGCAAGTGGGAGATTATTGGTGATATGCCCTAGCGGCAATCGCGTATGCAGATTAGATCTGTGAATGAGATTTAATATGATCGAATGTCAATTAAGATTTAGAGTCACGATGGATTTTAATGAGATTAAAAACCCATTAGCGTACTCTATATAAGAGTAGGCAGGAGCCGTAGACGTATGGATTGATTTCGCCACCAAAACCCTAGCCGTCACCTCTTCTCAAACTCCCTGTGAAACCCTAGTTGGATGCGCAGTGCTAGCATAACAGCGCACGATGTTCCATCTCTGTACATGTGGATACCGTGTGTAACACCCTAATTTTTAGCTTTGTCAATTATTAAATTTTTTCCCACGAATTAGTTGATAACATCACCATTAGCATAGGAATAAAATAATATTTTCATCAATCAAATAAATAACTTATGTTATATTTTGATATGTTGTATTCATGTTGCTTCTGTAGACTGCATTAAAATCCTCCCTCCCTCTTTCTGTATTTATCTGGGTGGAAAAAAATTTCTAAAATAAAATGATAAACTTCGATTAACCTTTGTGCTGAAATCTTTAAAACTTAGCCAGCCCACCTTCCTTTTTCTTTTCTTCTGTTCCTTCCTTCGGTCCTCTTTCTTTTCTTTCGCTTTTCCTCGTCACCCCAAGAAAACCAGAGGCCGGCCTATTCTCTTTCTCACCGAGCTGAGCTGAAACCAGAGCAGCCCAAGCCACGCATGAACGTACGTACCCTGTTCGTCTCCTACCTCTTGCATCGTTTGTTTCTTCTCCCAGACCACCATGGCCACCTAGCAGAGATCGTATGAATGCGCATTCAAGTGCCCTAACACCCAAAAATGAGCAAAATGGGTCACCTATTCCACCCTCCTTCATTTCCCACCACCAAAGGTGCAAACCATCGCCCGTAATGGCCATAACTGTGACCTCTACTCGCTGGCATTGTACGTGCCTTGCCACTATTCTGCTCCCTTCCTGCAGCTATAAAAGGCACCACATCAATTACCCGGCCCTGCTAAACATCTCCGAACAACCTCTCACTCCCTACCGCCTTCTAGGGGCGAGTTCACGCCATCTTCCCCGGGTCCGGTGAGGCCGCTCGCCGCCACCACTGTTCTGGTGAGAGTTTGGCCACTGAGTCTATACAAGATTTGTTTGCTGACCGTTCCTATTCTACCTTTTTGCCGGAACCCTCTGCTGATTGCCGGACTTGAAGCTGCCTCAGCACGCCAGAGTCTGGACATTGTTATACGTGAGTTATTGCCGCCGGCCATCTCCCTTCACCATCGCCCGTCCCGTTTAGGTGAGAAGCATCACCATGCTGCCCTCTTTTCATCTTGCACATTGCAGACCTGCTGCGCCACTCCACGCCGGCAAGCTCGCTGCCCAGAGACGCTTGCTATAGGAAGCAGCTGCTGCGATCCTCCTTAACCAAAGCTGCAACATCAAAACAACCCACAATATTGTAGACTTGAACAAAGGATCATTAATCTCTTTTTGAAGCCTCGCGAACCTGTTTAGTTCCCAGCTGAACATCATGCTGATGTAGTAAATAGGTCTTTTCCCTTGGACGAAAATTTACAATGTCTGCCTTATCTTTTTCCATAGAGTTAAACCTTTAGAAAGTCTGTTCTAAACCGTCCAAACTCTGATTTGGACGATTCTTATGTCCAAAATTTTCTAAAACCACACTTTAGCCAAACACGACTAGCGTCTCTCGGAAGCTGGACTGTCAGTCACTCTAGGCTATCTTATTGAGACTTTCACCTTTGATTGTGGAGCTCTCTTGGTTGTGATGTGAGTTTCTTCTTTATAAGTTATGGTATGAGTTTCTTCTTTGTGGGTTGAGATGTGATATTGATCTTGAATTTCTTGGCCTCAAGGATAGTAGGTGTGGCAAAAACAGTCTTACCCTCCCCATTGTAAGCCATCCTGTCAAAACCCAACGCCGAAGCTAAATTTGTCTTAACTGCGCATATTTTTGTCTTGGTCAAAATCAACTTCATTTTTCCTTGCCTTCTGAGCATTTCTCCACAAGAAAAAGATATACTCATTCTCAGCCATGAACTTCTAACTTGTCCTCTAACCTAGCTGAGCTTGTGCTTAAGGATGATACAGGTGAAACAGTTTGGTTGTACATCATTAGAATTCTCAACACTCTCCAATTTAAACTCTAGCTCCTTTATGCACTTTGCTTTCACATCAACATCCTTTAAGAGCGAAAGGAAATTCTTGTAAGCGTCTAAGAGAGTAAGTCTAGACTTCTCAAAGAGCTTCTTCTCGGCAGTCTTAAGCCGACTAGTGACTTGAGCATGGAAAGTCTGAAGCTCAGCAAGCTCACTCATGACCATAAGCCAACTATCACACTCCTCATCCCTAGCCCTAGACCTAAGTAACTCAAGCTCAGAAGATGAATATTCGAGTTTAGACTTGAGTTCCTTGACTTCACGATCCGCTTTTTTAAGCAATCTATCCTAGCTAACAAGCGCATCATTCAAGGTATCGACCTGAATAGAAAGTTGGTTATATGAGGGTGATACCTCAGAAGAATTAAGCTCAGGTCACTGTTGTTGTCGTCTGCCATGAAGCAAAGTTCGGTGAAGTCCTTGTTTTTCTTCTTGTTCTTCATTGCTGACTCCTCCTCCTACGAGCTCTCCTCCTCGCTTCAGGAAGTGTCGACGTCACTGAGCGCCACAACGAAAGCTCGAGATGCCTCTTTGGCCACCTTATTGTCCATCTTATTGCGGTTCTTGAAGAAGGACTTCTAGTTCTTCTTGTGCTTGTCATGATCGTGGCCGCGATCTTTCTTCTTCTTGAGTTTTGGGCAATCCACCTTGAAATGAGTGGTATCATCATATTCATAACATGCCCAAGAGCCACCTCTCCTCTGGTCTCTTCTGTTGTTATAGAAGAAGGTGAATTTCTTCACGATCAAAGCAAGATCCTCATCATCAAGTGTGTCCACCTTCTCCTCTATGATAGAAACCAAGGAAGACAAAGCAAAGCCACTGGGTAAAGGGTTAGCACAAGAAAAGCCAACTCCAGCAGGACTACCATCACTAGGTCCTAAAACTAATGTCATGTTCTAAGACATGGGGCTTCCTAGGACTCTTCTAGACGCCTTGGCTATCTCGGTGGATTTGAGCTTGCTGAAGAGTTCATCATAAATCAACGTATCATAACTGAATGACTCCTTAATGCTTGAGATCTTCACTTCTCATATGCTACGGTCAAGAGCGTATCGAAGCTTGATCGCCCTCACATGGTAAGAGTAAGGTAGAACCCCAGTCAATCTAAAATTGCTAACAATCTCATCAAATTGAGCAGACATGGGCATCCAAAGACTCTCCAGGGCCTTACACGGGTATTTGATATTCTTGATTATTAATGCTCTAACGTTGAGTCTTGATTTGTTTAGTGCCTTCATGAAAAACACTAAGAGCAGTACAAATATCATGAGCAGTACGGAGGTGCTGAACTTTGTCAAACTCATTAGGACTCAGACTAGTGAACAATATATTTCTACCCTTGTTGTTTGCTTCGTATTGTTCAATTTGAACCTAAGTAGTGCGAGCGACTGTAATCTCATAGTTAGAGTCTACAACCTCTCATATTGCATTTCCTTGGCTTAGAAGATAAGCCACCATGCACACCTTCTAATAAGAAAAGTCATAACCTTCAAAGAGCATAATTTTACCATATCTCTCCATTACCGCCTACTGATCACAAAACCGGTTAGAGTCAACCAGTGATCAAACCCGCTTTGATACCAATTGTAGGATCGAGATTGGTGACTAGAGGGAGGTGAATAGACGCATAAACAAATTTCTTATAAAATTGATGGTCTTCTCCTATTCTTGAACCCAACACACCTCAAAACCATATGCAGAAGCAAAAGAGACAAAAACATATTGCAAGGCTTTTGTAACAAACGTTCCTCTTCAAAGGATGAGAACTCTAGGTTCCATTTAAGACCATATCAAGAGTCATGGCGTAAGAAAGCAATAAACTTGAAGAGAAATTCTTGAACACAAGAGAACTGGCTACTGGAAGAAGAAAATTTTCAAGTTGATGGATTCAGAGGGTTGGGATGGTTCAAGATCAACTCATATGCGAAGATTAACCCTATATCAACCAGAAGAATACCTCTTACAAGACAAAACAAGAGCAATGTTTAAGGAAAACGAAAATCAACAAAAAGACACCAAAAATGTGCACCAAAACCCGAGAGCCAAAAGTAGGAGACTAGAAGGAGATGAACTCAAGTATATGCAAAAACAACTTTCTTCATTAAGCTAAGAGGAACTCCCTCTTTTGACAGATTATAAAATATTTTTCTCACAAAAGCTATCACCTAAACATAGGCTAAGCACCCATCTCTCCCTCTCCACACAACACAAGTGGAAGCTCTCAAAACTCTCAAAGGCTCTACCAATTCCACCAGTCATACCTCTCTATTTATAGGTCATGGGGGCTTGCTTAACTCTTAAGCAATCATGCCCTTAAACTGTCCTTCACTTATAATGCACTCCCACCTACCATTAGGGGTAGTTTCGTCTGAATTTTTCTTCATCCATCGGATGGCTGTGGCGCCTGCATGACTTAGCTTTGTCCTGACGCAAGCTTCGTGATGATGCTACGTGCACTCCATCTCCCGAGGTTTTTGCAGCCAAACCGAGAAACTGTCTTGCACGCTTCTCAAAGCGTGACTCATAGCCACTTGCATACACCTTATGCAAGCATCCCGATGATGACACATATATTGCATCTTGCGATTTTGATCACCAGCAAATCTCTCTGGCTACCGATCCCTCGAGCCGCCTTGTCACTCGCACTGGCTTCCCTTTCACTTGACTTTGTCAACACACCATTTTTATCCTTCATCTCATGCTTTACTTGACCTCCACGTGTACAGCTAGAATCACCATTGGCTCCGCCTGGCTCCCTCAATCATCTAGCACCAAGCTCCCGCTTAGCCTCGATCTTCCTGTCGCCGGCCACCAAGTTGCATCCACCACCTACACATCATGATAAAATCTAACATGAACTTCCAACACCATTTAACTCCATCATAAGTTAGCCAAAATCAAAATCTCTGCAAAAATGACACATCTCTGAAAAATCGTGAACACCGGATGATCTGGTGTTCACTCCTCCTGAGCGCCGGACCATCCGGCGTGTTCAACTTAGCAGACTAGGCTGTTTGAAAACCTCTCTATAAGAAATAGTCCGGTGTGTATTTATGCCCATCGCTAGACCATTCAGCGTATCCATTCTTGCCAGAACCCGTTGTGCACCCTATCTGGAAAAATTAATTCGACGAAGCATCCGGCGTACACATTAGCCAGCACCGAACCATCCGGTGTATATAAGTTCGCCACAGCCAGTTTGCAACCTCTCTACAAGAAAAGCTTCGGCTTTCACTGATGCCCAACGCTGGACCATCCGGCGTATATTGCATATGAACACTGGATCATCTAGCGAGTTTATTTTCTTTAGCGCTAGATCATCCAACATGCACAATTTTCCTAGACTTAGAGACAAACACGCCAACTCTATTTTCTTTGTAACTTTGGTTAATTGTGACCATAATTACAATACATGACCATGCCAATGCAATATCAAAATCACCAAACCAAATCAACATCATTGTCAATCACCCATCCCATTTCAACTAGGTTTCTCAAGTTCATCCCTCGATCTTGGAATAGCTGCGGCTGGAGGCATGACCTGAATAGCAGGCATCCCTAAGCCAAGTTGACAAAGAATATCAAGGTTCACTCGACCCTCGACCGTCCATCGATGATGGGCGATATCGGGTGCTTGCAGAGGTCTAGTCGCGGTAGTCCCTAGTGGTAATCCTTCGGCGATGCCGATACCATGGGTGGCTGCTGCCGCTGCTGGATCTTTAGGGATTCCTACATCATTGTTCATCATAGTGTCTGGATCTTCTGTGCTTTGCTCGTTGGGGGTGCCGTCAGCTCCATCCATAAACACGAATCGATCTGTTCGGCTGCTCTGGTCATCAACGGAGTCTTCATTGCCACTTTCCTGACTCTCCCCATCGTTGTCGGTGTCTATGAACTAAAGAACGCTAGGCTCCTTAGGATCCCACTCGAGGTGCCCCACCTCGCAGTATGCGTCCAATGGGCCGGACTTGATGATCCCGGTATGGATCGGTTCACCTTGATCGTCCTAGCTGTATGCCATTGTTTCGAAGGTGACCTCCGAACCGGCAGGGGGCGATGTGAAGATGATCGCCACTGACTCGAAGTGGTCATAGAAGCCGGTATCAGATAATCCAACACAAACGTGCACTTGAGACATGATCGATCCTAAAAAAAAAATAGATACTTTCGAAGATTTGTTTCTAACAATATGTATGTAATTAGTCTGGGGTACCTTCGAGATCAGGAATCGAGTACGAAATAAGACACGCGATGTAGATAGGTTCAGGCCCCCAGCTGGAGTAATACCTTACGTCCTGTGTAGATGATATTGTATATGGATTATCTCAAGTACAAGTAAGGTAGCTAGTCCATTACAATGGAGTAGATCGGATTTGAACTAATCTAAGGTTGAAGTCACCGAGTATCTCCGCTAACAGGATCTTGGTGCTTGCGTCAAGTTATGTATGCATTGCTCTATTGTGTTGCGAGTTGAGTCCTCCCGGGGGTCTAGGTCCCCACCTTATATAGGGGTCTTAGCAATACTATGGAACTAGCCGTAGTCGATAGGGAGTCTTCCGTTTTGTCGGCTAAGGTAAGACAGCTGAATCCAGTCTGGATACTAGTTGTACTCGAATCGGTTAACCCGATCAAGACCTTCCTAGTATAGATTTTCATGATCTTCAAGTGTACCGAGTTCTGCAGATTCGGATCCACAATATCTAGAGTTGTCTATTAAGCATACGATATACCATATCCGTATATGATATACTCTTATACTTATATACACTATAATTAGATATTCAACAAGAGCAACTTATTGTATTCCTCAAACCAAATAAGAAAATTAGGAGTGAGATGATCATCACCCCCTGGCTCCCTAGGACTAAGACTAGTGCGCATTACTCGGAAATGGTCCGTTGGATGAGAATCGGACGTGTTTACAAGCGGATCCTAATTCCGGAGTGGGAAACATTGGTTTCTCCGATTGCACTGGATTGAACTAAGAAGGCTGAAGCATGGCGTGGGCTGCTTACTTGGCTTCTACGGGTTGAGTAAACTATTGTCCTCATAGATTTCACGGGTAATTACCCCATCGGGAATACAGATGGAGTTAGACTAACCTATAAACCCGTGGGGTTGGCCTTTCTACCATCTCTTCGGAGACATCCGATAAAATTAGAACAATACAGAAAAGATTAGTATGACCCCTGCGCAAGGATGATATGTACAAATGGAGAAATGGTTCAGATTTTTTTGAGTTTCCTAGCTTTCTTTTTTTTGGGTTGGTTCAAGTTTGCAATATTTCACAGTCAGTAGCCATACGGCGAGGCCGATTCTGCTTCTAACTCGCCACCCTTTTGCCTAATGCTTGCACTCCATAAATCGTTGTCCATCTGTTTGTTTTTTTTCGAGCAGTGTAGTCCATCTCTTTAGCTAATTGAATTCACTTACACCAGCACTCAAATGCCTACCGTTTCAACAGGAGCTCTTTTGCGGAATACCCTTGTATTTCCTTCAGAAGACATCTCTGTACATGATGCTACGCACTTTAGTTGAGTAAAAAGAATACTTCTATCTAAGTAATTTTATTCAAAACTTCCCAGAGTATACAGGTTATGCTGTCTGTTTTTTTATTCATTTTCCACCTGCAGCCGTGCATCTTTTTCATCCTGAAGCTTCACAGGCACTGGTCTTACCAGTGACTACCGAGGCACCGATACATTGTTTACATTCGATAAAATTGGAAGGTTTCTTTTCAGAGGATGACATTCACAAATAGAGAAATGCTCCAAATTCCTTTTTCATCTGTTCTACAATAGTTTGGTGGAAATTCCTATTATTGCATTAAGCAGTATGGCCTGTATGTATGTGTACGTCATGTTGAATCGCCATTTAATTTGAGGTTCCCCTAAAGGAAGTTATGCAATTGTCTTTACTGTTCTGGCCTAATTTGAAGCACAACTCAATAATAGAGCAATCAGACTGAAAACGGTAGGTACAACTGCCTGACTGTATATGAGAATGAAATTGTCATCAACTGATTCAGGACCAACTTGATTCTGCATAAGCAGTTCCATCCCGGACTAACATTCTCTGGAGCACTAAAATACACAAGGCAAGGACTACAATATGGATCCAACCACAGCATTGGATACCGATACCGAATTAGTTGCAAAACTTCTGTACAAAATCAGTTACATCTTCAGCCAAGAAACAGAAAACCTTTCAAGTCCTGACATGTTTGGTATTTGCTGCAATAAACTCGAGCAGTATAAATCTATCCCGCGAATGTTGGACTCACATTTACCAGGGTACTGTACGGTAAACGTTTGCGACCCTTCTCAGTGGTGTAAGTAATTTTGGTATCTTCAAGATCCCCAACCACGAGCTTCTTTGCAAGCTACTCCAGATCAGTGGTTCATATGGTGTGAGTGATGAAGAAGTTGAAGTCATGATGCTGGACTCCAAGCTGCTTAAGCCAGGAGTCTGCCGCACCAAAGAGGGACCCCATCCTTTTATAATCTCCTGTCCATGGGTTGGTCCAGAGAGAACCTTGTATCTTGTGTGCTGCAAGGCCAAATGGAGGGAGTGATACTGTGTTGCTCTTTTTATCCATATGGTCATTTTGTTTCCCATTGGCAACTGGATGGCAACAACCATTGGCCGTGATGTCAAGCGCGTGATCTGTGGACAGGAAACATAACACAGGTTACCGTGGTTCGAAGACAGTACTAAGGTCATCGTTCATGCAGCTGCGGTGAAGCCAAGAAGTCAGGTCCTAACATGCATATCATTGTCAAGCTCAAAGATCTGGCTTGATTTGTACTCTAAGATCTTTTTAATCTTCTGAAGTAGATAACTGGTGTGCCTAAGTGCTTTTGCGCACATTGCAATCCAAGTAAGCTTGCTCCAAATATAAAAGAACTCTTACTCCATGCTATTTGCTATAACATAGATATTTCTAGTCTTTAAGAAACAATTGCATGTATAAGAAGGAGCAGTGAAGTCATGGTACATGAGAAGGCAGTCTCTTTCCTCCTTTTTATTGGGAAAGAACTGCTGTCACCAACTCTTTTTTTTAGTAAGTGGTTTCCTTAACTATACACTTAAAAGCTAAGGCATGAAGCCTTTTGAATCTGCAGTTGACAATTTGGATGCAAAATAGCAAGCTGAACAAACCCTTGAAGAAAACTCCCATACTCTTGTAAGCTAAGGCATCTACTGATTTTAAGATAGTGTGGCATACCGGTATGCAGTAAAAAGCACATCTTGACATCAAAGTATATAATATGCATATTTTGCAATATAGAAACATAACTGAAGCATCAGTGCACCTTTTCCAAATATATAGTTCATTGTTTGAAAATTAAAGACCACTCAACCAACCAGTCTCAAGCAAGGTGAACCAGATTGCCACTCCTCTTTCTAAGTATACATAAAACATATGTATCAATTACTTAGGGAATTCTTTTCCAAGGCACACAGACATTCTGTTCTTGTGAATGATAATAATGTTGTAATGCATATCATCATGTAATTTGACGAAGGCAAAACTTTGAGCAAATGATAAATTTTGCATTAATTAAGGCTTAATGTTTTATGTGTGAATAAGTGCTAACTCCCAATAGAACAGAAGTATTAATATTAGAGAAAGGAGCTGTCATCATATCTTGTGACCTTACGGTCATGCTCTTTCAGGCACAACCCAATCAAATTCAGGAGAGACACACGGTGCAGTGAAATTTGAATCAATACGCCTACACCAACATCCTAAACAACATAAAGGGAAATCATCCCAAGGCCCAAAGATCAGAAGAATGTTGATAATAATATCATCGATGGCAATGTTCAAGCAGCAATGGTACAGAAGCCAATTGAAATAATGAAATTCTTGTGCCATGACAGTTGACAAAAATGGTACTAAGTAGTGCCCGCTGTGCAACAAAACATACCTTGAAATGAGGAGGAAATGGTATGGTACGTTAGGAAGCATGCAGATAAGTCCTTCACGTTGCGCTGGTAAGGAATGTGGTAGATAGGATACCTAGTTAAAGTAGCAGACGTGAATGACAATGGTGACCACTATCATCACTGAGAGGAAAATTAACAACAAATGCGTTTCTGGACCTAGAAACAATCACTACTATTTAGAAACTAAGGATTATCGAAGCACTCAAATCTATTGTAAAACTGATAAAGCACAAGTTGAGTGCCGTGCAACAGCTTCCAATCTAGAAAATCATTTGCAACGAGGAAAGTAGAAAAAGCATGCAAGCGTGATCTTATTTCACGAGACTCCTAGATAATTTAACCGTTTTATCTGCCAACTCTTTCTTTCTTCAAAATAACATAAGCAATGGATATAATTTCGACCGTACCAGGCAACTGACATCCAACTAACAGGCGAAAGGTCGCTACTCTTCAACGATGTCAACCCAGGAAAGCCCTGTGATAGTTCATATACCTAAAAAAGATAATGATATGAGAACAGTGATTCATAGCAGAGCTGAGATAAACTCACAGCAAGGACATAGAAATTCACCTTGTCCATGAGTGGGACCCTTCCATAAGGTGAGCCGACTTCAAAGAACTCAAAGTACAAATGCCCAGGGCGCTTCCTATTGCCCCCTAACACATCACAGTTAAACATTGATTCGTCAGAAGTCGAACTCCAGGATCTTGACATCTTCTCATTGTCCTCATCATCACTCCAGAAATCCATGCCATTATCTTCACCAAAACTCCTGCAGAAAACATAAAGCTAAATTGGCCTACAGTTCAAAATCACCATGAACTCAAAACTTCAGCACAAGCAAGGATCTCTTGTTCAGACCTAGATGCAGTCAGGACTTTGTTGGTGTATAGCTGTATCCCTGATAGGTAGGGAACATAGTACTGAACTACTTTCTCCCCTCCAGGGAGCTGCACTGTAGCTCCGGCACCGTACGCGCTCCACTCGTAGTATTGCTCCCAGAGATCTGCAAGATTGAAGTACTCGACGCTTTCTATATCGGCGTGGTTCCAAGCGTCGGCCGACAATCGTCCATTCGTCTGGATCAAAATGAACATCGTCTCACTTTCAGAGAGTAAGAAAAATAACATGCCTACAGTAGCTAGCTACCCTACATATCATCACCCAATAACATTAATAAAACAGTTGAAGAGCAGGCAGAATTGACATAAGGGAGCCGAATTTAAGATTGCCATAATCACCACAGCTGTATCACAAATTCCCAACTAGGCAGAAGGAAAGGGTAAAACTTCATACTAGTACAATTCTCATAATAAAGAAAAAAAAGCAGTACTAGAACACTGTCATAGTGTCATCAACCATTTCACGAAGACATTTGCCATCAGATCAGAAAAAAAAGGCAGAATGATCCATCAGTAAATAGATGAGCAGTAACTAAAAAACATTCCCCCCCCCCCCCCCACACTAAGCGGTGCAGAGAAACGAGTAAATGAGAAATCCGAAACTCCCAAGACGCCACAGATCGGCACGGACCATGTCAGCCACGGCCAGAAACTAGCAAGAACATCAGAGACACGAGCTACACGGGAAGCAATTGCGTCACCTTGGGGAGAATGTGCGTCTCCACGGCGGGGGTGGTGCAGTCCAAGAAGCACTGCAGGTTGGACGGCGGCCGCCCCTTCTCCACCATCTGCCCGCCCATGGCTCCTCCTTCCCTTCACCTCGCCTCTCTACACGGCTCCTTTCTCTCCAATCACCCACAACAATCCGTCGACCAAACCACTCCGGGCGGGCAAAGAACCCCCCAAGAAACCGAGCAGGCAGCAGAATTCCACCCGAATCTTGCAGCACTCTGCAGTTTACACCTCTGTGCAAGAACCGAGATTGTCAGGAATTGAAGCGAGGAGGGGAGTGGGAGGAAGAAGAGGACGAGACTTTATTCGGACCGAGGAAGAAGAGAATCGGAAGAGGAGGAGAAGCGGGGTATGGCCGTATGAAACGGGCTTCGGTTTGCTTTGCTCTCTCTCTCTCATTGTCGGACTCCAAGCCCCACCCCACGTCACGTACGCGGTGGATGCTGAGTCCGTGGGCTGGACCCGGCAACCCGATGGAGGCATCGCCTGCCCGGACCCGTTATGATTTATTCAGCGGCTTAGGTGTTGTGTTATTTAAGCCTAAACTGACATGTAACCATGCATGTGAACACTATGGACAATTTGAGCAAGTAAACATCAGCGATAAATCACCACCATAGGTTATTTTCAGATGAAGAAAAAAATATAGGTAGAATCATATCTTATAATTATCTTATGTAACTGAGTGTTATCCAGTGAGATATAGATACAACATAGTATGTATGTGGTGTCTATTTTAAGTCCGAAAAGAAAGTATTGCATCTTTTGTGCTCTAGGATGGTATATATGGTAGCTATCAGATAACAATATTATTCTTTGGTATCAATGAATCTATATAATTTTATACTTGTTCATATAGAAGAGGAAGGAAATCTTTTCCAAGTGAGGAAAAGGTGTGGTTAGCCAAAATTCGCAAGCAAAGTGAAAGAAAGAGACATTCTCTTCTTTCCATACACACCACCGGCCAGTATAATCCAATAACCTGTTAACCCTCAACGCAAAACCGCATCAGTTAAAATATTGCTTTCCAGCTTTGACTCGTTGTCATGCCTCCGGGCCCACTCGCTATCCAAAGCAAGGAGCCACTCGGCTGAAAGAAAAAAAAAACGTTAAGGCATGCTATTTTTTGTGGATCCAATAGCCCGTTGATTGACATACTTCCAACTTTGTCACATTCTTAGCTTTTTTTTGTCACACTCTTAGCTTTTTTGTACATACTTCCATCCATGCAGGATAAAACCATCTGGGATTTTTGAAAAGTTGCTTGGCTTTTTTGCAACTAAAAACTGGTAAGGAATTTGCTTCTTTTCTGAACCTTTTTCTCTTGCTGATTGAAAACACTACTTTAGGCTTTTGGTAGAAGGAGATAATTGCAAATTTGCCACTGCTTTGAACCGTTATTGTAAACTTGTCACTAGAAAATTAAAAAATAGCACCAGAATTGTCGTGCGAGTGACATTCTAGCAAAAAATAAAAAATCAGTGGCAAATTTGCAAATGCCCTGTTGTAGGGATGTTTCATCCTAATTGTACTCTTCTTCTTTTTTTTGCGGAAAGGGATTGAATTAGATTAAACCATCAAAATACATCCCCTTTTTGCGAAGAGGTCCCTGAGAAAAAAGAAAATTACATATGACTCACACAGAGAACTCCAACCCATCTTCTTCATCGAAACTGGCAACCACTGCTGCTTCCCACGATGACGGCGACGAAGAAGCAAACAGAGCCGATTTTGAGGCCACTAACCGCACCTGAAGTGGAGCCCACACATGTAGAAGCCACAAAAGATGCGCACAGACGAGCTCGGAGGCTCCGCCTCCGCCAAGCCCCTGTACGCGCAAAGAAACACTGAACGAGCATCGACCAGCTCCACTCCAGGCGAGGTCGGGCAAAAGACCGGCACTAGATCTCACGGAGCCACCAAAGAAACTAGCCCAGAAACGAGATCCGATGCCGCCAGCGGAAACACCAACGGCCCGGAAAGCAACGCTGCACAAGGGGACGGCAAAAGCCTCCAATCCTTCTGCAGAGAAGACTAGAGATACTAACCATTCCTCTGTCGCACCGAAGAAGACACGGAAACCACCGCCGACGCCGGAGACGACAGGGAAGGAGAAGACCCGCACGATATTGACACCGAGACCTAGCTCGACGAAGATCGCTGAAGACAAAATCTTCCTTTGCTTTCCTCCGCTCAGGATCTTCAATGAAGCAACGCCGGCAAAGAGATCGCCACCGGAAGATCCCACAACGGAGAAGAGGCGAAGGGAACAAAAGATCACCAGCAACCATGTTGCCATGGATGGATCTAACTACCTAGATCTAAAAACTAGACCCTAAAACCAGATCCATCAGCGGATCTTGCTTCCCCTCCCTCTCCGGCGCCGGAAAGGCCACCGGAGAGGAGGGGAAGCGACGGAAACCACGCTGGGAACAAGAACGCCGGAAAAACGCCTTTTCACCCGCTCCTTACTGTAGAGAAGGGGAAGCCCCTATGTTCTCCACGCACTTCCTAATTGTACTCTTCTGTTGCTTAATTTAGTGACCATTTTAGCTTACTTATTAGATGTGTCGAGAGTTTAAGCAGCCTTCTCCATGCCTTTTCTTCCCGGGGTCAATCTTTTATTGAAAGCGAATATATATGGTAATGAGCACAAAGTGACCATGTGAAAACAAAATTACTTGGCTCGAGACGGTCAAGATACGAGAGTATATGCATCGCATTTAAAGAAAAGAAATGGATATTAATAAAGATGAATACTGAGAAGATATGGATCTTAATTAATTTGTGAACATCCATTGTGGATACTTAGGTGTACAATTTAATAATTAGTGATTTGTATTTAAATAAATGGTCTGGGTATAAATGCACTTACGAATATTCTTAGTGAATATGACCTGTCACGGTCGAGCTCGAGTATTATTGAATTCTAATATGAAAGAAACCAGTATAAATTGCCGTCATGTCACGAAAGTTCCTATATTTTCTTTTATAAAAAGAAAAGAAAAGACGGTTAAGAGTTTTGCATTCAGAAAGAGATGAACGCCCGAGCTGATCCAAGAAGGCAAGAACACAGTCCCCCGCTCCCCCACACCACACAAGCCGCTGGCGTGCTCCCCGCCATGGCATGCTGAGTTGGTCCATGCAGAGGTTGCTGTCCGTCACCAAAGGTCCAAAACTATTAGCTGTCTCGACCACAAATTCGATGGAATTTCTTGGCTGGATAGTTAGGTTGTGGGCATGAGACCTTAGTTGGCAAACTGCCCCATCGAAAAAGAAATTACAAACTACCTAGCTGGAAATTGAATATTCACTACGTAAAAAAAAAACTCAAAAATAACGGATCATAATTATTATAGGTAACGGGTTTGTTACCCGTCACCTGGACACATTTCTGATGATCAGTCATACCCGTCACTAATAAGATCATTGGTGATGAGTCAAAACTTAACCGATTACTTATGACTTGTAATAAATGACGAGTCACAATTATGACCCGTCATTTATGATTTGATGAACTTTTTTCACGTTTTTAAAAACAAAAAAGTCTCAATTTTTTTTTTTTTACCAAACAAGCCAAGCCTTTTTTCAAAGTATTTTCAATACTTGCGTTCCGCGGGAATCAAACCCGCCACCTCTCTCACACGCGAACACCCTCACCAACTCAACTATTACGTTGTTGTGATACGAAGCAGATATTTTATCCTTTTAAGCTTTGTTACCGAAGGTTATAGATAACGAGTCATAACATGACCCATCACCTAATAAGTTATGACCTATCACCTATGTATATGTTACCAATTTTAATTATAGGTTGCTTCAGAGCTTAACTGCAAAGAGAATAAAAATACTTTTAATGGTTCGATTCAAAGTTTTGGAATCAGAGAGTGGGATTAAAGTTCAATTGAACTGTTCACTTCGGCCGTAAGCAGCTGCAGAATTGAAATAAGCACTATAACTAATGTTTCAAGTAAGTGATCCGGAGCGCTCTCGGTAAAACAGGCATAACTTTTGCATATGGACTCCGAATTCGATATTTTTTTGACTCTACGAATATCTACAGAAAAAATTACATCTATTTCTCCCCGATCTTATCGGGTTCGGTGAATTTTTCGAGGCCAAAAAATGACTTGGAAGATTGAGTTCTCATCCCCAGAAGTTTCTATACTGTTTTCAAAATGTGTGTTTGTGTCTATAGCCGTCACATCTTACATCAAACTTGAGCAGATATATACAATAGTTTCTATTCTAGTGCTACTAATATGAGAAAAAATAAGAAAAAAATAAAATAAAAATAAAAAAATTATAGCATCATTCTATGTACATATTTACTATATAATATGTAGTTGATGGGCTAATACATATAATATTTTATCAAACTGATTGACTAATACATCTAATAATTAAGTAATTAAAATTCCTTCATCTGCTTTGTTATGAAACTGGCTATTAGCGATGGATTAAAACTTGACCCGTCACTAATAACTCTTTAGGACGACCCGTCGCTAATGAGTTATTCATTAATGACAGATCACAACTATAACCCATCACTTTTGACATAAATGACGGATCATATTATAATATATTGCTAATTTTATGTCTCTTTTATTAGTTTTTTACGTAGTGATAGTCACGTTTAGTCGCAAAACAAAAGCAAAAAAGAAGAATTAAAACATTATTATCTTGTCTTGTCTTGAGCGAAGGGAGTGGAAGTCCTTTCTAATTTTCTGTGGAAGTCCAGAGGAATCTGGCCCACCTAATTTGATCCTTCAAGTGTGGGATGATGTGACAGGGAGGAGAGAGAAGATAGGGTATTTTCATTGGGGTCACTGGTTTCATTTCATTTTATTTCTTGGAGGGAAATTTATTTATTTATTTGTGTTTAGATTTATGTTAAAAGAGTAATGAAAAAAATATAAAATAAATGAGACAATCAACAAATAAATAGATATTAGATGAGAGGAATAAACAGCCGAGATAGATCCCATATATATAAGAGTACATAGAGTTGTATCTTCCCTTGTTTATTGGAGGGAGCATTTGATCCTCGAAACAATTCCTGGTAGCCTATATGGAGCACTTGACTGGAAAAGATGATACCCACAACAATCAGTGTGGTGGCAGCAGCATCTTTATTCGCATGCGGCGCCTGTTTGTGCTCTCCATTGCTCCATGTCTCGCATTGGCGAGTCCTTTTCTGCGAAAACTTAGCTTGGAGAATTGGGTTAATGGTGTCGGCCATTAGTCCAAAAAAAATGCAATTATGTAGACTCTAATATAGGTTAGATGAGCCACTGAGCCATCTTGATAATACACAAACATGCTAGTAATTAAGTGCTATAGTGCATATCACATTCTACACTAGGCTTTCGGAAGAGACTTAGATATTTGGGTGAATTTCACATGAAACGGCTCAGGACGCAAAAATTCACATGAAATCAACTATTCAGTTGAAATCGGGAAAAATCTTACCTTCCAAACGTGGGCTTGACATAGCTAGAGCATAATTTGTGCCATTTTTCCAAGATATGCATGAGGGGAAAAAACCATTGTGACATTTTTCATCCTCGGTTTTTCTGCCTAACTTATGTTTCTATCCAGACCGTTAACGATTGCGATCCCCAAAATTTTGACCTCTTGTTTGGATCACCCTGGAATTCTGTGCACATTAACAGCAAGCATCTGATGTCCCCTCGTCAAGGATATATAAATTATAGTATTCGTCTTGACAGGATTGACCTAGCTACACGGCTGTGCAGTTAGGCAGCTCAGCAAGATCAGCCTCTCCTCGATGCCATTAGGATGAAAGTGACACACTGGAGTGACCTGGCGCAGATAATCCAAGTCATAATCAGGAGATTATATGTGACAAACAGACCTTGCCAGCTCTGTCCTTGTCAGAAGAGCTGTGTTCTTGACAGGTCACTGATCACATGCTTGGTGGGCTTAAGTTTTTATTTTTATTTTGTCAATTATGCTACATGGGTTTATGGGACATACGAAGGATCACCCTTTGCGGACAATCTAATATGCCGACTTTAATTTGGAGAATTTTGGGCGCTTTTTGTCGTAAAGTTATGTGGCAAGAAATTACCAGTGGGCCACGGTGCTATCCACGTGGCGCAATTGTGGATTCCATTATTGTGTTTTAGAAAATCTTGGGGGCGAATTTTTGTAACTGGCTATGGAGTACAAGAGGAGGTTTTTTTTAATTGTATTACAAGAGAAGGAATTTCACTCGATTCTATAGCCTCATCATTGGTCATCACTAATGTTGTATTGAAATTTAGTAATAATATAAAGTGACAATTGCAAAGAAACCACTACTTCTGTTGTTATTACAAGCTTGCTACTAGAAAATTACAAAAATATCATTAAAACTGTCATTCGAGTGGCATCCTTACAAAAAATAAAAAACCAGGGAGGTATTTGCAAATGCCCCTAATATAAATGTTCCACACGAGTCCTCTCCAATGAGCTCATCCTCTCCATCCACGTCGGTGGTCGGGTAGCAAAAGGAAAGAATGGAGAGAGTTAGGGAATGAAGTCTCTCCTTCCTCTTGCGGCATAGCATCGAGTAGATCTTCAGGACTTCTTGTAATCCTCTTTCCTTCAGCTTACATGTAAAAAAGCTCGAAACCTTGTTAAATGAAAGAATCATATTTCTACGCAATGCATGTGTATGACTGTGAATCTTTCGTGAATACAAGAAGCATTCAAACAAGTATTCGACTTTTGTTTCTTTCGAGTAGCTTAGGGAGTTTTGGGATCTCTTGTCAGGATGTTCATCGCGAAAAGCATCTTAGCTTTTAGGAACCTGAGGACGCGATAAGGTTTTTCGCGGTCCCTAAAAGATGTTCTTCCCTTCTCGTTAGAAATATGACATGCACGACAATTTTTGTAGGCCGAGTATATCTGAAGCCCCCGACTGGTTATTGGGGAAAGATTCATGGATGGTATCGGTGTATCAGGAACCGGGGGTCCCCGAATCCCGAGGCCAGGCTAGCAATCCGCCACATGGCGCCATCCCACGAAGTCTCCACCGCCAGGTAAAAAAGATCGAGTCCCAGGAGAGGGCGCTCGGGGCCACAGTCGGTAGTCCCCGAGTACCCCAGTTCCCCGATGATCCATGAAGTCTAAGTGCCGGGAAGAAAGTGCTCGGGAAGGTGTGCGGTGACCTCCGAGCACCCAAGTCCCCCGACGACCAGAAAAACTAAGTACCGGGAGAAACGTGCCCGGGGCCACTAGCGGTGGCCCCCTGGGTACCCAAGTATCCCGATGACCCACCGAAGGAAGTTTCGGGAGAGAGTGCTCGAGGCTGCGTGTAGCAGCCCCCGAGCACTCGGTTCCCCGAGGATCCGTACAAGTGTGCCCGGGAGAGAGTGCTCGGGGAGGTGAACAGTACCCCCGAGCACTCGGTTTCCCGAGGACAAGAAAGGGCATTCTCGAGAGAGAGTGCTCGGGGAGGTGAACAGTGACCCCCGAGCACTCGGTTCCCCGACGACCCAGATAGCCCCCTGGCAGTGGCTCCCGAGGGGCCACTGATGAGGTGTCAGCCAGTCAAAGGCCCAAGGCCGTATTTAAAGAGCGTGCGTGGCCTGTCACCTCCAACTGCTCCCGCCGCGCTCAGCGTCAGTTCCTGCCACGTCCTGACAGAAGGGCGTGGGGTTATTAATTGCACGGGTCCCATCCCGTGCCATCCGGCCCGTCTCGGGATAACATCGTAAGGGCCGAGGCGTTCCGTCTGCCGCGTTGCTGTGGCAGGGGAACAAGACAGGGCGGGCACGCCGGGCCGCTCTGCGGCTGCCCGGTGGGCCCCCTCCACGGCGCCCGTTGCCAGTGCATTTATGGTGACGGATGACCGGGCGTGGGACGCATTTTTCACCCCCGGTCACTTCGCCCAGAGGAAATGATGATGCCCTTTCCATTTATGGTATCTCGGAACTCGTGCTCCCCCTCCCATTCGGGGCACGCTGCTGCCGGCGGGTATTTAAAGCCGCCAGCGGCACAAAGGAAAAAACGGCTCAGAAGTGTGGGAAAGCAAGTAAAAAAGAAACAACGGCTGAGAAGGGAACAACACAGCACAGAAGAGAGAAGAACAAAGAGCCCTAGGCTCTAAGATAGATAATCATTCTTGTAACCAGCAACATCCTTGAGGGACTTCCTCAGGGCATTTATAGTATCCATACAGGAGTAGGGTGTTACGCCCCCATGCGGCCCGAACCTGTTTAAACACCAGTGCATTTACTCCTTTCCGCATTAGATCACTCCGCACCGCCGGCCATCGCATTCATACCCATTTATTTCTCAGGCGAACATATTCAGGATCATCCCCCCGGCCGAATCTCTAAAAAGGGGTCCCCCAGGATCCCTGCGACAGGAGTTCACCCTCCGACAAATGGGCAATCTAGAAATCCGAGTGTGCGTATGGGCGTAAGTACCCAAATAGTGCCTTATCTAAGCTCTTGAAGGCATTGAATCGAAATAGGTAAAATGACATATATTGATTTGTGTAATATGACAACTAATATCACAAAATATATCTTAAGTACTTACACATAGAACTTACGAAGTTGGTTGATATTAAAAAAAATTTAAGGGCTTGACCATCCTCCATAACTAACATATACGATCTTAGTCTGTTAGACTCGACCACCCTATAAGGACCTTTCCACTTTGTAGATAGTTTGCTACCATTTTTCTGGCTCTATACGAGTAGTGGAACTAGATCTCTGGGTCCGAATGATCTTTTGTGGATATTCTGGTCGTGGTAGCACCAGAGAGCTTGCTGATACCGTGCTAATACCGCATTGATCTTATCAACACTTGCATCCTTTTTTCGAGAGTATTGAGGTCGTCCTGCCTTCTCGAGATTTCATCCTTGTCAGTGTACAGTTTGACTCGGGGAGATTTGCTATTTAGCTCACAGGGTAACATTACTTCGACCCCGTAGACTAGGAAGAAAGGCATTTCACTCGTCATCCTGTTGGATGTCATTCGGAGTGCCCATAGCACATTAGACAACTCGAAAGCCCAAGCTTTAGCGTAGGCGGATAAGCGGTTGAAGACACGAGTCTTGATTCCTTGGAGTACTTGAACATTTGCCTGCTTGACCTGTCCATTACTTTGTGAATGAGCCACGGACGCAAAGCAGACTATAGTGCCTAGTCCTTCGCAGTAATTGATGAACGCCGCACTGGAGAACTGAATGCCGCTATCGGTGATAATTCTACTCAGGGCGCCGAACTTTGTCATGATGCTTTTCATGATGAACTTCTTGGCAGCTTTCGAAGTGATTTTGCCGACTGGCTCAACTTCAATTCACTTGGTAAAGATGTCGATTGCGATGAGTAGGGTCTCAAAATAGTCAGCCCCTAAGTCACGAATGGCCACGATAAGCAGATCGTCTGTAGGGCTTGAGCGAGTTGATGTACGCGTTTCCTGTGAAATTGATAGTTGGTACATATTTTTACCAACTCACTCGTATCATGGAGAGTTGTAGGCCAATAGAAATCTTATCTAAATGCCTTCACGACCAAGGTTCAGAACGAAGAATGAGCTCCGCACATCTCTTCATGGATTTCTTCGAGTAGTTCTCTACCCTGCTTCTAAGAGATACATTTCATTAGTACTCCGTGAGCGCCTCTTCGATAGAGGACGCCGTCCACCAGGGTATACATCATGGATCAACGAGAAATTTGCTCGGTTAGTGCATCATCCTCTGGCACAACTCGATCTTAAAGGTACTTGTGGATTGGATCCATCTACGAAACTTCGCTTTCAAGCTGAGCCACGAGATCCCCCGCGACTCCTTTTGGGGCGTCGATCCTTAGCAAGCCCTCAAGCTGGTTATAGGTCTCGTAAATCACCACTTCTTCAGCTATAGCATCTGATGATTTCACAGACAGCTTTGAGAGTTTCTCTATAAAAATCCCGGTTTGTCCTGGAGATCGTAAGAATACTAGACAGGCAAGACTATCGGTGAGGCAATTATCCTTCTATGGGATATATTTAACCTCGAGTCTGACGAATTTCTTTTCCAGCTTCCTCACCTCCACGAGGTAGTCTGTCAGGACCCCGAACCCGAGTTTCCCTGTGCCTCCTATATCAGTCCCTGAATCAAGTAGCTGATACGCACAGAATTCAACAGAATAGTATCAAATACATACTTCGAATAACATAAAGTAAAATAATTACCTGAAAGGCATAAAAGATGGTCTGGTGGACAAAGATCCACAGCAGATCAGTCAAGCAGAAGAGCCTACAACGTAGCAGAGTGAAATGAACGATGCAACACAATGCAACAGGAAACTCGGGTGCAAACACGACCTTAGACTTCTTTTCTTCGACTTCATCTGGGTTGAGGTTGATCTCCATCTCAACAATTTGAAAGCAACAAGACTGAGTATGGAAGGTACTCAACAAGTCTTATACTACTTCACGGGGTTGGTAGATGCATAATGGATATTTTAAGGATAAGGCTTTACGGCATAGTTTTAAGCGTAAAGCAGGTTTTATGCAGGTATCCAGTTATATTATCTACTGTTAACCTTTTGAAACAAAGGTAACCTGGTAGCAAAGCTTTTGAAATAGTTTTAAAACAAGATAATCTGGTAACAAAGCTTTTAAAACAGTTTTAAACAAGGTAACAAGGTAATAAGCTTTCAAAACAGTTTAAACAAGGTAATCTGGTAACAAAGCTTTTGAAACAGTTTAAAACAAGGTAACATAGTAACAAAGCTTTTGAAAAGATTTTAAATCTAGAAAACAGTAACAAGTTATATCTGGGGGTTTTGATCCTGGGAGGGGCTACACCTCACTCCGCAGTCCCTATTATCTCATCTGGTGTACCTCTAGTACCACATAACTTCTGGCGGATTGAACCAGAAATCTCATCACACGGACATCTAGTCCAGACACTCACTCATTAAGACACACGCACCCTGATACTAATCAAGTGGGGTCAATGCTTCGCTTGTCCATGACCACGGATATGGCTGTTCGAATAGATTTACACTCTGCAGAGGTTATACACTGTACCCACGCGATATGCTCAGCCTCCATCCATTGTAAGCGGAGGAGTGAATCATACCGAGACACTTCAATCACTTTTCCTGCCGGACTTTTCTACGTGATCCATCAAGTTCTTCAGGTCTCGTATAGAGGGCAGACCCCCGAGGATCGACTGGGGTGGAAACTCCTTCGCGCATAACCTGAAGACACTTGGCTCAGCGTTGCCTCTCAAGCCTCCTAGTATTATGCCCAATCCAGTCTGATGAAAGAAGAGTCAAGTCCTGCCCATTCAGGACGCATGGTTGCACTAGGTGGCTTAGCATGACGGCCCAAGACTCGGTGCTTAAGCGGCCGAGGCAGGCATCTTCAGTGTTGGCAATTAGTATCACCTCAAGCCCCCAACGTATTAGATAGCTTCCAACTCTGAGGACTATCCCGCTTGCCCCCGCTAAAACAGTTTTCACCTATTTTTACACATCTCCAGCCATATCCCACATGACATCAAGAATTTCACAACCATCACAGGATTCACAACCATCAAGGATTCATGGTATATGAGTTATCATTGATAACAGTAAATCGATATCTCCGAAGAGACATATTTTAAAAGCGACATCTCCGAGAAGGTGTATTCCATCCTAAGCATGATAGATATCAAGGCATCGTCCATCATTAATATATTTAACAACAGGTACTCCTAGGGTGATATGTATTCTGGATGATTACATGTAAGGCATGGCAGTGTTAAAAGGATTAACTATTACAAGTAGTTTGAAAGAAAACGTAATACATAGCACATGTGTCGGTGTATCAGGAACCAGGGGTCCCTGAGTCCCGAGACCGGGCCGGCCATCCGCCACGCGTCACCATCCCGCGAGGTCCACCCTGCAAGATAAGAAGAAGCTAAGTCCCAGGAGAAGGTGCTCGGGGCCGCCGCCTCTGGTTCCCGAGCACCCCAGTTCCCCGATGATCCGCAGAGTCCAAGTACCGGGAAGGAAGTGCTCGGAAGGGTTCTCGCCTACCCCCGAGTACTGTAGTCCCCCGATGATCCAAACAGCCAAGTGCTCGGGAGAGAGTGCTCGGGGCTGCACGTGGCAGCCCCCGAGGACTCGGTTCCCCGAAGGTCTCCCCCAAGTGCTCGGGAGAGAGTGCTCGGGGCAGCACGTGGCAGCCCCCGAGGACTCGGTTCCCCCAAGGTCTCCCCCAAGTGCTCGGGAGAGAGTGCTCGGGGCTGCACGTGGCAGCCCCCGAGGACTCGGTTCCCCGAATGTCTCCCCCAAGTGCTCGGGAGAGAGTGCTCGGGGCTGCACGTGGCAGCCCCCAAGGACTCGGTTCCCCGAAGGTTCGCGCAAGATCGTCCGACGACTCAAAGGGTCCCATCGTCGGGGTGTCAGCCAGTCAAAGGCCCAATGCCGCATTTAATAGGCACGCGCGGCCTGACATCCTGATATCCTGACATTCTCAGCTGCCCACGCCCTAGTGTCAGATCCTGCCATGCTCTGGCAGGGGGGCGTGGGTCCATTAAATGCACAGGTCCCGTCCGGTTTCACCCGGGTGCCTCGGGATAACGTTGCCAAAATCGAAGCGCTCCGCCTGCCACCTGCCCTGGCAGAAGAACAAGACAGGGTGGGCGCACCGGGCACCTCTGTGGCTGCCCGGTGGGCCCTCTTAATGGCGCCGGAGGACATCCACAGTGGCGGGTGGTCGGATGCACGCCGTATTTTTCCACCGCCCCTGTCACTTCGCCAAAACGGAATGATGACGCCTTTCTCCGTGGCGCCTTGGCATTCGCGCCCCCTCTTTCCCATTATGGATTAGTCGAGGTCGGCGCGCCTATAAAAGGAAAGGATGGAGAACACATAAAGACAGACCGAAAACAAGGTGAACAAGGCAAGAAAGCCCCGACAACCCTCAAGAAGCACCCGAAGCCCAGATCAAAAGGCGAAGAACATCACAAACAAGCTCAAGCCAAGCTAGAACACGAGAGTCTCAAGCTCTCTGTAGACAGCTCGCCCCTGTAACCAGATACATCCTTGAAGAATTCCCTTCAAGGAGAGATATAACACTCACACAGGAGTAGGGTGTTACGCCCCCGTGCGGCCCGAACCTGTCTAAACCCCGGTGCACCCATCTTTCTTGCACTAGGTCGATCATCTCCCACCACCAGCCACTGTATTTATTTCCGTTCCCATTTATTTCCCAGACAAGCTCGTTCAGGATCATCCCCCCGGCCGAATCTCTAAAAAGGGGTCTCTCGGGATCCCTGCGACAGGAGTTCATCCTTCGACAGCTGGCGCGCCAGGTAGGGGGGAATATCCCTGAATTTGTTTGTTTCGCTTTTTTCCACAGGAAAAGATGGCTGGTGGGCACCGTCTCCAGCGTTCCGGCTCCACTTCCAGTGACGGAGTGCTGCCCGACGCCTGGGAGAGCCCAGTTGCTGCTGCGTTCCAGCAGCAGCCGCCATCCACGTGCGCGGTTTTTCCTGCTCAAGGGGATCAAGGCGCTGGGCCCATCAGGGCCACCGCCGCCGCTGCTGACGCACTTTCCGACCCCCAGCAGGAGGTCGGGACCCCGGCCGCTAGGTCCGCCTCTGGACCGCGTCGGGTGCCACCTCGGCGCAGGCTCGCATTCAGCGAGGTCGGCCCAGGGAGCGCGCTGCTTGCAACGCATGCTCTCCTCAGGCACCCGCCCGTTCAGGCCACGCCGAACACTCCGGAAGGCCGGTGGATCCAAGATGTCGTCGCTTTGGTCGGCACTGCCCATCGCCAGGTGCAGGCCGGGAGTCCTCGCACCACCTCTCAGCGTGGTGCCGCCAGAGACGGCTCCTCAACGGGCAACGCCCGCACGGGCCGAGGGGCCTCCAGGCGGAGTGCCGTCCCCCTGGCCGTGTCTGAAGCCCGGGACCTTCGCTTGCGCCTTGATGAGCGGAGGGGCCACGAGGATGCCCGAGTTACTCTCAAGCGCTGGCAGGAGACCCGGCAGGGGGTCGAGGCAGAGGACCAGGTTCCTCTCTCCCGGCCCGAGGCCACCGGGAATCCCTGGCTCGCCGCAACTCGCCACCAAGGACCCCTATTCGTTCTGCGGGGTACGGCACCGGCTGCCGTGCCTTCACCACCGAGCTCCGCCGGGTCAGGTGGCCTTCCAAGTTCTGCCCGAGCTGCCGGAGAAGTACGACGGGTCCATCGACCCCGTCGAGTTCCTCCAGATCTACACAACGGCCGTCCAAGCGGCCGGAGGCAGCAAAAAGGTGATGGCAAACTATTTTCATGTTGCCTTGAGGGGCTCCGTCCGCTCTTGGCTTATGAACTTACCCCCAAGGTCTATTAGCTCCTGGGATGACCTGTGCCACCAATTTGAGGCCAACTTTCAAGGCACGTTTACGCGCCCCGGTTTGGAGTGCGACCTCCACGCCATCCAACAGCAGGAAGGGGAAACGCTACGGCGCTTTATATAGCGCTTCAGCCAGGTTCGCAACACTATTCCGCGAGTGGCCCCCATGCTGTTATTGTTGCTTTCCGGCAGGGCGTCCGCGACGAGCAGATGCTCGAAAAGCTAGGTACGCACGAGATCGAGACCACTGCGGAACTCTTCGCACTGGCCGATAAATGCGCCAAAGCTGCGGAGGCCAGGGCGTGGCATGCTCCTCGCCCCGCCTCCGACCAGCCAAGTTCTTCCCGCTCTGACAAGCAGGAAAACAAGAAGAGAAGGAAGCGCGAGACCGCTCCCGTTGAGCCGACCCAGGTCCCCGCTCATAGGGTGCCGCAAGAGCCCGACCGCCGGCAAGGGCGCCGGTCGGGCGTCGACCGACGTCCCGCCAGGGCCCCTGCTAGGGCTCCTCCTCGGGCCTCCGTGCCCACGAGGGCCCCGGCACCAGCTAGGGCACCGGCTCCCGCAAGAGCCCCGGCCCCCGGCCGAGCTCCTGCTCCAGCGAGGGCCCCCGCTCCCACGGGGCCCGAGCCAGGTAAATGGTGTCCCATACACCAGACCAGATGGCACGACCTCACGGAGTGTCGTACGGTCAAAGGACTCGTGGAGCAGCGCCAGAGGGAGCGCGACGAGTCCCGCGGAGGAGGCGATGCTGAGGTCGCCCCCGACAACGCCGAGCTCGGCTTCCAGGAGCCCGAACACGCCGTCGCCTTCATCGACGGAGGCGCCTACACACCTTGCTCGCGCCGTGGCATCAAGGTCATGCGACGCGAGGTGTGCTCGGCAACCCCGAGCGAGGAGGCCGCAAGGCCCCTGAGGTGGTCGGATGCTCCGATCACATTCAGCATGGCTGATCACCCCGCCAGTACTGCAGCCGTGGGGTGACTACCTCTGGTAGTATCCCCCACTGTCTGCAATGTTAAGGTTGGCAGAGTGCTGATCGACGGTGGTGCCGGCCTCAACCTCCTCTCCAAGGAGGCTTTTGATAAGCTGCAGGTGTCCTCCAGACGCCTAAAGCCATCGCTCCCCTTCTGTGGAGTGACCCCCGGGCACTCCCTGCCCCTCGGGCAGGTCGAGTTACCCGTGACGTTCGGGAGCCGGGACAACTTCCGCACGGAGTGCGTCCTCTTCGACGTCGCGGAGCTCCCTCTCCCCTACAACGCCATCCTCGGGCGTCCGGCGCTCGCCAAGTTTATCATGGCCGTGCATTATGCATACCTTACGGTTAAGATGCCCGGCCCCGCGGGCTCCATCTCCGTGATCGCCGACTCCGGCGGTGCCATCTCCTGCGCTGAGCAGTCATACATGGCTCGGGTCTCAGCGCAGGCCGAGGTTGATAGCTCTCCAGGGGGCCCGGGACCCTCTTCATCCAAACCCCGACTCGCCGCCGACGCCTCTGTTCCGACGAAGGAGGTCGTGGTGGGTGAAGATACCACCCAGGTCGTCCGAATCGGCGGTGACCTGGGCAGCAAATAGGAAAGCGCGCTCGTCGCCTTCCTCCGGGCTAACGCAGACTTGTTTGCCTGGCAACCGTCCGACATGTCTGGGATCCCTAGGGAGGTGATCGAGCATCACTTGGCGGTGCGTCCGGACGCCCGCCCGGAGAAGCAGAAGGTTCGGCAGCAGGCGCCTGAGCGCCAGGAGTTTATCCGCGAGCAGGTCGGCAAGCTCCTTGACGCCGGATTTATCCGAGAAGTCCTCCACCCCGACTGGCTAGCAAACCCAGTCATCGTCCCGAAGGCCAACGGCAAGCTCCGCATGTGCGTGGACTACACCGACCTAAATAAGGCTTGCCCTAAACATCCCTTCCCCTTACCTCGCATTGATCAAATTGTAGATTCAACTGTGGGATGCGATCTTTTATGCTTTTTAGATGCAAACTCTGGGTATCACCAGATTCGCATGGCCGTAGGGGACGAGGAAAAAACTGCTTTTACCACTCCGGTGGGGACTTATTGCTACATGTCAATGCCTTTTGGCCTGCGTAACGCTGGATCCTCCTTCCAGCGCGCTATTCGTATTACCCTTGACTCGCAGGTTGGTCGCAACGTCGAAGCTTACATCGACGATCTCGTGGTAAAAACCCGAGACCGCGCCACCCTGCTCGAGGACCTTGCCGAGACTTTCAACAGTCTCCACTTTACCCGCCTCAAGCTCAACCCAGAGAAGTGTGTCTTCGGGGTGCCGGCAGGCAAGCTCCTTGGTTTCTTGGTTTCTGGCCGAGGAATCGAGGTCAATCAAGAGAAGATCCGGGCCATCGAGCAGATGCGACCCCCGGCTCGACTCAAGGAAGTCCAGCGTCTCGCCGGCTGCATGGCAGCCCTCGGGCGCTTTATCTCCAAGCTCGGGGAGCGAGGGCTCCCCTTCTTCAAGCTTCTGAAGAAATCCGGTCGTTTCGACTGGACGCCGGAGGCCGAGCAGGCCTTCCGCGATCTAAAGAAGTACCTCACTTCGCCACCCGTGCTAGTGGCTCCCTCTCAAGGTGAGCCCCTACTGCTCTACGTTTCGGCCACACCTCAGGTCGTGAGCATAGTGCTGGTGGTGGAGCACGACGAGTGTTCAGGGCCGGGTGCTGGGTCCCAGCTCCTAGAGGTCCCTAACCACTCACCTGTCCTCGCGGCTCCCCCTGGGCAAGGGGTCCAGCCCGAGCACACTGCTCCTCCCAACCAGGGAGTCGAGCCCGAGTGCCCGGCCAGCCCCGACCGTGCCGCCAAGCCTGGGGGCTGCGGCAGCCCCCCGGGTGGAGCCGCCGTCCGGGCTCACCGGGTGCAGCGACCGGTGTACTTCGTCAGTGAAGTCCTCCGGGAAGCCAAGACAAGATATCCCCAGGCTCAGAAGCTGCTCTATGCCGTGCTCGTTGCTTCCCGGAAGCTGCGCCACTACTTCCAGGCGCACAAGGTCTCGGTGGTTACCACCTATCCACTGGGACTCATTCTCCTGAACCGGGAAGGTACTGGGCGCGTCGTCAAATGGGCAGTTGAGCTGGCGGAGTTCGACCTACATTTCGTCAGTCGCCAGGCAGTCAAGAGCCAGGCACTCTCCGACTTTTTGGCAGAGTGGACGCCCGTCCCCTACATCGTCCCAGAAGAGATCTCTGCCTATCCCGGGCACGACGCGCCCGGGTACTGGGTCATGCACTTCGACGGCTCCCTCTCGCTGAAAGGCGCAGGGGCCGGAGTGGTTCTCACCTCCCCAACGGGTGAAGAGCTCCGGTACGTCGTGCAGTTGCAGTTCCGCGCATCCAACAACATGGCGGAGTATGAAGGTCTCATCGCCGGCCTCCGTGCTGCGGTGGGGCTCGGGATTCGTCGCCTCCTGGTCAAAGGGGACTCCCAACTGGTCGTCCACCAGGTGTCTAAGGAGTACCAGTGCACGGATCCTCAAATGGCGGCGTACGTGGCTGCGGTCAGGAAGCTCGAGAGGCGCTTGATGGCCTGGAGTTGCGGCACATTCCTCGCCGCGACAACGCTCTGGCCGACGAGCTCTCTCACCTGGCCTCCTCACGTGCGCACGTCCCTGCCGGAGTCTTTGAAGAAAGACTCGCACGGCCTTCCGTCCTGCCTGCCGAATAGGATGAAGGGGAAACCTCGAACTCAATTCAGGGGACCCCGGCGGTGCCCTCAGTGGGAAGCCCCGTCAGGGCGCCGCCGTCCGGCGAGTGTGCTGCGCTCGCCGAATGTTCTCAAGATGCCTCGTGGATGTCTGACATCCGAGGGTACTTGAAAGAAAAGTTCCTACCCGGGGATGAGGCGTCTGCCGAAAGAGTTGCTCGGCAGTCCAGACGCTATGCCATAGTAGATGGGGATCTCTACCGGCGTAGCGTAGGAGGTGTACTCCTGAAATGCATCTCCCGGGCAGAAGGCGGCGATTTTCTCGCTGAGGTCCACGAGGGCGAGTGCGGTGGCCATTCATCGTTCCGCACGCTTGTCGGGAAGGCCTTCCGGCAAGGTTTCTACTGGCCTACAGCTCTCCAGGATGCTTCCGAGCTGGTTCGGCGCTGCAGGGCATGCCAGTTCCACGCAAAGCAGATTCACCAGCCAGCTCAGGCTCTTCATACCATTCCCCTGTCATGGCCTTTCGCGGTCTGGGGTTTGGACATTCTGGGTCTATTCCCCCGAGCAATCGGGGGCTATGCATACCTATATGTTGTCATCGACAAGTTCACCAAGTGGCCGGAGGCGGTCCCAGTCATCAAGGTGACAAAAAACACGGCGCTCCAGTTTATCCGCGGTATCACCAGCCGCTTTGGCGTCCCGAACCGGATCATCACCGACAACGGCACCCAATTCATGAGTGCCCTGTTCGGGGACTATTGCGAAGACCTCGACATCAAGCTCTGCTTCGCCTCCGTCGCTCATCCTCGGAGTAACGGGCAGGTCGAGCGCGCCAATGCGGAGATACTGAAGGGCCTCAAAACCCGGACCTATAACGTGCTCGCTAAGCACGGGAAGGGATGGGTGGACGAGCTGCCAGCCGTGCTGTGGGCTAACCGGACTACGCCAAGCCGCACCACCGGGGAGACTCCGTTCTTCCTCATCTTCGGCGCCGAGGCAGTCCTCCCCTCCGAGCTCACTCTGGGCTCCCCTCGAGTGCATGCATACTCTGGGGGTGAGCAGGAGCAGCAAAGGCGCGACGACGTGGACTACCTGGAAGAGCGTCGGCGGCGTGCCGCCGTCCGGGCGGCTCGGTACCAGCAGAGTCTGCGGCGTTATCATCTGCGCCATGTCCGGGCCCGATCTCTCGAGGTGGGGGACCTAGTTCTCCGACGCGTCCAGTCACGCGAAGGAATGAATAAGCTATCCCCTGTGTGGGAATGTCCCTTCACCGTGATCGCTGTCCCATGGGCAGGTTCTTTCAGGTTGGCGACGGAGGAAGGACAGCCACTCCTGAATCCGTGGAACATCGAGCATCTCCGACGCTTCTACCCGTAGATGGTCGTGCTCGCGGCTCAGGTCAGCAAGGCCGGGGGCTTCTCCCCGCCCAAGCAGTCCGAGGGCTCCGCCCCTTGGGTAAGTCACTGTCGCCCAACCTTGTAAATATTGCACATTCAGTATTTCAATAAGCAATCGCTATGTCGAAATATTTTTCTGGATTCCGTATGTTTAATCTGTCTGGTGAGGTGTTCGGTTGTGCGAGAAAAAGTTCGCTCTCTCATTTTCCCCGCTGATAAAAGAATCTCAATCGGTATGCATGCGAGCAGTCGCCGCTGACTTACGTCCGGCATGGTAGGCTGTGGTGTTCGGTGTCGTGGCAGGCTCCCGGGCACTACCGAGTTTCGGGGTGCTCTGGGTAATCCCATCGCTCGAGCTGCTCGAGTAGTCCGAAGCTCAGGCCCCCGGAGCGGGCTGTCGGTGCTCGGTCTAGTCTGTCATACCCGGGCGCCACCGAACCATAGGACCTCTGGGTTATGCCTCTGTCCGCTCTTGTCCACCGGTTTGGGTATTCAAGAGGTCTCGGGTCGAAAACGAGAGCAGTTTATAGCAAGTACCGCACTAACAGAGCGCACCAGACAAAAAAATTCTATATTCTCTCTTAAGTCACAGGCTGGCAATCACGAGCAGTTCGCCCGCGAGGGCTTCAATGCCCCGGTCTCTGGTCGGCCCCAAGGGTCTTCGGGTGTTCCTACCACTTAGGCATGGGTGGTCGAGATCACCCGACCCCGGGAGCCTCGTATGCCTCTGGGCACTCGGGCGCTCCGTTGAAAGAACCAAGTCCCCGGGCACCCGAGCTCGGAAGAACACCCCTCCTGGATCGGTTGGCCGGAAGGCCGACAGCTGTCCGGTGAGTGGTTATATTTAGACAAGTCTGCTTTCAGTAAATTTATATTCCCGAGTCATTCCCGGGGGCTCTCGCGCTTTAATCTGTTCGGCGAGGTGGTCTCCTCGCACGCAAAACCCTGCCGCGTGTCTACTTTTTCCCAGAACGACAGAGCGGTTTGTAGAAAGGAGTACCGCGCGTGCGGTAATGTCTGACCGAAGCCCTTCGTGGTGGTCGTGGTGTTCGGTCCGCTTTTAAGGACCCCGAGCACTACCGAGTCCTCGGGTGCCCTGGGTAATCCTATCGCTCGAGCTGCTCGAGTAGTCCGGAGCTCAGGCCTCGGGGGCGGGCTGTCAGTGCTCGGTCCGGCCCGTTTTAAGCCCAGGCACCACCGGACCACGAGGACTCTTGATCACATTCTCGCCCGCACGCGTCTCCCGTCTACTAACTGAGTGGTCGCGAAGTGAAAAAGTGTTCACCGGGCACAGCGTGTTCCGTGCTGGATCGATCTATGTCCCGGGCAAGGAAGTCTGTGTCTTTGTTTCTTAACTTAGACAATGCGGACTCGCGAGAACTCGAGGGCCGACTACGCCAGCAACAGCGATCGGGACAACTTCGTTCTCGGGGATGGGTAGGTCGGGAACGGCCCGACTGAATACTCCCCGGAACTTCCAGGCAAAACATCAGAAGAAACATCAAACACTCAGAGAAATTGGAGTTGCGAGCCCAAGGAAAAGCTGCCATTATATTCACAAGACATATACAAGGCATTTTTTAAGGGTTCACTCCTATATTTACATTCATCAAGACGACAAAAGAAAGAAAAAAGCTACAAAAGATCTAGTCGGCGGCGGAGGCGTCGGCTGAATCCTCTGAGTCGTCCCCGGGGGCTGGCAGCGGTGGCACCTCTCGCCAGAAGCCAGCCGCCATCACGGCGGCAGTGCTCCGGACCGCCTCCCGGGCGGCCTCTCCCTCAGCTTCGACCACTCCCTCCCGTGCCAGCTCCAGCGGGAAGTTCGGGTCCCTGCTTCGGTAGCAGGCCAGGACGTGCTCGGCCACTGCATGTGCCAAGCCACGTCCCTCCCGGGCGGCAAGTTCTTGGACCGCCCAAGGCAGGGCCTCAAGGCGCTCGCAGACCTACTGAAGCCCTAACACTTGTCGTGCGGGGCCGTCGCCCTTCTGGTCTTCGACGAGCCGTCCAAGACCGCCCTTCTCCACGGCCCGCTGCATCCGCCAGAGTATATCCTCCAGCATATGCTGCAGGTTGACCCGCGAGACGAACGCGGTCTCGAGCTTCTCCTTGGCAGCCCGCAGCTGCGCCTCAAGCCCCTGGTCCCCGACCGGACCGGAAGAACCGCCAACTGCTGCGGAGCCAGCAGCCTGCTTCGTCTTGGCCACCATCTCGGATAAGTCGCGTTCACGGGCGGTCAGTTCCGCCTCGTGCTTCGCGTTCTCCTCCGCCCTGGTAGCAGTGGCCGCTGCCGCCGCAGCAGCCTCGCCCTCTCGACAACTCAGTTCACCTTCTCGGCGACTCAGCTTGCCCTCCCGCCGGGCCAGCGCATCCTCCTGTTGGGCCACCGAATCCTCCCGGGCGCCGAGGTCTGCCGTCGACAACTCATTGTCCACCTCCCGAAGGGAGACATCCTCCTCCCAGCGGCAGATCTCTTCTCTGATCTTCCGGAGGTCGTCTTCTCAATGCTGGAGGTCGGCGCGCGTCTTCTCGGCCGCACCCTCCCGGCGGGTCAGCTCAGCTTGCCGCTCCTCCGCCGCCTGCTCCCGAGCTGCGACTGCCACCTCCCTCTCCTGCGCCTGCCCCATCCTGGCAAGAGCCTCGGCAGCTTGCTGCCTCGACGCCTCGGCCAGGCGGGCAGCGTCTTCTCGTTCCCGCGCGGCCTTCAAAATTTCTTGTTCCCGCGCGACTTCCGCGCGGGTGTCTTCTAGGAGCTTCTGCTCCCGCGCGGCCGCCGCGCGGGCCTCCTCCTGGGCGCCCGCCAGCTGCGTTATCCCCAACGCCAGGCGGGCGCGCTCGGCCTCGAGCTCCTCCTCCTTGGCGTTCACCGCCGCGCCCAACCGCCCAACCGCCGCCTGGACGCCTTCGATGACGGCCAGAAAGAGGTCGGCAGGCTGGCCGGGCACCGGTGGGGCCCAGGCCTCCTCGCAGAGTGCCTCCGGGGGGTTCGAGCTCTCTGTAGGGCCCTGCACCGCCATCCACCCCGGGCTCTGCCTGCCCGGGGTAGGCTCCGCCGGCGCCGAAAACTCGGACGGCGGCCGCGTTCCCGCATCGGCCGCCCTGTCCGCCGGCCCTGGCAAAACATCCACCTCCACCGTCATCCGCCCCGGGCTCTCCGCGCCCGGGGTAGGTTCCGCCAGCGCCAAGGATTCGGACGGTTGCTCCGTCCTCCTCTCGGTCGCCGCCTCCGCCTCTCTCCCAGTGGCCGCCACGACAATTGGCGCCTCCGCCGTTCCTGTGCCCGCCTCCGTCGACGCAGCCGGCGGGCTCGGCCCTGGCCTTGGCGCTCGCACCTTCTCCGTCGCAGTGGCGCCCGCGGCCGGCCTACGGGAGACAGATGAAAAATGTCAAAGCTTAGTTCGGGCCAGAAATACCCAGGAAAAAGCAAGAAAGGAGACTCACCGATACTGCCACTTGGTCGCTGGGAGCCTGAAGTCCGGGTCCGGTGCCGTCGGTCCGGATTCCTCCCGCCGCCTCTTCCGCTAGGGGCTCGGTGGGGCTGCTGCGCGGGCCTCGGGTGCCGCTGCGCGGGTCTCAGGTACCGCCGCGCGGGTCGCGAGCGCCGCCGCAGGCCCCATCCACACCAGCCGCAGCTCCAGCACCGGGAATGCTACCGCTGCCGTCGGCGACGGCGGAGAATTCGGCAATAGAATGAGGGCTCGGGGACGCTTTCTCCGATCCCCCGGCGCCACCTCCACGGCAATTTCGGAGGCGCCCTCCTCTCTGGCACGGCGGCTGCTGCATGCAGCGACCCCGTCGCCAGCCAGCGCCGAGCTGATTGTCGCCTCCTCGCCAAGTAGCTCCTCCAGCCCGGGGAGTTCGGAGGCCTCGGGACTCCGGCTTCTCGGCCGGTCCATGGGCCCCTGGACGTCGAACTCCGGCAGCCTCGCCATGATGGCCACCCGGTCGGGGTTGGCGCAGAGTGCCATCTCCGGCCACTGGAGTTCCGCCCGGCCCATGTCCTCCGTTCCGGTGATCACCCTTGTCATCCCCCGCAGTTCCGCCGGCCCCAGATCCCAGCTCGCGTCAATCTGGGTCGTGGCGATGTCCTCCGGCCCGGTGTAGAACCAGCTCGGCCGGGCCATCCGCCACGCGTCACCATCCCGCGAGGTCCACCCTGAAAGATAAGAAGAAGCTAAGTCCCGGGAGAGAGTGCTCGGGGCTGCACGTGGCAGCCCCCGAGGACTCGGTTCCCCGAAGGTCTCCCCCAAGTGCTCGGGAGAGAGTGCTCGGGGCTGCACGTGGCAGCCCCCGAGGACTCGGTTCCCTGAAGGTTCGCGCAAGATCGTCCGACGACCCAAAGGGTCCCATCGTCGGGGTGTCAGCCAGTCAAAGGCCTAATGCCGCATTTAATAGGCACGCGCAGCCTGACATCCTGATATCCTGACATTCTCAGCTGCCCACGCCCTAGTGTCAGATCCTGCCATGCTCTGGCAGGGGGGCGTGGGTCCATTAAATGCACAGGTCCCGTCCGGTTTCACCCGGGTGCCTCGGGATAACGTTGCCAAAATCGAAGCGCTCCGCCTGCCACCCTGCCCTGGCAGAAAAACAAGACAGGGTGGGCGCACCGGGCACCTCTGTGGTTACCCGGTGGGCCCTCTTAATGGCGCCGGAGGACATCCACAGTGGCGGGTGGTCGAATGCACGCCGCATTTTTCCACCGCCCCTGTCACTTCGCCAAAACGGAATGATGACGCCTTTCTCCGTGGTGCCTTGGCATTCGCGCCCCCTCTTTCCCATTCTGGATAAGTCGAGGTCGGCGCGCCTATAAAAGGAAAGGATGGAGAACACATAAAGACAGACCGAAAATAAGGTGAACAAGGCAAGAAAGCCCCGACAACCCTCAAGAAGCACCCGAAGCCCAGATCAAAAGGTGAAGAACATCACAAACAAGCTCAAGCCAAGTTAGAACACGAGAGTCTCAAGCTCTCTGTAGACAGCTCGCCCCTGTAACCAGATACATCCTTGAAGAATTCCCTTCAAGGAGAGATATAACACTCACACAGGAGTAGGGTGTTACGCCCCCGTGCGGCCCGAACCTGTCTAAACCCCGGTGCACCCATCTTTCTTGCACTAGGTCGATCATCTCCCACCACCAGCCACTGCATTTATTTCTGTTCCCATTTATTTCCCAGACAAGCTCGTTCAGGATCATCCCCCCGGCCGAATCTCTAAAAAGGGGTCTCTCGGGATCCCTGCGACAGGAGTTTATCCTCCGACAACATGCGATAATAAGTTCAGTTTTAGTTGATCATGTAGGTTCTTTAAAAACATAGGTTCAATATGATCAAGGAAATAGGACTTGCTTTCTCGAAGGTCAATTCAAGATTGGTTTTGTCGCTTGAGTCATCCAGGCTAGTTATTAACCTAAGAGAAAATATAATCAAGTCATTAACGACTAGATGAGCGTTTATTAGCTTAACTACCGGAATGCGTCAATTAAGGTTTCTACGCGTAGGGAGTGCACGTGTATCGACATAAACGTATGTGTTTACGTCTATAGGTATGTGACCACGCATACATATACACGCAAGTATAACTCTAAGTGATTAAAACTATATGTGCTCAATATTAATATTCTAATCTATAGCACTAACTAAGTCTATCTAGTAATTAATCTTAATACCTAGTGTTACCTAATTGCCTCTCTAATTAAGCTATATATCATAGCTATGCAATTAATTAATTAATTAGGGTAAACTATTCTTTAAAACTAATTAATTAATATTTAATAGAATATTCAATTAATTATTACCAACATTAAATTATTCTATTACATTTTGATGATTGGTATTTATTTATTTATCTGCTACAATGGTTAATCTTATTAACTTAATTAAACCAAGATTAAACCCTTTGAATTAAAGCATGAAATAACAATCTACTCTAACTATTTATTTAAAAGATTAATTCTTTAGTTATTCTAATTCTAAAACTATTCTTTAGTTAACATAAGGATTAAACATACACTTAAGCTAGATTAATACAAGCAACTAATCTATTATTATAACCTAAACATGGTTATCAATTATCTAACTCGATTTTATTTATCAAAAGGTGAAACCTAATTCTAGGTTAAACGCTGCAACACGAAAATAAATACCGAACAAGAAATTAAACGAACTCCAAAAATTACCAGACTTGGCACGGAGACAGACTATGATTTTAGAGGAATATCGGCGAAAGAATCGTCGAAATCGGAGTTGAAACGGAGGAATTGTGAACACGGGAGATTTGTCAGAAGGATAATCCCTGGAAATTGGAAAAAACTACTAGTTCACGAACTAGGTCTATAGAGCTATGGACCGGTGGGATATTTGTGAGGGGGTCAATGGTGCACTGCATTTGTGGACCGGATGGGTACTGTTCCGCGGGCACGGTGTATAAGCCGGTGGACCGGAGTTGGGCGCTGGTGTGTGGTCTACCATGGACCATGCCGGTGGGCCAGCCCTTGAGCCCACCTATCGGTGTGAGCCAAGAGATAAGGCTAGCTGGTGCCTTTTTCCCATGAGGCCGGAGAGAGTGAGAGGCAGATGGGAGAGGGGCGTCAGAGGAGATGGTGGCACCGGGAGAGAAGGAGGTAGCCGGAGGGGAAAGAGAGGCGACTCCGGAGGGACGGCGGTGGCGGCTTGTTTGAGGATGAGCAACGGGAATACAAGGCGCAACATGGGGCGGCGGAGAGATGACACTGGCTAGGGAGAGAAGAGGCCGAAGGCACCGGGAGAGATGGCCGGGAGGTGGCTGGCTGAAGGGAAAAGGAGCTGGCAGGTTGAGCTCACCGGCGGCGGAGTCCGGTCAGGTGGCTCCCGGGGACGACGTAGCGTGGCGGCTTGAGGCCCGGCGCGGCGGCGCAAGAGGGGTGCGCGGCACGGCGTGACGTCGGGCGACGGAAGAAAGGAGACTGCGGCACGACGTAGACCAGCGGCGCACGAACACGGTGCGGGAGGACGGCGCACGAAGGTCGGGACGGCGCACGAAGGTTGGGTCAGCTGCACAACGGTGCGGAAGGGCATGGCGCAGCTGCTCGTGTGGCAACGGCGTGAGTGTGTGGCAACGACGCGCACGGACAGACCAACTGCAGCGTAGAGGAGCGCGTAGCGGCTCGGGCCAGTGGCACGAGGACAACGCGGCGGTGACAGCACAGCACGGCCAGCGTGGCAATTCGATGGGGAGCAGAGAAAGGAGAGAGAGGCTCACTGGGGATGAATGGTGACGGTGATGGCGCGCGCAAGATGGCGACGCGCACAACGACTGCGACTTGCATGGTGGCTCAGTGGGGAGCCAGCGGTGACGAGTGGCTGAGCAGTGGCGATGATCGCGGTGGAGCTCACCTCGGTGAACCGCTGATCTTACGAATTTGTAGAATAGATAGGGGATGCCTCGAGTAAACGAATCAAAGGAACACACATAATAGTTTTTAGACAGGTTCAGACCTCCCTTAGGATAATAACCATACGTCTTGTTTGTCTTGAATTGATCTAAGCCTGTTATAAAGGGGGTGCGTGACTAGTCTAGATAGATCTATCCTAGTTGGTGACTTTCTTGCTCGGCTTGTGGTATCTTTTGACTTCCGTAATGGCTTGGAGAGATCTGTCCTTTGCATGTTCCTCAGGCTCTGTATTTATAGGAGGCGTCATATGTCATCTAGAGTCTTCCTTCCCATCATTGGAGATAAAAATTTCTTATTTACGAGATATCCTGGATACCTACGGGTAGTTTCTTTTCATACAGAAATCTATTTCCCGAAGATAGATATATACCCCCAAGAATTACGAAAAATTCTAAAATGTATATATATGATAATTATCTAGTAGTCATTGTTCAAGTTCTATAGTGCATATCACATTCTACACTAGGCTTTCGGAAGAGACTTAGATATTTGGGTGAATTTCACATGAAAAGGCTCAGGACGCATAAATTTCACATGAAATCAACTATTTAGTTCTTCTAGAAATCGGCAAAAATCTTACCTTCGAGACGTGGACTTGGCATAGCCGAAGCTTAATTTGTGCCACTTCTCGAAGATATGCATGAGGGAAAAAAAACCATTGTCACAATTTTTTTTCTGCCTAACTTGTTTCTTATCCATTGCGATCCCCCAAAAATTTGACTTCTTGCGATCCCCCAAAGCAGACTGTAGTTCACATTGACAGCAAGCATCCGATGCCCCTCGTCAAGGATAGATAAATTCTATTCGTCTTGACAGAATTGACCTACACGGCTGTGCGGTTAGGCAGCTCAGCAGGATCAGCCTCAGCTCAGCTCGTCGATGCCATTAAGATGAAAGTGACACACTGGAGTGACCTGGCAGAGATAATCCAAGTCCTGATCAGGAGATTATATGTGAATAACAGACCTTGCCAACTCTGTCCTTGTCAGAAGAGCTGTGTTCTTGATAGGTCACTGATCACATGCTTGGTGGGCTTAAGTTTTGTCAATTATGCTACAGGGGTTTAAGTTTTGTCAATCTGAAGG
Source organism: Phragmites australis (assembly GCF_958298935.1). Taxonomy (NCBI): domain Eukaryota; kingdom Viridiplantae; phylum Streptophyta; class Magnoliopsida; order Poales; family Poaceae; genus Phragmites; species Phragmites australis. The sequence continues at coordinate 4,941,030 of NC_084941.1, read as the reverse complement.
ATCCCTTTGTGGGCAATCTAACATGCAAACTTTAATTTCGGAGAATTTTGGGCCCTTTTGTCGTAAAATTGTGTGGCAAGAAGTTACTGGTGGACAACGATGCTATCCACCCGGCGTGATTGTGGATTCAATTATTGTGTTTTAAGAAGATCTTGGGGGCGAATTTTTGTAACTGGCTATGGATTACAAGAGGACTTTTCACTCGATTTTGTAGCCTCATCATCGGTCATCACTGATGTTGTACTGAAATCTCGTAATAATATAAATGTTCCACACGAGTAACACGGACCATAACTTGCAAATATTGCTGATACCAGCTGACTGATGACAGATCTCCCTCCATGAATTAGGCAAAAAAAAAACAATTCACTCCCATCTACATCTCGTGTCGATCATCCAGCGATGACGTGACATCAGGTAACAGATGTTGCTCATGACAGTCTAGAAATGTTGCTCATGTCGGCTGCTCAGTCTAGGATAGACAGAAAAAAAATGTTGCATTGAAAGGAAAGGAGGAAAGGGCCGGACGGTTGGGCATGTTCAAGTTGTTTTCGTTATCTGATTCGGAAGCCCAAAAAGATAGGCAAGAAAAACTTGGGTGTTCAAGTGGTTCAGTAGTGCCCACTCCACAACATGTGTCCGTAAGTTCAGTTCCTAACAGTAGGGTTTCTACTCCTGTGAAAGCTTGCGCCATCTGAATGCAAGTTTGCAGCTGTGCACATGCCCGTCGGAAACGGCATGTGAATATGCTTACTCGATATGGTTTGCATTTTGTCGGATTATTGGTGCCGTGTGTTCAAAGTACTGATGAAGCATACGAATTTTCCCATCTCTCCTAGCCACTATCTTCTAATGCTAAATTCGCCACCATCGCCGCACTGCTACCTCCCCTCCCAATCCCCCTTGGTCCAAGGTGGTAGTACCACCATGCTACCGATATCATATGGGTATGATTTGTTGTCTCTATAGAGTTTTATTTCCGTGGATCGTATATGTAGACTAAAGGGAAGCAAGTTGAGTGGTGTTGTATTTGTTGAAAATAAGAGTTTTTAGTTTATTGTATCTGTCTGGATAGGTTGAGCTGAATTTCAATTTGGTTGGCTAAATCTAAAGCTGTATGAGGGCTTGGATGTGCCTGACTTATGGGCCCGTTGCATCACGTGGTGCGATGCAACTGCATCCACCATGCCATGCCCGAGTGAAGCTCGATTCTTCTATCGCTTTTGGGCCAGGATAAAGACGTATATTTGCACCTACCACATCAAATCAGAACAATGAATGCATGCAACCAAACAACTTTTGCTCGGATGAATATATGCTTCCATTAAGCTAGGATGTGCTTATCAGGCCAACCAATCATGCCCTATGTAACCTGAGAAACTAAGTTGAAATATGTCTTAATTTATATATAATGAGTGATTAACAATGTTGTCGATTTGGTTTGCCGAGTTACGGATTGTCTGGGTTGTACGAAGACTTCTCAGTTTTAAAGTGAACTGGGATGTGCGGAGAGTCCACACATTTTCTCGTGGAGTCCGCAAAATTATTCGGAAAGTCCGTAGTTTTGAGGTGAACTAGGATGTGTGGAGAGTCCGCATATTTCCTTGGAGAGTCTGCACTTTTGCGGATAGTCCGTAGTTTTGAAGTAAACTGGGATGTGCGGAGAGTCCGCATTTTGCGGAGTGTCCGCTCTTTTCTTCGGGGAGTCCGTAGTTGAGCAAAATTTGAATTTTGATTGGAATGTGCTCTAAGTTTATTTGAGTTTTCAATTGAGCATTTTTATTATGGACTAACTATAGATGGAGTTGGAGATCTATGTTTGTTTTTCTCATGGTGTGTAGTGATGGATATAACTTGCGGTTGACGGCAGGTGATCTAGGCCAAGTGGGGTGCTTGGTGCCAAACGATCAATGAGGCTAGATGGAGTCAAGGGTGATGCTAGCAGTACACGTGGAGGTCAAGAAAAGCTTGGAAGATGAATGAAGACAACGTGTTAACAAAGTCAAGCGAAAGGGATGCATGTGCAAGTGACAAGATGGTCTGAGGGATCGGGAGCAGGAGAGACTTGCCGGCAATCAGGATCGCAAGACGGAATACACGCGTCGACATCAGAGCGTTTGCTTAATGTGTAAGAAAGTGGTGTGTCACGCTTTAAGAAGCGTACTGGGGTTTCATAGTTTGACCTCAAAATCGTGGGAGGGCTGAAGGAGTACGTGTCACCATCGCGAAGCTTGCATCGAGGCGAAGCTACGTCGTGGAGAGGAGAATAAGTGCTTAGTTTATGTAATAGGTGAGAGTTTTAAGAGAAAAATCTTTGTAATCCGCTTAAAATAGGGTTGATCTCTTTGAGTAATGAAGTTTATTTTGTTATATATGCTTGAATTCCCGTGCTTCTAACTTTCCTCTATTGGTTCTCTTGCCTTGTGTGCAAGTTTTTTCTTTTCAGTGTTGATTTTTGTTTTTCTTTTTAGCTAAAATGTTAATATTTTTGGAGGTTGTTCTTCTTGATGCTAAAGACATAAAATTCACATACACATGCATATATAATAGGATCTTGAATTCCCTTGTCTTTGGACCATCATCTTGAAGATCTTATTCACCTAGTGTTCATCTCTTGATCCATGAGTGATCTTTTCTCAAGATTCAACCTTTTCGTGGGGATGAGTTCTGGATTGATTTGCTATGGAACATAGTGTTCGATTCCAACCATGAGACCCATATTTTGTTGAATCTTAAAGTTTGGTTTTTGATCTTTCTCGGAATCTTCGACTCTCCGGTCCAATCTCCGGACTCTCTGATCCCATCTCCGAAGTTTCTGGACTTTCTGGGTAGGTGTAGTTTTTCCGCTGCATATTTGTGTTGCGTTCTATTGTGATTCTCTTTTAAAGGTGTGTTGAGTGATCGAATAGGAGAAGACTATTAATTTTACAAGAAATCTGTTGAGACACCTATTCACCTTATCTAATCGCCACTCTCGATCCTACCTAACCAATAACATATTTAACCAAACCTTGAATTTGACTTTGGAACTTGCTCGGTCCAATTTGACACGAATGACATACACGTCATTTCAAAATTCAAAGCCGTGTCCATGGTAGGGATAACAAATTCGTCGGTTACCGCTCGAAATTCGCGGTAACCGACCTTACCGCTCCGGTCCGATAATATAAACCGATCATTTACTGAATTTGAATTCAAAAAATTCAAAAACAAATAAAAATAAAAAATTTAGAAAAAATCCTAAAAAACTAGAGATAATTCTAAGAACTTCTGTGAAAAAAAATTCAAAAATAATATCGTTTGCATCATATACTATAGGGGAGAAAGTTTGAAGAAAAGAAAAACTTGAAGCACGCAGCTCTATTAACTCATGTTAAGGAAAAGCTGAACATGCAAATACATATTTTTCTTGCATAGGGTGTATCTTAAGAGGATTTTTAAAATATGTTTCACTTCGGTTAGAGTTTTATTAATTTCTCTATGATTTTTACAAATTTAGAAGCATAAAGTGAATATGTTAAGAAACGGAACTATAATTACATTTTTCATGTCTACCATTATTTTTACTACATAAAGCATAGTATAAGTAAACTAATAAAAGTAGCTTCACTAATTTTGGAGGAGTGATGAGTTAGTTATGAATTAATCTAGTTGCAACACATTTATACAATCCTGCATGTTACAATAACTATTTCATGAGTTAATGTATTTTTAAAATACATAAGATCATATAAGAAGACTAAAAAATTGGTTTCATGATTTTTTATTAAGTAAAGAGTAAACTATGCATTTAACTTGGTTTAGCAAATACATTTATTCATGAAAAATATTCAACTTTTTTATGAGTATAAATACTTTTATCATGTATATTATGTTAGAATCAAACTAACAAAATTTGTTTCACTTGATTTGAAACTTACATGAATTAGTTATTGATTTTACAAGATTGAGATATTTTTTTGGTTTTTTTAATATCTCTGAAATTTGAGAAAACCACTCGATAAATCGTTAAAATTGAGCGGTTACTAACAAAACCGATCGGTTACCGACAATACGGAAAATTCAGAAAATACGCTCGATAAATCGACGAAACCGCTCGGTAACTTGTGCAAACTGAGTGGTTACCGTTCGGTCGATTCGGTCTGAATTCTTACCGAATTTTAAATTTAATAGAGTAAATTTTGAGTGAATTCTCGCCGAATTTCAAGAAATTGTCGTGATAATCGCAATTTTTTGTTACCACTAGATCCCGATTTTTATGCTCCAAATAATTTTACAAACCTTGGTCCATAGTTCCATAGGGTACGCCCGGCATGGTTAGAACTATTTAAGAATGCAAACCCGTACGACACGTACAATATGATACTGCAGCACGTACGTAGTGTGCTGCAAGCCTGCATCACACAGGACGTACGAATCAGTGCACGTTGACTAGATCGATCGATATGATCCTGTCAAAACTCTTGCAGCATGAGCCCGTGTGATTTCTTAGCTCCTTGTTGGTAATGCCTCAACAATAGTTGGAGTCGTACAAAGTTTAGTCGAATGCGGTTTTAGTCGTCTTTAATAAATATTTAAAAATTTATCCTCTATAATATTATTATAGTATCATCTAACATTATTATAGTATTCTCTACTTTTATCATCTCTAATAATTATCTTATTTCATATCTTTAATTACTCTCTTTTTTCCTCCGATCGTATAGACATACACTCAGCACAGTAATACTAAGCATCTAATGGATCGGTAGATTTCCAGCTCCCGGCGCTACAGTATTTCGGTCACGTTTTCCTGTAGCGACTGAAACCGAAGCTGCTGGAACTCAATATCCATTGGCCGGATTGGTAAAAGGATGCTCTGGCACGCTGCACAGGAATACGGATCGGAATACCGATCCTGCTGGGATAGCCTTATAAAGAACTTATATAAAGGCTACCCTTTAATCTTGTACACGTATCATCCATAAGATTTGTTTTCCGTGGTTTTCTTACCTTCTCTTTGAAAGGTTTTTTTCACATAAAAATCCTCGTCTCTCGTGTCACTTTTTAACACTCGTTGTGCTGACCTTTGCTAATCGGTTTGACTTTGTTCGTGGCACGTGTTTTTCTCTCTAGAGCCAGTCTACTTTTTTTTATCGCGAGCTCGTGATTGAAGAAGGCTGCTTGCTACTGCTAGTTGGTGGTGCTGTTCTGAGCTGAACGTTTCAAGATCAGAACTATTCAAAGATGAAAAGGTCGGTGCACCCGGTAAGATCGTGTCAAATTTGAAATTTTCTCCGTGGTTTAATTTGTAAACAGAAACGCGTAATAGACCCGGTAAGCAATCGTTGAAGGGATCAATTTCAAGGAGCGGAGTAAGAGTTTTTTGTTTTTGTTTTTATAGGCCACAATATCGACGAGGCAAATGACACTGTAGGGTTTAGTTTTTTGGGGTCTTCTCTTTTGAGGCCTAGAGTTTAGCTGATTGGGAAATGCAACAGGATATCACGATCATGAAACTGGGACCGACTTGTCATCCTCTATCACATTTTGACACGACACAATTGCCTCTCTTTTCTTTTCTTTTTTTAAAAAAGAGACAAAATGCATAATATCGTGGAAGGCGATGATGGACCCTGGAAGGTTCAAAACAGGCCCATTGGGCTGTTACCTTTTTGTTTATGAACTTTAGGCTTCTAGGCCCAATAGTGTTCTGTTTCTTCGGCCCAGTTTTCCTTCGTATCCGGCCCAGTCTCACACTCCCGACTGCACTGCACAACAGCTCCAACCATTGCTACTAAAAAATAAACAGCCGCAACCATTTTACTTGACGTTGATGCTCTACAATCAGACGTGGCGACAGTAATGAAGAAAAAGGAAATTAATTCAAATCAACGCTATTCCATCTTATTACAAATGACCTCGTTGTGTTTTATTTATACCACATTGGAAAGAGATGAGTCATTATTTATGTGTGAGTAATAGTATTTACTATTTAGCAAGAACAAATAAGGAAGAAAAGAAAGAAAAATAAAATTGCAAAAAAACATCTGCAACTTTAGAAGAAAAAATTCTATGCAGCGGCATTGTAGACGCATCCTCTTCCAGCACCGTCTGGATGACCGTCACATATCCCCAACGTGGATATCAAAACAGTGGATGAGATCCGTTCAACGCTAATTATATATGTCAACTAATGAGCATGCAAGATAATTTTACATTTAGACAAGATCCACAGCTTTAAGATTCATGTTGGGGATATGTGACAGCTATCCAGATGGTGCTACAGAAAGATATGTCTGCAGCACCATTGCATAGAATTTTTTTTTTCAACTTTAAGAATTTGTCAAAAAATAAAACTACAACTTTTTTTTCTTCAAACTTCAATTTACAACTTTAAGGGTTTATCAAAAACACCATATGACTATTGACCGCACAATGTAGTACTTGTGTGACTTTCTAGGGTTACTAGAGTGGCATAGCGATATCTAGCTTCGCTTTCTACAACTCGGGGATCATTTAAATAGGCCTATTGTTCCATTATTTAGACTCCTTATTGACATACTTTTAAATATCCATCTGATTTAAATGTGCAAAACTGAAGTGACATATCCAGTTTAATAGTTAATGAGACTATGAAAATTCATTATAGAAGTCACCATATTATTTCGGAAGTCATGTAAGCACAATATAATATGCTAAGGGTGTATTTTATATTTCCTCTGGTTGCAAATGTAGGTCGTTTTAGCCTCCTTAACTATTCTCTAAATATAAGTCATTCTTGAATTTCTATGCATTTTTTTCTCTTTTTTCCCCATCTTGCACTTGTTTAATAAATGCTATCACTCTCACAAATAAATGAGTTATCTTTTCCAATGAAAAATAAATAAAGGACAACAAGGTCATTTGATCTACTTCTTAATCCCCATACACAAGTCTAAAACGAACTATATTTGCAATCGAAGGGAGTACTAAATAAGAGTTGTAGGGGATTGACCTATTAAAAAAAGTTGTAGGATTTTTTTAACAAACCTCTAAAGTTACAAATATGTTTGAAAAAACAACTAGGTGTTCTAGGATGACATACATTTAAAGAAAAGTTGAGAAGTGCAAAAGGATATACATTTGGAATCGAAGTGAGTACCTCCTCCTCAAGAATTAGCTTGCAAGATGATTAAATGGGAGATAATCCATACCTAGATGAACAAATTAAATCTGAGCAGAAATTAAAGTAGCGGACACAGTTGATAGGGTGGGACCATGGTTTCGCTGTAGACGAATTTACTCAAAAGGTTTGGCCGGATGCTCGCATCAAGTCTGGGTGTGGATTAGGGCGGATGCAATGATGCTGATCCTGCTGTTTGGGATACTGTCAGGGAACAGATTAAAGCACCTGGAAATCCTTTTTTTTGGGGGGGGGAAATCTGGAAATCCAATTAAAGAGGAACGATCAGCACAAGATGAACAGTGATGTGTTCTGCACGGCCTCTTTGCGTACAGGGCCCATGTTGGCCGTTGCGACTTGCGAGACGGGCTCGAATCTGAATTCGGCTAATTTCAAAAATAGAAAATATATAAATAAAAATATTCAATTGAAAGCACCCCACACTTTTCGGCTCCTTTTATTATGTTCCTTCCTTTCCCCTGTCGCTGAGCTTATCCGTTCCACCGGGAAATTGGGAGCTGTAGATTCCAAAGAGTGGCCAGAGCATGGAAGCGTGACCATGTCTTCTGTCTCGAGCTTTGTACGGTGGACACATTGACGATTAATGTAGATGATTACTGTTTGTATAGCAATATGAGTCTGTTGCCACAGTTATCGGCGTTAATTGATAACTGTTTACTGTGTGTACTGTACGTACAGTGTTTAATTCTACTGTACCATAGACTTGTACTGTAGCATCAGGTACTGTACCGGACTGTAGTAGTTGATCAAATCCATCCATCTCCAAATCAAACTTCGTTTCTTTCTTAGAAGCGGTATTACGGTATTCTTTACTGATACTGGAAGGGTTTTCAATGAAAACTCATTTTCGATATTTTAGATTGGTTAACAGTGACATCTTTAGCATCATGCTCTTTTGAAGGCGTCGTCAGGAGAGACCCTCTCAGCAGGTTCAGCTTTCTTCTATTTTGGGGTGTTATCAATTATCTCATGCCTAGTCTAGCTAAGATAGATGGTTAGTGTCAGGTCATTTCTACGGTGCGCTAGCCTAGTTAAGCTAGTTTGTTTGTCTGCTGTGTCTTGTCGTTTTTACTCGGTTTTTCTTTAATTAACCTAGCAGTTCACTACGTCAAGTTTTCCTCTTATTTAATACAATTGGCAGTTTTGCTACCGGTTTGTCTCAAAAAGAAAAAAAAAGAAAAGACAAAATTCTGGACCTTTTATTTGATTTGAGAAAATTCACTCCAAGGGACGCTCGCTCATAAGAACAAGTGCAAGGTTGGTCCAAGAAGAAAAATTTGGACTCGATCTTCGCTGGATGGTTAGCTAGGCAATAAAGCCAGCCTCGAGGAAAATGATGCACAGGTGACAGGTTGATCCTTTCGCGTACCGTCGTGTGGTACCGTACGTGCGCGAGAAGCCAGCCGAGCCGAGCCGATCGACCGCCACGGTTAGCCTAGCCCTGAGGCGGGGAAGCCGCGACGCGGCCGGCCGGCACGGCCCATCACGCCTGAGCACGCAGCCTGTCGGAGCACCGCTGGCCGACGGCCGACCCACCGCTCGCCTGCTCGCTGCTTCTTCCAGTCGGCCGCCGTCGAGACGTACCACGTGATCGCGCGTGCGCGAGCTTGTTGCGTCGTTGGTCCATCGATCTCCCAGCGTGTTCCCCTAGGGCCGGCCTTCCAGTAGCCTGCATGCTATGGTCAACATCTTATAATTTGTCTGGTCAACTGTGAACTCATCAGCGACTGTCAGAGCATCTCCAACCAGCTCTATATTCGGCTCCTCATCACTAGATATAGCGATTAGGCCAAAAATACCAGCTACAACCGGCTCCCTACTCCCCCTCGCCATTTTCTTGCCTCGCTATTTTCTCTCCTCGGTCGCCATTTTCGTTGCATGCCAAGGAGCTTGCCATCCTGCTGCGACTGCAACTGCCTCCCGCGGAAGTGTCCTGCGCACCACCCTTCTTGCCGCCGCCTCGCCACGACTTGAAGTATCGGCCGGCATGAACGGATGGGATTCACGCGTGGTCAACTTCCCAACGTGTTTTCAAGCTCAGTTGGGTGGTGAAAGGAGCTTAGGCACCGGATTTATAGCTCGGCTTGTGCTGCAATGGTGGTGGTCAGGTTCTGTTCGGGTTTAATCCGGCTGGGAGGGAGAGAAGAGAGAGAGAGCAACACGAGAGAGATGGGGAAACGTGGGAGAGAGCAGGACCCAGGGGATAAGCTTCGAGGGAGGGCTGCCAGCTTAGGGGGACTGTTGCGATCATGTAAATGCTTAGCCACCCCTGGAAGGAAGGAGAGAGAATGATATGTGGGCCTATCAATAATTGATCCTCTTAAGCAATTCTTCTCTCTCTTTCTTTAACTAAATAAAGGGCTTACTGCTATAAAAAATTCTGAACATTTTTATAGGTGTTATATAATTCAAATACAATCTATTTTACTTGGTTTGGCTCAAAAAGTCTGAGCTAAATAGAATTAAAATTTTTAAAAGTTGGTTGTTTTCAAAACTTCCACTAATTTATAGGGCTTCAAGATAATTCTAAATTTTTTAGTAAAAATCACTAATATCCTTCATAATTCATGAAATAATAAATAAAATTAATTTCAAACCTAAGTTGCATAGTGTTTTTGTGAGTTCTTTAACAACCCATCAATTTAACATTAAGTTTTAATTGTTTGTAATTTTTTTGAAATTCTTTCTCTTTTCAATAATTGCTCAAAGTTTTAAATGAGGTGTCAAATGATGTAACATGAGTGCTCATTGCATGATAAGAGATCTGAGGATGTGAAAAATATAGATGCGTAGAATATATAGAGCCATATTTAGAAAGTCGGTTGAAGCATGAATAGAAAGTGAGTTTTTTTTAGAGCCTCCCTATATGGAGATTTAGAGAGTAAGATTTAGAAAGTCCACTAGAGATCTCTTAGGGTGCCTCAACTCATTATACTCACGAGTCGGCACCACCAGCCTAAATCTCAATAGGTCTGCTATACACAGTTTCAATCGGAGTCATGATCAAGGTCATAAACCAACTCAACCCAAAAGACTAACATAATGGTGAGAGACCTCTCTAACATCTCTACTGTCACACTTCGGGTCCTAATTATCTCTCCCTATGACCGTAGAGATGTTTCAAGCTCACTCGCAACTGTACGACACTGAAAATATTTAGATTTATACCACTTGGTAAAGTGCACAGCAGCCTCACCAAACTCACTATACCCACGAGTTAGCTCCCCTAACTCAAATTTCAATAGGTATGCTATACGCACGTGTCCAACCAAAATCACGGTCAAGATTATGTGCCAACTCAACCTAAATGATTAGCATGATGAGTGAGAGACTCTCTACTTCTATATAATATTCATTTGTTATCGATTTTCGATGTGGGAGTAAATGAGCATTTACGTAATTGTGGCCGCATGCAGGCAGCGTACTTGCCGAAATTACTACTGTACTGCCGTTTCTGCGCATCGTAGCAGCCTAGCAGGTACTCGGTCGCAGTCCCAGCAGTCCCAGCAGTCCCAGCTCCATCACCCCAGCCCAGCCCAGCCCTGCCCCCTGAGGCTGCATCTGCAAGCAAGCTCGCCGCTGTTACTCTCTCCTCCCAACTCGCAACTGCACGACCAGCTACCACTGGCGACGCCTTCACTTCCCCACGTACGTACGCACAGCTACCTCGTGCGGTGCTGTCAGTGAGGCAGCGGTGCCACATTATACTCTGCGCTACTATAGCTAGCAGGAGTGGCGCCGCTACAGATTCGATTTTAACCTTGCGCCACTTGGTCTCTGGAGCATTGATCGACGATCCATCGACGCTGGATAAGGGGTGGCTACACCTACATGGGCTCGTTTGATGCGTACGGCCGGGGCCCGGGGTCATGGTAATCCGTATTGTACGACGCATGGGTTTGCTTTGTTGGACTGGTGATCAACGCAGAGCCTGTTCAGCAGTCAGCCAACACGAAGCAGTTCTTGCTCGGTTCTCCGATCCTGCCATGATCGAGCCCATGAGATAGATGAGGAGATCCTTTTCCTGGGTTCTCCAAGCCCTGCTGCAGCCAACACCAAAGGATGGGCTGAAGAACACAACAGAACAGCAGCAATGTTGATTCAGTGATCGATTCGCCATCATGCAGGCTGCACTGCAGCATCGAATCCATTTCTTTTCCGAGGATTCCTGAATCAATAGATACAAATTAAAACACTCCATATCCATATACAATTCAGAATCCTGTATCCCTATCCATATACAGATTAAAACACTCCATATCCCTCGGAATTCTATATTCCATCAGCTGGTGAGTCGTGGTTCAAGCTAGTAGAATTCAAAGGCTAGCTTAGGATTCTGCTGAATTCATCAGCACGCCACAGTAGACAGCAGCAGCAGTGGTACTCACTACTCACTCACCCCCCCCCCACACCCAGCCAGCTTAGCTTCTTCACGCAGCGCCCGCACTAAATGCGTGCGCGCCAACACCCACCTGCCCCTGCTTCAATGCGGTTGAGGGCCTGCATCCATCTGCATGCGTTCGTTTCATTTCGTTTGCATGGGAGGTCGGAGATTGGGAGATCCATCCATCCAACCCCTGGATCCAGTGCACGCCTCGCCTGAAGCTTACTGGTGAAACGGTGAAACCCAACCTGCCAATGGCGACGCTCCTCTTCCTCTTCCTCTTCCTCGGTTCCTCTCCTCTCCTCCTCCCAGTGGGCGGGCAGTGGCAGCGTAGGGGTAGATAGATCGCAACCTCTACCTGCTCGTGTGGCTCACACGTTGAAAACCACTGCGAGCCATACCGGTTTCCGCCGACCGATGGAGCACTGCTACACGTACAACCTGTATTTTGATTAGGAAATGTGTCTGTGAAATCCTCCTCGAAACCGATTGATAGATGACCCATAGAGCCCGTGTGAAGGAGTTTATACATGAGTAAATTTCAGTCTTTGTAATGTAAAATTACAATTTTTAGATCTATTTCATAAAATCACAGTTACTTATGTCTTTAGTAATGTAAAACTATAATTTTTTTTTACTTAGTTCACCCGTCAATTACAAATTACTCGTTTTCCCTATTATGCTAAAAATATGTGGCTGATGGGTGAGAGCAGACAATTTTTTTTTATTTTTGCGTTACTAAAGGTACAAGTAATTATAGTTTTATGAAATATGTCTCAGAAGTTGTAGTTTTACGTTACAAAGGTACAAATAGATATATATGTTTGTGAATTTACTCTTTATAGATATTTTAAAGAGATTTCACAGAAATCAGATCAAGATTTGTCAATTAAGCAAATATTGTGAGTTGGAATTGATCGGGAGGAGGCATGTTTGGCTTATCTCCGAGGGACATTTCTTTATATGCCATCACAAAAATTCACAAATTATTGATATGTCATCGGTGTGTATATTACTTGTGAGGTCCATCTCAATCACTGACCGCAGCATTCTTGGAATTTAAGTTTTATCACAATGCATGTGAGGAATTATCCCTATCTCAACATCCTACATACCGAATTTGGATTGCCTCCAGAAATGGGCCAACCGGTTAAATGTTATGGTACTTAGAGTATAGTACAATAAGATAATAAGTAGTATAGTAACCGGAAAAGCGGTTAGGTTCTTTCACTTCTTTGGGTAAGATGCGTCACAAAATTTCACATGTTGCTAGTGCTATTACCGGTTTCACGTTTCTCGCAGCTTCCAATAAATTTCTTTTGCAAAATTAGTACTTTCTTTTTCCTACGAGCATCAATTTACCAAGAAAATGTTCATGCCAAGCTAGGACTAGGAGAGTTTTCCCTCCAAAATTTGGTGTTTTGTTTGACCGAGCTCTAGTTCCAATTTTCAGACTCTAGAAGCTAGCTTTGTAGAAGCTGAAAGTTTCAAACTATATGCTTATCTCTGGTGGTTTATTGTGTGTTTCAGAGGTTTTAGGGTCTGTTTGATAAAGGTTTAGATCTAAGAATTATTAGAGTTAGATATTTCTAATTTTAGAAATTTATGAGCTGAAGCTGTGGATACATTGAAGTTGTTTGGATGAGTCATTTTGTTTCTATTTTAATTTAAATAGATTTAAATCACTTTACTTTAGCATACAAACTCAAAATCCGATGTGTCGGATTTCATAGACTAGTGTTTGGTCGATTTTTTTTATTTTCCAGCTTGAACAAAAAGAGCTGGCAAAAATTCAAAAAAAAAGACAAGATACCGGACCATATTTAAAAAATAGATAACAATATGTAATATTTATAAATATAGCATGGGTATTCAACACATTATTCACTAAAAATATATTTTCGGTACCCCTTTCACCGAAAAGGGCGGGTCCAGGTGTTTTTGGCATCTCATGTGTCAAATACAACACTGTGCACCGTATTCAGCACATGAGATGCCGAAAATCGACTGTATGCGGCACATGAGGTGGACCTGTGGCGTACCTCTGCCATGTGCTGTCGGTGCTTTTCGGTGCCTCTTGTTGAGAGTGTTGCTGTTGTCGGCTAACTTCGCCTAGCCAGTGCTATAAAATGTGAGGTGGCTTCAATTGAGAGCAACAGTGCGAGAAGAGAGCAGCATGAGGAGTGGAGCACCAGTGCGGAAGAGTAGGAGCAACAACGTGAGGCGAGGAGCAGCAGTGCGAGGTGAGGAGCAACACAAAGAGCAGTAGTGCGAGTTGAACTTCCAGAGCGATTCCTTCAGTTATAGTAAGTACTTAGAGTACGTATTTAATTAATATTTAGATTATTAATAGTAATTAAAGTAAGTAGATTGTTTAATATGTTCAATTATATTTATTTAATTATATCAATTTGATAAATTAGAGTACTTAGATAATTTGCTTAGTTTGATTATATGAATTTGATTAGTTAGTATAATTAGATTATTTACTTAGTTTAATAACATGAATTTCATTAATCACTGTAAATATTTATTATTGTTTTTAATGTTTATAATATTTAATCATAATAGTTGTATATTAAAACTTAGTTAATATTTATTAAATATTTTAATTCAATCTTAAATATTAATTATTTCATTTGAATTCAATATTAATTATTTAATTAGCATTGTTAATTACTTAAATATTTAGTATTGTTAAGTGTTGTACTATTCAATTTGCATTGTTAATTTACTTATTATTTATTGAGGGATGTAATTAGTTGTGTATCGTACATACATTTAAGTAGTTATTTTATTATATGCACATTTGTTTAGAAAATATGATATGACTATTCATATTTATTATGGAGAACGTCTCGCTATTTTGCACGGAAGACTCATAATAAATCAGAACTGTCAACACATAGAGAGTCTGGTTGAGCTACTTATTGACCTAGATGGTCTGAAATAACATGTTATGAGCCTTTTGCATGTGAACCGGTAGTCCCATATTGTTGTCTTAGAGGGTGTGTGGCCACAGCTTGTTTCAAATAGTTCGGCCGTTGTCCATACGTTATTCAATATGAGAAGAAACAACACATGAGATTTGTACTCACGCAAGGCATTGAAGGGGAACATTGAAATAGGGGTGTACATAAATATAGTGCCAGAACTGGTGCAAGGTGATGCAGTGACTAGCATGGAAGGATCAGACCAGCAAGTGATGTATGAAGAGGAGGGCGAGCATGTCGGGGAGGGTAGTTCTGGTACAGAGGGAGCTAGAGTGGACCCTCCTTAGGTAGATGCAGGATGTATGGATGATGAAGCCAGTAGTAGTGGAGATGAAGAAGCTGCTGACAACAATGATCCAGTGCCGGTGATCTAGTACTTTCATAGTGCTGAGCTACTGGATTGTGTCGTCATTGAGTATAACACCTTATCTAACTGGGGATACCAGAATAGCGACATCCAAATCAGACAACGGTTTCATAACAGGGAGGTGATCATCCACTTTATTAGCAACTATATAGTAATCACAATAAGGAACCATAAGTGCACCCAATCTAACCCTACGGAGTATGAGGTTAGGTGTATGAAGCACCCGAGTTGTCCTTACTTCATTCGAGCATATAAGCCAAAATATGAGAACTATTTATGATCAATAGACACACATCATATACATACAGCAAAAAGGTTGTTAGGAATGTGAGCCACGCTATTGATGCGAGGTGCATTCCTTATGACCCTTGTTGGCATAGACATATGTTTGCTGCCAAAATCGATTATGGAGGAGGTGCACACTAAGACAGGTATGCTGATCAATTACCACACCACATGGCGAGCAAAGAAGAAGGCGTTGAAGACGATATTTGAAAGATTTGAAGAGTCTTACAACCACGTGTCACGTCCCAAAATGCTAATCACATGATTAAGCATTCATAATCATCATGGCATTATGTTTATGTGTATTCGTTTGATAACTTGAGTTTAAGTATGTTTCAAAAGTACTTGAAGATAGTTTAGAGTCCTTTAGGAAAACTCTAAATGCCTTGAAGATGAAGATGAATAGAAAAGGGGAATAAAATCAAGTTTTCAGCACAAGATAGCCCTCACGGTCTGACCAAGATTCCCCGCGGTTTGACCACCAAGGGGCAGCCACGTAGGCTTGCCATGTGGGCTTTCCGCGGTTTGATCGACACTTCCTGTAGCCTGACTGCCACAACGCAGAGGCTCTACTTAACCAAGTCGGCCAACTCTCTCTCACACTCTCACTCTCACTCACTCCACCCACAACAAGAGAGAGAGAGAGAGACCACCTCAACGCCCACAATGACTGGATATCAATGGAGGGGACTTCCTCGAGCTTCCCGAAGGCTTCCTTGAGCTCATCCCCTTCACCCTCGTCATCGGTGAAGTTTCTATACGAGTTCATCCACCTCAATCCCCAAACCACCCTAGAGCCCGATCTTAAAATCGGAGCTTTCTCAGAGTGATACCCTCCAATAGAAGGCTTCCCTACACTAAGGTGAGCCATCCCCTACTCTTTTTTTGTCATTCCCAAGCTCGAGTCGATCCCCATATCGTATGGAACCAAGTTCAACCTAGCCTAGGGCTTATCCATGGGGTATTTTGAGTTTAGCTCGGTGAGTGTTATCCGAATTACTTTAGAAGCACTTCACTAGTCCCACAGAGCATTTTGGTACCCTTCATGATCGAAGACCTCGCTGAAGCCTTCATCGATGGTCCCACAAAGTGGCGCTGGCAGGACCAATAGGGTCGGTCTGACCGCCAGATAGCGGTTTGACCACCGACATACTGTCGGTCTGACTGCCAGAGGTCAAAACCTTCTGCACGTTGGTGGTCTGACCGCCACTTCAACAACGGTCTGACCTCCAGCCCCTTAAAGCTATATGCACTTAGGTTGTATTATCCGAGGTTTCAAACTTCGGAACCCTAATCATTTGGTGGTCTTTTGCAAATATTTTCAAAACTTGATGCTCTATTAATTTTCAAGCATGCATCATATGCACACTTTTTCATCATTGATTATTTTTGTAATGCATTCTTGGTTCCTTTAGAGAGCGTTACGCCGACGGTCTAAGCGAGTGAAGGTGACACCAATCTACCAGAGTTCTGTGAGTGTTGCGCTGGGAGTATCAGGCAATCACCAGAGCAACAAGGCAAGCATCTAAGCATACTTAACCTACTACTTTGGATCTTGTATTGTATAACTTGATAAATTACGTTTTATGTATGTTTGCATGAGTAGTGGGTCCATTGTCGGGTTTAGATGGGTAGAACCTATTTTGATAAATTGCATTACCTCTATCTTGAGTTGTTGATTATCCATATCCTTGTAGCCTTAATAACATTATTGATGTCTAACTTACAATTTATTTCGATAGGATTAGCAATGCTTAGGTCATCAGTAGAAGTCGAGCAATGGTTCTACCGTTGTTCGTGAACTTAGGGATTATTTATTGTTTACAAACACAATGACAATGATATGGGTTGTATGAGATGTGAGGATAAGGCCAGATGTGGGCGGTGCTAGGGGTGGGTCGAGAGAGGAGCCCAGATGCCATAGACAGCTTGTATCATTTAAGTATCATCTGTTGGTACTGTTGGCTGTAGCACTTTCTGTACAACCACATATTCGGATACTGGATGAATGAGCTGAGTATCATACGTCGTGCTGATGCTTGCCATGCGGCCCTATGACGCGTAAGAAAAATAAAGGAGAAGCAAAGTGGCGGGGAGCCAGAGGTGTCCGAGGCACGCTCACGGTAACCCTGGTGCCATAGGGGCATGTGCAAGTGGGTAGTTCCGGGTATGAGAAAGGTTGTCTCGGGGGCCAAGGGGATGGACCTGAGTCATGTGGGTAAAGTTGTACCCCCTGTAGGGTGTAAGAACAATTCGAATTGTCACTCTCTCGGTCAAGAGCATGCTTCTGTCCATCCGCATCGGTCGTAAAGTCATGAATGTGGGATGTTGTGGTATGGCATGTTGGGTTATGGTTGGGCTAGTTCTATTTACAGATATGCTTATTATGGTTCTAGTTACATATGTTCTTGTAATAATTATGAGATAGAATGATACATGTGGTCAAATATAGAAGCTCACATGTGTATGTCAAGTTATATTTCGCTTATGAAATTTACTTAACCATGTGGCCAATTCCTTGCTAGTACCTCAATGCATTCTCCTTGGAGTTGGTCTATTATATGTACCCATTATGGATTAAATCTTGTGATTACCTTTGTACTCATCCTGCTCTTTCAGGTTCTACCGGTGAGGAGGAGCTCGTGTTTGGCTACTTCACACCAGCTGATGTAGGTGGTAGGAATGAGTAATGCAAACTACTTGTGTGGCCTGCTTTTGGGTGGAGCCTAAGGGCATATGGCTTCTCCTAACTTTTGGTGTCGATAGATATTACCTTTTAGCTGCGTAGTTTCTCAAATCTTTTGTTGTAAATGGTTGAATGCTTAAGAACTTGTAATATAATTTAATTACTCGCTCTTTCTTAAGCTTTGTCATGATGCTATATGTTGGAAAGACATTTGTTCCGATCTTGGGCACAAAACACGTGCCGAAACTACCGGGATGATATTCTAGTTAATCATCGTGGTCGTGATTAAGCAAATGATCATCCTGATAATTAATTGGAATACTATTTGGATGATTCCTCACACTATGCTTCGAGGCTACTATAGAATATTGCCATGATGAATCTAGGGACTTAGTGGGCCATGATGGATGAACCGATCAAGCTATAGGATGGGTCATATAGCACCACTGACTGATATCTGATTAGGTTATTTAGGTCCTTTGGACAATGCATCGAAGTTTTTGGATATTGCAGGACGGTTGTATGCATGGATGCCACATTTTTGAGTGACAAGTACCATGGTACCCTTATAACAACAATGACGGTGGATGTAAATAACATGATCATTCTTCTTGCCTTTGCAATGGTTGAGAGTGAGAACAATGATAGCTGATTGTGGTTCCTCACCTATGTGAGGACACGTGTCGTGAGCAATAGGGATTGATTTTGCATCATTTCAGACTGCAACAAGGGCCTTTTGCATACGTTGAATGTGCTGCATGATAGCATAAACTACTCCATTGCATGGCCTGATGTGGAGAGAAGCTGATGCATGTGACACTTGGGCATGAACATGTGCACAAGGTACCACAACAAGTCTCTTATAAAGAGATTCAAATGGTTGTGTCTCCAGAACCAGCAGACGAAGTTCAATGAGATATGGTGAGAGTTAAATGAGACCACTTGCAAGATGATGACAGAACAGCAAGCACAGGAGGACCATCTACAGACGCAAATGATGGGGGGGGGGGTCAAACTATCGTTAGTCATTCACGTGCTACATTAGCCAGTGAATAATGGGGAAGCCGGCGGAGTGTTAGGCCCTAATCTATGACACTGAGGGTGCCATGTTAGTACATAGTATTTTAATGATCGTATTTACCCTTTCTTATGCAAATAGCCCTTCTAAAATTATCGTATCCCATGTTAGGTACATCATCATGACAACGAACATAACGGAGGCATTCGACAATGTCCTAAATAATATACGAGGACTCCCACTGTGTGCCATCATTGAGCTCACATTCTATAGAATGACGGATTACTTTCGATACCGTGGTAATGCTGCTATAGAGTGTCGTACGCGATTCGCACCTAAGGTGGAGGAAATTATATTCAGAAGGAGGAACAAGGCACATTTTCATCGAACCAGGATCTATGACCTAGCCAACAATAAATTCAAGATCATGTACCACCGTAGTTATGCTTCAGGGTATAGCGCAGGGGACACCCTGCAACAATATCAACTTGGGCATCACGAGTTGAAGTGCACATACAATAAGCCAAAACGGCATCATATCCCGTGCTCTCATGTCTTCGTCACTTACAGGGAGAAGAGTGGCAACGACAGATCACAGTACATACTACCATACTTCATGATTGATGTACTGGAGACCAAATGGCTTCCAAAGATACGTTCGTTCAACATCAGAAGTAGCTATAAAGTGATCAAGGAGCCTAAGTGAGTACCTTATCCATGAGCATGATGAACGGATCGTGAAAGACCTAGAGCCACGAGGTTGCAAGGTGACATAGATGCAGCAGATGTTGTTGACAGCCTACACAAGTGCAAAATTTGCAAACAACCTAACCATGACAGGAGGACTTGCCCAACCCGACAATAAACTATCAGGCCACTATCGAACTATATTGTATTAGAGTTGTTGCAATTTAGTTTATTTTATGAAGTTATTCGCAGACATGGTTTGTATTCTAAATTGTTATTCACCTATTGGTTGTACTACCTATTTTGTAATATATTGTATAGTACTGGCATCACGGATGATGCTTTTTATTGAACCATTAAGCTCAAAATCATTGCCATGGCTCATGGTGGTCTTCCTGAGCTTCTTCAGCAACGGTACGACGAGAACCATAAGGGAAGGATGATTTTCACAGGGTAACAGGTATCATGATTATATGTGATTTTTAATTGACATGATAATTTGTTACTTACTCAGTATATGTATTGGATACATTTGCAGTTGCTTCCGTTGCATGCCTAGAGTGTCTACACGATTAAGGAGTTAGACCCTCGATTCCACGAGCCACTCGTATAAGCATGACTACTAGCTTTCACCCTCATGATGGTTGGAGCTCCCATGGTGGGCGATGGTAGGACACCTCTCCCACTGATTAAGGTGACACAGCTCATAGGTCTCTTCGACCAGTGGCATCTTGAGGCGCACACGTTCTACTTTTCTTTTGGCGAGATGACCGTGACATTGAGAGACGTGGCCATGCTGACCGGGCTACCGATTAGGGGTGCCTTGTTAGTAGTTTCGCGATTAGCAAAGGAGCAATGGAAGGGTTAAGTTGATGGAAAGTAATTATTTGTTATGTAATGCACTTCAAATATTCTAGTGTTATTCAAGCTTCATTGACCATCTGCATCTCTTCTTGAACCACACAGT
Organism: Phragmites australis; assembly: GCF_958298935.1. Lineage (NCBI taxonomy): Eukaryota > Viridiplantae > Streptophyta > Magnoliopsida > Poales > Poaceae > Phragmites > Phragmites australis. The sequence goes on along the minus strand of NC_084941.1, from coordinate 4,920,478 downwards.
ACCTTGATTGTCCTCTGTAAAGCCTGGCTCTTTATCATCCTTGATAAGCTGCCTAATTTTTTGGAGCTTTTCATCTTCAAGTTGACCCTTACGAATATCTTGCTCTAACGTGCAATCAACTTCCATGGTAGTTACTTCCAAATCTACCACAAATACAAGGTTGAGCTTCTCAAACTCTCTCCATAACTCAGGTTGACTCTCTCGAACCATCATTACAGTAACTCTTCTGACTCAAAGCATCAGCTACTACATTAGCCTTTCCTAGGTGATAATGGATTCCAACATCATAATCCTTGATTAACTCTAGCCATTGGCGTTGACAAAGGTTTAGATCCGGTTGAGTGAATATATAGTTCAAACTATTGTGATTCGTATATATCTCACATCGTTTTCCAATGAGATAGTGTCTCCAAATCATATACTACAACAAGAGAGGTCTTGGGTGCTTCCCAACCTGGTGGAGAAGATCACCAAGTCACCAGAAATCAAGAGTTGCTTCATCAAGGAAGTTGGTTCATATTGCCAATATTGTGAATTCACCGGCCACCACATAAAGGAGTGTCCAATTCCTACCGAACTCCTCCCTACTTTGCCTCCTAAATATAAGTCCACTTTCAATGATCATCATTTTCTATTGCAAAAGCGGTACTGAGTAAGTCTGGCGGTTAGACCGGGTCTGGCAGTCATATCGCCTTTAGTTGCGGTCTGACTCCTGACTATGGTGTTTGACTGATATTTTGAACCAACTTATCCTCAACGGCGGTCAGATCGCTGTAGTTTAGGCTCGATCTTGGTCAAGTGAAGCTATTGGCTTGTTAGTCTTGGTGTTTAGAAACATCTAGCCGATCTTTGGTGATTGGAGATGTCTTGATGAGCTTTTGGAGTTCTTGTTAGAGCCCCGAGAAGAGTGATGTACTTGGTTTTTTATGCCCGTTAATCCGGAGATAGAGAAGTGGTAATTATGAGGGAGCATTTGAGTCTTGGTGGCTTAATGGGGAGCGATATCCTTAGTGGATACTCCAACGAGGACTAGGAGAGAGTACTAACTCCTCGATACCTAGGGACAATAATAGTGTCTTCTTATCCATCTCTTTACTTTTCCGAATTTACTTTGAGTATTTACATTCTTACAAGCTTTCAAATTCTACATTTACTCTGTGTTCTAGCTTGCTTGATTACTTGCTTGATTGTGTAGTTGTATTTCTTATCATCTAGGCTAAGGTTACTAATTGTTCTAGAATTTGGTAGAAGTACTTTTTAATTAGGGCCCAATTTACCCCCTCTTAGGCCATTCAATCCTTTCAACAGATGTCGTGGCCAGGGGCGGCGAGCTGAAGGCAGCAGCATGGTCATCGACGAAGCGCACGGCGCGCGTCGCATGGATGAGGGAGATGGGGAAGTAAACACGCTCGTGGAGATAGACCGCGAAGGCGCGGATGAAGGCGGAGTGGTCCCACAACGCGGCATGCGCCTCGTCGCGAAAATCCACGATCAGCACAAGGACGGGCTCGTCGGTCCATCGCCCATTTGTCGTGGGTTGCAGGACGTTGTGGTAGAAGTGTGGGTCCCCTTCGGAGACTAGGTGGTGGAGCAGCACGAGGCACTTGGTGGCAACAACGTAGTTGCAAGTCGTCGGCGGGGCCGTCGTTGTGGGCGGTGGTGCGGACAATGGCGACGTCGATATAGGGTGCGACGGCACTGGAGGCCTTGACGATGTTGATGGTGGTCTGATCCTTGAGAGAGAGAGATAGGGAGAGAAGATGAGAGAGGGAGGAGAGAGGCTACGTCTGTACCGCCTTTGCCAAGCAAACATCATGTGGTATGCCACGTCAATGTCAAGATCCTTCTGAACCGGTATGGATCTGATTGACACAGTTTGACAACATTAATTGTCTAGAAATGTATTTTCAGAGTTTGTGGACATAAATAACATAGCAGGACAAGTTCGATGACTGCTGCTGCATTTTACTCAGGAAAAAATACCACTATTTTCTATGTATTGGAACCTAAGACAACATTTAAAAAATGTACCCTCAAGTTATAAATACATGTCATTTTTTATAAGATATGGTTTCTAATGCATAGCTTTCACCATTATTTTTTATTAAAATCTATTTATAAAATCTATTAAATCTATGACATTATGAAAGTATTTTTAAAGATAAATCTTGTAGTAGCCAAAGGTAATCCTGTCCACTTGTTAGATTGAATTGAATCTTCCGCCCTGGGTGGATGACCTGTTGGAGCTAAGTCGAAGATCTCGGTGTTGCCGTGAGGCTTTTCCTTTCTCATTTCGCAACCAATCGCCAATTTAAAAGGGGATGGGATTGGATTCATTCACTTGCTCTTTTGTAAGTCTACTCATATGATTTAAGGTTTCCAAATTAAATATTTTGAAAGTTATTATTAGTCAAAGTTTTAAAAATTTAACTAAATATGTTTTTAAATAATATGTATTTATAATCGAAGTGAGAGAGGGAAGGGAGTACATCAACTTTTTATTTGAGAGGCTGTATGCCAATGTACCCAATAATATGCATGCAGACAGAGCCGCTCAAAGTCAAAATCCTTCTATAGAACACATGAGTAGGCTACCGCTACTAGTAACTTAGTTTCCCCTGATCTGATCTGATCAACCCATCCGGTCTGTGTGTGCGTGCGTGCGTGTGTGCAGAAGGAATGCACCAAGACGTGTATGCATGCCAGAAAAAAAAGATTCGAGAACATGCCCTGGCGTGTTTTTGCATTAAGAGGAAAGAAGAAGACAGTAGTATAGTTTATTGTTCATCACCGACGAGAGCGGTTGAAGAATAGGAAAATCGGCAAAGTGAAACGGTACGATTACATGAGAAAGGCTACGGTGACCTAAAGCTACAACTGAAAGAACTGCATCAACCGATTGTTCCCGGCCATCATCCAGCAACGACCCTCTTCCCTAATCAGCGAACACAAGTCTGCCGACAGTAAGGAAGTGCGATGGAAAGTCCATTTGTTCCTCTCATTCCAGATGCGCCACCAACCTAGAACGAAGATATAATCAAAACCACGCCTCAGATCTTTTGGGAGTCATTTGCAGGTCAGTAACCACCAATCGACAAGCTCCATGTCAGCCTGTGGAGGGAAGCGTTGAAGGCCAGCCGAGCGCAAATAGACAGAACCAAACCTCCCAACTGTAAATGCATCCAAGGATCAGACGCTGGATGGTCTCCCATGCCTGTTGACAAAGGGTGCATGGACCTCCATTTCTCAAGCTATGCCTCTGCAAGCGGTCATTCGTCCAGCAATGGCCCCAAAGAGCCAGCCAAACGAAGAACCTACATTTGGCCGGCCTTCGTCTTCCACAATTGCTTGGCTCCGAGGAGCTCCGTTTGGCCATGGAAGAATGCCTTATAAGTTGAAGAGGAGTACTGGTTATCAGACGACCATTTCCAAAGGAACATATCTGGGGAGTCAGACAATTGAACATGTTCAATGGCCTCCCAGATTAGAAAGGTAATCAACAAGCACGGGTACTGTCAAGGCGCCAGTGATGTCCCTGACCCAACCCCGGCTGCAGATAGCATCAGCCACCGTTTGTGTGCGCGAGGTGTGCTTACCCACTGCTTGAAAGAGGTGTGGTGCCAGATGCTGAATCGAGTTCCAGATAATCCATTTATCCACCCAGAATAAGGTCCTTGACCCGTTACCAATTTGGACCAAGAAAGAAGCCTAAAAAATGGTATGTACAATGGCTTCAGTTCTGGCCGGCAGCTGCACCCAAGTTCGCCAACAATCAACTCTGCGAAGCCATTCCCAACGTAGGCGAAGAGCATAACCAAGGTACGAAAGATTGAGAACCCCCAAACCACCAAGAGATAGCGGATGGCAAACACGTGGCCAAGATACTAGACAATGCCCACCGCTCACCATATCTGTGCCACGCCATAGGGACGCGCAACGCAACTTGTCAATTGCTTCAATCGCCTATAATGGCAGGCAGGCTGCGATGGAGACATGGATCAGGATCACCGTGAGAGTGACCTTGGTTAGCACGACACGACTGACTGTGGTGAGCAACCCTGATTTCCAGGACGGTAGCCTGGTGGCAACAGCATCGATGATTGGTTGAACGTCGCATTTCTGAAGTCTCATCAGCGACAAAGGGATCCCAAGGTACTTTACCAGGAAGGACACAATTTGACAAGGAAAGGTTTTGATTACAGCCATCAAATCCTCCACACGGCACTGAATTGCATGCCAGAAATGCAAGATCACAACATGATATGCACACATTTACTATTTGAGTCGTTAAAGTGTTTTAAGATTATGACCGATAAATAAATTATAAAAAACCCATATACCGGAGCAAATGTATAATTAATCGGAACATTTACACACCATATAAAAAAAATCAGAAAGTGTGGCTAATTTTACCATAAAACTATCACATTCCATTGAAATATAGTCGTATAATAAAAAAGCCAAAAATTGTGGCTGATTAAATCGTAATACTACCGCATTCCACTGGAATATGATTGCACGACTTATACATTTACACATCGATAATTTTCAACAACTTTTTAGTTTGTTTCAAGATTAATACACCAAAATATACGACCGGTAAAAAGAGTAAGGGTGTAAAAATATACGACCGTATACGTAGGCTGAGGGGAAGCAGACTGAATAGATGCAAGAGTGTTAAAGAGAAGAGTATTTGGTTGGTTGTATCTGTCTGAACAGGCTGACGTGAGTTTCTGTTTGGTTGATTGAAAATAAAATCTTATAAGTGAATACAAGAGCTAAGATTATAATCGGTTGCTCACATGAAGGTGATTTTGTGACACTAACAAGTGGATCCACTTGTATAAGCGGATGCAACAGCCTGCATCCGCCCAGCCACTACAACAGAAATAGTCATCCGTACCGCCCCATCAGTGTTGGTTCTTTCATAACTTTCCGTTCTCGATCAATGAAGTATCAGTGCTAGTTCATAACTTCCCATTCTCGATCAACGATCGAGCTGGGTTGAACCAGTGCCGGCTCTTAGAACAAACCAGCACTAATACTTCATTGATCGAGACCGGCTCTTCGATCCATGTTCGTGCAAGTGCTCCATGGATGCGAACCGGCTTGTACTCCAACTTGAAGAGGTAGTGAGCAGCCTTCAGAAGTTGGCAATTCAATCGGTCGAGTTGCTGGTGTTGGTGATATGCCCTAGAGGCAATCGAGTTTGCGGATTGGATCTGCTAATGGGCTTTAATGTTGATTAAAGGACCATTAGGGTTTAGAGTCATAATGGACTTTAATGTTGATTAAAGGCCCATTAGCGTACTCTATATAAGAATAGGCAGGGGCCAAGGCGCATTGAGTTTTTTTTTCCAAAAAAACAGATCTTGCCACCAAAAACCCTGGCCGCCTCCTATTCCCGAACTCCCTTCGAAACCCTAGCCGGGCACGCGGTGCTAGCACACCGGCGCACAGTGATTCCATCCTTGTACGTGTGGATACCGTAGAGGCGCTGCTACTATTGCGGTGCTGATCTGCTCGGGGGTACTCGGGACGTGCTCGGGGTACTCGGGACGTGCTCGGGACGTGCTCGGGATGTGCTCGGGGGTACTCGGGACGTGCTCGAGGGTGCTCGGGACGTGCTCGGGATATGCTCGGGGTACTCGGGACGTGCTCGGGGGTGCTCGAGTCGTGCTCGGGGGTACTCGGGACGTGCTTGGAGGTACTCAGTTTGTGCTCGGGAGTACTCGGAAGGTGCTCGGGACGTGCTCAGGACGAGGTTGACGATCGACTACTTGACGCGCACGACGTTGGATTGGTCTGCTCCAACTCTTCTTCCGCTGCACTGCTCGTCAAGTGGTAATGATTCATGATCCCCTACTCGCATGGCTTCCTGGTTGAATGCGGTAGAGAAAATTTATTTTGTGCTAGTGTAGCCTACCCGTTCCCCAACAGCTGGACCTTCAAGATGTTGGCCACCTTGAGGGCGATGATGCACATTCTAGCATGGACCCGGACGACGTTCTTCCTTATGACTACAACAGTTCTGAGAGTTTGACGGTAGGCGACAATAGCGATGAATATTGGTGGTTACCGAGTGAATCTGATGCATAATTTGAACGTAGGGTTCGGTGTAGTTTTATGCTATCTCGGGTGGTTATGTTGTTTGTAAGGCTAATTATGTTGTTCTGATGACATTTGTAAGGCTAATTATGTTGGAAATACTGAACAAGTACTGATCAGGAGTACATGACCTGACTTACCCTCTCATCTCTCGTTTCTGTTTGGGGATATATATATGGTTTTGTTGGCAAAAATTCGTGCTCAATCTTGTCTCGCTTCCCTTCTTTTGAAGTTTCAGAGTTTTTGCTCTCTTTTGGCTCTTTCTGTGAATCCTTGTGTGGGCTGTGTTTTGGAGAGAGGGGAGGGAGAAGTCACTCGTGTAATGGAGTTAAGGTTTCGGTATACTTGTGAGATAGAGGAAATACAATAAAGCTTGAAAATACTTGACCAGTGGGAGAAGATGGAAGAAGATGTAACTAAAAGTGGTGTCATACCTATGACGGCTGAGTTGATTCCCCAAGCGAAGAACTACCTGTCTGGGAGAGGGGTGACTCTTGCGCCTGATGGAACCTTATGCTTCAAAAGCAAACGAGAACTGGAAGTCACGCAGAATATTAGAGATGCCCACGCCCAGTGTTCCCAGGGCTCTTTCCAGGCAGACAGGGAGAACGATGAGCTAACATTGGCACTAGGAAACAAGGAGCACACCGATCGCACACGCGGCAAGGGTTTGAGGCCTTGGAAGGTCGAATTCGAACAAAACGCCAACACTTACAAGAAACAAAGAAAAGAAAATATTTCATAAATGATGGCCATGCTAAAAGAAGAACTTGCAGAGGAGAGACGGATGACAGACGCAAAAATAGAAGCAGCTATGTAGCAAGCCAGGTAGCAAGCAAGGTAGGAGCTGTTAGCCGCCAAAGAGAATGCTTTGGTGCCGAGCCCTGGTGGTCCCCAGAGCAGCTGCGCGTCCATGGGGCTTTCAGGAGAAGCCTCGATCCGTCACCCCGTGGACGACATCATAGAAAACACACCATGCAAGCTTTTCGTGCGAGTCTTGGGTGTTCCCACCACGGTGGCTAGGGGTCTGGCTGAGCAATGGGTGGAAGGGACACTCTTTAACGGTAGTCTGATACCACAGGGATATGTCAGGGTACATGTGGACACTGTAATACCTAAGTACCATAAAAGCAAGATGGATTGCCCTGGAGAGGCGGGGGAAACGAGGCTCTCGAAAAACGTAGGTCATGACATCTTGTGGTGCAAGCGACATATTATTTGGCGAAGACACAGATGAGTCTGGGTCTAGTTTGGAGTCGTCGGACGCACCTAGAGGATCTCCGCCTCCTCCGTCATCGCCTCCACAGCCACCCAGAAGCTCTCCACCTCCTCTGCCGCCGCCTATGCAGCCACCCAGAAGATCTCCACCTCCGTCGCCTCCTCCACATGCACCAAGAAGATCTCCACCTCCATCTCCTCTGCCTTTCCCGCTGCAAAAGCCGATAGCACCTGCACAAGCACAGATGTCATCTTAGAAATCGACTTCATCACAATAGCGAGCAACATCTAAGAAGTAGTAGTCGGCATCTAAAAAGCTGGCATCTCCTCTGCCTTATGATTTAACTGAGGAGGATACCAAAAGAAAAGTGAGCGTCGATGTCACTGCACACTTCAAACGTACTAAGCCAGAGAAGATTCCTATGGATCTAGTAGTGGTCGGCAAGTTTCTTAACTCTTTGATGACAAGACCTGGGCCTCCACCGCAAAAATCTAACTACGCGCGCATCATGGGTAAAAGCCAGTTGACGAAGACGTTGATCAATAAGGTAAAAAAAACAAAGAGCACTACAACAATAGGAAGAATTAGAAAGAAACTTTCTAATATTGTGGACTGACAAAAGAAGCGCTTTATGACGAGTCTGAGGTTGAAAAGGGAAAATTGTATGGCATTTTAAGCTTAGCGAACCACTGGTCGAGTCCCTGTTAGAGCTAACAACCCAAATGCGGAGATTCCATACCTGGTACTTGGAATAGTCGAAGGCTAGTAGAGAAATGTTCGCGTTCAAATACAAACATTGTGATTTCCTCCACGGTGACGGTGAAGTCTGGATTCATTTCGACGAAATGTATCAATTGTACCACCAAGACGCCCTCGGCGTTCAGCTCTTAAGTTTGTGGGCTCTGTAAGTATCTTACATGTACCATTCACAGTATATATTCTTGTGCCATTAAACTGAATATCTTAACTTCTTGTGTATGTAGAATGGAGATACATACATGTGGTCAAAAGGGAATCACTCATGTAGGATTCCTCGACCCAATAAAGATAAACTAGACGACGGTCAAAACCAGGCCACAGGAAATCGAGGATTATGCACTTCAATTTATTCAAACGTACCAATTAAAGCGATACAAACTTCTACCTTACAACTTTGAGTACGTGTTTTCTTCCATGTTTGTACTACTCTTTTTTAGCATCACGGCATTAGGACTTACGACTAATTACCTACTGTGACATATGTGTAGATTTCACTGGGCCCTCTTTGTCATCTAGACTGACTACAGCTGTATCATTGTCCTCGACGGGAAAAGAAATCCATTAGCCAAATACCAACCCGTCATAGACTTGTTACAACGGTAAACTAATTATTTCATTAACGCTCTAGTAAACTTTGAATTGATTGAATATAAATCTAGTTAGGGTCAATAATCACACTCCTACATGGTGTACGTGCGCTACGTCAAGAGGAAAGGACGTTATTTTCCGTTCTGGAAGGAATGGAGGATCGTAACAGACTTTCCTTGTAGGTTTCAGACCCAGGGCAATAATTTATGTGGCTACTATGTATGTGACTTCATGCATGGATGGACCGAAAGCAATTATAGTGACATTCTCAAAGCTGAGGTTAGTGGTATAGATATTGATGTTTAATTTTCAGTTCCTACTAGTGTTCAAATAGATTAATTTCTTCAATTCTGGTAATTGCGGGACCTCTAGCTGGAAACAGGTATCCTCAAGCCGCAGACAATCAGTGCAATTCAGGAACAACTATGCGGGTTCATCAATGACGAAGTCATTCTAGAGTCCGCGTGGTACCATGTTCCCAAATGGTGTATTTCGGACAAAGCTGTCCATTCACAAGACCTGTAGAGTTCGTTACCTGATTCTTTAAAAAGGCAAAAAACGTAGTTCAGGGTCCTCGGTCAACAAGAACAATTGAATGACATCGTTTCTTATTCTTTTGTTGTATACTTCTGTTAATTATAAACTTTTGTTGCAAATTATTATTAGTTATGATCTGTAGTCAATGACATGTGAAATAATATTGTTACATATGCATGAATGAGATGAGATGAGAATGAATTATGTATGTGTGTGATACATTATGTGCTAAAATGATTATATGTGCATGTGCTTTATGTGATATTATTTGTGTTGTTGTCGGTAAAGGTTATATTCTGTATAGGGGGAGCAGTTATCAGTGCCGGCTTTTAGTAAAAGTCAGTGCTGATATTCTATGTATCAGTGCCGGTTTTTATTCGTCAGCCGGCACTGATACTCATTATCAGTGTCGGGTTAAAAAACGGCACTAATAGTCTATGACTATCAATGCCGAGTAATCAGTGGCGATTTTATGACTATCAATATCAAGTAATCAGTGTCGGTTCAAAAACCGTCACTAATAGCGCTTTTGAGTCGACACTGATGACCATTTCTGTTGTAGTGAGCGAGGCTATGGAGGGAAGCTCGTCCAAACCAAGCTACGGACATATATTTGCATCCATCTAAAACAGTACATGTGAATAACTAAACACCCTTCTGTAAGATTATACGTATCCGTAGAACTAAAATCTATTCGTGTAGTCACCTAATCACACTCTTAATTATGTGCACACCCCATTATGAAAATTTCCATTCCGTATGCATGCGGTTTCGCACCGCGGTCTCCCTGCACGCAGGGTCATGTGGTACGTATCCATCCATCCCCAAGAGGTTTTGCTCATGCGTGTCATGCATGCAATCAAATGTGAAGCGAGGAAGGGCACAAGATTGCTCATGCATGCAACCCGAGACATGTATGCATGCTGTTTCGCGCCGCGGTTGCATGGCCTTCGCCCTTCGCGCACACCAAACGGAATGCCCTCATCTCCATTGCGTGCTACCACCCCTGCTTAACCCCAGGTCAAACCCTGCTCTCTCTCTATTTACTCCATCGTAGCCACTAGCCACCCCTGCTTCCCGCTCATAAAACTCGCCGCCTCGAGCAGAGGAAGCACGCACAGACACCACCAACTCGCTTGCAGCCTACTGCTAGTAGTAGTTGCAGAGGGGACAAGCTCGGCCCGGCAAGGCAGCCAAGAGCCGCCACTCCCCTCGCGTGAAGCTGCGAGGAGGAGAACGAGGAGGAGGAGAGGAGAGCCATTCTTGTGGGCAAGAAACACGAAGGTTTCCAGCTGCCTGGATTCCTTGCTCGGTGCGGTCTGCTCTGCTCGGAGAGAAGAGGAGCGGGGATGATGAGGAAGGGGGGAGTGACCGGGATGGGGCGGGAGGCGGCGGTGGCGGTGGCGGCGGAGCTGGAGGACGCGGGCAGGAAGGCGGCGGGGGCCGAAGCCGCGGCGGCGGTGCCGGCGCTGAGCCCGCTGAGCGAGACACTGTGGCGGGAGAAGGCGGCGGCGGGTGCGTTCCTCGGGGACGTGTCGGCGCGGCTGGCGTGGCGGGACCTCACGGTCACCGTCGCGCTGGGCAGCGGCGACACGCAGGCCGTGCTGCAGGGGCTCACGGGCCACGCCGAGCCGGGAACCATCACCGCGCTCATGGGACCCTCGGGGTCCGGCAAGTCCACGCTGCTCGACGCGCTCGCCGGCCGCCTCGCCGCCAACGCCTTCCTCTCCGGGACCATCCTCCTAAACGGCCGCAAGGCCAACCTCTCCTTCGGCGCCGCGGTACGTGACACGCCTTCCTATGCGCTCGTTCGCCGCCTCGCCGTCGTTGCCACCCGCCACCGTCTGGCTCGTCACTGGCCTTCTGGACCTTAACCCTGATTAACTCTGCTTTTTGTTTGTCTATCAAAACTGCCGTCCATCGGATTTGCTTTTAGATTTTTTATTTTTGTTAAATCTTTAGCTTAAACAAAGACTGTGAATGCTACACCTCTATATCCTACATTTTGATGTGTAAAATGACATTTTTTTCGAAGCAACTCATTCTGGACTCTGGAGAGAACTAGCTCTAGTTAATTATACATATGAAAATTGTAAAAAAAAAGTGAAATAAGTACCATTTTCCCCTTTTAGAAAGAACATTTTCTGTGTAAAAAAAAGGCAACTGACCATGTGTCTCCCATGAATTTTGGAGTGGATTTGGGCATGTCAAAAAGTGCAACCAGCTAGCTAGTTTATGGTGTACTACCCATTTGGGAGTACACATCTCACTTTTCTTGTTCTTAACCCCCTGATCGTGTCTCTTTCCACAATTCCATTGGTGATCTTGAATTCTCATTGGATCTTGCCACCTCACCTCACCTGAAACATCAAAACTCACAAGAAGAAAGAAACTGGTCTCTCACTCACTCCTCACATGCCAGGTTTTGTAACCTTTACCGCCTTTCGACACCTGCTTCCGAGTCGCATCTGCCCATCTCAGCTCAACTCCATTAAACCCTTTCAGTGGCAGTTAGATCAGTAGCCATCTTCAGTGAAGATTGGGCGATCTGCCTTTCACCGGAGCCCGTCTGTTTTCGGATGGGATCATCCTATTTTCTGGGCGTGTGTTTGGTGATGGAGTTAAGCACTCGCTGGTTGGTGAGGAGACACGCCAGTTATGCTTCCTGGAAAAGTGGATTTGGGGTTGGGTTATGGTTCACCGGTTTTTTCAGCACTGTGGTCACCATAAGCTCATGATCTGTTAATACCTTAGTGCTCTTTTCCTATCGGGTTTTATTTTTATTTTTATTTAAAATATATTGCATATTCTCTAAAAAATTGACTTGAATGTTTTAAAAAATATATACTTAGCGTGTTTCCATGTTACCCAAGCATTGTTTGCTCAATTACTCGCACTTGTTTTGTATGGAGTACTCGTATGGAAGTATATTTTGTATATTTTGAGTTCAGGGGAAAAAGGTTGTTGATGTTTTCTTTTTTTAAGGAACTGTTGTTAATGTTTTCATTGCCTGTGCTTCGTTGGTTTCTTAGTACTGAGTCAGTACTAAGAAAACGTGTGACTAAATTTACAGTTGTAAAAGGTAAAATATGATCGATATCATACAAGTTCTGATCACAATCCACACAACGAATTCTCACCTTGATACTGAAAGTTACAGTCAACCTGCAATTTCAGGCCTATGTGACACAAGATGACAACCTGATCGGCACACTGACGGTGAGGGAGACGATCTCATACTCGGCGCGCCTTCGCCTCCCGGACAAGATGCCCAGGGAGGAGAAGCAGGCCCTGGTTGAGGGCACGATCGTCGAGATGGGGCTGCAAGATTGCGCTGACACCGTTGTCGGAAATTGGCACCTGAGGGGGATCAGTGGTGGTGAGAAGAGGAGAGTCAGCATTGCCCTGGAGATACTGATGAGGCCCAGGCTGCTATTCCTGGATGAGCCCACCAGTGGTCTTGATAGGCATGCACTACGATTTCTCATATATTTATCTCGTCTCTTTCAATTTTTCTGGATTATAGTCTGGTCGTGTTCGACTCATTTCTTGCATCATTATATACCAAGGTGCAGTGAAAAGTTCAGTATCTATCATCTGTCTAGTAACTGAATTGCCACAAAACTGTGCAGTGCTTCAGCATTCTTCGTGACGCAGACGCTGCGCGGGCTGGCGAGGGATGGTCGGACCGTCATCGCGTCGGTCCATCAGCCGAGCAGTGAGGTTTTCGAGCTTTTCGACAGTCTGTATCTTCTTTCAGGGGGGAAAACAGTCTACTTCGGGAAGGCCTCTGAGGCTTGCGAGGTAGTGTGTCTGAGATTGCTCATATCCTAGTCTATGTTTCTGCAATGCCAATGGGATCCCTGAACCATGTGGTCTCTGTGCATTCTGCAGTTCTTCGCCCATGCTGGTTTCCCATGCCCGCCACTGCGCAATCCATCGGATCATTTCCTTAGGTGCGTCAACTCCGATTTCGACAAGGTGAAGGCCACTCTGAAAGGATCAATGAAGACAAGGGTAAGTTTAGAATCCAGTCAGCTCCCTAGTATTTGCTTTATAATGTTACTACATGCCTTGACTGAGCTTTTGCTCTCCTTTTGCATCAAAAGTTTGAAAGATCTGATGATCCTCTTGAGCGAATCACAACTTCGGAGGCGATGCGAAGGCTGATCAGCTACTACCAGCACTCACAGTACTACATCAATGCACAACGGAAAGTAGATGAGATGGCACGGGTTGTAAGTACTCGATTTTCTTCAGCAGTTTCTGACAATTCGAACTCGGCTAGAACATTGCAATAGAGCTAAGAGGATTCATGTGGTTTGCCACTGCAGAAGGGAACGGTGCTGGATTCAGGAGGGAGCCAAGCTAGCTTCGGAATGCAGGCGTACACGCTCACGAAGCGATCGTTCATCAACATGTCAAGGGACTTTGGGTACTACTGGTTGAGGCTTATTATCTACATTGTTGTGACAGTCTGCATTGGGACTATCTACTTCAATGTTGGCACTGGATACAGCTCCATTCTGGTAAAAGTTCTTTCTTCTGTTGATACTAACATTTTTCTTCAGTTACATCTTAGGCACTGAAAGTATCTACTTATCCTGAACTGAATATCTGATGCTAAGTTTTGTGATCTGATAAAACTGATGAAAACAATTAGGCTCGGGGCGCGTGTGCTTCCTTTGTCTTTGGCTTCGTCACATTCATGTCGATCGGAGGGTTTCCATCGTTTGTCGAGGACATGAAGGTTTGTGGAACCGCTGAAGCATCAACAAAATTAGACAAGTTCATCATATTCTAACCTTGCATACTGAATTTTCATTTTTCAGGTCTTCCAAAGGGAGAGGCTCAACGGTCACTACGGTGTGCTGGCATTTGTCATCGGCAACACGCTCTCGGCGATGCCGTTCCTGATCCTGATCACCTTCGTGTCGGGCACGCTGTGCTACTTCATGGTGCACCTCCACCCGGGCTTCACGCACTACCTCTTCTTCGTCCTGTGCCTCTACGCCAGCGTCACCGTCGTCGAGAGCCTGATGATGGCCATTGCCAGCGTGATCCCCAACTTCCTCATGGGCATCATTATCGGTGCAGGGATTCAGGTAAACTGAACATCCCAACAGCTTGATGCCGATCATCATCTTTCAGAAACTGTTTGGGAAAAAGCAGTGCATCCGAATTGAAACTGGGATTAATTCTGACACTGCACATGGAACTGCACATCATAATTCTGATGCTTATATTCTCTTCTGATGATAACAACGCACATTTAATGGTTAACTTTTTAAAAAAAATGGACAGGGGATATTCATGCTGGTATCAGGGTACTTTAGGTTACCACATGACATCCCAAAGCCATTCTGGAGGTACCCCATGTCATACATCAGCTTCCACTACTGGGCATTGCAGGTAAAAAAAAATCTCATTTTTTCAGTCATTGAACAGGAGCTATCAGTTAATCATATGATTCGGATCAAATACTCCACTAATCTGCTAGAAAGAACAGAATAATGCGACGCATGGACCGTGTTCTTGATCTTTGCAGGGGCAGTACCAGAACGATCTGAAGGGCCTGGTGTTCGACAACCAGGACGACGAGCTGCCCAAGATCCCCGGGGAGTACATCCTGGAGAACGTGTTCCAGATCGACGTGAACCGGTCCAAGTGGCTGGACCTGGCCGTGCTCTTGAGCATGATCATCATCTACCGCCTCCTCTTCTTCATCATGATCAAGGTGAGCGAGGACGTGACGCCGTGGGTGCGCGGCTACGTCGCGCGGCGGCGGGTGCAGAACAGGCGGCAGCGCAAGGCGGAGCTCGCGGCGGTCCGGTCGCCGTCGCTCCGCGGGTACGTGGTGGACGCGGCCAGCCTGCCGGCCGACCACCCGTGAAGCAATGCAACGCGTGTAGCGCAGGAGAACCGAAGGATGTTGGTGGACACAGAGGCTCAAACTAAATCTAAACTGAACACTACTCTGATATGAATGTGTGTTGTGTTATAGTAGCAACTGCTGAAGCTGTCTTTGTGTATTCTCCGATACACTGCTAAGGTGTATATCAGCAGCTGAATGCAAGGTTTGATGGTCTCGTTCTCTGTTTCAACTGTAACCGCACGCTGTGTGCATCTCGCGATGCAGAGGCCGGATCGTTACTCCGTTATTCAGAAACTATCCCCTCTGGTGTTTCTTCTCCTTCTTGGTGCACACTCTCATGGCGCCAAGAGAGGTAGGCCTTGGGCTATCAAGATACCAGTACTAGCATCTTGCAGCATGGCTGTGTGCATCCGAGCTTAAATTAAAGGTGAATTTTTACATGGTTATATCTTATTAATGTAACAATGAAAGTCAATAACGCTTCTATTATCGAAAAAAACTAGCATCTTGAAGCAGTGGGGTGTCAAAGTAGTGCTATAAATGGCAACAATGCGTCGACAGCTAGTGTACTGAACATTTCGCCGATCGATCTCGTCAGGGCAGCAAGCACGCACAGTGCGGGATTTACGACAAGAACAGAGGATGCAAGGATGCGGGATGTTTATGGCCATTGAGGACCAAACTGTTTGCCACCATGGCTCATTACTGATCTTCAAGCAGTGCTCATAGGACGTAACCTACATGTAGGAACGAGAATGACGGTCAGAAAGGGAGTGAATAGGCGCCTCAATAAATTTCTTTCGAAATAGATGATTTTTTTCTATTTCTTACCCAACACACCTCAAAACGTTCAAACGGAAGAAAAAAATTAGAGAGACAAAGCAAGAAGACTACTTCCATAGCAACATAACTCCACAAATGGAATATGAACCATAGGTTCCATTCAAGACCATTCCATGTATATTTGTGCATAAAATCTCGTAACTTCCAAAGAAACTAGATAAGATGGATACCGGATAAGGTTATCCTCCAAGATGATAGTCTAGTGGCAAGAGTACTCAAGACCCGCTCAAATACATAAGTATGTGAGTGTTTAAGCCACTAGAATCAAGAAAAACAACCCTACAAAGGTGAAATATTACAGCTCAAAGAAAAAGATCACCGGGTAAGAAACCTCTCCAAATTGATGATCTAGAGGCAAGGGTACTCAAGACCCATGAGCATACAATCGTATGTGAGTTTTTATGCCTCTAGCAACAAGAAGAATGATCTCACAATGTGCTGAAATTTCAGCAAAAAAACTAAAACAAAAATCAAAACCAAAAACTGAAAAATTTGCGAACTTGTAAGGGAACCAATAGAGAGAAACTAGAAAGAGGGGAATTCAAGTATATGCAAAAACATAAACTAAATTACTCAAAGAGGTCAGCCCTATTTTAAGCGAATTACAAAGATTTATCTCTCAAAACTCTCACCTATTACATAGGCTAAGCACCCATCCTTCTCTCCTCTAAAACCTTAGCTCTAAGGCTCTCAAATGAGTGGCACAAGGGGGCTTAAGTGGCTGGTTCAAAGCTCTCTCTAGCCCTACCCCTCTATTTATAGGCCTAGAAAACTTGGCCCTTAAGTTTCCTAGCTTTTCCCCAAAATACCCCTCTCTTGTAGTGCACTTCTACCTACCACCGAGGGTATTTTGGTCTATTTTCTTCTTCATTCATCGGATGGCTGTGGCGCCTTCACGACTTAGAACTTAGCTTCACCTCGACACAAGCTTCGCGATGGTGCCACATACTCCTCTAGTACTCCCACGGTTTTGATGCCAAACCGTGAAACCGCCTACACGCTTCTCAAAGCGTGACTCACCGCGTTGCTTACACCTTAAGCAAGCGTTTCGATATCGACGTGTGTACTCCGTCATGCGATCCTGACCGCCAGCAAGTCTCTCCCGCTCCCGATCCCTCGGACCACTTTGTCACTTGCACCGGCATCCCCTTCGCTTAACTTTGTCAATACGCCGTCTCCATCGGCCTTCAATGCTTTGCTTGACCTCCACGTGTTCAGCTAGGATTAGCCTTGACTCCGCCCGGCCTCCTTGATCGTCTGGCACCAAGCACTCCGCTTGGCCCCGATCATCCCACCGTTGACCGTCAAGTTGCATCTATCACCTACACGCCATGAGACAAGCAAACACATATCTCCAACTCTAATTCCAATTAATCCATAATCATTATGCTCAAATGAAATCTCAAATCAATTTAAATCACATCAAAGCTTATTCAAAATCGAAGATCATCAAAGTAAATAAATAACAATATTAATCACTAAAAAAATCAAGATATAATTTTACTTAGTTTCTCACTAGCAGACAAGAAAAGATGCATCCTTGTCTAGCTACAGGATCGGATCTCCCAACACGCATGAGCTGATCGATGCTTGCTGTGGATCACATGGAGAAGTTATTGCAGTGAGCAGCAGCGGCAGTAGCTTGATGCGATCCCGTCCTTACCCAGCTGCTGCAGCCGTATTGGAGTACAGCGAAAAACTGCAGGTGACGCATGGATTCAGTCAGTTCTCGGTGATGAAACGGATTAGAACCTTTAGATATCTTTGCAAACAGTGTTCAGGAAATATCCTTGATCACCTGCTGCTGTAAAAGACATGGATGCACGAACTGGATTCCGTTATTCTGTAATGGAAATAGGGCTACCCGGTGTTAAAAAAAAAAGGAAATATCCTGCCATGGATGAAGTGCAGGCCAGAGATTAGGTGCTGGAACTTACTGCAAGCTATGCTCTTGTACTCAGCTGCATTAACAAGCAAGGGAGACAGGAGAACGAGCAGAGCTGAGCTCCCCTCCTCAGCACGGCATTCCGCAACTCAATTTGCAGCCCGTGCCTTTGGCAATGCATGTGGATCCATCGACACAACGCAGCCGAAGCTGGTGTGCAATTACTGGCAGAGTAATTACAGGAAAATCATGTCGTCTTAGTCAACTAAAGTATGATTGGTAGTACCTGTCATTGTCTTTTGGGTGTCTGCAATTTTTCTGAAGTTTTGCACTGCCTGTTTGCTCGTGAAGAACTTAACTACTATCTGTGATTTTAAATAGATATCATTTTAAAATTTTGATTTTATTTTTAAATAGATATCATTTTATATTTTTAAGTGATGTTTTACTAGAGTGTTCATATTAAAGACTATTGGAAAGTCTTGAGTTTTAATTAAATAAGTGTGATAAATTGGTAGCTTATATATAATTAATTAAATATTGAAGAAATTGAGAGGAGTAAATATATGAAAACGAGAGAAGTAAACATATTATGTATGAAAAAAATTATTGTAAACTTATTCTGTATTGAATGCTAAAACAACATCTAAAAGAGAATGGAGGTAGTATATTTCAAAGAAAATAAAAATAAAGATTGAAAAACAGGCATGTTGTTCTACAGGGAGAGAAAGAATGGGAGCTGAAGGCTGAACAGGCGCCCATTAACTCTGAGCCGTCACTACCTAACTGCTCAAGAAGAGACGCAACATAAGCCAGCTTGCGTGATTAAGTGAGCACAGCGAAAATGATTAAGAGAAACGGAATCCCATTCTGATCGAGAGACGAGAAACATTCTCCGAATGAACAGGGGGTTTGTTGCCTGATTGGTTTGAGGCGCAACGAAACAATGGGCAAGGAAGAGGAGGAGACGGATGGCCGGTTTCAATGGTGTCGGGATGCGGTGGTTGAGGCGTGGAGATGGGGAGGGGAAAGTCAATTCCACAGTGTAAAAATATAGGTTATCCTATCTCTGCTATTTATATCCATCAATTCGATAATTTATTTTTATATATTTTATGATTTTTTTTATCCATCTTTTTTATACAAATCTTAACGTAAATAAATAATTCTAATAGTATATGCGTCGCAAGGGTTAGTGCACTTTTTCCATCCCTGGAGAGGGTGGCTATGCAGCAGATGAGCAGAGCACAGTGTTCAACCAGGCAATGACTCGTCAATACGGTGGCATGACAACCGTACGTGTAAGGACATGTTTTCAAGTCTGGTGGTGATTTCACACGACATTTACCTTTGCCCTGTACCGTTTGAATTTTAGAGAGATTTTATGATATAACGTTGAATTCACATGTCTTTCAAGATTTGTCCATCGTATCATAATGATATATAGAATCACTCTGAATCTTTGATATACGGGGTAGGGTTTCAAATATAAAAAAAAACATATGCGTTTAGTGTTATATTCTGAATTTTTGGTAGCTTGTGAGTCCTAATTCCTAGATTATGATGCGGTAAATTTGCCGTGGAAAAGTAGTTCTAGTATGAACATTTTATTTAATAGCTAGCACACTATTTTTAGTTACCACTTGAATCTAAAGAATCAGCGTGAAATTCTTGTAATGCCCAAAAATTCCTGAATTTTCACTAATTTTCAATTGACCACTTTTTTTTAAACTGGTTCAACTGATTATCTGCAGATGAGAAAACAACATAAAAGAAAGCTTGTTAGGCGACTAAAAATTGGCCATTCCTCGAACGACCATTGATTCGTGATCAGACGATGCCTGTCTGTCTTCTTTCTCCAGCTCGTGCAACCGCTCCCACAATGCTCCCTCACCCCGCCTTACGCGCCTCCGACGGTTCTCCCACCGTAGGATCCGCATCCACCACCCGCCATCGCGCTAACCCATCCCTACCGGATCGCATCATTGTATCCCCCTCTATCAGCATCATCCACTGACCGTCCTCCACCCCCACCGGCAGCTGCCGTCTTCGTCGCTTGAGAGACTCCTCTCATTTTTAGACACATGGAATTTAGGAGGTGTGGAAAAGAAAACAGTTACTGTATTACCCTCCAACGGTCCAACCTCACTGCCCAAGCGGGCCAAAACCGCAAGTCTGCTTCCGAGGCCCAACAAGCCGAAGTCCATTTCCAAACGAGAAAATAAACCCAGCAAAAAAAACCAAGAGGGAAACAAAAAAGAAACCCTAGCGATGCTGCAGATCCGCCTGAGCAAGATCGGCTCGTCGGACTCCGGCGCCGCCGCCTCCGGCGCGGCAGCGGCGGGCGGAGCCCCAGCAAAGTCGGCGGCAGCGGCTGCGGCGGCGCTGGGCGGCGTCCCGGAATCGGTGACCGTGGCGTGCCCCGACCACCTGGTGATCGCGGACCTCCCCGTGGCGAAGAGCCTCGGCGCCGTCACGACCTCCGCCGCCTCCGCCAAGCGCACCATCGGCCGCCGCTCCCGCCGCCCTCTCGGAGAGCGCGTCCACATCTGCTCCCGCTGCGAGTTCCCCATCGCCATCTACGGCCGCCTCGTACGGATTCCTAAACCCTAGCTTCTTCTCGTGTTCATGCGCCCTCTCAATCTGCGAACTTGGGCTACTCGTGTTGCCGCTGAGCGAAATTAGAGGATCAATTAACTACGTGGTGATGCTTTGTCATTTACCATTTAGTAATATAGTCGCCAACTTGCGTGGTTAAGCCATTGACACTGAGACGCCAATAGCTCTCATCATCCTCTGTTGGTAATAGGTTGTAAAATGAAGCGGAAGATGTATGGCGTCTTTGGCTTTGCTTACTTTTTATTGTCTAGGGTTTTAGGTTTGGACCAAAAATATCAAATACTTGTAGCTAGTTCTCTGGGAATGGCTTGTTATGCTAGCAATGCGTTTGTAACGAGAGCCATTATTATCTCCTTCTGTTCGTGGCAAAAAAGGGAGGCTTACAGTCTACTGGTCTCGTTTAATCCGTATAGATGAAGGTAGTATTGTTTCTCTGTTACAATGTTAATGTCATAATGTGTCTAGCTGTACTCCGTTTGCTTGTTGGATAAATACTGTGATCTGATCTGTTTGATGCTAAATGGACTATTCACAAATTTGCATCATGAGATGAGCTTTTGGTTTCACTTGGTACTGTGATTTGGTATGCTTGAAGTAGTCATATTGAGTTCGTTTGGTTTTTGTTTGAAGTACTGCATAAGTGGAACAGCCTTATTGTGTGTAAAATCGGTCAAAATCATCTAGCTTATTGTGATGTTTCAGTATTCCATACTTCATGTTCCTGCGGTTTTACCTGTTGCCTGAATAACCAGCCTATATGTGGCCACTCACTTTATAGTTCCTTTTCTAATATATGCAGTTGGGCCCTACAGTAGCGTTCTGACTTCTTTTTTATTTTGGTTTCAGATTCCTTGTGAACATGCTTTCTGTTTAACCTGTGCAAGAAGTGATTCCAGCTGCTATCTGTAAGCATTCTAACTCACGAACTTTTCCTAACTTGCTTTTTTCTCATTTTCATCTTCATGGTATATTGTTTTACTCAGTAGTTCATGGTAGGGTAACATGCAGCAACGCAGTGCTTTATCAGCAAAACATGATAGAGTTTGCTCAAGTGAATTGACTTGTTATGTGAACACTGAGCGTCTGAGCCTCGTTGCAAGATATTATAATCAATAATGTGCATATGTTTGTATTGATGTGGTACTGTTGGTAACCTAGTCGCAGTTTGCATATTTCTTTATCGAATCGTTTTCTATCCTGATGTATTGTCGTGTACATTTATGAGATGTTCTGTTCATTTGGACTGATGGCTATGAATATTGGTTAAATATTGACATGTCCTGTACCTGTACTTTGCATGATGCTGATGTACCTCTGGAAATTGTACTTAGAATGACGAATCTTAATTCATATTGATAGCTTCTGTGCTTCTCTTAAATGGTTTAGCTTGGTCTGAGACTTTGTCGTTCTGAAACTTCTGTTTACTTATGCAGTTGTGATGAGCGCATTCAGAAGATACAGAGTGTGAAAATGATGGAAGGGATTTTCATCTGTGCTGCACCAATGTGTCTCAAGTCTTTCCTTAAGAAAGCAGATTTTGAGTCTCATGTGCCTGAAGCCCATTCCAACCTCCTCCAAGCTAATGTAGAGAAGGAAGAACGTAACGAGTCAGATGCTCCTAACATCTCCCGTGCTTCTGCAGGGGATACTCAAAGGCAATCTCAAATGCCTGAAATGTCTACTGCACGTGCTCCTCCAAGGCCAGGTGTTTCACCCACTTCAACTTCTCACATGCAAGATC
The DNA here is from genome assembly GCF_958298935.1 of Phragmites australis. Lineage (NCBI taxonomy): Eukaryota > Viridiplantae > Streptophyta > Magnoliopsida > Poales > Poaceae > Phragmites > Phragmites australis. The sequence continues at coordinate 4,898,304 of NC_084941.1, read as the reverse complement.
GTGAAGAACACTCCCGCTACCACCAGTCCAGGGAGCAAACCCCACTGAGGCCCCCAATGCTTGCAAAACCGCCGTCATTCCATGGTCACCACTCATACCCAACAGGAGATACTCAGGCTGAGAACAACCCACCTCAAGGATTTGACCGGCCCTACAACTGGGCTTCTCAGTCACACCAGGAGAACCCAGGTGCAGCAACTCCGCTTCGCCAAGATTCTGATCACAGTACTCAGGACAAGCAACAACTGATGGCTAATGCACCGTTTATGTTCCCGCCAATGCCTCCTCATCAGCCCAACTTTATGATGCCCATGAATATGAATCAGCCTTTGATGCCCAATGCGTCATTCAATTACCCTCCTCTCCAGCAAGATGGAAACCCGCAGTATTTTGGTGCACCTTTCCAGATGCAACTACCAGATGCTCGATCAGATCAAGGTTCCGTGTCAGGGATCCAGCCTTCACCTGGTCCTTTAAGCTTCCATGAGGGGCTTCAGCGACCATGGGCCATGGGATTGATGGGCAATCCATTTCAGTCGATGCCCTTTGGGCAGGGAATGGCTGATGGTGCAGGTGATCCTCAGGGTGTTGGTGGTATGGCCTTCATGCAGGCTGGTTTTGGGGGCATTCCTGATGGTTCCATAAATCCAGGCATGCCAGGTCAAGCTGATCGAGGTGATGGAAGAGGTATTCTAGCGCAGATGCCTATGCCGATGCAAATGCAGATGTCATTTCCCCCACCCCTGCCGCCTACACAGCCTCCATCAGGCTCACAGCAATCTTTTAGCAGGACTTGATTATTTTTGTGCACCAATTGATTGTTCCTGCCAAAATTGCATGTTAATTCATTGAGAAATTGTAATTTTGTCGTTTTGGCATGTAACTTGTGAGAATTCGATGGCTCAGTTCAATCCCCTGGCTTATCCCTGCTATTGACGGATAGGGGCATGTATTATGCTATGACTTGTTCTGTTTGAATGAAATGTTTGTTCTGGATGGTTGATTGTGTGCCATTGTCCAATTGGCGAATTGATCCTGTTAAAGAAAACGATTATGTGATAGATCATAGATAGGATAGGTTCGCGACACGTGATTTATTGTTCTGAAGTTGATCTAGCCATTTTTTGAGGTATATTTTTGTTTGGATGGATTTCTTGAGGTATTTTACTTTAGCTGCATATGTAAACTATGATTCTGATTTCAGGGAAAACGGTGAAGGGATATATACATGCCAAAAACAAGGTGACAAGGATCTGATTGTAAATAAATAGACTAAAACGTGGTAGAATTAGAATAGAATAAGGACCCTATCGAGTCTGTTTTGTAATATTTGGTATTTTTGATTAATCACGGAGATTTAGACAATCATTGATAAAATATTTTATGACCAAAATACTCCTTGTATCATTAGTATTGACTTACACGGATAACGAGGTGAAGTATGATTGATAGGGGCAAAATGAGAAAGTGTGGTAAAAAATATATTGGGATACGTGAAATGTTTTTAGAAAACCCTTTTGGTTAAAAATGTAAGTATTACAAAATGGAAGGAATAATTTGCTCGAGTGTAAGACAATATAGCACAAAAAAGCAATGATGTAAATAAATGTTACGTAACATAGTGGAACGATTTGTTATCGAAAAACAATAAAGGAGTGGAACAATTAGTAATAACCTCTAAAGCTCCAAGACCTTAAACACAACGAAAGAGAAGATTCAAGGTGAAAAATACAAGTGTACTGGGGCTGAAATGGATGAAACACTTCCTTTCAGGGTGTACATGTAAAGATGGGACGTGGCTAGCTGTGTAAAAGGACGGACGACGGCCGTGGCTGTAGGGACCTAAGTGCAAGAAATCGTAAACCTAGAGGGGCCAAAAGAAACGTCGCAGGGGCATACTTGAGACAGGAAAAGGACCGGAGCAGAAAATCTCAAAAATATTTGGACCATTTCTCGACTTGTGCGTGTCATCCTTGCGCAGGGGCCATGCTAATCTTCTCTGTATCGTTCCAATTTTATCGGATGTCTCCGAAGAGACAACGCGGCTGCTGCGTCCCACGTTATAAGATAGTCCACGTTATGTTTTCTCGGCTGTATGGTACTAAACGGTGGCTCAGCATCATCCCGTCCGCTTCCGCGGGTCGTCCGATTCGCACCGAAGGGAGCTGGCGCCCGCGGCCCACGGGCCTGGGAGGGGGGATCTTCTGCGGCTGTTGATGCCCGTTTGGATTTAACGCTACACACGGCCCACGGGCCCGCTGCGCTGTGCATCTTTTTCAGTTTTTGTGCGAGTATATGAGCGTACAGAGTCCTTTTCTTTTATAAAAAAGGAGCGTACATAGTTTCCGAAAAATCAGCGTACAGAGCATGGTACATGTACATCTACGGTGTACAATATACGTGCATTTTTACACAAAATAAGTAATGTTTCGTTCAGCATAAACTTTTCGGGATTATATGTAAAGCATACGGTCTAGTCCTAGAAAACAGTAGTCTATAGATTAGAGTACATGAAGCAAATGCTCAGAGATCAATAGAACGAAAATGGGGTGAAAATTTGACACTTTGTGCAGCAAACTGCCAATATGAAAGTTGAAAAATGTCATATACAATTGCGAGGCACACGCACGCGCGCTATTCGAGGGCGTGCAGTCACGATGGTAGAAATATGAAATCTCTGAATTCTCTATCTATCATACTATCAAAAGGGAGAAAAGATTAAAAAACATGGAAGCTTCACTTTTGTATACCACTCCTTATGCCGAATGGTCCAAACTGATGCTACCTTTGGTGAGATTATGCAGATTGTCTGACTGCAAAGCCAATGGCACCAGAAAAAAAAATGCTGTATATATCCCCAAGATGGCATGTACTACAATGAGATTAAACTCATTTTCTCTCTTCACACATACTACAATGATGATTCTAACAAACCACTGCGTTTTAGCCAACTCTCAACCTCAAGTGGCCATCTAACATACTTTTTCCTCTCACCTTCCTAAATAATATAATTAAATACTACAACGGTTTAAATGGTACCAGATTAAACTCCTACCATCCTAGATATAACCACATTACCCTAGAAGCAAGCACAATATTACGTGGTCACCGATCATTGGGTAGTATGTTTGCAATTTTCCCTAAAAGATACCACCTCCGATATTTTTTAAGATGCTATTTTAGCCTCAACACATAGACCAAGGTGACAATCAATACTCTTAGTTTTAACATGTCTACCTCTTTTATTACTCTAATTTATACGAGTAATTAATAGCACCAAATCAACCATATTCAATTAGTCCTACTCTAACTTTTAATAGCTTTTAACATTGGCTCTTTAGAAAACAACCACCTAGAAAACCTATACCAATATCTATTTGAGAACAGAACTAAATTCCTATAATGACATCTATTTGGGAACCGATAGAGTAATTAGTAGATGTTATAACAGTGAAATAATGACTGGCCCCAAATTGTTGTCAAGCAAATAGCGGAGCACTTCTCTTCATGTAATGTCACTTTTTTTTTTGCGATCCGCATGTAATGTCACTTTGGTTCAGGAAAAAACTACAAAATAATCAAGTAACAAGGAAGAGACCTGTCGTTTGTACTTCAAGATTAACAAAGGATTCAACTTCTCTTTCGGGTCTCAATGTGGGATGTATGATCAACATGTTGGCGGTATCCTGTATTCATGTGCTTGATGAACACAAGAAAACTGCTAGCTTCCAGTTATTCGAGAAGCTGCATGCTCAAATCTACATATTTTGGTTGCTACTTGGGAAACTTCGTTCAAAAAGGCTCATGCAAATTTAAAAATAATTATGCTAATTTTGGTTGAATACCAACCGATATAAACGTGCATGAACTCCTTATGCTGGATCAATTTATGGATCTTATTTCTACAACTTTTCTTTTCCTGTGACCTGAAACCAAACTTTTCTATATTTTTGTGTGGGCAGGGTCGTCTGGATTCATGTTGCCAGCTCCACAGGGCGATCGCCATCACTCCAATCTCATTGGGCTACTTCGGCTCCTCCCATTGCTGGATCAATTTATTCCCTCTGATTTAGCCCTGTGGAGATTAAAGGTCCGTGTCGGTTATATGGGTGGTGCCTGTGCGAGGTGTCAGGTTTATTTCATGGAACAATAGTCCCGAGACTAGTATTTGTACATTTTGGAGGTAGTGGTGTTGGCTCTATGGGTGGCGCGGGCTGACGTTTGGTTAGTTTGGCGACAAATGACGCTTCAATACTCCTCTTGTGGCGCTCGTTTTCGTCCTAACCTCTCCAGTGCTTTACGGGCTCCTCCTCTTGTTGATTTATTTCTTTCGCTAGATATGGCCTGCGGGGAGCTCTGCAACTTGGCAATGGCTCTTTGGACTGCACGTGCTTGGGAGATCGTCGGTTGTATCGTCAACGGTGTGTCACCGGTGGCTGCGATGAGCTTGTGGCATGACCACTTTTTGGCGCCCCTTGACATGGTTAGGTGCGGGGCCACTAGGCAAGAGCCCCTTGCTTGTCGATGCCAGCACCGGTGATACCCTCATGTACCGCTCCCTCTATGGAGACAGTGATGTGGTGTTCCTTGTCAACTTTAGGAGGTCCTCCGAGTGAAAACCTAATTCTGATTTTTTTAGATATGCGATGGTGGCGTTATTAACGTTGTGCTCTCTTTGAAGGTGTCGCCAGGGAGTTTCCTTTCCCACGTCTTTGGGTGGCTGCCAGCTTGGGTCTGGCTTTGGTCTGTCATGTGACGTTGTTAACCATCTCTGGTCTAGTTTTAGCTAGATAGATGGTCAGATGTTACGGTTTTTTGGGTTGTTATCTGTGGTGCTCTGGGTCTAGTCTAGCTAGGTAGTTTGTCCGTTGTGATTGTGATTTTCACTTGATTTTTTCTTAATTAATCGAGTAATATAGCACGTCAGGCTCTTATTCTTATTAATATAATAGGTAGCTCTCCTGCCGATTCGATTTAAAAAAAATATTTTTTGTATATTGAACAGTCCGTTTGTGCTACTTATGGACAATTGAATACAACAATTCCTATGCCAAATCTAAATTATCGAGCGAAATGCTGTTTTGTGAATTTGCTGACAACCCTTCTTTTTTGTGTGGATCAGCAGTTCAAAACAAATGTGCACTACAGCAACATAAACATCGCATTTACACCATCACAGATGATACATACAACCAATTCAGTTCTAATGTATGTGGTAGCAAAGCCTAAGGGAAAAAAAAGGGAAGACAACGAATGCACAAACAGAGAAGAAGGCACGCGAATTTCAGAATCGTGGCCATGACTTTTGCCGGTGGACAGCCATTAGGTGCAGCAATAGGACTCAACCTCATCAGATGATCCACAACATGAGTCGGGAACTATACCTGAGCTCTTTCCAAAATCAGAACAGAGTAGTCATAACAATGATCTTCGTCACCTGTCTCTAGTTTTTCCTATAACGATACCATAGCAACCACAATATTGTAGCTTTTGAAAAAAAAAAAAAGAACACCAGTCCAAGTTCAGTTAGGATCCTCCAAGAGTTATGAGTACATAAAAAAATATGTATTGGAGGGGACTTTAACATCTTGAGGTTTAGACGGGAAAAAATAATGGAAGATTCTCAAACCATTGGTTGTCCCTATTTAATATTGTCATTGACAGTTTAAATCTCAGGGAAATTGACCTACCTAAAAGACAGTACACTTGGGCAAACAATCATATCAAACCCACTTTTGAGAAGCTGGATCGGGTGTTAATGTTCACAGAATAGGAAATAAAATGCCCATTAGTAACCGTTCAAGCGCTAGAAATGATAGAGGTTTCGGATCACACCCCTATGCTCTTTGATATCGAATGATCGGTCCCTCAAGGCGGTCATAGACCCTTTAAGCTAGAACTGGGTTTGCATATCGGGTTAAGGAGGTATGGAACAAAACGAATAAAGGACAAATACCAATCAAAAAATGGACAAACAAACTAAGCACTTTGAGACACCATCTCAGAGGATGGGGCTGCTCACAGTAGCGGAACCTATAAGCAACAAAAAAGAGAATTTCTAGATACAATAGATGTCCTTGACAAAGCTTCAGAGTCAAGAGACTTATTTGAATCTGAGCTTCAGTTAAAGAACCAAGCCAACAAAAAATTGGTCAAACTACTACGCGAAGAGGAGACAAAATGGTACAAAAAAGAAAAGGCTGATCAATTCCTGTAGGGAGATAACAACACACGCTATTTTCAAATGATAGCAAATGAAAAACACAGAAAACAAATAATACTCTACCTAGAGCAGGATGAAGAGAAAATTGATAGTGAAACTCAATTAAATAAATACATAAAAAATACTATAAATAATTATTGAGACCACCTGTGATGAATAAATTCTCTATGCAAGAATCATGGACCGAGGGTATATCACAGGTAAATGAGGCAAAAAATGAAATTCTTACAGTCCCTTCATTGAAAAGGAAGTCTGAGATGCTGTATTCCAAATGGAACACAACAAAGCCCCTAATCTTGATGGTTTTCTAGTAGAATTTTATCATACATTCTGGGATGTAATCGAGGAGGACTTAAAGACACTGTTCCACGAGTTCAATTGCCTAAACTTCAGGAAAATCATCCTTATACCAAAAACTAAGGAAGCCTATGGTATTCAATAATATATGCCTATTTGCCTATTGGATATTAGCTTTAAAACTTAAATAAGGTCTTACTAAAAATTTACTTTGAGAAGGCTTATGCAAAGTTAAATGGACTTTTCTGCTACAGAGCCTCCAAATGAAAGGTTTCTCACCGAAATAGTTCTCTTGGGTTGAACAGTTTATATCTGACGGAAGTGTAGCCATCAAAATTAACGATTCAACAGATCATTATTTCCAAACTAAAAAAGGATTACGTCAGGGAGATCCCCTTTCGCCGATATTATTTAATATTGTCACGGATATGTTAGCAATACTGATCGAGAGAGCGAATAGAGTAGGTCAAGTAAAGGGAATAGTTGCTCACCTTGTCCATAGGAGTTTATCTATTCTCCAATATACTGACGACATAATTCTCTTTATGGAACATGATTTTGAAATGTCCATAAATATGAAACTCCTGCTCTGCGTTTTTGAGCAATAATCTGGTTTAAAGATCAATCTCTATAATAGCGAATTGTTCTGTTTTTGCAAAATAATAGATAGTGTGAGCCAACACTAAGATTTATTCGGATGTGCTAAGGGAGAGCTCCCTCTGTGCTATCTGGGTATTCCTATACATTATCGCAAACTTTGTAACTCAGATTGGAAAGGAGTTGAGGAGAGGTTTGAAAAAAGACTGGGTAGCTGGATGGGCAAGTATTTCTCGTCGGGAGGTAGACTTATCCTTCTCAACTATGTCCTTATTAGCCTGCCAACTTACATGATATCTTTCTTCATGATCCCTCGAGGGGTACTTAAAAGACTGAATTACTTTTTCGCTTTGGTACCTTCATAGATAAAGATGACTCAAAAATCAGATTTTAGGAAGATACCTGACTAGGTAATGCGCCTTTGAGCTGCCAATATCCTAGCCTTTACACATAGCTCGAAACAAACAAGACATAGTAGCCAATGTTCTTTAATCCTTTCCACCAAATATCACCTTCCGCCGAGACCTGAGCGGACCCAAATTGATAGCGTGGAACGAGTTGCTCCCTCACCTCATCAATATCAATCTTGCACAAGAACCTAACGAATTCTGATGGAATTTGAACAATTCTGGAAAATTTTCAGTACAATCTCTTTACCGGATACTCATAGATAATGAAGAACCTAGAAGGAACAAGAAAATTTGGAAGATAAAAATCTTCCTTTGGTAAATTCGCAGATGGGTGCTTCTAACAATGGATAACCTAATTAAGAGATAATGACAAGGTAGTCAAGAGTGTTTCTTCTGTCACAGAAATGAGATGATTACATATCTCTTTTTTGATTGTCGATTTGCAAGATCTGTATGGTTTATCATTTAAGTTGCTTCCAACCTTTACCCACCAAGAAGTGTTCTAAATTTGTTTGGCAACTAGTTTTGTGGGATTAGTAAGCAAAGGAAAGACAAAATAATGGTAGCTACGACAGCATTTTGTTTGTCGTTGTGGCTATGTAGAAATGAGACGATTTTTAATAAAAGAAAAATTGATTCTCCTTTGCAGGTTATCTATACATGTACGCGATTGCTCCGTTCATGGGTTGTGTTGCAGCGGCAAGAGCACCATGATATGGTGGCGTCGGCATGTATTCTTTTGGAGCGGATGGCCAAGGAAATATTTACCCGGTTTGGATGTCAGTAAATATCTCCTTGGCCACCCGCTCCAAAAGAATACATGCCGACGCCACCATATCATGGTGCTCCTGCCGCTGCAACACAACCCAGCTCGCGGACTTCGGATTGAAGCTCCACCATAGCCCGCAAGCTGGCTATTTCTTTTTTTGTTCCTTTCCTTGTGTTTTGATCTTTTTATGGTCGTGTGCATCCATGCTATGCAGAAATCGGAAGTGAACTCTTATGTATTTGTATCACCTTAATGTAACACTAAGGGTCAATAAAGCTTCCTTTATCAAAAAAAAAAACAAAAGCGTGTGTAAATTTATACACCAAACAAGATGAATAGTTCACTAGTTTTTTATTTTTCTCCAATTTCTAGTACGTTATACTTCTAGAGAACTCCAAGCTAGCATTGTGGTGGACAAAAGTTGGTTAAGGAATCATGCAAGCAAATTCTGTAAGCTACTAAGTAACACATAATCTATGAGTGAGAAAGCAAATTATGCTACTTAACATGCCCAGAATTACATGGATGTTGTTGCAATAAAGAGTAAAAATTCCATGCTCTTAGGACAATGGACTAACAGACAGACTACAAAATGTGACTCCTACTACCACGTCTTAGCACTTAAAAGTAATTAAACACAGTTAACAACCTAGGAATAGGGTTAGCATGTTATTTGATTTTAAACATCACGCGCCTCAACTGGATTCTTCACCTAGATGCAGGTTGAAAAGAAATTAGCTTCCAATATCGCATGGGCATTTCGATTCATTTACTCAAAGAACAAAGGGATTGATTTACTAGGTTATTTTGCTCTTCTTCTTCCTCATGCCCGATGCTTAGGGAGTAGTGCATTTCTCATAGAATCTTAATGGTTTAATCCATCCATATTATCAACATCATCCCCTGGATGCATCAAGACACCAATGACATGGGCTGGGGAACGAGCTTTGATTTGGGGGCGGAAATCTTAGGGTGAGGGATCATGCTACAACGATTGGATCTCAACGGTCAATGACGTGCGAGCCTGTGTGGCTGTAACGGTGAATTTTTTAACATTGTTTTTGTACATAGGGATATGATATCGTTGTGCAATGACTATACGGCGGATTAGCAGCTCTTCCCCTCGATTGTTGCATGTGATTTGGACACGTGGAAACATGCTGATGAGAGTGGGTGGCCCTGGCCACATCATCAAAAGCTGCATCGTCGTTGGATCAAAACGAATGATCAACGTCGTTGATATGAAGAGATTATCCTAGCTATATATAAGGAAATATTTCAGTTCCTTCGGACCCTATCGCACCACCACCTTTCTCACCATCTCATCTCCCCCGCTACGCTCTCCCGTCCCCGCCCCTGGCCACCTACCACCTTTCTCACCATCTCATATCCCTTGCTGCCCTCTCTCGTCCCCGCCCTGACCACCTACCACCTTCTCATGATCTCATCTCCCTCCCTGCCCTCTCTTGTCCCCACCCCTAGCCACCTACCACCTTCTCATAATCTCATCTCCCTCGCCACATACCGATGTCTGTCACTTCTCCCTGAGAAATTTTTTTTGCCTCTAACTATGTTAGCCTTCTCCTCTTCCAGCGCCCCCTTCCTCTAATGCCATACCATGAGAGGATAGGAGTGGCATGCATGGGAGGAGGAGGTGCATAGTGAGGTTGGTCCGGAGAGGGAAGAGAAGGTGATACTGGGGTCAGAGGGTGCAGAGATGCTAGAGTACGGACTATAACGCTATGATAAGTTGCTACATGAAAAGACTATATCTCTTATCGTCTTATGATATATGATCATAGTTTATAGGTTCGCTGTGCGTGCTAGGATATACGAGTGTGTTGCTACATACATATGATTTATAGTTTTATACCTAAGGTCCAAGGAAGAATGGAAAAAATAAAACGACTGATCAGGATATCCATCCACTCATCCACGTTTGGAGACCCGAACCCATCCCGTCAAGTCGGGCCGCGCCGCACCCGCACGCATCTTTAAACGCGCTCCCCGGTGGGGCCCCATCTCCAGAAACCTCCCTGAGGCCTTGCCCTAATCGCCAGAAGCCTCTGCGCCGGCGAGTCGGCGGCGACTAGGGCGACGACGACGAGGAGGCCTCCTCGCGCTTCGAACCCATCAGGTAACCTGCCTTCGGAACCTAGAAGCCTGGCCCGTGCTAGTTGCTTGCCTCTCCCCGCAAGCGCGAATCTCTGTTTGTCTTCCGGCGTTCTTCCTCTGGGGATTGGTGGCTTTTCCCTTGAGTGGTGTTGCTGGTGGTGGGGATTGCTTGGGGTCCGTACAACCGGGCATCCATGGCGCCGGGGTGTTAGCTTCCGCGGAGACTACTCCTTCCCCTCGCGGCGTCGAGGGCACCAATCGGCCCCTGTTGCGTGCTTCCTCCCGGCCGGGTTGCCTGTCTCAGACTCGCGCCCCATCGTTGCTCCTAACACGCAGGCATCACTCCGCCGAAGAGAAGAGCGCCACCTTGAAGGAGTTTTCTGGTCGCTCTTCTCTGCTACACCGGTGTTGAGGTGAAGACCCATCCAGTGCGCTTCAAGTCGTTCTTTTTGGGGGGGGGGGGGGGGGGGTTGAGGAGGACCTATATTGCTTGGTGGGAACTGTTACAAGAGTGACTTCGGTACCGTGCGATCTTTTCTGTGCTGTGACTGTGAGCAATCAAATCCAAATATTTTTTGCTGGGATAGGAATTTCAGCCCATCCAGTTTGACCCTTGCGGGTCCTCTTTGGCTGTAGCGAATTTGTTTTCGAAAAAATTGGGGTTCAGTTTAATTCCATGTCCCAAATTAATTCTGCCCCGGGCCGCAGCTCGAATCATCTGTGCTAGTGCGCTCAGTTCGTTATCTTTCTCGTGATATTGACCAAAGGTAAACCGAGGCTTCTGAAATCTGTGTAATTAAAATTTGAGTTTGAATGCTATAATGAGCTGAAATGTGAGGTCAAACCGCAGCTTTGGCGTGCTAGTATTTTCTACGTAAGCAGAGTTGCTGTGGATTTTTGTACACGTGCTAAAGTGCTCTAAATGACTAGCCTTATGGGGTATTTTTTTTAGTGTTAGATTGATTTTTTGGGTACATGCTAGTAGATCTGCATCAGGATGTGCAGTTGGCAATTTGCATTTCTTCTTAGGTGGTGGCCTGATGAGGCATGATTGTTGCATCATTCCTTGCCATTTATGGATACAAGGCGAAGCTATTGTAGAGGTCACTCTACAGAATCGCTGCAAGTCACATATTCTAGGATGCCTTTTGCTTATAATGCAATGTTACTATGTTAGTGATGATTTGCCTTACTTGAGCTCGGGTTTGCAGCTACCACATTTTACTTATGATTTTATGCTAATTACATTTGTATAAATTTAAACTGGAGCTTTCCAGTTGCCTAGCAGCCTTTCCACCCTGGTACAACTAGGATATCTTTCCATGTAGGAACTGATAGAACTGTAATTCCATATATGTTTTGATCATTTAGATCTCTATGAAAGGATAACTGGCTATTTTTCATGCCATAAATCTGTTTATTCTATTTTGGTGAAAACATCAATGAAGCAATCTTGTATCAAATCATTTATTTCTGCCATATTCTCTGTCCCTTTTCAATGTTTCATCTATCTATTTAAATTTAAATTATGCGTGGTACCTTACTATGATGTTCCCTTTTTGCCCATGCTGGCATTATATCTGCATTTCTGGAAAACTGGACTTTCAAAATCCTACTGTGACTATTTCTTTGGCTGGATTGCATTGCCAAAACACTTCATTAGTTTTTTATACTTCGGCCACACATTGTTATTCACTATCTCTTTTGGCCAATAAAAAAATCAAAATGATGTTATAATGGAACAAAATTACATAGTGGCATTTTTTTTATTTAAAGGAAATAAATATTGCAGAGCGCTGCTTGAATATATGTTGAAAGTAAACAGCGGGTAAGCATATATTTTAATCATTGTGGCTTGTGGTCGCCAGGGTGTCTTGATATTTGCGGGGTCAATACCTGTTGTTGTACTTGTAAACTACCTATACTAGTACTCCGTAGTCCAAAATAGCGACATGGACATTTAACAGCGGTTCTGACTTTGGAGGTAATCATAAACTACAAGGCTATGTATGAGTGATCATTGGAGATGCCCTAGACTCCTGTGCATGCTACACCCTTTCATTTCTGCATTGCCTTCTTCTATACCTATTCAGTTTGTTGATGCTAATGGATCATTCTTTATGCAGACAAAGGTGTACTATAACGTTGATTTTGATGGATTATGGTAATTCTAGAAGTAATTCCAAAAAGAGGACACATTTCAATTCTGATGATGGAAAGAGGAAACGGTTAAACTCCAGGCATGATGACACATCTGTGTCCTCTGAGCCAATTGAAACCATTTACAGGATATTGTGCTCAGTAAAAAAGATAGGCAGTGTCTTAGGGAGAGGTGGTGACATTGTTAAGGCCCTTAGAGAGGAAACTAAAGCAAAGATAAGGGTTGCTGATTCCATTCCTGGTGCAGACGAGAGAGTAATTATCATCTTCAACTACCAAAATCAATCTGAACGAGCTGACGAAGCAGCTGAAAATATTTCTAATGATGGCTTAGAGAACATGAAGCCTCATTGTTCTGCCCAAGATGCCTTGTTGAAGATACATGATAAGATTGTTGTGGACGAAGTTGTTCATGACGGAGCCCACGAAAAGTCTGAAATTGTTGATGATGTGACTGCTCGAATTTTGGTTCCAGGCAATCAAGTTGGCTGCCTGCTAGGAAAAGGTGGCTCTATTATACAACAACTGCGGAGTGATACTGGTGCAGGGATCCGTGTCTTGCCATCCGAAAACCTTCCCCAGTGTGCAATTGAAAGTGATGAACTGGTGCAGGTAAGTTTGCTTTAGTAGTAAGAAATCCTCTGTTATCTTATTCAGCTTAGTAATGACTTTAGCTTCCATTTATACCTGTGGCCTCGTAACATTTCTTAACTTGGATTTAGTATTCAACTATTCTTGCATTGATTATACGGAAACAAATAATTCACTATGGGCATATATCAATTGATGTCATACTCGGAAAGTTTCTCATGTTGTTGATAACTTGATATGCCCTGTTAAGTAATTAATGAACTAAATAATGGAGTTTTTGATCTGGCCTGTTGTTCTCATCTCTTGGAACTTTTGTCCTTATCATGTATAGTTTCACTCCTGGACATGAGTAGCATATTGTGCTTGTATTATTTCAGATATCCGGAGCACCTTCTCTTGTAAGAAAAGCTCTCTATGAAATATCTACTCGTCTCCATCAACATCCTCGTAAAGAAAATCCACCTCTTGAAGAAATAATAGATGCAAGCACACAAAGGAAACGCGAGTCTCCACCACCATTACAACATGGGAATCCAATGTTGCCACACCTGCGTGTTGATGATCCACCACCTGTACCCTTGCTTGATTCATATAGACATGGACCATTGCGATATCCTGTTGCTGAAGCTGAAGAGTTTTCTGTCAGAATTCTGTGTGCTTCTGAGCTCATTGGTTTAGTTATTGGGAAAAACGGGGCCAATGTTCGGCAGGTAGAACAGCAGACTGGTGCTCGCATTAAGGTTCAAGAAGTTGACAAAGATGCTTCTGGAGAAAGGCTGATTATTATTTCATCTAAGGAGGTAACAATGCAGATGGTTGTTCCAATTGCCAGCCCCTTGTCATACCAACTTTCAGCATGAGTACTTATACTTTTATCTCCTTTTATTTATCCAGATACCAGCTGATCCAATATCCCCAACAATTGAGGCACTTATTTTGCTCCATAATAAAGTAAGTGCACCTTCTGAGAAACACCATTTGAGTACAAGGCTTGTTGTACAATCAAGCAAAGTTGGCTGTATTCTTGGGGAAGGTGGGAAGGTAATTACTGAAATGAGAAGGCGAACTGGGGCTGAAATTCGAGTTTACTCGAAGGCAGATAAACCAAAGTACTTGTCTTTTGATGACGAGCTTGTGCAGGTGATTTAATAATCACAGCTACACCAAGATATGTATATTTATTGTTTCTATATCTGGACTTTTTATTTGTTAACTTTTTGTTGTGCCTTTACATTTGTTCCAAGCTTTCAGGTTGCTGGGCCTCCAGCTATCGCAAGAGGAGCCCTCACAGAGATTGCTTCGAGACTTAGAACTAGGACTTTGAGAGATGCAAGTTCTGCCAATAATCCTCCACCTGTTGCCCCTTTTGATGGTCCTCCTGTTGATATATTGCCTAGCAGGGAATTCACATTATATGGAAGACCTGCCAATTATCCACCATATGGAAGGCCCGCACCTGCCATTGATCCACCATATGGAAGACCTACCAATGATCCACTGTATGGAAGGCCTGCCATTGATCCACCATATGGAAGGCCTGCCAACGATCCACCTTACGGAAGGCCTGCCAACGATCCACCACACGGAAGACCTTATAGTAATATACCATATGGAAGACTAAACGAAAGTGCACATCGTGATCCTTCCCATGCATATCCTGTAGATTTCTTTTCTAAAAGAGAATATCCTAGTGGAAGCCCTCTGTTTGTTAGTAATGTCCCATCATCTGCTTATCAGAGATATGCAGCACCTGCTCGCTTGCCTAGTAGAGAACTTCCCTCGTCTTTTAGTCCTGGTGCGGATTATATATCCCATCGTTCTTATCGTGACCATGTGCCTACTGATAGCTACTCTAGTAGGGGTACACAGCAATTAGGCGTCACAAGAGATGGAAATTCAAATGCTTATGAATATACTGAGGTACATCTTTGACGCATTAGCTTCTTTTGCAAATGACCATCACCTAAATTTTTCATTGGAGGCTTGAGACCGTACACAGGGCTGTTCTACTGTACCTATTTTGTATCATAATTGGGTGGTATTGCTGAATAAAGAACAAATATCATATGTTAGTCTTACGGTGATCCATCCTTACAGCTGTCACTTCTGTGGTAGCTATGTTTACTCTAATGTGGACAAGATGGTGCAACACTATATGTTTGTTGTTACTTGGCTGCAAATCCTAGATCTGCCTGCTGAAATGTTCTCTGCTGCTGTTGGTTTCGACCAATTTTCTTGATTCTGTTTATGCCTATCAGAAAATCTTAAGTTCCAACTAGTTTTAAATTTCGTTCTTGTCAGGCTGCTGGACAGATGCATGGACGTGAGGACTATCGAGGACTTGCTGCCACTGGGTATGACTTTGGAGGCCTGCTTCCTTCCAAAACACAAATCTAATTTTACCTGAACAAATTTCATTGATAGATGATCCTTTGGCAGCAGGTTCTCAAGCACTATTGAACTGAGGATTCCAAATAATTCCATGGAATCTATTATTGGAGTTGGTGGGGTCAATCTAGCGGAGATCCGTCAGGTATATAAGCTATGCTTTTTATTCCATTGGGACTGCAATTTGGAGTGCATCCTCTGTGATGGCCCAGTAGTTTTCCTCATGAATTCTCTCCTACTTGATTCCAGATTTCTGGTGCAAGACTGAGGTTACTTGAAGCTCATGCTGGTTCTTCCGAGTCTGTAGTGGAGATCCGGGGCACGCTGGACCAAGCGAAAGCTGCGCAGAGCCTTCTGCAAGGCTTCATTAGCGCTAACAGCCGAGGCACGCAGCAGCCATCCCAATCCCAGTCTTCTCGCATGCCACATTACCCAAGCTGGGTCTAGATTCTGGTCTCGTAGCAGAGGAAAACAGATCGAGCAGGGTTGCTGTGTGCCTGGAGCTATCTGACTGCAGATTAGTTGCCGCGTTGATGTTCTTGGTGGAATGGTAGATAGCTTTTACATTAACCGTGCAATAACTTAGATTATGTCTTATTGCCAAGTAATGTCATCTCTCTCTCTCTCTCCTGAATGAAATACCTAGTGACAAGAGCTGTATATGGGTTCTGAATGTTTGAACCTGTTGTTATAACGGCTGTTATTTGAGGTCAGAGGCCAAATGAAACTGCTCATCTGATACTTGCTTCGCTCGTGCTATTTAGCTGATAGGAGCCTAGGCTACTTCGGAAATACCGGAATTTCCAGTTCTTTTATCTGCAGAAGGGAAAAAAATCTCCACATTTTTTTCTTCCCATTACTACCAGGGTTTGATTCAGGCTTTGAAGAATCAACGTTTTGAAATACTCGATAACATTGGAGATCATGTAAATTTCACTCGTACGCATAATGTAGCAGACTAGCAGCAAGCACATACATTGACATATCTAACAAGACCCATAAGGTTTGTCTGCACTCTGTAGTACATTGCGAGGTCTGGAAATCAATATTCCTCACCATTTTGATTTTGCATTGTGCTGTACCAAAAATGTCCAGGAGGTGTTCAACATGCTGAGAACATGTAGCCATGTAGGTCAAATAATCACACAAAATGCATGCAGATCCAATCAGCATGGTTGGGTTTCTACATGTTCTCAGTGCACAATAGGTGCAGGCTCTTGCTGCAGTTTGCTTGGAGGCCAACTGAATATGAGAGATTACTATGCCCTACGTACTGCAGAATTGTTAAGGCAAACTGCACCTTGCATCGTTTCTTCGACGAGAAGATGACAGTATCCATCAGGCTGTAGCAGAGAGACAGAGAGAGAGAGAGAGAGAGAGAGAGAGAGAGAGATGAGGGCATTCCGTTTGGTGTGTGCGAAGGGCGAAGGCCATGCAACCGCGGCGCGAAACCGCATGCATTTGAAAGAAGCAGAACTCACAGGGGCATTTAACTTTTTGCCACCTCAGAAGGTAGTTCCGAGTGCAGAAGTATAGTCTTCTGCTGCTGATATAGCCGTGATTATACGTTTACAAACAAAATACAAACATCAGCATTCATATGTTCAATACAACTGGAACAAAATGCGGATGGAAAAGCAAACACACCTGCAAAGTCACATAAAAATTTAGGCCCTCATTGAAGTTCTTCTTAATTTCCCGGTATTTAGCAACAGCCGCAGCAATTTGCCTTCTCTCGCGAGCAGCTGAAAAACTTTGACAAATGCTCCCAGACCTAGATAAGCTCCCAGACCTACAGAAGTTATCAGACCAAACGGCAAATGCTGCATCTAATCAAAATGCAATGAATATTCTGCACAAGTATAGAATCTAATGAATATTCGAGTTAGCGAGGGACCTACAAGGCAAGAGATCACTGAAAATGTCATGCCTTAAGTCCTGACACCAATAATGTAGCAGACTAGCAGCAAGCACATACACTGACACAGTATCTAACTAGACCCATCTATAACGTTTGTCTGCACTCTGCAGTACATTGCAAGGTCTGGAAATCGATATCCCTCACCATTTTGCATTTTGCTTTGCTGTACCAAAAATGTCTAAAAGTAAGATAATGTTCAACAATGCAGATAATGTCCAGCCCAATTTTACGGCAACAAGTTTTGCACAAACAGACAATAAAGGGAAGAAACAGGTGCATTGTCGCAAGGATATTTACACTTTGCTTATAGAGAGCATGCTCATATCAGGCGCGAAACCATTGCTGGAAAATGATTCATCCATTGCTGCCTTTCATAGGAAAACGATATTTTTCAGGGAGCGACCTCACAAGTTCCTGACATTTTGCCTTGGGGGAAAGCGATATTAGCATTGAAACAGTGGAAGCTTCAAGTGAGAAGTCCTTTTCAACAATTCTGGAGAGGTAAGCCCCAGCTCTGCTTAGGTCACCCCTAAACAATAATCTCCTAACTGTAGCATTAAGCATACGTGAGTTTGGAGCACAGCCACTATTCTCCATGTCTAAAAACATCTTGTCTGACTCTTCCAGCAACCCTTCTTCTATGAGTTTTTCCATTATTATGTTGTAGGTCACCACGTCCGGTACTAAACCATTGTTTGAGATAGCATCAAACAAATTCATGGCATCGTCCTTTCTGCCAACATTGAACAATGCATCAATCATAATATTGAAAGTACTAATATGAAGTTGAAGATCCATAGAACATAGGCTCTGGAACATTCTAAGCGCATCAGCAACACAGTTATTTTTACAGAGTCCATGGAGAATTATGTTATAGGTAGTAATATACACGCAAGTTCCACTGTTAACCATCTCCAGATAGAGTTCCTTTGCAGCAACAGTTCTTCCAGTCTGAAATAATGCTTGCAGAAGTATGCTATACGTAATAGATCCTGGCTTAACACCCTTGCTCAACATTTCTCTGAAAAGAGCTAACCCATCCTCTGTCCTTCCGTTCTTACAGTAGCCATTAAGCAAAGTATTATAGGTAACATCGTCAGGTTTCAAGTCAATGGTGGCCATACCAGCAAGTAGCTTCGCCGCTTCATCCACCTTTCCTTCTAAGCAATATCCATCTATCAGTGTAGTATACGAAACAACATCGGGCTTTGCACCTACACATGTCATCAGGTCAAAGAAATTCTGGGCTTCCATAACCCTTCCTTCTTTGCATAGGCTGCCTATGACTGTGGTGAAGAATACATTGTCGGGATGGATGCCTCTATTAATCATTTCAAAAGTGAACTCTTCAGCCTTCTCCCATTTGCCACAGGTACACAGACCATGAATAAGGGTGGTAAACACAACGATATTAGGAGTCAATCCTTCATTAATCATCTGATCGAATTGCAACAGAGCATCATCCACTCTGCCTACCTTGCAAAGCCCGTCTATTACTGTGGCGTAGGTGACTACATTCGGGTTAATTCCTTGCTGCCGCATTGTTGTAAATATAAGCATTGCCTTATCAACCATTTGGCGTTTAGCATATGCACATATCAGTATGTTGAAGGCACCATGATCAAGGGCAATACCGTCACGTATCATCAAATTCAGGATATCATGCATATCAACAAAATCTCCTTTGGTTGCGTACCAGTGAAGCAGAACGCAACAGGTGGTAACATTAGGTTTTGGACCCCTCTGGACCATATAATAAAAAATCTTCCTTGCTTCTGTGCATCTTCCATTCTTGCAAAGATAGTCCATCAGCAAATTACAAGTAACAACATCTGGTCCATCACAATCTTTGGACATTTCTTCAAGAATTCTAACCGCCTCTTTCCACTGTCCTGAAGAGCAATACCCGTGGATCAGACTGTTATATGTGGTGCAGTTCGGCACAACACCTTTATCCAACATCTGTTGTAGGACCTCCTCAGCTCTATCCATTACTCGAGCCTTGCATAGGCCATCAATAACTGAGTTGTATGTCACAACATCGGGGGAAATACCATGATCCTGCATTTCATGAAATAGGCTACGAGCCTTTTCTGCCTCGCCCTCTTTAAACAAGCCATCAATGACGGTGTTGTACGAAACCACGTCTGACCGGCAGCTCCCTCTGTCAGCAGTCATCATGTGGAGCAGCTCGAGAGCCTCTTGACTCTTCTTCTCGTCGCAGAGCCCCTTGAGAAGAATGTTGTAAGAGAAGACGTCGGGTGTGCAGCCGAGCTCCCGCATTTGTCGGAGCACTATATCCATTGCATCGCTAGTCCTCTCCTCGGCACATAGGGCCCTGAGCAGGTGCGTGAAGGTGATGGCACCCATCCTCCATCCCGTCTTAATAATGCGGCCGACGGCGGCGAAGCCGAGGTCAAGGCGGCCCACGCGGCAGCAGCAGCCGATGACGATGCTGTAGGTGTATATGTCGGGGGCCACCTTGTTGGCGCCAGCTCGGGCCATGCGATTGAAGAGGGAGATGGCTAGCGCAGGGCCGCCGCGCACGGATGAGTCCGCCCGCGCACGAGCGACGGCAGTGAGGAGCTGGTTGATGGCGTAAACGGAGCCGGGCCTGGCTAGCGGGAGCAATTCGTCGAACAGGCGGAGCGCGTCCTCAGGGCCGAGGCTTCCCGAGCGGTAGCGCTCCCCAATGACCCGCTCCACCTCCGAGCAGGGCCGAAGGCCGATGCGCACCCGGCGCGACACGTCCGTCGCGGCCGCGGTGGCGGAGAGCCGACGGGGCACGGCCATTGGTGGGAGGGGAGCTACCAGCTCGCACAAGGGGAGAGGAGAGGAAACGATGGCCTCATGTGCGCGCGCCGCTTGATCGGTGGGAACAGCCCGTCGCGATCGAGATGGCCGGGGAAGGATGGCGGCTGCGATGGGGCAAAAGTTAAATGACGTTTTCAAGGATAAAGGAGCTCTCTAAATCAACCTCCTCCTCTAACCCTGCTGGCGTTCTTCATCGCCTGATCAACCTCTCTCGTTTTCAAGATGTGCACTTATAAACCTGATGAATTATGACATCGAATATTTTAAACTCCTGTACTAATTTCAAATAAACATTTTCTTCTCTTTGGGAGAACTTGATCTTAATTTAACAACATTTGATTTGGAGAGTTGAAATTTTGGGGAAATTGATAGATCGAGTGTCACTGAAGAAAATACCGATAGTTTGTCGCATTTGGTAGATGACGCTCAGGATCGTCTTGGGCTCTTTAGAGTTCACATCATGTTCACTCGACCAACCTTATAGCGTGGCGACTGCATGTGAACGTATCCGTGTATGCCACATCCAACACATTATTATACGCCTAAACATACAAGTTGCCGTCTAACCAACCTGGTATTACACCACCAAACTCGAATGCAAAACACCAGAGAATGACATGACCCAATGAAAATGGAGCAAACAAATAGTTGCAGCGACGGCAAGATGATCGATCACTCATTGAGGCCTGTAGTAGCTCTGGTGGGGAGGGTAAGGCCCCGGGGCATTGTACGGTGGATGAGGATATGGCCCCGGTTGCTGCGGCTGCGGTTGATGCGCATTGTAGTACGGCCCGCGCCATCCAGGATATGCTGGTTGTCCATAGTCATGACCGGGTGGTGGCTGCTGCGGCGGCTGCTGGTGGTACTGACCGGGGTGCGGTGCGCCATACGGAGGCTGTTGCGGTGGCGCGCCATAGGATGGGGGGTATGGCTGTGTGTATGCAGGTCTTGGCTCCGGTTGAGAGTATCCAGGCCTTGAGTCTCCCCCAGGTGTAGCAGCATAGGGGGGCTGAGCGTGAGGAGCACGCGGCGGTGGTGATGGACTGCTCTGATCAGGTGGTACAGAAGAGTTCCTCTGCATAGAGTTGTGGCTGGAGGATGAGAAGTTGAAACCCGCTAGCTTCCTCTGCACATCTTCGATCATTTCCCGGCATTGAATGTTTCGGGTCATTATAAAGTCACTACACTGCTGTTTTATTTTGCCTATTGCTTCCTGTACACAGGGATTATTAAAGAATCAGTAGCCCTTCCGAGAGGAGACATCAGCATCCACATGTTCAATACAACTGGAACAAAATGCGAATGGAAAAGCAAACACACCTGTAAAGTCACATAAAAATTTAGGCCCTCATTGATGTTCTTCTTAATTTCCCGGTATTTAGCAACAGCAGCAGCAATTTGCTTGTAACATCTCTCGCGAGCAGCTGAAAAAGGAGTTTCAGAAATCAGAATTGCAAATCACATTGTTTGGAAAGATCTAACTCCTACAGTCCAAACAAAAGAATGAAAGATAGGCATACTGCTACATAATAGCATCCTACTGTGGTATCATTTCCATATAATGATTATTAGAATTTAGAAATTAAGCAACGTTGTGGCACACACTACAAAGCAGCACCAGCAAAAGAACAAATGATTCTTCATATGGCATGTTAAATTTGTCAATAGGGGTGATTATTAAACAGAGGCAGTATCAATTGAAGCAACTTCAGAACATGACGCACAAAGGAAAAGACATGCATGCAAGCAACACATACCCTGCTACCTGAAGTATACAAGTAGCGAAAGGCAGAAGACCATATAAAAAAACTCGATCACCTAGGAGGAACTAGGTGGGGCATTGCCTATAAGAAGAAATAGGCACCCAAATTCAAGTTTGAGATGGACTCAAACCTAGGTGGTGGGGGCGTACACCCACACATCCCACCAACTAAGCTAGGCTCAGTTCCTGACCATATAGATAACTGGAGCAGATAAATTGCTGCAATTGGCGCAGAAATTCTGCGAATCAATAATTGTCCAACCTTGTCAATACAAGATATATCAGAACAAGTCTAAAGAGTCCCTGTAATTGTGGGACTCAAGAATGGGCATCGAGCCCACTACCAAAGTGCATGATATCTACCATCCAGAGGATGAACAAATGCAAAAGAAAAAAAATGTTACCAAAGTACACAGGTGGAGAGTGGTGAAAGGCAGCAGTACATCATATGGATAGCTAAAGCAGATAAGTAATCTAAAGAGCCTGTTGTAACTTTTGGACTGAAGGTATAAAGCAAGCTACAGAAGTCGCTATGTGCTGATATCTATCATAACTGTAAAATGAAAGAAACCCAAAATGGTTACCTTTGTAATCCTCTAGATTGAATACAGTAGCGAATTGCTCATTTTGTGCCTGTGCAAGGATCCAAGTGTTAAGACACAAGCAGAAAGAACATAGCAAAATATAGCACACTAGGCTCTTACAAATACTTCTCAATTGTCTTTCTTTGCTCGTATCTACTGAGTTAACTCACTTAATTGCGAAAAAATGATGCTACTATTCACTCAATTTCAATACACACATGTTTTTAGAGGGATATAATATATATGCTTTTTATCAGCAAGGATATTTACCCAAACTTCTAGCACAAAGAAAATACTAAAGCGAACTACACTAATATTTATCAGGAATGTTTGCTTACCTGTATTTGTAGCAATAATTGTTCCTGTGCCACAATGTTATCTGCAATTTCAGCACATATAGGATCATACTTTGCAATCTCCTTCTTAAAAAGATCATCATGTGATCCAACACCAGCCATCAACTTAGGCAGTATATCATCCTGGTAGAAATGAATATTCTCAGTGCACAAGATAGTATATGCCACATCACCAGTTATTTATCACTAATATCTTAGTAATGAAAGATAAATATTGAATTTCAGTTATTGCAAGGACTAACAAACTTGAAAAGCAAAGCATCAGGACCTCTACAAAATCGTGTCAAGTGGAAGTTGGAAGGGGCAACGCAAAGCAGAAAATTACTAACTACAGCAACAGTAGCACATAAAAAGGCACTCATAGAAGCTCATGATGAATTAGTATAAACACAGCACTCCCAGAACACTTCATATTTTACATAAGCACAATTTTTCCACTGAGAAGATAAACTGGCACCATTGCTTGTAAATCACTGCTATTGCCAGACTCAGTATTCTACGGGCACAACTATCAAGAAAAAATCACAAGAAGCAATAATTGTACCTTTCTCTTCATTTCTTTGAGCATGTCTTCAAGACCTGCCCTTTGTGCTCCTAGAGATTCCAGTTGCCTCTGTGTCCACATATCAAATTAGTTTTGCCAAATTTAAAACAAATGGTCATACTGCACGTTTTATCAGCTAAGAGAATTAATGTGCATTACCAAGCTTTGTTTCAGGGCTCCAACAATAGCATCTTCATTCCCATCCAAGGACATGATTGGCCTCGAAATGCTTGGAAGTGCAGACTCTATCTGCAACATATAACAGGAACGTGTAACTATCTAGAGATGAAATGGTGATAACAAAAAAGAGGGCCGCGGTTCATTGTGAAGCAAATGAAGAAAAGTAATCCTCTTAAATCTTAATAATACTTTTAGTTTCATGTAATGTTAACTCTCACCGGTCTTTTGTCAAGAATAGACATCAAGGGATAGTTCTCCTTCACACCTCGTTCGATCAGAGAATCACTATCAGAAGCTTTCTTAAGATTAGCAGCAAATAGATTCAATCGATCCTGAATATTTTTTGTTAGGGTGCTTGATTGAGGTCTAGTCCAACGACTCCCAAATTGCGTACGAAATTGAGCGTCTTCATTCGCCTCCTTCTGTAGAAGCTCTTCAGTCTGAACAAGTAGTTCCTGATTGACCCTCCTCAAATCCCTAAGCTGCTGCAACTCAGCTTCCAAGCCAGCAGGGCCACCGCTTATCTGCACAGCCTCTATGTCTTCCTTCAGATCAAAGGGTAAGGTGATATTACCTTCCAATGAAAGAATAGAATCTGGTAAGTCCATTTCCTTCAGCCTGACTCTAGTGATCTCACTAGCTTGCTGCAGTTTCTCCGCCTGGGTCCGGATAATATCGTCTACCATTTCAGTGTACTTAGAGAGTGCTTTCATGCTGCCATCGGGTACAAGTGATGAAAAAAGCCTTTCCTTGCTAGCATCTAAAGCTTCAGCCAGAGAAATAGGCTTTGCAAGGGGTGCTGCAGGGAGGGCTCCCAAGGAACCAGCAGCTGGAACCCGCATCAGGTAAACACGCTCATTCTCCTTCATAGCCCTCTCCAAGTTGGTTTTCATGTTACCCTCCAGCTTGTTGACAGAATCCAGAAGCTGGGCAGCAACTCCCCTTGCAGCCTTCTTGGCATCTGCCAAGGCGCCCATTCCAATCTTTAAGCGTGCAATTTCCTCAGCAATTTGTTCTTTCTCATGAAGATCCAACGAATACCTATAGCAAGCATCAGCGTAGAATTGAGCTGCCTTCAGCTGGACATGAGACACCCATGTCTTATCGAAGTGCTGACTAAGAGGAGGTGCGCAGAGAGGTGCATAAGCTTCCTCGTAGAATATGCCCACCTGAAAAGATACATATACATGTAATGACCAAGAGTAAGGCACATAGCACATTGACATCAACAAAGTTCCACAGAAGCGAAGAAATGTGATGGTATCATGATAAGAATGTGCTGAATTAATAGTAGCAAAATATCAACCATGCAAGTCATACCTAACTAAATCAAATCAATAGCAGGAACTAACCTCACTGCCATCAGGATACAGACATGAACTCCAGCAAATCAGTCATACTAAAATCTTTACTCGATGAATTACCATAATATTCCTATCGATTGTCTGCTAAGTCCTAAATATGTTTCAATCAAACAATTTAACCACCCCATGGGATGATTCCATAATTAGGTTTACCATGATGTTACGATAAAATGGACTTGCCTAGCTTAGGGTCAGCTTATCATAACTTAGTTATAATCATCTCGTAACTGGATAAATTCCCAATACTACAGCATATCAAATTCACTTATGGCTGGTAAACATATTTCACTGTTCAAACAACTTCAGAAACATTCCAAGCTCCACTCCAAATCAATCCAAAGTAAGATCTCTTAACGCGTTATCAGTATCACTGAGTTCAAAGCAACAAAACAACCTGAGCAATAGGCAGTAATCACGCACCTGCCGCGCCACCTTCGAGCACAGCGCGGGGGGCTTCCCTCCAGCTATGACCTTCTCGAAGAAGCACTCCTGCGCCTGCGCCAGCATGAGCTTCTCCAACATGCCTGCACACTCGGGCGTGACGTCCACGGTGGTGGCCCCCGCGGCGACGGCCTTGGCCGCGACCCCGCTCTCCTTGAGCCATGCGAACGTCCCCGCCGCGCTCTGGAACGCGCCGCACGCCGTCCTGATCCCGACGTCGGTGGAGCGGTCCCCGGAGAGCGCGATCTGGGAGTAGACGGCGCCAAGGTTGAAGAGCACGGCGGCCTTCTCGAGGTGGACGGAGGCCAGGGCGCACTTCTTGTTCCCCTTGAAGGCGTCGTGCCAGGTGAAGGTGAGGGAGTGGACGTGCGCGCGGTCGGGGGAGATGGGGAAGCGGGGCTCCACGAGCGCCAGCGCGCGCGCGTAGGCGAGGAGCGCGTCGCGGCGCTGCTCGAGGGAGGAGGCGTCGGGCAGGGAGGGCTGCTCGATCGCAGCGCGGAGGTCGCGCACCGCGCAGAGGTCGTCGTCGGCCGCTGCGGCCTCGCGCTCCGAGTAGGCGGAGGCGATGTAGAGGCGGAGCGGGCGGTAGAGGTCGGTGGCGGTCGTCTTCTTCTCGTGGATCGCGAGCATCACGTTGGACGCCGACGCCATGGGGGAAGGGCGCGGTGGGCGGAGGCGGGGAGGGGGATCGGGATGGGGCGGGTGCTTCAAGGTGAAGGAAAATTGGGGGGAGTTGTCGCGCTGGAGGTTTGGGTAGCAGAGGAAGCAAACTGGGGAGGAGCCGAGGAGGATGCTTCACCGCGTAGAGGACGCTGGGTGCTTTGTGATTCGTGCGAGCGGCTCGCCTGACCGGGTCTTTGGTCCCGGCCTGGGTCGGAACTCGGAACAGGATCGTTGTTGGGCTTTGACACCTGGGTCGGTCAACACATACGGTCGGTGAAATTGAAAATTACCGTGGCTCAAATAATCCTACGAGACCATAGTCTATTCATATAGTGTGATATGTAGTGAGAGTTATCATAAAATTTATGATAAAATTAGAGGAAATAATGTGTGATGACTAATGAAAGAAATAAATTATTATATATCACGCTATGAATTAAATTTAGACTGTAAATATATAAGATATAGGATTATTTTTTAGCAAAAAAAATCTACTTCGTGCCGTGTCATCTCGGTTCTATCATCGTAAGAACGCGTTTTTCCTTTCTCACTTAATCTCGTAGTTCATTCTACTTTTATGTGGCCCGGCAAGAACAGATCTGCAGAGGTGGATCAGTGCAAGGAGCCTGCTAGTGTGGTCACGGCCCACTACGCCAACTAATCCAGACTGTGTTTTCTTGAATTTTTTATTTTCGAAATTTACAAATATATATGCACCCGTTTTAAAATTTTAGATATATATATGTCAGTAACCTATTGCCTATTGGATGAGCGATATGGACGTCCTATCAGTCATCTAACTGGCAACAAGTCTACGTGATATCCGTCCATTACTATCAGTTTACTTTTAAAAGGCTAACCGACCGAACTCACCTTTTGCCACGTGGATATGTTACCCATCTAATGACTAGAGAAGTATAAATCTATAAATTTTTGAAAGGAAGCACATAATTGTAAATTCCAGAAATAAAAAATCGTGTTTTCTTGAACCGCAAATTTCACTATATAAAGTATCAGCCGTTTTCCTAAAAAAAAGTTTCAGCCGATTAATGGCTCTAATGTTCCACGAAACATGAGTCGTTTAAATTTGCTTTCACACTCGGATTACCACTGGGCCGTCATATACTGCAATCTTGCTGCTGCGTTTCAAAAGGAACTGCAGAATGGGAGCGAAATGAGGTATACTGTAGTAGTATGTTTTTGCTGGTTCTTGGGGAACAATCTGAGATTGTGCAACAGGAGGAAGAAGAGATCGGAAACGATACAAATGTTATGGAATGATGTGTATCTGGATAACACTTGAATGGAATGAAAATGACGCGGTAGTAGCATACTCGGTTCCTTGCATCCTAACTTACAGATGGGTGTGGAGCGATCTATAAATTCATTTTAGTTCAACTCAATTAACTAATTAGTTATTTTGGCTAAATTAAAATAACTAGCTAGTTAATTAAGCTGGACTAGTATAGAACCATAAATATGTATTTGATGCTCACGCCATCCCTAAACTAGAGTTTATATGTGTTGTCAAGTACACAATGAGGTTTTGTTTTTTTGGCGAAAGTTTAGCATGAGTTCATACAATCCCGAGTCTAAACTATTTGGTTCTCTCTCCAGAGATCACGATCAATCCTGAAATTTTATGTGCTGTTGAGTGCACGGTTCACAAATGCGTCGGTAACCGCCCAAAAATCATGGTTACCGACCTTCTCGGTCCGGTCCGGTTTCAGAAACCGAACGGTAACAGAAATTTAAATTCAAAAAATTCAAAAAAAAATCAAAAAAATCTTTAAAAAAACTAGACACAATTCTAAGACCTTCTGTGAAAAAAAATTTCAAAAATAATGTCGTTTGCATCATATTCTATAGGGAGAAAGTTTAAAAAAAATTGAAACGTGCAGCTCAGTTATTAACTCACGTTAAGGAAAAGTGTAACATGCAAACACATATTTTTCTTTTGTAAAACGTATTTTAAGAGAATATTTAAAATTGATTTCATTTTATTTAGAGTTTTATTAAATTCTCTATGATTTTTACAAAGTTCACAAGCATAAAGTGAATATGTTAAGAAACAGCACTGTAATTAACTTTTTCATGTCTACTATTATTTTTTCTACGTAAATCATAGTATAAATAAGCTAATGAAAGTGGTTTCACTAATTTTTGAGGTGTGATGGGTCAGTTATGAATTAATCTAGTCGCAATACATTTACACAATCATACATGATGCATGTTACAATAACTAATTCATGAGTTCATGTATTTTTAAAAGACATAGGATCATGTAAGAAGACTAACAAAATTAGTTTCATAATTTTTGGATTAGCAAAGAGTAAACTATGCATTTAACTTGGTTTAAAAAATACAATTTCTCACGGAAAATTTTGAACTTTTTTATGAGTATAAATACTTTTATCATGTAGATCATGTTACAAGGAAACCAACAAAAATTATTTCACTTGATTTGAAACTCAGATGAATTAGTTATTGATTTTACAAGGTTGAGCCCTTTTTGGTTTTTTATTGAATTGCGCTGAAATTCGATAAAACCGCTCGATAAATCGAGAAAACCGAACGGTTACCGACCCAAACCGCTCGGTAACCGACCAATTCAAAAATGCGAGAAAATCGCTCGATAACCAACTCAAACCGCTCAGTAACTGACCAAAACCGAGCGGTTACCGAACGGCTAAAATCGCGATTTTTTTTTTGCAAAATTCAAATTTTGCCAAATGAATTTTCTCCGGATTTTTTTTTTGAATTTTTGACCGGTAAGCACGGTTATCGCGCATTTTCGATTACTGCCGGAGCTCAGTAACCGAGCTCCGGTCGGTAACATAAACCCTGGTTTAGTGTTGATACATTTCAATTCCCCAGCTATATATTATTGTTTAGATTTTTTTTCTGTCACGATTTGGTTGTGAAATGGGGTGGTCGGTATTGTCTAGAATTTCTTTTTTTTTCTCCCTTCACATATTTAATTTGGCAAAACTTGCCATAGAACACTGAACTCTGTTGGGTTTGTCATTTCACATCGAACTAATTGTATTTAGCTGGACACTACAACATCGTGGCCGTTTGCCGCAGAAGCTACCAGCATTAAAATATGTTTTCAAGGAATCTGGAGAGAGGGAGAGATCATTCAAAATCCCCTGATTGCCCTTACTCTCATGAAATGGTGGTGACGAACTGTTGTGCTCGTGCGTGGGGTAAGAGAATGGAGGAGGAAGAAGATAAAAGGAAGAGAATTACATATGAGTCCATGTGGTAAGAAATGCATATAAGAAAATAAAAAAATCTGACAGTGGACCCAACTAGCTAAGGGGCAAAATAGACTTTCATATCATTTCTCTCTCCTCTCCTCGCTAGATATTATATTTATTAATGGCGGTATTATCCAGTGAAAAACAACCACGATTTTGCAATATCCATCAAGTAAATACGACAAGTTCAGTGTGAAATGGCAAATGCCAGTAAAATTCAATGTCCTGTGGCAAATTTCTCCATTTTAATTCTAAGTTGGTTGGGTCTGAAACTTTGTAGGATAATTCTCCGTTGTATTATCCATCACAATGATTTTTTCCAGATTTATTCCGCATGATTGATTGAGAAACAATGTGATATATACGAGGACATATGATGGTTAGTATTTTAAATCGGCATAGTTGCACACTTAAATATTTTTCACCCAACGCTCAGGCGAAGGTTGAGCCATCATCTGATGGCTCGCCTTCTTTTTTTTCCTCCTCCAGTCTTCTTCCCCATGTGTTGCGTGTCCCAACATCGACGCCGGTCCAACTCGTTGTTACCTCAGTCCCATCCTCCTCTTGTCATCCTCGGCGCCTCCCGCCGCTGGATCCGCTATTGCCACTTGTTGCCATGCTAACCTGGCTCAGCAGGGTAGTTGCTATGATATCCCCACTCTAACTGGTTGTCCTCTGTCGTCTATGGCTACCATTGCTAGGTGGATCTACCTCTCATGGCATCCCTCTAAGCCCAAAGATTGGAGGGAGCTCGTAGGAGCTTGAACCCTAACCATGAACCTCCAAACACTAAGCTTGTCAGGGATGAGCACAGATCTCATCAAAGATGTAGAAGATAGGTCAAATCTCACCAGAGTTAGAAAGGAAGATGAAAGAGAGGAAGAGAAAAAAATCAGGTTTGAAGGAGGTGAGAAACACCGGATTATAATATAGCAATGCCATTCAAATCTCGACCCGTGAGTCCAACGAACTTTAACCAATTAAATATAAATATGAGGTCAACATTACATATGATGTATATATGATTGAATTCGCTATCTAGTGTATTCGTAGTTGACCTAAACTCAAACTAAAAAAAGTCATACAGAAGATCTCAAGTATGTATCCTATACGAAATGACAACATACCGTCAAGGGGCTCAGTAGTAGTAATTGTAGTGTAACCGTCCTACGAAGAGGAACCGGGGCGCCTCGCCGCCGGTGTCGCAGATCGGACTCCAAGCCGTCCGAGGCGACATATCTTGGCGCGTCCCACCGCTCTGCGCGCGCCTCGAGCGCCTCCATCTCCTCCACGCACTCCTCCGCCGTACCGCCGGGGCCTCCGCACCGGCGACCTCGTCGAACAGCGCTTCCCACCCGTCATCCCACGGCCCGCTCGAGTCGCAGAGCTCCAGCGTGCCGTTCCGCCACTCGGTCCACGCACCCGCCGGCGGCAGGGCCGGCACTTGGCCCTGCTCAGCGGGCTGGGGCTCCCCGCATGGCGGTCCTGGACCACGGCGGGAACGAGTAGGTCCGGTCGCTGAGCACGCAGATTGGGAACCGGTGCTCCCGGGCCGGCACGCCGGCCACCCGGAGCTGCGCGCGGAAGGCGGACTCGGAGTTGAGGTCGCGGTAGCCTGCGGCGGCGAGGCGTTGGAGCGCGAAGAGATGGGGCAGTGCAGCGTCGGAGGCGACACGGCTGTCGGCGCCGAGGCGGTCGTTGAGGTCGCTTAAGCTGGAGCCCTCTGGCACGACGTATGCGGCGGGGTGGAAGGCGTCGGTGGGGTCGAGCGGGGCGGACCAG
Organism: Phragmites australis; assembly: GCF_958298935.1. NCBI lineage: Eukaryota > Viridiplantae > Streptophyta > Magnoliopsida > Poales > Poaceae > Phragmites > Phragmites australis. Next base: position 4,867,080 of record NC_084941.1, on the reverse strand, counting down.
AAGCCGTTGACGTGCGTGCGGAGGGTTTTATTTATCTGGTAGCAGAAATTTATTGGGTAATTGATAAACGAGATTTTTAAATTTATCATGATTCTTTGGGTGACAGATAATTTCTTTTCAAAATTTAGAAAAAAAGTCTAATTTCTTTGTCGGCGATTTCTCAAAAATAATATAGAAAATAATAAAATTACGCTGATGGTCTCCAAACCATTTGACATCAAAAATTTTATATAATAATATAAAAAATAGATTACGGTTAGGCAGGGCCGTGGGTGATTTTTTTTTTCTAAATCAGGTGGCAGGAGGGAATTAAAAAATTAAAAAAATTGAAGATAAAGAAATTTACGGAGGATAAGTTTTTCCCAGGATGAAACGGAAATATCGAAAATCTCGTAACTGTATCTCTGATAATTTTTTTCCCAAGATCCAGGAGTAGGTGACGTTGTCTCGCGATTCACGCTCGCGAATCAGGTCCAGGCACCCATCTACCAACTGGAAGTACTGCAGCAAGGCCGAGAACGTCGGCGTCGAGCGGGGAGTGCAGGAATACGTCGGTGGCGCCCGCGGGGAGCGGCGCCAGGACGCGGCGTGCGATGAACGGGCTCGTGAGCTCGAACCGCCGGGCGCCCCCCACCGGGCACACCGCCACCCTCTGCGGCTGCTCCTCGTAACGCGGCGGTGGAGCAGCAGAAGAAGAAGAGGAGGAGGAGAGCAGTGGCGGATCCAAAGGGTGGCACGGGTGGGCCGTGAACCACCCTAAGGATTTAGCCGTATGCAACCTGTATATACGTAGCCGTGAGTGACCAGAGAGAGAGGAGCCGGTAGAGAGCTGCAGAGGTAGCCTAGCCTGCGCTGCGACCAAGTGTCTCTGCATGTACAAATGCGCCTGTCCCGACGGCGCCCCACGCGCGCGTTTGCATGCATGGATGGATGGATGCATGCATGGATCCCGCGGAAATCACACGATGCTGGATTTTTCTTTCTGTTCTTTTTGGCGCATGGCTCTGTGTGGCTTTTGCTACTTGCAACACGGTCATTCACGCAACCTGGTCGTCTGCGGCTCTGCGCGCTACGTTACGTTGTTTGTGCTCTTGTTGGTTTACTGCACTGCCTGCATCTGCATGCCGGTCATGGCTTGCCCGTCCTTCATGCAGCTATGCAAGCACATGTTTGTAGGCTTGTAGCCCAGGAAAGGAAAAATATTTGCTGAAAAAATTGCAATGAAAATTGCAGACTTGATTAAACTTTAGATAGTAGAGTGTAATGCTGAAAAAAAAGGCTCTTAAACTATCAAGATAATGGCAATGAAAATTGTACAAGTACTTAGTATACTATCAAGAGGGTTACGGCAGGAGTAGCGGCGGCCGGTGGGCGCATGCGCACCAGGCCCAGGCCACCAGACCGGGCGAGGTTCCATTTCATTAGATTTTAGCAATTATAATTTGTAGGAATGTAGGGAATGAAATAGAGAATTGAAATATTGAGTATCATTGTGTGTAGATTTGTATGATGCTTTTGATAAGTTCTATATTTGTATGTTGGCATGTTACATACGTGATGTTAAAAAAAATTATATCAAATTGGACCACCCTTAACTAAAATGCTGGATCCGCCACTGGAGGAGAGCGGTTGTCACGAAGCGCAAGTAGCAAGAGCGAGTCGAGGAGGCGGTGCGAGGAGGGGAAGGAAGAGGGGCAGCAGCACGAGCACCGCGGCCAGGCGGCGGCGCGAGGCGTGGAGGCTGAGGTCAGGCGCGTCGAGCCAGGTCGTGGGCTTCATGGCTGGCGGCGCGCGCACAATGTGCTTGCTACGCTAAGCAGGAGATCGAGGAGCAGATCTATTCATGGCGTACGTGGCTGCGGCGGCGGTGGCCAAGAGGAGAGGAGGCTACGAAGCGAAGCTCGGCAGGAGAGCGGAGGGGTGGTGAGGATAGGTGGTGCCGGGCGCCATCATCGACAGGTGGACGAAGCTGCATATTGCCGGGCTTTCGAGCAGTACTGCTACACGTACAACCCGTTTTGTGCACATCTCTTATGACCAAAGATGGAAGAGCTTTGGGGAAAATGGTAGAGAAAACATTATCGATGGAGGTGCCCAAATACTGAATCACCAATTTATCAAGTGTCATATCCTGAAATTCCTGTAAGTCGTTGACTCTGAGCAGGGCGACGCTAGAGTTTTCCAGGTTGGTGCACATGCACTAGGATAAAGAAAATTTGTGTTAGTAATTGGCTCGTTTCTATCATAATAAATTGTATGTTTTAGATCTATAGTAAAGTGGTGCACTACCTTCTGTTTCGGCGCTAGCTTCCCCCCTGCCTCTAAGATGGAGTTGAGTAGTCAGTTCATTGTATGGAAAGTTCGAACCGGCGACTTATCTGGAGGAGGGCAGACGTCGGTCAGGCAGCAACTAGCTTTAGGCACACAAAAGAATTATTAACTAATGCTAGGATGTTATTGTTGTAATATTTGCGATATAAGAGCATATATATACATATTCCAGAAGACATATAATATGAGTAGAAGGAACATAAAACAAATATATGAATATAGAAACAATGACTGTCAAAATGTAATAACAGAACATAAACAATATGTATCTGAATCTGAACTGAATGTCATGCTTTATTAAGGTGGCTCTCAGATCACTAATATCAGTTGGTCTCAAATCTTCAAAGATTTGTACCATAACTGATCTAATTAACATATCATCAATTAAATTAGAACATGAGATCACACCTAGATAGCATTCTTGATCTAGTGAGCTCTGAAAATGGCATACACTTGGGCAAAAGAACAGCACCTGTATAAACAGATGAATACACAACAGATGAACCAAAATATCTATCAACAGCACAACCCAAAGATGAATGGAACATCTCAGAGACAGAAACGTTCCCATGGCATGCTGCGGTTTAAAGCAGGTCATCAAATCTCATAGCACAAACATATCACAGCATAATGTTCCTGCCCAAGTATAGCGCTCCAGACAGTGACAGCAAAAGAATAATGCTAGATCCAAAAGACTGATAGTGATCTTGCCGAACAAGTTCAAAATCAGGTCACTGCCTAAACCAAACAGAGCATCAAGAATACATCTATTGTACTCAACATCCTAATTTAATCTCATTAAATTGGATCATCATAGAGCATGGTATAAGAGCATTCTATAGTTCAGATCAAAGAGGGAAACTCATAGAGAGAGTGATGCAAGTGAATCAGTCACAGAGGATAAGCACGGCGAGGAAGCCGCTGCCCCAGAAATCCAATTCGCTGTCGTTGACGCCGACGTGGAAGACGGAGGTACAAATCCTCACCGTATCGCTGATGGCGCGTGCGGGCGAGCCTAGACAATCGCAGCACCAAAAAGCTCCAAACAAAGAACTCCCTCACAGATTCCTTCCTGAATCATCAAATCACAGCCCAAGCCCCGCACGGATGGACTAGCAGATGATTCCTAGAACCACCTAAGAAACCAGTGAAGAAGAGCAGAAGTATATGGGGAAAACTCATCCTGAGCAGAGGAGGTCGACGCCCCCAAATAGCAGGTGCGACCAGGCGCCCTCCAGCCCCCGTTCCCGAAGGAAGCGGAGGCAGTTGCGCCGTCCGCCGCCAAAGCTCAGCAGCCGCCAGCCCCCTTCCATCACGCCCAGCTCTCCCAGGAATGCCCCGAGCACTAGAAGACCTAGGCATCTCCGATAGCCGGCTAGCTAAGGGGCTCGGCCCAAATAGAAGAGGAAGGCCCGACGGACAGAAACAAAAATGAGCCCATTAAAATTTTCAAGAAAATACAACAGTTATTACATGCATAATATGGTACTACTTGACAACGTGTCACGTGAGTAGGTATAAGCACTGGCAAATAGTTTTTTCCCCTTTCTGATCGTGTCAACGTGAGGGCAGACCGGTTCGAGGAAGAAGATCGACCTAGATGCGCTCTCTCCTCTCGAGAAAAGAAAATAAAAGATGAGTTCTCAAAATTCTTGTGCGACAAACTCAATTGTGGAGACGACACTAGTACCTAACATCTCATTAATACCGGTTTAAAAAATATTTTACTATCAATCTTTGAACTGATAATGATTAAGCACGGTGATTTTTTAACCTTTTTATAGTAGTGCAGCATTTTATAAGTAGTGGAGCAGTTCATCGCAAAACATTTATAAAACGAAATCGTCGCAGAAAATGAAAAAAACGAAGAAATCAATCACAAATCATGGCTGCACCGTTGAGCACATGATTGATTCGGACTCGATCAAGAACAAACACACAAGCAGCAAGGAAATAAAAATCTTTGACCAATCTCCATCACAGAGCGTCTCAATGGCGAATCGTCGGCGCCCCGCCGCTCGCCAAGGCCGCCTCGCCGTCCGCTTCCCGCAGGACCCTCTCCACCGCGGTGGGCCGCACCAGCGGCTCCGGCAGCCCCGGCAGGTCCGCGAGCGCGTCGGCGGCCGGCACGCGCTCGCAGTACACCTGGCAGTTGTCCGCCTCCACGGCGGCCAGCTCGGCGTCGACCTCCCTCCGGAGCCGCGCCGCGGCGTCCCTCACGGCCGCCGGCGCGGCGGACGACGACGACGACTTCTTCAGCGGCCCCTTGCCGGCGGCCTCCAGGACCGACACCGCGAGCCGCAGCCGCGCGACCGCCTCGCCGGCGACGCCGGGGCCCTGCTCGCGCAGCGCCCGCGCGCGCAGGAGGCACGCCTCGGCGTGGAAGTAGGCGGCCTTCGCCTGCGCGTGTGGCGCCCACGACCTGTCGATCGCCTGCTGCTGCTGGAGGCTGGCCAGCGCCACGGACACTTCCACGTAGTCGAGGCTCACCTGCGAAACGCGGCGGGCAGAGACCGTTAGGAATATTCTGGACGGTTCGATCTCGATCGGACGGTTGTTTCTGCGACATGCATGCTTCCTTTATGGGAAACAACGATTAATGAACTAGTCTACGCGTGCTATATTGGCAATTTGCAGAGCGTAGCTTGACAGGAAAAATGCTTATTCCATGCAGAAAAATAATTTTTTCTTTAAAAATCTTTTGGTCAAGACTTGACCAGGCTGCTCATATTGGAAGCTAACTTCACTTGCAATTAAAAATGGAGAATCTGAATTTCCGTGACATTGCAGTGATTTTTTGAAAGCTTATACGTTGTTTTTTTCTTTTTCGGGTGCAATAATTAGTTGAAGGCTTCACAAAGCGCAATATGATAGTGCAATGCAACATAGCAAGCGCAAAATAAACCCTGAGATTAACATGCTCTCATGTCCAATATAGTGCATTTTTCGCAAAAGAAAGGATTTAGTAAGACATGATTTTAATTTAACCAGTAGAACTAGTTTTTGCCTTGCATTATAATGGCGGCAAGTGATTTTAGTAGGCATGACCATGAGTGCGCACCTGCCGCGCGATCTTGGAGCACAGCGCCGGAGGCTTGCCTCCGGCGAAGGCGAGCTCGAAGTAGCACTCGAGCGCCTGCGCGAGCATCAGCCGCTCGAACGCCGCGAGGCACGCGTCAGTCATGTGGCACAGCCGGTCGCTCGGCAGAGCCGAGCGTGCCGCCGCCGCCCTCAACGCTCCGGCCGCGTCGCAGAGTGCGGTGCATGCGCGCCGTATACCGTCGGACCCGCGCCTGTCCTCCTCCGCCGCCGCGCGCGCCAGCTCCGCGGCCAGCGCGAACAGCGCCACCGCCCACTCCGTCGACAGCGACGTGTGCCCCTGGCCCTGGCCAGCCGCAGCTGCCGACGCCGACGCCTTGGCCTTCTTCTTCCCGCTCCCGGCGTCGCGCCACGCGAAGCGGAGCATTTGCTGCATGGACCCGCCCATCATCTGTGACGCGTAGATGATGCGGAGGTAGGCGCGGAGCGCGGCGGCGGTCTCCGCGGCGCTGGCCTTGGCGCACTCCGAGGCGAGCACGACGTGGCTGCGGGCGTGCATCAGGACGGCGAGGTCCACGTCCCTCTCCGCGGCCGAGGTGTCGCCCGTGAATCTTAGCGCCTTCTTGCCCGGGAAGGAAAGCATCGGCATCGGCATCGGCGCCGGCGCCTTGGCGCGTCGGAACAGCGAGTGCATGGCGGGAGTACGTTGCTCGGCTGCGTTTGCAACTCTGCGCTAGCTGATCGCGATGAAGAATTAATAAAGGAAAGGAGTTGGGTTAAGCCTGCGATTTGGATTCGAATTAAGACTCTTAAGCACGAGACGGAGGCGGATTAAGGAGAGCAAGCGAGTCCGGAAGCGAGGCGGGGGCCACGGCGAGGGCGGGAAGCGAGCCGGGCCCACACGGTTCGGTTTGGTGCGTACGGCCGCTTCGTGCAAATGTCAACTGCTGCTGCTGGAGTTTTCCACTAAGCTCCTCTAAAAAAATAAATTTGTTTAAGCGCAAGTACTTTAGCACTGAGAATCAAAAGAGAAATGATCAGCGTGCTGATAAATTTGCAATAATCGTTAAAAACCGAACATACCGAACGTACAGCCCAACTCTACGCTAACCTATCTCTGATCGACGATACAGAGCAATCTTTTGTGCACATTTTCACAAACAAAAAAGTTCTTCAGTGTAGGTGACATCAAGGGATCGGCTACTTTTACAACGGCAAGAAGAAATCTTAATTTTCATATACAGGTTTCTTGTTCAGAATCCACAGTTTCTATATTTAGCCCAGAAAAATTATGGGTAAATTTCCGTGGAAAATACTTGGCAGTTAACTCAGTACGATTCTGCCAGCAAGAACGATACATGGAACAAAACAAACAATATCGCCCATGTTGAACGACCAGACATACATAAATACTAGCTATAAGAATAATCAGGGAAATGAAAGACAAAACGACTAAACTTTTCTAACAAAAGAAAACAATTTTTCGTGTAGAGGCAAAATGTTTTTCTTGTAGAGGAAATTTTTCGTGCAGATGGCGCGCATGGGACGCCAGCTCACATGTCGCCCTGCGCAATGCTTTGCCCCCATCAAGGCCGCCGATGGATGGGGCAACCGAGGAAGGCGTTGCGGTCCCTCACACCTCCCCCATGGTGGCCACTTCACGCAGAAGGTGGGTCATCCCCGACTTCTTGGCTCCACTGCGCCAGCTCAGGTGGCCCCCACATGGGCTCATATCCTCCTCTCCCCGCGCCACCAACACGTGATGTCCGCCACCCCGCCCCCTCGCGCTGCCCGCCGCCGTTGCTACTCCGCCTCACGTCGCCACAATCGTGGCCACCCTGGCGACTAGGGCTTGGAAACCCTATGTGGCCTCGGGCTGCCGCATGGGCTTAGGAAGAGGCGACGCGTGGCGTGGGGTTGGGCGATGAGCTGGAGGAGACGATAGAGGGGGATTCAATGGATAAACAGCCCCAGGGTGTTATCCGCATAAAACACTAGAAATCTAAATTTTCTCTTGTTTGGCTAAAAATATCCGGGACATTAGGAGTCTTTCAAAACAAAATCGGACGCATTTACTATTCATACCTAGTGGATTTGAACAGCGGATTGATTCTAGAACAATGTAGGGGTTTTCTCGAAAGAAAAAGGGTACGCGCAACTAAATCGTGATGGCGCGACCCGGTGGAACGGACGGCTCAGCAAAACCGGCGACGTGCCACAACCATTGGCCCAGCATTAGCGCACTATTGATAATTCTGTAAAATTTGATAAGCAATAACCAAGTTGGGACAAGATCAATACTACTTCAGGGCAGAAATTGACCAACTCAGAAATTGATAGTAGTTAGTTTTTATTACTGTAACACGTGGATAAAAGAGAAGTAAGTGGGGTAAAGATAAAACTGATGGAAAAAAATCTTGTTAATGTGAAAAAGATTCTTAAATAAGAGAAAATAAAAAATAACTCTAAGTATTGTGAGATATGAAAAATTGAAAATAAAATCTTTAAAAAAATATGTTTTAAAAATAAGAGATAGTGGCTGAAGATAAATACAGGATGCTCCAAGGGTGTTCACGTACCTTTATTTTGTGCCAACCTGAGCAATGAGGTTTCTAGCCCCTTGTGGGCGTGTTTCCTTAAAAAAAAAAAAACGGAACCGTGCGCAGGTTGGATCACGTTCCGCTTCCAACCATTGCAGTACGGCAGCAAAATCACGGCACGAGATAGGGCAAAAGGGGTCTAGAAACTTTCTGTGGACACGACCAAGGGCAAAAGCTCACGCAGGCCACCTGACTCAACTCCAATTCGAACCTGACTCAGGAACGGACCAGACCAATACCATGCCGATCTGGGCCTCTCCTTGTGCGCGCAGGAACATAAACAGACTCAACTTTGAGCTACAAATCATGTCTAGCAAATAATATTATGCCGCGGCCATGCAAATACAACTTGCTAATCATTTTAGTTCGACTTGACCAATACATGCATAGAGCCCGAAGATATTCCATTGGTTTCTTGGCCTGATTGTTTTCTTAATTCTTGTGCAAATTAGCTCCAACAAACATTAGATGGCTCGGCATAATGACAGCAGCAGGTAGGTTCGTCTCCCCCTTTTCACCATTGGCATCAAAAGAACCAAACTGCATATAAAAAGTAGCTGCCTTCTTGCAAGAACTTCCAGAAATACTCGACTTATTTGGAGAACTGAAGCTCTTGGCCGTGCATGCTCCTGCATCAATTTGCACACAGCAAACCAGTTACACAACAAAAGGGGGGCATTACATGCAACATCTCTGTGCAATACTATGAAAACTATGTACAAAGGGGGTTGCAGCGGTGATCTATGTAGCGGTGCAAGAAATAGAGGTGCCAGTGTCCAAGGCCATCTAATGGTGGTGAATCGATGGCGGCTAGGCTGGGCTGGTCGGAGATAGAACCCACTAGATGTGGAATGAACCCACTGGATGTGGAGTGGGGACAGGCGGCTGGGTTATGGCCGGCTGCAGACACAAAATGCCAGGATTGTATCTGTTAGGCCTCGTTTGCAAAAGTGCCGCATGTTTCTAATATGAACTAACTACCCACAACGTGCAGACTGTAGTATCATGGTACAAATTGAACCTTGAGAAAAGTGGTCATGGTGTGTGTGCAATGCATTGCATGCAATTAAGCATGTGTGCAAGTGTTCCCCCGGTGCTTTGAGTCGATGGTGCCTTAATGAGGGGGCTCATTTTTGTTTCAGATTGATTTGGGAATGGGTTGTATCGCTGACATGTTTTTCATCAATGCATACTCTTTGTGAAATTGGAAATAGATTAGCAGTATCTGACAACCCAAAATAGCTTGAATGAAATAATCCACCTCTCTTTAAGAGGAAACAATACAATGCCAAAAGTTTCAGAGCAAAGACATTGCTAAAAGCAGCGACAAGCAATCTAGCTAACCATGACATGGGCCTTCCTATAATTAATTGCATAGTAGGGGAACGCGCATCAGTAAAATTACCTGGAGCCTTGCCGAGGTACTTGGAGAAGTCACAGTGCATGTAGTCGTGATCGATATACAACCTTTCAGCAGAAAAAGGCATAGCTTTCTCCAGTTTCTTGTTTCCAATGTCAACAGCAAGCACCCAACCGTTTGGGTCGCGAGCGTCCAGCTGGGACATCATGTAGACAACATCGCCGTGGTATACGTCCAGCATGGGGGCTGTGCAGACAACATTGTTTAGCTTGTTCTCCTTGTAGTTCCAAATCTCAGGAAATAAATAAGGGAAACATGGGCGGCGGGCAAGAGGTCAGCAGAGTTCACAGTGCAGCACTTCATCCCATTTCGGAATCAATAATCCTCTTGGATATGGTGGCCACTCATTGAAACTTTGTGGTGTGGCTATCATTCAATTTCAGATACTCCTTCTCGATGAACCTGATCATACCGTTCCTGCAGGCAGAGGCAGAGTCGGGATTGGACGATAGGAGGGGAAGGCGAAGAGAGACAAATTTGTATTGGTTTTATAAGAACAAAATATAGGTGTTGAGACAAATCCATTTTCCATGATCAACTTAAAATATCTTTATTTTTGTTCAAATATAAATTCACTAACAATAGTAAATATATGATCTTTCAAATAATGGATGATGATAATATACTGATATTGCCTTTGATAGTTCGATATGGGTCTAACATAAAAATTGCTAATAAAATCTCTATAGCTGAAAATAACTAGAGTTCAGATCGATAAAGAGTAGAGCAACGAAACATGAATCATGACTAGTAAGGACAAACGCTTTAAACTTAATAAAGTTTGGTAAGAAAAAAAACACTTTGTTATATGCATTCACAATAACCATGGATAGTAAATTTGTGTTAAAAAAGACATATAATACTTAAACATATATAATAAATAAAATAAGTTTATAGTGAGATTTTATGTTCTGATTGTTGGATTATTAATTTATTTTCTCGAGGAAAACAAATACAATTTTTACATTGTTAATATATGCATAGGGGGGCTAATACATGCATAAGGGGGCTTGGGCACCCCCTTGTCTCCGCCCCTGTCTGCAGGTAACATCCCAAATCGGGCGCAGATCAGGTCTGGCACCATCCAAACCACCCCAAAGTGCACCTGGTTGTTGGGCATCAATGGGGGCAGTTGGATCAGACGCATCTCGGGGTCCTTGCCAAGTACGTCGCACATCAGAATACCCTCATGGAGATCAACCCAGGTCAGCCAGCCTCCTCCGATGGAGAACACCTTGGTGGGTTTATGTTGAACCAACCCACCATAATGCCTCTCCAGGCCAGAAGCCACCTAGGCGACCTTAGTGCTCCACGACTGGGTCTTTGTCGATAAGACTTGGAGATCATAGCTCATCCGGCCACCATCGTCGAATCGCGTTCGGGGACAACAACGATGCAGTGCCAGTCGCCACAGGTTAAGACGCCAACGTGGTCGAAGCAGAGATGAACCGGGTAGGGGCGCGGGAGAAGGTAGAGCGACGGCATCGTACCGGCCCTGTAGACGATGACGTCGGTGAACATCCTTCAGCTACTGCGCCTGGGGAAGAACACGTGTATGAGGAAGAAGGCGCCATCAATGACGGTGACGAAGGGCGGTGCACTCAAGTCGCCCGCCGTCAGGTAAGGACAGTAGATGACGCAGCGGGAGACGCCGGGCGGATCGACGACCACGAAGGACACCTTGATGGGTTTGCAGGTGCTCATCTCGGTTTCAGCGATGGTCTCGTTGTCACAATGGCCGATGTGCGGTACCGTGTCGAGGAGGACCCAGTCAGGAAAGTTGGAGCCTAGAGAGGAGGCAGCGGATGCAGGTTTCGACATGGTGTTGCCCAACCACCCATATTTTTTGTGAACGTCGGATGATCCAGCATGCACAGTCTCCAAACACTGGACCATCCAGTGTGAATTGTCCATTAAGAACTAGCTGTTACAAATCTGAATCCTCCAGGGAAGCCTTAAAAGAATACGTCGAACCATCCGGCATGCATAAGTCTATTTTCCACTTCAATAGAAACCTTCTGGACTATACGCCGGACCATTTGACATGTATAAATCCGTCTTCCTGTGAACACAAAGAATTCCTCTGGATTTTACTCCGGCGACGCCTCTGATATTGCGCCAAACCATCTGGCGTGTTTAACTTGAAATCCTTCTTCTGAAAAATCCTCCGACGTTGCCAACTTCTTTTCGCCGGATCATCCGAAGTGGACAAATGCATCGAGATAAAAGCTCTGACATATACAACACCTTCACTGCCAGACCATCCGGCGTAAAGAGATTTTTCAGGACATATCCAATTCAAACTTCTTTAAGTCATATCTTCTTTTCAACTCATCTATGAGCTTCTCTGAGATAACTAGTGCTAGAATTTCACGTGTGCATCCAACCAAATCTAGACTTAAATAGATCAAGCTACAACTCTTAGCCTATCTTTATAGTACAATCAAAAAACAAAGAAAGAAAGCATATACTACTCTAAGTGCCCTTCATCTCTTTATGACAGTTAGAACTAAAATGTTCTTAATCTTAACGTTCATATCATTTGATAGCTCAACCATTTAATTAAAAGACTAAGATCACCCAACAACATTGTAAACTAATCTTTTAATTACCTTTCAAAACAAACTTATTAGTTAAAATGATATAGTTGTCATTAATCAACGAAACACTTAACACTTGCGTAAGGGCCTAGATGTTGCACATGTTCGCATGCTGGCTAAGTACACAAGTCGATAAAAGTTTGCAAAAACCATCATGTTATCTCTTTTTCTAGTTCTGCACTAGTCTCTTTGTTATCCTTTCGGCTACCTCGAGTAATTACTCGAGGGCCAATGCATTTAATAAATGAGTCTTGTTGAGCTTTCAGGTGCCAACACATGTGAGTCAACCGAGTCTAAGGATAATCCAAACATGCTAATTAATATTACATCTATTTATGCTAACTCTATTTCATCGATAAGGAAATAGTTGCAACGGCATATTAGACTAGCAAAATAATAGCAATATTTACAGGACTTCTCGGATATCAAATCAGGTTCAAACTTTCACAGACGCCAGGAATACATAGAGGGTCTCTTTTCGCCCTCATCATCGGATACGTGGAGATTTAGACTCTCGACGAACAGTTGGACCAGGAGATGACTTTCATTGATCAACTCATGCGCCCTATCCGCCTCAGAAGTGAAACCAACTTCGATGATGGAGGTACTCAGTTCCACATTATGACTCCTCAGAAGGCCAAACAACGTACAGGCGCTGATGGCCACTGCTTCATTGGAACGTTCAATGGCAGTGTCCCTCTCAGCTTTAGCGGCTTGTGCTCAAGCTTCTGAGGCCACCTAGCTGTCCTTGACTTTCTCCAGTTTCTCCAATTTCTTGATGGCGTTGTGATTCTTCTGGAGCTCCTTGCTCGTTGTCTCCGCCATTGCATGTACCCACCTCTCCGCATCGACCTTGAGCGCTACAGACAAAGTACCAGTTATGCCTGGTCGGTATTACAAATCACAGCTCTAGTGAACATAAAGTACGCAGGATACCTGCTATCTCTTGTCGATAAGCCTCCCCATCCGTGATGTTTTTCTAAAGAAGGGGCACAGCTTGATACAAGGCCTAAAAGGACAACGTTAGGGAAATTAGGAGCATACGGAAAAGGCATAAGCATTATGATAGGGCGAGATACCTTGATATGGTCCTTCACCATTGTCCATGGCATGCTCGGGTCAGCATCAGCAGGAGTCACGGACGGCGATGGGCTACCAGTGCCAAGTTAGCCCGTGCTGCTGATGCCTTCGGTGGCTCGACCTGAAGCTGCTTACTTGAGAACTCCATTCTTCAACCGGTTATAACTAACATCAAGAAAAGAATATCGCTCAAGTTGTAAGATGTTTTCTACCTACAAGGAAGCATGCTTCTGCATGAACCACACGTTGGATTTCAATCCTTTCCTTAAGATCTTTTTCATGGTGCCTCGAGTGGAAGCAGTTGTCGAGGGAGCAGCAGCATCAAAGACAACTGGAGACGCAGGCGCCGTGGGCGATGGGACAGTGGTTGAAGGATCAGATGAGGCGAAGGCAGCCATTGCCTGCAAGAAACCCGCTAGTGTGAGGGGGGCAAATCTTAATCATTCTGGACCTATCGAACAAATCTTCAGTAAGAGTGACTAGTGTGACGAGGGTAACTTGATACGAGATACCTTCCTTACCGAGTCATCAGGCGTGTCAGTTACTCAAGGCGGCGATCGAGGGGGAGTTCCAGCTATCTCCGGCAGAGAAGTCACCTGCATGGATCGACCGTCAGACGATATGTACTTGATAACTAAAGCAACCGCTAAATGAGTGATCACCTGACAACTCGAGTTCAATACCAGTCGTCTTTTTCTTCGTGTGCGCTTGGGGTGGCTGATCAGATGGTGAAGACGATTTCCTGGATCAAGGAGACCCTTTGGCCTCCTGATCGGGCGGCGCCTTCCCCTTGGCCCAAGCCTCTTCTGCAACAGTACTGGTTGCAAGGTGAGGGCCTTGCTGATCGCTAGCACCGGAGGAGGTATCATTGTGAACAAGAACCTCAACCTTAGGGATGTTGTCCTCTTGGTCGAATACACAACAAACAATATTGTTCTTCTTAATGGACAATATTCTCACATGTGGACGAGGATTCATAAGAGAGTATAGCTAAACAAAGCAGGGCGATGCTTCTTCATAAAACAGTTTGCTCAATTGAGCAGAAGTGTCCTGCAGAGTTAGGGCTACAAGATGTATTAGATAGAGACAATTCTAATGTTGAAGTTTCAATTTGTCAGTCGATATTACAAAACAGCATCAGATTTTATGATACAGCGCTCTATGTCCACTGTAGGGTCTCAACCAATTCGTCACTCGAGATCATCTACATCCACTGTAGTTGCTTCAACAAGTGAGGTGCTGTAGGAACTCAGGGACACAGTGTCTCAGTTCCAACAAGTGAGGTCTCATCCATAACAACTTATCTCCATTCTATGCATCTTAAGTAGGAGTTCAAAGCCTCAGTTCCTACAAATCAGGTCTGAAATTGATTCTTCAAGTGGACCACCTTTATTGCTCATATCATGTGTTAATATCACCCGTGTGGAAGCCAAAGCCAAACATACAACAATTTCTAAGAGTGGTTACTGAAATAGTTCCATCAATTGCCAAGCTAAGGTTCAATGCATGCATCATCAACTAGTTTGGCTAATATGACAAATTAGATCTCTGTAACCGATTCATCACCACCTTTTGTGGAAGCTCCAAGCTCGAGTGCCTTAGTTTCTTTGAGTCCGGTCAGTGAAACTGGTGAAGTTAATGCCCAATTGCTCAGATATTGCTGCAGTTGAAGAAGCATTAACTAGTGTGTCTGATATGAACTTGAAGGATTTTATAATCAAGAATGATATACTTGTAAGATGGCACAAACTCTTCATTTTATATTTATCACTGGTATTGACGAGCAAATGCAAAAGGTTTCTTTGCAATGCACATAGGCATGTGATTGACATGTTCAGAATTGGACATAGTTGGGGTGGTATGTTTGAAGAGGAGCACCTGATAGTCACAAACAACAATCAATTCTATATTAAACTTGAGACGGATCAAGACCCTACCTTAGAAAACCTGTTGACTGATCTTAAAAGACTAACAAATTTGATAACATCTTATTTTAGAGGTAAGTATATCTTGACTCGTCAAATGAACGCTATCTATATGCATCACTTGTTTGAGATTTGAAAGCCCCCTCCACAAGTGATAAGAACATCAGGTCATGCATTGAAAAAATTCTTGGATTTTATATGCTATCATTTAAAAGCGGGTGGAAGTCTGATAAGACGTTGTGGCACCCGTGACGCTAAGTATGTTGAGATGTGTCTCGAGGGTGCACTTGATAAAACTTTCTGGCCAGGTGATTGGAAGACTGAACTAAATGATATCCATATTCTTGATGACGTTATTTGGTTTGGTTTCACAGAAGAAGACAGACGATTTGGTTCTCGACCTCGCCTCTGCAATAATGCTAGAGATCTGTTTGGTTATTGAAGACAGATTCCTAACATTATTGCGGAGGCGAGATCGAAACCAAGTCGTTTATCTTCTTCCGTGACTCCAAACCAAAAAACGTTATTAAGAATAAGGACACCATATAGTTCAATCATTTAATCACCTGGCCATAAAGTTTTATCAAGTGCACCCTCGAGACACATGTCAACATACTTAGCGTCATGAGTGCTACAACATCTTATCAAACTTACACCCGCCTTTAAAAGATCCGATCGGTTAACTTGATGTCCAAAACTCAAATGATAGTATATAAAATCCAAAAATTTCTTTAATGTATGACCTGATACTTTTATCATTTGCGAAGGAGTCCTGCAAATCTAAAACAGGTGATGCACATAGATAACGTTCATTTGACGAGCCAAGATGTACTTACCGCTGAAGTAAGATGCTATTATATTTACTAGTTTTTTAAGATCAGCCAATAAGTTTTTTATATGGTAGTCTTAATCCGCCTCAAGTGTAATATAGAATTAATTGTTGTTTGTGACCATCAAGTGCTTCTCTTCAAACATATCACCGTAACTATTTTCATTTCTGAACATGTCAATCACATGTCTATATATGCATTACAAAGAATCTTTCTGCATTTGCTTATCAAGATTAGTGTTAAATATAAAATGAAAAGTTTGTGCCATCTTACAAGTGGACAATTCCTGATTACAAAATCCTCCAAATTCCTATCATGCATACTAGTTAATGTTTCTTCAACTGCAGCAACATATAAGCAATTGGATATTGACTTGACAATTGATTGACCAGTTCGACTGACCGGACTCAAAGAAATTGAGGCACTCAAGCTTAGGGCTTCAATAAAAGTTAAATCAAGCACAAAAGGTGGTGGTGAATCAGTTACAGAGATCTGATCTGTCATATCAGTCAAATTGCATCAACTGCACTGGACCTTAGCTTGGCAATTGATGAAACTGTTTTAATGACGAGACTCTAAGAAATTGAGATACGTTTAGCTTTGGCTTCCACTCAGGGGGCATTAACACATGATAGAAGCACTAAAGATGGTTCACTTAAATAATCAATTTCAGAGACCTAATTTGTAGAAAATGAGGCTCTGAACTTCTACTTAAGGTGCATATATTGGAGATAGGCTGTTATGGATGAAACCTCACTTGTTGGAACTGAGGCCCTGTCTCTGAGATCCTACAGCACCTTAGCAAATGAAGTGGATACAGATGATTGCGCTACAGAAACAGACATATTGTAGCTTAGCCTTGAGTGATCAATTGGTTGAGACCTTACAGTGGAAACAGAGATCCCCTGTTTTGTAACATCGACTGACAAACTGAAACTTCAACATTAGAATTGCCTCTACCTAATACATTTTGATACGGTGACGAATGCAGATGGGACGGGTATCAAGGATAAGGTTGTTGCTCCCCCTAAGAAACATATGCATATGGTAGCATGGATCGATCTAGTGGATATTGACCATGAGCCCCATAGATGTTTGGTGCAGGTACCATGTTGGGCGGTACGACTCGATGCATGCCAGCAAAAGCCAAATCTGGAACATACTGACCGTGGGGCCCATAAAAGTCTTGTGCAGGTATCACGTTGAGTAGTGCAACTCCATGCATGACAGGAAAAGGCGAAGACTGCTGTGTAACCCTCCACTGTAGGGTACTAGGGTCCATACCATAAGTATTGAACCGCCGCATGTAGAATCTAGGGTAGAAAGAACTTTGGTCATGCCCACCCCGTTGATTGTGGCCTTCATCCATCACAAACAACTCAATACCTGAGGTGACAAAGACAATAGATATTAGCTTTCACTTGTGGACTGGGTGGGGTGTGTGTCAGTGGGTGTTCAGGGCATTAGAGGGGGTGACTGGGAGGGGTGTTACCTAGACGTTGTCAGCAACAAGTGGCGAGTTAATGCTAGCAGCAACTGTGGAGCAGCAAAGAGAGCGTGGGAATGGGAAGGTGTGAGCCGAGCTTGGAGTGGTGATGCTTTCTTCAGTCCATTTAGGTGGCAATAATCATCCTGCATCACATATATCTCTTATAAACACTTCACACGTATGAATAAATAGAATGAATAAATTTGGATGACATCACGTATTGTGTAGTTGGACAAAGTGTAGACATCTTAAATCTGCTAAAACATTAACGAGAATGGAGGCATATACAACCTTAACATTTTATGATCAGATTAAACATAAAGAATGCCTAATATACATTTGAACATATTCAGAACAATGCACTGGTAATTAAATGAACCACATTTTGCAAAGCAGCATGTACCCGAAAACAAAAAATTGGATATCATCTTGACAAGTTTTTGCCACGATCAACACAACTCCTAGTACGTACCAACCTAGCAGGTAATGCGAAATACAACTCTAATCAAAACAACGTAGGACACTACGAACCATCAGAGCCACAGTGCCACCTTTGCATATTATAAAAGATTTACTCATAAACAACATCCATATGACCAGGTTATAACCTCATACAATGTATCAATCGAAAAATAGAAGCAAAAAAATCTGAGTAAAAGATCGGAGAGCCGCGCTACCTCCGCGGCGTTGGTGTCGAGAAGCCGGCGGCGCTGCATCGGGAAGCCGATCGCGACGGCCTTGGGGACGGCGGCGACGTCGCTGAGGACGAGCGGTGGCGACGGCCTTGGGGACGGCGGCGACGTCGCTGAGGACGAGCGGCGGCGACGGGCTTGGGGACGAGCGGCGACGACTAGGGTTTGTTCGCTCTCACCTCGCAGCGAGTGGGGACTGGAGCGAGTGGGTTCACGGGCCTATGAGAGGCACCGGCAAACAGCAACGAGGAGTCGCGGCCGTGTGGATCTTGGGGGCTGGCGACTGGGCCTGACTGGGCTAGATACGGCCCGACTTATGGCTCGCGGCCTCGCGCTCTCCTTTAGAAAAAAAAGGTTCGCGGAGAATCGCCCAGCCCCGCGCGTGTCTCACCGGCGTTTTTCTCTAGTAACGTAGGATTGAGTTCGGATTAGACTATAGTACATACCGCGTATTTTTTTTCTTTTTTTTCAGCTGAGGAGGCTACAAAGAGTCTTTCGGTGTCAATGTTGGGGATCGAACCCAGTTCTCCGGTTTGAGAGGGAACCTAAGGAACCAATTCAGCTCAGCTTCCTCTCTAAATAATATTTAGATAGTATTGTATGTTCTGTCACATTGAAAATCTCAAACTTTTCAATCTCATCCTAGTGTATGTTTGGACGTGCACGCGTGGGTGTACTCGTGTGTAGGTAGTATGCCTCATATTGTATCCTCTCAAAAAAAAATGGTTCGTGCCGATAACCAAAATTTGTTTTGTTATTGAGTTGGTTAGCGAAACACAATTTGCTACACTAAAAAACACAATTTGCTGGTTAAATTCACAAGTTGGTATGGTTTTTTTTAGAGCCAGTGGTTCATTCATGTAAATTCACCCGCTCGCCGAAGACTTTTGGTAAGGCATTCCCAGCTGTCTGCTGAAGACTTATGGTAACTGTTTGGGCACCGAGGGAGAGGAGCTCGCCGCGAGGGCCAGACTAGCCGCTCACAGCTCGCTCGTTGGCTGCCAGGCTACACGGCCGCTGGCCGTTGCGATCTCCCCGGATACAACATGGCCATGTATACAACAGCGAGACGATTGCACGTGAAATAACAAAGCAAATGATACAACATGGTCATGTATAACTCGCATTATCGTCCTATGCACCAGGATAAATGACGTACGTATAACTCACATTATCGTCGATGTTTCGATATAATGATACAACACGCCCACGTATGGATCAACACAACTCAAATGGGACAGAAGACAGATTTCCACTTTGAACAAAATTTCTTTGCTGGGTGTATGTAGAGTTCTATGATTCTTTGCTGGGAGGACATTCTGTTCTGCTGCTCAGGCGGATACGGCATCGCCACGGTCTCCATACCCTTGCTCGTTTTGCAGGCCTGGCACGCAAAGTTCTTTGGAGGTCTCATGGAGGGGAGCCCAAGCATCTCGCGTTTGGCTTTCTTCTGAGTATCGGATTTGATCACCGTTGCTGTCAGTAAGCTCCCGCAAAGGGAGCACACGTCTGCGATATGGTAATCCGACCAGGAGTGGAGCCTGTCATGCAACAGATAGCCTGTCATCTGAATTCAGAACCATAATTAATGGATATACAGCTGCAAATGCAATTATCAGTTGCTGTCTCGGCACTCCTCGATGTTTTTTTTATTCTGATGCAGAGAACCACTGTTCTATTTATCTGTCAATGCATTCAACTGTTTCACCATGAGAACACAATACCAGAGTACACAAAAACTAAAGTTTTGGGCATAAAAACACAAATAGAATAACTTACAGTTATTTATATCAAAACTTTGTTCTTTGCAGCCTCTTCAAGGATTAAACGCTTAGACTTTCTCAGCCAATCTTGAAGTCTATCCCGCAGATATCAACAACAAAGAGAAATAATTAGGAAAGCAATATGAGAGGTTAAGAAACCAAATTTTGCCCTAAGAATTTTTTGGCTCCGGAATAAAAACCAAAGAAACAGCACCAAGCATGAAATAAATAGGGGAAAAAGGTTGACAGCACTGCAAAAGTGCCACTTTTGTAAAATGGCATTACAGTTTTTAAGGTAGACAATCATGCGCCCCTTCTTCAATCTTCGTTTTCAACCACATGGACTACCAACCCTTTCTTGCCTCTATCCCAAATATTAGGTACTGTGATAAGACAATAAAGTATAAAGTAGACAAGAAGATGCACATTGACAGATCCATGAAAGAAATCAGTTCAGGTGAAGGTTCTACAAGCCTCACCGAGAGGCAGCAGGCTGAAGATGATAGGATCTGTAGCAAAGCTGAGCACACAATGGCTGATTTTGGGATAGCCTTAGCATCTTAAACTCACACACAAGGGGCAGCACCCACTCCAGGCAGTTTCAAAATGGACATCTTGTAACTAACATTCACCAACATCGGCTATTCGCTGGTTCATGGGTAATGTGGAAAAGAAGGTATATGGGACAGAGAAAGGTAAAATGGTCACTCTAAAAAAATGTATTATTTTACAATACAAGGAACTTTTATAGTGGACATTTTTGCAGTGCTATGAAGTTAACGACAACAACAAAGCCTTTTAACCCAAACTAGTTAGGGTAGGCTAGAGGTGAAACCTAACAAGAGCCATCAAAAAAAGAGGATAAAAAGTAAACAATGTCTGCGTGGAGTGCTATGGAGTTGTTTCCCAAAAACAAAAGGAGCATGCATGGCACCAGAGGGTTCAGTAACCTTCAGAAAAATTGTGATCAAGTGCCCAGGCAAGAGAGCCTCCTGGTATTGTAGTGCGTCAGCATTGTCAGGTGAAGCAGTTTGACCTATGAGAGCATAAAGTTTCTGCAGCATATATCTATAGTAGGAAAAGTAACAAGAAACAAATGATTAAAAGTGGTCACAAGGATAAAAACTTCACAAAACAAGACAATTGAACTTTAACTCACATCAAAAGATTAAATTTTTCATGGTTGTATTGCAGATGCACAAAAATATAGTCCCTCAGAACTGCTTCAGCAACCTAAATGATGTAGAATGGCCAAAGTGAAGCATGGTCCAAAATTCAACAGCACGCCAGGGTAAACACAAAGAGAACATTAAATATTACAGTTTCATAATCATCTTTTTCAAATCCCTCCATCACAGATTGGAAGTACTTTCCTGCATTTGGAATATCATTATCAATGTCAGCACATGAAAGTGCTTCAAGCGATTCTAAACGCAGAAGAAATTGAACTCTCAAAGTACCAATATGCACCAAGCACTGAGTGCGAGTGAAAATGGACAGATCCCTGACTTCGTCAAGAATTATGTGTGCCCTTTCACCAATTAGTTGAGTACTGACAAGTCCCTTTCCTCTTCCATATTTATCACTGTAGCAGCATGTCAAGCTTGTAAAGATTTCCTGGTCACTTGTCTCGATAAGGGCCTGCCATTGGCAATTCACAATCAAGTAAACACAATGCTGAAGCAACATTAACAATACTGTGAATCTGGACTAAAAATTACTCCATCTAGTCAAAAATACTTTATGTTTTAGACATGACATGGTCTCCAATGTGTACCTTTGATCATTATTTTCTACTAGAATATATTTAGAAAATTCAATAAATTTGTGAGATTATGAAAGTATTTTCCAAGACAAATCTACACATATGATTTTTCATGTTTCCACATTACATATTTTAAAAATTATTAATAGTCAAAGTTTCAAAAGTTTGACTGAATCTTATCCAAAACGTCAAGTATTTGTGACTGGAGGAAGTATAAGATAGAAGCATGACCATTTGCAAACCATGTGACAAGTCAAACCCTACTCCAGAAAATGCATGATACGTATTTCAACGGAAAGATCCTAAGCCTTCCCGAAGATGGAAATAGAGATAAAAATGTACTAAGCTACAGAAATAATTTGTATTAAACAAGCAGATTGATAACCTTAGAAGACAGAACAAAATAAGTTAATGGATTTAAGATTTACTAGCAAACTCAGCTTAACATCTACAAAAGGAATGCATCAAAGGACTCAAGATCCTCTTTATAGACGCTTTCAACATTACGCAATGCACACCAAGGGTAGGATTTTAGCAGGGTGCATCTAATAATGAAAGTAGACAATGCTATGTAGCTTTTATCCGTACAGAACATGTCATTGCACACACACTGCCAACGAATGTTAATGGATCATATTGCTGGTTAGAAATGGTAAGCATGCTTAAGGAAATGGCAATAGATTCTACCTTGAGGACAATCCCAACAGGAAGGAGAAATTCTCTGCCCCCCAACCTATATTCAACACAATTCAAAAAATCAAGTTGAGAAAAAAATTACTATTTTTTCACTCACTATATACCAGTACAGAACTTACCAAAACCCTTTTGGAGGTAATACAACTTTATTGTCACACTGGACTGGTCATCTTGGACGCATCTGTTTAAGAAAAGCAAGATATAGTACGGCAATGCACACAACAGCAACTCTGATGCTATACCTAGTAGGCAACAAACATAACAGGAACTTTCATGCTTTACAGAGGGTCCTACTATTGTACAAGGTTGTGGTATACAATACTCTCAACTTTCAAGAGATTGACAAACAGTTAAAGTTTCAGACCAGAGGTCCCTTTTAAAAAAAACGGAACAGTTAGGAAGAACAAGATTTAAAAAAAGAGAGAAATATAGAAGAAAAAGAAACTCAACCACGGGGAGAGAAATATAGAAGAAAAAGGCAAGGACTTTCAGACATTAATAACAAGATACTGTCGATTGCTTTGTCCCTATAGTGCATTAGTATTAATGGCATTAGTGTACATGAGCATGCTCAAAAAACATTAGGTGATAAAGGATCTGGCATATAATTAAATATGGTCAATGTCCAGACGTTTCTTCCATTATATCAAGTTATATATGCAGTATCTTGTAATGCAATGGGTCTCTCATTGTCTTTTACAAGTACTAATAGTTTGTCCACCAGCACTGCCTTAACTAAAATATATTTCAAAATTAAAGAGAAAAGTTGATTTGACAGATTATATTTTCTTAGATACACATTCAACATTCAACAATAACAACAACAACAAAGCATTTATCCCAAGTAATTTGGGGTAGGCTAGAGATAAAACCTACAAGATCCAACTAAAAAGATGATAAGAAAATAATAATGATACGAACTAGCGAATGCTCGGTTGGTAAGCTCAAGGGGAGTGAACCAACGAGTCGGGGATTCGATGCCCAACTCTCGCAACTTTGCCGGCTGTGCTTCAAGGTGGAGCCAGTCTTCATATGGCCTCTAATAAAAGCCGGGGCAATAGCAAAAATTAAAGGTCCTTTAACAAAAAAATAATAGAGGCCTCCCTGGTTTTTTACCTCCCTAGTTTTTTATTTTTTGCAAGGATGTCACTCGAATGACAGTTTTAATGGTATTTTTGTAATTTTTTAGTGACAAGCTATGTTGCTTCTCTAGGCCTGCATATAGTCACCTACTCCACCCAGATGTGCACTCCTCTCCACCAAAAGAATGACCTGCTCGTTTCTTCCTTGCTCTCTCTAGCAGAACACATCTTCTTTAGCTCCTAGAAATTAAAAGGTATGTATGTGCATGCATGTGTTCATAGAGATTGTTGTTACCTCGAATGACATCCCTAATTCTCCTCTGTGTTTTCGATGGAATTGCAGCAATGAACAACGAAAATGATGCAGGCGAGGGGGGATCAGTTCCAAGGAAGATAGCTTCTGATGAGAACAGCTTGTGGAAGTACATGGATAAAGGAGCAGCTACATCAAGGGGTGGAGGTAACAAAAGGATAAGATGCAAGCTGTGCAATGGAACTTTTATTGGCACTTACACTCGTGTTAAGGCACATCTCTTGCATATTCCTAGAGTAGGTGAGGAGTGCACATCTGGGTGGAGTAGGTGACTATATGCAGGCCTAGAGAAGCAACTAGTGTCAAAAGGTCCATGCTGGCCCTCACTCATATAGACTTAAGAAAATATCGGGGGTGGGGGTAATTTGGTACTTTGGTATTTCGGCACCAGGGGTTTTCCCTCCATTTCGTGGTTTTGGCTCCAAACCAAAGGATGCACCAGGATTATTTTTCTTTTCTATGTTCCTATGTTAATTTATACTACTATACTACTCATAATTTATAAGACCATAATAAGTGTTATGATACATACTATATAAAAGTGACATTCGATATCGGTCAACATCATTGGCGTACCAACTCATTGGAGTTTATTCGATACTTCGATATCGGTCATGATCATTAGGCGCTTAGATCCTAAGTCTAACCAAACGGTATTGGCGTGTCTACTTCGTATGCCGATGTCATTGCATGAGAGTTGATGATCGACCATCTAATGTGGTAATCTCCCTTGCGGAGCTCATCCGATGTACCAACTCATTGGAGTTTATTGGATACTTCGATATCGGTCAGGATCATTAGGCATTTAGATCCTAAGTCTAACCAAACAATATTGGCGTGTCTACTTCGTATGCCGATGTCATTGCATGAGAGTCGATGATCGACCATCTAATGTGGTAATCTCCCATGCGGAGCTCATCCGACGTATCAACTCATTGGAGTTTATTTGAGATATCGGTCAAGATCATTAGGCGCTTAGATCCTAAGTCTAACCAAACAGTATTAGCGTGTCTACTTCGAATGCCGATGTCATTGCACGAGAGTCGATGATCGGCCATCTAATGTGGTACTCTCATCGGGTGCATCGACTGTTTGAGTTTATTCGATACTTGGATGTCAATCAAGATCATCAGGCGCTTACATACTCAAGTAAGTCTGACCTTTTTTTTCTTCTCAAATACGCAGGAGAATTGCGTATCTTTGTATTAAGTAGGAAGGAAGCGAGTGAAGTCTTTTACAACGACCAAGATTTGGTTGGAGACGGAAAGCCCATGCAACTTAAAGGACTTATACAGATAGAGCTGCAACTAGAAGAAGGAGGAAAAAACTAAGGCACACAAGCAACCTAAGCGAATCGGACGTGCTTAGAAGATTGATCCGTATGCACATATCCTTTGCACGATGATGAATAACTTCCTAGCCCCGGCAATGCACCATCTATCAGCCTCGTCTCGAACAATGGCCGTCAGGGCTCCACTGGACGTGCGGAGGGGTTTTTGAAGATACAGTTGTTGCGGGAGAGCCAAAGGTGCCAAGATGTGAGAAGAATGAGCGAGTCCAGGCCTAATGGTATTGGTATGCCTAATACAAATTGTTAACGTGAAACTCACACTCTTCTTTAATTTACTATAGTGAGAAACAATTTTATTTTTTAATTTCAAAATATACACAAATCCATTACACGTTACAAATGGAAAAAGAAAAAGAAAAGAAAAGGGAAATATGAGATGAGATGGGCTGCCCGGCCTGCCCCTTGCTGATCCAACCAGCCCACGTCACCGTTAAGTTGCCAACACCCGGCGGCATGCATGCGGCACTGCAACAACGCGGCTAGGCCCATGCGGTCGCCATCTCTCTTCCCCCCTCGCTGCTTCATTCTTCTTCCACAAAGCAGCGCTGCCGCTGCCATAAATTGCTCATCGGCTACCACCATGTCGCACCAGCGTCCAGTAACCGGCAAAATCGCTTGCTGCGGATTGTGCTGCCGCGGCTGTGCTCCTCTTCGACGCAGGTCGCCTCCACCATTCCTCTACTCCTATGATCCTCTCCCATCTCCCGGTCCTCTCCTCCCGCATCCCCGGCGGCGGCTCGTGGCATAGATCCAGTCACTGTCATAATTAAGGTAGTTGGAGTGCTTACTTCAGTGCAAAACATGAAAGAGGGGGCAAAAAGGTGCCTTGAAATTGCTGATGGACTTATATTTGGTGAAGTGGGAAAGAGATTTAGATGAATTTTTATTTGGGATTGGAGGGAGCAGATTATAAGTTTATAACTGCTCTGTGGGCAACATATATGTTCCCTCCGCCTTTCTGGCATTATATGAAAAGCAGACAATGGAATCTATTTAATAAACTATACATGCCAATGTGGTTCTATGCACCTGCCATTTCTTTTTGATGTTATTTGTATTGCTGAATGGAATTCTTAAACTTCTGTTGAAGTATGGACTTTATGTTTGTTCCTTTCCTGTGTGTTCTCATTGTGGTGCTGTTCCAATCTTTTGAAACTTAATAGAATCAGGGCACCCGGTAAAAGCTTCGATGAACTTGTCATACTTCCACTATTGTTCCTGAACAAATTTGTTGGCTGTGTTCCCATTGTTTATTATTTGAATCAGTCTGGCTCACTTTTAAAATTCTCTTTAGGTACTTCATATGTGGCGGGATGGAGAGACTTATACGAATTCTTATTTTACAAAAGCATAACTATGTAAGACGGATTCGGTTTTTCTTGGACCCCTATGTTACTGGCTATTATTATTAGAAAAAAATAACTAGAGGGCATCATTCTGATGAGGAGTTTCGTATGATCAATTTTTCAGCCAATGGGCTTGGTGTGCGGTTCCTTTCTTAAACGCGGTGCTGGGTACACTGACAAAGCAGTTGTCATAAGGTGTTGTATGCATTTTTGCTCTTCCTACCTTGTCGTTTCTGAGTCGTCTTCGTTTCTGTTATTAGTAACAAATCAGGATGATAAAATTACCTATGGTTTAATCTTGGACATGGCTAGTTTTGTCACTGGTGCAATATTCAGCTGCAGTGACCCTGTCTATATTTTGACCCCACCAAGTTATTTTATTCATTTTCCACATAATTCCTACTTTTACTTAGTGTCTGACTTGATTATCTTTTGCAAATCTTTTTTGTTTGCTGAATGTTGAATGTGTATAGGACTATCGACGGATAGAAGCGCGTAAAAATTAGCAATTCACGTATCAGAATCATAACTTATACTTCAGCCTTTTTTACCGTTATTACTTTATTTTTTACTATTACTAATACATTTATTATCATTATTATTTTGGAATAATTGCAAAAAAACCACTACTCCTGGTGTTATTGTAAGCTTGTCACTAAAAAAATTACAAAAATACCATTAAAACTGTCATTCGAGTGACATCCTTGCAAAAAATAAAAAACTAGGAAGGTAAAAAACCAGGGAGGCCTCTATTATTTTTTTGTTAAAGGACCTTTAATTTTTGCTATTGCCCCGGCTTTTATTAGAGGCCATATGAAGACTGGCTGCACCTTGAAGCACAGCCGGCAAAGTTGCGAGAGTTGGGCATCGAATCCCCGACTCGTTGGTTCACTCCCCTTGAGCTTACCAACCGAGCATTCGCTAGTTCGTATCATTATTATTTTCTTATCATCTTTTTAGTTGGATCTTGTAGGTTTCATCTTTAGCCTACCCCAAATTGCTTGGGATAAATGCTTTATTGTTGTTGTTATTGTTGAATGTTGAATGTATATCTAAGAAAATATAATCTGTCAGATCAACTTTTCTCTTTAATTTTGAAATATATTTTAGTTAAGGCAGTGCTGGTGGACAAACTATTAGTACTTGTAAAAGACAATGAGAGACCCAGTGCATTACAATATACTGCATATATAACTTGATATAATGGAAGAAACGTCTGGACATTGACCATATTTAATTATATGACAGATCCTTTATCACCTAATGTTTTTTGAGCATGCTCATGTACACTAATGTCATTAATACTAATGCACTATAGGGACAAAGCAATCGACAATATCTTGTTATTAATGTCTGAAAGTCCTTGCCTTTTTCTTCTATATTTCTCTCCCCGTGGTTGAGTTTCTTTTTCTTCTATATTTCTCTTTTTTTTTAAAATCTTGTTCTTCCTAACTGTTCCGTTTTTTTAAAAGGGACCTCTGGTCTGAAACTTTAACTGTTTGTCAATCTCTTGAAAGTTGAGAGTATTGTATACCACAACCTTGTACAATAGTAGGACCCTCTGTAAAGCATGAAAGTTCCTGTTATGTTTGTTGCCTACTAGGTATAGCATCAGAGTTGCTGTTGTGTGCATTGCCGTACTATATCTTACTTTTCTTAAACAGATGCGTCCAAGATGACCAGTCCAGTGTGACAATAAAGTTGTATTACCTCCAAAAGGGTTTTGGTAAGTTCTGTACTGGTATATAGTGAGTGAAAAATTAGTAATTTTTTTCTCAACTTGATTTTTTGAATTGTGTTGAATATAGGTTGGGGGGCAGAGAATTTCTCCTTCCTGTTGGGATTGTCCTCAAGGTAGAATCTATTGCCATTTCCTTAAGCATGCTTACCATTTCTAACCAGCAATATGATCCATTAACATTCATTAGCAGTGTGTGTGCAATGACATGTTCTGTACGGATAAAAGCTACATAGCATTGTCTACTTTCATTATTAGATGCACCCTGCTAAAATCCTACCCTTGGTGTGCATTGCGTAATGTTGAAAGCGTCTATAAAGAGGATCTTGAGTCCTTTGATGCATTCCTTTTGTAGATGTTAAGCTGAGTTTGCTAGTAAATCTTAAATCCATTAACTTATTTTGTTCTGTCTTCTAAGGTTATCAATCTGCTTGTTTAATACAAATTATTTCTGTAGCTTAGTACATTTTTATCTCTATTTCCATCTTCGGGAAGGCTTAGGATCTTTCCGTTGAAATACGTATCATGCATTTTCTGGAGTAGGGTTTGACTTGTCACATGGTTTGCAAATGGTCATGCTTCTATCTTATACTTCCTCCAGTCACAAATACTTGACGTTTTGGATAAGATTCAGTCAAACTTTTGAAACTTTGACTATTAATAATTTTTAAAATATGTAATGTGGAAACATGAAAAATCATATGTGTAGATTTGTCTTGGAAAATACTTTCATAATCTCACAAATTTATTGAATTTTCTAAATATATTCTAGTAGAAAATAATGATCAAAGGTACACATTGGAGACCATGTCATGTCTAAAACATAAAGTATTTTTGACTAGATGGAGTAATTTTTAGTCCAGATTCACAGTATTGTTAATGTTGCTTCAGCATTGTGTTTACTTGATTGTGAATTGCCAATGGCAGGCCCTTATCGAGACAAGTGACCAGGAAATCTTTACAAGCTTGACATGCTGCTACAGTGATAAATATGGAAGAGGAAAGGGACTTGTCAGTACTCAACTAATTGGTGAAAGGGCACACATAATTCTTGACGAAGTCAGGGATCTGTCCATTTTCACTCGCACTCAGTGCTTGGTGCATATTGGTACTTTGAGAGTTCAATTTCTTCTGCGTTTAGAATCGCTTGAAGCACTTTCATGTGCTGACATTGATAATGATATTCCAAATGCAGGAAAGTACTTCCAATCTGTGATGGAGGGATTTGAAAAAGATGATTATGAAACTGTAATATTTAATGTTCTCTTTGTGTTTACCCTGGCGTGCTGTTGAATTTTGGACCATGCTTCACTTTGGCCATTCTACATCATTTAGGTTGCTGAAGCAGTTCTGAGGGACTATATTTTTGTGCATCTGCAATACAACCATGAAAAATTTAATCTTTTGATGTGAGTTAAAGTTCAATTGTCTTGTTTTGTGAAGTTTTTATCCTTGTGACCACTTTTAATCATTTGTTTCTTGTTACTTTTCCTACTATAGATATATGCTGCAGAAACTTTATGCTCTCATAGGTCAAACTGCTTCACCTGACAATGCTGACGCACTACAATACCAGGAGGCTCTCTTGCCTGGGCACTTGATCACAATTTTTCTGAAGGTTACTGAACCCTCTGGTGCCATGCATGCTCCTTTTGTTTTTGGGAAACAACTCCATAGCACTCCACGCAGACATTGTTTACTTTTTATCCTCTTTTTTTGATGGCTCTTGTTAGGTTTCACCTCTAGCCTACCCTAACTAGTTTGGGTTAAAAGGCTTTGTTGTTGTCGTTAACTTCATAGCACTGCAAAAATGTCCACTATAAAAGTTCCTTGTATTGTAAAATAATACATTTTTTTAGAGTGACCATTTTACCTTTCTCTGTCCCATATACCTTCTTTTCCACATTACCCATGAACCAGCGAATAGCCGATGTTGGTGAATGTTAGTTACAAGATGTCCATTTTGAAACTGCCTGGAGTGGGTGCTGCCCCTTGTGTGTGAGTTTAAGATGCTAAGGCTATCCCAAAATCAGCCATTGTGTGCTCAGCTTTGCTACAGATCCTATCATCTTCAGCCTGCTGCCTCTCGGTGAGGCTTGTAGAACCTTCACCTGAACTGATTTCTTTCATGGATCTGTCAATGTGCATCTTCTTGTCTACTTTATACTTTATTGTCTTATCACAGTACCTAATATTTGGGATAGAGGCAAGAAAGGGTTGGTAGTCCATGTGGTTGAAAACGAAGATTGAAGAAGGGGCGCATGATTGTCTACCTTAAAAACTGTAATGCCATTTTACAAAAGTGGCACTTTTGCAGTGCTGTCAACCTTTTTCCCCTATTTATTTCATGCTTGGTGCTGTTTCTTTGGTTTTTATTCCGGAGCCAAAAAATTCTTAGGGCAAAATTTGGTTTCTTAACCTCTCATATTGCTTTCCTAATTATTTCTCTTTGTTGTTGATATCTGCGGGATAGACTTCAAGATTGGCCGAGAAAGTCTAAGCGTTTAATCCTTGAAGGGGCTGCAAAGAACAAAGTTTTGATATAAATAACTGTAAGTTATTCTATTTGTGTTTTTATGCCCAAAACTTTAGTTTTTGTGTACTCTGGTATTGTGTTCTCATGGTGAAACAGTTGAATGCATTGACAGATAAATAGAACAGTGGTTCTCTGCATCAGAATAAAAAAAACATCGAGGAGTGCCGAGACAGCAACTGATAATTGCATTTGCAGCTGTATATCCATTAATTATGGTTCTGGATTCAGATGACAGGCTATCTGTTGCATGACAGGCTCCACTCCTGGTCGGATTACCATATCGCAGACGTGTGCTCCCTTTGCGGGAGCTTACTGACAGCAACGGTGATCAAATCCGATACTCAGAAGAAAGCCAAACGCGAGATGCTTGGGCTCCCCTCGCGGCGAGCTCCTCTCCCTCGGTGCCCAAACAGTTACCATAAGTCTTCAGCAGACAGCTGGGAATGCCTTACCAAAAGTCTTCGGCGAGCGGGTGAATTTACATGAATGAACCACGGCTCTAAAAAAACCATATCACCTTGTGAATTTAACCAGCAAATTGTGTTTTTTAGTGTAGCAAATTGTGTTTCGCTAACCAACTCAATAACAAAACAAATTTTGGCAATCGGCACGAACTATTTTTTTTTTTTGAGAGGATACAACATGAGGCATACTACCTACACACGAGTACATCCACACGTGCACGTCCAAACATACATTAGGATGAGATTGGAAAGTTTGAGATTTTCAGTGTGACAGAACATATAATACTATCTAAATATGTCATATTTAGAGAGGAAGCTGAGCTGAATTGGTTTCTTAGGCTCCCTCAAAAAATCGGAGAACTGGGTTCGATCCCCAACATTGACATTGAAAGACTCCTTTGTAGCCTCCTCAGCTGAAAAAAAAAAGAAAATAAATACGCGGTATGTACTCTAGTCTAATCCGAACTCAATCCTACGTTACTAGAGAAAAACGCCGGTGAGACACGCGGGGCTGGACGATTCTGCGCGAACTTTTTTTTCTAGAGGAGAGCGCGAGGCCGCGAGCCATAAGTCGGGCCGTATCTAGCCCAGTCAGGCCCAATCGCCAGCCCCCAAGATCCACACGGCTGCGACTCCTCGTTGCTGTTTGCCGGTGCCTCTCATAGGCCCGTGAACCCACTCGCTGCGAGGTGAGAGCGAACAAACCCTAGTCGTCGCCGCTCGTCCCCAAGCCCGTCGCCGCCGCTCGTCCTCAGCGACGTCGCCGCCGTCCCCAAGGCCGTCGCGACCGGCTTCCCGATGCAGCGCCGCCGGCTTCTCGACACCAACGCCGCGGAGGTAGCGCGGCTCTCCGATCTTGTACTCAGATTTTTTGCTTCTATTTTTCGATTGATACATTGTATGAGGTTATAACCTGGTCATATGGATGTTGTTTATGAGTAAATCTTTTATAATATGCAAAGGTGGCACTGTGGCTCTGATGGTTCGTAGTGTCCTACGTTGTTTTGATTAGAGTTGTATTTCGCATTACCTGCTAGGTTGGTACGTACTAGGAGTTGTGTTCATCGTGGCAAAAACTTGTCAAGATGATATCCAATTTTTTGTTTTCGGATACATGCTGCTTTGCAAAATGTGATTCATTTAATTTTCATTTAATTACCAGTGCATTGTTCTGAATATGTTCAAATGTATTTTAGGCATTCTTTATGTTTAATATGATCATAAAATGTTAAGGTTGTATATGCCTCCATTCTCGTTAATGTTTTAGTAGATTTAAGATGTCTACACTTTGTCCAACTACACAATACGTGATGTTATCCAAATTTATTCATTCTATTTATTCATACGTCTGAAGTGTTTATAAGAGATATATGTGATGCAGGATGATTATCGCCACCTAAATGGACTGAAGAAAGCATCACCACTCCAAGCTCGGTTCACACCTTCCCATTCCCACGCTCTCTTTGCTGCTCCACAGTTGCTGCTAGCATTACCTCGCCACTTGTTGCTGACAACGTCTAGGTAACACCCCTCCCAGTCACCCCCTCTAATGCCCTGAACACCCACTGACACACACCCCACCCAGTCCACAAGTCAAAGCTAATATCTATTGTCTTTGTCACCTCAGGTATTGAGTTGTTTGTGATGGATGAAGGCCACAATCAACGGGGTGGGCATGACCAAAGGCCTTTCTACCCTAGATTCTACATGCAGCGGTTCAATACTTATGGTATGGACCCTAGTACCCTACAGTGAGGGTTACACAGCAGTCTTCGCCTTTTCCTGCCATGCATGGAGTTGCACTACTCAACGCGATACCTGCACAAGACTTTTATGGGCCTCACGGTCAGTATGTTCCAGATTTGGCTTTTGCTGGCATGCATCGAGTCGTACCGCCCAACATGGTACCTGCACCAAACATCTATGGGGCTCATGGTCAGTATCCACTGGATCGATCCATGCTACCATATGCATATGTTTCTTAGGGGGGGCAACAACCTTATCCTTGATACCCGTCCCATCTGCATTCGTCACCGTATCAAAATGTATTAGGTAGAGGCAATTCTAATGTTTAAGTTTCAGTTTGTCAGTCGATCTCTGTTTCCACTGTAAGGTCTCAACCAATTGATCACTCAAGGCCAAGCTACAATATGTCTGTTTCTGTAGCGCAATCATCTGTATCCACTTCATTTGCTAAGGTGCTGTAGGATCTCAGAGACAGTGCCTCAGTTTCAACAAGTGAGGTCTCATCCATAATAGCCTATCTCCAATATATGCACCTCAAGTAGAAGTTCAGAGCCTCAGTTCCTACAAATTAGGTCTCTGAAATTGATTATTTAAGTGAACCATCTTTAGTGCCTCTATCATGTGTTAATGCCCCCTGAGTGGAAGCCAAAGCTAAACGTATCTCAATTTCTTAGAGTCTCGTCATTAAAACAGTTTCATCAATTGCCAAGCTAAGGTCCAGTGCAGTTGATGCAATTTAACTGATATGACAGATCAGATCTCTGTAACTGATTCACCACCACCTTTTGTGCTTGATTTAACTTTTATTGAAGCCCTAAGCTTGAGTGCCTCAATTTCTTTGAGTCCGGTCAGTGGAACTGGTCAATCAATTGTCAAGTCAATACTCAATTGCTCAGATGTTGCTGCAGTTGAAGAAACATTAACTAGTATGCATGACAGGAATTTGAAGGATTTTGTAATCAGGAATTGTCCACTTGTAAGATGGCACAAACTTTTCATTTTATATTTAACACTAATCTTGATAAGCAAATGCAGAAAGATTCTTCGTAATGCATATATAGACATGTGATTGACATGTTCAGAAATGAAAATAGTTACGGTGATATGTTTGAAGAGGAGCACTTGATGGTCACAAACAACAATCAATTTTATATTACACTTGAGGCGGATTAAGACTACCATATAAAAAACTTATTGGCTGATCTTAAAAACTAGTAAATTTGATAGCATCTTACTTCAGCGGTAAGTACATCTTGGCTCGTCAAATGAACGTTATCTATGTGCATCACCTGTTTTAGATTTGCAGGACTCCTTCGCAAATGATAAAAGTATCAGGTCATACATTAAAGAAATTTTTGGATTTTATATACTATCATTTGAGTTTTGGAGATCAAGTTAACCGATCGGATCTTTGAAAGGCGGGTGTAAGTTTGATAAGATGTTGTAGCACCCATGACGCTGAGTATGTTGACATGTGTCTCGAGGGTGCACTTGATAAAACTTTATGGCCAGGTGATTAAATGATTGAACTATATGGTGTCCTTATTCTTGATAACGTTTTTTTGGTTTGGAGTCACGGAAGAAGATAAACGACTTGGTTCTCGATCTCGCCTCCGCAATAATGCTAAGAATCTGTCTTCAATAACCAAACAGATCTCTAGCATTATTGCAGAGGTGAGGTCGAGAACCAAATCGTCTGTCTTCTTCTGTGAAACCAAACCAAATGACGTCATCAAGAATATGGATATCATTTAGTTCAGTCTTCCAATCACCTGGCCAGAAAGTTTTATCAAGTGCACCCTTGAGACACATCTCAACATACTCAGCGTCACGGGTGCCACAACGTCTTATCAGACTTCCACCCGCTTTTAAATGATAGCATATAAAATCCAAGAATTTTTTCAATGCATAACATGATGTTCTTATCACTTGTGGAGGGGGCTTTCAAATCTCAAAAAAGTGATGCATATAGATAGCGTTTATTTGACGAGTCAAGATATACTTACCTCTAAAATAAGATGTTATCAAATTTGTTAGTCTTTTAAGATCAGTCAACAGGTTTTCTAAGGTAGGGTCTTGATCCGTCTCAAGTTTAATATAGAATTGATTGTTGTTTGTGACTATCAGGTGCTCCTCTTCAAACATACCACCCCAACTATGTCCAATTTTGAACATGTCAATCACATGCCTATGTGCATTGCAAAGAAACCTTCTGCATTTGCTCGTCAATACCAGTGATAAATATAAAATGAAGAGCTTGTGCCATCTTACAAGTATATCATTCCTGATTATAAAATCCTTGAAGTTCATATCAGACACACTAGTTAATGCTTCTTCAACTGCAGCAATATCTGAGCAATTGGGCATTAACTTCACCAGTTTCACTGACCGGACTCAAAAAAACTAAGACACTCGAGCTTGGAGCTTCCACAAAAGGTGGTGATGAATCGGTTACAGAGATCTAATTTGTCATATTAGCCAAACTAGTTGATGATGCATGCATTGAACCTTAGCTTGGTAATTGATGGAACTATTTCAGTAACCACTCTTAGAAATTGTTGTATGTTTGGCTTTGGTTTCCACACAGGGGACATTAACACATGATATGAGCAATAAAGGTGGTCCACTTGAAGAATCAATTTCAGACCTGATTTGTAGGAACTAAGGCTTTGAACTCCTACTTAAGATGCATAGAATGGAGATAGGTTGTTATGGATGAGACCTCACTTGTTGGAACTAAGACACTGTGTCCCTGAGTTCCTACAGCACCTCACTTGTTGAAGCAACTACAATGGATGTAGATGACCTCGAGTGACGAATTGGTTGAGACCCTACAGTGGACATAGAGCGTTGTATCATAAAATCTGATGCTGTTTTGTAATATCGACTGACAAATTGAAACTTCAACATTAGAATTGTCTCTGTCTAATACATCTTGTAGCCCTAACTCTGCAGGACACTTCTGCTCAATTGAGCAAACTGTTTTATGAAGAAGCATCGCCCTGCTTTGTTTAGCTATACTCTCTTATGAATCCTCGTCCACGTGTGAGAATATTGTCCATTAAGAAGAACAATATTGTTTGTTGTGTATTCGACCAAGAGGACAACATCCCTAAGGTTGAGGTTCTTGTTCACAATGATACCTCCTCCGGTGCTAGCGATCAGCAAGGCCCTCACCTTGCAACCAGTACTGTTGCAGAAGAGGCTTGGGCCAAGGGGAAGGCGCCGCCCGATCAGGAGGCCAAAGGGTCTCCTTGATCCAGGAAATCGTCTTCGCCATCTGATCAACCACCCCCAAGCGCACACGAAGAAAAAGACGACTGGTACTGAACTCGAGTTGTCAGGTGATCACTCATTTAGTGGTTGCTTTAGTTATCAAGTACATATCGTCTGACGGTCGATCCATGCAGGTGACTTCTCTGCCGGAGATAGCTGGAACTCCCCCTCGATCGCCGCCTTGAGTAACTGACACGCCTGATGACTCGGTAAGGAAGGTATCTCGTATCAAGTTACCCTCGTCACACTAGTCACTCTTACTGAAGATTTGTTCGATAGGTCCAGAATGATTAAGATTTGCCCCCCTCACACTAGCGGGTTTCTTGCAGGCAATGGCTGCCTTCGCCTCATCTGATCCTTCAACCACGGTCCCATCGCCCACGGCGCCTGCGTCTCCAGTTGTCTCTGATGCTGCTGCTCCCTCGACAACTGCTTCCACTCGAGGCACCATGAAAAAGATCTTAAGGAAAGGATTGAAATCCAACGTGTGGTTCATGCAGAAGCATGCTTCCTTGTAGGTAGAAAACATCTTACAACTTGAGCGATATTCTTTTCTTGATGTTAGTTATAACCGGTTGAAGAATGGAGTTCTCGAGTAAGCAGCTTCAGGTCGAGCCACCGAAGGCATCAGCAGCACGGGCTAACTTGGCACTGGTAGCCCATCGCCGTTCGTGACTCCTGCTGATGCTGACCCGAGCACGCCATGGACAATGGTGAAGGACCATATCAAGGTATCTCGCCCTATCATAATGCTTATGCCTTTTCCGTATGCTCCTAATTTCCCTAACGTTGTCCTTTTAGGCCTTGTATCAAGCTGTGCCCCTTCTTTAGAAAAACATCACGGATGGGGAGGCTTATCGACAAGAGATAGCAGGTATCCTGCGTACTTTATGTTCACTAGAGCTGTGATTTGTAATACCGACCAGGCATAACTGGTACTTTGTCTGTAGCGCTCAAGGTCGATGCGGAGAGGTGGGTACATGCAATGGCGGAGACAACGAGCAAGGAGCTCCAGAAGAATCACAACGCCATCAAGAAATTGGAGAAACTGGAGAAAGTCAAGGACAGCTAGGTGGCCTCAGAAGCTCGAGCACAAGCCGCTGAAGCTGAGAGGGACACTGCCATTGAACGTTCCAATGAAGCAGTGGCCATCAGCGCCTGTACGTTGTTTGGCCTTCTGAGGAGTCATAATGTGGAACTGAGTACCTCCATCATCGAAGTTGGTTTCACTTCTGAGGCGGATAGGGCGCATGAGTTGATCAATGAAAGTCGTCTCCTGGTGCAACTGTTCGTCGAGAGTCTAAATCTCCACGTATCCGATGATGAGGGCGAAAAGAGTCCCTCTATGTATTCCTGGCGTATGTGAAAGTTTGAACCTGATTTGATATCCGAGAAGTCCTGTAAATATTGCTATTATTTTGTTAGTCTAATATGCCGTTGCAACTATTTCCTTATCGATGAAATAGAGTTAGCATAAATAGATGTAATATTAATTAGCATGTTTGGATTATCCTTAGACTCGGTTGACTCACATGTGTTGGCACCTGAAAGCTCAACAAGACTCATTGCTAATCTACTCGTTGCCCTACCGATCACCGATTACTCAGCCGATTTTTTCATCACTGCCATTGACCAGCTGTTATGATGCAAGGTTCGCTGTTATATCTAAAAATCCACTAGCTTAATATGCATTCCAACTTTACCTAAGTGCTGAACTGCTGATTGGTGTCAGTGCAGTTCTGAATCCTCACCCAGAAAAGAAGTAAAGCAAAATTTTAACCTGTGCTTCAGTAACTCTACACTTACACCAATTTTAACCCAAAATATCCTAGATTATATTAATTTCACTGAACATGAACTGTTTCACTATAAGTCAGAAATAGCTACTAGATAGGTAAAATGGTAATTGGTCGTCGTGTCCTGCAATTGCTACTAACTAGGTAACAGAAACGTGAATTCAGAAAGTGTTAGCTCTCACTGCTTTCTGCAAATGATAAACACCTCAAACTACACAGAAAAGCTGCAGTGACGAGCGGAGAAGAAAACACAAACAACAAAAAAGACGAATTTGAAGCATGGAGGATATTTTTGGTGGTGGTGTTGGAGTTGGGGTCAGTGATCTCCATGGGGCGGATGGAGAGCATCTCGTCCAGCCCTTTGTCGAGGAAGTAGTCGAACCACTCAACGTGCGGTCCCGCAACGACGCATACTCCTCCTTGGTCGCCGCCAGCACCGCCGAATTTATCGCCGTGGACATGACCGTAGGGACTGTGGGGCTTCGGGGAGCGGCGGCGCTTGGTTTCGGCCGGAAGGGTAAAACCCTAGAGAGGCGGCAGCGGGGTTTAAGGCTGCAGAGTGCAGAAGAGAAGAAAGAGTTTTTTTAAAAAAAAAAGAAAAAAGAAAAACTGGAAACTTCATTACATAGCTTGTTCAGGCATATCACCTATTACAATAGCAGCTATGAAAGCTGGTATTGATATTTCCCAAAACATTGGAGACTCATTCCCTAAGTTCTTACCAACCTTGGCTAACTCATGAGCGGCTGAGTTACAAACTCGTTTGCAATGCTGGATCTTGCACGTTTGAAAGCATGATTTCATTAGAAACTTCAAGTCACGAACGAGCACTGCATAAGTTGAAGCATTAGTCTCTTTTCTCTGAATTGCTTGGACTAGGAGCTGGGCATCAGTTTCTATAACCAAATTACCAATTCCCAGTTGCAGTGCCAGATCAATAGCCTCCGCAGCGGCATACACTTCCACTTGATAAGCACTATTAACAGATTGTACAGACCCGGCTTTGGCAGCAATAAAGTGTCCCAAATAATCGCGTATAATAATACCCCATCCACCACAAGATTCACCCAAATTAAAAGCTCCATCAATATTAATCTTAAGGATATCTCGGCTGGGAGGCTGCCACTTTTGCGGAGGTTGTAGATCATGCTCCTTTTCATGTTTAAACAGTTGCAAGTACTCAGCGGTGTGGCATTGAGTCCTGTAGCAAATATGTTCTGGAGAAAAAGCGGGGTCACCCTCTCTAATTTTATTTCTACTATCCCACCAAATCCACCAGAAGACAAAGATGAGCATGTGCTATTCAACTGGGAGCCGAACAATCATTCTGATAACTTCCATTGCTGAAGTGCAATCAACCATCAAACATCTCAAATTTTCCAATCCTATTAGTCTCCAGCATTCTTTAACTTTCTTGCATTTGATGAAAAGATGAGCCCCATCTTCATCCAAGCGTTTACACATAAAACATCTAGTATTGTGTATCTTAATTCTTCTCCTTAGGTTCATATTAAACGCTAGACTATTATGGGCTAACCTCCAAACAAATATCTTGATTTTGTTAGGACATGGCATCGACCAGATTTGATGCCAAAATGTATCTCCTTGTGGTTGATTATTTGACTGAGCATTCCGTGCTTCAGTTTGCTCGATCTGTTGCACACATAGTCTATAGGCTGACTTTACAGAGAAAACTCCCTTTGTATCAAAGTGCCATGCAGGGAAGTCT
Source organism: Phragmites australis (assembly GCF_958298935.1). Taxonomy (NCBI): domain Eukaryota; kingdom Viridiplantae; phylum Streptophyta; class Magnoliopsida; order Poales; family Poaceae; genus Phragmites; species Phragmites australis. The sequence goes on along the minus strand of NC_084941.1, from coordinate 4,827,473 downwards.
TCCATACCTTCTCTAAGTGGAATCATTGCGATCAGGTCCGCATCTTCTTGGCTAAAAGTTTGTTTCAATAAATCAAAATCCCATTGACCAGATGTAGGATCAATCAACTCCGAGACTCTTGTCAGTAGTGAACTTCCACGCTGAGATATAACTCTCCGGGAGTAATCCCTAGGAATCCAAGGGTCATGCTAGATATTTACTGAAGAACCATCCCCGATTCTCCATATTACACCTTTTTTTTATCAAATCAACTCCATGTAAGATACTTCTCCTCGCATATGAAATTCCATTGTTTGGACTTGCCTGAAGTAAATTACCATCTGAGAAATATTTGGCCTTAAGAACTCGAGCACAAAGTGTATCTGGGTGTTGCAACAAACGCCAAGCCTGCCTGGCCAACATGGCAATATTAAAGCTATGCAAATCTCTAAACCCAAGGCCTCCCTTACTCTTAGGTTTACACAGCTTATCCCAGCTCAACCAATGGATCTTATTGTCCTGATCTTGATTACTCCATCAAAACTTGCAAATCATTTTACTCAAATCATCACAAATTTTTTTGTAAGATAAAAGCACGACATGGCATACGTTGGAATTGCTTGTGCTACAGCTTTAATCAAAATTTCTTTGCCTGCCTTTGACAACAATTTCTCCCTCCATCCTTGGACACAGGTCCAAATCTTATCTTTCAAATATGCAAAGGCCTGCTTCTTTGATTGTTCGATATATACAGGAAGGCCCAGATATTTTTCAGACCTTGATGTATTATTTATGTGTAAGATAGCCTTGACTACATCGTGAGATGTTAATTGCGTATTTGGACTAAACATGATAGATGATTTCTCCACATTGACACACTGGCCTGAGCAATTTTCATATAATTGCATAATTTCCTTGAGAGTAGAGGCTTCATTAGTATTTGCTTTCATAGCTAACAAAGAATCATCTGCAAAGAACAGATGAGTAACACTTGGGCTACCCATACACACCTTGACCCCAGAGAAACTGCCATTTATTTCAGCATTGTGAAGTAAAGCTGAGAAAGCCTGTGCACATAAAACAAAAAGATATGGAGACAAAGGATCTCCTTGGCGCAACCCTCTAGAAGGAGCAAACTAATCTGAGAACTCATCATTAATTTTAATTTGATATCTGACAGAGGAAACACACTTCATAACCAGTTGTACCCACCTCCTACAAAAACCCAATTTTGTCATCATATCACGCAAAAAACTCCATTCAACTCGGTCATATGCTTTACTCATATCCAATTTAACAGCTGCACATCCTTCTCTTCCTTTCCTCTTGTTTTGCAAGTAGTGAGTTATCTCATAAGCCAGAATAACATTGTCTGTTATGAGGCGTCCGGGAACAAAAGCAGATTGATTTTCAGATATGATTTCCGGCAAAAATAGTTTCAGACGATTTGCAAGTACTTTGCTTACAATTATATATAAGACATTGCAGAGGCTTATAGGGATAAATCTTTAATACGTGATGGATTCTTCACCTTTGGAATTAGGACAATAGTTGTGTCATTCCACCCTTCTGGAAAGGGACCACCATTCAACACATTTAAAACTTCATGAGTAATATGTTCTCCCATCAAATCCCAATACTTCTTATACACAATTGAAGGCATCCCATCTGGGCCAGGTACTTCGATGTCGCCAATACTATTAAGGGCCGCCTTGATCTCATCAGCATTGAAATCCGCCATCAAAGTTTCATTCATGTCTAGAGAGACTTTACGGTCTACCACCTCCAGGATTTCTTCTCTACAGGTACTTGTGTTAGAGCTAAAGAGATCCATAAAAAAAGAAGATATATAATTAGTGAGCCCAGCCCCCTCCTACATCCATACACCATCCTCCCTCTTCAGCTTTCGTATTCGGTTCGACTTCCTTCGTGCTGAAGCATAAGCATGATGAAACTTTGTGTTTTTATCTCCATCTTTCAACCATAGAAAATGCGATCTTTGCTTCCACTGGATATGCAGCATATCCTCTAGTTTCTCCAACCTACACCGGATCATGGCCTCCTTTCTCACCTTCCCCTCCGAAACCTTCTCTCTCATACAAAGCTCTAATTCTTTTTTTTAGCTTCTTGATTCTTTTCTCTAAGTCTCCAAGGACATTATCATTCCAGTGTTGAAGATCAGTGGCTACCAAAGCAAGTGCTTGTTTAACAGATGCAGCCCCTCCTCCCTCCATTGAGGTTTTCCATGCGCCCTCCACGACGGCATTGCACCCCTCCTCAGCAAGCCACTTCGCTTCAAAACGGAATGGAACTGTCCCTCCTGTTGAAAACCTCATATGTTCCTCCTCTGTACACACAATTACGGGCCTATGATCAGAGTGTCTGGGAAAGCCATTTTTCACATGAAAAGACGAGAATAGATTACACCACTCCAAATTACTTGTTGCTCTATCAAGGCGCTCAGCAATGTAGTTGTTGACTATATGCGCATGATTCCTCCATGTAAACATATCTCCTTCATACCCCATATCAACAAGATTGCAAAAAGATAGAGCATCCCGAAACTATATGCGCATGATTCCTCCATGTAAATATATCCCTTTGGTTTTAAAGGGTACGAAGCAGTTCCCATGTTTCATCCTTATGGTTTGAATGTGAGTCGCCATATATTCCCGTCAATCTCCACTCTACTGCATCAACACCCGTGACATTGACATCGATATGCATGGGACCCATAGAACGCAAGTTCACCTTAACATCTATCCGCCAAAATAAGGCTATACCACCCCTTCTCCCCTTGCCACCATATTCGTCAGCCCCAACATTCATCAGAACCTATCCATTTTCCGGCACTGTAATTTTGTCTCCGCAAGGAAAAGGATATCAGGATCCTCCCTCCTCTTGAGATCCAAGAGGCCACGAACTGCCGGGCCATTCCCGAGTCCCCGGCAGTTCCAACTAATAAGCTTCATTGATCCTGGCAGGGTTGCTTGTGCAACCCTGCCGATAAAAGCTGTTGCTAACATAGTTGTTTCTTTTGTCTCTTGCTATCACGAGGTAACATAACATCTACATTGTCCTCTTTCACCGGCCCCTCCTCCTTCAAGGTATTGTCCTGCTCAATCCCAAAAGGTATGTTGGTGAGCAGAAGCTGATTGCCATCAGTCCGAAAGGTCTCTGCCTCTGACGTAGCAAAGCTTCTTTTACTGGAAATGTGTATTGCAGAGTCCCTATTCTCTTGTTCCTTTGCACTCTGAGACAACATTAAATCATGCTCTGTAGATGGCACTTTGATATTCTGAACCTGATCTGATAAAGCAGCAATAGACTCCTTAAGATGTTCATTGTTGCCTTGTACAAACGGGTTAATAGAAGACTGGCCCACATTCTTTTGTTTAGGCTCCTTTGGAACCTCACGTGAAGCTGAAGCAGAGATATTGGAATAGATATTGCCAGGAGGCTCATAGTCTTCAGCCATGTTTTGCTCAGAAGGGCCTACCATCCACTTTCTGTGTTCAAACTTCTTAAAAGGTGGGGCTCTTAAATAAGTGTCAAAACGAAAGCCGGCACCACTACTTTGAGCCTGGTTACATTCTTGCTCTGTGTGGCCTATCCTTCCACAGTAGAAACAGAAGTGAGGAACACGCTCATATTTTAGATCAAAACGAGACACGTCCTTTTTGTTTTTTGGTTTAATTGCCAGCTTCGGAAGTAATGGTTTCTCCAAAGGCCATTCCACTCTGATTCTAAAGAAATCGCCATTAGTTTTTCCATTTGCTTCCACATCCACCTCAATCATTTTCTCCAGACGATCCCCAAGGACATGACCTATATCTTTTGTCATCATGAACGCTGGGAGATCGCAGATTTGTACCCAGAGAGGAATCGATTCAAGATTTACCTCTGATGGCCTTACCTTATCATCATAAGGGGCAAAAATGAGTGCATCACCTCTATGTAACCAAGGACCACCCCTCATCACGAAATTAAAATCGTCTTCACTCTTGAATTCGATCAGAAAACGTCGTTCCTTTATAACTTTGTATTCCACCATTTGCCTTAATCCCCAAGCTTTAGCCATATCCTCAAAAAGAGCACGAACACTAAAACGCCGATTCGAATAAAAACGCGCAAACGCAGTCCAATTCGACTGCACCTCTTTCTCAACTTGCTCAAGATCTATCTCAATCACCTCTTCTTCAACATCCGAGTGCAGTTCATCAACTCTATCCGAGACAGGATCGAGATGTTCTTCCGCTTCTTCTGCCGCCCAAACAAGCACCTTCTGACTTCCTTCCATTCTGTCAGCACAGAGTATTTCCTGCTACCAGAGCCTGAGACCAGCGATGTCCTAACTCAGGATTAGCCGGATCGTATTTGCTTAACTCCTCCAAACCCAGGATTCGACGGAGGGTAAGAGTCCTGGTTTGAGAATCGCCTCTGTCTACTGTTTGCCACTGAAGTGCTACCCCGCTTCTTTGTTTTTGGTCGTTTGTATCAGAGAAGAAAGAGTTGGCTTGTGTGTTTGAAATGACATCCAAGAGAACCACGGGTCCACGGCCCAAATTCAGGAGGAGACACCGGGCAACATCTAAGCCAGCCGTTTCAGATCCGACGTCCAGAAGTGGCTCCTAAATTTTTAGCTGCAAATTGTGAAACACTTTCTGCAACTGACTTTAAACTCGCTGAAGGAATTTCGATGTATTTCTAACATGAGGTTCAATCTAATGAAAAATATTATATGTGTTTGTCTCTCTCATCTAATTGATATGTTTTTCCTACTCTGCATCAATGTGTATTAATGTTTTCGTATATTCTTCCATTGACAGGTGATTCGGTCCTCTTCCGCACAGTGAAATACACCAATATTGCCCTGAATCAAACGGCAAGTTGACGTTACTTACCGCTTCGGTATGGACGGGGGAGCACTTTTTTCACTTCATATTTTTCAGGTGTTGATTGCATATGTCATCACTTTATTTTTCTTGTCTGTTCGAAAACCTTTTGGATGGCAGGATGATTCCTGCCTGTTTAGAACATATGATTCTAAAAACACATTTTCTATAATACAGGCGACTGAAAACCATGCTTCTTACTGGCAACGGCAAGGCTAGAGTTTTTAAGATAGGTGTTAGAGATCGGGAGCTTTCCATCAATATTGGATTTAGATGAAGATCTTAGAGGCAGGCTAGTCTAATGGAGGAGACTCATCGGATGAGGAAGCCACCATCACATGTGGTATAGAACAACTTTGTATTAGGATGGGAGAGGCAATGAAAAATGAATTATGATCTGTTTCGTTTGCGTCTAAGTTAAAACTTTTTAGAAAAAAACTTTTTTAGGAAGTTTTCTAAAAAGCTTTTTTGTTAAATTTTTTAAAAAATTCACTCGAATTTTTAAGGAAAAAGTTGAGAAAAAAATTCAGCTCACAACTTTTGACAAAAGAGATTATGAGGAAAAAATTTCAGAAAAAATGTTAACAAGAAAAGTTCATATCAAGCCATTAATGAACTCTATATCTCGATCAGTTGCACGTGAATTAGGCTGATCACGTGCAACTGCGGAACAGAAATTTCGAGCGCCCATCGGTATGGTATAAGTATAGCCATGCCGCGCTGCATTTTTTACTGTTGGCGGAACGGGAGCCTAGCCACTTGCTGGCCGCAACCAGGATATTCAACGGTGGCTTAGACTTGAGAAACGAAAGGCGGTAGTGGATCAACGGCGCAAGGCCGGAAAAATAGCCACGATCCATCTGCTAAACTCTTTGGTTTCCAATTCCCTTCTCTATCAAAAAGAAAAGAAAAGGAAAGGAAACTCTTTGCTTAACACGGCATGGCAAGTCGAGACGTCGAGGACCAGTTCAGATGCGCGTGCCCTTCCTCCCCGTTTGTCCCGAGCCCGAGCCAACTAGCCAAAGCTCCGGCGACCGTGTCAGGACGCGCTCGCCGGACCAAACGAACCCCAAGCTTCCGCCTTTCCGCTGACCCCACCCCATGGCCGCCTCCACCGCGGTGCTGGCCGCCATCCTGCTCATCGACGTCGTCGCCTTCGGTCTCGCCATCGGTGCCGAGCAGAGCCGCCCCACGGTACGTCCGCCCGCCCGGTCCCCGCCGCCATCCCGCGCTTTTCTTTCAAAGTTGCGTTTTTTTTTTTTTTTACTTTTCTTGACGCCGCCGCTCTTCTTATTGTCGCCGCCGTCTCGGCTCCGGCGCCAGGCGAGGCTGGAGACGGACGTGAGGCGGGAGTGGACCTACTGCGCGTACCGCCCGGATGCGGCCACGGGGCTAGGCGGTGCCGCGCTCGCGTTGCTGTTCGTGGGCCAGGCGGTGGCCGCCGTCGCCAGCCGATGCTTCTGCTGCGGCGCCGCGCTGAGGCCTGGCGGCGCCCGGGCCTGCGCGCTCATCCTCTTCCTCTCCTCCTGGTACTACCCGTCGATCCCAATCCCCTCCCGGCCTCCCCACCTCCCCCTGCTCGGCTGCTACCTTGACCTCCCACGTGAGGCTGACGCTCGGGCCCCACAAGCCGGTCACTTCTAGCGGTGTCTTGCTTTCCTGGTTTCTTTAAGCAGCGTTGCGCAGATTTAGCAATTAGCTTGGGAATCTTAGCTGTCCATGTTGAGCTACCAAAAAGTCAAGAGTTGTGTGCAGGAAAGCGTGTCGGATCAACGACTCAACCCAATTTTGCTTAGCAGAACTATTGATTGCTAGTGAGGCTTGCGTGATTTATCCTGTGGTTGATGTGATTCACTCATGTTGAAATGCTTGTTTGATCCGTGAAGTAGCAGCAGTCTCTGGGCCTTTCTCAAGAAAGGCGCGCCCTGGGGATCTGGTATCCCGTGGAAGATTCACGGGTAGTATGCTTGTAAATGGTTTCACATTGCCTGCAAATTGTTCTGATTGTAGTATTGTACGCTGTACTCTCTCACATTTAGAAAAGGCAAAATTAGGTGGATACCATCGCAAAAGTGTCTATATTGGAAAATACCATCGGTGTGAGGATGACATGTGGGTCACCGATGGTATTTTCCAACTTTTATGATTTTTGCAATGGTACCCAGCAAATTGCCCCTTTAAAAAATGATGGAAACTGTTGAATGTGCTTCACAGAAGCTAGTTGTTTTCTTAATATTGAAAAAACAGCTAGTTGTCCTTTTTTCTTCTTTTGCAAAGGCTGTTGAAGTGTTCAATCAATTTTTTTAGACTAGCAGAGTTTCCTGGCTGGATTTTTTAAGGTAGTCCATTTATTCTTTCATGCTAACATTTACGAGCTAGTATGGTTCACAAACGACTGTTACAGACCAAAAAAAGAAGATAGTTTAAGTTGAGAAGGTTTAAATTTTGTATATTGCTAAGTACAAAAAAATATCTATGGTAACCAGTAAATTCCGTTCATGGACATTTGTATCTTGCACGTTGCTTTACGGATTTGCACATGGGGACATTATCGTAGGAATGATAGCGAGTGTTGTCTCCAGCGGAATCTGAAGTGTTGTGCGAGCGCTATTTAATAAAGCTAAACATGCTGTAAGACTAGGGCTCCTTTGGAACAAAGGATTTTTGAAGGAATTTTGTAGGATTTGAATCCTATAGGATTTTTTCCTATATGGCCCTTTGGAACAAAGGATTGAGTATGGTAGAATCCTATGAAATTCCTATGGAATGCCTCAATTCATAGGAATTTTGGAGGAAATCTAACATGAGCTTCAACCTTTTGAAAAGTTTCCTTTGTGTCTTTATCTCTCTTCAAATTTATGTGTTTTTCCTGCGCTCCATCCAAACGGTCATTCATGTAGTTTTCCTGCATTTTTCATTCCTAAGGATTTAAGAAGCTAGGCAACTTCAATCCTGCGTTTTTCCTATTCCTGTATTTTGGCAATCCTTTGTTCCAAAGGAGGCCTTTGTTTACTAGTATTTTGTACACTAGCCTAGTAGCCTTTGGCCATATATGATTCTGCTGATGTGCAATTCCCTCCTCACTGCCTTTGTGTCCTTCGAGTCGCTATTCCCCGTGCCGTGCGGAAGGTGCTTAACATAATGCTCAGAGGAGACGGACTCGTCAGTGACCGCTAACGTGCCTTGTGCCACCCAACAGGATTTCTGCATTCGTGGGTTGTATCAATTTGCTCTTCTCGAGTCTTGTTGGTAGGATGGGATAATGGATGCATGCATGTTGGTGTGTGTTAGGGTGTGTGCTTGTGAGAACACAACAGTAGCAAGAGAGCACGGGTGCGAGCTGAACTAGGTGTGCGGGTGCGTGGAGATGTGTACAGAGATGACAGCGCACAGTGCAGGCGTGCCTATCGTCAAGAAGAAGGCCTAGAGGGTGTGGAACATGATGAGCCGCTAGGGAGAGAGAGATGAGATTGACATGCAGGAGGCGGTGTAGAAGATGATGACATGATCGCCACATCAGCAAAATAAGATGACAGGGAATCCACGGTGGCAAAACCACACACATCCAAACCAGCTTAAGGGATAAAGTGACCCGGTATCGGAACTTGAGGGGGTTAAGTAGACCGAAAAATACTTTATGGGGTTATCCGGACAAACACGATATTTCAGGGTTGTAAAATTGACTTTTTCCGTAAAACAATATTTGATCGGTTTTCCGTCGGTTTGTTGCAAAACTGAGTTTGCACCTTTTCCATTGTATTGTGCTAAACTTGGCCGATAAGGCATGTCCCTGATAACCCGGTAACTGGAAGGCCCTTTGAACTGTCTGATTTATTCAAAGAAAGAGGAATTAGCCCAGATTCCTAGTTACCTGCGTTTGAAACATTTGTTACATTTACATGTAATGTTTTCTGTACATTTTTTAATGCAAGAAGTATACTAAATTATCAGGATTCTAATGTTATGAGTTACATGTTTACTGAAGTATCTGTGCACGACTTCCGTGACTTAATATCACCACTATGTTTATTCATTAATCGTACCGCGTTAGCGAATCTACTAGTCTTGCTCTAAAATTGGAACAGAAAATGCGAGTAGCATGGACTATTCAAATTCTTGCATTGTCTTGAATTGCCATACAATTTACTTCATAAACACCCAATGAATGATCGTACAGATCATCCAGGACACAGAGTGGGCACTGAACTTTTCGCTTGTCCTACACAGGTTGACGTTCATCATCGCTGAGGCATGCTTGCTGGCTGGGCTGGTGCAGTCTGCCTACCACACCCGCTACCGGACAGTGTTCTTCGAGAACCCGCCGGACTGCGAGACGGTGCGGAGAGGCACGTTCGGAGCCGGCGCGGCGTTTGCCCTGACCACCTGCGTGCTCACCTCGGCCTACTACTACTTCTTCTCCAAGGCGCGAGTCACCTTCCACCGCCGGGAAGCCACCATCGGCATGACACCGCTGTAACAGTCTCCTCTGCTACGATGATTTTCGACAGAAGAGAAAAAAAACTCACTCAGCGATGTTGTAACAGTTTTGATAGCAATGCTTTGTGTGTTTTGAGCTTTTGCACATATTTCCCGGCTGGTATGTGAGTGTGAGTTGAATTCATGCAGGGAAGGCTGCTGGACCAACCTGCCATCGCTTATTTTTCCCATTACTCGTTTTGCAGTGGTTTCACTAGCTGTATACATTTTTATATGCACGTGGAAAAGGCTGTGAAATGTGACATGGATAAGCTAAGAGTGTTCACTTTACTTGAAGTAGATTAAAGCAAACTGTAATTGGTTTACAAATTGGCCAAGATACATAGGTATACTAACATTGAAAAATACCCTCACAGGCCCCCGTCTTAGCAGTATGATAATTGGGATATAAGGCCATAAGTAATGTTACAAGCAAGCACATAATAACAAGATACAAATGCAGAAAACAGCTAGAGGAAGGATGTGTGCACCATGTAGCGAAACAAGCTACTGACGTACACTGGTGGGTATGTACTGTACGCGTACGTATATACGTATGTAGCTAGGCACTCATGCAAGCACTAATTATCAGGCCCCGTCCAGACCGGGCATGTCATCTTGCTGCCACCCGCTCCAGTACTGCAAGGCGCCGCAGTTGGCGTCCGCCGATGCTCCTCCGAGCGCGCCGACATCGCCGGTGCCCTGCGGCGGCGCGGTGGCTGCGGCCATTTGCTGCCACGCGCGCAGGTCAATGCTGTATCCGCCCCCGGTCAGGGCCGCGGCCGGTTGGAACAGCACCTGCCGCAGGATGTCCGGGAACGTGTCAACGCTGCCGCCGCCGTGCGACGCAGCCGCCGACGTCGCTGCGGAGGAGGCTTTCGCGGTGGCGCCTCCCTTGCCGCGGCGCCTGTTCTTGCGGCCGCCGCCGACGGGCACGTCGCGGAGCGTGCCGCCCTCGGTCCAGTGCCGGCGGCACGCCTTGCAGCGGTACCGCGGCTGCGCGTGGCTGTAGTTGTTGTAGTAGCAGAACTTGGTGTTGGCGGAGCCGCACCGCGGGCACTGCCTCGGCGGCGGGCGCGGCGGCGGCGGGTGCCCCGTCCCAGCGTGCCTGCTTCCCTGCCTCGGCGGCGCCACCGCCGCCGCACTCGCTGCGTCCACGACGCCACTCATCGGCACTGGCACACCGCCAACGCCATTGGCACCGTATCCCTGTCCCCGGAAAGAACACGGAGCACGTACGCTCGCGTGAGTCACCTCATCTGCGTCGTTGCGTGAACGCGCCAGAGTACGCTACGAGAAGTTTTGTACGTACCATGAGAAGGGGAGGCGGAGGCGGAGGCGGCAGCCTTGCAGGGATCAGGTAAGAAAGGGGCGACGAAGCGGAAAAGGAAGAAGAGGCCAGGAAGGAGGACGTCATGGTTGGCCGGGCGGTGCGGCGACGGCCAGGGCAGCTTGTTGGCGGCGGAGAGAGCGGCGTCGAACGGTGCGCGCTTGCTGCGGTGGGAGTGCCACGGTGACGCTCTGTGCATGTCGGTGTCGGACCGGTGAGCCGCGCCCCCGCCCACGACTACTCCTCCAGCTCCCTTGCCCTCTTTACTTTCACCACAACTATACGGATGCAGCAAGATTAACAGCTTTGCAGAGTACAAACCTCTCCCTCCCTCACTCTGCAGCTTAACTACACCAAGCAAGTGTGTGATTGTGCGAGTAGGATCAGTATAGCTTTGAGCTAGAAGGAAAGAAGAACGGAGTTGAGGTGAAGGCTACGAGCCATGGAGGCGTTTCAGTGCTCGTGTTGGTGGCGGTTATATAGGCGAAGGCTCGTTAATTGTATAATTAGGTGAGAGCCAGGGAGGTTTGCTTGGTGGTTAAGGTCGTAGTGGAGCGAACGGTGATCAGAGCCAGCGCGACGGGAAAGCGTGCACGAGCAGACGTGGACTGGCTACTACGAAGCAGGGACGGAGCTTCATGGAGACCAATTTGAGCCGTTGGCTCCTTTTCGTTTTTTCGTGTCTATATCCATAGCTTAGAAGCTAATGGCTTGCACCATGTACCAGGCTAAAAAACCAGTAATTTTCCTCTCAAATAATCCATGATATTACAGGCTCACAACTTAGTTTTTCAAAGCGATATTTCATCTCCATAGTTGTCTTCAATTGTTGGCAAGCTCCGTAACTGGGTTCCCGTGCGTGCTTGGCTCCGTAACTGAGGCTACAATACAACGGGCCATCGATCGGCCGGCGGAGAAGTCGGCGCCGCGCCACGAGCGCATCAAACGTTTCCTTAGTACCGGCTTAGTACCGACGAAAGAAGAAAATTCTATAGGATCTTTTATCAAAAAATCTCTATAAAATTCTGATCCATACTATATTTCCTCTAATCTCAACAGTTGACGCGTGCAAGAGAGAGAATAATAAATACATGTGTCATATTACGAGAGAAGATCTTTTGAAAGATCCGAACTTAATATCCTTCCGCTAGCGATAGATGTGGTTGTTGTTGCAGGCTTACAGCTAGTGCGCGCGTGCGTACACCCGTATGTAGCTCTAATTCAACGGTTAGCGCGTGTAAGAAAGATAATGATAAGAAGACGTGTCGTGTTATGAGAGATGGTCTTTTAAAGGACTTGAACTTAATATTCTTTCGCCAGCGATAGATGTGGTCGTCGTTGCAGGCTCGCAGCTAGCGCGCACACACCCGCATGCATGCGCGCTGCATAATTTACTCGGGTGGTGGCGGGCGACGGCGACAGGAACCGGCGAGGAGGGGGGCCTGGTTGGTGCGCAAAGTGCGCGCTTTTCGGCTCCAGCTCTTCGCGAGTGAGTAGGACGGAAAACGACGGCGAGTTTGCCGCGGGGGGCTGGCTTGTTAAGCTCGTCGTCGTCGTCCACTTAACCGGTGCCTGGTTGGTGCTTTGCTAGATGCGCATGGCTGCCTTTTGTGCATGCAGCGTAGGATCGGTGTTAACTCGTCGGCAGGAAACGCAGCCAGGTTCAGCCAAGTTGGGAAGTGGGGTTGTCGCGACATGGCTCGGTAGCATCACGAGGAGCGCCATCTAAAGGCGATGGAATGGGCCGCGTAACACAACATTTTTTTATAGATACGTAACACAACAAATTAGAGTGAAAAACTATATTTCAGTGTATATTTTTTCCCTTCCTTTCGGTCGACATACGTGAGCCGTCAGATGTAAATCGAACGGCCAGGGATCTACCTCCCGCATCTCTCTCACACACGTATTATTTTCAGTTCCACGCCACCTTGCTTCTCTCATCTCCAATGGTTCCCCGATGTCAGATCTATACCAACAACCTACTGCCACGCTAATCTGACGAGCTATGCCTCCTCACCATAGCACCGCTTATCTGGAGGTTCTTCGCTGTCCACTACCGGCGCCTGCCACCTCACAGCCTCACCGCTCCGCTCCAGCGGCCTCCACCACCGCTGGTTCTTCCTGCCTCCCACGATCTCCACCGCAGAGGAGGATTCTCTTCAAGCTGCATGATTCCTTGGAGCTCTGCTCTTGATACTTTCAAGATATCGTTGCTCCCTCGTTTTGCTTTCTCAAGTCAGGTTTTGTCGCCAACTGCAGAGTGAAACTGGAGTTGATTGGCAACTGCAGAATGAAGAGAGCATCATATTTCTGGTGTAACTGCCTGCCGCCATTTCCCACCCTTCTTTCTGTGGAGGCCACGGCAACAACGCAGCATTTGCATCGTTAGGACTCAGGCGACTGAAGCCTGAAAGTTACTCCTGGCACTTCCATTGAGCAGAAAAAATTGCCGTACCATTTACTAGGAGCTAACTTCTCCTGCTATTTCCAAAAAGGAAAAAACAGTGCCAGGAGGAGCTATGAGTAACTAACTAGTTATGTTCCGGTTACTGAAGGCGACCTAAAAGTTTTACCCCAAAATTATACTGCGTGCTTTGGAACAGAGTTGCCAACTGCAAGATTGATGGCTGGAGATGTCATAGAGCTGTGGGTATACTACATGATAGCACGGACACGGTGAACTCGGCGTCCAGGATTCTGAACCGTCGACCTGCAAATCGGGGGCTCCACTCGAGTGCATGGTACCACTAGCTGCTATACTCCCTTGCTTGCCCTGAGCACGGCTGCAGGACACGACTTGTGTGCCTGTGCCACGCATGCCGAAACTGTCCAGCACTTGGTGTTGTTGCACTGCGGCACCGAGCGTATGCCAGGCAAGGCAGGTCAGGGGTGGAAAATGCCTGGAATTTATGCGCTAAAACATGCAGATCTGTCGTGCTTTATGTGCTAAAACATCCCATTTTTTACACGATGTTGTATGCGAGCCTAATTTCCCCTTGAACTCCTAAACACAGCTGCGTATCTAGCGGGGAGGCTGGGTGGGCTCAATCCCCCTGGTGGCTGCTCCATCGGATTGAAGGGGAGAAGGAGAACAAGAAAGGAAGAAGAGAAGGGAGAGGAGAAAGAAGAGAAATCCCTATGATTTACGCCCGTTTCGGCCACTGCATATATATGCAGTCTGTAGAGTACTGAGTAGTGAGTAATGATATAACTACTGTAACTCTCTCTAAGTAACAAAATCCCGTTTGTTTTTATTCTAATTACTAGCGCATCAACATGTGCGACTGCACAGACTAGAAATTTAGTTTACAGTTTAATTCTAGATATTTGTGTTAGTAATGGTTGTAAGTAAAGATACATCAGCTATTTATATTTAAATATTAGAATATAAAACATAAATATAATTTTTGTTCATAATATTGGAATCATATTTATTATTTGTGAATAGATCTAATTTATAATTTTCATTTATGTGTTATGCAAATTGATTTTTATTTGTTTCTTTATTTTTTAAATTATTATTATTATTAATGTCATCACCGTATCTCATATTATTTTTTTAAAATACATTATAAATTCTTTGATATTATTTTTATGTGATAATCCGTAATATGTTTGCGTTCTGTTGTTTTAATTTTGTAATGTTTGATTACACGCATATTTAATTGGCATATTTTAATTGATTTGGAAAAGTGTGTTGATTGCTAATGTAACTAAGTTGAAGTTTACTAACGTAAATTTGTTGGACAAAGGGTATCTATAAAAAAAAAGGAAAGATAAAGCAAGAAGTAGTTTTAGAATTGGACTCTATGATTTGTTTTTTAATCTTTTGTTTCGTCTGGTTGTTGATACATGGTTATAGTTAATCAATCAATCAATTCGACGGTTGGATGTTTTACTTTTTTATGAGAATTTCTAGGATTTTTCTAGGATTAATATGGATGCACCAAAAAAAGCCTCCAATTAGTAAATATAAGATAAGATAGATTCTAACTCTAAAAGTAAAATAAAATATAAACGATCACAATCTAAAAGCTAATTCTCACCATCCACAAGTTTATACCCGTCTGTTTTTATTTTAATTATAGAATCCAGCACTAAAAGCAAAAGCAAATGGCCACAATATAAAAGCTAGTTCTTCTAATTTATAAGTTAAGTTATACTTATAAAATCTCACAATTCAAGATCCGGTGAGAAATAGGCTTCATAGATTCTATACACAGTATAAAACTAAAACATACACGTACTTAGTTGTAAAAAAAATCCTACAACCTATAATGTAATAAAAAAATATTTCTTTACATAATCTAAATTGTAACCATCCACGTTGCAGTTGCAGATACTGCTCCTGCTGCCGCGAGACCGAACAAAACCCGCCCATCCGCGAACAACTCACGCTCCAGAACCGTCACGATCACGGCCAGTCCAACACTCCAACAACGACCAACGTTTCACTTTCTCTCCCGACTCGCAGCAGAAGAAGAAAAAATACCAACCGTACCAGAAGTATCCACTACCCACTAGGGGACGGCATCGGCAGGAAATCCAGCCCCAGGCACCCCATTGGCCGGGCGGGCGCCAGCTCGGCGCCGCGTGGCAATCCCTACCCCCACCCGATCCTATCGCGTTATCGCCACCGCCTCCGCCCCGACACAAGAAGGTCGCCCCCGCGCCCTTCGCTTTTCCCCCAGCCTCCCGAGGAGAGAGCTCGACGAGTCCTCCGCTCCAGCGTCGCGGCTCTCGCGAGATTTCCGCCACTCTCTCTCTCTCTCTCTCTCTCTCTCTCTCTCTCTCTCTCTCTCTCTCTCTCTGCGCATTTGGTTCGGATGGCTCTCCATCTCCAGGCCGCGGCGTCGTTCCTCCCCTCGGCGCTCTCCGCGCGCAAGGAGGTGAGCGGGGTGGCTCGGAGTCCATCTCCCGTGATCGATTCGGGTGTTCCGGGGTGTCGATTTGTGGCTGTGGTGGCTGATTGTGGCTGCGATGTTGGTTCGGTGTGCAGGGGGCGGCGAAGGATTCGGCGTTCTTGGGCGTTCGCCTCGTGGATGGTCTCAAGTTTGAGGCCAGCTCTCTCGGCCTGCGCACCAAGGTAGTAATGCTGCTGCTTTTGTTGCCTTGCGTTCATCTTCTCTTGCTGTATGTGCTCCAATTGAACTCTGCTCATTTGTTGACGCGAATGTGCTCTGCCAATCGTTCGCTGCTCGCTGCTGCCCGTTGTTAGTGAGCTCGCAGCTGCCAAATTTCATATTCCAGATGGTTGTAGTGGTACCAGTGAAAACATGTAATGAAGCCATGAAATGGTTGCCAAGAACCATGTGTGAAATCCAATGGATTATGGAATAGCAAACGGATAACCTGACTAAATCGTCAAAATGGCATTTTTTTTCTTCTTCTGATATTCATAAGATTGCTATTTTGTTAGATTAGTATGTCGTCACTCAGTCACTGTGACTGCTCCATAGACAATTGGATACTCTCGTGTTGTCACTCTGCAGCTTTAACTGGAAATTGAATTTAAACGAGAGTTGTGTGTAATTGTCAGTAGGCTTGTAAACGAAGTCCGTTTGGCCAAATTTTGCTCCAAAGCTACAGGTTTTGCTAGTCATTGTGCATTGTCAGTCACCGATTCACTGTATGATGCATTGTAACTGAAATGCCTGTCAAAAACCTGCAGAGGGTGAGCACATCGGTGGCCATCCGCGCGCAGGCGGCGGCGGTGTCGTCGCCGTCCGTGACCCCGGCATCGCCGGCGGGCAAGAAGACGCTGCGTAAGGGCACCGCGGTCATCACGGGCGCGTCGTCGGGGCTGGGCCTGGCCACGGCGAAGGCCCTGGCGGAGACGGGCAAGTGGCACGTCATCATGGCGTGCCGCGACTTCCTCAAGGCGTCGCGCGCGGCCAAGGCGGCCGGCATGGACAAGGACAGCTTCACCATCGTGCACCTCGACCTGGCCTCCCTGGACAGCGTCCGACAGTTCGTCAAGAACGTGCGGCAGTTGGAGATGCCCATCGACGTGGTGGTCTGCAACGCCGCCGTGTACCAGCCCACCGCCAAGGAGCCGTCCTACACTGCCGACGGGATCGAGATGAGCGTCGGCGTCAACCACCTCGGCCACTTCCTCCTCGCCCGCGAGCTCCTCGACGACCTCACCTCCTCCGACTACCCCTCCAAGCGCCTCATCATCGTCGGCTCCATCACCGGTAAGTACGACGACGGCGACGCTTCTTGGATTCCGAACCGAACGATGGCACTGATCATGCATTGCGTTGTAAATGATCGAGCAGGGAACACGAACACGCTGGCGGGCAACGTGCCGCCGAAGGCGAACCTGGGCGACCTGCGCGGCCTCGCCGGCGGCCTGAACGGCATCGGCAGCTCGGCGATGATCGACGGCGGCGAGTTCGACGGCGCCAAGGCGTACAAGGACAGCAAGGTGTGCAACATGCTGACGATGCAGGAGTTCCACCGCCGGTACCACGAGGAGACTGGCGTCACCTTCGCGTCGCTCTACCCGGGGTGCATCGCCACCACGGGGCTGTTCCGGGAGCACATCCCGCTGTTCCGGCTCCTGTTCCCGCCGTTCCAGAAGTACATCACCAAGGGGTACGTCTCCGAGGAGGAGGCCGGGAAGCGGCTGGCGCAGGTGGTGAGCGACCCCAGCCTCACCAAGTCCGGCGTGTACTGGAGCTGGAACAATAACTCGGCGTCGTTCGAGAACCAGCTCTCCGAGGAGGCCAGCGACGCCGAGAAGGCCAAGAAGCTCTGGGAGCTCAGCGAGAAGCTCGTCGGCTTGGCGTGATCCATCATGGCCGGCCGATGCGTCGCCGGTGATAGTTTTCCGCGCTCGATTTCCTAGGACATGCTCGTTAGTCGGTTGGTCTCGATCGATCTGTGGTGCGCCCATGCGTGTCAGAGTGCCAAGAACAGAAGTGTGTACAAGTGTACAATATATGCAACTGCACCATGATGGTTTTTGCATTGGACTGTAACTCTAGCCTTTTGCTTTAGCTTGGTGATTACAATTGTATTAATAAGAGGTTGGGCGGCCAAAAATAGCCAGTACTTTTCGAGTTTCTTCCAGCAACTTCAGTTTTTTTTTCCTTTTTTTACAACATGTTTTTTAGATGCTAGCAACATGAGACTTGATGGCATTAGGATTATCTGTTCCTGAAAGTTCTTGAAGAATTTCTTATCCAGCTAACCAAGTAGCCATCATCAACGTTCCTAGTACACATCTTCGATTGTACAGTATTATTTCTGTACATGCAGATGCAGTAACCAAGCTTCTGTACGCAGTGTAATTGTCGCATTTCCCCGTTTGGACAGCATTTCCATTTCTGTTAGGAAATGGCAGTAGCTACAGTTATCTGAAGGAAAGCCTCAAACCAGCAGCCAACGGAGCAAAGCCGTGGGCGCGGGAATGTAGACGTTGGATGACGTGGCGCTATCCGATTGGTGCGGGCAATTTGTTCACGCTCCACCAGGCTCCGTAGAGGATCACTGGTTCATGGAGCCGCTAGTCTGCAGTTTTTTAAGAGGGTATAACGACAACGTGTACTATACACGTATCTCACACTTATATTATATGTACATATATGCATGTTTATGCATATATTAAGATGGGATTGAAAGGTACGAGACTTTCAATACGCGGAAATATACAGTATCATTGAATATACACATGTATGTATACTAGCCTAACTCGAATTAATTTGGAACCTTACAACTATTAGGGAAAAATCCCGTGAGTACCCGCGTTGAGCTTAGCTTGAGCGCACGGTCTCGCTAGTCTGCAGTCTACCGAGCCGAGCCAAATTCAAAATCTCACGGCAACATAGAGGCAAAAATCTAAAAATAAACAACATATCTTAACATATTTGTCCAAATAGATAATATATTGACGTATTTACAATTTTAGTATCCGTATTCGGCATCTCATTTACCGAAAAATAATTTTCGCATACCGTACCCCGAAAATACGCCGGTCCGGCCGTCGCCTCGTTGTTATATAATGCACTCGATATGTTCTAGTATTATTCATGTTTCATTGAGTTTCTGCATCTTGTAGGTTTGGTGTGAAATATAACATAAAGTATTATTCGTATTATTCGGTACACTTATATTTATTCATGATATATGTATTATTCACTATATTATCATAGTAATCTCTATATCTTATGCACTGTATTGTTAACATAATTACTTTTAATTTATTTAATATTTATCAAATAATTATGATACATAACTTTATTCATTAGTTATTTATTAAGTATTTTTACATATTAATTATAATATTTAATACTTGTTTAATGTTTATTAAAAAATCAGAGATTCGTGTTTTGGTACAGAGTAAGAACGTTGCAGTCAAAGATTAATACATATATAGCGAGATCTTCTAGTACATGTTTTTTATGAACACCTATAACGATCGATGTAGCACTAAATGTTTCCGTGCAGGTTGTGCATGGAGGGAAGGATGGTCACTTCAAATAGAGCAACTTAATTCAAACCGTATCTAAATTACATGTAAGACCCTTCTATTTTGCGTCAACCGCTTCGCTCCTACATATAACCACTGACGACCTTATGGTTCTCTTGTACAAGCGACGCAAAATGTATCTCAAGGTGTGCGAACTAGCCGACCATCCTTCTGTGCTAGGTTTCTCTATGAGGCAAAAAAGAATGGTAATGTTGCTCGATCAGTATGTATCCCACATATAGGTTCGTCATTTTCTATTTTGCCGCCCTGCTTATCTTATTTACATTGATTCGAACGCTCCTCTTATACATTAGGTGTTCTCGGAAGACGCAGAGTTGATCAACAAAGAAATCTCAAACTTCTAGGTGATGCATTTACTCTTCGGCGGGGGTATGATATCTGTTTTACGTAGAATACGACGAATATCAACGAACCTAAGGGGTACAATGGCGTCCTCTATTATTCAACCAGAAAATGACGAGGTCGATGACGACGACGATTTCATGCCATTAATACCTCGACGTTCGAGGAACAATACAGGAGAAGTTTCAACAAACACTGCAAAAGGACGTTCACACACCACATCGATATGGTGTACAACCAACAAGGAAATATGACGTACTCCCACCATGATAGCTAAAGATGACGATAAGGACGACGATTTCGTGCCACAACGACCCCTCCCTCTGAGACATCTATCTCCGAAGGACACTGATGACCGTAAAGATGATGATGAATTTGCTTGTACCTATCCTCACAACTTGCAATCATTACCTCTTAGACGAACACCATCTTACCCTAATAGTCTTGACTGGCACAACTGACATTCTTCCGCTAATTCACGTCGTCACTTTCCACCACCATCTTAACTGATTAATGATACAAGGGGGAATATTGTCACTACTACATTTTAAATTGTGCATGTTCAAACATACCTAATTGTTAAGGCTGTCCACTACTTTAGAGACTACATACATGATAAATTAGAAAATTTGAAATGTACATTTAAATCAGCAAATAATTACAATTTTTGTTTAAAGTTGACAATTACATGAAATCACAACACGCTGGCATCATATTCGGCACATCGTGTGCCGAATACGGTTGATATTCAGCACATGGTATGCCGAATATAAGCTACAATGTCATATTCGGTACACGGTGTGCCTGGACCCGTATATTTTCAGGTACGATGTATTGAAAATTATTTTTCAGTAAATAAGATATCGGATACAAATGCTAAAATTGTAAATACACCGATATATTATCTATTTCGATAAATACACTCATGTATATTGTCTATTTTTGGATTTTTGCCCAACAGAGAGGCGCAGCTGGATCTGCGGCTGATTCTTTTAGCTGTTCTTTCTATTAAACCCTAGGCTATCTGCAAATTTAGTATCCATCGTTGCTAAAAGATCCGTAGTAATCATCTCCAAGAAAACCGTAGTAATCATCTCCAAGAAAATAATCCGCAGCAATTAAGCAGAGATCAGTAAGTTCATCAAAACGCCTGACTGCTCCTTATTTCATTCGGTTGAAATTCGCAAGCACTAGTAATGCAAATAGTACGTTAGTCTATGCTAGTACTGTAAGTGGTGTCTAGCCGAATTATAGAGAATGAGTAAATACTAGTATAAGGTTAACATACAACACATCTTGATCATAAAAATGTTCAATAAGCCCAGGAGCGAAACTAGGATTTAAATGAAGGGGTGCACTACCATTGAAAATACATAAAATTTCAAAAAAACCTGTTCATTGTAACTGTTTTTAGTAAGCAATTTTGAATGAGAGTAGATGCCTGTGCACCCCTAATCATAACGTGGTGTCGTCCCCTGGATAAGCCTATTTTATACAATAGGGTTTTACAAATTCAATAACTTTATCCATCTCACTAGCTTCATCTCTGTTTCAAGATTGCTAACCAAATTTCTACGTGCAACACCTCTAGTCATAATTTTCTAAATCTATAGATCTGTTTTACTAAGAAAACCATGAGCTTTTTGCAAGCTGCGGTGCACGCAAGAAGATTTAATAGCAACACACTTTGTCGAGCTGTTCCAATGATACAAACTTTTAAAAAGAACACCCAAAAAGCACCCAAAAGCCTAATCTTAGACACTCCGATGCTGAGATCACCGCCGACGATCCGACGGCTGAGAAACCGCCTACTCACGGACCGCCCTCCTGTGCAAGTGCACCCGGTCCATTCCTTGCCCGTCTGAACCGCGATATTCGCAACGGCCCGAGATGAATAAAACCGAAACGGCTGAGACGGACAAACCAAACCCACCGCGCGGCCCCACCCCACAGCGAGACAAACCGAGTTCACAAAAAAAAAAAACAATTCCCCAAGCAGCTTCCCCTCCCAATTCCCAAATCCGGATCAGCCGCAACGCGAAGCAAACGCCCAGAACCCAACACCCAAACCATCGACGCCCAAATCTCTCTCTCTCTCTCTCTCTCGCAGCGCACGGGCAGGGCAGCTCGGCGGCGCATCGACGACGCGGGCGCCATGATCATGCGCACGTACGGGCGCAGATCCCGCTCCTTCTCAGACGGCGGGGGCGGGGACTCGTCCTCGCAGGACGCGTTCGACTTCGACGGCGACGACCTCGACGCGCTGGGGTCGTCGGCCTCGCAAACGCTCCCGCTGCCGCCGTCGCAGGAGTGCTCGTCGATGTGGGACTTCGACGAGGACCCGCCCCCGTCCCCGCCGCCTCGGCCTGAGGGGAGGCGGCGGGGGAAGGGAGGGGGGAGGTGGGAGCTCGCGGAGCCGGCGGCGGCGCCGACGGCGACGCTGATGGAGGCGGAGGAGTACGGGGAGATGATGGAGAGCGTGGACGAGGTGACGTTCGCGCTCGACGGGCTCCGCGCGACCGCGCCGAGGAGGACACGGCGGGCCAGCCTTCTCGCTCTGATCGGGATCTGCGCCTCCGCCGAGCGCCGCCGCGTGCTTCGGGCTCAGGGGTGAGTGCAACAAAGGCGCCTCCTTTCCTTTCTGCTTCGCAAAGAAGAACAATTCGATTCTTGCTCTTCTTTCTTGGCAATCTTGACCTGAAAATCGAGAACCGTGGAGGTGTTCTTGTGCGACTAGGGCACAAGATTGGGGTTTCTTTGGGAAATGAATCATCTTTTGGCCTTTGTACCACGAGCTTGCTCCGTTTGCTTGGTGTTATGATGGATGGCTAATTGCTTCAGCCAAGGCACAAAAAGGCTGGCGTTGTGGCTCAATGATTCCCGTTTCTTTGCTTGACATGAGCTGCCATTTAGGTTAGGCTGTAGAATTAAAAGTTTGCCGATGCCAACAAGCGTAATCGACACTTGCTTAATGTGCTTGGGCCTAATGTTACACTGTGTTTAACAAGAATGCATTTTAGTTGTACATGAGCATTTCTAGCAGATTGATCTCTTCTGTAGCTGAGAGAACCTATCTTTCATGGTTCTAGAAGCGGTAGCATGGCGAGTGATTAGGAATTAGGGCCGCTCAGGCATCAATACAGATTATTTTAAGTATACTGCTTGGTACAAATGACATCCCTTGAAGTGTAGCTTAATATTTCGTCAGAAGCCTAGAGGGCCATTTTGTGGGAATTGGTGGGTTTCAAGTTGGGATTGAACACGAATAACTATTGTCTTGTAAACCAAAATTGCAATGTCAATGAAAATATCTGGAGTTACTATTGCCCTGTAAACGAAAAGTGTAATTTGAGTTTGAAGAGTATGCAATTTTAATCGTAACCTCACCATTATATCAACACTGATGCTGTACAAGCACTTTTAGTTGAAGATGTACTACCTTGGTTTGCATAAGATGAATATGCAGGATATCTATTTTGCTGTCTGAATTGGGCTTCAATTCCTGGAGCAAGGTTAGATGGCGGTTCGTAGTCTCACTAAAACCATAAGAATAGTTAAGTTAGTATTGAATTATAAAACTTGTCCAGTGCTAAAACAATGTCATCATTCAACAAACATAGTGTTGGATTTCATCTTTCTGAATTTTTTTCACCATTTTCCATTTTATTACTCACAAGTGACTTTTTCTTCTTTATCCTGTAGATTGGTACTACAAATTATCGAAGCTATTTTGGTTCTGAACATTGATGATTCTCCCTGTGCAATTGCTGCAGGAGCTCTTTTATTTGTTTTGGCAAGTGATGTGAGTACCTCTTAATCTCAAACTACACGCTTCCGTGTATGGCATTTTGTTATGCATATTAACTTCTTATTCTATTTCAAAGTCACAAAGCTGATTACAAGGTAGAAAATTATTTATTTGGGAAAATTGCAAAGACCCACCTGCAACTTTGGGGGTTTGTCAACCACCCTACAACTTGTTTTTTGTTGGTTAACCCCCTGCAACTCTTATTTGGTGTCAAATACCCCCTAGTGTTGTTTGACCGCATGATACGGTGCTTGTGTGGCTTCCAAAATGACATGGTGCCATGGTGGCTTCTAGAATGATTTTTCATTCTCCTGAACCATTAAATTGGATCCGCCACTTTGATTTTCCACTCTTAAATAGGATGAATATTCAAAAGTATGTGAATAGGGAGCCCAGATAATGAAATGCTATGCCAATTTAAATAGTCCCTGTCAGAAGCGACGCTAGGTATTGCTACACCATCCTAGTAACCCTAGGAAGTCACACAAGCACCACATCGTGCGGTCAACAGTCATAGTTTATTTGACAAACCTCCAAAAGTTGCGGGTGTGAGTTTGGAGAAAAAGTTGTAGGGTTTCTTTTGACAAACCCCCAAACTTGCAGGTGGGTTTCTGCATTTTCCCCTATTTATTTCTACTACACAGTTACTTTTTTGTCTTGGAAGTAGTCACTTGTTTTCATGTTTGCAAGACTGACATGTCATACAAGAGAAAATGAAATAAACAACACCATACTTTTACTCCTAGTTTTTAAGGAAAGTGAACTAGAATTTATTCGGAAGTAGATCTCAGGCAGTGTTTATATTTTGCCTTTTCATTATCTTGACCTATATCTCTTGCTGTATGAGATTTAATTACCCAACATTTTTTCTCTTTTAATACTTTTGATGAAGATTCGCTTTAGTCTGAGCTATGCTTATTGTCGTTCCCCCCTTTTCTTGTTGTTATTCAGGTCCAAGACAATCATTTGCTGGATTCAGAAACTTGTGTCCATTTCCTTCTTAAATTATTAAACCCTCCAGTGAATGTGGATGATGCCAAAGCACCATCTATAGGTTCCAAACTTCTGGGAATCAGTAAATGTCATATGCTTAACGGCTCAAATAAGGATGCTGACTCTAGTTCAGAGGACATACTTTCAAAAGTTGAAGAAATCCTCTTGAGCTGCAAAGAGATCAAGCCACTAGACAGAGATGACAAGAAAACAACAAGGCCAGAATTGTGTTCAAAGTGGCTTGCTTTGTTGACAATGGAAAAAGCATGCTTGTCTGCTGTTGCGCTAGAGGGTAAGTTCTTTAATCAACTTTCCTGATCACGATTTACTTTTAGAACTGTCATTATATTAATCAAAACAGTAAATTCAAATCATAAGTTAAGTACCTCATGTTTACAACTTTACATGGACACCTTTGTCCGACCCTTGTTTCACTTGTTTAATTGACAACTTTTTTAGAATTTGGAGTACTTCTGTTTTGCTTAGCTTTAATAAATCTGTTTTGCTATCATCAGGCTTAACTGTTATTCCTTTCAAATGTTTATTTTTTCAGAGACATCTGATATGGTGACCAAACTTGGGGGAGATTTCAAAGAAACATTAAGGGAGTCAGGGGGTCTTGATAGTATCTTTGATGTTATAGTGAATTGTCATTCAGAACTGGAGGTAAGATCTTGTTTATATATTATGTTTGTTTTATAACAGGTTCAGACAAAATCTATTAAGTTGACAATTTTATTTTGCTATGCTGAAGGATATTTGCACCTTTTGAACCTTGTACAATTTAAGCCCAATAGCTTGAAGCCGCAGCTTAAAAGAAGAATATTTTCAATGCCTGAAAATCATGCTGCAGCACAAGTTTTGTTGTGAAAATTGCTTTGATTGAAAAGTTTGTATTCTAAATATAATCTTACAGTGAGTAGCGGTACCATTTTGGAGAAACAATCAAGTAATACTCTTGAACGTTGAACCTCTAATCATTATTTGCTCCCAATATGATAATACTTGGTACAGATTCCATTGAATGGAGACATTAAGTGACTATTGTTCTATCAAGTATTACATTTCTAGTGATACTTGCCTTTCCTGAATATGCAAGTAACTATAGTACCTGCTGTATTTCTGATTTTCATATTTGAACACCAAGGGTCCTGATCTGTATATCGTTTGCCCCTGTATCAACATATTCTGTGTGGCCATTTCGCCCATTTGACGTTGATATGCAATCTTAGCACCGTGCTTGAGCAAATGACTGCAATAATGATATGCCTCTGGTTGCAAACTTTGTGTATCAGAGACTTGTAAAGGATACCCCCACTGTGGCCGTGGACCTAAAGGAAGGAACACCTTTGCAAAGTGCTTCACTCCTCTTGAAATGCTTGAAAATTTTGGAGAATGCAACATTTCTAAGTGACTATAACAAGGTTATATTCCATATCTTGTCAATTCAATTTCTTCTATCTTGCTTCTTCTGTACAACATTTTTCGTGCTTCTTCTGTGTGATATTAGTGTTACATTGTACTCTGCTAACCATTATTGTTTTTGTTTCTGTACAAAGTGTTCTAAACTCTTAATTCTTTTTTGTTCCTTCCAGACCCATTTGCTCGGCATGAGTAGAAAAGTGAGCCCTAAGTGCCCCTCACTTTCTTTTGTTGGTGTTATTATCAGTACTATTGAATTATTGTCAGGTAATTTTACTTAATAATCTAATATTTTTACAACTCACAGCTAAATGTAACACTCAACACCCCTTTGACAACTTGCAATTTGATGGCTAGTTTTGTTTGCTGCAGCTCTCTCCCTTCTTCAGAACTCTTCCACTGTTTCCAGCAAGACAGATCCAAAATCTTCTAAAGTTTCCAATGGGGGCTGCTCTGGTAATAGACAACACTATCCTCTTTTTAGAATTGTATTGCCCCTTTCTGATTTAATACAAAAGGTCTAAAATATTTGATCCCACTACAAGTTTAATATAGTTACATGTTCAATATTGCATGTGCAACAGACAGCAAAGGTGCAACTTTATTGAATGATCATGGAAAGTGCAAGAATTCAAAGAAAAGGAGCCTTTTGCTGAATCAAAGACGCCAAAATTGCTCATCCTCCAAACCAGAAGGTTCTCATATCACTATCTCTTCTAGTAGTGATATTTGTCTGTCACAAAAGACACTCGACTGTTCTCCATCTATTTCCAGCAACGGGGCACCAAGTGGTTCATTTGGTGAGAAACACAGCAATGGTTTTGGTTTGAAGCTGAATGTAAGAAAGGATCGTTCTAAATCTTATCCAATTAGAGGCTCAAGTGGATGGATTTCTATAAAAGCACATACTTCTGATGGGAACTCCAGTGAAATGGCAAAAAGACGCCGTCTATCTGAAATTGCAAACGGTGATTTGAGCAGTGGTGGTGATGATCCGTTTGCATTTGATGATGTTGATCAGGGACCTTCAAATTGGGAACTATTTGGTCCAAAAAAGAAATCACCACAGAAGCAATCAAAACGACGAAACCGAAAAGTGCTGGATGATTGTGGGACTGCAGCAATTGGAAGTCATGAATCATGTGAACCTGAAGATATTCACCAGTCAGGTGCAACGTCTCATTCTAATGTTGAAGATGAGTCCAGTGTTTTGGAAGACTGCCTTTTGGCATCCGTTAAGGTAATTAATTTTTTTCTTTTGATCTTTCTTGTCTCTTCTGCAATCTGCAGTAGAGCATATGTTCTCTTGGTTGTGTGACATTTGTTATCTGACATCTGTTAAATTTTGGTCAAAAGAAATGCAAGTTGTGTATCCTTCAAATGGGTGCCAATTGACGAGATTTTTCAATACAGCTTGCCAAACATTGGCACTCTATTCCTCGTATGAATTTGTACTTTCATATCCATCGTAGGAACATTCACCATCTATGCCTTATATTAAATGTTTGTGAGATGTCTTCTTGGTGGGAAGTTTAGGGAAGGAGTCTGAAGCAAAATCTGTAGTATGCAGTATCTGGTTTCTAACATCTTCCATTAATTTTCTGGCAGGTTCTTATGAACTTGGCAAATGACAACCCATCTGGTTGCGAACAGATTGCTTCATGTGGTGGACTTAACACCATGGCCTCCTTGATAATTAAGCATTTCCCCTCATTTGATTTCTCTATGGACAAGAACCATCAAATGAAAGATCTGTCATCTAGTCGAGATGTCAATGTTAGTGAAGATCAATCATCTTCCCAGAACAGCAAAGCACCTCAAGTCAAAACTAAGCAATTGCGAGACCATGAACTTGATTTTCTGGTTGCCATATTGGGCTTGCTTGTCAACCTTGTGGAGAAAGATAGCCTTAATAGGTAAGCCCTTTACTTGTCTCCTTTACATTTGCTTAATTTATATCCATGTTAATGTTCTCCCAGTTTCTTTGGGTCAGGAACATTTCGATACATCATCTCACTGTTTTTGTAATTCTAAATGGCTCTTCCTTCATAACCTGGCTACAGGGTACGGCTTGCGTCTGCCCGTGTTTCAGTCAATCTATATCAAAATCCAGATAGTAAAGAGGCACAGAGGGATGTCATACCTCTCCTCTGTTCAATATTCTTAGCGAGCCAAGGTGCCGGGGAAGCTGCTGGAGCGATATCACCGGTAATTCTATGTTTCAAGTTTTTATACATTGCAACATTAGAAAACTAGGTAATGATTACCTGCTTGCTTTTGAAAAAGAAAGATATTTGTGTACTTGGCAAATGGCAATGAGAACTGATGCACATAGTATAAAGTTGCCAATGACCGGCTGCCATTTAATGTTCACGTGCAGTCTGGTCTAGCTCATGCCTAGTTTTCTAATGTTGGCAATTAGCTAAACATCATATACGTATAGACAGGAGTCACTGCCATCCCATTTGAAATGTGTGATTCTTCCAATTATTATGAGCTACAATGTTTTGTTTTATCTATCTCCTTCCCCCGCCTTGCACCCTCCTGTCGAAGCATCAATCTCTCTTTAAAGCCATCACCATTTTTCTCTACCAACAGTTTTGTACCCTGTTGTTTACCTACCAATTTAATCACAGATAGTATCATTTGGTAGCTTGTGTTGACAAAAGAAACACCAGAAACATAACCAGATATTTAGACAGAGGTGGCCAAAATCTTTACTTACAATTTATAGTTGAAACATTGAGCATATTAGTACCTTTTGGTTCTTCATTGGCAATGCAATATGTGTGCCTTGTATGTGTTATACATACTACCTAGCAATGCATAATTGCATATTTTATGACTTTTTACAAATCGATGTTTGATTTTTGCTTGTAAATGTCAGGACGATGAAGAGTCTTTGTTGCAAGGAGCACGTGAAGCTGAAATGATGATCGTGGAGGCCTATGCAGCTCTCCTGCTTGCCTTTCTTTCAACAGAAAGGTTTGTAATCTGCGATGTTTTGTAATGTTTTCTTAATTTTTAAATGATTATAATGTCAGCCCCTTGGTGTATAACTTCTGAACTGTCTTCTGCAACAGCATGAAGGTTCGAGGAGCCATTTCCAGTTGCCTACCGAACAACAGCTTAAAGATTCTTGTACCCGTGCTAGAGAAATTTGTGGTATGTCCAAAATTTCTGAACTACCGTCTTGGAAAACTTTGAAAGATATATGAACTACCATTGATTTCTCTTGTCCACAGATGTCACCCGTATGCTGTATGTAGTTTGCATCTATCTAGGAACCTTTTCCCTTCATTATCCTTTTGCATGTTATCTAGATATGTGACTGCTCTAGCACTTAATTTTCAGTTAACCCAATTTCTCTTATTCCCATCTTTTGATATGTTTCTGCGACTTTGACCGGTGTCGCTTAGTGATTTATCCATCCATCATGTACTCCTGCAGGCATTTCATTTGCAGCTCAACATGATGACACGGGAAACATATTCAGCTGTTACTGAAGTTATTGAAAGATGCAGACAATCGTAGAAGTGTGAAGAGGTCTTGTACAGATTAGCTGACCTCTTTTCAGCTCAAGCATACACTGGTGTTGCTCATCGCTGGGGCGCTGCAGATGGATGGATACGGAGGCTGACCTGCAGTGGGCATGGGAGCTAACAGTGATTTCATTCTTTTCTTTGTTGTTCTTCCCATGTTTGTTTTGCACCAGTTTTGTGTATCTCCTTAGTTTCTTCTTCTCCACCTCCCCTAGGAATAGAGCATGCTATGAGTGTAAAATAACAACATAGGGAATGCAAGGCTACCTTTCCTCTGGAAATCCTATACCTGAGTGCTATTTGATCAGAGTGAGTTGTGAGTGGTGCTGTTTTAGTTATGCTGCCGTGCCATACAGTTTGTACTGTGTATCTTATCCAGTCAGTGACCTCACAGGCCTAATCTGACGAAAAGCTTAGAATAAACCACATAATAGCCTGTAGTTTTTGCCTGTCGCTCTCCTAAATTCAACATCTGGTGTCAGCGCGAATCTGGACGCTGCTCATTAGTGACATTTTCAGGTTGCAGAAATATTGTTATCGCAAGCAGTCCGTGTATCAGGCTGTCACCTTAGATCGTCTCTCTTGTCAAGCACAATGGCAGCTGTTATTAAGTACTAAAGGAGAAGACAAAATTCGACTCATCTTCTGTTCTTTGGGATTATTAGAATGACTAGTTGAATGGTTGTGCGTTGTAACGGGAATTTTTTTTAACGGAAGTGAAAATAAAAGAAGTGGTATCATGCATGGGAGCTTGGGACATGTATAGAAAGGTGAGCTTGTATTTTCTACTTACAGATACATTAAGATTCACTTTGGTTGTAACTTGAATAGAATAGCACAACAGAAAAAATAAGATATCATAATAAGAGCATACACCGAGCGAAGCTTAGAGCCAAAATCTAGTGTAAAATTAGACAATATATCCACATGAGTTTTCAACATACAAATCTTAGGACCGATCTATATAACAGTTGGATAATAGTGCAAATAAATGTTAAAACTGATGCTGGAATCACTATATATTTTTTAAGTAGTAGAGATATATAAATAAGCAATTTCTGTTTTCCCCTTTTGAAACAACTGCACAATTTCCATTTATGTTCTTAGTGTAAGACTGTTCCGATTAGATATGTAAGATTGTAAGTATTGTATTTTTAGATCGATTAAAAACTAAAAACAATAAATTAGAGATTCACTTTTACCTAATTAAATTAAGTAAAATATGAACTACCATTGAGTACCACTTGCATCCACAGTTCGGATCAATCATCCCCATACCTTACCGAAGACGGCAGAGGCAAAAGATCCGGCACAAGGAGAGGTATGCCAGAGACAAGAAGGTAAAACACCTGGAAACTTGCAAACTTCCAGGCAAGTTTCAAAATCACATAGGAAACCTCGATAAGACGCCGAGGTTTACAGCATTTTTGCCCCGTTTGGCACGCCAAAACAACAAGAACAGGCCACGAGCGCCGGCCCGCTGGTGCCCTACTGCTCACTCGCATCGCTTTCGCCGGCGCGCACATCCACCCGTCCGTCATGAGACCATCCACGACCACACGCGTCCGCAGTCCGCTGCCGAGCTTTTATTATTTTTATTATATTTCGAAAATAAAAAATTATAAAAATAGACATTCATTTAAAAATTATAAAAATAGATTATTGACGTGACATGTTAAAAAATAAAAAAATATGTTCCATTGCTATTAAAATTTAAAACACTATCAAAATAATCATGATTTTTTTTTTAAAAAATGAATGATACAAATAATACTATAATTTAACTTACAAGAATTTTCAACTCAAATAATTACTTTTACAATAAAAAACAAATTTTATTGTACATAATTTGATATCTGTCCACTATTTGGAAGGACGACCTGTGCCGAGCGACAAATTACTTATTTTTATAATTTTTTCAAACGGACATTTATTTTTAAATTTTTTGATTTTCGAAATATAAGTCCAATCTCTCCTCTCGCCTGCGCCCTGCGATTTTATCCATTCCTCCACTCTCCAACGGAGCCCACACCGAAAAGGCCGCGCGCGACGACACGGCCCGAGCCCGGCGAGCCTCCGCCACGGGATCACGATCCCGCCCCCGCAGGCGAGTCCAGACGGGCCGGCGGGGCGGGCGGTTCATGGAGACTTTCCTCCGGCCGGGGCCCGCCGCCACCCCGGCGGCCGCGTCGCCCATCCCCGTCGCCTCCTCCTCCGCCCACGGTATCGCCCCCTCGCATCTCTGCTCTTCGGGCGCTATGCTCTCTCCTGGGGAAGCTTCAGTGCTGATCTTATCTTATTGACGGCTTGTTGGTTGGTCCGTAGTGGCGGCTGGAGGCTGCGGTGATCCGAGGATACCGCCGCGTCGGGTATCGGCCGCGGTGTTCCGGTCCCCGAGTCCGCAGGTTCTGGCGGCGAGGTGGCGGCGGAGAGACACGGTTGTGAGGTCGGATGTTGTCGCCGGTGGTGCCGAGGCCGCGGCTGGGGATTCCACGCGGGCGCTGTCAGGTATCCAGGCTACTTAACTTGGCAAAATGTTTTTTCTTTACCTTTTTAAGATAGTCATGATCTCGTTGGGCCGTGCAGTTGGTTGGGGCTGTCTAGTTTGCAGTTGTTTGTGTTGACCCAAGGATTGCATCGGGCGACATGACATGTAGCGCTGATTTTTTTCTGAATTTGCAGTGACTAAGTTGCTAGTTGCTGTTGCTAATGCTCTGTCATTACATGATTCTATGCAGATTGATAGTGCAGAAATCAAACTATTTTGTTGACTCTTTGGTTCCTTATGATTAACTACTGTGGCTATAACGGTTACTTCCACCTACCCACTAGCTCGTTTAGAGATAAAATGAGATACAATTGGCAGTGCTTAGCCTTCTAGAGTTTAGAAACCTTATACCAGGTCATAGCATCATTTTGCTGCATAAACTTTAAGAAGCGGTAGACATTAGGTACTAGTTATGTGACATTGCCAAAAACATGTGTGCATATTTGTCAAATAATGTGTGGTTCAGAAATGAAATTGTGTACATCGACAAACACAAGTGATTTGTGATACAGTTAGATTTCCTTATGCTTACTTGAAATTATTTTAACAGACCTGCAAGTGGCTCCAAGAGTCAGAGGGGTTTGCTTCTATATGGTGACTGCAGTTTGACCGATACCGTAGGAGAGCTCAGCATTACATTGCGAAGATTTGGGCTACTTTGACAATTTCCATGTTCTACAAGCTTGAGGTTGAGGGAATGGACAATCTACCTCCAAATAGCAGCCCCCGCTGTCTATGTTGCTAACCATCAGAGTTTCTTGGATATCTATACCCTTCTAACTCTAGGGAGGTGCTTCAAGTTTATAAGCAAGACCAGCATCTTTATGTTCCCTATTATTGGGTGGGCGATGTATCTCTTGGGTGTGATTCCCTTGCGGCGTATGGACAGCAGGAGCCAGCTGGTATGACCTTGGCCTCATCCGTGCTTTAGATATGATTTAGCTAGATTTGTGAGAACAAGATTTTTTGGATTATCTCTGAAATTTAGAGGTTCACTTGACATTTTTGTTTGGTAATTGGCCTTACAATTCCTTTTCGTTAATGTAGCTCTGTAAAATGAAGAACTCTGTGTATGGCCAATTTGTTTACTGTGGGTTTAAATTTATGGCCAAACCTGGTAACAAAGTTATGTAGTATTATTTTGGGCATTAGTAAGTAACATATTTTGAGGTTAGTGCATTCGTACCATATTGTCTGTCTAATTTGTACTCCATGCTTGAACTTCTTATTGATTCTCTAAATGAAGGACTGTCTCAAACGGTGTGTTGATTTGGTGAACAAAGGAGCTTCTGTATTTTTCTTTCCAGAGGGGACTCGGAGTAAAGATGGAAAGCTGGGTGTATTTAAGGTATGGTTCTACCAGACAAGATTTTATTTTTCTGCATATCGTGCTTTCAACTTTCCTTGGAGTAGTGACATATGGATATAACTGTCGGCAGAGAGGCGCGTTTAGTGTCGCCGCAAAGACCGGTGCTCCTGTTATACCTCTTACTCTTATCGGAACTGGGAAATTGATGCCTTCTGGAATGGAAGGCACTCTTAATTCAGGTTCGGTAAAGGTCATAATTCACCGACCTATCAAAGGGAATGATGCAGAGACATTATGTTCCAAAGCAAGGAATGTGATAGCAGACACTCTTCTTCTACATGGTTATGGAGTGCATTAAAGCAACTGAGTGCTTTTGTGTATTTCGAAAGTACACATTCCATGGCACAAGTACTCGAGGTAAAGCTTGCTTGCAGGTACTACCGTACTAGTACTACCTACCTCCT
This sequence comes from Phragmites australis, assembly GCF_958298935.1. Taxonomy (NCBI): domain Eukaryota; kingdom Viridiplantae; phylum Streptophyta; class Magnoliopsida; order Poales; family Poaceae; genus Phragmites; species Phragmites australis. Next base: position 4,793,865 of record NC_084941.1, on the reverse strand, counting down.
CTGATATTTCGAGAAGCTTGCCAATAATTGATATTAGGGTTGCCAAATAAATTTTTGCAGTGTATTTGCGTGGGACAAATCTTCATTTGTAAGTTATATATATATATATATATATATATATATATATATATATATATATATATATATATATATATATATGTATATAACCCTTATTGTTTGTCTTTGCTTGGCATTTTAGAGGTTTGAGGTTATTCTCTACCACAACACTAGAGTAACCTTAAAATGACCGATAGATTAACACTAGAGCTATTCTTAGTCTGTTTTATCCTTCCATCCATTGCCTTTCATGTATAAATGGTGGCTAGGTATGAACTAACTAGAGGCAACAACTTTAAATGTCAGGTGATTCCTACAACTTTAAAAATAAAACCCAGAGATCTGCTCCTGCGTGTAGAGGAAGCATATGTTTGTGCTTGTCGCAGCAAATTTGGAGCTACAGGGACAGGTCTGTCAAAAAGTCGCCAGTATGTTTCATCTACTTGTCTGAATATCAGTTTTCAGAGGTCAATACAACGTTTACAAACGCAATATCTCAGTGGTTGCACTTTAGCTGGTTCATACTTACAGTGCTCTTGAGTACGTTATTCTCATGCGTGTTCTGATTTGCTTGTTCATGTATGTGCTGTGTTGATGCATATATCCATACTTCCATAGCAATATTAGAGAATAGATAATCTCAGGTACCATGTATGTTCTAGCCCACACGTGTTATCCATGCCACGTTCTTTCTACAGTGTGAACTTTGGAGCTAGATACTGCTGATATTATGCATTGACTGTTGTTTTCTGTTTTGCAGAATGAACAGGCAGGAGGAAGAATATCTTGCAAATGCTAGTTCTGCAATGCTAGTTTTTTAAGTTATTAATACTCTTGTCATTTTAGCTGGAGCTAACCTTATTTACAAAAAAAAGTCCGGCTCCAAGAAAAAATTCACACGCTCTTTATTCTCCACTGAGTGAAGAGATCATCTTAATCAAGACGACCTCCCTGCCTTTTACATCGCACTATGTTGTTAAACAAAAAAAAAAAGGGAGGTGGGAATTACATTGGACCGCATGTTACAAATTACAAGTACCATTTGCTTTGCTTAAAATAAGGTTAGCTCAACCTACAAATCTGCCGAAAGCTAAGGGAAAATTTCGGCAGTATTTCCCCTGAAAGTGGAGGTATAACAGGCAACAACAAACCAGACAGAACAGATATAGACTATCACACTAGCAAAAAAAATAAGATCCTAGCAAATGAGGTACAAGTCTCGATCAAACCACTGAACCACCATCAAACTCACTATATATACATTACAGGGCAAAAGACAATATCTGACAGGGCATCAATTTTAGCCAAAAAAAAGGGGAACGCGCAGGCAACGTGTAGCTACCCATCCCGCAAGCGTTTGACACCTCAAAAGGAACCTTTACCGACGATGAAGCCGGACGCTAGTCGTGACGTGAGGTCACACCACCGAGAAATCGCCTTCGAAGGATTGACGGCGAATCCGACAAAATTATGAAATTTCCAACTTTTCTCTTTTTTTTCTTTTTCTTTTCTTTTCTCTTTTTCTTTCCTTTTCTCTTTCTTCTTCCTGGCTTCTTCTTCCTGCGCTGCTTGCTTCTTTCTGTGCTTGCTTCTTCGGCCAGCTCTGGCTGCTGGCTTGCCTCTACAGTGACGCACGACGACGCACAGCGGCGCACGGCAGGCGGTGGCGCGGCGCAGCGGCGCGGCGAGCAGCAACAGCGGCGGCGCGCAGGCCGGCGACGCAGGCTGCGCCGCACCACCGCCTGCCGTGCGCTGCCGTGCGTCGCTGTAGAGGCAAGCCAGCAGCCAGAGCCGGTCGAAGAAGCGAGCACAGAAGGAAGCAAGCAGCGCAGGAAGAAGAAGCCAGGAAGAAGAAAGAGAAAAGAAAAGAAAAAGAGAAAAGGAAAGAAAAAAAGAGAAAAAGGGAAAAGTTGGAAATTTCGGAATTTTGTCGGATTCGTCGTCAATCCTTGGAAGGCGATTTCTCGGTGGTGTGACCTCACGTCACGACTAGCGCCTGGCTTCATCGTCGGTAAAGATTCCTTTTGAGGTGTCAAACGCTTGCGGAATAGGTAGCTACACGTCGCCTGCGCGTTCCCTTTTTTTTTTGCTAAAATTGATGCCCTGTCAGATATTGTCTTTTGCCCTGTAATGTATATATAGTGAGTTTGATGGTGGTTCAGTGGTTTGGTCGAGGCTTGTACCTCGTTTGCTAGGATCTTATTTTTTTTGCTAGTGTGATAGTCTATATCTGTTCTGTCTGGTTTGTTGTTGCCTGTTATACCTCCACTTTCAGGGGAGGTACTGCCGAAATTTTTCCTTAGCTTTCGGCAGATTTGTAGGTTGGTCTAAGTGCCCTCTCCGGGCTTATTTTGGTCCTCGAGGTGTTACAGTTGGTATTAGAGCCAGGTTCATCATTCATGCACTTTGAAAAGTACTTCCTCTGATCCTAAATAAGTTTATTAGGATATCAATTCAGTCTTCAATATAACACTTTGACTAATAATATCTATAAAAATATATTATTTTAAACAAAGAGCTATATATTATAAAAATATTTTTCATAATGAATATTTGGTCTAGTAGGTGGATGGCCGAGATTGTTTATATTAGTCAAACTCGTACCTTTGTATAGATTCATGATACGGTTTCTCGCCTCGTGTCGTGCTTGCTCGGTTTCCTTCCGTTTCTAAAGACGGCACCTTTAGCTTTTTTTTTTCCTTTTTCCCCACGAACTTGTTCAAATGCTAGGATGCCAGCAATCCCAAATTCGATGGACTATTAGAAACTAGGGACATTTTTTCACTTCTTTTTTCTTTGTCAAAAAAGTATTGTGTTCCTGAGTCGATAAGAACCTTGGTGGGTTGTGGGAGCATGCCTCAATCCATATTATTCCTGTGTTCCAAACAGTGTCTTAGCTCTTTTTTTTTAACGAACCGGTAAGATATTTGCCTGTTATATTAAAAAGAAGTAGAGTTTAACGGACCAAAAACTCGATTAATTAAGAAAAAATCAAACAAAACTCACAAAATACAGCGGGTTAAGAACTTAGCTAAACGGGTCTCAGCTTTCAAACAATTAGATCTGGTGCTTGTGAGTGGCAAATTGTAATTAGCTCATACGTGTAGTGGGCTTTGGCAAGAGTGCGCGGGGGAAGACTTGGGTAATTGGGCTGGGCGAGTGCACAACTCTCCAGGCTCGAGCCCAGTTAAGCTGTCCTTCTCCACGTGGACCTCTAACCCGTGGGACACGGCCCAGTTGGACTTGGCATATGTGGGACCCACCGCCTCCCCGCCTGGCACGTCACGTACCAAGTTGTGACGCAGCAGCATCTCCTTCCCGATAAAAAAACCGGCGACTCAGGTCAGAGAGAGAGAGAGAGGGGGGGGGGGGGGGGGAGAGACGAGAGGAGCAGCTAGAACAACCGGCCGACGCGGCGGGAGAGAGAGAGAGAGAGAGAGAGAGAGAGAGAGAGAGGGAGGGAGCCGAGCTGCACAAGCGGGTGTGACGCGGCGGTGGGCATGGCGGGCCGGGCAGCGGGGCGGGGCGGGAGGCCGCTGCTGGGCGGCGGCGGGGGTGGGAAGCGGGGCGGGAGGCCGTCGACGGCGATCGTGGCGGCTCTGCTGCTGGCGTGCGCAGCGCTGCTCCTCCTACTGGCGCTCGGCGCGCTCTCGCTGCCCGGGGCCTCCGACGGCGCCGGCCGCGGCGCGGGGCTGGCGCGCCCGCGACCACGCTTCCGCAGATCCGCGTTCGGGTCGTGCGTTTTTTTTTCCTCTCCTCCTTCTCCTCCTCTCCACGATCTCTTCCGTGCGTTTGCTCGCGCCGTTTCCTGTGAGAGGCTGACGCGTGGTTGCTTGCGTGTTGCAGGGGGCTGAAGATGCGCGGGGAGAAGGGGGAGCCATGGACGGAGGTGCTGTCCTGGGAGCCCCGCGCGTTCGTGTACCACAACTTCCTCGTGAGTCCCTCGCCTCATTCGCGCTGGTTGGGTGGAAAGGACCACACGCTAGGCTAGGACGGGGTTTCGCTCCATGCTTATGGTCAGGAGAAGGAGATCCTGATTTGTTTTGGTTTTGTTTCGATTCTCTTGAAATCGTAGTTGGGCAATTGGAGCAAAGACCGGACCTTTAGGTGACATCTTGATTATAACATCGAATTAGCTTCGCTCTCTGCGAGATTCATTGTTCTTTTTCCAGTAACATTTACGGATGCTTCGCATGACCCCATCCCGGAACTGGTTGTACTTGTCATGTAGGAACATAGAGTGAGATTTAGTGACGCTGTGAATGAGATACGGAAAATGTGCTTCTTGTTTCGACGGAAAAATGTGGTTTTTTTCATGACTCCATTCCAGATCTGAGCGGTAGCACTACTGACAGTTACTTAAAATGGCTATTGTACATGGGGTTACAGCTCCAGGACTCAGTTCTCCCTTGAGCTTTACGAAGAGTTTGAGCAGAGCCAGGTGGTACATTGTACTCCCAATTTACAGTCATAGTGTCATGCAGAATCCGAATCTGCTGGAGTGGTGGATCTGTAGTTCAAACTCTGGTTTTCAGTCATATTGGCTGGACGTTTTCTTCATGTTAAGCTTATCATTTGAGCTGAAACGTCATAGTTGCATTCACTCACCAAATTGTTGAATGATTTTGTATGAAGAAGTGCATAATGTAGTCTAATAAATCTTGTTCCAGGAAAAACATCGTTAGCCTCTAGCAATAAACTGAAATTGATGTTTGCGGCTGATGAGTTTGCATAATAGAAAATGATGTTAGGATTAGTGTCATGTTCATATTCTACTCTCTTTTTACTGCGACTGATTCCAATCTATGTTAGTTTACTTCACCTAGCAATCAGGTTATGACTAAATTTTATGTTATTCTCAGTCCAAGGAAGAATGTGAGTATTTGATTTCGCTGGCAAAGCCTCACATGAAGAAGTCGACAGTAGTTGATTCATCAACTGGAGGGAGCCAGGATAGCAGGTTTGAGCATTGCCAAAATTCTAATATCTTTAGTGGATGTTACATCACCTGTGATGCTCATTTTGCTTTATGGGGGCATATTCAGGGTGCGGACAAGTTCAGGAATGTTTCTTAGAAGAGGGCAGGACAAAATTATTCGTACAATCGAGAAAAGGATAGCAGATTACACCTTCATACCTGTAGGTATGTAGTATTTACCATGGGTTTAAAATTGAAGTGTTCGCATACTATTCTGTGATTTTTTTAATACGCTCAACAAACATTTATTCGCTAGATTTGATGTTTGAATGGTGTTGTTTAACACAGAGTCTGCCTCATGGACTCCAGCGTCCTGACAACTGCTTTACTGTCTCACTGACTTGCCAAATTGTACACGACGTGCTGCACCAAAGATTGTTGATACAATTTACAAATGTACTAAATTGTGAACTACAGTAGATTTAATACATCCTTTAATTTTTCTGCAGTTCCGGGATAGTATGTTGTGTACATTAGTAAAACCTTGGAGCAATGTAATAGATGCAGAGTATGATGTAGTACATGTCAGATTTAACTAAAAACTACATGATGTAAAAAAAATGGATATGTACTTAACTGTGCACTCACCAGTACTATACATTTTTTCGGAACAGTACTACAGTGCATTATTGCTAAACGTGGGTGTTTTGACATATAAACATGCATTTTTAATTTAAAAAGTACATAGAAGTACATACCCAACAATATGACGAGGTACTCAAGGGTCCTCAAGCATCAAGTTTCAACTCTGTTTCTGCAAATAAAAATAATAATAACCCATTACAGCAAAACCTGATGGCCAGTCTTAAATTTAAATAACAATCACCAAGTGCAACTAGTCTTTCTTCGACCATTGGTGCTTTGATTATTTTCTACTGTAATTTTGCTTCTAATGTCATCGGCACCTCTCTTTGTTGTTGCCCCATAATTTTGCAGAGCATGGAGAGGGTCTTCAAGTTCTTCACTATGAAGCTGGACAGAAGTATGAACCTCACTTTGATTACTTCCATGATGATGTCAACACCAAAAATGGAGGCCAGCGTATAGCAACTCTTCTTATGTATCTGTATGTATTATAATATTGGTGTTCTATAAATGCACGCTGTTGGTGCTTCGATTGACATTCTTTTTTCATGGCAATTGTTATTTACCAGTTCGGATGTTGAAGAGGGTGGTGAGACTGTGTTCCCTTCGGCAACAGTTAACAGCAGCTCGTCACCATTTTATAATGAGCTGTCTGAATGTGCAAAGAGGGGTCTATCTGTCAAACCAAAGATGGGAGATGCATTGCTTTTCTGGAGCATGAAGCCTGAAGGAGCTCTGGATCCCACAAGCCTGCATGGTGAGTTCTAACATCTTGATGTGATGGCATATTTTTTCTACATTCAAGTGTTATGCTACAATACACTGACACTAATATTTAACTGCAAATTTTTCTATAGGTGGGTGTCCAGTGATAAAAGGCAACAAATGGTCGTCCACAAAGTGGATGCGTGTTCATGAGTACAAAATATAGATATGAAGAAACACAGATTTGAGGTACTACTCAATTCTGCTCAGAAACTAAGATGGTTCTTCAACTATATATTTGTTTTAACTTTTTTTAGGGAAATATATGCTTTTACTTTTTGAGTCTGCCAACCAACAAAGTAGTGCTGTGCCTCTTTCCATTTATTCAAATGTCCGAGGTCAACTCTGAAGATACATTTCAGATTTATTGGATTTTTTCCCCAACTCTTTGCAGGTTATGCGTTGGTTCTAATTTGCGGACATTTTAGCACATCTTGAGGGCTTCAATTTTCTACAGAGGATAATTACAGTTTTTTTTCTCTCTAGCTGTTACCAAGGCTTCTTTTAGTAACTATGTTGTACATTAACATGTTAGGCTTACGAAACATGATCATTCAGAGGAGATGGACGCGTTGAGTGTATAAAACTGCCATTTCGCTTCTTATTCGGATCAAGATAGGATGCCTGATAGACTGATTAGTGAAAAGAGCAATTTTTTTTTATGTTGCTGTGACCTTATTTCGTACGTCCAAAACGGAATGGCAAAATTGAAGAAACTTATACCATCTCAAGACGAGTTCGCTATAGCTTAAACCAAAACAGGATCACATGAACACATTATATTGTTGTTGAGCGCTGCTGTGACTGCTTGACGGGCCCGCTTGAAACTCGCGAGGAGTCCTGCAGTGAACTTTTAACTGTTTCGTGCGAAATGCCTTCGGAATTTGGTGTGAAATTCCTGCGTTGTTCTCATGGCCTTCGGAATTTGGAAAGGGTGGCAACTCCTGCATGAACACACTCGGAATTTGGAAAGAAAGTGGCAGCTCCTGCAAGAACACACCTGTCACCCGGGATCAGGATTCGTGAGAGGAGCTATAGTAATTTACAGCCGATTATTGTAGCAATTCTACTGGATATCTTCAGTAAAAAATTTAAATTTTCATCTTTAATAACATTATTATAATATCTTCTAACACTATTACAGTATCTTTTTTTCATCTACATTAACAACTTTATTTCCTATCTCTATTACTTTCTCATCCTTTCAGACTCACAGTTATTTTTTATGAACAATGATGTTGACATAAAAGAGAATCAATCAATTTAGAGTATATCATTCTCTTTGCAGCACTGTAGCACTAGAAAAACAGAGGTTAGCCGGCAGGTCTAATCGGCAAAAGACGATATAGTGTTGCGGCACAATATTTTGCAGTAGGTGATAGAGTTGCCCTTAATGAAACCCTACCTTTTAATTATACTTTAGCATCAAATTTTATCCATCCATTCGAGCACGAACTTCTCATGAGAAATTGAAGTTTAAGTCAGATGATCCAGTTCGCCACCAGTACCCAACTTCCGACCGAAGCGAAACCTGACGGTTAGCCGAACGCTGAGGCAGCTCGTTAGGAAGGGGGGATAGGGAAACCGGCGGCGCGCTCCACGCGTTGCTCGGAGCGCGGCGCAACAGACGTGCCAGCGCCGCGGCGTCCAGCGAACTCGCCAACAATTTTTGTAAGCCGAGCCCACGGGCAGGCATGGGAAACGGCGGTGGGACTGGTGACAAGAAGCAGACGACGGGGAGGCTGCCGGTCGCGAACCCCCGCGAAGCGTCCGGCTCGAAGCGGCGTCGAAGCCTGCGCGGCGAGGGCATGGCCGACCGCTTCTTCCCCAACGACTTCCCCGACTTCGTCGCCGAGGCCTCCGGCGGCGACGGCCAGGGGTGCGTCGACCGGCGCGTTGGCCTCCGCGGCCTGCTCTCACTCCCCTACCCCAGGCTCTCCGATCGTCTCCTCCGCGCCGCGCTCCGGCTCAAGGACAAGGCACGCCTCGATCGGTGGCTTGGCTTCTGTCCGCCTGGTTTTGGTTTCGTTTCGTGGCGCACGCGCCCGCCCGCCCGCCCGCCCGCCCGCCCGCCAGGTGCTCGATCGATCGAGTGACTGATGGCCCCACTCGGTTTCGTCTCCCCTGCAGGTGGTGGAGGAGACTTGGGGCAAGGCGGGGCGGCAGGTCACGGACTACACGCTCTACACGGGCGCGCTCGGGACGGCGCTCCTGCTGTTCAAGTCCTTCCAGGTCACCGGCGACCGCGGGGACCTCGCCCTCGCCGCCGACATCGTCCGGGCGTGCGACGCGACGTCGCGGGGCCTGCCGTAAGATGACTGCTTGCGCCCTTTCTTGCTCATGTTCGATAGTAGTTGTCTTGGACTCTTGGTTGGACCGTTCTGTTAGTGGTTGATATGAAAGGGTGGCATGGGTGCAAGGCGCAGGTTCTTAACATTCATCTGTGGGAGGGCCGGCGTCTGCGCTCTCGGAGCAGTGATTGCGAAGCATTGCGATGATCAGCTGATGGTCACCCAATATCTGAGCTCTTTTGATGAGGTGAGGCTCCTAATGAGCGTAATTTGGGTTTATTTGTCAAGTGTCTTCACTTGTACACCGTACGTGTAATGTGCTGTTTCCTACATAGCTGTTGAACAACAGATGGTATAATTGGTATTCCTGAGGTTGTAGACTGAGCTGTCCTCATTTGTGATTTTGTAGATAACGGTCACTGAGAAAGTTCCCAATGAGTTGTTATACGGAAGGGCGGGGTACTTGTGGGCTTGTTTGTTCTTGAACAAGCATCTCAGCGAGAAGACGATCCCCCTCGAGCACATTGTATGTTCATGCTGTAGTTCTGTTCTCTTTCAGAATTCTTGTTTTCATAGAGTTATGTGGAAGGCACTGAAATCTTATTGGATGATGAAACCACTTCAACTGTGTAGAATTCTGTGGCAAAGGACATCATTAAGGAGGGAAGAAAGCTGTCAAGCAAGGGGAGTAGCCCGCTGATGTACGAATGGCATGGGAAGAAGTACTGGGGTGCTGCCCATGGTCTTGCTGGAATCATGCATGTACTCATGCACACCGAACTGAGGCCGGATGAGCAGGATGATGTGAAGAACACGCTGCGATACATGATCAAGAACCGGTTTCCTAGTGGCAACTATCCCTCAAGTGAAGGCAACGAATCTGATCGCTTGGTGCATTGGTGTCATGGCGCCCCTGGTGTTGCTCTTACGCTTGCCAAAGCTTATGAGGTGATTGCTGCATCTGTTTACACTTGCTCTGCTGCATATCCCCTAGTGTTTTGTGCATGTTTTTTCGAAGTCCCTATCAGGGTAGTTGTGCATGCATGGCATGCCCACATACGCAGGTGTTCTTCTGCAGTTCAGCACAATGTTTAACTGATCACCGATGAGCTGCCAAGTGATAGCTTGTCTAATAATCTCTGGATATGGTCATCATGAGTTGCTACATTTGTATTTCAGGTCTTCCATGATGATCATTTCAAGCAATCAGCTGCAGAGGCTGCCGAAGTTATCTGGAACCGAGGTCTTCTGAAGAGAGTCGGAATATGCCACGGTGTAAGCGGGAACGCCTATGTGTTTCTCTCACTCTACAGGTTAACTGGCAATGCTGACTACCTCTACCGGGCAAAGGCTTTTGCTTGCTTTCTTCTCGAGAAAGCTGATCGGTTGATTGCCGAGGGGGCCATGCACGGTGGTGATCGCCCATTTTCCCTGTTTGAAGGGAAGGCTGGGATGGCATTCCTCCTTTTGGACATGGTTAACCCATCTGAATCAAGGTTCCCGGCCTATGAACTTTGAGATACCCCATCTGTACGCGTATCTTGTGAGGCTCGGTGATCCATCAGTCCGAAGTATTTTTGTTTTCTTGTATACTCTATAATGTGTACCTTGGACCTTGGTGGCGCTTGCTATGTTTGTAAATTTTAGTGTTCCTGATGTTGCAAACTTGTTTTGTAAAGTATATGTATGAAGGGGTTCTGGCAATAAGGACCATATTTGTGCCGGATAACGCCTCTTTAGCCTTTGTTTGTTCGTATCAGGATTACAACGAAAACATATGAGCTGAGCAAAACATATTGTAGCATCCAACAGGCATACCGTTCTGAAACATATCGGTTTGCTCAGATTAGGTACTTATGGATTGATTTTTGGACAATGAACAGACTTGATGATGGGAAACTAATATAATGATGATTAAATGACAAAGATACGCGGAAACCATTAAGCATCTTTATGTAAGTTAGTACAAGTTAACTTGTAGATGCTTTGGTAATCTCTGTTGTCTGATATAGCTATATTAAACTTTTCAACACCTTGATTGAAACGGATTCAGCATCTTTAGAGTGATGATGCTCCAAGTACTACAAACTACAGAAACATTCAAGATCCAGGATACCATTATATTAAGGTTCAAACAGTTTGCCAGAACACAATAGCTAGTTAAAAAAAATCACATTTGTAACTAAGAATATAGTTTATATTTTTGGATCTGTAAGTAAATGTTATTACTAGTGATGTATATTATATGAAGAGTAAAGAAATTCAATTATATCAGAATACCCAAATTTTGGTTAATATTAGCACGTACCACAAATTTCGCAGTTGTGCGATTTCAGCAAGCAAGCATGGATAGACGAGCTTCGTTGGTCCAGAAGTGGGTACCATGCTCCATGCTTATCCAAGGACTTGTCTTAATATTATCATGAGATGATGGGTACCTTTTTATTCAATTGAGGTTATGATCTTCATATTTATACTATATCCATCCCTTAATTTTTTATTTCTTGTATTAAAATCTACTTAACAATGCAAAAAAATTAATATATTTTTTGGAGTCAAGACTCAAGAATGACGCACAAGTGGTTAAATGAAATCAAGCACAACGAATTCTCCAAACCATAGCAGTAGACCTCACAGATGGGAAGTGGAAAAATGCAACATCGATTTATCTTAGTTTCTTCATGTCATGCTTAAAGTCTTCCCATGTGGAGGGTCTAATCATGCTCAGCAGGTAAAGATTTCATGATCTGCCTCTATCCTGATAGAGATCAATTAGACAATACCAAGCCATGTGGAGTGTAGAAGCAGTTGACAAGAATTGCTTAACCAACACGTGATTTCTGGAAAGAAAACAGGCAGCTACGAGGGCCTGGGAACTGACATCCAAACAGGCAGCTACGAGAAGCCAATCACCCAGAAAGAAGTTAGGAATGGCAGAATCAGTTTGGACGGACAACAGTTTTGAGTTGATTTCTGACAACTGCTCTGCTGTATGATTTTCAGGTTACTACACCCGTTCTTGTGCAGTTTTTGTGATGCTGATCTGTGGATCCTCAGATTCCAGCTTGTGCAGTTTTTGTCTTGAGAAGGGCCAAAGAAGGAAGCGACAAGCCCGAGGCAGAGCTGACAAGTGGGAGAGTGACCGGCCAGGGCCAGCCACTGATGCACATCCATTTAACTGCCTTCTCACACTTCACTCCCTGTAAGGCTGAAGCATCTCGCTCTGGTTGTCCTCGAGGAGCAGGCAGGCAAGCGGCAAGTCAGCGATGGCGCTGGAGATCGAGCACACCCACCTCCCCATCCGCGGGCTCAACCTCCACATAGCTCAGGCAGGCAAAGGTGAGAAAAGTCTTCCGCGTAATCGTTGTCTGCGCACCGTGTCCGATTCGGTCCCAAATGAGCGAGCGGCGTTGGAGTGTTTTCTCATGCTTGTGTTTTTGTTTCGTGTTTTGTTTGTGGCAGGTGACCTGGGGACGGTGGTGTTCCTGCACGGCTTCCCGGAGATATGGTACTCGTGGCGCCACCAGATGCTGGCCGTGGCCGCGGCCGGGTACCGCGCCATCGCGCCGGACTGCCGTGGGTATGGCCTCTCGGACCAGCCGCCGGAGCACGAGGAGGCCTCCTGGGACGACCTCGTCGCCGACGTTCTCGCCATCCTCGACGCCCTCTCCGTCCCCAAGGTAGGACACGGATCCAGAGGAGCGTCCAAGAAACAGATGAGAGATATGCCGTGACCGTAAGTGTTGTTGCCTCTTCCTCCGCGCGTGCAGGCGTTCCTGGTGGGCAAGGACTTCGGCACCATACCGGCGTACGAGTTCGCGCTGCAGCACCCGGACCGCACCCGCGGCGTGGTGTGCCTCGGCATCCCCTTCAACCCCGCCCCCATGGCCTTCGACACCATGCCCGAAGGCTTCTACATCTTGCGCTGGCGTGTACGTCACCTCTCGAGTCTCCGAAAGATTTATTTTTTCTTATCGAAGTTGCTGCTCTGGCTCTGCAACTGGTGTTCGTCAGCTCACGTGTTTTGATCCTCCAGGAGCCGGGCAGGGCGGAGGCCGACTTTGGCCGGTACGACGTGAGGCGCGTGGTGCGCACCGTCTACGTGCTCTTCTCCGCCGCCGAGATCCCGACGGCGAAGGAAGGGCAGGAGATCATGGACCTCGCCGACCTGTCCACGCCCCTCCCGGAGTGGTTCACCGAGGAGGACCTCGACGCCTACGCCGCGCTCTACGAGAAATCCGGGTTCCGCTACCCTCTTCAGATGCCATACAGGTAGTACTCTAGTAATAACAAACAGTCAACACTGCAAGAACTGCATGCGCTCCTCTCTCCAGTCGAACGGCACAACATATTGCATTGCGAGTAGGACATGTAGTCATGCAACTCTGGTGTTCATTGCTTCCATGGATTGGACAGGGCTCTACACAAGCTTCCGAACCGGCTGGACTCCAAGTTCCAGGTCCCGGTGTTCATGGTGATGGGGGAGAAGGACTACGCCTTCAAGTTCCCAGGGTTCGAGACCGCGATGCGGAGCGGCATCATGGAGACCTTCGCGCCGGACCTGAAGATCACCTACATCCCGGAGGGGAGCCACTTCGTGCAGGAGCAGCTCCCGGAGCAGGTCAACGAGCTCCTCCTCGGCTTCCTCGAGGACCACCCCATCGTCGCCTGAGGTGTCAGTGGGACAGCGAGGACAAAACTTGCAGCAATTGCTTCTCCATTGCCGTTGCCTCGTTGCCTTTCTTGATGAGTCATGATCCGTGTAGCTCTGAATTTTCTCGGGAATAAAGATGCTCGTTCATCGTACTTGTAAGTTTGGTGCGCCTTGTTGTTCTGAATCATCTGATATGGCATGAAAGATCGTCCATTTTCAGACGATGCATTAGGGATGCTTGTGCTAAGAACAGGTTAAGAATGTGGTGGGGTTGTTTTGGTACTGCTTGAGTGCTTGACCTTGAAAATAATGTAGCCAGCTTTAGCTGTGACTGCGCAGTTTTTCTTCGTTTTGTCGAACGGTGTGCTTTGTACAATCTTGAAAAATGAAGAATAGACACAACCGGTAGGATAGCATGACAGCAAGGCCTATATTTCAGTGGAGAAAGTTAGGCTGGTCTCTGTCAATCTGTCTTTTTCCATTGAAATTCCAGCAGCTTGAGCCATCAATCCCAACATCAGCTGCCGCTCCTGACTTTTACACCAAATATTCAGAGAAAAACTTTTTGTTGAAGGAAATTCACATGAAAACTTGGGGCAGGAATGTATTTTTTCTAGAGGGTACATACAGGGGAGAGGGAGAGGGGGGGGGGGGCAGAGAGAGAGAGAGAGAGAGAGAGATGGACATGGAGCAGCAGATTGAGCACAGTCACCTCCCCATTCGAGGCCTTAACCTCCATGTCGCCCAGGCTGGCAAAGGTGATCACTGATCAGCGCTTGCTTTGTGTTCTTGCTCTCATTCTATTTCTAGCTCGGCGTGGCACAGTCCAAGAACTTCCCGGTGTGTTCGGTGCAGGTGATCAGGGGGTGGTGGTGTTCTTGCACGGGTTCCCGGAGATATGGTACTCGTGGCGCCACCAGATGCTGGCCGTAGCCGCCGCCGGGTACCGCGCCGTCGCGCCGGACTGGCGCGGATACGGGCTCTCCGACGAGCCGCCTGAGAAGGAGGAGGTGTCGTACGACGACCTGCTGGATGATCTCCTCGGCATCCTCGACGCCCTCTCCATCCCCAAGGTGTCAGTATCACCGCTTTCACATTGAGTTAGCTGTTCAGATCAATTTCAGATATATAAGGCCTTGTGCTAGCACTTCTGAACTAAAAAGGGCATAATCGGGGGAAGAACTATGGTGGAATCCTACATATTGAGTAGAACTTGTGAGCAAACGCTTGCCGATTTGTTCATCAGTCATGCTTCTGTCAAGCATTGAATTGATCTGTCAAGCTGGTAGACGTTCAGTATACTCCGTTTAGTAAACAAGACAAAAAAAATGAGACTTCTAATTCTGCTTCATTTTTAGTTGAATTGTTGTTAGCTTACACTTTTACTAAGAGTAAGAGCTAGTTTTTCCATCATTGAAACAGATAAGAATACGGAGATATCCCTTGGCATAATTGGGGGAAGAACTATGATGGAATCCTACAAGATCGAGTAGAACTTGTGAACAAACACGTGCTGATTTGTTCAATAGCTATGCAAGCAGTCCCTTGGTATAAATTATATACAATTGATCTGTCTAGTTGGAAGTCTTGTTCTGTAAACAAGGTCAAAAATGAGATATCTGATTCTGCTTCATTGTTAGAAAAACTAGTGGTTTTAAACTTTTAATAAGCGTAAGTGCTTGTTTTTCCATCATTGTAACCAATACGATTATCAGCTTGCCCCAAATGAAACCAGTTCATGCTGTTGGTGTTTTGTAACTTCCATTTTGCTTCAAATCAGGCATTCCTTGTGGGGAAAGACTTCGGAGCCATGCCAGCCTATGATTTTGCTCTCCGTCACCCCGACCGCGTGTGCGGTGTGATGTGTTTGGGCATCCCTTTCAGTCCTTTTGCTTTCTCCTTCGCCACCATGCCAGAAGGATTCTACATGTTGCGCTGGCAGGTTATTTTCTACCTGAGCATTCCCATGTCAGGAAAGAGCAGAGAGTTTGCACTTTATATGACAGGTCCCAAGCTTGTAGGAACCGGGAAGAGCGGAGGCTGACTTCGGCAGATATGATGTCAGTAGAGTTGTGCGCACCATCTACATTCTGTTCTCTAGCAGCGAGATCCCGATAGCAAAAGAAGATCAAGAGATTACTGATCTAGCAGACTTGTCGAGTCCTCTTCCTGAATGGTTCGGTGAGAAGGATCTTGCTGTCTATGCATCACTCTATGAGAAGTCTGGTTTCCGGTATCCACTGAAGATGCCATACAGGTGAATATGACTTGATTATGGTGCTATTTTCCTCTGGTATTTTTAGATATTCTGGTGCTTGACAAAATTAAGTGTATGCGTGTTTGTTACACTTGACAGGTCTCTCGATAAGAGACAAACAATTGAAGACCCAAAGTTCCAAGTCCCGGTGTTTGTTGTCATGGGGGAGAAAGATTACGTCTACAAGCTCCCTGGTTTCGAGTCCGTTTTGAAAGACGGCATCATGGAGATGTTTGCGCCAGACCTGAAGATCGCCTACATCCCTGAAGGAAGCCATTTTGTGCAGGAGCAGTTCCCAGACAAGGTGAATGAGCTGCTCATTGGCTTCTTGAAGGACCATCCTGTTCCTGTGGCTGCGTAGATGTTCTGGTTTGACATAAACCACACATCATGCTCGAATTTATAAGCCACTGGAGCATTAGCTTTTATATGATTTATCAATAAAGGATTTGTGAATTGTGATTGCTGACTTTGCCCCCAGTATGCTATTTATGTTTGAACCTTGCTGTATCTTGTTTGTAAGTGTATACCCCGAGTTTTATTAGCAATAGAATGCTAACATTTCTGTCTTGTGATTCTGCTTCCTAGAACGGATTTGGAACAATAGCTGCACGCCCGCTGCCCATCACTTTATCCGCGTTGCTTTTGTTCTTTTGGGTTTCTTTTGTTGGAGTACGTTGAGCTCTCTTTGCTAAAGCCTGAAGCTGAAGAATCCTTCTGACGATGCACTTAATTCTCCTTCAGAATTCTGCAGTGAGGTGGGGGTCTTTAGATATATATTTAGATATATATAGGAAGAAAACCCTCACCTTCACCTTCATTAGCAATATTGTACTAATAGATGATGAGCCTTATGATAAGTCGTCTCTTTATAAAAAGAGCTTTTGAGATTTATTAAGAATTACTAAAATTATATGGGGTCATATAATTCTAACAATTATAGCACATCGACAGGTTTATTAGACGAGATCAGCGAATCTTCAACTGTGTCTGTCTCGCTCACCACACCTCGGAAGATCGATCACAGTTGATTAACAGCATCATCGATATGCTCGCGCGCGATCGTTCCTTTTAGCTATAGCACTTGCGGCCAAGTGAATTCGCAAGATTTCACCTCGCGAGCACGTAGCCACGACCCGCGCGTCCACGGCACTTCCAAGCTCGGGCGCCAGGCACGGCGGCGGCGGACTGCATCTCCATGCCGAGGCCACCGGCGTTCTCAGCCAGGCGCGCATCCGAGCGTCGCATGCACGCGCCTGCGCCCGGCACGGGGCCACGTTTTCCTCGGCTGCGCGAGCGGCGACTCGGACGCCGACTCCCGTTCGGCTTCGGGCGTCCCCCGTACGCAATCTTTACCGGTCCCGCGCGACACCCGCTCGAGTGGTTTAGTACCACATCGCTTCTATCGCGTGGCAAGCAGCAGCATAAAAAGGCAGGCGCATGCAGAGATCTCTCGCCGGGCCTCGTAGCGGTGGCCCACGTCATCCCAAGCTTGGGGGCAAAGACGGTTGGCTCGGCGGCGTGCAGAGCACCGTGTCGACAGGATTGACACCCCGGGCTCTACAGCACCGGACGGTGTGACGGTCATCTGATCGTAAATCCTGACGGCGCTGCATACGATCGGGGCTGCCTCGATCCGGACCGTGCTCGCACTCCATCGAACCAACCGCCTTTTGTTTTCCTTTTAATTTTGCTCTCCATCAGTGTTGGAATAATCTTGAGCGTTGTTTTGCTCCATCTTCTGTGTTTCTGTTTTTGCGTCGAATCTGTTTTCTTGTAAGCGCATGACTGGGTTGTGGTCTAGTGCAAGCCTAGTCTGAGTTAGTTAGCATATGAGCGAAAGAGGCCGGGTGCAATGGAAAAAAATTCTATAAAATTTAATCTCATGTATTTTGAGCTTGGATCCAATTCATAGCGTGACACATGGTAAAAAATTACCATAAACTTATGATGAAAACAAGAATTACCATAAACTTATGGTGTGCAGAATGGCACACGCTGTAGCCTCATGTGGCGTTTAGCGTGGCCTCAACGGCCGTTTTCTTTGTTGTCATTGTATAAACAGTGGAGTCCGAAAAGCTGGAGAGAGAGAGAGAGAGAGAGCAGCACCAAAACTTTGAGTCCTTGTGCGAGTTCCCCTTCCTCTTCTTCTTCAGTTCTGTGAAATCATCCAAGTGTTCGCGTGAGTAGAGAGGGCAGTAGCGCGGCTAACAATCAATGATCTGTATCTCACAATCGTCCGCGCTCGTTCACGGCTGCACATCGCCGTCTTGGTGCGTCGTAGATCAAGCTCGTAACGAGGATGCAGTATGTAAGTGACGTTTGGATTTGGTGCTGAAGCTCGCCAGGCAGAGGCCGAGCCGTCGAGGGGAAGTTGGGCATGACAAGAAGCTGGGCTTGTGTCATGTACTAACACAACAGGATAAGAGACCCATGATAACATAACGTGATTGCTTAGTGTAGAAAACTTCGACATAACAGGGCATGAGGTTGGCTTCAAGAATTACAAGGTTCCAACCAGGATAAAGACAAAAAAAAGGAATAATAAACCTGTCGTACAGGAATTCAGAACAACCAACAATTGCAGAAGAAACTTCAATTGCTCCAGCCCCTATGTCACTAGAAAGGTGATTGGTTTGCTGCCACACCTCTTTCTACTCTCCATGGGCCATTGCCATATTGTGCTTTACAGCAAATCAGAAACAGATGTTCATACTATGTATACCTTGGACACACCTGGTCATTCTGTGCTCAGAATTGCACAATAGATCTTGATATCATCTGGAGTCTCCAGCAAATTGTTGCAACAGTCCAGCAGCAGACGGCTATGGTGCCGGAACAGCCATACACGCTGAGCAGAATACCAAACAGAGCATGGGAAATACATATTGAATTTTGCCAGCATTGAGTCAGATTATAGGCAACGACGACAATTACCGTACAAGACACAATTATGAAGTTGCGCATACACACTTCCAAAGTTTTAGCGATTTCTGGTATCTCAAGGAAGACATAGCCTGTCTGAATACAAGCACATCGCAGTATACAGAAGTTCTACATTGCATTGCATTGACTGATAGACACATTACAACCGAATCACATGCTTCAAACCTAAGCTCTTGTCTCGGGCAATGCTGCAAAATCAGATCTTGTCTTGGGCAATGCTGCAAAATCAGCTCGTCTCGGGCAATGTGGAGAAATCAGTTTGGTATTGACTCCGACAGAAAGTAATCACTCGAGCCAAGCCAGTTCGCTGCCAAACTGTTGCTACTTTCTTCAGTTATTCAAATGTCAGCATGCATATGATTTAGACCTGTGGGCAGACAGAATTAAAAACAGTTTTCTTAGCCGAGGAAAATCCCACAGGACAAGCAAAATTAGTTATCAAGCACGAGCAGAAAAAAAAAACGCCCATGAAGCATCAGGATTACAGTAACATGAGTTGTATCGATACAGAAAGCATAAGTGGGAAGAAATCAGTTCACAATTAAGCCTAAACATCCTTCGAGGCATTCCATCAAATTTTCATTGTTCTCCAAATGAACTTGAGGACACATAATAGCCAATAACATCACAGGTTTATTTGGGTAATTCATAGGTCTAGGATGCAGTCACAGAACGCTTGTTTGGAGCACGGAGCGCCTCTAAGCTTGTTTGTGCACTATGATAATTGATACTTATCAGTATCATAGCGCACACAATTGTTAGCAGTGAGAATTTTAATCTAGAATTGTTAGGTGATGGGTTTTAATCAAAATTGTCAATCACCACACGATCCTGTGAGATAAGACAGACCACCTATTTGCCTAAGAAGTAAAACAAAACTGTCAAAGTGAATCCTTTATGATGGGACCTCTGCATCAAGCTGGTTGTAAATTACATAGGTCAACAGGATCTGTCTGCCCAGCTTAAAATAAAGTATTGATACCGCTTTGACATGCAATAATACATAGCTACATTTAAAGAAGAATAGGCGTAATAATGATGCAAACAAATAACAATAATTCTGCTTATCTCAAACCACCTACGTGCAACTCAAATCTTAATGGTCAAATACTTCCGCCAAATTAGAACTTCTAACTGAAAAATACAATAAAACACCGAAACAAACGTAGCTCAACATGGGACAATCAGAAGTTTCAGAACACTATGAGAACAGAATGCCACAGATTTGTCCTAATCAGAACAGTAATATAGAACACACTGCACCAAATACCTTATCAAGACAATATGATCTAGGAGCCTAGGCGTCTGCAGCATTGGGATTTTCTGCTCTACCGAGTGCCACTACAGGTCTATAGTGAATGGTCTCAACTGGCTGATATGAGTTCTCAACAGCCTTGGTTATTGCTTGCCATCTCTCACTATGTTTTGGTTCTGCTGCAACACATATTATCAGAAGCTATGCCATTCCATTCAGGAACAATTCCCTAACCTTTTGAATCAGCTTATGATAGAGGCCATAAAAAAAACACGCATGAAAGAGTAACAAGGATGAGGTGTGATTAATAAAAATCAATCTTCACTGAAAAGTAACAGCTGAGCATAATATTCACTGATGCACCACCAATAATTTAACTATGCAATACCATAGGCGTGATGGAACCATAAATTCTTACATCAATACAGATACCACTAAAATAACAAAAAATATCAGATCCCATTTGTACCACCCAGTAGGATGTAAGAACTATTTTTCAGTACCGGTAGAAAGCTTACTTCTGCATTATTTCAACAAGAATGAAAAATGACCATTCAGAAGCTGAAAATCTGAAGCACAGAGTAGTAAAAGGCAACTAATATGCTAAGTAGACATTGATGAAAAATAACCATTAAGAAGCTGAAAGTCTTCTTTCTCAAATGTATGAACCAACTTCTGCAAGTGTAACTTCTAAAAAATTTAAGCAAAAATATCGTACTGAAACAGTGACAACAACTATATATTGGGCCTACACATACTCTGAACCCTGATGATTTCATCATAAGACAAAGGTTAAAAATTTCTTGAACTCCTCTGGAGTAGACAAAGGAAAGTACAGTTTAGGCACTTTGTATCATCTTCAGGTAGAGTTAAGCGCAACACAACACATTTTAATAAGACTATGTGTTCTCCACTTTCAGTCATCTCCAGGTAGAGTTCCTAGAAGTCCTTCCAAATTGAAATAACACCACTTACAGTATTATGTTTTACGTGATAGCGTCAGTCGTCACTCCCTTACTCAACATTTCTCTAAACAGAGTTAATGCATCCTCTATCCTACCATCTTTGCAGTAGCCATTAATCAAAGTGTTACAGGTAACAACATCAGGTTTCAAGCCAATAGAGAGCATGCCATCAAGTACAGTATTGCAGGTAACCACCTACCTGCAACTCAAGTCTTGATGATCAAATACTTTTCCCAAGTAAAACTCCAGACTGAACAATAAAAAAGAAACACTAAAGAACCAAATAGCTCAGCACAAGGCAATCGGAATTATCAGAACAGTAGTACGAAATACATTCACCAAATATCTTAGAAAAATAAATATGATATAGGAGTCTAGGCGTCTGCAGCATTGGGATTTTCTTCTCTTTCAAGGGCCACAACAGCTTTCTTCAGAAGGGCCTCAACTGACTGATGTGAGTTCTCGACAGCCTTGGTTATTGCTTGCCATTTTTCGCCATGTTTTGGTTCTGCTGCAACACATCTTTTCAGAACATCCTTTTGCGTATCTGCATTTCCATGCTGAAGTTCAAATCTATAGTACAATGCCCAAAAGTCCCCAATATCAGGAGCAAGAGTAACAGCCCTGTTCAACCAAGTCCTAGCCTTATCGACCTTCCTGTCAAGCCAGAAAAGTTTGGCCACAGCTGCAAGGACATGCGGATCGTGATCACATCGCTTTATAGCATCTGAACTCTTTCCTTTACGTAGGGGGCGTGGTACCATCTCAATAGCTGCAGCCCACAGAATACCACTTGTTGGACACTCTTGCAATGCCTTGGCTAGCAGAGCATCAGCCTCCTTTTTGTTCCCATGCCTCAATTCAGCTCGAATTGCTGCAAGCCAGAGTTCAGGTGTAGCTGGGTTCTTCTTCCTTGACATAGTGAGAACAGCACGTGACTTGCTCAAGCCATTTATCCTCTCCTCAAGGCTAGCTAGAGAGAGCCAAAGAGGGATGCAACTGGGACAGTGCTTCAGGCCGTTCTCATAAATCTCTTTGGCCTTCGCTCCATGACCAAGCCGGTCTTCCATTTGTCCTAGCATTAACCACAATTTGAAGAATGAGGGGAATAACTTCAGACCTTCCTCCAACAACCTCCTTTCCTCACCCACATTCCCAAGTTCTCTCTCAACAATGGCAGATTTCATCCAAACCCTCTCAGTGCCTCCTCTTTCCCTGGCCTTAGCCAAAAGCATTCTTGCTCTCTCTGGTTCATTGTTCTCAAACTCGAGCTTGAATGCGGCTAGCCATATCTCTTCTGAATTGGGGATAGCAGCATATGCTTCCTGAAGAATGGCTCGAGCAGCAGGCACATCTCCAGCCAACCATTTCTCCTTTGCAGCCATAAGCCATAATACTTCAGCTCGTGGATTGTAGTTAACAGCCTTCTTGAGGAGGGCATCAAGTGACTCCCTGGTCCCATGGCTCTTCTCAAGCTGAGCTGCTTTCAGCCAAATACTCTTCTTAGTAAGGAAGGCAGTAAGAGCATGCGCATAGATGGCACGAGCTGTTTCAATTGAACCACGCTTCTTGCATTCTTCAGCATCAGCAACCCATGTGCGCTTCCGATCCTCATCATCAACTCCAATGCCAATAGTGTTCTTCACAATAGCCTGGCAAGTCAAAACAGATCCAGCACGCTCCGCAGCTTCTGCTTCCTTTAGCCACGCCTCCCTATCAATATCCATTCCTTCTCTCTGTAGAGATCTGATACCTCTCTCAATCACCTTGTTGACTGAATGCGTGTTCCCATTAGCCTCTTCCAGCTTCGCAGCTGTGATCCAAATGGCAGGCTCCTTAGAAAGCTTCTCCCTCGCCTTGTTAAGTACCTTCTTCGCTTGGTCATAGGTCTCGAGCCTCGCAAGTGCAAGCCACAGCTCGACATGCAACGGGCAACACTCCACAGCCCTGTGAAGCAACAGCCTTGCATCCTCCTCATTCGCAAGCTCCACTACAGCCTTCCACAGCCGAACTGAATCAGGAATGTGCTCCAACCCTTTCCTCAACACCCTGCTCTTATTCAGATCACTAGTCTCTAATTTTGCTGCCTGCAACCATAGCTTCACAGAATTTGGAATTGCTTTCACACCCCTAGCAATCACTGCCTTTGACTCATCTGGACTAGCCAAACGGCACGCCTCGAGCCAAACATCCTCATTCTTGGGACACTCCTCACAGCCATGCTGGATGAGCTGCCGAGCAATCTGAAGCTTGCCAGCAATCTCTTCGAGCCTAGCTGCAGCAATCCAACCAGGTGGATGCTTAGGGTTCGTCTGCGTCACCGACTTGAGCAACAGTCGTGCCTTCTTGATGTCAGATATCTCAGCATCACTAGTAATTTTCATGCTTTTCAGGTCTGTCAAGTACCCCTTTGGATCAACAACAGTAAGCCCAGAAACCGAATCCGACAACCTATCCAACTTCAGCGAAAGCACAGTGCCACGACCCTCACCCACAGCTGTCAGATCTGTAACTGGAGTCTGTGCCCACGGCGTCTCTGCGCCACCAGCGGCACGGCTCTTGGGGTCAAGCGCGGTGACATGCTCCTGCTCCTGCCGGGCCTTCTCAAGCAGGGTGTCCGGC
This sequence comes from Phragmites australis, assembly GCF_958298935.1. Lineage (NCBI taxonomy): Eukaryota > Viridiplantae > Streptophyta > Magnoliopsida > Poales > Poaceae > Phragmites > Phragmites australis. The sequence continues at coordinate 4,770,490 of NC_084941.1, read as the reverse complement.
ACGGGCACGAAGCTCTCAAACCGCTTCTTCTTGTTACGCAGCGAGTAGTCCCCAATCTCCGGTATGCTCTCCCACTCCTGCGCGGACAGATCGGCCAGCTTCCTCTTCAGATCAGCAAACTGCTCGGTGATCTTAGGGTTTGACGCGCGGTACTTCTCAATCTCCTGCTTGAGACGCGCCTCGCGACGGTCCTTGCGGCGCGAGTCCATCCTCTTGTCGATGCTCTCCCAGACGGCATCCGCTTCGCGGTCGTCGTCGTCGTAGTCGGCGTTGGAGAAGAGGCCGGCGTCGTTCCCCTCGAACTCGTCGAACTTCTGGTTCTCGTCATACCCCTTCTCCTCGTCGCCACCATCATCATCGCCGTCGTCCTCGCCGGGCGGCTTCCCACGGCCGCGGCCGATAGCAGGTGCCGCGGCGGCGGCAGAGCGGTCGGGCAGGTCCGGCGCCGCGCGGGCCGGACCGATATCCGAACGGGTGGTGAAGCCAGTGGCGCCACGGCCGAGCCCCGCGACGTAGTTGGGCGGCGGCTTGGAGTTGAGGAAATCGTACCGCGGGGGGCGGGCTGCCGGTGGCGGCGGGAGCGAGGTCGGGGTCGGGGTCGGGGTAGGAGTGGGGGTTGGGGTTGGGGCGGGCCCGGACATGCCGCCGAGTAGCGGGAGGTGGACGAGGAGAGCGCGACGTGGAGCGGGGAGGCACGGGTGGGCCGGGTCTGCGGGCAGGAGGCAGCGACTGGAGAGGTCGAGGCGCGGGAGACGACGGGCCGACGGCGGCAAGGTCGGCAAGCGTGGTCGAGGGGGAGATTGGATGGAAATGGAATGGTGGGGGGAAGGGCAAGTTGGGCTACTTATTACGGGTTGGTTTCGGTGGCGAGAGTCGGCTTGTGGCTTTGGATCGGGCTCGAGTATGATTGCCTGGGCTTCATTGGTTGGGCTTAATGTGGGGTGAGGATGTTGGGTTTTCATTTGGTCTTGCGAATGAATGCGAAATTATAGATCAAACTGTCAAAGCAAAATTCGGTGCAATCTATCGTAGGATCCGCTAAGTTCACCGGCTGAAGATAAGCGGATTCAAACCGTTATATCCGCTGCAGGTGAACCACCGTCTATCATACCTCCCGACTGGTTCTACCATAGAGGCCAACGATAGGGTCACATTACGCGACCTTTGCGGAAATTACAAGTTGATGGGCCTGTTTGGATCTTTTGTTGAAATAGGTTATTTTCATTTGGGCGATCTAGCCCATTTAAATTTCTCGCAAAAAAAAGCAATTGAAACTTGAGTATATGTACTAGTTATGTGCTCGAATGTTGTAACGAGGGTCGAATATTTTTCATGATATAGCATGTGTCACTATCTGCTTAACTAGCCCGATTTCACACAACATGAGTTCATCACGTAACGTCACAAACTGAAATTAAGTACTACAATCCATAGTACTATCCTACTTGGAGTCTATTGCTTTCATTCAGTTAAACTTTTCACATCAACAACCAAATATATTTATTTTCAATTATTTCAATCATGATTTGTCACCCATGGGAGTAGGGGACACCGGGTAATAACTGAGAGTAAAACAGGGAACTAATCTGAAGGTATCCTAAAACATTTAGATTCAGGCATAGCGAAGTATATGGAAGAGGAACTACACCAAACATTTGAGGCCAACAATTGCCACCAGGTGCTGGAACACCAAATTTGTCTTGACTTTACCACTGCTGAGAGGAATTAAAAAACCATGAAAGTGATAAAAACCTACCAATAAAATGATTAATCACTATTATCGGTCGCAAGCACATTAAAGTAGAGCTAATGTCTCACCTTGGTATCATCATTCATGACAAAACATACCTGACTTAAAAGGGGTATCCTCTCTTATGCATATACCATCCATGTGTCATGTCTGGGAGCTGCAATGCCTCATAGTTCAAATCCTTCTAGACATCCTCCTAATCTCACCAATAATGCCAAATATAGTTAATGTAAAGCGACTACAGACGAAAAACAAGTATATAGTGAGAATTGGTGGATTTTACACCGCAAAGTTGTAGAACTATGAGATATGGCTTCAGAAACAATACTTGATTCTCGTTTTAAAGACATAAATATATGCATTTTCAACTATTTTTTTATACAAACCAAATAGTGTCTAAAAGGAAACACTTCATATAAGGACCTACATCTTCAACCATGTTGAAATTATTTACTGTTGCTAATGGCCCTATATTATTACTTGCTACTTGAATTTGTCAACTGATTACATAGATTCTAGAATTCAAAGGTTTGCAATGAGACTTGAACTAATTACCGCATGCTACTTAGTATATTTATGTACCATTTATCCTGACCTAAATGAGCTAACCAATACTATCAATGAACTATAATTTTATATGATTGGCATTGTTAACCAAAGAAAAACAATAGATTAGGATAATTTTATCCATTAGAGCTAATGCACTGTCATAATTTTACAATATATCAGGCAATCAAATCTATAAGACATAGGTAATCAAATATATCGCAATGCTAAGAGGGAATTGCCAAAACGATGCAATTTTCACCACTTTGGCAAAACATTGCTTTAGTTTAGGTTCAGAAGTCAATCAAATTCAACCTGCAAGTTAAGGTGAGTGAAAATATTCAGAGCCAAGGAACGACAAAAAATCTTGCGTCCTTGAGCAAAGTAATGACATTAGACTATAATAGACAAACAAGGAAATGCAATAAGGGTAAGGAGACGCACCTGACCTAAGCATGGGCAACTCCACCACCACGCTGCTGCATATATTCCAGCAACACATCTGCACACGCACACACAAAACAGAAAACTCACGCAGGTAATAGTTGTACTGCATCAACGAGTCACAGACCACTCGAATGGTGGAATCCGGAAGGAAAAGAGGTGAAGAAGCATGTCGTCACCTCTCGCAACAACTCCAAATGAAAAATTAATTCTCTCGCACTACTGCTTCTCTCCCCTACCTTCAGTCGAGCACCACCGGCTACAGGATGTGGTGGCGCGCATCGGTGCCGCCATAGAGCTACATCATCTCCACGCCCGACGGTCAAGCACCACTAGTTGTGGTGTGTGGTGGTGCAAATTGGCGTTGCCACCATGCTGGTCTGTAGCATCTTGGCGCCTGATGGGGAAGTCGCTTCCATGACGGCACCCACTTGTTTCTTGCATCCATTGAATGGCAGCAGCGTGGGGGAGAGCATCCAGCGGCGACGAAAGGGGAGGTTGAGAAGGGCTTCAAAGGGGGGATTGCAGAGGGGCAACGCGGTGGAGGGTGGTCTTCAGGAGGGGCTTTGGCGTAGAAGAGGGCAGGGCACGATGCCGTGAGGAGGATCAGAGGAAGTCGGGGACGGTGTGAATGGGCGCAGAGGAGGCCGATGCAGATCTACAGTGTGCGGTCTCATCGGAGTCGGTGATGGGGACAGAGCGGAGGAGGATGGACACGGGCACCGCACGGTGGAGGATGTGATGGCAACGACATGTGAGAGAGGCGATGTGACGGTGATGATGGGCGGCTCACCGGTCGCGACTTTGAAAGAGTCGGTGGCCGCTTCAAGAGAGGCGTGATTTTGGGAGGCAATTTGGAATGGGATCATGCAAGAGAACCGTGAAAGACGTGTGATGCGGGTTGGTCGGCTGCGCTTGGGAACACCGGATACGCACATGGCCGTCGGATGAGAGGGAGATCGGACCGTGGAATGGATATGAACCGTCTGATGGTGCAAGGATTTAAGGGGTGGGCGTGGGATTTAGAGTACGCGTATGACTCATTAGAGACTTTTTGAGTAGTATAAATATAAATATTGTAACTTAGATTAGCCTTTTGAAACCAACAACAGCTGCAGGAGTTTTTCTTTGTTTCTAAGATGTTCTTAAAGGAAATTTTGAGTAGTCCTTCAAAGTAGTTTTTAACGCAAATCCTCTTCTTGACCTCGGTTTGTTTGGGAGCCCCAGTACCCACACCATGGAAGAAAAAAAATGGACCGATCAAACCGATGAGCTTAGCGTTTCAGTGGTTCATCGGTCGGACCACTGGGTCAATGGTCCAGCTACTGGTTCATAAAAAATAATAGGCAAATGGAGTTATGTAGTGTAGAGAGAAAACTATACAGTAAAAATAGAATTGTTATCCTATGAAAAATATCAATGTTACTCATCCTGGTTGATTTGCACTCTTTACTTCTTTGGAGAACTTCCCCGGTGCTATCCTTTAGTTGCTCACTGTTGAACCAGTGTTGGTTCGACCCGGTTCACACCGTTCCGATCGTAGAGACATCTTTTGGTTGAACCGAGCCAGTGAGGTCGCCGATCCTATCTTTTTGAGGGAATTTAGAATCTGCCACTACAAAAGATGGCTCCTTAAAATTTATTATAGTAAAAGATGGTATTCAGGATATGTCACTGTAAAAGCTAATTCGGTAACTATCATCCTGTTTATTATTTTAATATTTACTTATTTCACATGCCTTTAAATCGAGCTGAACTGGTCCTTTTGCCCCTGTGCACCCAATTGTACTCGGTCTGACTCGATCTATTACCGAACATGTGCGGCTCGGAGGGAAAGAGAGCTGAGGGTGGCGACCGGGAGAGGAGAGGGAGGCCGGAGGGGGTGAAGGGGTGGCCTTGCGTCACGACAGCACGCAAGGACGACAGAAGGTTGGATTTGGCTAGCCAAGGAGAAGGAGACCAGTGAGGGGAGAGGGCTCTCAGTGGCAGCAGCCTCGACCAAGCAGAGGAGAAGCGACGACGGCAAAAGACGGGATGGCATGTGGGCAGGGAAGGTCGGGCCGACAGAGCGGCGGGGTGCGACGCAGCGTGCATGGGTGACTACACGGGGCACGGTAGCACGCACGGAACGGTGCGGACGTGCGCGGGGCTGAGCGTGTGAGCTGGCGCGATGCAGCAGGAGGCGGTGCGGTGGAGCTACGGGTCGGGAGTGCAGAGGAGGCGACGACGCAGCAGGATGTGGCACGGCGTGGCACCACACACACGGTAGCAACGGTGCGCAGGCGGGAGGGCAAAATTGTCCGTTCAGTTCAATTTAGAGGGCTGTGAGATAAGAAAATAGTATAATAATAAATATAATGGTAGATACCGAATTGATTATCTTTTAGGGTGGCATATCTTAAATACCATCTTTTACAGTGACAAATCCTAAGGAGCCATCTTTTGTAGTGGCAGATTCTAAATTCTCTGTATCTTTTTACGGTGAGTCGGGCTGGGTTTTTGTTCTATCACCCACTTATCTCAATTTCGGTGATTCAAGGTTTGCTATCACTTAGACTGATTTTAAACACGGTTCTGTTTCTAGGTTGAATCGCCGAAACAACATGCCAAACGGCCCCAGTTGAGACGCTCCACGGTGAATCGACTGGGAATCTGTTTCTCTGCTGCACAGGAATGAGCATCCCCTGGACTTGACCAGGTATTCCACTGGGCCATTCCAAAACGTCACCCGTCAAGCTCCGCATCCGCCTGCTGGCGCCCACGTCGAGCTCGGGAGAGCGAGACAAGTGGCGATTGAGATAGGATAAGGATAAAGCTCAGGAGAGGGATATGATAACGATAAGCTAGTTAAGTCCATGAGCTATGGGTATCGCTGTAAGATGGTTAATTGCTCACTAAAATACTTATTAGAAAAATATAAAAAAACAAATCAGGATAAGAGTAAAGAAATGCTTAAAAAAAATTAAAGACTAAATTCTAAACGTGCATGCTCTTATCGTGCGGCATGCACGGTCGGCCGAGCATTTAGTATCAGAGATCTAGTGTTATTATATGTATGAAAAGTGAAAGATGATAAAATTGCTGATGTTATTCACATGTAACTCTATTTTAAAACTTTTCAAACCGAGCATCTAAATTAAAATCCAATCACACCATTGTGTTTCGTGCGATAAGAGCTTCAAAACTAGACCTCAGTTGAGTATATTTTGATGATATTTTTTCTAACATCAACTTCGTATAAAAAAGTGCTTCTGTGTGCATTATAATTTGCTTATGATTTTTGAAAACTTGATCATAACTTTACAAAAACTTGCTTATTCGTCAATTTTTTTTTCTCAAATCTGTACCCAGTTATGCTAATTTTGCTTTTCAAATTCATATAATATGTTTTTCTGGTTCATATGAATTGCTTGTAATTTGGAAATAATATGTTTTTTATGAGTTTACACGGATTTGAGTTTTTCAAATTGAAACAATTTGCTTTCTGGATTTTCTGAGCTGTTTGGGTGCACCTCTCTTCTTTGCTGCTATGTCCTACTATTCTTTATTAGAATTATTAAAAATAGAAAAGATGGTTAGATGAAATGCTTTTTTACAGCATATGAATGTTTTTTTATAGTATATAAAATACTTTTTTCAATACATATAATTTTTGCCTGTGGATAGACAAATTCGTTTTTTTTCAGGTGTTACCGCGAGCATGCTTTACGTGCGGGATGCCAATTTGCCCTAATTAGAAAAATAATTAATTAAATATTTTCTTAATTAAGGGTGTGCATGCTATCCGCTTATAGTATACACGGTCAGTATTTAGTCGTGTCCTAAAAAGAATCTAGAATTGAAACGTTTCTGATAAAATCTAGATTATTACCAAACGCACCATAAATTAGTGTTATTGAAATAACATTTAAAGCCTTGTTTGGTAAGGCTTCAATCCCCACCTGTATCTCATATATGAATATTATAGATTAAAATAAAGTGATTTAAACATCTATTTTCATCTAAAATATAAAATATGATGGTTTCATGCATCTAAAGTCTAAGATGATTTCCCTTCACCACATGATATCACCTCAGTTGGTAGATAACAAAATACTCACAAATTGATTTATGATGTACCTACTTTTACGGTCGTCTATTAAAAATGTTTATGATGTGCCGTTCATGATAAAAAAAATTTGTGTGCTCGATAAGTTTCAAGTTTAAATCAGAATGTAAACTTTCAACCATAGTTAAAAAAAATCAGACCGGGACGGCAGTCTACCAAAAAACATGCGGAACCGGTGTCTGGCCCGGTTCGGTTCACAATCATGATCGTTCCAAAAAAAATCTGGTAGAAAAAATGTTGTCCGTTCCGTTGCATGTTCAAAATCGTCCTATGACCACTCGTCCAGAGAGCCTGGGTCGCCGAGACATGAAAATTTTCTCCAGACTTGCACCAGAGAACGAACCCACGACCGATGCCACTACAACTCTTCAAGTTGAGAAAATTAATTATATATCTTAAAATTGATCAACTTTTAATAATATATTCAAAATTAATCATCTTTTAATCGTATTTCCCATGAGTGATAAATTTTATTAAAAACTAGTTCCTATATGACATATATATGATCAATTTCAGACATATAATATTATTAATCAATTTTGGAATCTAGCATCAAATTTCTCCTCCTAATAGCATCTCCAGTAAAATAAGTAAATGACCCGCCATCGCCATATTTAGCCAAAAGTCCGAAAATAAATGCTCTAGCAGAATCACCATTTGGCTAGCCATCCCTGTAAACACGCCAACCCGCCCTGCTTGATCGGCAAAAATAGCTCGCCTTCTCGGCTCACCATCCTGACCATACAACCACTGCTCCGTTCCCTAACCACCTCGCCCCGTTTCTGCGTCTCGGCGGGTTCTACATCCGTACACAACCTCGCCGACCTCGTCTGGGTCGGCCCTCATCGCAGGCGCGTCCCCACTGCAGACCCGACACACGGCTGCTGCTCCAGCTCGTCCCCGACCTCTCTCTCCCCCCGATGCGTCGTCGCCGCTCCAGTAGAGGAAGGAGGAGCTCCCGGGGTGTGCTTCTGCTGGATACAAGCGGTAGGACGAGGAGGGCGAGGGGGAGGAGCTCGGAGCTCAGCAATGACTATCAGCTGTGTGGAGCAAAAGCTCTGGTTTGGCAAAGCACATGAGAGGGGAGATGCAGACGAAGAGGATGGCATATGGGTTCAACTAGGAATAGTGTGAGGAGCACAGAAAGCTAGTTAGCTATGTGTGTACATGTGTGTTTATTTTTCTATTTTATCTCTTAATTCGTTTGATGAACTTCTAGAACTCCTAAAATCGCATCAATTTTTGCGCTTATAGAATAAATAACAGAGAATCTATTTTAACTAGTTCTAACTAAAAATCTCTTACAAATTTTAAATTAAAATTCCTCAAATTTTACTATTTTTATATTTTGCTTGAATTTTTAGGCATAAATTTAATTCCTAATTTTTTTAAAAATTCATAAATATTCATCTAAATTAATGTAATAACTTATAAAATTATTGATAATCCTAAGTAACATGAGCAATTTTAGTGTTTAGTATGTGTTGCTAACACTTGCACTTTACTCTTTTGGTGAAATGCCAATTAGGTTGGAAATTTAACCGTTAAAATTATAGCCGTTGCACAGAAAAATAGCCGTTTGAAAAAACTAGCCGCTACAAATAGAATATAGGTAATTAGATATGGAGAGTGAGATTTAGCTAGTTTGTTAAAATATGCAGAAATATAGAGAGGTAATTTCTTTAGTGGATAGCTAAATGAAGATATGGAGGGTGGGATTAATAGTTCATGGCAAATGTTTAGCAAAAAATTGTGACAGTGCTTGGTTTGCAGCCAACAGTGGTATAATTATATAAATAAATTAGAGTGATGACTGCTCTTATAACACATGTGTTTATGATGTAACTGCTCTTACAATGCATATGCTTGTGTGGTAACTGTTTTTACAATGTGTGTGTTTATGTGGTAATTGCTCTTATAAATTTTATAACGCGTGTACTTGTGTGGTAACTATTTTTATAATTTGTGTGTTTATATGGTAACCGATCTTTTTTAACCGGATAGTTGCTCATATACAGAGCAGAGATATAACTGTTGAATAAAATAATCGTTGAAATAAAGTCGTGGTAAGAAATCGTCGTTATAAATAAAATATAGCATATAAGATATAGAGAATAAAATTTAATTTAAACTGTTAAAGTGGGTAGAAATATAAAAAAAAATCTTTTAGGATGGATCAACATAAACATATGAGTTACTCTAAGTCAGTGTGTCCTCCCACGACCGCCGCGGGGACCGCGAGCTCGTCGTCGAAACGCCGAACACACACGTCCGTCTCCTCTTCCCCTCCCCCGTCCGCGCGCACCCTTTCCACGCCCGCATCCACCTCCACCTCCACCCACCCGACAGCGACGCCGCCGCACAGTACTGATGAACCTCCCCTCCCCTCCCCTCCCCGCGACAGCGACGGCCGGTCGCTTCAAGTGACCTAAGCACCCGCCCGCCTCGCTTTCCCTCCTTTTCTTCCCCCGGCCCCCGTCCCTCTCCGTCCCTATGACCTCTTCCGCACCCCCGAACCCTAGCCCCGTCCCCACCCCGACCCCCACCGCGAACGGGACCGCATCCTCGCCCAAGGACCAGCCGCAGCAGCCACAGCAGCAGCAGGGCGGCCAGGAGGAGGCGGCGGCGGCGGATGGGGGAGGCCCCGAGGCCGCGGAGGTGGGAGCAGTAGCTGGAGTAGCGGGCGAGGCGATGGAGGTGGACGGGGGTCCGGGCGCGGGGGATGCGGAGGCGGGAGGAGTGGGGGGAGGTAGTGGCGGGGCCGCGGGAGGAGGGCAGCAGCCGTCGCCGGCGACCGTGTTTCGGATCCGGCTCAAGCAGCCGCCCGCGAGCCTCAGGCACAAGATGCGCGTGCCCGAGCTTTGCAGGAACTTCAGGTGCGTGTGGTTTGAGCTTCTGTTGTGTTCGTGCAAAAAACAATGTTTTTTGTGGTTTCCTTTTTTTGGCCGATGGATGTTGGATGGAACCATGCGACCAGCGTCAGAGTTTCGTGTTGGTTGCCTTTGAAATTTGGCGACTGCAGAGGCACTAAGTAGTGTGTGTGTGCGCGCGCGCGTGCGCTGGCAATTGCTTTGTTTCCTGTTGATTTGGAAGGCGTTATAATTTGGTTTGGAGGGTTTCCTGTGGCCATGTTAGTAAACTTTAGTGTTTTGGGGGATCGTTGAGTGTGTTGTTTGCTGGTGGAACCGATATTTTTTTATTAGCGTTGAATATAGGATCCCGGTTGCTTTTATTGCTTGATTCTGCATAGTTTAATCTTGTTGAGGTGATTATAGGGAAGTGCATATGTTTTACCTTGGCCTAGATTGTCGTGGCAAAGAGCCTGGTTGCGCTGCTTATTACAGTATTGGTGGAACTGTTTGCTTTTGAGCTCCTTAGATTAATTTGAATGACAGAGCAGCTGAACTCTAGCTTGTGTTTAGGAATAGTTTATATATATTTTTTCATTTTCATAACGGTGGTTAGGTCAACCTGTTACCTGTCTAAGCTAGTTGGAAAATGATAGTGTTTGCTGCTTTAGAAAATAATCGATCTTGGTTGTAAGCAATCCCCTCATCCAAACACCTCACGAATCCTAATTGGCCGAGCAATGTGGATAGTTATGCATAACAACTGGTGACACTATTAAGTTTGCAGTGCATTTTTTTTTTGTATCAGTTTTTATCTGGTATAGCTAGGCTGCTAGAGCGACTGGTCTGTTTTGTCGTACTGTTACCTGGAAACTGCTTAAATGTCGTACTTTTGTGGTGTTTCTCGTTGCAGTGCGGTTGCTTGGTGCGGGAAGCTGAATGCAATTGCTTGTGCATCAGAGACATGTGCACGGATTCCAAGGTTAGATTTTTCTTCACGTTTCTCTCAAGTTTGTTTCCGTTCCTTGCACACATTTTTATCTGTAATGATTAAAACTCAAGGAACAGGGCTATATGCCTTGTACAGAAAACAACTTGAGAAAGAAATATACATACGCTTGGTACATTAAAAAAAATCAAACATGAGGGGCATAGGTGAACTGATAGTAATGTGCTGGCGAAGAATGCTTGACTATTTGCTAGACAAGGTTGTTTAGCCTTCTTTACTTTAGAATGAAGCTGTTCACCCTCTTATCGGAATTGTTTATCTACATTTTGGGTATGAAAAATTCTTTGCCAAAAAATGATGTAAGTTATATTTCCAGCTCCAATTCAAGTCCACCATTTTGGATTCCTATACACATCTTGAATCCAGAGAGACCAACAGAATGTTCTGTATTCAATGTGAAAGCAGGTATGTTTATCTGCTTGCATGAGATGCTTTGCTACACAGTGCACACGTCTATTTTTCAATTCCAGTTGTATTTTGGTAGTATAATGATAAGCAGAACAGAACTCTCTATGACTAGATGCAGGTCAAGTTCAACATGGATGGACTTTCAATCTGAAACTCTTAAAGGACATCAGAAATAAATATATAAATTCACTTATTTTGAAATTTTCTACTCACAGCATGTTTGATTGAAATGGCATTGTCAATTGAACAGATTCTCCACGCGACTTTGTTCAGTTCATTGAATGGTCTCCTCGGTCCTGCCCTCGTGCTCTGCTAGTGGCAAATTTTCATGGGCGGATCACTATATGGACACAACCAACTAAGGTATGTTAGATGGAACCATATTTTTTTTTGGACTTTACTTTGTAGTTCATTGAGAATTTAGGTTTATTTGGAGTTTATTTTGGTGCCATTGAATGTTCCGACGCTGATTACTGTCTGCTATGGTGAAGGGTCCTGTTAATCTTGTACGTGATGCCAGCTCCTGGCAATGTGAACATGAATGGCGTCAAGATCTTTCTGTGGTGACCAAGTGGTTGTCAGGAATTTCTCCGGTACGATAGCAATGCACTTAAAACATCCATGCCGCTTGCTGTCACATGATAACATAGTCCCTTTGTGATTGATTCAGCAGTTTATATGGATGGCCCTGTTTTCAGGGGCCAGATTTCCTGTGCCACTCGTAGGACTACATACATCACAAAACATAGTATACGGGATACTAAGGTTTTATTTTTGTGTGTGTTTAAATTAATAAAGAAATGAGTTAATGGCAATATACGGCAATTGGGACTTGCCTAAGATCGTATTCTTAATTTTCAAACATCATCATTAAGTTAATTGCAACCTTATGTTTGCTACAACTCGGTATATGTCTATTTTGTATGCTTGTTTCAACCCCCTCCATTCTTTTCTATTTTGTATGTACTATTATTAAGAAAGGGGCAAAACGACCACATCCTCCTATTGATTTTTGATCTTCTGTTACCTCACCAAATTTATTTGTCACTGAATCTGAACCACATCTCAGTAACCAGTGAACAAGTAGATTGAGTCTTGTAAAATGTAGCATACCAAATGAGGCAGGAACACGCAAGGAAGATGTAATCATGTCTATTCTCAAAGTCTTATAATCTCAGATTTAAAGAGAACATCTTTTCAGCGTTAAAACATCAAATAAAAAAGAACGGAGGGAGCAATGGTATTGTATCTGTGTAAGATGACCTTTTTGACTTGACATAATTGAATTCTAGATATACAAAAAAATAGACACCAAGCTATAAGCCTGTAAGTGCTGCTAAATTTGTTGTTCTTTTGACTATGCAGTATAGATGGCTTCCTGCAAACTCTACTTGCTCAAACTTAAAAACCTTCGAGGAGAAATTTCTTACCCAACAGCCTCAAAGTTCAGGTTGGTGCACCGGTTTCAAGCATAGTACTGAACAGATGACTTTTCACACACACACACACACACACACACAGAGAGAACTGACATAAGCTTGTCATTGCAGCAGGATGGCCAAGTATTCTATGCGTTTGTTCAGTGTTTTCATCAGGTTCTGTTCAGCTTCATTGGTCACAGTGGCCTTCTCAAAATTTAGCACAGCCTAGATGGTTTTCCACCAGCAAAGGGCTTCTAGGAGCAGGACCCAGTGGTATAATGGCTGCAGATGCTGTTATTACGGAGTCTGGAGCCTTACATGTTGCTGGTGTGCCCCTTGTTAATCCATCTACTGTAGTGGTTTGGGAGGTGATGCCAGGTCTTGGCAATGGTATTCAGGCAACTGCAAAGATAAATGCTACAAGCACTGTTCCGCCATCCCTGAATCCCCCTTCCTGGTCTGGTTTTGCTCCTTTAGCGGCTTACCTCTTTTCTTTGCAAGATTATCTTGTTTCTGAGGGTGCACAAACAAAAAAACAGACAGACAATGAGACCACAGATGCTGCATCGATCCATTGTTGTCCGGTTTCTAATTTTTCAGCTTATGTTAGTCCAGAAGCAGCTGCACAGTCAGCCACTACTACCACTTGGGGCTCTGGGGTCACTTCAGTTGCTTTTGATCCAACTCGTGGAGGATCAGTCATTACAGTTGTAATAGTTGAAGGTATGTATAAGAATCCATTTGGGAGATGGCACAATACTTAAGTGATGTTATTGCCATATCTCACAATGATATTGAAGATTTGTTTTGAAACATGGCATGAACCTGATTGTAATGGTATTCTTGAACCTGATTGTAATGGTATTCTGCCCTTTCTTTAAATGCCATGATCACACACTCCAAGGACCACCCAACCTCTGCACCACACAAAAGGACAAAAAAGGAAAGAAAAGAAAAACACAAAAACAACTGTAATAAGTTAATTTGACTCTATATGTGCAGAATCCAAATTGAGAGGACACATATCCTTATACTTATATTCGTGGTAGAATTTTGGACAATATATTGTCTGACTGTATATTACTGTTCCTTGTACTCTTGTGACCTGTGTGCCATAGCAATTTAAATTTCTTATCCAGTGACTGTTAAATTTACATTCTTAGTATAGTTTTTGTCTCTGTTGTGCTATGTCAGCTTCTATTATGTGAATTGCTGCTCCTAACTGGGGTTTCATTTATTTCTCAACTATCATTAAATTATTTTTTGCAGGCCAATATATGTCTCCTTACGATCCTGATGAAGGGCCTTCCATCACTGGATGGCGAGTGCAATGCTGGGAATCTTCGCTTCAACCTGTTGTTCTTCATCCAATATTTGGAAGCCCTACTAGCTTTGGTGGGCAACCTCCCATGCAAACTGTTTGGTCCACCAGAGTTAACAAAAGCATTCCACCAACAGAGGACCTAAAAAATCCTCAAACATATGTTCCAATGCCAACAACTTCGGATGAACGGAGCTCCTCTGAGTGCAGTGTTGACAGGGCGAACAGACTTAGCTTTGACCCTTATGATCTTCCAAATGATGTTAGACAACTGGCTCAAATAGTGTATTCTGCTCACGGTGGTGAGGTTGCTGTTGCTTTCCTGCGTGGAGGAGTGCACATTTTCTCAGGTCCAAATTTTGATCAGGTTGACAGCTATCATGTTAATGTTGGCTCAGCAATTGCTCCACCAGCCTTTTCCTCTAGCAGTTGCTGCTTGGCATCAGTTTGGCATGACACACTTAAAGACAGAACTATATTGAAGATAATACGTGTGCTTCCTCCTGGGATTCTTAGCACTCAAACAAAGGTCAATTCAGCAGTATGGGAACGGAAAATAGCGGATAGGTATGTAACCAGTTTATAGATGCTGAATCCTAATCAATGTGATTTGTTGTTTGTGATAATTAGATACTTCTGGCAGATTTTGGTGGAGTCTATTGGCTGGTGTAGATTGGTGGGATGCAGTTGGTTGTACACAGAGTGCTGCTGAAGATGGTATTGGTAAGGACACTTCCACAAACGCTATACGTTTATGTGTAATTTCTGCAACAATTTTTTGAGCGAAATTTCTGCAATTCAATTGGTTCCAATTTTCCCATGTTGGGTACTGGACTATGGCAAAAATGTATGATTGGTTCCTATGAACTAGATTCCTTTGTATTACGTTAGGTCATTTCTGGGTGCAACACAAACTTCAGAGTGAGTAAAATATGTATGATTTAGTAGGTCGATTTGTAGTGCATGAATTGGTTAACTATTTCAACATGTTTGTGGCGTGTGAGTTGGTTAACTATTTCAACACCTGCGATAATTGTCAGTAACTTATTCTTTTTTTTCTTGCAGTTTCACTTAACAGTGTGGTAGCATTGCTGGATGCGGACTTCCATTCTCTTCCGACTATGCAACAGAGGCAGCAGCACTGTCCTGTAAGTGGTGTTGCTGCTTTTTGTAAACAAATGCTAGTTTTAAGCACTCATCTCCAATTCTCCATTATTTATGATCTCAGTTTTTCACACTTGCATTGCTAGCAACACGTACATTGTCTTAACAATAGTCAGTCCATCAGTTTCCTTGGCCATACTATAGTGGTCATACTAGCAGTCACCACTCACCAGTTGAGATAGAATGAAGAATTGTCGTATGTACAAACGCTGAGTTTCCTTGGCCTTCTTTCATTCCAGCACTTGCTCCTTTTTATGTTCTTGTTCTTATCTTTGTATTAAAGCCATAGAACCCATTGAATTTCATTGCTATATGCCATGTTATATTTGAAAAAGAGTTGTATCCATTATACAAATCTAATACTTATAACTGAAAAATCAAAATATGGCTGTATTCTATATACAATGCTAATGTCTATAGCTGATAAGCCTGCATAGCTATATCTTGGACCCACCAATTAAGCAGTGTGGATCTCCCTTTTCCTCCATTAATGTGGGAGTTTCTACTCTGTCAGAGTGAACATGGTTGCTCCTTCTGAAGTTATTTTAAATAAAATGCATAGCCTTGTGAGTGATTCACCTATTCACTAGCATTACTTTGGAGTTTGGAGTTTGAAGTGAAAACTATTAATATTTTCTCCAAATATACAACTCTTGCTAATATTGTTCTGATACCATTGCGAGAAGGTAAGTTGCATAAATTAATTTAGTGGCTGGACATCTATTCACATTTAGTCTTTTGGTAATTGTATGCGAGTTAAAATGAAGTTGAGTTTTTTTACATGATTATGTTATGGATTTGCTTCAACATTGGGCTTGTTAAGCTATCCCCTTTCTTTAACTTACGAGTTGTCGATCTACTTCATGCAGAACCTTGATAGGATAAAGTGTAGATTGTTGGAAGGAACAAATGCTCAAGATGTCCGAGCTCTTGTGTTGGACATGCAAGCAAGATTACTTCTGGATATGCTAGGCAAAGGAATCGAGTCTGCCCTTATAAATCCATCAACTCTGCTACCTGAGCCCTGGCAAGCTTCTAGTGATATGTTGTCTAGCATTGAGCCTGACAAAATGACTGTTGAACCGGCTCTACTTCCAAGCATCCAGGTTTAGTGGTCTACTTTACCTGAGTCATTTCCATTTCATTGCCATGGACTTAAATTCTGCTAACTAATGTCCAAATTTCGTTGTCTAAAGACTTATTCTTGTCGGACATACTGCTAAGCAGTATATTGGTATTCTAGATCACCTCCATATGAACGAAATGATGATACTCATAAGCATTACTTTAGTTGTGTTAGGTGAACTCATGTCCAATGCCTGTTATGCCTTGGCAAAATTGTCATATTATTATAGTTTTGAATGTGCATAGTATTGTATATTTTCCAATACAGGTTGTCTACATAGCAATTTTTCATTTTACTTTGGACACGATCTTACTCTTTTGGCATCCAAATGCAGGGTTATGTTGATGCTGTTCTAGATTTAGCGTCACATTTCATCACGCGCTTACGGCGCTATGCAAGTTTCTGCCGAACTTTGGCTAGCCATGCTGTTGGAGCATCTTCTACTACAGGCAGTTCTAGAAATATGGTTACAAGTCCAACAAATAATTCTCCTTCACCCTCAAATAATCAAAGTAGGTATCTGTATCTGCTATTTTGCTAAACCTTGTGCTTTTATCTAGGTTAAGCACAGAAAAGCACATTCCAATCTTATGTTATCTCCATTGCATGTTTGAGAAGGGCTTAAGAATTAGTTTATTTCCTATTTAGATATGCTGCTAGCATCTTGACGCTTGTGCAAATTTCAGGTAATCAAAGTGGAGCAACATCTACAACAGGGAACTCGCAAATGCAGGAATGGGTCCAAGGTGCAATTGCTAAGATTAGCAACAATGCTGATGGTGCTGCCACTGCAGCACCAAATCCAGTTAGCGGGAGGTCACAGTTTATGCCCATCAGCATTAATACGGGCACGTTTCCTGGCACACCTGCAGTAAGACTTATCGGAGACTGCCATTTCCTTCATAGATTATGTCAGTTGTTGCTATTTTGTTTGCTTTTCCGAAGAAGACAATCACCAAGGTTACTCGCAAATGCACACAAAAATCAAGATTCTGCTATCCAGAAAGTACAGCACATGATGAATGGTAAGACAGAGGACAACAGTACATCATTAAGATCTGGCCTAGGGGTTACCAAAGTAGAAGATGGCCCAGCTACGCGTGGTGGACAATTTGGTGTTGGAGCGAAGGGTCCTGAAGAAAACCCAATCGGCAAATCTGTTAGAATAGGTTCTGGCAATGCTGGCCAAGGTTATACTTCAGATGAGGTGATTAACAAATAATTGGCAAAATATTTGTTTTTTTGTCACAATCTGGGGCTTTGTTTGATGAAAATATGCAGCACTTAATACTTTAAGAGATGCGAGATCCTCCGCTTTGTGATCTTTCATCAGTTATTCTTTTACAGTTTGACCAGTGATTTCCTTGTCTGAAAAGCTTCTATGTCTATAACATCTAATTCCTGCATAATTTTCTTTCATCGTTGCAGGTGAAGGTCCTTTTTCTTATACTGGTTGACCTTTGTCGAAGGACTTCTACCTTTCAGCATCCATTGCCTGCTTCTCAGGTTGGTTCCAGCAACATTATCATAATGTTGCACTACATTGATGGCAATTACACTGTGCCCCCTGAGGTAGTGGAAGCGTCTCTTGGTCCCCATATGCAGGTACTAGACAAATTCTCATGAAGCTTCTATCAATTACGTTTGTATACTTTTTATGTGTATATTTTTTAAACTTCCAGCATTGTCAATAATAGGAGTTCAAAATTAATGCTCAAGTGTATCTCAATCAGAGATTCTACAAATTTTCTGTTAATTATGAAGTTCATAATGGATTTGACCCGTCACAAAAGTTCATTATGGCCCTCTTCAGAATTTACTCATTTTTTGTTAGTTATTTTGCACGGGACAAGCATTATTGGTGTCAGGACTTGAGGCATGGCAATTTCAGTGATCTCTTGCCGTGTAGGTTCCTTGCAAACGCGAATATTCATTAGATTCTATACTTGTGCAGAATATGCCTCGTCCACGAGGAGCTGATGCTGCTGGTCTTCTACTCCGAGAATTAGAACTTCAACCTCCTGCTGAAGAATGGCATAGGCGCAACATGTTTGGTGGTCCTTGGTCAGAACCAGATGATTTTGGTCCATTGGATCGTCTAAAAACCAGTGGTTCAATCAACCCTCATTTGTCTGAAATGGGAGAGGATGACGACAGTTCCTTTGGTATTCAAAGTCTTTGGCCAAGAAAGCGCCGGTTGTCTGAAAGAGATGCAGCATTTGGTCTGAAAACATCTGTAGGTCTGGGAGTTTATCTAGGTGTCATGGGATCTCGAAGGGATGTTATCATGGCCGTGTGGAGAACAGGCCTTGATGGTGAATGGTATAAGGTGAGTATGCTCAAACTAGCGGTGTCTTTTACTCTTGTCACAGTCTTGGGGTCTTTAACAAGTTACATCAACACATGATATCCAATTTTGCCATATACTTAACGTCTAAATACGCTGCCTTTTTCCAGTGCATACGATGTTTGCGGCAAACTTGTGCATTTGCGCATCCGGGTGCTCCAAACCCAACTAATGAACGTGAGGCGTGGTGGATCAGCCGGTGGACACATGCTTGCCCAATGTGTGGTGGGTCATGGGTGAAAGTTGTTTGAGTGCTGTCTTTGGTGACACCTCCGCTGCGGCTAGCTTTCGCGGCAAAATATGTATCAGCATCATCGGTCCGTGCTGAACATTTTTTGCATTTAAGGCTATATTATTTCGTGTCAGGCACGGTATGGTTTGCCTGCAGATGCCAGGGCATATACACACACTTGGCTCTAACAGCTGTGCTAGGTCTCTTTTAGAACTAGAAGCAATTCTGAAGCATGCAGAACTCGACATCTGTGTGCCAATTGTGTACATAATATGTAACCTGTTACTTTGGAATAAAGAGCTTTTAGATGCTTATTACTGCTGCATGTAGGCACTTTTCGTCCTTGAACTGTATGTATATGTTCGAGGAAACGAGAGTCGGTTCTTCCTTGGGCTGTGCGCATGGTCGATTCGAACAATATCGTGAAATTATTTTTTTTCTAATTATTTTTATGTAGTGATGTGAAAACTTGGGAGGCAATTGAGTACACCTCGTGCATTGCCCTTTTTCCTGATGGGAGGAGATGCATTGGCCTAGTGCGTCAACACTGAGCCCAGCCCACTGGAGTAGAATCTATGTCCTCTCCACCAGATTCGAGTCAAGATTCGAAAGGAAAAGTTATTCATATTTGAATAGGGCACTGCCGAGGCCCTGTTTGGTTGGTTGAAACGGTTTAGATTCTCGGTTGAATCACCGAATCACCTAGCCAAACGCGGTGGGATGAAAGATTCGGTGAATCGCCTGGGAATCGTTTCTCTGCTGCACAGAAATGAACATCCCCTTGGACTTACCCGACATTAAGATCACACCCAAGGGATTTCTCTCGCGGGTGAAATTCTCGTCCTGAAGGGATTTTCGTTTTCTTCAGCGTTTCAACGGTTTCTCTTCACGGTTCCTGTTACGAAGTGATTCTTTGTGTCATTCCCTTCAGGACGGGATTCTCTTTCCTTTCCTTTCGCGATTCCCTTCGAAGTGAAATTGTTGGAGATGAGAGAAAATAAAAAAAATGAGAATAAGAAAAAAAATCGGGAAGGGAACGAAATGAAAGCAATATGGTTGGAGATAGTCTTACGCGTACATGCCACTCGCCCGTTCTCTCGTGCCGTCGAGCCTGCACCTCGCGAGACAAAGGTGGTGGGCAGGTGACCTAGGGTTCGAGACCTAGTTTTTTTTTTTTTTGCAATGGGCCAATGGCCTGTGGGCAATGGGCCGGGGGAGTATTAATATTTTTTATATATAGCAATTTTTTTAATTTGATCAATTACTCACTGAAAAATAAAAATAAAGTAGACGAGAACAAGAGTAAATTGGTTAATTGCATCACGCTCTTTTCTTTTGAGAAATCGAATCTAGCCAGCTAGCTAAATTATTTTAAAAATAATTATAATTCATTATAGAAATGTTTACGGAGAGAATACGGAACACCGAAATGTTTACAGAGAATGTAGATACCAAGCAGTTGTGGGCGTCTCATCCGGTCGCGGCTCGGTGTCTCAGCCTGCGCGCCCGCGACCCCTGGCCACTCGCCGGCTCCACGCCCAGCCCCGCATCGTCCAGTCTCGTCTTTGCCCCTGGCCGTGCGCCGCTTGGTTCCTCCGTGCTCATTGCGCCGCTGGCGCGCACCATGCTCTGCTCCAGTCCGCGCGAGCTGCATTTCCCGCCTAACCGGCGGCGCTAGCCGTAGCACCCACCGCCGGCGCCGGACATGTCGAGCCGGCTGCGACCCAGCCGCGACCCGTGGTCGAAGGAGGTCAAGCGTGCGATCGTAGAGCGCCTCAGCTCGGAAAGCCTAGGTCCCGAGGACGCACTCTAGCTGTGCAATGAGTTGGTCCCATCGACGCCGGAGCAGTCCCCAGCACCACCCGCCGTGTCCGCCCCGCCGGACATTCCTTCCCGGAGGCGCGCTGGCCGTCGCCCTTTCTGGGAGCTGGGGCGGATCATAGGAGAGCGGTACCGCTCGGGAACGCTCGGCCCCGATGAAGCACTCCACCTGTTCGACGAATTGCTCCCGCAAGCCACGCCCGGCTCGGTTTACGCCCTCAACCAACTGCTCGGTGTCGTCGCTCGCGCGCGGGCGGACTCCTCCGTGCGTTGAGGCCCAGTGCTCGCCGTATCCCTCTTCAATCGCATGACCAGAGCCGGGGCCAAGAAGGTAGCTCCCGACATATACACCTACGGCATCCTCATCGGCTGCTGCTGTGACGCGGGCCGCTTGGACCTCGGCTTCACGGCATTCGGTCAAATCCTTAAGGCGGGATTGAAGCTGAATGCCACCACCTTCAATCAACTGCTCAATGGCCTCTGTTCTGAGAAGAGAACGAACGACGCAATGGACATTGTGCTTCGGCGAATGCCGGAGCTTTGCTGCACGCCCGATGTCGTCTCTTACAACATTCTCATCAAGGGGCTCTGCGACGAGAATAAGAGTCAAGAGGCTCTCGAGCTGCTGGAGATGATGGCTGATGATGGAGGCAAAGGCAAATGCCCACCAAATGTGGTGTCGTATACCATTGTCATCAATGGCTTCTTTAAAGAGGGTGAGGTGGGGAAAGCTTACAACCTGTTTCGAGAAATGCTGGATCATGGGATTTCCCCAGATGTTGTGACTTTTAACTCCGTGATTAATGGACAATGCAAGGCTCAAGCAATGGACAGGGCTGAGGAGGTCCTACAACAGATGTTGGATAAAGGTGTTAAGCCGTGCTGCACTACATATAATAGTCTAATTCATGGATATTGCTCTTCAGGGCAGTTGAAAGAGGCGATTAGAATGCTCAAAGAAATGTCCAGAGATGGTCACAGACCAGATGTTGTTACTTATAATTTGCTGATGGACCATCTTTGCAAGAATGGAAGATGCACAGAAGCTAGGAAGATTTTTGATTCTATGGTCCAGAGGGGTGAAAGACCTACTGTTGCCACCTACAACATTCTGCTTAATGGGTATGCTACCAAAGGAGCTCATGTTGATATGTGTGATCTCCTAGATTTGATGGTTCGAGATGGTATTGCCCCCAGTCATCATGTCTTCAACATACTAATATGTGCATATACTAAACATCAAATGGTCGATGAGGCAATGCTTATATTTACAACAATGCATCAGCAAGGAATTAACCCAAATGTAGTCAACTATGCCTCGGTAATAGACGGGCTTTGCAAGATAGGCAGAGTGGATGATGCTATGTCACAATTCGATCAGATGATTAATGAAGGATTGACTCCTGACATCATTGTATTTACCACCCTGATTCATGGTCTGTGTACATGTGGAAGATGGGAGAAGGCTGAAGAATTAGCTTTTGAAATGATTAATGTAGGCATCCATCTTGATGCCATGTTTTTCAACACAATAATGGGTAACCTATGCCAAGAAGGAAGGGTTATGGAAGCCCAACATTTCTTTGATCTGATGGTATGTATAGGTGTGAAGCCCGATGTTGTTTTGTATAATACACTGATAGATGGATATTGCTTTGATGGTAAGATGGATGAAGCGACTAAGCTACTTGCTGGTATGGTCTCCATTGGCTTGAAACCTGACGATGTTACCTATAATACTTTTCTTAACGGATACTGTAAGAATGGAAGGATAGATGATGGGTTAGCTCTTTTCAGTGAAATGTTGAGCAAGGATGTGGAACCTGATTATATTGCATATAACATAATACTGCAAGGGTTATTTCAGACTGGAAGGACTGCTGCTGCAAAGGAACTCTACATCAGAATGGTTGACAGTGGAATACAATTGAAAGTTGACACATACAACATAGTTTTTGGAGGACTCTGTGAAAATTGATGCACTGATGAAGCGCTGAGAATGTTTCAGAGCCTGTGCTCAAAAGAAATTCAGCTTGAGGTTAGGACTTTCAATATTATGATTAGTGCCTTGCTGAAAGTTGGCAGGAAGGACGAAGCGAAGGGTCTGTTTTCTTCTATCTCATCCAATGGTCTAGCGCCTGATGTAGTAACTTACGGCTTAATGATAGAAAGTCATATAGAAGAAGGGTTGCTACAGGAGGCCGATGGTCTGTTTCTGTCTATGGAGAAGAATGGCTGCACTGCCGACTGCCGTATGCTAAATGCTGTAGTTAGAAGGCTACTTCAGAAAGGGGAGGTGAGAAGGGCTGGAGCCTACCTCACCGAAATTGATGAGAAGAACTTCTCCCTTGATGCTTCCACAGCCTCCTTGCTGGTTTCTATTTTTTCAAGGGGGAAATATCAGAAATATGTGAAGTTACTTCCTGAAAAATATCACTTTGTTGTGGAACCAAGGGATGATTGAGACCTTTTCGCAGTTATATGGGGCTAACTAGACATTAAAGGCTGCTAACTAAGATTTGGTGTTCTCTTTTTGCAAGGTATGTAGGTTACCTCTCCCAAGCTTTATGGAGTTACATTGCATCTGAACCAGAGAAGCGATAACTGTCTTAAAACTGATTTTCATTTAACATTTATCCAATGGGTTGAGGTGTGCCAAAGGATCCAAATAGTATCATATTTCTCTAAGGTATGTACTTTGGGAAAATCTGTTATTGAAGGTTAGAATTGCATATTCATCCTCAACATGGAATATCAAATTGTGTTGTTCTCTCCTGTTGTGGGCTTGTGCCATTAAGGGATCTGCTACCGGAGCTTTGAAAGCTCTGTTGCCTAAAAAATTGTGCTGTGACGGTGGCATCATCTCAAGTGATCTTTGCAGCGGTTTTTGTCAAGGTAAGTTTTCCGGGCTGGCAACATTAGTTCTGACATTGAAGGAGGGCAGTAGGTAGTGATCGGTGGCATTATGTCATAAGACCCGACAAGCTGAGTTGGGTTAGGTTTTGTAGCAGCGCGAGGTGGTTTTTGGCGGTGGATCCATAGGCTCAGAAGGAGGAGATGACAGCTTGTCTCGGCATTGAACCACATTAGACTGGGAAGGGAGACAACGGCCGTTAAGAGGTGACAGAAGCAGAGGGCAGGTGCTTACCTGTCCAAAATTGATGACCAGAACTTTTGTACCTTGAAGCTTCCGTTGCTTTCTTGCTAACGTCGTTTTTCTTGATGGAAAACTAATCAGCAACATGTGAAGTCACTCCCTGAAAAATATTATTTTCAGTGGCTTTCTTGTGCCTTTCTCGTTCGCCTCCGTCAGGTTCCTATCCTGCGTCAAGATCCAGCGTCGGAGCAGAGCAGGAGCAGGGGTGCCGCGCTCGCGGATGGAAAGGCGTCGAGGAAGGCTAGGAGATCCTCCTCTGTCAGATCATCGTACGCCGCTGCCTCCAGCTCCGGCAGCTAGTGCGAGAGCTACAGCGCGCCAGGGCGGTGCCAAGTGCGGCTCTGGCGTCGGATCTGCCGTTCCGTCTCGCGTTCTGCCGAGCGACCTTGACCAGGTGCTAGGCCTGGGCTGCCGACCCCTCGGCGTCCTGACCCTACAGCCGTCAGGCCTGCTGGTTGTAGCAGCACACTGCTTCGCTAGCTTAGCTTCAGTGCTTTTAGCCATGCGACTATTGTGCTTCATCTTTGGCATGTTTTATTGGGTCTCAACTTGTTGTCAGTGCACAGTAGCTGCAGGCTCGGACAGCACAATAGCCAGTGCATTATTCTGAAGGCAAAGTGCATCTTGCATGGTTTCTTCAACCAGAAGATGTCGCCGATTCGAAATGTTTCCGGTGCCGTTGGATTGAGATCCTCTGGCCCATATTTCAGTCAACAGCACGTCAACGCATGCACTGGCTAAAGACAAACGAATCAGTCAAACTAGCCCGCCTCCACGGCGCGGCCACTTCGACTCCCACTCTCCCCGCCGCGCGCGCACACCGCCGCTTTCGCCGCGCACCAAGCTAGCCGCCTGCAGTTCCCACCACCGTCCCGGCGCCGGAAATGTTGCGCCGGGTGCGCCCCGGCCGCTCCTCATGGCCGCAGCTGAAGCGGATCGGCGGAGAGCGCGTCCCCTTGGGAAGCCTCTGCCGCGAGGAGGCGCGCCAGCTCTGCGACGAGTTGCTCCCAGCGATCCCCGGGCAGTCCCCAACGCCGTCAGGGTCTTCCACGCCGCCGATCATGTCGCGCCCTTGCTGGGAACTGGAACGGGTAATCGGAGAGGGTTGTCGCTCGGGAAACCTCGGCCCGGAGGACGCGCTCCACCTGTTCGATGAATTGCTACCCCAAGCTAGGCCCGCCTCGGTTTACGCCTTAACCCAGCTCCTCACCGTCGTCGCTCGTGCTCCAGCCTCCTCCCGCGTGCGGTACGGCCCTGCGCTCGCCGTCTCCCTCTTCAACCGCATGGCCCGAGCCGGCGCCAAGATGGTCGCTCCCACCATATACACCTACAGCATCCTCATCGGCTGTTGCTGCCAAGCGGGCCGCTTAGACCTCAGCTTCGCTGCCTTCGGTCAAATCTTTAAGACGGGATTGAGGGTGAATGTCATCACCTTCACGCACCTGCTCAGGGCACTCTGTGCCGAGAAGAGGACGAGCGATGCAATGGATATAGTGCTCCGACGAATGCCGGAGCTCGGCTGCACGCCCAACGTCTTCTCCTACAGCACACTTCTCAAAGGGCTCTGCGACGAGAAGAAGAGTCACAAGGCTCTCGAGCTGCTCCACATGATGGCTGTTGATGAAGACAAAGGCAAATGCCCACCAAATGTGGTATCATATAACACCGTTATCGATGGTTTCTTTAAACAGGGTGAGGTGGAGAAAGCTTACATCCTATATCGTGAAATGCTGGATCACGGGATTTTGCCTGATGTTGTGACTTACAACTCAATCATTGATGGCCTATGCAAGGGTAAAGCATTGAACAAGGCCAACGAGGTCCTTCAACAGATGATTGGTAAAGGTGTTATACCGGATAATTTCACATATAACAATCTGATCCATGGATATTGCTCTTTAGGGCAGTGGAAGGAGGCACTTAGAATGCTCAAGCAAATGTGCAGGGATGGTCATGAACCAGATGTTGTTACTTATAATTTGTTGATAGACTATCATTGCAAAAATGGAAGATGCACGGAAGCTAGAAAGATTTTTGATTATATGGTCGAGAGGGGCCCAAAACCAGTTGTTGAGACCTATCGCATTCTGCTTCATGGGTATGGTACCAAAGGAGCTCTTGCTGAAATGGATGATCTCATTTCTTTGATGGTAAGGAATGATATTCCGCCTGACCATCATGTCTTCACCATACTGATATCCGCATATGCTAAGTGTGGAATGGTAGATGAGGCCATGCTTATATTTGACAAAATGCGGCAGCAAGGATTGGCCCCTGATGTTGTTTCGTATAGTACAATAATACATGGGTATTGCTTGGCTGGTAAAATGGACGAAGCGATGAAACTACTTGATGCTATGGTCTCGATTGGCTTGAAACCTAATGGTATTTCTTATAATATATTGATTAATGGCTATTGTAAAACTGGAAGGGTGCAGGATGCATTAACTCTGTTCAGCCAAATGTTGAGCAAGGGAATTAAGCCCGACACTATCACATATCACATGACATGGCAAGTGTTATTTCAGGCTGTGGGGACTGCCGCTGGCCTGCTGCAAGGGAACTCTGTAAAGATGATTAAAAGTGGAAATGGAACTGTGGAGCATCCTGGAAATTTAGCAATGTAGTATAATTTTAGCAGGGATTTTTTTAAAGGTCTTGATGAAGCAGTTGTGCATGAATCATTTCGACCTTTCTCATTATTATTTAAATCTTTTTGAGCCGTCTTTAACTTCAGGTAGACATAATTGCCCTTTTTTTTAATAAAAAACTAGATATTATTACATTTTTCTTTGTTTAATGTAAACGAGCCTTCCTTTTGGACTTCAGACATAATTCCTGTTATGCTTTGGCAAATTTTCCTAATAACTATAATTTTGCCATTTGCAGTGTTGTATGATTCTCATTGCAGGTTGTCTGCATTGCAATTTTTCAAAGTTACTTTAAACATGTTCTTACTATATAGCACCACATTTGATCACACACTCCTGGAACTATGCAGCTTTTTGCCGAACAATGGTTATCCTTGCTATTGGAGCATCTTCTGCCTTAAGGCAGTTAGTTTTAGGAATGTGGTTACTTGTCCAACCAACAGTTCTCCTTTTGTAATCAAGGTTAATTACTTAGCAAAGGTAGTAATGGATAACCATTGTTCGGCAAAAAGCTGCAATGAGAATTTAATTTCCGTTTGTAATTTCAAAATAGTTCAGTATGCTCCTATTTAGATGTTATTAATTTAATTTCCGTTTGTAATCTTGTATGGGAACTGTCATTATTACTGTTAGGACTAAGGCATGTCATTTTCGGCGATCCCTTGCTTCCAAGGTCCTCAATAATTCCATTATTCACTATATTCTATATTTGTGGAGAATATGCCTTCTCCATGAGGAGCTTTGCTACTAGTCTTCTACAATAAAACTATAATAGCAGCCTCCTGTAAACTCTGTGGTGTGTCTCTGCTGCAGCAACCGTGCTCCGTCTGAGGCCTCCTCCAGACTTGTGCATCCTTGCTACCCGGCACAGTTTGACAAGAACGTAGCTGAAGTGAACCACAAGAACTAGTTGTGTCAGCTGATCTATGCGGTACTTTCTGGTCATGAATGGAAGCTTCTGGTTCCAGTTATAACTGGAGCACCAAGCTTGGCCTGGTCGCAAAACTGATACATTAGTCATGTCTCTAATGATTGTTTTTCTGTGCGGTATGCATGGAAGCTGCCTGTTAATCTTTTGATATTTTTTTGTCGTTGATTGCTAGCTGGAATTGTAAGCTAGAGAAATGTATAGTGTGAGACCAAGGCTGCCTGGTTTGTGGTGTCAGTTCTTGCACAAGCTAGAGAAATGCTTCAGTTTTTGCCTTGTTAAATTGCGAATGACTGCATCACTGCACTATTACGGATCTAGTTATTGTGCAAGCTAATTGTGAATGACCTATGAGCTATAAACATATGAATTTGGAACATGAAATTGTTGGGAACCTGGAACTACTTGTATGTCAAAATTTGAAGCTTTTCCATTGCTTGATGGCTCAAATAGTCAGGGTTTGGTGCCTCTAAATCACATCATTTATGTTTCTGTGACCGCAGGACCATGCTCCCTTGGAATATTTTGAGAAAATTGACCTGTTTAGTATTTTATTTGAGAAGTCAACATTTTACAACTGAAAAAAGAGTCGCAAATGTATAGAAGTGCAGCAACGACTGGTTTCAAGGAATTCTGAGCTTCTCGTTGTATATTCACAGCGAAGCTTACCATAACAGCAAAAATCCCCTGGAGCTGAAATTTACGTGTTTCGCGTGATGAAACGAGTTTTTGTTTTTTCTTTTCTTTTTTTGTGGGGACGATCAAATGAAAGTTAAATGCAGTGTTGCACCCGATTCGTTGGCATCGTACTTTCACAAGCTATAATTTTTTTTAAAAAAAGGTTGCTACAATATATCCTTATACTTTTTGTGTATTTGTTAATTTGTTCAGTGTAGTGAGGTGGAAGCTCGCAAGTAAAGCACGTAAAAATGAGCTGTGATACAGAGGTAGATCCAGCTTCATCAGTTTCATTTTTATTTTATCGTGATCAAACAAAGATGACAGTTGAAAATCTGTGCCGGTGGTTTAAAAGGCAATCGGAATTTAAAAATTTCTAAGCACGCGTAATTGTGTGATTAGCAGGCTCCCATTTGAAGAGGAGCGAATCAGAGCCGTCCCTATTTGTTAGACCAAGCCCAAGGGAGTCCCTTCACGGACAGATTCCCGTCGTGAAGGGATTTCCGTTCCCTTCAGCGCTTTCAACGGTTTCCCTTCACGGTTCTCTTCACGACGGGATTCTCAGGGTCATTCCCTTCAGGACGGGATTCTCTCTCCGTTCCCTTCGCGATTCCCCTCGAAGGGAAGCTGTTGGAGATAAGAGGAAATAAAGAGAATGAGAACGGGGAAGGGAACAAAATGAAGGGAATATGGTTGGAGATAGTCTTAGTAGTTTAGTACTGCGGGCTGGGCTTCGGCTGCCGCGAGCACGCAGACTCGCGAACCGAAGCCGTGCCCAGGTCTCGCTAGTCTCCGGCGATGGCGTCGCCCTACGCCGGCGCACAGCCGGCTTCTCCGGCGGCGGCGGCGGGGCACCAGTATACTCTAAGAGAGGCCAACTTATCATCAGGAGGTCTTTTGTCTGCTGCTTTGCTTAGCTCTGCACCACGCCTGTCAAGAGGTGTGCCATCCAAAATTTGGCGTCCAGAGCAGAGGGCAACTGGGATGGTAACATGAGTTTGTTCCCAGCCTTTATGCTGGAGGATGTATCAGTACGAAGACGAAGAGGAACAGAGACTCCCTCTTGGATTGTTGCCAAGGAATATGCAGTATCCAAATCACGAAGACGATGCAAAATAATTATACTGCGAATATCCTCTCGCAGGCCATCCACAAAACGTGTGGTGAAGAAAACTGGGTCATAAGCAGGGTTGTGTGCTAGAATTTGATTCATGAGAGGTTCAAATTGGGACATATAATCAACAACAGAACTAACCTGCTTGACCTCAAACAAATGACGAATGAGTTCCTGATACTGATTGCGACCAAAACGATCAACCAATCTGGTGCAGAGATCATGCCATGAAGAGAATTCTCTTTGAGCTTGCAACCACAAGATAGCTTGTCTAGTGAAATGATAAGTTGCCAATTTGACCCAGAAATCCACTGGAACCCCATAAACCCCAAAATAATCTTCACATTTCCGCTTCCAAAAGTGAGGTGTCTCGCTATCAAAACATGGGAAATCAAGTCTTAGCATATAATTGCCAAATTGTGACAGAGTGCTAGCATGGGATGGAGCAGAGGAATGGGGCAGAAACGATGTCCATGACGACGGAGCGAATTTGGAGTGCGGCTACGTACCTGTGACCGGGGTTGGCAATAGAGTCATCACCGACCCGAATGCTTGCCCCCGGTACTCATGATCATTGTGGTGGCCATCAAGCCCGAGATGCTGGTATGGTGTATGCATCCCCGCTGTGGATGTCGTCGTGGAGTCGATCGCCGGTGCCAACGCCTCGGTTGGTGATGGAACCATGGTGACTGGAACTGAGGTCGCTTGATGTTGAAGCTGGTGGACTTGATGTTGCAGATCGACGACGACATGCTGTAGATCGTCCACCTTGGTCTCCAGCGGCTTCCATGCCTCGACCAAGCGCTGGATCACCTCCAAAGACTGCCGGTGCTCGAGACGATCAGCCTCCGCCTTCTTCTGGTCCTCCTTGTACTGCTTTAGAAACTCCATGAACTGAGTTTCTTGCGCCATGATCTGATGCTGGAATCGTGAGGTGTAGCGAGGTTTGGTGTAGGGATTCTCGTCGGATTGCTTGGAGGTCGCCAAAACGCGTGATTCGGATCACGCAATCTGTTGAATGGCTGGTGGTGAGAGGGGTGGTGGTGGGAGAAAAGGATAAGCCGGCTCTGATGCCAGATGTAACGGACCCGGCAAGATTTCCTATCTAGAGCTAGAACTGGTAAGAAAGGATAACATGAGAGGGAAATTTCCACGGGAACTCAGCCCAGTTCGGAGTTCTGGTCATTGCATTTTTTATTCCTTCTTCTTGTCCAAGCAAGCGGTGTTATATACCTCACCATTTTTGCCTAAGGCTTACAAGCAGGCTCCGCGGAACGCAAGAGGCCCACCACAAAACTCACACACAACACAAAATCTGACCCAAGCCCATAGAGAACATAACAACCAGTCTCCGGCGGCGACCTCGGCGCAGCAGCAGAACCACTCGCTATCCCGCCCCTCGCTCCAGCCCGACCCGGCTGCCCTGCTCCGCTTCGACCCACGCGACGTCTTCCTCCCGGAGGACGCACTCACCGTCCCCGACCCGTCCGCCGCCACCGACTTCCTCCATCGCCTCCTCCATCCCTCGGACTCCGCCTCAACCGTCTCTGGTGACTTCACCTTCTGCGACCGCTTCCTCCTCCGTGATCCCGCCGACGCCCTCGCGCTCCCGGGGCTCCTCGTCCTCCCCCAGTCCTTCGGGTTCGCTTCGCCCTCCCAAATCCGGATTCCAGAGGGTTATGTGCTGCTCTAGGTGCGGCGATCACTGATGTCGGTGTGCTTGTGTCTGGCTAGCGCGATCTATTTGGGCGAGACCTTCTGCAGCTACATCAGCATCAACAATAGCTCCAGCTTCGAGGCCAGTGCCGTCGTCATCAAGGTGCTCAATCCGTCAGATCCTCTTGTCATCACACGAACTTAGCAAATCATTTAAACCCTTGGATCATTTCTGGCAAATTGGATTAAATTTGGGTGAAGTTTATATTGGTGTTAATTGTCAGCACAATTGGTTAAACTGCTAGGTTACTGCATTTGTTCTAGTGTCGGAGTCTCGGATATGAGTGGTGTTGCACGGGGGTTACTGTCATGAACCAAGGTTTAGATCAATTACTAGTTTGGTAGGTTCACTTCTTTCTCATAAGTTTCGGTTCAATGCAATGCAGCAACCATAAAACCAATCCAGCGGAGGAGAGATACCCTAGTTTCGGTTCAATACAATGCAGCAACCAATGGCAATTCCTTCAACTGAAACTCGTCAGCGGGGACCCACAAAGCTGCACGTCCGAGATGTCGGAGAGCCTCGGCCTCGAGGTTGACGCCGCCATCTCCAACTCCTCCAGGTCCGAGATGCTCTTCCTCTTGTGCGCCGCCTCGTGCCTCGGCCTCTCCTCGGACGCCTCCAGGATGGGGCTCAGCGCTGGCTGTTGCTGGTTCTGCTGCTGCGACGCCACCGCCGGAGCTTCGGCCTCCGTCGCGGGGTCGTCCTCCGACGCGTAGAGTATGTTATGAATAGCATTGACCTACAAGCACAAGATAATCATAGATCAGCATACCATTACTCTGTAGATTGCATAGAACAAACAGTGTACCGATAGCCATTCTTGCTACTCACCGGTACGTGCTCAATCTCAGGGTTCTGGCACAAGATCTCAATGTCCCGCAGCTTGGAGAAGTAGAAATCTCTCTCCTTCTCAAGGCTATCAACCAGGAGCTTCAGCTCAGTGATCTGCAAATAATGTCTCGGTGTAAGTAGAGCCGGGACTTAGGCCGTACCGGTCCTGGGCCGCACACAGCACGAGTTTTGGCACTGCATGAAATATTTTGGGCTAGATCGTGCCGTGCCTACGGCCTCGGCATGGTGGATGTGCCGGTACGACACGATGGTTTGATCGTACACGTGTTGGCACGGTACGAAAAAGACACGATACAATCTGCATAACTATTTTTTCGTATTTATTATCTAATCTCTCTGATATAAAGTGTGAAACACTAAGAGAGATGTGTGACCATAAGAGACACAAGTGTGAGATGGTAAGAGATAAATATGTAAGTATTGTTAGACGATATAAAGCATGTGTGAGTATTAGAGAAACAAGTGTGAGATGTTAAGATATAAATATGTAAGCATTGTCAGGTGATATAGAGTAGGGCTGTGTTTGAACCGACACGATAGGCCGATTGTACCTAGTGAGCATGACACGATGTGACACGGCACGGCACGGCACGGCCAAGTCCCGGCACTAGATGTAAGTGTACACAAGTTTGCAAACTGAGAACAATATTGGGTGTGAAAAATTCACACGGACTGACTACCAAGCTCACCTGTTCATCATAAGCTGGTCCTCCACAGCTAGCAGGGGAGGGGGGCTTAGCACTCCGTTGTGGGGCATTCGCTGCCTGCCCATTAGCCCGTTTAGCGCCATGTGATGAAGCTTGAGCTCTGTGGCCAGTGGACGCAGACTTGGCCGGCGCCTGGGAGGGCACCGATGTCCTTCTGTTGGTCTCTTTTCCCCCTTTGCTACTTTCCCTTCTCTCAGAAGCATTGTAGCTGTGTAAGACATCCAGGGCAGAACAACAAAATGTTAGTATTCAGATAATTCGACAATATATTGATCGCAATGTACAGCTCGATTTCAATTGGTGATAAAACTCAACACCAATAACTGCTCACGCTTAAATTGACCTACAGGCTACAAATATTAGGGACCAGATCAGTGATTACCTGCTCATGAAGCCCCCATTGACAGAATCGCAGTATCTTTTCATCCACTGCATGAACTCCAAGTTGTCAAGGGGTCTTCCTTTGATTAGCTTATTGACCTCAATGTGCTGCGACAATTCGAAATGAAACAACAAAAAATAAGATCCCAGTAGCACTAACAGCCCCTTAAAAGTAGCAACTGGTAACCTAAACAAGAAAGAATACCCAGCGAAATATAACAGACTAACTCATGTTCCAAGTTTTTCAATTGAAACCAGAACAGGATCCCGAATGCATAGTGTTTGATTCTTCTCGTCATATTCTAACGCTACAGCAACGTGACTTAAACAAACGCAACCTGCTTTGGAGTAGCAAAGGAAACAAGAAAAATTAAGCTCCCTGTAGCATTCCTCCTTCAAATGGTAATCTAAATAGGAAACCAACCAAAAGTGGCCATGAAAGATACCTAGCAAATTATGAAAGGCCAATTCATTATTTTATTTGATGAATGGTAACATCACAGAGTCTAGCGTCCTTAGCATTTGGACAAACTAATGCTCGCTGAAGAAACTAACGCACTGAACAACACGGGCACAGGTAGCATCGCATGGCCTGAATCAACTCTTATTAGAACTGAACAATCAGAGCACACAAGTACAGCAACCTGATTCAATCAATCTAGTTCCACCTAATTTCTACCACGCTGGTGCGGACTCAAGGAGAGAAGGGAACGAAACCAGCCTCACCTTGGTGATCTTGAGCTTGTTGAACACGTCCTGCAGCACCTTATAGTTCTGGATCATGTCGTACTCATTCTTGGCGTCGAAGTTAACCTTGTGCATCGGCACCGCCCCCGGGTGCGCCGCGTCCATCAGCTGGCACGCCACCGCGCCCGACGCCGCCTGCGGGACCACCAAACCAAACAACGTTTCAGGAACTCACCTCGCACAGAATCCAACCCACACACACAGAGCAACCACCCCGCAACCCTCAGATCCGAGAAACCTCCGACGACTCAACCCAAGCGTGGACGGAAACGAACGCGAACACGAACCCCCCGACGGATCGGGAACAAGAAGGAACGGGACGGTCGTTGCTTACCTCCTCGACCTTGGAGAGGCCGAGCTGCAGCGTCGTGTTGATCCACGCCAGGATCTCGTTGCGCCCGACGAAGTAGGCGCCGTCCATCATGCCGATGTTGCTCGCCGCCTTGGCCGTCCGCCGCTCGCGAAGACAAGGGGATGGGGTGGGGTGGGGTGGAGGCGTGGAGCGCTGCGGGGTTGGGGAAATCGGGAGCAGACGAGAGACGCGAGGGGGATTTGGGGTTTCGAATTGGACGGCGCCTGCGGCGGGGTTAAAACGGGAGAGGAGGCTCGAGGCTTCCGCGTCGGACGATTCAGCCCCCGGTCAGGTCGATCTGGACGGTGGGATGTGGCCGAAGGTTCGGTTGAACGGCGGGATTCCTTCGACCGTTGGGTGAGGGGCGGGGCGCGTGTGGGCGGGTCCCCTCCCGTTTCAATTTTGGGGCCAACTCGTCTTGACCATGTGAGTTTTTAGCTGGAGCCAGTGGTGCAGTACAAAATATACGTGGTTATGTGCTAAAACGCATTTTGTTTTGCTGGGTGGTCATCATGTGCTAGAATTTTTATCAGGGCCGGCCTTGGTGGCGAGCGGGGCGGCCGCTCTGGACCCGCAAAACCCAGAGACCTTATATGTATATCGATCTAAAACTAAACTGAAAAAATTAGATCTTGACGATTTATATTTAATAATAGACTCTATTTTTAATCTCTTCCCGGACTACCGAAATATCAGGACCAACCCTGATTTTTATTTGTTATCTTTATTTTTTTGTGCAAGAGAAATTGACTGCACAAAAAGGAAGAAAATAGAAAAAGAAAAAAAATGGTGGTCTGCCAAAGAGCCCGTAGCCCAACTGCGCAACTTGGAACGGGCGGGCCACAACCTGCAGCTGCAAGTTCATGCACAAGTGCAACACTAGCATCCTCACCACCTTAATGCCCCAGCTTGGGTGACAAGCCATCGCTACTTGGCTCGGCGAGTCATAGGGCGAGGACAGGATATTTAAGTGGTTGGGATCTGTGTTAATAGATAAGGTGGTACTCCCTTCGTTTCAAAATATACAATGTATTATAATTAAAAAAGTCAAAATTTATAAATTTTAATCAATAATTAATCAAATTGTACGTATATTTAATATACAAAAGATATATTAATATATTCATATTTCACATATCTTTTAATAAGATATCGATTTCGTAGTAATTAAATTCTAATACATCTTATATTTTGAAACGGAGAAAGTACCACCTTACCTATTAGTCCAGATCCTAATCACCTTAAATATCCTATCCTCACCCTATGACTTGCCGAGCCAAGTAGTTATGGCTTGTCACCCGAGCAGAGGCATTAAGGGTGTGTTTGGTTGTCCGAATGTCCTCAGTCTGGTTTGTACGAGTCATACAGGCTGAGTTGAGTCAGGCTGAGTTGATGCATGAGGGTCTGTTTGGTTGGCTGCATGTGCTGAGTCTGGCTGAGAAAAGATTATGTTTAGTTGTCCGCATGAGTATACGTTGCATTACAAAGAAACTCACTTTTTTTTATCAAATAACCTAAGTTGGAAATATTTTTATAAATTAGTACATCACAGGATAATAATATTAGTGAATTTTTTATGATTTTTAAAGAATTTTAATTAAATATTGACTTAAATTTTTTGGATCAAATTAATTAAAATGGGTTGCTAATGAGCTCTAGTTTACTCACGAAAACGTTTAGAATTTTTAGATCACTTTTGTATCACTAAATAAAATCTAAAGTTAAATAAAAAAATTATCATGCACAGTATTTTTTGCACCGAGCGAGCCAGCCTCGGCGCGTACGCCCGATTCCGGCGTACGCGCGGAGCCAGGCTCGCTAGATACGTTTGCACGGGCGGGTGCAGGCGAGAGAGCAACCAAACACGGGCTGAGCACATGCTACTGCATGCGCGGATGCAAGCACGAGAAGAGCCGACCATCCAAACGCGCCCTAAGGTGGTGAGGATGCTAGTGTTGCGCTTAGGTATGAACTTGCGGCTGCACGTTATGGCCCGCTCAGTTGGGCTGCAGGCGCTTTGGAGAAGGTTTTGGCTTCCCAGCACTAAAAAAAGTCAAACTTTATAAATTTTAATCAATAATTAATAAAATTATACATATGTTTAGTGTACAAAAGATATATTAATAGATTTGTATTTTACATATATTTTAATAAGATATTTGTTTCGTAATAATTAATAATATATTGTAAGAGAAATTAATAATCAAAGTATATTTTAAAAGACTTTCTCAAATACTAATACAGGGTATAAAAAGAAATGGAGGGAGTACTAAACATCACCGAGTGGCAGCTTATTCGCTCTGTTTAGTGTGGAGAATAGTGGGCTTTGGGCTGTTCTTGTTCGGTAGTGTTTGCCTGGCCTCCTTCATAGGCTTTCCTGGTTGGGTTCGAGACGTATGATGCAAATTCTCACCAATTCTAGACAAAACTATAAGACACTAGAAAACCGGCCACACCTGACCCTTGTTGATTGTTTATAGATGATACCTGTTTGTTGAAATTCTGTAATAGCTATTTATAACTATAACAGTATGACATGGATTTGATAACAACATAAAAAATCATGTATATAGAACGCAAATTTGACAACCCAATTACATTGATCGTCATTTCATCAAGTTTATCGGACAGTCAAAGTCTACAACATATAGATAATCAAACGGAACATGATAATGGTAGGTAGTTCTATTGTAAATATGTGCTTGATGATCTTGCAATAGAGCGAATTTGTTCTATTACATCTTAGAAACTAAGATGGACATGTTGATCCTGTAATAGAAGAAATGTTATGTTAGTTAATTGACTTTGATGTTATAATTGTCTTGTAGAAGATGGTCAGAAGATTTACCACTATCAACATGACGAAAGTAGCTTATATAAGAAAGAAAATACTTCATTATCTGAGACATAACCTCATGAACAAATTTCTTACTCTATTAAGTATATAGCAGGATTAAAGATAACTACACATATTTTTCATCGGTTGGTATCCCAACAAATTAATATCAAATAATTAAGATACTTACGTGCATAGGATATTGTCTCAGATATACCATTGAATTTATAAAGATGTTGATTTCAGTTGAAGTAAATTTAACTTCTTACCTGTTTATATAGACGGTATCTTGTTGACTATCAGCAATAGAGATTTTAATGTTTAAGACTCAAATATTTCTTTTCTCTTCTGGGTATTAAGTGTTAGAATTATTAGGGTCGGCCTATGTAATAATTCCTAATAAATCTCAAAGGCCCATATTATGAAGAGGTGGTGGCCCATGTTGAGACCCACCCTTTATTAGTAACATATTGCTAATGGAGGTGGAGGTGGTGGATTTTCCCACTATATATATGCAAGGACCCTCACCTCTTTGAGAACACGTACAACATAGACTGCTAATTAAGAGTATCTTTAAAATTGAAAACTAAATTCGCTCTTATTTAGTGAGTCTATATAAGAGTTAGGGTTTTGCCTCTTTCTTTTTCTATTGTACTGTCGCTGTAGTCTACTCTATCTCGGTGTCGGCGTACACCGGCAACTGGGAAAGCAGGTCCCCGAAACCCTCGCTCTTGAGATCTTGCACCGGGAGAGGGCGAATAAGGTTTTTTAAAGCACTCCACGCGACTACTCAAGTTCTTCACCATGGCTCGTCTTCCTGATCGCTTGGGCACTACCCGCTGTCATCGTCAACAATTTCGGTGCGTCGTCGGCAGGATCGATCGTGCTATCAACACGGTGCAACCAGCATCTTTAGCAACCTTCACCACGCAGGACCAGTACATAAAAATTATGTTTTTCATATTTTATTTCCTACAGTTCCTAATTTTGAGTATAGTAGATCTAGTTATATGTAGTGATTTCGTACACATGTCTAGATTATGCTCTGATGATATGATCATATCAGTTTATCAGTATCTGCTTATAAATTATTTATGGATTAAATTAAACCTAAAAATGCCTTATATTCCATCATTAAGATTGTCTTGTGATGCCTCTCGTATTTTGACTATTACGATTCAACAAGATAGATTCATTATTAACGGAGTTTACTCCGATTATTGAGGACGATAAAAGTTTTTCTTACGCTACCGCTGTTATGAATATTGTGTATACTTAAGTTTCCATGCGCCCTCATTAATATTTGTAACCGGAAAACTTGACAGATATTTGATCCAGGACTGGACCAATGGAAAACTACTAAAGGTGACTCTACGTTATACACAGGTTGCTAATGATTGCAGGCTCACATATGGGAAGTCTTATAACTATAAAGTTGTGCATTTATCAGATATCAATTTTGCAAGGTGTATTAATATTAAGAAATCCACATCAAGTCAAATCTTTTCCCTTGCAGGAGGAGATATATTATGAAATAGCTCTAACCAATTTCGTAAGGCATCATTAATGATGCAAGCTAGCTTGTGGCATGTTATAAGGCCATTAGATAATAAGAAATTCATAATAAGTTGTTGTGGTTTAAGAATTTTTTTTAAAAAAAATCCCTTTTTGGTTTAAGATTATATCCTGGAATTTATTATGCATAAGTGTAATTTTGCTTCGAGTACAACATGTCAAGTAGTTCACATGACGTTGTAAAAGATATAATCCAGAATCGAATAACTGATATTTAGAATATAAGTATTAAGTCTAATGCTTTGATGATTCAGCCTATAAGTATTAAGTATTATTTTAAGTGTGGAGCTTATGTTATTAACCTTTTGATTAAGTAGGGGAATATTAGATGTGATCTCGGCTAACTGCTACCCTACGAATAGAGCCGCAATTTACCGAGAGACTATGATCGGTTAGCCACGACCCTGACTAATAGGTTTGATCCCAAGTCACCCGAGCAATAAGGAAGGGGGTAACCTCGTTCTCAAGTAAGAAGGTAATTAAGGAGAATTAGTCAAAAACATACCAATCAAGGTTAGCTCAAGCAGTGGTTTAAAGTCCATCGCCAGCCATCTGTGTCGGTCACTTTCCTATGCCCACGCCACTACAATAAGGAGGTCAGTGAGAATTCTACACCGACATCTTCACTGTCTGCAGCACATATACGGAGGTCCTCGATCACGTAGACACAGACAGGGGAGGGGATCTAAAGAGAGAGATCGAGGGAACTCAGCTAGATGGAGGGACGGAAACTTCATCTTCTTTGTTGAATCAAGAACAAGGGTTGAAAGAGGAATCGCAGCAGGATTGAAAGAGGAATCCGAAATCACGGCATACGTACCTCCTGACGCCGGATGGAGACTGCAGCTGAGAACCTGCTCTCTTCCCTTGCCTTACGCTTATATCTGCTCACGACTTTTTTTCTTTTTCCCCTTCTTTTCTCTCCTCCGATTTCCACAGCGGACTCTAGACTACTCTACGCAGTTCAGGCGTCCGTACAGCTCGCTGTTGACGCTGTCTCAACTCCGCTTGCGCGCCCTGGAACCATCAGCCGACGGTTGCTCCATCGGGCGGCAGTCGATCATGGTTTGCTCAGATCGGACGGCTCGCGGCAGTATGCTGACGTGGGCTCACGTGGTGAGAGCTTTCTCACGGGATTTCGGTTATGGAGAAGATGTGCTAAAACGCATTTTGCTTTGCTGGGTGGTCATCATGTGCTAGATTTTTTATTTTTGGCTGAAGAGCTGACTGCACAAAAAAGAAAAAAAAATAGAAAAAGGAAAAAAGTGGGGGTCTGCCAGAGAGGGCGCGTGGGCCTAAGAGGGCCTGCCATGCAAGGGAAGGGCCTAACGCCATCAACCGCCTACGCAACTGGGAACGGGAGGGGGCTACAATGTGCCAGCCGCAGGTCTGTGCCAGACTTGCGCATCCTCACAACTACTCTTCATGCCCCAGCTCAGGTGAGTAGGTGACAAGCCATCGCTACATGGCTTGGCGGGGCCCAGGGTGAGGACAGGATATTTAAGATGGTTGGGATCTGTGCTAATAGGCGAGGTGGTACTAAACAACACCGAAGTGGCAGCTTATTGGCTCGGGTAGTGTGGAGGGTAGTGGGTTTTGAGCTGTTCTTGTTCGGTGGTGTCTGCTGGCCTCCTCCATAGGCTTTGTTGGTTGGACTCGAGACGTACGATGCAAATCCTCAACAACTCTAGGCAAACCTAAATAAAGACAGTTGGTCCCCTAAAAAAAAGATGAGACAGTTGGTGTTCCCTACTTGAGATTCACGCTGTAACACGTTTATAGATAAGAATACTGCTTGTTAATTAATATTACCTAAGTGACTGTATGTTAAAAAAATATAAATATTAGACACGGTAATATTAAATATAAACTCAAAGCATGAAGACGTGGATACGCTATAGAAGCAATATCGAACGAATACGTCAGGAGTGATATCGTAGTTTGATTTCAGATAGAATCTGAAAAAAGATGAGATTATCTACTATTTATTTATTTATTTTTATTAGTAAAATATGTCTTATATCTATATCCGGTAATAGACGAAGAGGCTAAAAGATAATAATAGATAACAAAAATTAACAAATTATTCAAAAAAAATTTAAAAAATATTAGATATGAGAAAATTAGAGAAAAGAGGCACGCACACCTATCCACCTACTCGACAAAATATAACTCTCCGCCTTTCCCTGTTTTGACCGCACGCACAGTGCGCACTGCGCAGCACGCTTCGCTCCTACCCACGGCCCACAACGTGTTTACCACATGCCTCTACCAAAATAATCCATGGTACGCCTGCCAAGTAAAGTCGTCTTCATCTAGGATTTAAAAAGCCCGAGGCCATCGCCATTCCAGCTCCTTGCATTAAAATCAACTAGCCGAGGGAGCAACGACTAACAACTTCGGTACGCA
Organism: Phragmites australis; assembly: GCF_958298935.1. Classification (NCBI taxonomy): domain Eukaryota; kingdom Viridiplantae; phylum Streptophyta; class Magnoliopsida; order Poales; family Poaceae; genus Phragmites; species Phragmites australis. The sequence goes on along the minus strand of NC_084941.1, from coordinate 4,729,837 downwards.
TGTTCAATACAGTGACAACGACTATTCGTACAACAATAGAAAGGACCAACGAAATGTTTCAGTAGTGTCTGCCCTCGTAACAGACTCTCAAAATTGCTTTCACTACATGCATCCTTATTTTTTGCAACGAATCTATGCAGTACTTCACGTTTTGATGCAACAGATAAAATGAATCCAAATTTGTTCAGATTTTCTTTTTCAGTAATTTGCTCAAAATTTTGTTGAGATCCATTTGCTGCCCAAGTGTAACGCTTGTGCAGTCAGTGATTTTGAAAATATGCATTTCCGTAAATATAATATTATGAATCTATCTTTCAACGAAAATCTGCTCAGTGATTTTGGTCAGGCCCGTGTAGGTATCCACAATGATGTTGTTCGGTCAAATCAATCGCCGTGAGCAGTCTAATCGATCGGCGGCGAGGGTGTCGTAACTCGTCTGCAATTCTGCATCACATGCGAGCCTCCCTCCCAACACAGGCACGCACGCACGCACACGGTCCTCCGTCTCCGGCTCGAGGGCAGCGGCCTCGGCGTGCGTGCAGCTCTCGGCAGGTGCGTGCCCGACGCGGATCGGAGCTTGGAGGTGCCATGGACCGGTGGTGGCTGGCCTCCCACCTACGTGCTCGCGTGACGTGAAATCTGCGCTCCGGCAGTGGCTTTGCTGTGCACGACGGCATGGACGCGACGGCGGTGTTGTCTGGTGCAGCGGACGCCTGGCCATCATCTGCCGTACTAGGCTACTACTGCCGGCTCAGGTCAGACGCTGACAAACACTTCGCTAATCTTGTGTCATTAGTATGCTCTAATGCTCTATTGTTGTCCAGTCATCATTTGCATAACCAAGCATGCATCATGCGGTGCCATCACTGGGCCTGCCATGTTACATTACTGTGTCGATCATCAAAAGGAAAAAAGGCGCTGGACCTCGAGTCCTCGACAAATGGGTCGAAACATGCGAGGCGCATGCCGGTACGATCGACAACAACATCCCTGTTCCGCAATGATCCCCAGGAGGAGGAAAGATTCCTAGTTACTATTTTTGAAATCAAAATCCAGGTCCTTATTTATTTTCCTCCCAGTACATAACAAAGCACACCTACCACGTCACTAGCTCGCTCACTCAGCGCTCGGCAGGCGACGCATGTCGTTCACGGTGGATACGTGTGCCGCCCATATAAGGAGGCCTTCAGATACCACATGTATAAGGTTGTTTAGCAGAACTTACAGATTAGTTTTTAAAATAAAATTAATGAAAATTTTATTAAATAGTAGTTTGCAGTTTTTAATTCTATCAGTGATTTTGTAGAAATAATTTTTGAAATTAACTTAGATGCTAGGAGCTGAAAAAATACTTCATCCTTATTCATGTTACTCGTAATCAATTTTTTTATAGATTTTATTTAAAAAATCACTTTTAATCATATAATTATTTTTCACATAAAATCATCTCCCTCAAACAATTTAAATTAATGAGGGCTATTGTTAGTACGTGCCATCTCTCGCCTGTCGCGTTCCATGTGAGTATGAGCTGTCGTCGCTTGCCAAAGCGGCAGTGCCGACGTTTTGGTGGTGGTGGGTGACAGCTGACATCCGTGAGGTGCAGACATATTGTGCCCATACGAAGCAGCACGTAACGCTCTCCTGGAAAAGAAACGGGTGAATTAGTATTTCATAAACTATTTTTTACTGGGCTGTTTTGCATAAAGTATGGTCTCAAATTCTACCAGGCGGCCTATTAGCTAGCTAAAAACAAGGGCAAGTTATACAAGCCCATGCATGATTTGTTAGTTACCCCGAGTTGACACTTGGCATTGCCCATTTTCAGTTCTAGCCAGTGACAGTTACTTGCATACTAGTCCATGTCATGAAACATGGCATACTCAGCTAAGATCACAAAGAAATCAACAAAAATCGCCACCGATACTAAACTAGGCCATCAAAGATCTCGCAGTACCTGACTTGTTGAAAACTACAGGGCAAGAACAACTTTTGTAAACACTTTCGAAATCGTCGCGGGCCATGGACGAAGTTATTGTGCGGGGTTGTAGATTGTATAATCCACTCCAGCCATGGATTCCAGCGGAGTGAAATCCAAAGAAAAAGGCTACTGAAATGAGGGGTAGCCAGCTGCCAGGAACCGCAGAGGAATCTATGATTTTATCAGGTGCCACGACAAAACTCACCTAGCAAGCTAGTTCCCACTTCCCATTTCCCAATCATGCCTCGCTGCCGAGACACACACCACGCTAACGAGGTTTCTGTGTAAAAAACGGCAAAGAGCGAGACATGAAAGCGCATAAAATCCATTGTGAAGACGGGATCCTTCCATGCATCAGGGCATGCAGAAAGTTACAGAGAGATATGTTGTCTATAACCTTATTTATGTCATTTATACGACTCGTAGTCTATAATATCCCTCCGTATCACCAGAAATAATACATGACGACTCTTACGTACAGCTAACATTACCTTTTAATAAATATAATATAAGAGATATTTAACTTCGTTCCAAGTGTTATAGATTCTCCCATGCTCAATAGACGACCTTCTTCATCTCTTCGTTACGTTGCGCCGCGCGTACGTGCGCGACGCTCGGCTGCGCCTGCGGGGCTGGAGCCGGCCGGCGGCCTCGGCAGTCCCCCGAGCCAGGCGCCGGTGCCCGACGCCGAGCTCGGAAGAAATTGCCTTGGACGACGACGGGTACGTGACATCTGCGCTTAGCTAGGCGGGTAGGTACACGGCGACATGGGCGCTACGGCGAGGCTGTCCGCTCTGGGCCTCTGCCCAACGCTTTACCAATACCTACCAGCTAGTCTAGCTACACTACTGCATGCTGCTCAGGCCAGACGCTGACAAATACTACATCGCTGTCGAGTGTTACTGGTTCATCGACCACATGACGCTGGAAAAAGTTAACTAATCCCCGAGGCCGGCAAGCGTGGGGAGCGAGACAGAGACACCGATTCGATCATTAATCTCGTCGCCCAGTAATTAAGTTTGATCTGTCTACAATTTGTCCCATGGATCAGTTGCAAAACACGAATTGAACTAGAGCGCGATCACTGGCCGGCCATGTTTATCCGATCCAGTGGTAAGCCTAGACAAACAATTGATTGAAACCAACATGCAGTGTGCATGCATGCCGTCAAGGACCACGACCATTTCTGCTGTGTGCAAATGCAGTGATGGATGCCCATCCATGGGACCATGACTACTACTTCTCCCTCCTCACAACCGAACAAAACACACCTACCACATTCACTCACTCGCTCGGCATGTCCTGTGCGGTGAAGTGGATGCTGCTGCCTGCCATGTTTCCCTCAAGTCCTCAGGAGCTCAGATACAGTTCCTAGCATCTCTCGCTCGTACGTGCCACTGTGCCGTCACGCGTCACTCACCAAAGCGGCACTGCCAACTCCTTGGGAGGCCGGGAGACCACCGCTTGCGTGACCCGGCCGTTCTCAGATCTCTTGTCGTTTATTTGCTGTGCTGCCATGCACAGCTGATCCGCCTGATCGTGTAGCTAGTAGGGCATCGCAGTGTGGTACATAGGTACATCCATTATCTTGTTACAGGAGTAATTCATAAGGTCTGATATGATCTCTCGTTTTTTTTTAGCCTGTGTCTTTGTTCAATGTCATATTATTGATATGTGCTGCCTCTACATGATTGCGTTGGTATCCAGAGCTGAGTCACTTGCAATCCAACTGATAGCTAGGCCGGGCAACCGGCTGTTTAGCCAAGAACCAAGTTATAGCTCATGGTTGGTCTGTTGTAGCCAGGGAAGTGCTTCGGCAGATGTATGCATGCTCTTTTAGACCATTTTTAACTATATTTTTTTCATTTCGTTCCTTTTATGATTTTCCTCACTGTTCTTATTTTTTTTAATTTTCCCTTATTTTCAACGACTTATATTCGAAAGGATTCGTGAAGAGAAAGAAGAGAATCCAGTCATAAAGAAAATGACATTGAGAATCCATTCGTGACGGAAACTGTGAAGGAAAATCGTAGAAGCGTTTAAGGGAATAAAAATTCTTTCGTGAAAAGATTCTAGGATCTGACATGAAACCGTTGGAGATTATCTTAAGCCATATCATGAATGATAAAAAAATGGAAATCACTAATTCAACAAAATCATCGATATCACTAAACTAGGTTATCAAAGATCTCCGGGGGCTTTACTTATACGGAGTAGTACGCAGAAAACTACAAGACCAGAATAACTTTTTAGTACTGGCAAAATCGTCGCGGGCCATGGACGAAGTTATTACTGTACTGTGTGGTCCAGCCTTCTATTCCTGCAGAGGTTCATGAACCAAGTAAACAGGTGAACTTAACTTGATCCAACTAGAGGCAGCCACCAGCCAAGCAGGAACACAGCAGAGGAATCTCTGATTTTGTCAGGTGTCACGACAAAAGCTCACCTGCTGGCACCTATCCACCCTGCCACCACGGCCAGCCATCTCATGCCTCGCTGCATTGCATCAGCCATCCACAGCGGTCGCCGGCCGAGGAAGCGGACGAAAAACCGAGCGGATTTCATATGCCGCCGTGGTAGCGCTGTATTTAGCGATGAAAACGGACGGTAACAGTTAAAAAACCCGTTAACTGTTTTCACTTTTATACTTTCTTAGTTGGACGGAAACAGAAACGGAATAAGTAGTGATGGGAAAAAACAAAAATAGTCGAACACAATCGGAAGATTGAAAACGAACCAATTCGATTGAAAAAATATCGATATCGGTCAGAATTCGAAAACACAAAACGGAAACGCCAATCCACAGAATCATTAAGATATGTCAATATGTATAAATTTAACATTATCTTCAGACAACATCAAATTAATAACTTTAACGGACCAATTCAATCAAGTCGCACGAAAGTAAAAAATGTCATATGTTTTTTTGATTCACATGACATATCATTTTTATCAATACTTGATTCAAACAATACAAGATACGAAGATACAATTACATAAATCATGAGGAACAAACAGTAGCTCAGTTGGTTCATTCCTATTGGCAGATTGGCAGGGACGGCTGGTCGTGGGTTCGATACCTTGGTTAGTTAGGGTTACACACATATGTGCGTTTAGCGAGAATATGTTTATAGTGTGTGTGTTTAGGACGTGCACGCATGTGCGTGCATTAGTTGTGAGTGTGGTGTGAGTGACTTGTATGCATCTTGTTTTGTACCATTTTAAAAAAAAATCACATAAGCCTTAACTTGATACTCGAGCATACAATAAACATAAGTGATAAATCTCAACCAAAAAAATAAACGGACGGAAACGGTCAGAAAAACCCCTCACCGTTTTTACTTTCATATTTTCTCAGTCGAACGGAAACAAAAACGTGATAGACGAGAATGGAAAAAAACGAAAACAGACTAGAAAAAACAGTATACAGCATTGGGAAGAGACGAGATTTTTCCGTTCCGTTTTCATCCCTAGATGTACTACGTGCGCGGGCTCACCTGAGGCGGTGGAGTGGAGCATAGAATTTTTAGAATTGAACCTTTTTTAAAACCTTTTCTACATGTGGATCTGTATAAACAATATTGAAAAATTGATTATTTTTACAGTATCATAACATTTGACGTTGTGATTGAATAGCATGATGATGTGATAATTAATATCGAGGTAGCTAATATGTATGATCTTTTAAGTCTAAAATAGAATATTGGTATCACAGCGCCGTATTATTCAACTACGACATCAAATGCAAAATAATATATTTTTAGAAATTATTTTTTAAAGATATATGGGTAGAATATGTTTTTAAAAAGTCAAAATAAAAAAAATCCACGAGTGGAGCCGAGCGGCCTCCTGGTCGGGGTATGCCAACGCGCGACGGCCTGGCGGACAGCGACGCGCGGCGAAAACTGTTCCCGATCTCAAGCTCGCGCGACGTGCGACTGCGAGTCTGCTCGCTTCTTGCAGATAACCATGTGACGCAGCAGCACCCGTACGGGCGCGGTATCATACGAGACTGGGAGAGGTCGCTCGAGCTGTCTTTTAACTGATGTCCTGTAGTGGAAGCACGCCGTCAGTTGTCGTACGTGTAGCACTGCTCGTTTCAGTGATCAAGGAGCGTGGCCACCTACACTGCTCGTTTCAGTGATCAAGGAGCGTGGCCACCTGGAATAAGATGCATATACATCGCTCGGCACGGATCGCTGTTTATGGCTAGATACCTGGATGGGTGCCTGGAGATGATCATGCACGCATGTGGAGATGTCTTCCATGGACAAGGGAGTGCTCATGTGAATAACATGGCTGCGATTTGTTGTCAGTCGTCAGGTTCAAAGACCACGGCGTGCTCCGTGTGACGATGATGTCGTCCACTCCACTTACAATCAAGTAGTCGCAACATGATGCTTCCTTCTAACCAGGTAGGCCGTGGTGGCCATATCTTGTGGTCAAACAAGGTCCAAGAGAGATCAACTAGACGGACTACCTGTGACAGTAGAATTCAGTAGGAACTCGAGCGTTTCAAGTGTGCTATCCCGTCCGCCGCAGAAGATCCCGGCCGGGTATTGCAGTCCACTGTCAGGTCCACGTCCTGCAAGACCGTGGCACGGAACGGTCCGCGGGACCCACGCGTACAGTGAGAGCCGAAAGCTACCACGTGGTGGGGGCCCGGCTCCACGTCTCCCCCCTCGGCCTGCCTCTCGCCCCGGTGCAGTACAGCAGAGCCGCGCGGCCCCGGCTTCTTTCGGCTCGGCTCGGCTCAGCTGAGCTGAGCTCAGCTCTGGCTAGGCTACAGACTACTGTGCTTTTCTGATTTTGCGCACGAGACTGGCTGCAGCTTTTCTACCTGTAACGTTTATCCTTTCACGTTTGGACGCTCTGAGATGTCGTGGAGATCGCTGTCTCGACGGCTAACTTTATACTGCACGAATTAAAAGATTAAACAATGACCTCGTGAAGACACTCGCTCCTATAGTCCTATGTCGTTGTGCACGAGCTGTTTCTGGTTAATCCATGACTTGTTTCCACGTATACTACGATTTATCCAAGATGTACTGTTCAAAAGAATTTGTCAAAGATGGTAGAAGAAATAAACCTGAATCGAACAATCTGTCGGTCTAGATCCTGCTGAGTCACAAACAGCAGAGAGATCGAACAAGTAAAGTGATCAGCGAATGGGCATCGAGGTGCCACGCGCTCAGACTAGCGATTTTGTAATTTTAGCGATTGGATTCAATTCAGATTTCAAGTTAAGAAGAGACTAAGAGAAGAAATCTTAGTGTGTGTGTAAGGTACTACGTATTAGACGAGAGCTCTGTAATCCGGTTTCGGCAGGGGTTTCTTTCGCTTTCATGCAGTAATCAGCTCGCGCGTCACGGTTTTTGTCCGTGATCGAGTGATTAGGATTGATCCCAATTATCCCTCTGTCTAGTTTCGAAAATAAGAGTCTCCCTCTTCTCTTAATGATGCCGTACGTAAGTAGCTTTTTGGTACAACTACCTATATGTACGGCCGCGCATTAGTTTTGATGCATAATGATGCATTTACCATCTCTAACCATATTTTTTTATTTTATTTTATTTTCTCCTTCTTATTTTTATTCTCTTTTTTTTTTCCTATCTCTAACAATTTTTTAAGGATATTTGAAGTGAAAGGAAAGAGAATTCTATTATGAAGAGAATGAACATATAATCCCTTTGTAACAGGAACCGTTAGAGTGCTGATAGGAATGAAAATTCTTTCGTGAAGGGATTATCGTCCGCGAAGGGACTCCCTCGAATGTTCTTAGGTGATTGGTTGCTTGTTAAAGACTGTATATATATGTTGAAAAGAAGTAGACTGAGTGAAGTTATATTTGTTTGGTTAAATATGAGGTTGTATAAGAGGATGAAAGAATTAAGATTGTGATTGGTTTGTTTGTATGAAGATAATTTTATGATACTGATAAGTAGACTAATCTGCATGATCGGATATAGAAGTCTACATCCATCGAATGATACAGTGAATTGAAGCTTGAATTGAGCTTTACTTCTAGCCTAGGCTAAATATGTATATTTGCATCTGTTAGATCATGATAAAATAATAAATACAAACAAATATATTTCTCTTCAAAATTATAAATATCTGTCATGGCATAATCACCCTATACGGCAACCAATCAGCCCGTACTTCCTGCCCATGACAGCAAAAATGGAAACTGTCTGTAGTGAATAGCCTTCGTGCCGCATCTAGTCAAAACTGAGCGGCGGCACAGGGAATCAACGAAATTTATTGAACACATGACTCATACGACGAGGCTACTTGAAATTGGGTCAGACCTGAGCTATTGGTATGCTAGGCTGCCTAATTTCTTTTTCTCTTGACCTAGACCTGAGCATAAAAAGCTCGGCCTGACGAAAGTCTGAACCTAGTTCACACCCAGACCGATTTTGGCCCCCCTAGGCCATCCCATTAGCTATTGTGGGTGGGTCTGGGCAGAGTTTATGAACCCCAAAATAGGCCCGGCCTAAGTCCGACAAAAATATTAATTTTAATTATATTTACACGAAAAATTTACTAGCGACCCGAGCCTATTCCCACTTTGTTGTCCAGTGGGATTATTTGAATAGGCATGGTAATCATTTTTAGCTCGAAACAAATGGAGCATTTCTTCAGCCCAGCCCAGCCCAACCCAACTCATGCTCCTATCTATCTCGACGGTGTTTACATGTATGTTACAATCAACTTTCAGACATTTATTCTAAACATAATTTTGATCAAATGTGAAAAGTGTTAAAACTAACAAATGAGAAATTACAATGAAGAACCGTCTCATTCCCCACGCTACAGGAGACAGAAGCGGAAAAGAGGCGATCGAGTTTTTCATTGTCGATCTGTTAGCCCCCTCTCCTCCGACGCCCTCACTGACGTCGGTAGAGGAGGGGGAATTGGATCTGGTTAAGGGACATGTGTATTGGTTTAGATAGTGTAGTTTACTGTAAGATATATGGTTACATCAGTGGAGTCATAATGACATTCACCATGGATTTTGCTCATTCGTAGTGGCAATGAAGCGAACTCCAATGTTGTTCGGAAGGTGCTGAATTATGCTCTACTTGTATGCTAATGGGTGGGAACTTTGTGTAATCTCCTTTTATGAGTTTCTATTCCACATCATTGGTTTCACCAACAGTGGCTAGGACTGTCTTTGAGCTCCCATCTTCGGTGGATTCGAGAGTGGCGGTGCTAGATCTATGTTTTATGTTCCAAATCTGGTGATGGGTCTGCCGATATTCGTTCAATGCTTTAGATGCGCCTTGGCGATTGTTCTGTGGTGATCCAAGGAACGGGGATCCTGCATTGGATTTGGCAAGAGAATCTGACTCTATTCGTTCTACTTTGGCTCCATGAGGCGTCGTGAGGAATCACAGAGGAGATCGGAGAAGGAGAAATATGAATAGGACCTCGAGGCCTTTATTGTAATTTCTATTCTGTTCAGGGTCCTCTTTATAAAAAGGGCTGTATGCTATAATATAACCCCTACCCCAAAAAAAGAGAAATCAGAAAAGTCCCCGAAATTCGATGGATCATACAAATTTAATCTCGAGCTACCTGAACGGACACTTTTGAATTTTATACCCAAAGGGGAAGTTCCAACACGAGAAAAAGTGTCATGCTGCCACGAGGCCGTGCTAATCACCACCAATGTCTATGTCACTAAAGTAATTTTTTTTCTGAAGGAATGACGTGACTAAAGCTGATAACGAGAGACCAACCGAATGGCAGTGCCGCTGATCTAAAGATAAAATTCTATGAGACTTTCTACTAAAATACTTCAATAAGACTTTGATATATGCTATTTTTCACTGATGTAATAACTATTACGTACAATTAAGAGAAAAAAGAAAAAGATGTAACATAAAAAAAGTTTAAATTCCAAAAAGTTAGCCCCTTTGTGGGAATCCTCCCATGACTTTGCTATTCTGTCGATTTCGAGCCCCGTTCCGATGCCCTGTTGCTCCGTCTGCTGCCTGCCATAGTAGATTCCAAAAGGGGCTGGACACATTTGACAAATGACTCTATATGATGTGTGTAACTAGCTTAAGCCTCCGGTTGCTGCAGAAATTATTGTTAATAAGTTATTAAAGATTATCGAGGATGGAGGTTAATCGTGAAAAAATCAATTAGAGGCGTATATTCCATGCCCATCTTGCATCTTTTTCTCTAGTTTCCCCTCCTAAAAGAAGTGGTATTATTGTTGATTAGTTGGCAGGTGACAACTAGGTGGCGCCACAAATATCATAGTGATAGCTTTATATCTTTAGTCAATGCTTTTGTCTACAAGGCATACCGTTTAAAGAAATATTCCAACCAATCGTACTATTCAATTTCAATAAAGACAATATAGCTAAAACTACTTGACTAAAAAATCCAAGTATTCTAAAATGTATACATTTCCTTTCCTTCGAAGCTTGATTATAGAATCTAAGAGAACATTTGCAATATCTCGGTCAAGCCAAAAAGTCCAATTATGTTGCCAACTAGGTCCAAGTTGTCTACCTACCAACCAGGTAGTGCCAGCATTTATATCATATTAGATTTAGATCTATCATATAACACACGCTATAAAAATTCCACATTGATATAAATTAAGGCATTGCTATTTAATAAGAAAAATACCATTTAGAGATATATTTTTATCGAGTGAAATAGAATACTCCGACCTATGCAACTGATTGATGATATTTTGACAAGGAATTATCACACCAAAGTTCACACAAATTTCAAATTGAAGAACATCTGCGATATTCTGGTTACTTTATTGCTCCTTTATGAACAAGGCATTTTTGTACTAGAGGTTTTTTCTTGAGCGGAGGAAACGTTTTGCAGGTTGTTCGTTTGTAATTTATTACTGGCAAATATGCAAAAAACAGCAGGGCCCATTCCACCAATCTCCCAGCCGGCTCGGCTCGGCTCGGCTCAGCTCAGCTCAGCCGACTTCGAAACCCGGACTCCTACACCGTTCAACAGTCAACACCACCACCGCGCGTAAACCACGGTAGAGGTTTACACAGCTTACCCCAAAGGACCTAACGGACCCCACCAAACACTGGACCCACATGTCATGCACTTCTACCAGAATTTAACCGCGTAGCAACCCTATCTACCACCCCAAAGCCTATATAAACCACCCCACCCATCCCGAGCCGCGGTTAAAACCAACCAAACCAAACCGGATCCCCTCTCGTCTTCCTCCCGAATCCCCAAGAAACGCCCCGGTTCCTCGCCGTCCTCCCCGAAATCTTTGCGTGAGGTTTCGATCTCGAAACCGCCCAGAGGCCCCGCGAGTGCATGGCAGTGAGCCTCCTGGCCAATGATGTGTCGGACCTGTGCATCGGCAAGCCGGCCGTGAGGTCGCTCCCGCTCTCCGCCGCCGCCGGCGACCTCACCGCCGCGCTCCGCAGGGTGGCACGTTCCGGCGCGGCAGTCTGCGTCGCGGTGACAGGACCAGCGCGCGCTGTCGTCGGCCGGGTCGGGCTCGCGGACGTGGTCTGCTTCCTCTGCGACGCGCCCGACGCCCTCGCGGGACCCGCCGCCGCGCTCGCGAAGCCGGTCTCCGCGCTCCTGCCCAAGGACGGTGCCGGTGAGGTGCGCCGCGTCGACCCCCGCGCGAGGTAAGACTAGGCTTCTCCCTCCCTCCCTCTTTGGCCTGTGCGGATTAATTATGAGATTTCCCCGCAAATGAGGCGGCTTGCTGAGACTTGTTCAAGATTGGAACTCTGTTACGCTGGGGTAAGGCAAGTTACTCCTGATCTAAATAATCAATGAAGGACGCGATTTAGGTCTAAATAATCACTAAAACTTGTTAAAAAAAAGGTGGGCGTTGATTAGTTTATCCCGATCGAAGTTAATTGGAGAATTTGATCTCTGCTTGGAATATGCGAAGCTGTTCGTACAAGTGGCTGCCATGCGGTGAAGAAAAAGCCGCATTCGGGTCAAATCATCCGACTCACCAGGAACAAATTTGTGGCGCGGGTCGATGTGGGTTTTCCACAGATTGCGACATGCACCCCTGTCTCTTTGCCAGATGCCCAGATTCTTGATAGGATCAGCTGCTTCCAGCTCACAATTTTGGAGATCTTTTCGTCTATCTGTGGCTCGAAAATTGCGCCATTTGATCGAATCTTGGAATAAAAGTAGGATATTGGCATGTGGTTCAGAAATTGCACATTTTTATCGATTCTTTCTTAAAATGCGGGGATCTTTGGGATCCGGTCTTTTTGTCTCGCCAGTTGTGATAGATTCTGTTCGTCTTGGGCTAAATGTGGTCTTTCTTTCAGCGTCTTGGAGGCGCTTGATGCGGTCCTGAGCGGCGCGCAGGTGCTCGCCGTGCCGCTCCGCGCTGGCGGCCGCAAGAAGCAGCTCGGCGGCGGCGGTGGCGCCGCCGCTTGCGACTTCTGCTGGCTCACGCAGGAGGACCTCGTGCGCTACTTCCTCAACTCCATCGGCCTCTTCTACCATGTCGCCGCCCGCTCCGTGTCCTCCCTCGGTCTCGTGCGCGCCGATTTCCTCTCATTGCGCCCCCACGAGGCGGCCCTGTCCGCCGTGCCCCTCATCCGCCGCGCCGTCACCACGGAGACCGCGGTCGCCGTGGTCACCGAGGAAGGCCACCTCGTCGGCGAGATCTCCCCGGCCCTCCTCGCGGCGTGTGACGAGACGGCGGCCGCGGCCATCGCCACACTCTCGGTGGCCGACCTCATGGCCTACATCGACTATTTCGGCTCGCCGCCGGAGCACATCGTGCGCGCGATCAAGGCCGGGCTGAAGGACAAGGGCCTCGACGCCATGCTTGAGCTGATGGAAGACGAGACGCTGTCCTCGTTCTCCCTCTCCTCCGCCTCCTCGTCCTCCGACGAGGAGACCGGCCGGGCCCAGCTGAGGCGCCCGTCGTCGGGGAGCTACGGGCGCCGGTCGGCCGAGGAGCCGGTGGTGTGCAGCACCGCGAGCTCGCTGGTGGCCGTCATGGTGCAGGCGCTCGCGCACCGCGTGAGCTACGTGTGGGTGCTCGACGAGGACGACGACTGCCGCCTCGCCGGCATCGTCACGTTCGCGGACGTGCTGAGGGTGTTCCGGGAACAACTGCAGTGATCCGGCGAATGGCGCTATGCGGCGGCTGCGGAAAAGTTCCGAGTTTTGCAGTGATCTGAAGAGGATTTGATGTTCCTCGCTTGCTTCTTGTGAAATGAAATGGGATGAACATGAACTGTTGTTATGTGCCGAGTGCTTTTCTTTCTAAAACATTTTTTAAGTTGAGACCCTGAAGTATGTGTGTTTGCTTGGTGCCGATGAGCAATATGAACCTTGTTATGCTTTTTAATTAATTTAGTTAATAATAAAACAGCATTGTGCCTGGATGCTGTAGTATACTGTGCTTTAGTTCATAATCCATGATGGCTGAGAAATCAGTCATTTTTAGGTTTGTTTTCTCAGCCATTTTTAGGTTTGTTTGTTTGAGTTTCTGCTTTTGAGTTTTTTTGAAAAATTGTGTTTTTGGTTTGTTTGAAATGCTGTTTTTGGAAATAAGCTGTTAGTTTCTATAATAAATTTTTAGCTTCTAGAATAAACAGGGCCTTAATCCATTCCATTATGCATTCCTGTGTTACTTCACAGGATGAACATGTCATTTTTCAGTCATGGCTAGCACGAATAGCTAGAGCAGATCAGCATGAGTGACATGCTGCCATACTACCTAGTCAAAACTAGAATCCAACTTCGGTTGAAGAGTGATATTACAAATGCGGAGCCAAAATGATGGGATAAAAAAACATTGTGCATGCTAGGACCAAGAAAACATTGTGATTCACACGCTGCACAACGAAATGATTCCTGCCCAAGGGACTCACAAACCATTAGATTAGACCATCCCAATGGATTTCCATTCCAAATGAGAATCTCTGGTAAGTGATCTCGTTATTTTTAACGCTCCAATGATTTCACTTTATAAAGTGATTCTAAAAATTATTTTTTTCAGAATGAAATTCTCTTTCTTTTCTTTTCACTAATTTCTTTCAAATAAAACTGTTAGAGATAAGAGAAAATAAATAGAATGAGAATAAAGAGAAAAATCAGAAAAAAATAAAATGAAAAAAAACATAGTCAGAGATAATCTTATGCTGATACTGCTGCCTTATGTGGCACGAGCTTTATTAAGCCCAAGGCCAATACACACCGTTGAGACAAGTTTCCGGAGACAGAGGAATCACCCACGTTTTCTATACACAAAATTGGTAAACAGATATCCTTACTTTAAATAATTATTTATATAATTAATTTTATCAATCGTTGATAATATTAAACTGTGTGGATCCTTGACTTCAAAATCTGATCCTGATTCCTGAGCACTAGTACTTTGAGTTCTTTGAAAACTAGTTTGCTCAAGCAAGGATCCTATTTCTTGGAATGATAGGTGTCTTCTTAAGTCGGGGAGAAGATTTTAGCATTTTTCGTTTACTAGGGTATAAAAAGGACTTTGACAGAAGAGGATTCCATTTCTACAGAAAGAATTCTATTGCAAGAGCCGTGAGATCTCCGAGTACCATGTTGTGAAAGCCATAAGAATTCTATTGCCATTCATTAATTTATGCATTCTTGCCCATTTTTAGTTTTAGCTTTACGTGCTTAAACTCCAAATTTTCAATTATTTCTCTCTAAATCTTATGTCATGTCACATCTTAATATTCTGATTTTAGGTTATAAACATTTTAAAATAATAAAATGATATTTTTTTGCACTTAGTTATTTTTTTTAAAAACCGAACATGATAAATGGTATCAGAGCTATATGTTGACTTATAGGAATATGACCCGAATTAGAATATACGTTTGGAACCCCTGCAACTATAGATGAAGGTTCGTCGTTGAAGATGAAGGTTCACCGTTGAAGATAAGGTTTGATATTGAAATTTCTCCTTAACGGTTAAGATTTTTTCACTCACTTAGGTCATTCTGTTTAGTGAGCGAAAGTCCAGCCTTGTATAAAACGAAATAGTAAACGTTGCTTTGTGTTTTCTTCAAATTAGAAAAATATTTTTTAAGGATAGCTGATCGTAAGACAAACCCTAGGGTCCTATGCTCTTCCTTCTGATCTCTCTTTAGTCCATCTAAATCTTGAGACGAGATTTTTAAAAGGATAGTTGTCGCACCTAAAATTTCGATTTTGAATTATAAGTATTTTAAATAATAAAATAATTTTTTTATATATGTGAAATACACTTAATTATTTTTTTTAAAAACCGAACGTGTCATGGTGCATCCCATCCGTACTCCACGTAGGAATTTTGCTGGAATTTGGAATAATAGGAACGGTGTAGATCCCATAAGAACCCTATGAAATTCCCCGTGTTACAAACAAGGCCTGATGAAAAAATATCTTATTGACTTGTCTTTTTCTATTATGAAATTTAATGCGTTGGATTTGGTCATCAGAGCTATTAAACTATAGTAGAATAGTAAGACATCAAATGAAAAGACGCCGTTAGTCGATAGAAGAGGCGTTCTTAACTAGTACTTCCTCTGTTTTTTTAGTGTATTAAGATTTAGAAAAAATCAAATTTTATGTCTTAAATAATAATTAGTCAAGTTATAAGTATATTTAGTGTATAAAAGTTGTATCATAGATTATCTTTTTATAGACATTTTAATACGATAATCAAAGGATCGGAACGACGATTAGAGGAGGTGAATATGAGCCCTTAAAATTCTTCAATAAGAACAAGATCTATATTCAATTAGTATCCAACACACTTAAAAACGAATCATAGCAAAGCACAACACAAAACACAGTGGAAACATCATAAAACTATGCTCACAGTGAACACCAAAAGTTCCCATGTGTACAAGAAATTCGGTGCTAAAAACATTGTTCGTCGGAAGTTCCTATGTTAGCACCGGAAGTTCCAATCAATCAGAATATCCGAAAAGCTCAAAACTTGAAGTCTCGGGTTGCTGAAAATACTATTTATCAGATGTTCCGATGTCGATACCGGAAGTTCCGATTAATCGGAATATCCAAAAATCACGAAACTTGAAGCCTCGGGTTGAAAACACGGTTCACATCGGAACTTCCAATCAAGATTGGAAGTTTTGATGAGTACAAATGTGAGGAACCATTCAAACAGTATTCTAATTAATCATCAAGAGTATCATTATTTATAATCACACATCTATGATTAACTAGAATACCATCCTAGTAGTCCTGGTATGTGTTTTGTGCTCAAGATTGGAACACATGTATTTTCAACATTAGTCATCAAAACAAAGCTTAAGAAAGAGCAAGCAATTAAAGTTATCTTACAAGCCTTTAGGGAAGCGTCATTTACAACAGTTTACAAAGATACTACGCAGGGTAAAGTAAAGCTAAAACAATAAAAGCTAGGTGAAGCCGTATGCCCATAGGCTTCACCCCAAAGCACGCAACTAAGAATAGGATGCACTACTCATACCCGTCACCAATATCGGCCGGTGTGAAGTAGCCAAACACCGCCTCTTCCTCATCGACAGAACCTGAAAGAGCAACGTGAGTATGAAGTTACTCGCAAGACTTAATCCATATAGAGCACATATAAATAGCTCGACTCCAAGGATTATGCATTGAACCAATAGCAAGAAACAAAGCCACAAGGTTAAGTAAATTTTGTATGCGACTGTAATATAAACATCTATGTGTGAGCATCTAAACTTAACCAAACTACCATTCTAACATGCAATTCCCCACATGAATATGTATGTAGCTAAAACCGTAATAATCATAACTGTAAATAGAACCATCTCAACTAACTCCCACATACCAAACTCCAATCTATAATTCGTGACTCTACGACTGATGCAGATGGACAAAAGTATGCTCATAACCAAGAGCGCAACAATTCGAATTGATCTTACACTCTGCAGGGGTATAACTTTACCTACACGACTCGAGTCCATCCTCTTGACCCTAGATACAACCTTCCTCATACCTGGAATTACCGACTTGCACATGCCCCTATAGCACTAGGGTTACCGCGAGCAAGTTAGGGCCATACTCTAGCTCCCCGCCACCTTGCTTCTCCATTACTTTTCTTACATATCATAGGGACACATAACAAGCGTCAGCATGGCGTATGACACTCGGCTTACCTACCATTAGATCAGCATATGGTTATACGGGAAGTGCTAAAGCCAACGACACTGATGGATGGTGCTTAACCGATGCAAGCGATCTATGGCATCCGGGTTCCTCTCCCGATCTACTCCTAGCACCGCACACATCTCATCTCATTCTCACATGTCTTACAAACCAACCTCATAAACATCATTGTGAAATAGTAGTAAGCTCTAGTCTTGCGAACAACGGCTGAACCATCGCTCGACGACCTATTGCATTGCTAAGCATTTCGAAAGACCCTTACGTTAGACATCAACAATGTTATCAAAGCTATAAGGATATGACAAACAACAACTCAAGGTAGAGGTAATGCAATCAGCATAGGTTCTACCCATACAAGCCTGATCACGACTCACTAAACATGCAACATATACATAAGCAATAACTTATCAATTTTAGACTCCATTTGATTCAAACCAAAGAGTGCAGTATGCTTAGATGCTTGCCTTATTGCTTTAGTTCCCTAATACTACTTACATAGAACTCGTAGAAGTGGTGTGCCTCAGTGTCGCCCTCGATCACACCCGCGTCACACTCCGATTCTTCATTCACTAAAAGAATGCATGCAATGATGAGCATGAATGACGTACAATGAAAGATGCTTCATAGTGTATGACAATAGTGGAGATGCAATGTTTTCAGGTCATGAGTTTTAAGGCCTCAAAGATTTCCTAATTTGAATTAATGTTAAGCATTTAATTATTTCCTAGACTAATTAAGCTTAACACAAAGCTTAGAGATAATTAGAAAATTAATGTATACTTAACATGAAGTTGATTATTTTTAATCAGCAGAGAGTCAATTAATAAGATTTACAAAATTGATTTCATCAATTTTGGAGTTACCAATATTTATTTATGAATTAACAAAACTTTAAACATATTTCATAGTCATAGAAATCCCAATACATATTTCATAGCCCCTAGTATTTTTATCATGTAGATTATGATCATAGGAATCTAATAAAACTGGTTTCACTGTTTTTGGAGCGATATTCATTTTCCTATGAATTTTACCAATTTTAGCCAATTAACCATTAAGTAATAAACTTGATTTCACCATTTTCTAAATAACCGAATAAAAAAATTGGCCCAGAAACATTTTTGCACCAGGCCGAGCTAGCCATACTCGTTTACAGTGGGCTCAGGTGGTTTGACCACGAGTCAAAATCGACCCGTGCCACAGCTGCACAGCATCGGGTGGCCCGGGCGCCCTTGCCGACGGCGAGCGGCAGCGCTGCTCGGCGAGTAGAGGGAAGCGGCGGCACCAGAGTGACACGGGGAACACATCGATGGCACATGCGGTCGACTCAGACGGCCAGAGGGCGGTTGGCGACGGCGCATGGCGGTAGCCTTATGGTGGCGGCTCGGTTCCACGCGCCGGCGGCCAAATGGCGGTGTAATCGACCCGGTCGAGCACCCCCTACATCATCTACATAGGCTTGTGGATGCAACAGCGCGACTAGTTTCTGATGGGCCCGATTGTGGCCTGGCCAGCGACATGCGTAGTGGGCTGATAGGGCACAGTCACATCACGGGAGGCGCGCCGGCCACGGGCTAAGGGAAACAGGTGCCTGCAAAAGGTATAGGGGAGCGAGGTGAAGTTCACCGTGGGCTTGGGTGGACCGGAGAAGCAGTGGCTCGGCTACTCGGTAGTGAGAGGCGGAGGGAAGGCACCAGAGACGAGGATGGAGGCACGAGCGCGTGTAATCTGGCTCGGTCCGGCCGGGAGAATGTCGAGGCTCGCACGGGGAACGGTTGGGATGACCTTGGGCAGCTCTACTTCGGGCTCTGAGGGGCTTGGCTGGACATATTCATACTCGAGGGCACGGGATTTGGCCGGTGGTGGGTTACTGTGCCGTGCTCTAGTCTGCTCCGTGGAAACTGACCGAGTGAGAGAGAGCAAGTGAGGGAGAGGGAGAGGGCAGGGGATGAAGGCGCAATCGATGTGCTTAAAGACAAGAAAGTCAGCGCTAACATCGTGGTTCAATTGTCGGCCTCCATGGT
Source organism: Phragmites australis (assembly GCF_958298935.1). Taxonomy (NCBI): domain Eukaryota; kingdom Viridiplantae; phylum Streptophyta; class Magnoliopsida; order Poales; family Poaceae; genus Phragmites; species Phragmites australis. The sequence continues at coordinate 4,710,679 of NC_084941.1, read as the reverse complement.
CAACAATTCCGGGGCAGAGGCAGTGAGGGCGAGGGGGATGACGAGTCGGGCCGTGTGAATAGTGAACAACCGAGTAAAAATATCCCTACCACTTCTTCTATTCAAAAGAAAGCCTCCCGTGGTCCAAAAATTATGGGACAAATTTTGTGTGAAATTATAATTCACGTGCAAACTATTTTTACTTGTTTGATGCTAATGATGCTTATGATGCTCAATGATATGCTTAAGAAATTTAGGCTGTCACAAAACTCCTCCCATTAAAAGAATCTCATCCCGAGATTCGAGTGAGGTTTGGGGAATTAAGAGTTTTCAGAAATGGAACAATGATGGCATCACCATACTATACAATGGTGCTGTAAGGGCAAATTTTTCAGATCTTGGAAAAACTCCCAAGTTTTTGAGGGCTATATTCACCTAGACAAGCAAATCCTAGAACAATAATAATACAAGATGACAAGTGGGTGTTGTGTAATTTTTGATGGTGTCATCATTCTTTCTCACCTTAGTTCACTGATATGACAAAGTAATAACTTTTACTCACATTCATGAGAGACAAGGTGAGGGTAGCCTCCTTGGGGACTTGATGGTGATTATGTACATATATAAGAAAAATAGGAATACAAGATTCCTACTAAAACAAGGGTGGTGTGGGTGGGAGTATAGAACTTTCATTTTACTCCAAAGTTTACGCATCATAATGATAGGCAAGGTGTTTTATGACGTTCATATGATTATAGCATCATTTACATATTGGAGAAGAGTTAGGGAAAATCAACACGAAGTTGGTCTTCACGTTCCCACGTGGCTTCATCTTCGGAGTGATTGCTCCATTGAACCTTGAGACGTTCCCACGTGGCTTCGTCTTCGGAGTGATTTCTCCATTGAACCTTGAGAAACTTAACCGAACAACGTCTTGTCTTTCGTTCAGCTTCATCATGGATACGAGTAGGATGCTCGCGATAAGAAAGATATGGCTGCAACTCCTAATTTGCAACTTCAATGACTTCGGTTCGGACTCGAAGGCATTTCTTCAATTGCGAGACATGGAATACACTGTGCATGGCGAAGAGGGACGGATGTAAGTCCAACTGATAGGCCATCTCACCCCATTGGGTAATGATTTGGAAAAGGACCAACATAGCGAGGTGCTAATTTCCCCCTAACTTGAAAACGTCAAACTCCCATGAGAGGAGACTCCTTGAGGTAAACAAAGTCTCCAATATCAAACACAAGTTCCCACCGACGGTGGTTCACATAACTCTTATGTCGAGACTGAGCCATGAGGAGACACCGACGAATAGTCAGAACGTGTTCTTCTACCTCTTTGACCAAATCCGGGCCTAGAAAAACCCTTCGTCAGATTCAGACCAATTCAGCAGCATTCAGGTATAGAGAGCTTCAAACGGCAACATTTCAATGATCGACTGATAGCTATTGTTGTAGGAGAACTCCGCAAATAGCAAGCAAATCTCCCACTTCTTCCCATATGTGAGAACACAAGCACGCAACATATCTTCTAAGATTTGATTCATCCTCTCGGTTTGACTATTGGTCTGAGGATGGTAGGCGGTGCTGTGAAAGAGGTCAGTTCCTATGGTTTCATGAAGGCTTCTCCAGAACTAAGTGCCTTGATCAGAGATGATTTTCTTCGGAATCTTATGAAAGCAAACAATCTGAGTGAGATACAACTCAACATAGTCCTTGGCACTGTATCGAGTCCTCACAAGGAGAAAATGTGCTGACTTTGTGAGTCAGTCCACGTTGACCCGAATCGAGTCATAGCCTTGAGAAGTTCTCGACAATCTGGTAATAAATTTCATACTGATCTTCTCCCACTTTCAGGAGGAAATTAGCAAAGGTTGGAGGGTATAACTGATAGGCTTCGAAAGAGGCACAGGCGCATATATGAATATGATGGTAGTGCATTGTCTAGCAATTACTGTAGTGATGGATGTGATACATACAGTGTGCTAGTTCCAGTTTTGGTCCAGTAGTCTTCTTCCAAGTCTTTAATTTGCTCCTGGAAACACATCGATCATGCAAGTATGAGTAAGAATGCAGACAGACATACAGTAGTGGTGGATCAAGAAATTAAGGAGAGATTCGATAACTAAAGAAAGGGACTTGTTAATCATATCGTGTGAAATGAAGAGCAGTAAAGCGCAAACGATGAAAACACGTCGATCATGCAAGTTGGAATTGGTAGGCAAAAAGGTTTCTAGTCAATTGGAATTGGCAGGCAGGTTGGCAGTATCAGCGTATGCCAGGGGCTGTACCTAGCTAACTGCGACTCCTGAATCTTTGATTGACCTTTCGTCAATGGCTGTTCCTATCTTTCTACCATGTACTTATTAGTGATCGACTCACTAATTGCAAATCCAACTATCAAGACTTAGCAAGTCAAGGTGGAACATATTGAAGAATATCTCGATGGAATCCGTATCCGTTTGGGGATTGGGATAAGGTCCGAAGAGAAAAACATCAAGGTCATGTTGGTTTTTTTTCCCTCTTGTTAGTGCCCTTCCATTATTAAAAAAAAAAGAGTTTTTACGGTGCTTCATACTACCTGTAGATAGGAGATAGTATAGACTTAATACTACCGTCCATATGATTGAGCATTTTAGTAATTGTCACGGTATTGTTAATATTTACCTATCATGCCATTGGAGGCGCTATAATTTTTTTTAATGTAATCTACGAAATACTCGGTTCCTCAATCACACGAGAGCTGCGGAGGCACTCGCGATAGCAGGTTGCGACACGCTGGAGAGGTGGCGGTGCGCGTGAGGGCGGAGATGCGCGTGAGACGGTGGAGGCGCGCGTGAGCTACGGAGGAGCACGCGAGCAGCGGGGGCAACGACAAGTTAGGTATAATCATTCGTGTCTCATGTTGCACAATATTACTTGCATGCCATTTCTTTTTTTCCCAACAATGCTTTTATACTCTCTATACTACTCTTATATACTCCATATACTACATCTGGACAATGAAGAGTTTTTTAATCGATATAGATCATTCGATCTAAAAATGGATAACCCAAATTACTTCGAGAGCACCGTAAATTTTTTAAAAAATTATGTCTTTCTTTGGTTGGAGCATGAAGCGACACCAAGGTCCTATTACTGTGGAGAGGATCGCCACAACATGACTTATAGATTGGATTAGCGAAAAGAACAAAATAAGAAGGCAGGAGATCGAGCCAAAGTGCACACACAACAGCTAAGATTGGATCCAAAATCGTGGTTATTAGCAGTATCAGATCGGTTTCAACTACCTTGTAGTTTGTCATTTTATTTGATTTTCTAAGCACACATTTGTTTCGCAGAACTGTAATAATGATCTTGGATGTGTGCATTGCTCGGTGCAGATGCCAGAATTTTATTCCATTATTAAAAAAAAAACATTATCAGATCGGTACCTCTTCTTGCGCTCCTAGATGCTCAAAATCCCTCCATTTTGTTCGTGGCAGTGGCGCGCTCCATGGTGTGGCCGGACTAACTCCTCCTCCATCACCACGAGCGGCTCCACGACGACACCAAGAACCGACTAGCCGAGACCAGACGGGGAGTGGTGGTGTGGCGGGCAATGTGGACGGGGAGGATGCCGGGCGCCAGCCCGCAGCCCAACAGTGACCAGGAGGGCTTGGCACCGCTTGTTTAGAATGTTCTGTAGCAAAATTATTCACCTCTGATACTCAACCGCCTTCCAAAGATCAGACCAGGTTTTATTTTATTTGTTTATTTTTACGATATGGTTATGGTTACGACTATGAATTTCCTGCCTAATGGTGCAAAGCAATAATCCGCGAAAAAGGAGCAGCACACTCTAATTTCCTGTAGACATGAGGATGGCATTTCATTTTGATGACATGAGGATGCCAAGACCAGAAATCAGGCAGGCAGAGGCTTCACTGATGCAGGATAAATGACAAACAGATGACAATGATCTCAAAAGTTCCAACTAATTAAGATCCAGTTAATTTTGTCCACATCACCTAACAATTGAGGGAACATCGTAACTTACAACATTCAAAGCATAACACAGCCAACATCCTGACATTTCAACATTCAGTTAATCAACCGTTCCGACTTTGGAACAACCAGGTTGCGGTTTTGACCAATGATAAGGCTAACCAGTACAGAGTAAAACCAAGGCGACTTAGGGATCCAAGACCTCGACGTCTGTAATGGTGGTTATTTATTGGAGGGAAGAGAGGAGGGGGATGACGACCATGGCGGTCGCCGGTGGCTATAGTGGGCGACGGCGTGAGAGAGAAGGCGAGGGTCGGTGAGGCTCTAAATGTCTGGATGGTAAGAAGAATGGTTTCATTTCTAATTCTTGTTTATCTCTTTATTGATAGTTTGTCTATCTTTATATAGAGATATGCTAACTTAGCTCTTAAGTAATCTATTACAATTTGAAAAGTAATGAAAAATCCTAATCAACTTAATAGCAAAGAAATGGTATGGACCCGACAGTCGCTACAGTACGTGTGGTACTCGATATCCGTGAGCGAGCTTTTGGGTCGGCTGGTCCTAATGGGCCATGGATTGAACCATAACCCATGACATCTCGCCCCCTTCACTTGTAGTTCGTCCTCTAGCTACTAATTGGGGAGAGTTTCACATGCTGCAAGGTGGGGGTCATGGTTGAAGTCCGAGGAAGCCCCATGTTGAAGAACGAGTTCTGCTCCCATGCGGCTTTCTGGCATGACGAGGCAGTGCTAGAGATGGTTGATGAAGAACTGCATTCGCCTTGTGTTGATGATGACGGTGGCCTTGAGTCAAAGGAGTCTGTATATCATTGTTGTGCCATTGATGTTGACAAAAAAGAGATACTTGGCGATGAGCTCAGAGAAGACATGGATTATAGTGACGATGTCCTTGGAGATGTCGTAGAATCCCTTGAAGATGATTGCAATGTAGTACTCCCTTGTATCCACGTGCATCCTTGTCGTGCCCATTAGAAGATTCCTGCAAGACAAAATTAATGTGTTCCTTTTGGATGTTGATATCTATCATGCACTAGTAGTCCGTTACATGCTGGGCAGGAAAATTGAAGATCATGCACGCGACATATGATCCTCATGGTTCCCATGTAAATGAGGCAAGCAGGTAGGCGATGAGGACCATCCCAAGAGCGGCGGAGGTCCTGAAGAGGAAGGATGGTGCGGTGGTGACCATCTAGACTTGGGCGGTTGGCGACACAATGGATGTAGCCATGGCATCTAATGGAACAACAGTCTCCGAAGCATGTTGTGTGACGATGTGGACGGCCTTGTTGGAGACGATGTGGACAGGAAGGGCGAACGTACGTTCCTCCTGAACGTTGATGGTTGTTGGATGCAATGGAGGTCGAGCAACTGTTGTTGGTGTAGAACGCCCGAAGATGAAGTTGTTGACAACCGGATGGGCGCAGTAATTGATCTTTGTCGACTGCAGTAGAAGTGGACAGTTGATCGACCCAACACAAAGGACACATGTTGTCCAGGCTATCGAAAAAGCATGCCTGGGGGACATCCGGTTCTGTTGGGGTGGTTCGTGGTCACTCCACCATTGTTAAAGTAGAAGTGGTGGTGTCGTGGAACATTGAGACTGTTGTGACCTTAGATCCTTCTCTCGCCATTAACGGCAAGGTAGTCGGGGAGGGGTACCGGACATAGCCATTGTAGAAGGATGCGAATGACAACGTGTAACACCCTACTTTACAACCAAGCCTATTTATTAAATAAAAAATGAAATTTTGGCAGTATTTCCTCTATAGAGAGGTATAACTGACCAAAAGAAATATCACAGGCAGGCAGAAACAGATATAACCAGCATATATATAGAGTCCGCCACGACGCTACGAGCGTCGTACCACAACATAAACAAAAACAAATGACGGACCATCAGACACACCACTTGTATACACCGGTTGAGCTATCGACATCGTGATAAGTCAGTGTGTGCAGCTACCGAGATCCATCCCCAAAATGCACGTCAACATCTAAACATACCTGTAAAGAAAACACGGGTGAGATTCAAAAATCTCAGCAAGTGAAAGGTACTTTAACAAAAAGCTATTTAGCCACAGTTGAATGTGCTAACAATTCTAAATAGAAACTAGTAATGAAACAGACCGCCAACACTAGGAGAAACAGTTATGACTAAGCAAGTCCAATGATAACATTAAACATTTTAACATTCGGTTGGTATAAGCCTTCAGAGCCGCATATATATCTATATACACGCTAACTAAAGGAAACAAGATTTGATATGAATAATTCATTGAATTTCACAAGAAGACATAACCATGCACATGCCATGCTCTTCTCACCCTTACCCCTCCTCGGGTAACGTAAGGGTGTGCACCGTACCCCTCCTCGGGTGACATACGGTACTGTACTGGTACGGTCGCGGCCAGAAGACGACGACAAACTTCCAATGCAGCGGCGGCAGGAGAGAGAGAGAGAGAGAGAGAGAGAGAGACGCGAGAGAGAGAAGCAGAAAATGCGAGCGCTCAAAGTATCTGGATGGATCGGGTTGAGGACCGATCCATCCGATACTTATCCTTTGTTTTTTAATTTTTTTTTCAAAACAACGAATGGTCTAAATTTATTGGGCTCGCTACGGGTCTCAAAGTGCCCGAAACGGACATATAAATAGCAAAATGGGTTCGTCTCGACGAGATGAACGCAACCACGGTCTCCGATCGGCCATACGAGCAACGGATCAAAAAGTCAGTATTTGGTCATCTCTCTCTTTTTTTTCTCTAAAAAAAATTCAGTATTACATTCTCCCCCCCCCTTAAAGGAATTCGTCCCCGAATTCTGCCGCTTCCATGGCAACTAAGGAATGGAGGTAAAATATTTCAAAACTTATGACTCACCAGTCTCAAAGAGCTTAGGATACTCCTTGCGCATTCGTTCTTCAAGTTCTCAAATAGCTTCTCGTTCTGTTTGATTTGTCCAAAGGACTCTCACAAACTTGATAGTCCTCCTCCTCATAACTCGCTCTGAGGAATCCAAAATACGTACCGGGTGACACTTTATGGTCAGATTTTTCTCTATCGTGATTGATTCAACATCAATTTTATACTCAGGGTCTCTCAGATATTTTCTTAGCATAGAAACATGGAAGACATTATGTACTCCACTCATTGAGTCTGGTAATTCAAGACGATACGCCAAACTGCCTACTCGGGCTGTGATTAGAAATGGACCAATGTATCTCGGGTTAAGCTTTCCAGAGATACCAAAACGTACAACACCTTTTGTTGGCGACACTCTGAGAAGAACATAGTAACCAACTGAAAATTCTAGGTCTCGTCTCCGGATATTTGCATAGCCCTTCTGTCGACTTTGAGCAGCCAACAGGTTCTGACGTATTTGGTATACCTTTTCTGATGTTTGCTGAACCAAATCTGAACCAAGTAGTGACCTCTCTCCAACAGAATCCCAACACAAAGGAGAAACACACCTTCGGCCATACAAGGCCTCAAAAGGAGCCATCCGAATACTTGCTTGATAGCTATTATTATAAGCAAATTCTGCTTAGGCCAGATGATCTTCCCAATTGCCTTTCCAAGATAAGACACAAGCACGAAACATGTCCTCCAAAGTCTGAATAGTCTGTTCTGACTGACCATCAGTCTGAGGGTGGAAAGTTTTGTGCCCAAGGCACTTTGCAAACTCTGCCAAAACTGAGATACAAATTTGGAATCCCGATCTGAAATGATCGATTTTGGCACACCATGCAACCTCACTATTTCCCTGATATACAAGGGAGCCAAATCATGTGCCGAACCGGTTGTCTTTATTGGAATGAAATGTGCGGATTTGGTAAGCCTATCCACGACAACCCAAATAGCATTTCTGCCTCGAGGTGAACGAGACAACCCAACAACGAAGTCCATAGTGATATGTTCCCATTTCCATTCTGGAATTTCTAAGGATTGCATTAATCCTGCAGGTCTTTTATGTTCAGCCTTTACTTTTTGGCAGACACCACAAGCTGCAACGTACTTAGTAAAACAAAAGAAATCTTCATCCGGCTCGAATCCAACAGTATAGACATTATGGTTTTTAGGAACACCTGTTCTGTTAAAAGCATCTGCTACCACATTCGTCTTCCCTGGATGATACTGAATTGTCAGATCATAGTCTTTGATTAATTCTAACCATCTTCGTTGTCTCAAATTCAAATCTCTCTGAGTAAAAATATACTTGAGACTCTTATGATCAGTGAAAATATCACATGACTCCCCATACAGGTAATGCCTCCAACTCTTCAAGGCAAAAACCACTGCAGCCAATTCTAAATCATGAGTGGGATAATTCTGTTCATGAGTTTTCAATTGTTTAGAAGCATATGCAATTACCCGACCTTCTTGCTTAAGCACACAGCCAAGTACGATCCGAGAAGCATCGGTGTAAACTGTGAAACGCTTACCACTCTCGGGCAAAGCCAAAATAGGAGCGTTCGCTGACTCATTCTTCAAAGTTTGGAAATTGTTCTCACATTCATCAGTCCATACAGATGGAACACACTTTTCAGTAAGTCTAATCATAGACTTTGCAATAAAAGAAAAACCTTGTATAAAATGTCGGTAATGGCCAACGAATCCAAGAAAACTCCGAATCTCGGTTACATTGGACGGCCTTTACCATTTTGTTGCCTTCTCACTCTTAGAAGGGAAAACGAATCCAAGAACATACAACATTTCTGCTAGTACTATACCAGCCAATTATGAGACACTCTCTTCGACTAGTTCTAAAACCAAAGCATTAGTTGCCCAGAAACATCCTTTTTGGTGGATGCAATCACACCAAAAATATTGTTTGGCTAACTCCAAAAACTCGGGTCGAAACCCCCAATTGGGATATAAACCTCTAGTTGGTCATTCTCATCCCGATATATCACCAAGTCTAGAAGGGGTGATCAGGAGATTACAACCACTTGCCTAATTCAATCCTTCCAAAACATCTAATGACTTGTCCTTCATGGTATAGGTTTAGACTTGCACTTTCCATCTTGAATACCAAAACACTTCCATCCAGAGGCAGTTGCACCAATAGGTAAGCTGTGTTGATCGGTACATTCAGAAACATGCCAAACTGGCATACTAAAGAACTTCACATCTTGCTCACATTCCCAGGACAGTCATACTATCGGTAACCATGCCACAACTTCTTCAAAGTAAAATTGCATGCAAAAACACATCCTCCTCAAAAGTTGAAAAGACATCGGTTAATCTAACCGACAAGATGATCACTGTGGAAAGCTCATGGAGAGGGTTGAAAATATGACTTCTACAAACTCAACCCTGTTAATCCAACTCCAATTTAGTTATTAGCGAATTTAGTTTAGAAAACACCATTTGAAACACCAGTTTACCATCAACGGGTTGAGCGTTAGCATACAATGCTTCTCTCCGGGTCCTTAGAAGGCATACCCTCTCCTGAACAGCAACAAAACTACAAAGATACACCCCAATGGTTCATCCTCTTTCACAACACTCCTTTAAACAGGGGAGCAACCCTTAGCTCCCAAACATAACTCTAATCTCAGCATTTAAATACCGGAATGAACCCCACTCTTCCCTTGAACCAGGGTTTAGATAGACTTACTCCCAATAGAGGCAAACTTCCAGTATGTAAACCTACTCAGGCATCTCTCAATCAAATCTCCATCCTTAGAGAGAACTGGATCACCAACAAAAATCCAAAACTTTCAAGTCAGAAACTAGTCAATTACTTCTTTAACTTCATTCACTCCACAAGAGCCAACAAGAAACAAAGTTCTAGAATGAATCACATTAAAAATTTGTCAATAAAACACCATGACAAGCTCTAACAACACCTTCGGTGATTAGGTCAGGAAAAGTTCAGGCGACCTTAAATTTCAACATTCACTCAACGAGCAAAACTCACCAGGTTTAATTGATAATGCTCCAATAATGACAAGCCAACTTAGCATCCTATCATGATGTTATAGGTCATAGACTATTCAGCAAACCCTTGACAACGGCAATGCTCCTACAACTCAAGTATATTCTTCGCTTCAAACTTCAAAGCAAACGACAGGTTTAGCTAAGTGATATCAGAAACATAACACGTTTCAACCAAAATCTCTACCTCAGCCCCGCAAGAGCCAACCTTAGGTATTCCAATCGTGAAACCTCATAAAACAGGTTTGAAACAACTGATGCATCCTTAAGGAAGATGTCGCTCCATTAGCATCACTTCGATACAAATCAGTTGTTTCAACGCAATCGATATCTCCAACTCCCATAGCCAGTGGACTATTCCACAAAGGCTAACTTAACCAAAATAACTACCTCAAATAATCATTTCAAAACATGCATAGATATTCCAACCACAAAAGATTATTCTCAGATATTAAAGAAACTGACACATAAGATATGTAAACATTTCAACTTAAACACGAGGTGTTAACTAATCCTCAAAACATCAACAACTAGGGTACAAGTCTAGCAAAAGATTAGAAAAACTCCCAGAACCCTATTAGGATCTCACTATCAACACATCTTCACTCAATCGGCAAAAGATCGCCCCGACTCCATGGAGGAAAAAAAATCCTACACCATTCTAACGGTTAGGTTGAAAACATTATCACCTTATCTTCTATGGTAAGGCACACATCGATCCATTTCTCCGACATTCTGAGAACGAATAGTTAGGGTCAACGACATGGGGGCCAGTCCATCTCGTACCCAAAATATTCGCTCTGTATGTGGATAATTGGATCGCAAACCTAACTCTTGGTCAACCTCACCTGGCAATGCAGAAAAGGCATCATGGGGGCCCTCCACTTACCCCATCTGCAGTGCTATACAACAATTATACTATTGATCCTCTGAAGCTTCTCAGGTTCTAATGGCCAAGGTAACAAATTTAACACCCTGACAATTTCACCATTCCAACGGAACTGACTCCAACAACTTAACAATATATATCAACGATAAAACACTAAGGAATATATGGACAATCAAACAAACAACTTCAATAGTATTTATCTGAGATAGTGAACATAAGCAAACAAAGATAAACGAGACGTATGCAATGCAATGCATCCCATACCCATTCTATTTGTGCAAGTGTGTCAGGTTCATCATTCAATTACCTAGGACCTAAAGCCTAGGCTCTGATACCAAGCTGTAACACCCTACTTTACAACCAAGCCTATTTATTAAATAAAAAATGAAATTTTGGCAGTATTTCCTCTATAGAGAGGTATAACTGACCAAAAGAAATATCACAGGCAGGCAGAAACAGATATAACCAGCATATATATAGAGTCCGCCACGACGCTACGAGCGTCGTACCACAACATAAACAAAAACAAATGACGGACCATCAGACACACCACTTGTATACACCGGTTGAGCTATCGACATCGTGATAAGTCAGTGTGTGCAGCTACCGAGATCCATCCCCAAAATGCACGTCAACATCTAAACATACCTGTAAAGAAAACACGGGTGAGATTCAAAAATCTCAGCAAGTGAAAGGTACTTTAACAAAAAGCTATTTAGCCACAGTTGAATGTGCTAACAATTCTAAATAGAAACTAGTAATGAAACAGACCGCCAACACTAGGAGAAACAGTTATGACTAAGCAAGTCCAATGATAACATTAAACATTTTAACATTCGGTTGGTATAAGCCTTCAGAGCCGCATATATATCTATATACACGCTAACTAAAGGAAACAAGATTTGATATGAATAATTCATTGAATTTCACAAGAAGACATAACCATGCACATGCCATGCTCTTCTCACCCTTACCCCTCCTCGGGTAACGTAAGGGTGTGCACCGTACCCCTCCTCGGGTGACATACGGTATTGTACTGGTACGGTCGCGGCCAGAAGACGACGACAAACTTCCAATGCATGAGATGTATATGTATGACGTGCTTCAAGCATAACCAACATAACTTCCGGAATATGCTTGAGACTTCAAAAAAAAAACATTGCATACAACACTAATGAACAACTGCAGAATGGCATATCGTGCCTACTGCACTTCATAAATCAATCATCGAGTAAACTTCTGGAAACGTAAACAACATAGTACTCAGCCCAGAATCAGTCATTCAGATTAGATGAATGCACTGTAATTAAAGAATGTAGGCAACCCAATATTAGGTTAAAGCATAGTCATACAATACATTCACTTGCCTTTACCGACGATGAAGAAAATTCGATCAAGAACGTCCGGAAATAGTACCACCTGTACAGGCATACTATTAGAACTAAAGCACATTTAAAACACATAAAATATGAAGCGTCAATCCTACGCCTGAAAACGTCGCGTCTACACCGATATTCCAGACAACCGAATAGAGAACTGTATCACATGAAATGACACACTATTTCCAATTCAGAGTCAAACTAAAATTCTTACTAATTAGACTTCGCTCTGATGATCGAATACTTCGACTCGGATGTCGTATCTTCGAATCAATAACAATTATCGAAACGAATCAGACTATTGATCACATGAAATGATACGACACGAATTAACTTATTTGATTTAATCAAACCACAATCGTCCAGGAATTACCGAGAAATCTCCTTCGAAAAGATTGACGACGAATCCGACGAAATTCTGAAATTTCCAACTTTTCCTTCTTCTTTTTTTCTTCTTCCCCTTTTTTCCTTTTCTCTTTTTTCTTTTTCTTCTCTTTTCTTTTCTTTTCTCTTTCTTCCTTTCTTCTTCCTGGCTTCCTTGCTTCGGCCGGCTATTACTTGCTTGCTTGTTTCACTCAGCTGCTAGCACAGAGGCGCATGGAGCACACAGCAGTAGTGCGCAGGCACACGACGGCGTGTAGGCGGACGGCAGCGCGGCAGCACGCGACGCGGCACACAGGCGCGCGGCGGTGCGACGGCGACGGCGCGCGTTGCAGCGCAGCGGCGCAAGCGGCGCAGGCTCGCGGCTCTCGGCGAGGCGCGGTTGGCGGCGCAGCAGAGAGCAGCGGCGACGCAGAGGCGACTGGAACGGCGCAGCGGCGGCAGGAGAGAGAGAGAGAGAGAGAGAGAGAGAGAGAGAGAGAGAGAGAGAGACGCGAGAGAGAGAAGCAGAAAATGCGAGCGCTCGAAGTATCTGGATGGATCGGGTTGAGGACCGATCCATCCGATACGTATCCTTTGTTTTTTAATTTTTTTTTCAAAACAACGAACGGTCTAAATTTATTGGGCTCGCTACGGGTCTCAAAGTGCCCGAAACGGACATATGAATAGCAAAATGGGTTCGTCTTGACGAGATGAACGCAACCACGGTCTCCGATCGGTCATACGAGCAACGGATCAAAAAGTCAGTATTTGGTCATCTCTCTCTTTTTTTTCTCTAAAAAAAAATTTAGTATTACACAACGTATGGGATGGTGAACCTGAGGGCGTAGACGACGCCATGTGTGTCCGAGAAGATGTCGTTGGCGCTTGGCACGTGAAAGTTGGGGAAGCCGGTCAACTCCTGATGAACAATATCATTGGTACTGTTCACACTGTGTGTAGTGGAATCCACATGGAACTGTCCGCCTTGCGGTGAGGTGGAAGAAGAGGCTGGAAGAAGCAACCCGGAAGGCGACATGGTGGTGGGGCTGGCGAAGTCGTGAAGGACAGCGTTGATGCTGGCGGAGGATTCATCGTCGGGCACACCTAGGGAGACATGGGCAGCACCGCCTGGCGTCGTGATAGGGTGGAAGATCGTTGTAGAGGGAATGCCGATGTTCGATGTATAGGCGATGTTGCAGGAGTGTTCATCTGCCGATGGTCATTGAGAAGCCTTGGTCATGATCTCCGATGAAGCTTCTGATGACAAGACGATGGCATCTGGTAGGATGACGGTTGTTGGCGGTGAAGTAGCTGAAGATGCATCAATGATTGACAGTGTGGTGACAAGCGGTGGCATGAAGAAAGCATCCATCGAGGCAGCGTAATTACCATGCTGCATATCATCCTTGTTGGTATAGGCATCTGAGGCTGGCGATTGGCGCGGTAAGGGGGAAGAAAGCTTAGACGCCTCCTTTAGATCCCTTGGGCCGTTGAGGGTGGTGAATAAATCAGCAAACCATTGTCGACATTCTTGGTGGTATTCCTCAAGTTGCTGACACAGATTAGCCCATGATGGCACAATATTAGAGACGGGTGGGGCATAAAGATGGGAGGAAATCAGAGCACCGTGGGTACTGTTCACGGTCGGAACAAAACCGATGAACAGTACCACGAGTGTTGTTCACGTGAGGAACAACGTTGCGGTTGTCATTGTCGAGGTCAATGTAGTCCTTCACGATCGCATCTACACATGTAGATCTTGACTCGACTGCAGGATCAATCCCTCAGACGAAATCCATGATGTCAGAGTGAGCTCTGATACCAAATGTAATAGTGGTTGCTTATTGGAGGAAGGAGAGGAGGGGGATGGCGACCATAGAGGTCGCCGGTGGCTATGGTGAGCAGCGGCTAGGGTTTGGGGCCAAGGAGGCGACGGCGTGAGAGAGAGAAAGTGAGGGTTGGCCAGGCGCCAGGCACCTGGATGGCAAGAAGAAGAGTTTCCGTTCTAATTCTTGCTTATCTCTTTATTGATGGTTTACCTCTCTTTCTATAGAGAGGCTAACTTGGCCCCTAAGTAATCTATTATAATTTGAAAATAATGAAAACCCGAATCTACTTAATGGCAAAGAAATGACGTGGACTTGGCAGCCACTACAGTACGCATGGTACTGTTTGCACCTGTGAACAATACCCGCGAGTGGGCTTTTGGGCCGACTGGTCCTAATGGGCCTTCACCCTTCAGCAGATATCACACTTAGCAACATATCGAGTGATTTCTCACTTCATGCTAGTCCACTAAAATCTAGGCTTGAGATCCTGGTACATCTTGGTACTCCTCAGATAAATGGATAACAAAGAGTCATGAGCTTCATCCAGAATCTTCTTCCTTAATGCATCAACCCTTGGAACCACTAGCCTCTTCCCAAACCACATAATACCCTGATCATCCTCAGAAAATCAGGTAGCACTGCCTTCCTTCATTTTGTTTCGGATTCGGGCTATGCCCTTGTCATCGTTTTGAGTTGCCTTAATTTGATTCAGGAGGGTGGATTTTATCTCCAAGTTTGCCAGAAATACCTCCTGGACCATTTTGAGTCCAAGTCTTTGGAAATCATCACAAAGTGTGGCATTCCCGGGCTTGACCACAGGACCATTGCATCGAGTCTTCCAACTCAGTGCATCGGTAACAACATTCGTCTTACTGGGATGATAATGCACTTCCAATTCATAATCCTTGATCAGCTCGAGCTATCTTCTCTGTCTCATGTTCATATCAGCTTGAGTGAAAATGTACTTGAGGCTTTTGTGATTCGTGTAGATGCGGCACAGATTGCCCAACAAATAATGGTGTCAAATTTTTAAGGCATGCACAACTACCGTGAGCTCTAAATCATGGGTTGGGTAGTTCTCCACATAGCGCTTCAACTGATGTGAGGAATAAGCAATAACACGACCCTCTTGTATGAGGACACATCCGAGGCCTATGCGGGAAGCATCGCAATAGACGTCGAAACACTTATCCACTTCAGGCTGAGCAAGAACGGGAGCGGTTGTGAGTAGTTTCTTCAAGGTTTGGAATTCTGACTCACATTCAATCTACCACTTGAATACGCTTCCTTGCTTCAACAGCTCAGTCATGAGTTTGGCTATCTTGGAGAAATTCTCAATGAACCGGCGGTAATAAGCCGCAGGTCCGAGAAAACTCCGGATGTCGGTGATATTCTTAGGTTGTATCTAATGGAGCACATCCTGCACCTTGCTCGGGTCAACTGCAACTCCATTCTCAGATTGCACATGACCCAGAAAAGCGACTTCCTTGAGCCATAACTCGTACTTGCTAAACTTAGCATAGAGTTGGTGATCTTGAAGTCGGCCAAGAACAACACAGAAGTGCTCTAAATGCTCTTCCTCAGTCTTGGAGTATATAAGGATGTTGTCGATGAAAAAAATAACAAACTTATCCAGTTCCTCCATGAACACTGTGTTCATCAAATACATGAAGAATGCCAATGCATTGGTAAGGCCGAAGGACATGACGGTAGACTCGTAAAGTCCGTAACGGGTAGAGAAAGCCATCTTTGGAATATCCTCTGGTCGGACCTTTCTTTGGTGGTAGCCCAGTCTTATGTCAATCTTGGAGAAAACCCGAGCACCAGTCAGTTGATCAAATAGAATATCGATCTGAGGAATCGGATACTTGTTCTTGACGGTGACCTCATTCAATGGACGATAATCAACATTTGAAGAGTTTGGTCCTTCTTCTTCACAAAGAGTGTCGAACATCCCCAAGGTGAAGAGCTCATACGAATGGAACCGTTTGAGAGCAACTCCTGAGTCTACTTCTTCAGCTCCGCTAATTCATTTGGTGACATCTTATAAGACCTCTTCAAAATTGGGGCCGTTCCAGGCAGAAGCTCAATAGAGAACTCCACTGCTTGGTCGGGTGGCATTCCTGGCAGTTCTTCTGGGAAGACGTTACGAAACTCGCAGACCTCAGATATATCCAGGAGACAAGTGGTTGCGACACTCTTCAAGGCATATAAGTGGGGACCACTTTCTCCAAGATGAAGAGAAATCTGTGCACCACTTGGATTATTGAGAGAAACCACCCTCTTGGCGCAATCAATACGAGCACCATATTGGGTTAATCAATTCATTCCTAATATGATATCTACTCCTCTAGGATAAGGCATGATCGAATTTGCGGAGAATGTAACTTCTTCAATAAGAATCTTGGCCAGAGGAACAAATTAACTGGCTTGCAACTTAGCACCGAGCACATCAATTCAGAATGGAGAAGGTAGAGTCTGGGTGATGATATTGTGACTCAAAACATAACCCTCCTTGATGAATGAATGAGATGCACCGGAATGGAAAAGCACAATTGTAGGGAAAGAATTCAGATCAACATACCCGTTAATACATCGGCATCCTCGCGAGCTTCCTCGGTGGTGGTGTAGTTCACTCGGCCACGTTTGGGAACGTGCGCCGTCTTGGAAGCTTGGGGAGGGGGTTAAGCTAACTGTGACGCCCTTGAAGCAGTCGCCATGGGCGACTGGGTGGCTTAGACGGCCTCATCGGTGGTGGGTAAGAATAGTGTATCCTACTCTGGTGAGGCGTAGCTTTTGGGGTGGAGCCTAAGGCCATAAGGCTCCACTCTCCTTTGGTTGTTGTTAAGGTTTTAATCTTTCGCTGCGTAGTTTCTCTTTTATTGCAAACTATTGTAAATGATCATACTTAAGAACATGTAATATAATATTTAATTACTCGCTATTTTTTAAGCTATGTTTTGATGTACATGTTGAAAAGGCATGCGTTTCGATCTTGGAAATAAAACACGTACCGGGACTACCGGGATGGTATTCTGGTTAATCATTGAGGTTGTGATTATAAATAATAATCCTCCTGATGATTAATTAGAATACTGTTTGGACGGTTCCTCACAACTCGTGTAAGGGAATTGATTTGGGATCACCCTAGATGTTCTCACACATGTCCTACCAACCTTGTGTCCCAACAAATTCACCCAAAATCGTTGCCACAACGAGGAATGAAAAACCCACCAAAACTTCATGAACAAGAGACTAGGAGAGAAAACAAAAGCACCACGAATTTGCTAAGCAACCGAGGAATAGAATTAAGATCTAGCAAGATTCATGGATACATGGCTTCGAAGCCACCCATCAACATCCCACTCTTGATAAGATCAAGTCTAGAGCAATTAACCCTAATCTCTCTCTCTCTCTCTCTCTCTCTCTCTCTCTCTCTCTCTCTCTCTCTCTCTTGAAGCCCTAACAAAGCCTAGCAATTAGCAAAATGGGAAAGGTCTTGGAGAGGTGGTTTGTAACCAGCCATCTCCCTTATTTATAGGCAAGTGGACATTTCCTAAACTGCCCCTTAAATCTAATACAGGATACACACCCTCGAGGGGCAAAATGGTATAATTTTTTTGTTATCCATCGGATGGACCGACTGTGTCCATATGAAAAAGCTCTCCCGGGTGGTCAGTCATCATGCGTTTAACAGGTGGGTGAGATGCATCAATCGTTTTCCCATGACGACAAGGGGTACCAACTAAATCTTGTTCAAACTTGAGCTTGAGCAATCCTTGGATAAGGTTAAGAGAACTCAAACGAGAGAGTAAATCAAAGCTCATGTAACCAAGTCTCCTATGCCATTTCCAAAGCTCAGAGGTTGAGCTGGCCATTAAGCAACGAGAAGAACCAAAAGACTTGGAAAAAAAAATCCATTTTGAAACTCGGCCAGCTGGAGAAATACCACACACAAGATCACCAGAAGAATCAATAACGCAAGAAGCATTTCTCTTAAAGCGTACATCCTCAAGAAGCTGCAAAACTAAAAGTAAATTGTACTTCAAGTTGTCGACCAAAGTGACCTCCTTGAGTATGAAGTGATCATTTACCTTGATGGCACCAACTGACATTACCTTTCCTCTGTTGCCATCCCCAAAAGTGATGTATTCCTTTTACATCACTGGGGTGAGATTGGAGAACCATTTGAGATTTTTGGTCATGTGGTGCGAATAGTCGGAATCCATGAGTCACATGTTCTCTAGGCCTCCGTCCTCCTGCTAGACATGGGAACAATTGTGAGCGAATGACTCAACACTGGGGTTAGTGAAATATGGAGAATACAATTGTTGAGCCACTCGTCCAACAGTAGGATTAGTACAATGATACTTATCATTTCTCACAGGCGGGGAGCGAGCACTACGATGGGGAAAACATGGTCCACCAAAGCCTTGAGACTCAAAGCCACGGGCGCATGAGCTATAGCCATATAGAGCACAACTAGGTCCACGCTGGGCAAAAGCACCACCTGCAAACATGTGTGAAGGGCCGAGATGTTGCCTAAAGAGGGGAGGGGTGAATAGGCATTCCTGAAAATTAAAACTTCGCAGCGGTTAAATAGAACCTGGAATTTGGAACTTCTAGGCACCAGAAGTTTCGAGCTCAACTTGGACTTTCTGGCTACAGAGAACGAATTCGAAATACAAGTACGCCTAAGCAAATCTAGTTGATTCTAAGTGTTACCATAGGTTTCAAATGATGTTTAGAGACCTTTCCACCGATCACCTGCAGCCATAAACTCACAACCACATAGATTGGGACAAATCACCCCAAAGTCAATACGCACAAGAATGAATACAAGTAAGCAAATGAGACAAGAATTTGTTTCCCGGAGCTCAAATCCCTCCAATGAGGTTCCTACATCTCCATTGAGGAGCTCCAAAGAGCCGGACCTGTTTCAACCCTTTTTCTTACCAAGCAAACACGAAGATCGAGCTTAGGCTTACTCAAATGTCCTCTTCCCTTGTGGAGGCGAGGATGAACCTTCACAAACATTCTTGCGGAACACCACAAACTTGGGTGCTCACAAGCGATGCCTAACCATCTAGGAGCTCTAAGCTCCAAGAGTAACAAACGCGGAATTGATCGGATTGATGACGAACTCGAGTGCTCAAAGTTTGAAATGTAGCTCACTAGCACTCAATCTCAATCTCTCAACCCAACTCTCAAATCCTTGCACGAAATGAAGCCAAAGGGAGTGCGGAGAGCTATTAAATGGCTTTGAATGTGTTTGTCTTGTGGTTGGACAGTAGCAAAAATAAGTGGAGGGGGTATTTATACCCAACCCCTAAAAACTAGCCGTTACACAGCTTTCTGGTCAAACCCGAAACTTTTGGGTACAACCCGGAACTTCTGGGTTGATACGAGACCTCAACAATAGAGAACCCCAACAATAGAGAACCCCAACTCGGAACTTCATCTGGAGGGTTCGGTTATAGATCACCAGAATTCGAAAGTTTCTAACCCATCTGGAACTTTACCCATCTGGAACTTCCGGGTTCAAACAAGAAAGGACACCAGAGAACCATGGGCCGGAATTAATCCAGAGGTTCCGGCTACCCGGAACTTCCAAGTTAAACATAGAGGCCCAACCAGAGCACCTCTACCCGGACTCCATCTAGAGGTTCCGGCTACCGGAACTTCCGGATTGCACCTGGAACATCCGAATGCAAAAAACAACTTAGAATTTTCTTGTGTTCGTGGGGTGATTTGTGTCTCTCATCTTTAGGTTAAATGAGTACTTTGAGCACTGAGACATCCTCAAGACAATTTATATGCATCCCTCTTGATAGTGCGATATATCTATTCTCAATTTCAAAAACAAAAGAATTTAAAACTATTGAATAGCCACATGCCGCTTCTCTTTTCCTTTTTGAGGGTGCCTAGCGTCTTTTAAGTTCTCCATGGGACTAATATATGTTCATAAACTCATTAAACTTTATTAGTGTCTTAATCGCTTATCATCAATTATCGAAAACCTATATAGGAGGTCTAGATGCATTTCAATGTGACCATTACTACCATGACAAGATCGAGCAGTTTGCTTATGGCTAACCTAGTGAAAAGGCTCATGTACACCATGGGTAGGGTAATACATGTACCAGTTATTCCACTCAAGCTCACATCTCTCGCCTCTCTTGCACCTGAAACAAAACTCAACTAGGTGACCCTCACGGTGACAGTACTCATAGTGATATCTAACTCCTCTCTTAGGTTTGGGGTTCACTTTAGGAAGCTCTCTTGGCTGTTTAGGCTTGCTTTTCTTAGGAACTGGTGGAACGATGCCAAGCTAGTTTCGATACTCATTGGGCTTGGGTATTCATATCTATTTCTTTTGAGGAATTTTGGGTGGCTCAACTGGGATAAACTCACACTGGTTTTGGGTCTTGGTGGCAGTGAATGTCTCACAAGCACTCACTCCAGAGGCACTACACTCCTCAATCTTCCCATACTCATAAAGCACTCTAGTGTAGTCACACCCAACGCCAGCCCTATTCTCTCTCTTGAACTGCTCCACAATCATACCTAACTGTGGTTCCCTGGTAGACAGCCAACTTAACATAGACCTATGATGCTTGTTCTCATCCTCCAATCTAAGTATTTCTGCTCGAAAAGTATGCAATTCATCCAACAAAGAAGCACATGTATCACAAGCAGGAATAACAGCCTTAGAGCTAGCAGCATTAGCTAGTTTCTTTTTGAGATCTCAAGCTTAGCTTTCTCAAGCTCATCTACCAAAGAAGCATGTCTAGTTTGTAGATCAGACATTTGAATCATATAAACGCCACAAGCATCACACACTGTCTCGGCTACAATTGTGGGTGCAGATTTTAGTAATTCAAGTTCCATGGTAGCATTTTCAAATTTATTTTTGTATTCTCTAAGCTCGCACACAGCTAACTTGAGATTATGATCTTCAGCTACTAAAGCATATTCTAGTTCATCTACTTTCTGAAAGGACAACGATGTCGCCTAGAGGGGGGGGGGGGGGTGAATAGGCGTATCCTGGAAATTTTACAACTAAATGCAGTAGATTAGCAATATGCTGACAGTCCGCAGATTTTTTTGGAGTCTCCGCAAAAGTACGGATAGTCCACAGAAATCTGTGGATACTCTGGACATATCAGAAAAAACTCAAGAGATGCCTATGCAATACAATGTGGATCAAATCTACGAATTACTCAGCATCAGTGGATGTATTCTAACCTATTTCACTAAGTAACTACAACTCAAAGTTCACAAGAAAGTAGATCGAGCAATATGCATAAATATTGAGCAATAACTAAAACACAAGGAAATAAGAGAGGAGACACGTTATTTGTTTCCCGAAGTTTGGACACCTCCTCAAGAGGTTCCTACGTCTCTGTTGAGGGGCTCGATCACACTTGAGCTGGATCTCTCTCAACCCTTTTCCTCTCCAAGCTCAGTCACACTTGAGTTTGGCTTCCACTCTTGATTTCTTCCCTTACGGAGGTGAAATCGAAACCTTCACAGACTTCTCATGGCACACCACAACCTTAGATGCTCGCCAGTGATGCCTAGATGCCTTGGGGATTGAATCCCCAAGAGTAACAAATGCTTCATGAACTTCTTACCGATGAAATCGAGTGCTCAAGAATGGAGTTTAGCTCACTTGCACTCAATCTTTTAATCTCTCAACCAACTCACTTTTCTTCTCAAATCTCACACTAACATGGAGTGGGGAGAGCTCAATTTGGCTTTGACTTTGTGTATCTTCATGGAGGCACGAACAGCTCTCAAAGGAGGGGGTGAGGGGTATAAATAACACACCCTAAAAAAACTAGCCATTACACCTGAGAAATGCGGACACTTCGCGAAAATGCGAACTCTCTGCAGAAAGGTGTGGACACTCTGTTGTTCCCAGTTAACCCCAAAACTAGCCGTTGGACCTGGAATTTGCGGACCCACCACAAAAATGTGCGGAGTCTCCACAGTTAACAAAACAACACAGTTGACCTTCTGAAAAACGACGATAACTTTTGATCATGAAGTCCGATTTCGATGATTTCAGACTCTATGGAAAGCTTATATAGAGGAATACACATCCCAACTAAATCCATGATATTAAACCCATATGATCAAACTATGAACTCTCCGAAACCTAATTCGGACACTTCTACACTTTCAGCACCGGACTCCTAAAGCGAACTCTCACTGTGGTTTTTGTTAGAAACTCTTAAGCACTGAGACACGACAATTATCTCTATGTCACATCCCTCTTAATAGTGCAGCATACATGTACTCAAATTCAAAGATAAAACTCGTTTAAATCACATTTGAGCCTTCGAATACCTTTGAGTACCGCTTCTTTCTTTCAAACTTTGAGGGTTGCCAACTTTCATATAATCTTCACTCCATCTCTTCTTGATTCTTTATATGATTAATGCAAATTATTCATAGCTTCACATGGCCTTACACGGTCCATTGGTGCAAAGTCTTCACTCGCTCTTCACCACCGCCTTGGTCCATTGGCGCCAAGCCATTTGCTTACCCTTCACCATGGATGATCCATCGTAACCGAGTCTTGCTTGCCCTTCACCATCTTGCCATAGAAAATTATTTTGTGTCTGACATCTTCAATAAATTCACTTTATCATATATGGGGTCCATTCTTTGTTTTTTACTCTTGGCACATATGATTTCAATTCAACTTATGCCTTCTTATGGATCCTAACCCAACTCATTGTCAAGTACAAAGCACATGGGTTAATCCATAAAACTTAATTGACAACTTTATATCTTTAGTCACTTAGTCTTCACAAGTGACTTAGCCTTCATGTTTATTATCAATCTTCAAGCTTCTTCTTCTTCTTATGAGCATCACTAAGATCTTAATGACTTTGATGCAATCCTTTTAACTCATGGTATTCTTCAACAAATCTATACTTTATTTCTTATGATCTCGTAGGGAATAACCTAATAACAATTCTCAACATAATTCCTAGTTTATATGTATTTTCGTCACTTACCCAAGCATCACCTAGAGCTTATTGATCTTGATGCATATCTCTCCTCCATGCATCATCTATGGAACATCCTACTAACAATTCTCAACAACATAGTTAGTCCATATGTATTATCATCACTTATCCGATAGAGCTCATTGATCTTAATGCATAACTCTCCTCCATGCATCACCTATGGAATATCCTACTAACAATTCGCAACAATATAGTTAGTCCATAGGTATTGTCATTAATTACCGAGCTAGATGCATTTTCCCTTTCACAGAGAGTTCATCAGCAAAAAGTCGTACCTCCGAGTCAAGCTCGGCGTCGCTGTTGTCGTCGGCCACGAAGAAAAGCTCTCCCTTGGACTTGATGGTGTCAGTAACGAAGCACAAGCCATTGAGGTTGTCGATGATCTTCTTCTTCTCATCCTCGTCCTCACTTGAGCTTGAAGAGTCAGCATCGCTGGAGTCGACGTCGAAGTTGCCGAGAGAGGCGAGGAAGGCATGTTCCTTTGCCTTGAACTTCTTGCGGAAATCCTTCTTCAAAGTTTCATGATCAAAGTGCTTCTTCTTCTTATTATGCTTGGGCTTGTCAGCATCGACATTCTTCTTCCTCTTGGGGTAGTTGGCGATCAAGTGGTTCAGATCGCCGTACTAGAAACAACCCTTGGTGTTGCCTCTCCTCTCGCTCCTTTTGTTGTTGTAGAAGCGATTGAACTTCTTCGTGATTAGTGTTAGCTCCTCATCTCCAAGAGCATCCACCCGTTCTTCTATGATAGAAACCAGAGATGACAAAGCAAAACCAAGTTGTGAGATGTTAGCAAAATCAGAAATGTCACTTGACTGGCCACATCCCAAAACCAAGGCTATACTCTGGGGGTTTGAAGGATTCTCATCTTTGGCTCTGGTTTCATTGTCAATCTCGGTAGATCTAACCTTGCTATACAACTCATCCACAGTGAGAGTCTCGTAGTTGTGGGACTCAATGATAGCAACAACTTTGACCTCCCAAACTTTGCGATCTAGACTGTAAAATAGTTTTATGGCTCTCTCATGATCATCATAGAGAAGTCTACCGTTCGCTCTCATCTTGTTCGCTATCCTCTGAAACCTACTAAACATGCACTCTACACTCTCACCAGGCAATTGTCGAAAGTTCTCATACTCTCTTCGGTATGTATCAAACAATCTAGCCTTGACCTGTGTAGTTCCAAATAGCATGACCAGTAGTAAGATCAGAAACATGATCAAAATCAGAGCGGCTCAAGTTAGAGAAGAGAATGTTTCTTGCATTGCTATTAGCTTCAAACTCATCAACTTGAGCTTGGTTAATACGATTATCGAGAATCACAAATTGGGCATTCTGAACTATGTTCCACACTGCAGACCATTCGCTTTCAAGGTACGATCTCATGCGAGTCTTCCAGTAAGCATAGTAAACTTTGCTTCCTCATTCCATTGTTGCCTTCTTGGATCACAAAGCCGGTTAAGATGTGGTGATCCTTGACCAAGCTCTAATACAAATTGAAGGACCGGGACAACGACTAGAGGGGAGGTGAATAGGACCCCTTAAAATTATTCAATAAGAACAAGGCCTATGTCCAATTCGTACCCAACACACCTCAAGAACGAATCACAGCAAAGCACAACACAAAACACAACGAAACATCACAAAACTGCGTTCACAATGAACACGGAAAGTTCCTATGTGTAGAAGAAATTCGGTGTTGAAAAACATTGTTCATCATAAGTTTTGATGTTAACATCGGAAGTTCCGATCAATCGGAATATCTGAAAATCTCAAAACTTGAAGTCTCGGGTTGCTGAAAACACTGGATGTTTTGATGTCGACACCGGAAGTTCCGATTAATCGGAATATCTAAAAATCACAACACTGTTCACATCGGAAGTTCTAATTTTCTGATTAGAAGTTCCGATGAGTACAAAGTTCCAGCAACGAAAGAACAGCACTAGGAAAAAGCGTACACCAGAAGTGCCAATTCAGGCACCGGAAGTTCCGATCAGAAGATACCTGGCGCTAGAGAACCCAAAATCCGCACGAACATGACGAATCTTTACTCAAAAGATCTCCTAAAAAAGATCAAGATTTCACCCTCGATTTCGTAGATTTGACCAAGAAAACGAAGAGGAGAAATTTTTGGGAAAAACCAAATTCAAGGCGCTCGTGTGAGGGAATTGATTTGGGATCACCCTAGTTGCTCTCACACATGTCCTAGCAACCTTTTGTTCCAACAAATTCACCCGAAATCGCTGCCAAAACGAGGAATGAAAACCCACCAAAACTTCAAGAACAAGAGACTAGGAGGGAGAACAAAAGAAACACGAATTTGATAAGCAACCGAGGAATAGAATTAAGATCTAGTAAGATTCATAGATACATGGTTGTCGGCCACCTATCATTAACCCACTCTTGATGAGATCAAGTCTAGAGCAATTAACCCTAATCTCTGTCTCTCTTGAAGCCCCAACCAAACCTAGCAATTAGCAAAATGGAAAAAGGTATTGGAGAGGTGGTTTGCAATCATCCATCTCCCTTATTTATCGGCAAGTAGACATTTCCCAAACTACCCCTTAAGTCTAATGCAGGATACACACCCTTGAGGGTCAAAATGGTCCAAGTTTTTTGCTATCCATCGGATGGACCCGGTGCCTTCACGATTTTTCTTAATCTCCACATAAGCTTCGTAATGGTGCCATGCGTCCTCCGACTTCATCCCCCGATTTTGAGAAGAAATCGGAAAACCACCTTGCACACTTCTCAAAGCATGACTCATCTTCGCTCGCGTAAGCTCTACGCAAGCTCCTCGATGTTGATGTGTGTCCGACCTCCGCCATGGTCTTTGACACCTTTAAGCCTTTGCGCTTCCGCCACTGGGCCGCCTCTTGACTTGCCATCGTCTTCCTGCTTTGACTTGGTCAACGCTATCTTCATCACTTTCTCTTCCCACCATGTCTTCTTGCGCGCTCCATGTGAGCGATGCGGATCGCCCATGGCTTCACCCGGTCTCACACGGTTCGTCGGCGCCAAGCCTCCCCTTGCCCTTCACCCTGCATGGTCCATCAGTGCCAAGCCTTGCTTGTCCTTCACCGCCTTGCTGTTGACCGCCATGTCGTATCTGTACACCTACACATCATGAGCCAAAAAATTTGTTTCTCCGCTATCCTCAATTCCCACTCCATCGCCACCTCCGGTTAGCCATGAACATAATCAAGTACAACTGAAACATGCTATGCAAACCGAAAGCTCTAAATCAACATTCACATCAATTACTCATCATCATCAACAGAAGGACACTTCTCACCTTGTGTTCTCAATAATAATTTTTATAGTAATTGATAATATATTGTAAGCAATATTAATGGTCAACGCATACTTTTAAAGACTTCTTAAAATCTACTATGTTCTATAAAAAAAAAATAGATGACCTAATATTAGATTTGGTTATCAATACGTATACACTTTTAGCAGTGAATTTAGGGGGAGGGGAATTGGAATACTAGAAATTTTTATATCAGTATGCATTACTTCATTCATTCAACCTAGATATCTATATCTATACTCCTATAAAATGTACGAGTTGTTGCAGATCTAATAGATCTCTACAGTCTACCCAAGTTGATCAAACAGTCACCATACAAAATTGAACCACTTTCTCCTTTTAAGTCTAGATATATAATATTTGTCTTCCATACATTATAAAAATACATCAATCTCTCATCCATTCTCTTTTTTTTATGCTATATTCTTTTTTACATGTTCCTATTGTTATATTTTGAATTGATTTTACGTGTGGAAACATATGTATTTGCTAGTAGGGGTAGATGAAAGTGCTTACTTCCCAAAAGGAAAGCCACACCCTCCCCTGTTCTACACGCGAAGCTGGTGGCCTGCATGGCGTGGCCGGAGCCCAGAGGCAGTTCGTCCGCGTTCCCCACGCCCACGACACACCAACGGCGCCGCCCACCATTCTCTCCTCCGCTTTCCACCAATCCAGTGGCGGTCGTACAGGTGATTACCCGTTCCTCTCTTCGCCGGGTGCGGGCTGCAACTCCAACCAATGGTGGTATCCCGCGGTCTCTCCGCTGCCGTGACTACGACGGACGACACACCAACTAATTGATTTGTTCCCTAACAAACCAAATCTCCTCCGATCCATTACTTTGCAGCCAAGTCTAGCAACTTTGCTGCGCCACATATTCTTTTGCACGGCGCCTGTAGGTCCGTCCAACAAATGCGTCAATAACATGAGTGGTACTACAGCTGGGGTTCAAGCTCATATTCCTCTAGGTAATTCTTTGCTGTTCCTTTCAAATTCCTATCCCCACCTGCTCCAATTGTCTGCATTTGGGAACCTAAGTGCTGCAAATAGCTGAAAGTCTTCACATGGCTACTCCTAATGGACAGACTAAATACTACGGAATATTCTTATAAGAAAGAACTTCGATACTTAAGGCAACAATTATGATTGTGTTCTCTGTAACTTGAGGGTGGAAGAAACTGCTTTTCACTTGTTCTTTGACTGTCCTTTTAGCTCCAGATGCTGGCAATATCTGAATATCCACTGGGACTTTCAACTCCACTTCTTCCCCAATGATGCAAAATGCTAATTCAAGCTCATTTCTTCATGGAAGTCTTCTCCATTGCTGCCTGGAATATATGGAAACAAAGAAATGGCCTGATCTTTCAACAAATCAGACCATCCTTTCAAGGATGAAAGCTAGGTTTCAAAGATGAAGTTTTACTGCAAATGCATAGAATGAAAACCCTTTCAGAACTCTCAGTTTGGCTTAACCCCTTTGTATAGTTTCCTTTTTCAGCTGCAGGCCTCTTCTGTCCTTGTACAATTTGGTTGTACTAGTTTGATGTACATGCTTCGCAGTAGTAACGTGGAAGCGCACGCTGTCAGCGAGCGACAACACGCGGGAAGCGGACCCACGTGGGAGTGCGGGAGCACGCGGGAGCGAGGGCGTGGGAGCGCGTGACGTGGGCTCACACGGGGAGCAGAGCGGAATGCAGGGGCGAGCGGGATTTTCGAGAGCAGAATACCGAACAAGCGGTAAGTAGTATAGATTCCTTTTATATACTGTTCTAAAAAAAAGTATGTGCGGGCGGTCTGGACAGTGACAGGCACGCTCCAGCCAAAAACTAGAGGATTCACAATTTTATCTTCTGATGCTGCCCAGATTGAATAAAACTAAAATGATCCTGGGGTTGTCGAATTTGGGAACAAGAGCTTTCCCTTCGACCCAGTATATTGGCTCTAGTATGGTTTACTATTGTAAGCCAAGAAATTATATATGTAAAAACAGGCAGCTTGTCAATTGGATGATATCCTCAGCCAGACAATCTCAACTCTCACCAATTCGTGCTGTGGAGCCAGCCAACGGAGTAGGAGCTCGCTTGCGGCAATCTAGATACAAATTACTCGCTCTAGGCACAGATGCGTAGCATGTTGAAGGTCTATCTTATTTATCTTTAAAACACAACTTTAACTACTATTTTTTTATTATATATTTATACATAGCAAACTTATACTATGAACTGCTTTCGAAAACAACTATTCAGACTCAATAAATAAAAATAATTTGCGATTAAGATTCGGATTAGTTGAAAAAACATAATTTACTTATGACCGGTTTCCAAAGAGGGATTGAGCAAAATTGCATACCTTTCACGTCTCATTGCAACATTATGGTAGTTTGTGGGTGTTTGCCACAGCTCCAGCTCCCAATTTCGCTACGGATTTACGATAAACGAGTACAACACTTGTTTTGTTGGAAACCGAAACAAAAGGAAAGCAACTCGAAAAACGGACAGCCTCCATGACTACTCCACCCTGCATTTCTTTCGCTCCCCTCCTCGGATTCGCTCCCGTCAGCCGCCACGCCACGCCCGCGCGCGCACGCTCCCGCCGCCGCCGTCCTCCCATCGCGCCGCCTCCCCAAGCGGCGCCCGGCGCGTATCCTGCCCATTGCGGCTGCAGCGCTGGAGCACGGCCGCGGCAGCGGCATCACGCCGCCGCCGCTACCCACCCCGACCCGCCGCCGCCGCCCTCCTCTCTATAGATTCCCCGCGCCTCGCCGCCGCTCCCGCCTCCCCGTCGGGCCGGGTATATGTTCCGTCGCCCCCTTCCCTCCGGCGGCGTCCTGTTGGAGCACATCGTCGTAGATCGGTACCGCGCGGGGGACATCGGCGCCAAGGACGCGCTCCACCTGTTCGACGAATTGCTCCCGCAGGCCAGGCCCGCGTCGATCCGCGCCATCAACTGCCTCCTCGCCGTCGTCGCGCGCGATGGCCCCGCGCTCGCCGTCTCCCTCTTCAACCGCGTCGCCAGGGCCGGCGCCGAGAAGGTGGCGCCCACCGTGCACACCTACGGCCTCCTCGTCCGCTGCTGCCGCCGCCTGGGCTGCCTGGACCTCGGCTTCGCCGCCCTTGGCCGCATCCTCAAGACTGGCTGGAGGGCAGAGACGATCACCTTCACCGACCTGCTCAGGGCCCTCTGCGCTCAGAAGAAGACCGGGGACGCGATGGACATCGTGCTCCGGCAGATGCCTGAGCTTGACTGCACGCCCAATGACTTCTCCTACTCCGTTCTTTTCAAGGGGCTCTGCGATGAGAAGAAGAGTGAGAAGGCTCTAGAGCTGCTCTACATGATGGATGATGATGCCGATAGCTGCCCTCCTACTGTGGTGTCGTTCAACACTATCATCGATGGTTTCTGTAAACAGGGTGAGCTAGAGAAAGCTTTCACCCTGTTTCATAAAATGCTGGAACGTGGGATGTCACCAAATCTTGTAACTTACAGCTCGATCATTGATGGTCTGTGCAAAGCTCAAGCAATGGACAAGGCTGAGATGTTCCTTCGTAGGATGATTGAAGATGATGTGATGCCGGACTGCACCACATATACTACTCTTTTGCATGGATATTGCTCCTTTGGACAATGGGAAGAGGTTGATAGAATCTTGGAAGAAATGTACCGAGCTTGTATTGAACCAGATATTGTTACCAATACCGTGGTGATGAAATATTATTGCAAGAATGGACGATGTGCTGAAGCTAGAAAGATTTTTGATTCTATGATCCAGAGAGGCCAAAAACTAGATGCCACTACCTACAGCGTTCTCCTTCATGGGTATGCCGCTAAAGGATCTCTTGTTGATATGCATAATCTCTTTGATGTGATGGTAGAAAATCATGTTGTACGTGATCATCATGTCTTCAACATTTTGATATGTGCATATGTTAAGCATGATATGGTTGATGATGCAATGCTTATATTTGACAAAATGCTGCATCAAGGATTGAGACCTGATGTAGTCACCTATGGAACATTAGTAGAGCTATTTTGCAAGATAGGCCAACTGGATAATGCTATGTCCCTATTCAATCGGATGATCGGTGACGGATTGCATCCTAATATTATAATTTTTAACAGCCTAATTCATGGCTTTTGTACCTGTGGCAATTGGGAGAAGGCTGAGGCATTATATTCTGAAATGTTGAATAGAGGTATCCATCCTGACATCGTGTTCTTCAATACCATAATGGGCAAACTGTGCAAAGCAAGAATGGTTATGGAAGCCCAAAGTCTTTTTGACGATATGGAACTTGCAGGGGAGAAGCCTAATGTCATTACCTATACTACACTGATAAATGGTTATTGCTTAGCTGGTAAGATGCATGAAGCGATGAGATTGCTTGATGTTATGGTTTCGATTGGCTTGAAACCTGGTGCTTTTACCTTTGATACATTGATTAATGGCTTCTGCACAATTGGAATGATACAAGAAGCATTAACCTTGTTCAGGGAAATGTCGAACACAGGAATTAAGCCTGGAACTGTCACATGTAGCATAATACTACATGCGTTATTTCAGAGTGGTAAGGCTGTTTCTGCAAGGATACTCTATCTCAAGATGATCATCAATAAAACACCGTTGGATGTTATCACATGCTGCATAATTCTCAGAGGACTTTGCAAAAATAATTGTGTTGATGAAGCACTCGAAATGTTCCGGAAGCTATGTTTCATGGGTATTCAACTGGAAATTGGGACTTTAAATATAATGATCGACACACTGCTTAAAGGTGGCAGAAAGAAAGAGGCCATGGATTTATTTACTTCTATCTTGGACAATGGTTTGGTGCCTGATGTTGTGACCTACAGCTTAGTGATGGTACATCTTATAGAAGAAGGGTTGTTAGAAGAGTCTGATAATTTATTTCTATACATGCAGAAGAATGGTTGTGCTCCTGACTCCCGTATGCTAAATTCTGTAGTTAGGAGGCTATTGCAGATAGGTGAGGTAAGCAAAGCAGGGGTTTACCTCTCCATAATTGATGAGAATCACTTCTCCCTAGAAGCTTCTACCTCTTCCCTGTTGACATCTGTTTTCTCTGAGGGGAAATATCAACACCATCAGAAGTTCCTCCCAGAAAAATATTGGTCTTCTATGGAATCCACAAATGGATGAAACTTTGTGTAGCTATGGTATACTGATTAGACATTATTGACGGTGGGGCCTTATGGGGAATGTCCTGGCTCAATAGGGGCAGGACAGCCCCCACTTTAAGTGTTAATTGAGGAGATATTTTTGTCTCTGTAAGCGAAGTGTAAATTTGAAGGTACACTCAAAATCTCCCTCAGACCTTTTCTTTTTAGTAATTTTAAGTCTGAGCTGCACATAAGCGATTACCCTTACAGCTGTTTTTCCCCTTCTTATAGGTAAATTCAATACCCTGTAACTAATTGCGTGAATGCTGCTAGCCATTAGGCATAGATGGATGAGCTTCACTATTGGCTATTTTTTTCATTGCAGATGTTTAGATATGCATTAGCATTCTGAAGGAAGGATTTCAGGTTCTTTCTCATCCCTCCTGATGAGGCATAAAGGAATCTGTAACTAGAATTTCAGAGCTTACTACAACTTTTTTTAGTTTCAGATTTGCTGTCTTTTAGAGCCATTAATTTTGACACAAATCCAGCAATAGTGTGAATTATTTCAATTTTGAATCAGTTAACTCAAGCTAGACATAAATATCCTTTTTTTTATACAATATAACTGATTTTTTCTTCTTCTAGTCAATCCTCTGTTTCTGACTTGTATATACATTGCGACATTGCTGGTTGTATGTTGCTGATAGACTGAGAGTAGTATTCATTTGTTTCCTCCAGATATTCATTTGATGTCTTGGTAGTCTGACTCTATGCGCATGTAAAATAACTTTTCCCTCCTTATTTTTGAGATAATCGGTCATTACAGCTCCAACTGATTTGTGCAATCGACAAGAAATTAAGAGGGCCTCATGCAGTATTTGATTATCAGGAAAAAGTTGTTATGAATAAAGATTGAAATATAATTGCTGCTTTCACAAGTTATCTGAGGCTGTTTTCTTGGCAGTGGACAGGCATTCGAGTCAGTATGCAAGTGTACATGTCAGTAGAAAAAATATCAGGTTAATGTTGGAAGTGAGAAAAACTGCTATTTGGGTCCCACTTGGGCACTTTATTAAGTCCCCCGAAATCATATAGTTGATCTTGTTTTCATGGAATCTATATATAATGTTCTGCTGTTGGCACCGAACTACCCATATTATAATGTTAAGATTATTCTATAGATATTTCTGTTCATTCTGCATGGAATGGAATGCTTAACGCTATGCTTAAACATGGCAAGTCTGACATCATACTGGGTTGACAGAAAGTTGCCAGAACACGAATCTGCTGGTCATGTTCATGGGAAATAAACAGCGATTCAGTTTTTCTTGCTTGTTAATTATGTCCTCATGAGTTTAGGGCCCTCTATTTCTGGAATTAAGCTTGTTTCGCATCCACCACTATGGGTTCTTCCTCCCGTTCGATGGTGTATGTCCCTCCACATTTTGGAGATGGGGACTCTTACAATTACGCTATTGTTTAACAGACAGTACATGAAACTTGTTTTAGTTTGAGTCTAGTCTGCTCATGTTGTCTTTGAGCTTTATTTATACCGCCGACTTACTCTCAGGCATTAACATTATACGTGCACTTTAGAGTTTACTGGTTTGCTTTCTCCAATATTTTGTTGATCTGGTTTTGCCTTCTTTTTCTCGGATATATGTTGGCATGTTGCAAATGCTACAGAGTACAGATCCAGCCTCGAAATTTAGTACCCTATGTTTTGAAACAGATGTTGGTTTAGGAAGTTAGTTTTGTTCTTAAATAAATGTCGTTTTAGGTTTTTTAAGTGGCGTTTTCCTAAAGAGTTCTTATTAAAAGACATTGGAAGTTTGAGTTGAGAACGAATAAATGTGGTGTATTAGTTGCTATTAATTGGGAGTGTTGGAAGTAGGAGCAATAAAGACAGTTGGACGTGTCAAAGGTTAAAAAATTGATTGTAATCTTGTTTTATGTGTTGGAGGCTAAAATAACATCTTAAAAAACAAACGGAGGGAGTAGCTTATGTATTAGTCTACAGGTAGATGCTCCATTTAATTATTATGATGGGATTGTCGTCTTGTTTTTTTATATTAAGTGTAGCTTTTACAAATAAGATCAATGCGAGACTTCCCCCGATTAGAGCTGTTCGCGGCTACCGCTTGATGAGAATTCTCGGCATGAAGTATAGTTTCTTTGGTTATGTCAGTCATCAAGTTGATCCAGTCTTTGCCGCTAGGGTAGTTAATCTGTAGGGGGGGGGGGTTGTTGGAGGGCCTCTTGTAGAAAGAGCAGCCTCTGAGCTGTTGCAGATCTGAAGCGTTGGGTTCCCACTTGATGGTCGGGAGATGCGAGATCCTGGATCCTGTTGGGATTTTGGATCAGAGTAGTTGTCATCAACGGAGATTGGTTGTTATTTCCCACAACTGGAGCAGCGGGGTCCCGTGTATTTGCAAGATCATTATCGTCATGATTGGACGGGCTGGCACCCCATCTCCGATGACGAAGATTTCTTGGGGTAATCTCAAGCTGAGGAGGAGTTTAGATCCATCATGGACTTGTCATCAGAGGAGATCTCCGGATAGTTATTTCGATAATCCATGTTGTCGGAAGTTGTGGGGGAGGATCCTGACTTACGGCAAACGTCGCTTGCGCGATCGTCTTGGTAACCGAGCGATTCAAGTTCGATGCTGTAATCTTTGGTGCATTGATCTATAAAATAACTTACCTCATCACTGGAGTCGTCACCAGTAAAGTTGCCGCTGAGTTCCACCTGATCAATCGTCGGGACCTCACCGATCGAGAGGGTAAAGTTGTCGTAGGATCCCTCGTGTGAGAAGTCAGTTCTCGGTGTAGACTTGGATGAAATCGACGACATATGTGTTGAGGATTCGATGTCTTTGGTCATATTCCCTGCGGACGGCGCCAACTGTCAATGATTTATGAACTGTCGATCTTACGAATTTGTGAAGAAAGTAGGGGATACTCCTTGTAGTTGAATCACACATTACACATATATTTATACAGGTTCAGATCTTCCTTAGAATAATAGCTCTACGTCCTGTTTGTCTTGTATTGATCTTCAAGACCGTTTAATGAGAGGGGGTCTTGGCTAGCCTAAATAGATTTAAACCTAGTCGAGGGGCTCCTTACATGTAGTCTCGGAGAATTGCTGATGTAGATCGGAAGTATAGAAGGTTCGAGAGCTTGAGGCTTCTATAAGCTCGAATGGCTTGAATGGATCTGTCCTCCATAGGTCCCTCCCGCTCCCCCCCCCTCTCTCTCTCTCTCTCTCTATATATATATATATATGAAGGTAATCGTTTGATTTCTGGACTCCTTCCTTATCATCCTTAGAGATAAACTTACCTGTTTATGAGGTATCCCGGTACCTACGGTCAGTTTTCATACGTTTAGGGATTCCCTTTGCATGCACGGGCATATACCTTGAGAATACAGAAAACCCTAGGAGACTTAGATACGGTAATTTTATACTACCCATCATCACTCGCAAAGCGAGGCTAAGCAGATCTACCCTTCCCTTAAACCCACCAAAACTAGGAGATAAGGAAAAATATGGAATTCTAAGGTAGATCCTAATTTGGGATTCTCAACAAGATTACTAGCATGCAATTTTGAAAATAAAACATTTGTAAAATAGGAACAAAATATGTCAAGGACAACTTGCCTTCCTGGTGCTCAGCGAGTGCTTCAATCTCTTGATTCTAGAACCTTCTAAACTCTTCCTCTGGAACGTCGGTGTCTAAGTGTGAAAATAAAACAAGACGAACCAATAATAACAAAAACTCAAATTAGCTTATTTACGATTTTTGGTCCATTTATAATGGAGGAAAAAGGTTGAACATTGTTACAGCGGGTGAGAACGGGCTTACAAAGTTTGTTCAGGAGAAAAGGAGAAAGGTAGGATGATAAGGGGAATAGGAATATTTCTGGAGAATTTTTGGGATTTTTTATGGGGTTAAAAGGAATTATTTGGATTTTATTATGATTGATTAGGAGTTATCATGATTTATTAGGAATTATTATGAGTTATTATACATTAATTGAAATTACTATGAATTATCAGGAGTTAAAAAAGAATTACTATACATTAACAGGATTTAAAGTGAATTAAAAGAGCATTAAAAGAATTAAACGAATTAACAAAAAATTATAGGATTTATTTAGAATTATTTCATAGGAAAAACTCCAATTAAGGCATTAACTATTTATTTAACATTTTTCATATTTAACTAAATTACTGAAAAACCTATTTAACAATTTTCAGCAATAAACATAATTAATTTACTACTGAAAAAGGGTTTTGTGATGTAGGCATGACGTCAACCGAGAGGTTAAAGTGCTAAATAAAAGATATGCTTACCTAGTGTGCTGACTCGGCTGCCACGTTGGAAAGACATGTGATATGGTGATGACATGGACAGTGAGGTGGCTGCATACGTCGGCGGCTGACTGGGTTCGAGCGTTTAGATCTAGATCGTGCATCATGAATCCTGCTGTTGAGACCTAAAAGAGTGGAGGGGTACGTGCTCTTCTAATTGTGATTGCTGAGAAGGAATCGGATGGTGGGGATTTTACGAATCGAAAGGATATGATGCAATCTAATCCTGGCTGTTGGAGTCAAAAGGGACTGTCTATGCCTTACCTCCTTGGCTTCAGGTGCACAAAATGGCGGCGGCTCTCCTCTGCGGCAGTGCTCGGTTGGGACATTGTCAGAAATGCGCTTGAGGGCTTGTCTTACGACGATGAGCGGCGGAACAAATCGAGGATGAGTAGGCGACTTCATCTGATGACGAGATGGACATCTAGGCTTCGCGTAGAGCGTAGGCGGCGGCGTAGACGTTGAAGAGAGCATACGAGGTGTGGAGCTAGTCGTAGAGGCGCTTGGGCGGTGTTTTGTCAGTGAGGTGACGAGGGTGAAGTTTTGGAGTGGCGTGGTGGTTTGGGGGAGTTTGAGCACCTATTTAGTGGAAGTAGCAATGACATACTGCTTCTCACTCTTTCATGAAACTGCTCCTCCAGCTAATAGGAATATATAGCTGGATGTGGATTTTCTTGAGTCCACATATCTGACATAGTCTGAATCCATATATCCTAGTACCTCCAAATGGCTTGACTTTTGATATGTGAGCATATGATCGGCGGTGCCTTGTAAATACCAAAGAGTCTTCTTTGCAGCTATCCAATGATTTTTTTCCAGGATTACTTTGATAACGACCCAGCATCCCAACAACAAAGCTGATATCTAGTCGAGTACAACAAAGCTGATATCTGGTCGAGTACACGTCGAAGCATACATTAAGCTCCCAACAAGTGATGCATATGGAATCGATTCCATTTCTTTACGTTCCAAATTATTCTTTGGACATTGTATTTCACTAAATTTGTCCCCTTTTTGAATTGGAACCAACCCTTCGGAGCAATTTTTCATTCTAAACCTCTCAAATATTTTGTTAATGCAACCTTTATGAGACAATCCTAAAAATTCTTGTTTTCTGTCGTGGAATACTTCTATTCTAATAACATAGGATGCCTTTACAATATCTTTCATTTTGTAATTATTGGAGAGGAATTTCTTTACATCATGCATCAGAGACTAATCATTAGTAGCAAGCAGAATGTTGTCAACAAACAGGACTAAGATAGCGAACGTGCTTCCACTGACCTTCAGATAGATACACCGATCAACGAGATTTTCTAGGCAACCATATGCTATGATGGTATTGTTGAACTTAATATACCATTGACTAGAAGCTTGTTTCAGCCCATATATTAATTTCTTTAATTTACACATCATATCTGCTTTTTCTGGAGCAGAAAATCCTTCTGATTGGTTCATATAAACCTTTTCATTCAAGTCACCATTCAAAAAGGCGGTCTTTACATTTATCTGGTGGAGCTCTAAGTCAAAATGTACCACCAAAGCCAAAATAATTCTCAAAGAGTCCTTAGAAACTAGAGAAAAAGTCTCCGTATAGTCAACTCCTCCTTTTTGTGTAAAACTTTTGGCGACAAGTCTAGCTTTGTATGTTTCAATATTGACTTTTAAGTCACGTTTGGTCTTAAAGACTCATTTGCATCCGACTCGTTTTGAACCCTGATTCAACCAATTCCCAGATTTTATTGTCATTCATTGATTTCAACTCTTCTTTCATAGCACTGAACCCATTTTTCAAATTATCACATTCTATGGCTTGCTTAAATGAGACTAGATCATTTTTGATACTCAAGTCGCTTTCTTGCTTAAGTGAGTAAACCACATCTTCATCTAAAATTGTCGGTCTTTTATGTCTTACAGACAATCGCACTATTTTATCATTTGGCACCTCACTTACACTTGTCGCTTTCACATTATTAGCCAGTTCAGAGACTATCCTTTCAATAGTGTTGTTAGACTGTGATAAAATACTGTTAGGAGTAGTATTAGATTAAATTTCATTAATATCCACTTTTCTTGGATCATCACTCCCACTAACCTCACTATTTTCAATGAACCAAGCATTTCCCATTTCAACTATTCGTGTACTATGGTAAGGATAATAAAATTTGTACCCTTTTGATTTTTCAAGATAGCTGATGAAGTAAGCACACCACAAGCATGTAGGTGTCTTAAACTAGGTTTTCTTCCATTCCATAATTCATAAGGAGTTTTAAGAACTACCTTACTAGGAACCCTATTCAGTAAGTACACAATAATACTTAATGCGTGCATCCACAAAGATAAGGGCACATCACATAAAGTATTTACCACCTCTATCAGATCTCACCACCTTTACTTTTCTATCAAGTTGCCATTCTACCTCATTGACAAACATCTCAAGGATGCTTGCAGCTGGAGACCTTTCATACAGTAAGTATAGATAACAATAACATGAAAAATTATCAATAAAGAGAATGAAATATTTTTTACCACTCCAAGAAGAAACATCAAATTGGCCACAAATGTCAATGTGTATCAATTGTTATAGTTCACTACTCTTTGTAGTTAGATGCTTTGATATGTGTGAGGATTGCTTACCCTTAATGCAATCCACACACACATTCCAATCAACAAAATTCAATGGAGGTAAGATTTCTATTTTACTAGCCTCAAAACTCTTTCTTTGGACATGTGACCTAATTTTTGATGCCACAAGTAAGCAGATTGCTTATTATGCACACTACGTTTATTTCCAACAATATGCTCAACATGAAACATGAATTTAGAAAAACCATCATCAAGATTAAAGTGGTAAAAATCATTTATTAACGTACCATAACCATAACAGTATTTATTCTTATATAATGAGAACATACTGCCTAAAACCATAAACTTAAAATCTATTACATCTAACTTGCACATAGATACTAGGTTTCTAGCACATTTAGAAACATCAAGACACTCTTACCGCCTAAAACCATAAACTTAAAATTTATTACATCTAACTTGCTCATAGATAGTAGCTTTCTAGCACATTTAGGAACATAAATACACTCTTTTAAATCTAAGTGCACACTGGTTTCGAGGTTTATTCAATAAGTCATGGTCCCTTCAATTCATGTCTTCATTTTGTGCCCCATGTACAAGAACTTTTAAGGTTCGTTTATGAGTTAGATCAAAAGTAATCTCTACGTAATATGTGAAGCATGAGTAGTAATACCAAAGTCTAACCATTAGGTATCATTAGGAACTTTAGTGAGATTTGATTCTAAGCATACAGAAACATAATGTATACCTTTATTTTTAAACCATTTCTTTCTCTTTGGCCAATCCTTTTTGAAATGGCTAGTTTTCTAGCAGAAATGACATCTCAAGTTCTTATGGATTTGCTCCTCATTAACATGAAGTGGACTTTTCACCACCT
Source organism: Phragmites australis (assembly GCF_958298935.1). Lineage (NCBI taxonomy): Eukaryota > Viridiplantae > Streptophyta > Magnoliopsida > Poales > Poaceae > Phragmites > Phragmites australis. The sequence continues at coordinate 4,670,969 of NC_084941.1, read as the reverse complement.
TCTTTCCCTTCTTCCCTGGTTTTTCATTGTTGCTGCTAGCACCATTATGCACCGTGAGATAAACAAACTGATCCCTATTTTTTTTTATCCTCCCTTCCTCCTGAATCAACATGGCCTTGACTTCTTGAATGTTCCACTTTTCTTTAATAGTGTTGTAATTCACCTAGAATGGCCCAAGCTGAGGAGGAAGTGAGTTCATAATAAACTGGACTAAAAATGAATCATTCACATCCATGCCCATAGAGTTTAATTTTGCGGCAACGTTTGCCATACTTGTTACCTGATCATGAACAGGAAGCGACTAATTAAACTTCTTGGTCGTCAACTCACTCATGAGACTCTCCACAATGGACTTGTCGGTAATATCCGAGTGAGAGTATTCGAGTATTCTTTCAGCTTCTCTATGAATTCTTTTGCATTATCAGTTGTGGGCATCAACAGCTTAACATTTTTAGCAATTGTCAGCCATGTCAAGTTCAAACTTAGCCTGTTTGACCATTTCTAAGATTCATAAAAGATACGTCATCCTCACTACTATCCTCAGTAATGGATGTGGGTTTTTCAAGAACTAGTGCTACATCCAAATCCATAGCACCTAAATAAAACCAAATTTGTTCGAACCAATCAGTATAGTTTCGTTGAATTTGACAAGCCCGTAACTTTGACTTAGGAAATTAATTGATGCTACAAATATCCTTAAAAAAGCTTACAAATTAATACTTTGAGTAAATGTAATGGATTCAAGAAAACTTTTAGTGTGTGTCTAAAAATATCTTTGGATGAAATTTAGATACATGATTGGAACAAAACATGATGCTAAAATAAACACATTTATTGGATAATCAACCTTACTCAAATAATATAAACACTATCTTTAAATAGACTAACAAATTTATCATGTACTTCGAGATATCTTTTTTGTTGCCAATTATAAGCACTAGTCCACCTTTGGATGACCTCCTAGCTTACAACTAGTGAACTTAATTGTTCATTACATCTTTGAATTATTAGCATCGATTTTATATGAACAATTGAAATGTACAACTAAATATTTACAATTCTTTTACAAGGTAGGCCACTTTGGTGACTAACATGCTTTGATAATAAAAACATACAGTTGACATGTTATTAACAATTATGCCAAGAACAATTTGTGAGCATTTGTCTATTGATTTTCATCCAATACTGTATGGATGGATACAATCCATTTGTTTACTAGTTAATTCTTTAATCATGCCACATTGTGCAACGAAATAATTTTCATGTTACATGTATCTTTTCTTGGCGTAAGACGTCCAACATATTCAATGATAAATTAAATGTGCTAAAACTTGTCTCTGGTACCAAATGTAAGTAATATTTCACAGAAGCTATACAAGACTATATTAGCACAAATTGATTCAATCGAATAAAACAAATTAAGCAGCAGACTTTTACGTGTTATATTTGCTCTTTGTACCTTCGAAGCATTTCTCCTCTCTTCCTTCTACTCTTAGATGTCCCCTCGATGATTAGAGAACAAGTATTTTCATGCAATGTGCAGTCTTTGATATGCTCCTACCACTTTATGAGCATTAGCCTTTCCTTAATGGCCCGCACTAGTATGCATGTGTGCGTGCACTGTGATGTTAATCTGTGCTTTCTTTGATGTGATCGGAATCTCTTTCGTGGTTTAGAGTCCCATCTATTTATACGACTCCAGCACGTATCTCAAACCGACATGATAAAGCCAAACCGTCACTCTTCTTTTCACATGGCAGCAACTGTTAACTGCATGACCATTAATGCATGGTAACCGTGTTTAATTAAAGCACATGGCAGCACATGCAGTGCTTGTTTTTTCACGTAAAAGAAAGCTGCCATCTTTACTTAGGCCCTGTTTGTTTCAGCTGTAGATTGTGAAAAGCAGCTTATAGATTGTGGATTGTAAGAAGCTGGATTGTAAAATCTGGATTGTAAAAAGCTGGATTGTGAATTGTTAGAATCTGGTGGAAAGCAGATTGCTGGATTGTTACAATCTGTGTGTTGGATTGTAACAATCCAGCTTTTCCAATCAGCTGTTTGTTTCAGCTTTTGGATTGTGATCAGAATCCAGCTGTTTGTTTCAGCTTTTGAATTTTGATCACAATCCAGCTTTTATAATCTGAAACAAACAGGGCCTTAATAGATCCACTCTTTACTAGTAGATCCACTTTTGATATCACACACAATTTGATCTTTAGTGCATATACTTAATCTTTGATCTTTGGATCAATTTGTGATGCACATGCACATTTTCTTTTGAAGGGGGAGCGAGGGTATTTCAACCCCATAATCCTTACTCTTTTAATTAGTCTAGCAATCATCACACACTTATATTTTCATATAAGAACCATTTTTTATTAATTACATAGGACATTTTCTAACACTCTATACCCTAATCTTCTCTACTTCCTCTGCGATTTCAGTGGTCTGAGTGTTACTGCAGTTGTGATCGCATGCAGATTCTCAAGAAGGCGTCCAACGTCGGCTCCTTCGTTAAGAGGGGGAGGTCTCCGGGCACTTCAAGATATGGAACTTAATTTTTAGTGGATTGATAATCTACTTTAAGGTAAATAGTCACTTTTAATACAATCACATGACTTTATGTGATTTTAGACCGTTGGATATGGGAGATGAAAGGGCCAGATCTATCGCTACAGTATATGTGGTATAGTACCAAACAATAAAATAATGTGTAGGATCGATAGAATTAAGTAAGAGAATAAGATAAAAGAATCACTACTACATAAACCCCTATATATACCGGTCCATCACTGCCGGTTCCTAATGGGCCTGCAGTGATAGGGAATCACTGCCGGTTCAAAAGCCGCACGGGAAAAATACAATCACGGCTGTTGGCTTGAGCCGGCAGTGATGCCCTGCTCCATCTTCACTGCCGGTTTAATCCATCGACCGGTAGTGATAGCAGGGCATCACTGCCGGCTTGTTATATGAGCCGGCAGTGATGTCTCGACTATATAAAAGTCACCCTCTACTTTCTCAAGCCCGAGCACACAATAGAGAGGAGCTTTGTTTGCTCGATGGAGGCTATTTTTGGTCACCAAGTTCTTAGTGGCTTCAAAATTTTAGAAATTTGCAAGTCGATGTCAGCAATGCTCAGTGCTTTCTCCGATGCAGACTAGGCAGGTTGCCTGATGACCGGTGGTCCACATGAGGGTATGCGGTGTTCTTTGGTGCAAACTTAATCTCATGGAGCTCAAGGAAGCAAAGCACAATGTCCAGATCGAGTAAAGAGGCAGAATACAAATCACTTGCTAATGTAACTGCAGAACTAGTCTGGATGCAGCCACTTCTTCAAGAACTCAGCATAAATCAAGGACGGCCACCGGTACCGTGGAGTGACAATTTGAGAGCCACATACCTGTCAACAAACCCAATATTTCACACACGGACTAAACATATTGAGATTAATTTTCACTTTGTGAGGGAATGGGTTGCAAATAAGTTTTTATAGATCAAGTTCATAGCGTCAGGAGATCAACTAGGAGACATATCCACCAAATCACTAGCCATACGATAGTTTGCGAACTTACGACACAATCTGAATATCACAACTGGATGAGCTTCGATTGAGGATAGCTGTTAGAAATAGTGTTCGGTTAGGCTGATATGATATGGTGGTTAGGATTCATAGTCTGTTGTAACAAACATGTAACAACTTCTGATCTTGTACGATGACCTGCACTATATATACATGACATCGCCCCTGGTTGTGGTGCCCTGAATATCCCCTAATCCTCATCTTTTGTTACACCCAATGTAACACCCTACTCTATGACTAAAACATAATTCAGCCAAAAATTCAAATTTTCAGCAACACCTAATCTGTATTTTGAGGTATAACTAACATATCAACACATGCATGACAATATAATATCTAGATAAGATATAAACACCAATTGAACTGAGTTTTTTGCACCACAAACGAGAATAACTCTTCTTAAAACAAAGCTTATAACAAGCAAAAATGCCGCACTACTAAAATGAGTTTTTTGCAACATGAATTGGATTGTTAACATTGTGGTGCGTGGAAGCTTCTAGTCTCCAGCCCATTATGCTCGCCAAAATGTTCTAGGCATACCTGTAAAAGATATAACATGGTGAGATAAACTCAGCAAACAATGACTATGTATATAAACATATCTCACACACAATTGAATAAATGATTTGAAAGCAAAAGATTAATCACCAAGATAGGTAACGACATGAGCAAGTACATGGTACTTTATCTCATGATAAAAGCATATGCTAAACCTATTCTCCGGATTGTCTTAAAAAAACAATGATACCATATACTCCCGGATTTCTATATTCTCCAAAAGATTTCATACTCTTCAAACGTTATGAAAATATATGAATGCCATGATGCAACTCCATTTGAGAGTTTAGTGTTGGGTGATGCCAACCACTCATGCAACTCCATGTACTAGTATTAGTCATGGCACGATGGCGGTGACCGGCCTTTATCTCCATATGAAGTGCATATGAATTGACATCAATGCTCAAAATTTTCATAACTCCTTATAATGAATAACACCATCACCAATCCATGATGCCAATGACATAGTCAAAATCATTAAAATAGCTTGGATTCAATTCATCAAATGCAATATAATATACAACATGCACCATTAAGCAACGCCATCCATGATCTGAATAAATTAGGAAAGGCAAGCAACCTAGTATACAAATTATAGGCACATAAGCACTCGCATAGTTTAACAACCAACAACCATACCATAGGTAAATATGAAGATAAATCAAATAATTATTCTTGATGCTATATACTTTATTTTATTCATAAGAGAGGTAAGACATGAATATAGACATAGCATTGACCACATCCCTACGTTACTTCCTTTTATTGAGATGAGGCATTGGATGAACTCGATTGTGTAAACCGAGAAGTATTAAAACATGGTAGCCAATGTTAATAGAGCCCCAAAATATTTCCTCCAAATGGTTCCAACAACTCCCCACATCAATGTGTTAACCAAGTCTGTTCTAAAACCCACCCTGAAAACATCTGGAAGCTCAACATACCCCGCTCCAAAGAATACCGCAGCTTGCCCACTACTGTAATGAGTTAGTGCTCCAAACAAATTTGTGTTTAACGCCAAAGGAAGTGCTGACAGGACACGAGGAACACCAGCTGCTATATGCATAGCCAGAAATGCTGAGTATAAAGCTCCGACATGCCCAATTTGGCTTGCAAGTAAATAGTGGATGAGGAAGTAGGAGGCCTCAATAACACAAAAATGCTGCAGGCCACTTAATGAGAAAGACAAGCAACTTGGCAACACAACTCGACATCCACGAAACTATTTCCGAATTAGTGAGCTGTCCGGCCATCCCAATCAGAGCAGCAAACCAAGCCAATGTATCCCATATTCGGGCATCGAAATCTTGCTATGTTTGCCGCACACACTTCATCAGCATGTTTCTCACCTCAAAACGCCATTTCTGGAGTGTTCTGATCATAAATCTCCTTTAGAGGTGGTAAGATTGTAGGCTCACATATATGAAAAATGATAGATGATGAGCAGGCATAGAGAATATGGGTTAAGAGTTCCAGCTTTTGGACCATTAATATTTCAAGCTTTTGCCTTGACCAATAAAACCATATCGCTGAAGCGCATATCTAAAGTATTGATCCAGTAGAAAATTTTGGACTTAGATCAACCAGGGAAGTTGTCAATTGATATATCACAGGGAATTCCAAAATGGTTGCTCACATACTGAGGAACTGGAACTCTTGCATTAGGAATGAACTGCATATATCCAGCAACACCTCTAGATTGTGAAGCTCTCCTTAGTTCTCTTAAGACATTTTGCTCCTTTCTCTTGCTTATATGGACGCTTGATCCATTCCAGAGATCAACTGATACATCCAAATCATCTGACGTTGCATATAGATTTGATACAAAGGATGCAAAGGTTTGACAGAAGCACCTCTCGAGGCTTCAACTGAATAGATGGAATCCTTTAGCTCCTGGATTGCACATAATCGTTTCTTTCTATCTTCCTCCACCGGTTAATTTGATTAGAGAAAGGATGTCTTCAATACATTTCTTCAGCAGATCATAGTCAATACATGCGTAATCATACTAAAATCCTAGAGAAACCATAGACGGTGTAGTGGTATAGAGTGAAGTTCCATAACCCACAAAACGGAGCATAAACGGACGTCATGCAACAACGATGGTACGGAGTGAAGAATCTGGCATTTCATTGGTATGTATCGAGTTGCATGCATCAACCAATTCATCCAAAAACTTAAGTTGATAGGGAAAGATGAGTAATTCACTTATACTTCAAATCTCCCCTTCACGTGGAGGCTCCCTCATGCCTCAGACATGGAAATAAGAGTCAACTGCAAGTTTTGTTTAATTGCGTCCGCCAAGACTTGAACTCGAGACCTCTGGCCCTGATACCATATTAAGCTGCATGCACCAACCAATTACACATAAAAGCCTAAGTTGATAGGGAAAGATGAGCAATTCACTTGTACTTCAGTAATATGGAGTGAAATTGAACTTTGTCGATGATAAATAATGAAATTGGGACAATCTCGATGGCATACAGTTAATTGACCCTTTTTTATACACATATGTTACACCCAATGTGCTAGATGCTGGGGTTTCCGTGGTCCAAATAAACCACCCGTCTTAGCAGCGTTCATTACCTTTTAGCATCCATTTATTGATACTTCCACCCCTTTCTAATTGCAGATGCCAACTAACATAGAAGAACTGGAAGCTGCAATACAAGGTATTGAATCGGAAGCAAATTCTATGTTGTTTCTTAGCCAAAACGTTTTGCAGGAGTATCAAAACCGGCAATGCGAGGTACAATCAGAGTTTGCTTTACTTGCATAGCTTCTTTGTCCTTAGCTATTCAGAATCAGTATATTTCATCAGGGATATAAATTCCTTGACAAGTCTGTTAAATAAAACTATGCCTGGTTGATGTGTGCAGTGTGCTGACCAGTTATTAGGGTACTTACGTTTTCATCTTTGTTGGGTACCCATGTCGCTGGCAGAGTTGTCTATTGAAAGCTTAGCACTAGCCTTTTCTTGGGTTGTCAACATGTGTTTCTTATATCTTGCTCTAGGGCATAACTTGTTAAGGAAATGATGAATCAAGGGTGGTGATATGAAACAGTCTATTTTCTGAACCGCATTAGAATTTGTGGAGGTTGCTTCCGCCTCCAGACTTTCCCCTTGTGGAATGCTTTGCTTTATATGCATAACGTGCTGATATTTCAGTGTAATTGTGTTATTATTATGTCTTTGTGTCAAAGAAGTAGTATAGTAAATATTGCACCTTGGAGCCTTGGACCATTTCAAAAGATAACAAGTTTCAGTTACAACAATAGCATTTCGTCATCTACCATATCATTATCTCTTACATTGAGCTACTCATCGACCTACTACTTCCACCTAGACTTCTTGCTGACACTGCCTATTTGGATTGAACAGATAGAATCAATATCAGATAAACTTAAAGACGATAAAGAAGAATATGAACGATGCTGCTCTGAAATAGGAACCATAAAAGTTCAATCACTTCATTTTATCATATATATTGAAATCATTTTTTAGTCTTTTAGGATTAATCTCTTTTGACTTGGCTTTGACTGTTTTGTAGGATAAATGGCTTCCGACTCTGCAGACTCTAGTTTCAAAAATAAAGTTCAGTCGTAACTTTCAAGATATGGTAGTTGCCGGAGAAGTTTCACTGGGTATGTATAGTTCTGTATTTTGCCATTATCAGTACAATATAGGATAACACACCAATTGTTGTGCATAAATCTCCTTGCAGATGAGCACGATCTGGATTTTGATCAATATGGCATTCTAATAAAGATGAACTTTAGGTGAGTTCCTTTTCCAAGTGTGAGCAATGTTCTGAATTCTGATATTTCTTGAAATTGGATAAATAAATAACCTGCACTGCTGCACCTTATTAATCACGGTACTGCTTCCTAATGGTAACCTTGCTTGGTATTGCCTACTCCTAATTCGGACAGGGTGACTAGGCTCAGTCCTATTAGTAGTCTACAAATGATCTATTAGGAAGGAAAAATGATGAGAGGAATATTAGACAAACAGTCTTTGTCCTCTAAGGCTCTAACAAACAGTCTTTGTTAGAGCCTTAGAGGAGTCTTTACCTCATATTTTATTTATTACTTGCTAGAATTGATAGTACAGATAGCTGAAAGTAATAAAAGTAGAGAAAATGACAGCCTCAAGCAGAGCGAAAAGACTGATAACAACACTTCGTTAGATGGACCAAGTTACCTATTCCTGCAAAGATTGTCTCCCTCTTTCTGTTGTCATTGTAGCCCATAGTGAAAGGTAGGTTTTCGAGAATTGGATGAATTATAGCACACTAGGTCTTATATTCACTTATTTACTCCTTCAAAGTTGTGTGAATTTCTTGCTTTCTTAAGTTCATGAACGCAAAACTCTGAACTAGACTGGCCATGTCTTGTTGTGTGCTAGTATATTTGTAGTGGACTGCACCGTCTTGAAAAAGAACACTATGTGCAGTTCCATTTCTAAGTGAAGATCACTATTCATTTCCATGTGGTCTAAAAGTGAACAATGGTCATGTGAAGTAGCCAGTAGGTTTAGTATAGGTTTAGTATTTCAAAAGGCGGTAGGTGGGCGGTGGGGTGGCACCTATAGTTCGAAGTCTTCCGACCAAAGTAGTCGGAAATGTTATTACGAGGAAATGATAAAAAAAACAGAAAAAGTACACGGAAACAATAATGCAAAAACTTTGGACTCTACTGGCTGTTTATGAGTTTTTGCGTTCTAGACCGTAAATTACCGGCAGTAATTCCAATTTTTCTCCGATCCCTAAAAGGCCCATAAGGCCACGATGACACAAAAGGGCCATAGGCCCACCCAGGCACATGATACCTCAATTCTCTCTCGCTTAATCACGCTACAATGCATCACGGTCACGGCTCACATCCAGACCTCACCTCACGCCTTATGGTTTATGTGGCCTCCCCAACTTGCCCCTTAAAACACTAGGGTCTTATCACAAGTCATATAACACTTGTCTTATGGAATGTATCTTGGTGTTTGTCTTATGAGATGAGTCATGTAAGACTTGTGAGATATCCATGCTATATTCCTATACATGGTGTTAGGGCCCAGCACTATGGTTTGGTGTTTTCCGCTCGCGTTTAGTAGCAACCGTTCACTAGCTCTAGTATCCACATGCTTTCAAGGAATTATCGATTCTCAATCGATACCGATATGTTTCTATCCTGATAATATCGATTCCGATTTTCCTGTAGTACTAAGTCTGTTCCTGAGAAAAAAATGAAACTCAAAGTGGTTTAGGTCTTTTCTCATCGTTCCGGAACTGTTTTCACCACTAGTTTTGATGGCTTTACAGTTAATTGACTACTTTGTAATCTTTAATTTATTACCAATGGTTAAAGAAAAACAGTTAATTCATTTTACAAGAAGGAAAAGAGATGAATCAGTGGAGAAGATCTTTTGTCTCCTGTATTCTTAGTTGAATTGGAACAGCAAGAGCAAGATGAAGAACCATGAAAAAAATGAACCTGCCATATTTCGAGGCATTGAATTCTCGAGCGACATCCTGCATTACCGTCACAAATTTGGCATCTGCATCATTTCCAGTACAGTTGGTTTGGTCAATTTCCATCTTGGTTAGAGTACTCAGAGAGCACTCACCGTGCATATTTGTCTACTTTGCTTCAGTTGCACCAAAAATATAAATAAAAAGAAGTGGTTTTGATGTCTTCACAACACAAGGTTTTGACAGTCGGAAGAGTTAACATTGAAGAAAGTGTGCATTCTTAAGTCTAAGGTCATATAGGATGTGATCTTTGCTCGCAACACAAGTTTACAGTTCAATGGAGGAGGGGGCGGGGGGCGGGGATCTAACAGGACAAAAAAAAATCAACATATCATGTCGCTTCTATCAAAGTCATCTGTCAGTCTCATGTCCATTTTCATACATCTCCATCCTAAGATGCCAAAGGCAACTAGTATTGTCCGCCGGATCTGTTAATAATATGCATACGTTAATAATATGTTGTTTGAATATGCTCGTGGTAGCATAGTAATATTTTTAGTTATGATATTAATGCAATATACTCGTGTGAGTGGTGTTGCATGAATTGATCTTGACTCAAGCTAGAAAAAACTTATGCTCGTATATAAGTGGTTTCGTGGTTTGTTTATGTCACTATTGCAGAAACCTCCTTCACTGTCGGCTCCAAAACCACCTTCATTGCCGGTTTTGGAACCGGCAGTGGGCAACGGGCAGTGATAGTCAATGACTATCACTGCCAGCTCGGTGGACCGGTAATACAGGGTCCTATCACTGCCGGTTAAATCCTTCAACCGGCAACGATAAACCTGAAATCACTGCCGACTGAAGTGTTTTGCCTCTCCTCCCTCCCCTCCTCTATCCTCTCTGTACTCCCTCTCACTCCTCGATCTCTCTGTCTCTCTCTCAATACATGCATACAATGATACATATATTTAATGTAAATTAATAATAAAAACACCTTCATTAATACATAGTAATGAACACATATTTCAAGTCATAGGCATCGACAAACACACATATATAAATAATAGTTCTCACAGGTCACCCCAGAAAAGTCGGTCGAGTTCAGCCAGTCCAGTATCCCTCTACCTCTACCGATTATCGACTATTGGCGTGTGTACATCCGGGGACGCGGGGGGGGGGGGGGGGGTGGGGCGATGGTGGTGGAGCATTGGACCTGGCCACGCCTGATCGACGGCAGCGTCGTCTAAGCTCCAGGCTCGCCGGCGTGTCGAAGATATCTAAGTCTGACGCCTGAACGCCTCTACGGTTTGAGCCTTCGGTCTCCTCCGCAGCACACCGATGGGCCACCCTCTCCTCCTCATCCTCCTGGTCACGCTTATGGGACACAGCTTCTTGCTCCTCCGCAACGCACAGCTGACGGGCCAGCCTCTCATCCTCCTCTTGGGCACGCTTCCTGGCCGCTGCTTCTTGCTCCTCCTTCGCATCATCGTTGGAAGGCCATCCTATCGATACCAACTTTGCATCATACATAGTAATTCACATCATTCATTAATAAATAGTAATTAATGACATACATTAATATCATGTCATTTGGCGAAATATAATACGTTGTCAAGCCCCTGGTAGAAGGAATGGTGTCATCTGAAGATCTGTGACGCGTAGATAGCACGATTGATTCATGAAACTCACTGTTTGGATTGATAATATGTTCTAAGTAGAACCCGACAATCTGTTCTTGAAGGGCATGTATTTCTGCAGGTTGTAACGCATTTGTGCGTAGTTTCGAGTGCTGTGTTTGAAGAATCGAAAGAATTAGTCATTGAAAATGTATAAAAATTGAAAAGAAGGTATCGATATGTTATTTCATACCTCAAGATTATTGAACCTAACAACGTCTCCGTTTGGGCTGAATGTGTGCATATTAGTAACAACATAAAACACGCAAAGATTATTGCCGGCTACCTGCCTCATACACTTAGAGGAAAGGATTCGTTAGTAGAATAAATTAAACCTTTTTATTCAGTAGGAAATGCAAGACATGAATATTTCTTACGTATCGAAAAGTCAGTTTTTACATCATATTGCTTCCTTAATGGAAAGTAGATGATACTCTTTTTTTGTATCTTGTGTACGCCCTATATGTGAATATGTATACCAATTAAACTTAGATGCAATCGTCGAGAAGATTAAATGATCGAGTTAACCTGTTTAGCATGTTGATGAGGTGTTGGTAAGTCGTCTGATCTCTCTTTTGTGAGTCCAAGACAACTTGCTCAAGTCTGGGTGGATGACAAGGAGGATCCAATGAAAACTGCAGAATATATCACTATAGCAAATTAGTACTAGAATCGAGTTGCCCATAAAATGAGGACGCCCTGGCGCACAAACACGTACTCATAATTGTAGGGTAAGAGTATGAATTTTTTGTATTTGTGGTGAAGCAGACACGTCAATAAATAGTCCTCGGTGAAGTCTGGATTCTCCCTTATAAGTTTCTGGTTCACAAGCCCAAAATCGATGAATCCTACTTACTTATCTAAGTCTTGTCCGCATGCTTGGATCTTCATTCTACGAAAGAGAGAAGTTAGCTATGCAATTTCAAGGTACAAGATCATATAACGTGAATTATATGCATAAGTCACTTACAGAGTCTACACTCTGACTATAGCCACATTGAGGGCATCTGGCTTATACAATTCATACAAGTCATTGAACTACACCCAGAAGGAGCCATCCCCGTTTAGAAAATAATCATCTGTATATCTTACGAGGAACGTCTGAAAATCCCGTCTAGAATGCTCCAAGTACCACTGATGTAATCGGCGCATTTGAGTTGTAAGGTTTCTTTCTATATCTGGTTTGACCAAAGGTTTGGTCAACTCAAACGGACATGTAACATCCAACTTTTGGATATCCGCTCCCATAGTAAGTCGTGCTAGTTCCTCTGCTATTATTCTTGATTCAGCTAGGAAGTCCGCAATGCTTGGAACATCCTTAATGATTGGGTCTGACTTACTCTTGGTAAAAATGTATCTGCTGGATGGTGAAAAACTACTTCTTGTTCTCGCAATCGACGCATAGACAGCACATGTATTGAGGCTGTGTATTTAACTTGTGCGTCGCGGCTTGTACCAGGAAACAATCCACGCCGTTCTTGTACTCTGCGCTCACACGGCTTGTGTCGGAGGATTAACTCCTGTCGCAGGGATCCCGAGAGACCCCTTTTTAGAGATTCGGCCGGGGGGATGATCCTGAATAAGTTCATCGGAGAAATGAATGAGAGTAAATGCAACGGCCGGTGGTGGGGGATGATGACCTAGTGCAGAAAGAAGTAAATGCACTAGAGTTTAGACAGGTTCGAGCCGCACGGGGACGTAATACCCTACTCTTGTATGGATGCAATAAATATCCTGAGGAAGTCCCTCAAGGATGTTGCTAGTTACAAGGATTGTGGTCTAACTAAGAGCTTGAGGCTCCTTGTTCTTCGGCTGGGACTATGCTCTCGTCCTGACGCTTGGGTGCTTGCGGTCTCCTGTTGGCTTATCTGTTTCTTCTATTCATCCAGTGATCTCCCTTTCTTCTCTGTGCCACCGGCTCTTTTAAGCACTCGCCGGCTACGACATGCCCCGAACGGGAAGGAGGGGGGCACAAGTTCCAAGACCCCATCACTGGGAAAGACGTCATCATTTCTTCTGGGTGAAGTGACCGGAGGGTGGAAAAACGCCGCACGCCCGGTCACCTGTCACCATAAACGCCCTGGCAATGGGCGCCGTGGAGAGGGCCCACTGGGCAGTCGCAGAGCAACCCGGCGTGCCCGCCCTGTCTTGTTCCTCTGCCACAGCAGGGCGGCAGACGGAACGCGATCCTTGCGATGATACGGGTTATACGGGATGGGACCCGTGCAATTAATAGCCCCACGCCTCTCTGCCAAAGCATGGCAGGAACTGACGCTGCGGCGGGAGCAGTTGGATTTGTCAGGCCACGCATGCTCATTAAATGCGGCCTCGGACCTCTGACTGGTGGGCACCTCATCGGTGGGCCCCTCGGGGGCCTTTCTGGGTCGTCGGGGAACCGAGTGCTCGGGGTACTGTTCACCTCCCCGAATACTCTCTCCCGGGAATGCCTATCTTTGTCTTTGGGGTACCGGGCGCTCGGGGGTACTGTTCACCTCCCCGAGCACTCTTGTATGGACCTTCGGGGAACCGAGTGCTCGGAGGCCGCCACGTGCAGCCCCGAGCACTCTCTCCCGAGCACTCTTGAATGGACTCTCGGGGAACTGAGTGCTCAGGGGCCGCCGCTCGCAGCCCCGAGCACTCTCTCCCAGAACTCAGCTCTTCTGATCATCGGGGGACTAGGGTGCTGGGGGTGACCGGGCACCTCCCCAAGCACTTTCTTCCCGGTACTTAGACTCTGGGGATCATCGGGGAACTGGGGTGCCCGGGGACCACTGACTGTGGCCCCGAGCACTTTCTCCCGGGACTTAAGCTTCTCTCATTCTTTAGGAGGGACCTCGCGGGATGGCGCCATGTGGCGGATGGCTGGCCGGGCCTTGGGACTCAGGGACCCCCGGTTCTTGATACACCGACAGCTTGCATCGTACATCCATCTTCTGTCCATCTACAATTATATCATTATTGTAAATCCAAATTCATAACATCTAGAAGATTTTACGATCACCAACAAATAAATTACCTCGTCGTCTCCTACCGGCAATTGGCCCGGGTTGGAGGAGCCGACTTTTGTAAGCTTTCGTGTACGCTTCCGATGAGTATTTGTTGGTGCCATCCCTAAAAATTTTCTTTATTATTCAACCCTTTTGTAGGACTAATTAAGTAAAAAAACGCTCATACATAAAGTTTATATATTGGAGCTTGCTAATTAAATAAAATATAATCGGATCTTGCTACATACCGAAATATCATGGAGAAATTTTTTAATTCATTAAAAATCAAAATAAATACGCTCATACCTAAAGTTTTCATATAGGAGCATGCTAATTAATTAAAATATAAAAATATAATTGGAGCTTGCAACATACCTAAATATCATGGCTAATTTTTCTAATTCATTATAAATCAAAAATAAATATGCTCATACCTAAAATTACTATATTGGAGCTTGCTAAATTAATTAAATTATAAAAAATATAATTGAAGCTTGCTATATATCTTAATTTTATGGCTATTTTTTCTAATTTATTAAAAATAAAAAATAAATATGTTCAAACCTATAGCTAATGTAAATCAATAATAAAGACATTTTCCACCATAAGCTACTAATTGAAGCTTCCGTATAATAAATGAGATATAATTGTATCTATATTGTCTTAAAACATCATAGCCATAGGTGCATCTCCATCTTTTCAAAATCTAAGGCAATTTAGCAAATAAAATTCAACTAGAAATAGAGTGGAAATGAAGTTACATACCTTAGAACACCTAGGGCATAAGGATTCCTCAAAATTTTGAAGCCACTAAGAACTTGGTGACCAAAAATAGCCGCCACCGAGTAAACAGAGCTCCTCTCTGTGGTATGCTCAGGCTTAGGGAAGGATATGGTGATTTTTATATAGTCGAGACATCACTGTCCGCTTATATAATAAGCCGACAGTGATGGCCTGCTATCACTGCCGGTCGGTGGATTAAACCGGCAGTGAAGATGGAGCAGGGCATCACTGTCGGCTCAAACCAACAACCGGCTGTGATGTTCTTATCACTGCCGGTTCGTAAGCCACGATGACTATATTTTTCCCGCGCGGCTTATGAACCGGCAGTGATTCCCCATCACTACCGGCCCATTAGGAACTGGCAGTGATGGACCGGTATATATAGGAGTTTATGCAGTAGTGTGTGCAAGTGTCTTAAAGGTGAATATGAATGATGACGGAATTGAAACTAAGTTCAAAGAAAAACCAATATTCTAGTGATCAAAGATATTATACGGAACGTTCATACTAGAAAATAGTGTACGTGGAGTTGAGGATACAGACATGTAACGTAGATATAGGTAACAAAGATACAAGTGAGCACGGTGTGGATGGCGCGACTTCTGGCGTTTCGGATTGAGGTGCTGCAGCGTATGGATTGTCCGTGAAGGGGCGTCAGGCAGGAGTGCAGTACGAGGTTTGCTGTCAGTCTCCATCAAGCGTAGCGTGTAACAAAGCCCAGATGTCCAGTGTTTTCCATTCTGAATTATCGATTCTCAATTGATACCGATATGTTTCTATCCCGACAATATTGTTTCTGATTTTTTTTAATACTAAGTATGTTCCTAAGAAAAACAAAATGAAACTGAAAGTGGTTTAGGCCTTTTCTCATCGTTTCCGAACGGTTACCCCTAGTTTTGATGGCTTTACAATTAATTGACTACTTTGTAATTTTTAATTTATCATCAATGGTTAAAGAAAAACGCTTTATTCATTTTTTTTAAAAAAAGGAAAAGAGATGAATCAGTGGGGGAAGATCCTTTGTCTCCTGCATTCTTAGTTGAATTGGAACAACGAGCAAGATGAAGAACCACGAAAAAAATGAACCTACCATTGTCAGAGGGTGAACTCCTAAAGCAGAGATCCGGAGGGACCCCCTTTGAGATTCGGCTGGGGGGATGATTCTGAATCTATCTTGCGGGAGAAATAAATGGGCGTAAATGCGATGGCAGGTGGAATGGAATGATCGGATGCAGAATGTAGTAAATGCACTGGAGGTTTTTAGACAGGTTCGGGACGCACTGAGTGTAATACCCTACTCCTGTGTGGATGCTATAAATGCACTGAGAATGTCTCTCAGGGATGTTGCTGGTTACAAGAATATTTGTCTATCCTAGAGCTTCAGGCTCTTTGTTCTTCGGTGATCTCAGCTTCTGTGCTTGTACTGGAGTGTTCAAAATCCCAGAGTCGATTCGGGGTCGGATCCTTTTTGCGTCCAATCTCCCTCTTCTGTGTCGACCGACTCCTCTTAAATACTCACCGGCGGTAGCGTGCCCAGAAAGGGAGGGCACAAGTTCCAAGGCGCCATAAATGGAAAAGCAACCATCATGGGCTGCTGCGTGAAGTGACGGGGGGTTGAAAACGCGCCCCCGCCCGGTCTCGGTCGTCATGATGTCGTTCTACAACGGGTGCCCCGGAGAGGGCCCATCGGGCAGCCACTGAACGGCCTGGCGTGCCCGCCCGGTTTTGTACGCCTGACACAGCAGGGCGGCAGGCGGGGCGCCATGGGCCTCGCGATGTTATCCCGAGGCGTACCGGATGACGCGGGATGGGACCCGTGCATTAAATGTCCCCACGCCCTCCTGCCAGAATGTGACAGGGACTGACACTGAGCGTGGCAGGAGCAGTCGGAAGTGACAGGCCACGCGCCCTCTTAAATGCGGCATCGGGCCTTTCACTGGTTGACACCTCACCGCTGGACCTCTGTGGGGGCCACCGGCGAAGGACTTCTTAGGCCGTTGGGGAACCGAGTGCTCGGGGGTCACTATTCACATCCTCGAGCATTCTCTCCCGGATATGCCCTTTCTTGGTCCTCGGGGAACCGAGTGCTCGGGGGCCACTGTTCATCGCCCCGAGCACTCTCTCTCAGAATTGACTGTTCAGATCCTTGGGGAACCGAGTGCTCGGGGGCCGCTGTTCATGGCCCCGAGCACTCTCTCCCGGAACTAACTCCCTTGGGTCCTCGGGTACTCGGGTGCTCAGGGGCCGCTGTTCGCAGCCCCGAGCACGCCCTTCCCGGTACTCAGCTTTTCTGGTCGTCGGGGGAGTTGGGTGCTCGGGGGCCACTGTTCACGGCCCCGAGCACTCTCTTCCTGGCACTTGGTCTTCGTGGATCATTGGAGAACTCGGGTACTCGGGGACCACTATTCATGACCCCGAGCACCCTCTCCCGGGACTTAGCCTTCTCGTACCTCGCGGAGATGATCCCCGCGGGAGGGCGCCACGTGAAAAATTGCTGATCTGGCCTCGGGACTCGGGGACCCCTGGTTCCTGATTCACTGATAGCCATATTTGGAGGCATTTCTCGAGCGAGATTCTGCATTACCGCCACAAATTTGGCATCAACATCGTTTCTAGTACAGTTGGTTTGGTCAATTTCTATCTTGGTTAGAGTCCTCAGAGTGCACTAAGCGTGCATATGTGTCTACTTTGCTTCATTTGCACCAAAATATGAATAAAAACAAGTGGTTTTGATGTCTTCACAACACAAGGTTTTGACAGTCGGAAGAGTTAACCTTGAAGAAAGTGTGCATTCTTAAGTCTAAAGTCATATAGGATGTGATCTTTGCTCGCAACACAAGTTTATGGTTCAATTGGGAAAAAATCTAACAGGACCAAAAAAATCAACATATCATGTTGCTTCTATCAAAGTCATTCGTTCAGTCTCATGTCCATTTTCATACATCTTCATCCCAAGATGCCAAACCAACTTGCATTGTCCACAGGATTTGTGGAAAGTAATTTAGAACACATAACGGTATGCGCTGCATTGTGTGGAGGATATGTGGAAAGTAATTTAGATCACAAATTCTTCGGCTGTAATTTAATTTTATAGCGACTTCCTCCTTTAGTTTTCATATAAGTGTTATTTCCGATGTTTGTAAGGTCATCGCAGCATACCCTTCATTGACCCTGAATAGTAATATGCTTGCTTGTGGACTTAATAAAATTTTAATATTATGAAAGTATTCTATAAACCATATTAGTACTATTCTACTATGGTAGATCTAAATATTCATAAAGATATATTGTTGATCAATGTTAATGTAATTTTATTGCACATGTTCATGGATGATTTTTTCACAGGAGAGAAGATCAAACTATCGTTATCATGGACTAAATTTCCTATTGAGCAGGTGATAGAATAGTCACGGTGTTCCATATTCTTGGATACAATACCATTCACTTTCCTGGAACTTACAACGTTAGACTTCTCGGTGTGCAGATTATCCAAGAGAGTCTGAAATCATTATTCAAAACTGTACCTCTAGATTGATAATTTTTTATTCGCTATTCATAATGATATTTTCGATGAATGTTATAATGGTTTAACTTTATGCATTCCAAGATGACTTTTTCAGAGGAAAGAGTAGGTCAAGCTGTCATAATCATGGTTTCGCATTTTTTTGGGTGCCCGTTTTAGTTACTTGAAAATTCTGATGTTACACTTTAAGTGTGCTGATTTTCTACGCATAGTAATGAACTACCTGGAATATTCCAAAGATATTCTGAAATCGTTATCCAAAACTGCAGCTCATATATTGATAGAATTTCTGTTAGGCAGTTGAGGAAGCACACCCTAGACCTACTACACAAACATACTGACACCACACTGTACGTCCTGTAAACATAATAGGATTTTGGAGGCTCTGACAATCGCAGGATCTTACACGAAGGACATTATCTGCGTCCTCAGTGAATGCACACATATGTGTACTCTAAAACCAGCTTCCAATTGGTTGTTGTGTTGGCTGATATATTGGTATTATTTTCTAAACAGAATCAACTTGGCAATATCATTTCAATATGTCAAATTAGAGCATATCGCCCAATACGACCAATTGATGTGGCTGATATCTAATTTTTAATGTTTTAGATGTGAATTGAAAGTTCCTAGTGACATGGATCAAATGTTTTTTATTTTCTCTTGTTGCCATAGAGGATCAAAGTACCATCCAATGTGGTAGACCCACCAAATCTTGCTACCATCCAATGTTGTGGAAATGCGAGTAAACAAAACCCATAAGGCACTGTTAGTTTCTCTTGAGTGGGATTATATGTGATAAAAAAATTGGTTTAATGATAAAATTGATAAAAATAAAGTGATTTAGCATTATAGCATAGATGATATGCATGCGTTAATAATACATTGTTTCGATATTCTCATGGTAACATAGTAATATTTTTTATTTTAATATTGATACAATATACCTGTGTGAGTGTTGTTGCATAAAAATCTTAACTCTAAGTTAGAAAAAACTTATGCTCATATATATGTGTCTTAAGAGGAACATAATCGATGATACGATTGAAACTAAGTTTAGAGATAAACTTAGGTTCTAGGGATCAATAATATTACAAGAAATATTTATGCTAGAAAACTGTGTACATAAAGTTGAGGTTGCAGACATACAACCAGATGCGTTGTGAGTAACGAAGATGTAGGTGAGGTCGTGGCACGGAAGAGCAACAAGACCGGAGTGAGCACGGTGTGGATGGCGCGACTTCGGGCGTTTTCGGACTGAGGGGCTGCGGCGTGTACGTGCGGGCAATTTGGGTTGTCCGTGAAGGACACGACACGGCGTCGGGCTGGATCAGGTTTCCTGTCAGTCTCCATCAAGCGTAGCATGTAACAGAGGCCAAAGGTTGCATGTGCAGCCGCATGCAGGAGGGCCCACGGGTGTCCCATTAATGCAAATGAAGGAAAAAAGGTACCCAGGCGTTTTGGAAGTTGAACTCCAGTCTTGCACCTCTGGATCACTGCTGGAGTTTGCAGCCGAGTATAAAAAGAAGGCCTCGGGCCTGTTGTCTTCAGGTAGAGTAGAGCACAGAGATAGTGCAGGTGCCGTTGAGACCGAGAGAGAGAGAAAAAAAACTCGTATAGGGCTTCATGAATTCGTGAAGAATTCTTATAGGATGCTTGTAAGAGGCATCTACGTAATGAGATCAAATTTTGTAAGTTAATGTGTTGATATAATTCCGTTCCTTTTCTTCATTCTTCGTTTTGCATACTCTTTTTGGTTTTTACGGAGTTCTTGTTTTAACGTGATTTGTTTTAATTTGATCCATCCAAAATCTTTCTAAGTATCAAATCAATATTTAAAAAATCCATTGGTTAATCTTTCGTAATTCTTTCTTAATCAAGAAATTAGAATTTAATCAATTTTTATCATCATCTGTCGCAGTCTGCTTTCAGAGTTTATAACTTTAAATCTAAATATCCGATTGACATGATTTTTAGTGGTTTAGTTTTACAATTTTATCTAGTTCTTGCTATTAAAATTTGAGGTCGATAAGAGTTACAAATTTGGATTTACGTTATTTTTATGATGTGTCTACAGTCTATCTAAAAGTGAAATACGGGATTAATTTAGGTTTTTTATTAAAATAAATTTTTATTTAAAAAATTAGTTTCCATAATCATTCAACGTCCCTCTGATTGACTGATTAGTGAATAAACGATCCTATATCTTGTGTAAAATGCACAATCTACATACCCTGCATAAACCTCGGACATAAACATACTGAAGTCATTTCAGAATTAGTTTCAGCACCAGTGGTGATGAGATGGGCCTCCTCGATGCAATTCTCCCTGTGCTCTTCTTTGGATTACTACAGATGCCAAGGGCAGGAGCATCGTTGGGTCTCCCCTCTGCTACCACGCTCTCTAGCTGCCCGAAAAGATGCGGCAACGTGGACATCATTTATCCTTTTGGCATTGGATCTGGGTGTTTCCGACAGCCCGATTTCAACCTTACCTGCGATGACACCAACCAGCCGCCCAAGCTCTTCCTGCACGATGGCGCCACCGAGGTCGTCGCTACTCCTCGTAACACGGTTGGGTGGTCGTCGTTGATGACCTACGTAGCTATTTCTCACACTATCCCTATGATACCTGATGTTCGCATTTACAACTTTTTATGGAATCTCAGCTCTTTCATTATGGCTTATGCCTCTTTTAATATTACTGGGTGTGACTTGGATATTTATCTTCTCGAACAAGAAAGGAATAGTTCCATATTGTTGTGTACCAACAGTTGCCTCCACAGCAACATCACAGAGATGGTAGCCAGACAGAACTGTAATGGTACTGGATGTTGCACAGTAGATATTAAATGGGATATTCGTGATTTCCAGCTCAAATTTGTCCGACATAATAAAACCAAACTATATGCTTACTCTAGTCGAAGCTCCTTATGGGACATGATTAATATAACTACCAACAACGCGGCCCTCCGGTGGAGTATAGTCGATCAACCCACATGCGCCAGGGCAATGGACAATAAGACAAACTATGCATGTGTTAGCATCAACAGCCAGTGCTATGACGGGCTGTGGGATCCTGGTTACATATGTGAATGTAACAGTGGTTATGAAGGCAATCCTTATCTACTTGATGGCTGCAAGCGTGATGAAGGTGATTATTCTGTACTAAATCATTTTAATACCTCATATTTTATTTAATATATATATAGGTCAGTATGCAATCATTTTAAATTAATTTATAATGTGTCATACAAATATATGTTGGTTATTTTCGTTCCATTGTACATTTATTATTGAATAGTATGCGTTTATGCCTGACTACTCGTATAAAAACTCTTTCTTTTTTCTTGCCAAGATCTATACTTAGGGAGGTTCTATATATATTATCAACCGACTGAAAACTCAATCTTTCACACTCAATGATTGTAGACCACCATATCTTGATTGGATGTGCCTCCTTCTTACTTCTACCTCCAACCAAAGAGTTCTCTCTGTCTCTCTTCACAGTGCTGGCGTGACTTGCTCCCCCACCATGCCCTCCTCCTTTGTCTTGGGTTATTCTCTCGCCGCCAGGTCTGTGACTACCGGTCATTCCCAATTAACCCGGCGGTATTGCTAGGAAAATTATTCAGTACTATAAAAGTGAATCAACATCTCCGATATAGCTCTATGCCTCCTGTATTTAGGATTTTTTATTTTATTTTTTAAATTTAGCAAATTTAGACTACCGTTTGAAAAAAATAGCAACTATAGGAGTTTGTCGCCTGTTGAAAGGGCGATAGGCACATGTCGCTCTTCCAACGGACGTCATGTTAAAAAAAATTAAAATACAATATTTCATTGTTCTCAAAATTCAAAATACTATGTAAATGGTCATGAAAAATTCTAAAAACAAATTATGGTGTAGAAGATGCTATCATCTAGCTCTCACAAAATTGTCTTTTTTGTTTCTCATTGTACAAGTAACTTTTTGAGCTTAAATTTTAGTGAGAGCTAGATGGTAGCATCCTCTACGACATAATTGTTTTTCATAATTTTTAATGATAATTTACATAGCGTTTTGAATTTTGAGAACAATGTAATGTTGTAATTTTATTTTTTAACCTGTCTTTCGTTGGAAGGGTGACAACATGTTTTAAAAAAATAAACCAGTCGCCCTTCCAATGGGTGAAAGATGCCTATTCGTGCTATTTTTTAAAGCGGGTGTCTAAAATTTCTAAATTTGAAAATTTAAAATAAAAAAATAAAAAATCCTGTATTTAGAACGCGGGATGTTACAGCATAATTGTATCTTTTTTTATATCAGTTCCATAGCTTGTAGCTTCGAGCTTTAATGTCTCTGCATTGACATCATTGTCGCCGTGGTACCTACAAGGTTCACGTTACCGACCGGAGTTAACCGAGCTCCGGTGGTAACCAAAATCTCGCGGTAACCGCGGTTACCGGCCAAAAATTTAAAAAAATTCGGAGAAAATTCATTCGGCAAAATTTGAATTTCTGCGTAAAAATCGTGTTTTTGCCCTCTCGGTAACCGCTCGGTTTTGATCGGTTACCGAGCGGTTTGGGTCGGTTACCGAGCGGTTTTCTCGCATTTTTGATTTGGTCGGTTACCGAGCGGTTTGGGTCGGTAACCGCTCGGTTTTCTCGATTTATCGAGCAGTTTTATCGAATTTCAGCGCAGTTCAACAAAAAACCTAAACAAGGGCTCAATCTTGTAAAATCAATAACTAATTCATCCAAGCTTCAAATCAAGTGAAACAAATTTTATTGGCTTCCTTGTAACATGATCTACATGATAAAAGTATTTATACTCATAAAAAAGTTCAAAATTTTCTGTGAGAAATTTTATTTGTTAAACCAAGTTAAATGCATAGTTTACTCTTTGCTAATCCAAAAATCATGAAACTAATTTTGTTAGTCTTCTTACATGATCCTATATCTTTTAAAAATACATGAACTCGTGAATTAGTTATTTTAACATGCATGATTGTGTAAATGTGTTGCGACTAGATTAATTCATAACTGACCCATCACACCTCAAAAATTAGTGAAACCACTTTCATTAGCTTATTTATACTATGATTTACGTAGAAAAAATAATAATAGACATGAAAAAGTTAATTACAGTGCTGTTTCTTAACATATTCACTTTATGCTTGTGAACTTTGTAAAAATCATAGAGAATTTAATAAAACTCTAAATAAAGTGAAATCAATTTTAAAGATTCTCTTAAAATATGTTTTATAAAAAAAAATATGTGTTTGCATGTTACACATTTCCTTAATGTGAGTTAATAACTGAGCCGCACGCTTCAATTTTTTTTCATTTTTTTCAAACTTTCTCCCTATAGAATATGATGCAAACGATATTATTTTTGAAAAATGTTTTCACAGAAGGTCTTAGAATTGTGTCTAGTTTTTTTTAAGATTTTTGTTTATTTTTTCGAATTTTTTGAATTCAAATTTCGGTTACCGTTCGGTTTCTGAAACCGGACCGAACTGAGAAGGTCGGTAACCGCGATTTTTGGGCGGTTACCGACGGTTTTTTAACCCTGGGTACCTATCACACATAACAAGATCTCAGTGCCACCTACACCAGTGCAAAGACATTAAAGCACAGCGGCATATAATATGGGGCGGATAAAAGGGGTCCATTTTTTAAATAAAGATCTAGGTCCAAAGGAGGTTTTACCAAGTAATAAACAGTTAGGGGTGCCAAAAATGTGCCATTTTGAGTGCCAACTAAGTCCACGTCAATGAAACGTCTACCACCTAGTATACAGATTTGATAACTCGCACATATGTTTTATTGAATTGCACATAGATTGTCAAATATGTCTACAACTCTAAAGCATTTCAAGCATGAAAATTAGGAGAACTATTATTACTTGATATGTAACTGAGAAAATTTATTCTAAGATGAAATAATGTTCCGGCCTTTGAACCAAGTGGGTACACGTAGCCATTACATAGAAAAAGAGAAAAAGAAGAAGAAAAAGACTAAAACTGATCATGCACAAAGCAGTACCGAATCTCAAAACAAGACCAAGAGCTAACAACCGTACACTTCAAGTCGATGAAAAGCTTTCTTGTTGGTATTTCAATTGCTCATGTAGGGAGAGAAAAATACTAGCATCTATTGTCTTCCGCCACAGATTGAGAGGATCTTGATGACTCCCCAAAATCTGATATTCGCCCATTTGAATTCATAATCAGATTCGACCATTTGAAGTATTTTTCATGCAGAAGTTATTTGATTCCAGTATTTATGTCTTATAACACTAATTGTTGGATCATTATTTTTACACAAAGGAAACTAGATTTATTTTTTTTTTGTAAAATTAGTGGTGAACCTCACGATTTGTTCACTGAATGCAGGATACAGTCCAATTCAACTAAAGGAAAATTGTGCTCAGTCATGCGGGAATATCGCGGTTCCATTTCCTTTCGGTTTACAGGAAGGCTGCTCTGCAAGGAAGCTATTTCAACTCAACTGCACCAATGTGACATCGTCCATGCTCCAATTTGATGATGACCATGTTGTGACGTATATAAATCTTACGGAAGGTCTTGTGGGCATTAGATTTACCTCACGTTACGAAGATCAGGAACTTGGAATGTACGTACCAGAAGAACCAAATATGTTTGTTGGTTTTGGGGAATCTGTGGTCTTAGTGCGCTGGGCTGCTGCCAATCTAACATGTCAGGAGGCTCAGAAGAACCTCTCGCAATATGCATGTGTCAGTACGAACAGCATATGTTTAGGTGTTAACTCTATGAAGGGTTATGTTGGATATCGATGCAAATGCTTAGATGGTTTTCAAGGAAATCCATATATAACTAACGGCTGTGAAGGTATAACTATGGTCCCCCTCTTTCCCCCTGTTAGATTAACTATTTCTATGCTACACTGGAGAACAACTTACATCCTCAATTTTGTATATTAAGTCTATATTATTTGGAGTTGTTGCTTAACATACATGTCCACTTAGAAAATCAAAATTGTTGTTATTGAATTTTTTTTCTCTCTACCTTTGATTTAAGCAGGCATATCATACACATTTATGGGTTTGTATGATCCCACATTAGTTATTGCTACGAGTGAATAATTGTTGCAACATACAAACATTTTCTACTCTAAAGAGAGATGATACATTGATATTATCTGCATTCTATATACGAATAGTAGCTTTGGCGTGGTTGTAAGTTACTATGTGCGCAATGGTGAGATCTCAAGTTCGACTGCCATTGGTGAGGAACTGATATCCGGCAAAGCCTTGTGAAAAATCCTATAATCCTTGGAAGCCCATGATGCCAAGACTGTTTAACTGTTATATTTACTTTTATCTATACCCATGACTTGAGCTATTATAGGGACAAATATGAGGGGAATATGAATTTTTTTTCATGTTTCTGAGTCAGCATTCAGCACAAATGAGAGTTCAAAAATTATTTTTATTTCTCACCATTGACATGGGAATTCAGGAGCAGGAATAAATTCTCTGGTTACATAGTCACGCCCTTAAAAGTGTACATTTTTGTAAGAATTGTTGTCTTGAATTACATGCATATTTGAATGCGTTAATGGTGATTATTATATATACAACTTTTTTATATAAAAATAAATTTTTTGGGAAATTTTGCACTTTACTTTTTATGTACAATGGTCGAAGATTGAATAGTTGACAACAAGAATACTAGAGAGAAACGTTTGTTACTTTCATCTGAAACATTTAGGGTCTAAAAACAATTTTATTATCTGAATCTGAGATCAATCGTTACTTCCAGCTTAGCAATGTCATTTGCCATTTGTACGCGGGTTTCTTATTTTACAGTTAATTATGTTTTCAGACATTGATAAGTGCGGAATGCCAGGCATTTGCAAAGGGGTATGCCATAATGTTGTAGGGAGCTACTACTGCACCAAAAGACATAATCTTCTCTTTGGTATGTTCTCTGGTCGACTTTAGTCTTCAGAACTGAAAATTCTATGAAAATAACATTAATCAAATATCTTATTAGGTGTGATCATTGGGCTTAGTGTTGGCTTTGGCATTCTACTATCTGCCTTGGGTGTGATGTTTCTCATCCGTAGATGGAAAAGGGACATTGAAAAGCAACTACGAAGAAAATACTTTAGAAAAAACCAAGGCCTTCTCCTGGAACAACTAATATCATCTGATGAGAATGCCAATAACAAGACAAATATTTTTTCTTTAGAAGAGCTCAAAAAGGCAACAAATAACTTCGATCCATCACGTATCCTTGGACGTGGAGGCCATGGAATGGTATACAAAGGTATCTTGTCAGATCTGCGTGTGGTAGCAATAAAAATGCCTAAGATCATCGAGCAAGATGAAATCAGCAATTTCATCAATGAGATTGCCATTCTTTCTCAGATAAATCACCGCAACATTGTACGGCTCTTTGGATGCTGTCTTGAAACCGAAGTCCCACTGCTTGTGTACGACTTTGTTCCCAATGGTTCTTTGTTTGAAATTCTCCATGCTGATGCTGGCAATGATTTCCAATTGTCTTGGGATGAATGCTTAAAGATTGCTTTAGAGGCTGCAGGAGCTCTCTGTTATCTTCATTCCGCAGCTTCAATATCAATCTTCCATCGTGATGTGAAGTCTTCTAATATACTTTTGGATGGAGACTACACTGCTAAAGTTTCAGATTTTGGTGCATCAAGATTGGTCCCTATTGATCAAACCCATGTTGTTACAAATGTACAAGGCACTTTTGGGTACTTGGATCCTGAGTACTATCACACTGGGAAATTAAATGAGAAAAGTGACGTGTACAGCTTTGGAGTGGTACTTGTGGAGCTCCTCCTTCGGAAGAAACCTGTTTTTACAAGTGAGACAGGGATGAAGCAAAATTTGGCCAACTATTTTCTTGGGGAACAAAAGGTGAAGCCTATTACAGGCATAGTGGCTCCTCATGTTCTCAAGGACACAACAGAGCAAGAAATTAACATGGTTGCCTCCCTTGCGGAGAAGTGCTTGAGACTTCGTGGTGAAGAAAGACCTACAATGAAGCATGTAGAGATGACATTACAATTGTTGCGAGCAGAAAGGTTGAACTCATGCCGTGATGTTCTTGGAAACAAGCAATGCACGGAACCATTTTTAGGTACAAGCACTACAGCCTATTCTGAGCCATTGGGTTTTGACTTTTTGGGCGAGAAAGCTACTTCCGAATCCCAACAATCCAAGAAATGTTATAGCTTGGGGCAAGAGTCTTCTTCTGTCACTCTGCCGCGTTAAATATGTCATCAGTTCTATACAGTGTGTATTTTTGTTATAAATACCGATTGTCTATTTAGAAGGATACAATACTATGGATTAGTTTACTATCCAACTGTTTAATTTAGAGGCATTGGTTCCTGAAAGAAAACTATTTTGTTAAGAATCATGTAGCGATTGTTGGACAGAACACCTGATGGTCAAAATATTCACTTATCTACTATTTATAAGTCATTAAATTGCTTGATAATTTATGTGTTCATAAATGATCAGCATTGATGAACTTTTTTATCTCCTGGTTTGAGGCTAATTAGGAATTTTTGGGCTAGATTAGGAATGGAGCATTTGGCTCCACCACTAAGTTCATATTTTTCGAATTGCTCCATTTTACTGTTTGAAATTTGTTCGTGACCAAAACTGGAATCATTGCTCCATTTTTATCCATCCTCCTACTAAATTAAACTACCCCTAATAATCAATGGCTATGATTCACCCCAAGACCTCTTGTGGAGTAAGTGGGACTGATTGGAAGAGAGAGAGATTGCTCCAGGAATGTTTAGGTCCTCCCTTTCGAAACAGGCCCAAAATGAGCCCCATAAATATCACAAAAATGACAATGGCCATTCTTGTGGGAGCATTCTTACATCCAGCCTCTTAATTCATCGTAAGAGGCTTTGCATGTGCCTTTGCTGCTTGCAGGAAGAGACAAAAGAGAGTCTCTCTGAGCTAGCCATATCTTCAATTTCCCTAGCCCGATCGATGAAACTAGCACCTAGTTTTATTTACTAAAGTATACCCTTTTCCTTGACTGCCACCAGCCGCCAAGAAAATGTGTTTAGCCGAAAGGAAAACATAGTTTCTCAGCAATCTTATTTGCACTATACAGTTGTACTAGCCATAATTAATTGCACCATTTGCACATGCATAAAGAGAAAACAGAGGTTTAACATATAATTTGTTTGCACCATTACACATTCATACACCATTCTTCCAGTTGTGAGCCAACATGTGACGAACTAGTCCCATGAGATGTGCATGTACAAGTGAGTTAAAAAAAATCAGCAAGCAATTATGCCAGTCTCTTGAGATGTGCAGAAGGTAAAGTTGAATAAAAAAACAGAAATATAAGGTTGTAATTTGTCATGCAAATCAATTGTCGGATGGTTTAGGAAGTCTTCTATCAGGAAGGAACTAATTTATTCGACATGAGGGAATTTTGGCATTCAGGCACAAGAATGCTTCGTGGCAGAGATTCTAAACTTGTATTAGCAAGCATTGTGGTCACGCAAACCGACCTTGAGTGATTTTACCATGAGCAGGGAGATCGTGGACTGACCAACCTTTGTACATCCATCCACTCACGGTCTACTGTGTTTGTACTCCAGGCCCAGAGGAAGATGCTACTGAGCAAACCTCGAAGTCCAAGCGGAGCACTCGAGCCCGGAAAGATAACACTCGCTATATTGGGCCGGATTGTGTCTAACACGAGTTTTTTTTAATTTTTATATTTTTTTATTAAAAATTTAAATAAATAGATTCCCCGTAGGAGAATTTGTAAAACTAGACGACCGTAGCCCTCTGAGATGGCGGTTAGGGCCTTTTTTTCCTCTAAAAATGTAATTTTTTGTGTAATTAAAGAAATAAAAAGGAAGGGGTGTAAGGAAATTAAGAATTTAAATTTGGAGTAGGTTATGTAATAGTCGGAGAATAAAAAATCAGTAATTAGCAGTCACAGCATTTTATGTGGGTATGGGATGCGAACGAGGACAAACATAATATTAAACATAGGGTGAAAATATTACAATACATTGTAACCGCGACGATACGATGAGGAAACAAAGGTGGCATGTACGGTTCGCACTAAGACCAACTTATTAGTGCGCCAATCCTAATCATAACATGCCTTAGGGAGGGAAAGTATGTCGGGTTACATTAGGTACTCTCTACTGAGTGCATCTACGATACTTTCCCTTTCGGAGGGCATCGGGACCTGCCGCCTTAGCACGGCGAGCTCTCTCCCACTTCCTTTCCCTCTCAGCCTCCCGAGCCTGAGCCACGGTATGGTCGTGCACCGCCTTCCTCATGCGCTCTTCTTCCTCCCGCTTGAGGCGAAGTTCCTCTTGCTGTTGCTCGTACTCCTGACGTGCGTACGCTTCCCTTCTCCACCTCATGTTCATGTCGACCCACTGCTTCTGTGAGTCATTTTGCTCATTGTTGAGCCACTGAATAAAATCACAGAGCGGTGGAGGGGACTGATAATGGAATAAGATGAGCAGTTAGTAAAAGAGGGTGCGAAATCGGAAGAGATGAGGCGGATATCTGTTACCGTACCGGTCGATAACCAATTTTTGCATGTCGAGGTTTGTCATACTCGTAGTTGGCACACATGAAGAAGCGCAGTCCATAAGTGTATGAGATGTCCTGCGACTCGCGGAGCTTACAAAGGTCACCACAGAAGCACATTAGTGGTTCGAGACCTTCAGGCATGGTAGTCCCCCAATGTTTCTTTGGTGGGTTTGATGGAGCTGAGGAAGACATTGCACTTGAGAGATATGAGAAATGAGCGATGCTTCAACGTAAGGAGGTTCGGCTATTTATAGTTGGGGGAGGCAGGAGCATTGGATTCGCTCGTGAAGAAAGGAGTGAGGGTAGGGGCGTAGCTGGTGGTAGGAGCATCGGATTCCATCTTGAAGAATGAAAAAGTTGTGTCATTGCTCATGGTCAGAGATTCCACATTTATTGGTACCCATGTTGTCATTTATTGTTTGAAAAAAAGCTGGGTAGTGTTGTCATGTCTTGTTTAAAGCCTGCACCAGGAGGCATGTGTTGTCAAGTCATGGTTAAAATTTAGTGGTGTGGTCACTTCTTCATTGAACGTGTCTGAATACGAAATGCATTTATGACATGCTAAGTCGACCATACAAAGTAAACGTGTCTTAATACATAGGAGTACATCACGAAGCGAATATGCATATGTAAGTTACATAAAATGTAAAATGCTACTGATGTCTCCCTCATTGCCGTCGCCCGTGCGCCCCATCTTGGTCCCAATGCCGCTGGTTAACCCTCACGTGACCCCTAGAGTAGGTGAGGGGGTCGGGTGGATCGACGTGTCTGGTAGGCCTAGTAGGGACCACTGGTGTCGAGGTCTTGTCCTGCGTGGGCTGTGTCCGAAGGGGAGCACTGGAAACCTGGGACTGCTGGAGGATGTCGTAGTCAGGTGTGCCCCCAAAGAAGTCACGAACGAGGTCGTATGCGGCGTCGGGGCCAGCCTCATCCTCCTGACTAGGGTAGGAGGACTGTGAAGGCTCCGCAGGCGTCCATGTGTACTGGCTGGAGGGGCCTACAAACAAATAATCACGTTAGATACGAACAATATGGTGTAGAAAGTAGTAGTAAAAATTGTATAATTGTACCTGCGTGGTACGACGGTGCAGCAGAAGAAGGCCACGCTGACGTGCCGTAGTATGGCTCGTACGTGGCGGGCGGGGTCGGGCGTGGGGCCGCTGAAGACGGACCGGCCTCGTCACCGAAGTAACCTGAGCACAATATTAACTTATTTTGCTAAAAGTATTACAAACTAGGATGAAGGGTGCCAGCAGTACCTGAGGGTGGACGCACATGGCTCGATCTACGAGGCTGCGTCGAGACTTGTGCAGGCGGATCTAATGAATGTTTAATAATAAGTAAAGGATATTGTTCAATATTATTCAAAAGTATAATTCGTACCAAGTTGCTCCAAGCCTCCATGATGTGGTAGAAGGGGTCGTGTGAATGCCGACACGGAAGAACATCGGTGAACGTCTGACAGTCGAGACGACTTGGCGTGGACACCACTGGACCTGGGAGGAGCCCCTGCTACATCTGTGGTATATCGGCAGGAGGTAAGCTTCAAGGTGCGCGCCGTCTTGTCGAAAACTCGCTTAATGAAGCTCACAACATCCGGCGCACTTAGGTGGTGCCCTTGCCGGACGCGGTCCATAGCAGCAGTTGCATCTCTATGTACATCATAAACGATATCTGCCTGCGGACACGAACAGAAGTAAACAATTACAATATACGGTTATGTTCGTTCAATATGGACTATGGACTTCAAAAAGTAACTTACTGCTAATGCGGCGTCCTCGTCCTAATGCACCGGGTATGCCTCCGTTGTCGACACGATGTGGGGCCAGACACCCTCAGGGGTGTAGGTGACACGGGTGCGCCTACGTGGAACATACCACCGTAGGTACTCCCTGAAGTTCCACTCGCTGTGGGGACGAGCCTCCTCCACGACGTCTTGTAGCGCTTGGGCCCATGTTGCCACGTAAGGGGCCAAGCGCTCTGCCCAGAGGTTGCCAGCTAGCTGGCCTTTCCGCGTGTACCTGTATTTGAACCATGGTAAATGTAAGTCACAGTGAAACGAAGGTTCGTAAAACTGTAATTTTGCATATGTACCTGTGGACTTGCATGGGGACGCTATGGATGTGGACGAGCGGGAATGCATGGTGACGGCCAAACTGCTGCATGACGCGGTGTGGTGAGTACTCTTCGACGTAGATGTCGAAGACAAAGGGCGCCTTCGTGAGCCAGTACTCCTCGTCGCGGGTACACAAGGGTGACAAACCCAACCCTGCACGCGCCTGCACGGCCAAGATGCTGTATGGCTCTCATACCACATCGTCAGGACGTAGCCTGTCAAACTGGGTAAAAAATGCTCGTACGCGCTGCGAGGCTACTCGTGCGCCCAGTGTGCCTGCGTGACAAAGATCAATACAAATATTTAGAGACAAAAAGAATATGAAGGAAACTGTTAATGTAAAATACATACACGACGATGACACCACATCGAGGCTATAGTAGGCGCTTCCTCGTCCGGCTCGCAGTACCATTCCTCTGGGTACGGGGAGCGGTCCACCATCGGCCTGCCTATGGAGAAATGCTCATACGACCACAGCTGCAGAAGAAGTGGACACCCGGCGAAAGTGGCTAGTGGCTCCTTCTTCGTGCATGCATCGCAGAGCGCCCGATACGTCGCAGCAAGAACAGCGGATGCCCAACTGAACTGCGGTACGTTCTCCGCATCAGCATCCGCTATCGACCGGGCGTACGGCACAAGCGACCTGACAACCAGGTGGCCTTGGCCACTAGTGAACATTACCCACCCAAACAACCAAATCAGGAAGGCCTCCAAATGCCTCGAGACCGCGTATGCGTTGGCGTGTGGGTGTATGTACGCCGGCTGCACATATGACTGGTGTCAAAAACGATCATTACGACATACTATATTAGTATTCGATAGGTTGTATGGTACCGTACCTGGATATGGCAATTTCGTATAAGTGTTGCAGTATATCAATAATATGGAGCAACAACAGTAATATGGCAATTTCGTATCAATAATAAGAGGGCGGTAAGGACCTCTACCCCCCCCCTCAGGGGGCGGTAAGGGCTCCGGTCGGGCGGGCAGGCCGTACCCGCCCTCTAAGGGGGCGGTTAGGCCTACCTCCCTCTCAGGGGGCGATTAGGACTCTTAAGTGCCCCCTCAGAGGGCTACAGGCGTCTAGTTTTGCAATTTCTCCTGCAGGGAATCTATTTATTTAAATTTTTAATCAAAAAAAATAAAAAAAATAAAAAAACTCCTGTATTCACAGTAGGACACCTGCGTGCGTCGCCCATATATGTTCACGCTTGTGTGACTCAAATATGTGATCAGCCGAACGGCTAACAACCTTCTTCCGCAACTAGCTAATTGTCCATATATTATAATAAAAATATAAATATTTGTTATGATAACATCAAACATAAACTAAAGATATGGAAATATGGATACACTGTGAGAACACCGACGAATGAATATGTCCGGAACGAAGTCGTTGTTTGATTTCGGATGGCATCCAGAAAAGAAAGAGATTATCCGTTAATCTTCCTCTTAATTCTTCATTTATTTTCATTAGTAAGTCTCAAATCCCTAGCTGGTAACAAGGCGGGGAGACTGGAGGACGAGAGTGGATGATAAAAGTAAGTAAATTATTCGAATTTTAGGGATTTTTATTAAATGAGAAGAAGTGACACGGGAACCAACTTATATTTTATATAGTACATATTCATCTCATATCCCAAACTCTCCTTCTCTTAATCCCAATTCCCCATTGCTTTGCTCGTCAAGACTTCCCTCTCTCTGAGGTCGTTAACAAGCAGGGTGTGATGGATCCAAAAATGAAGATCATCCTCGACAAATTGGAGAATCTTGGAGAGAGGTTAAAGGGCGTGGAGAAATGCATTGATGGGGTGGAGCACACCATCTTCAACCGGTTCAAAGCGGTGGAGGATGCCACGGTTGATCTGAATGCCTGGAAGCCAAACATCGACGCACCATGGAGGATCTCTGCCTCAAGGTCCACGCCCTCCGACAAGCATTGATCGAGTGATCCTTGATAAGGGAACGACCATGCCTGACATCTTCATTATTCCAGGGTCAGGTTGTAATGGAGTTATAATACCATTTCAACTCAAACAATTACATTTGCAATGAGAAAAAACAATTTCACTGTACACAATCTGATAGAATGTATACAATGAAATTTGTTTTTTTTATCATTATACATATTATATTTTTATCTGAATTTTTTTAAGAGCTAGATCGTAATGTTCTCTACAGTATACATTTTTTCAGAATTTTTCATAACTATTTGAATAGTGTTTTGAATTTTGAGAGCAATAGAACAAAGTATTTCTTTGATTTTTTTTAACCTGTCACCCGTTGGAAGGACGATATCTTTATTTTTTGAACCTATCGCCCGTTGAAAGGGTGAAACCTTGTGCTCTATAATAGGCTACTTTTGTAATTTTTTCAAACGGACATCTAGTTTTGCAGTTTTTTTATTTTTGAAATAAAAAAATTAAAAAAATCTCTCACACAATACCTTCTTGGGTTCTCCTGTTCTGGTCGATCGCACGGCAGAACGGGCGCACGGCAGCAAGCGGCAGAAAAGAGTGTGGTTTAGCGGCTAGGATGGGTAGCAGCGGTGCAGTGCACGACCTCGCAACATGGTTGCGCTCGTTCATCGGACCCGCGCTCACCATAATGCTGTGCTTACCGGCCGCTGAGGACTGCTGCAAGGCCACCTGGACGGCTCACGGTTGGACTTAGTGCTCGCCTGCATATTTCAGTTTGCAACTTTGCTCCTTAGGTTGATTCATTCAATGATTCAATCATTCTTGCAATAGTTAGTTTGTAATGATGTGGTCAATTGAGATCACTTGCAAAATTATGTTTTCTTGCCTAAATTTCCTAATTGATGTGTTTTGCGGATGAAAACTTAAATGGTAAATCTCGTTTATCTGAGCTTATTTTTGAAGTCTTCCGACAAAAGCAGTCGGAAATGATATTCCGATAAAATCGAAAATAGAAAAAATACACGGAAACAATATTGCGAAGAACTTTGGACTATACTGATTGTTTATGAGTTTTTACGTTTTGCACAGTAAATTACTAGCTGTAATTACAGTTTTTCTCCGATCCCCAAAAGGCCCACAAGGCCACGATGACACACAAGGGCCACACGGCCACCCAGTCACCCGATACCTCAATTCTCTCTCGCTTAGTCATGCTATCATGCATCACAGTCATGCATCACATCTAGACCTCACCTCACCTCACTTACAGATCTTGTGGCCTCCCTAACTTGCCCCTTAAAACAATAGGGTCTTATCACAAGTTATATAACACTTGTCTTATGGAACATATCTTATTGTTTGTCTTGTGAGATGTGTCATGTAAGACTTGTGAGATATCTACCCTATATTCCTATGCATTGTGTTAGGGCCCAACAGTACGGTTTGGTATTTTTCGTTCGCTTTAGTAGCAACCATTCACGGGATCTAGTATCCACATGCTTTCAAGGAATTATTGATTCTCAATCAATACCAATATCACTACATAAGAAGCCATCAAAGAAGATATATCATTAGTGATAGCTCCTCAGTATACATCACTAATACACTATTAGTGACGGGTCGTCACTGGACCCGCCACTAATGTGTGGCCCGGGATGGGCCAGGGCTGGTACCCCTGCTGTCCACTTCGACTGGGCTACCAACTGCGTCAAGTCATCCATTTGGGCCACATCTGTTGAAGACTAGGCTATGGGAAAGTATATGAAAGCCCCTAATTTGAACTGATGGCACAATCCCATATGGTCGCGTGCTCGTAGCAGTGGGTAATCAGGCAGATAACACAAAAGTTGAGCTGATGGATCATTTTGAGGCTTTGCGGAAAGAAGAATGGAGAGAGGCCATGGCTGTTGAGCATAAGGCATTAATCAAGAATCGGACCTAGAAAATAGTGCCACCACCTAAAGGTGCAAATGTGATTGATTGCAAGTGGGAATACAAGATCAAGCGAAGGCTGATGATAGCATCGACTGGTACAAGGCATGTCTTGTTGTGAAAGGCTTCAAACAATGGTATGGACTTGATTACGGTGATACATTCAGTCTAGCTGTTAAACCTGCTACAATTCGATTAGTAATCTCCATGGTTGTATCACGAGGATGGGTTCTGAAACAACTAGAGGTTCAAAATGCTTTCTTACATGGATACCTAAAAGAAGAGGTGTATATGAAACAACCTTTGGGGTATGAAGACACTACACGTGCAGATTATGTGTGTCATCTTGAGAAAGCCTTGTATGGGTTAAAACAAGCTCCTCATGCATGATACTCCCGGTTAAGTGCATACTCGGTTAATAAGGTGTGTCAGTTCCTCTCCTCTCCTACAACAGCTCATTGGAGTGCCGTGAAAAGGATCCTTCGGTACTTGCAGCTTACTACATCAACAGGGTTGGAAATTTGCAAGTCGATGTCAACAATGCTCAGTGCTTTCTTCGACGCAGACTGGGCAGGTTGCCCTGATGACCGATGGTCCACATGAGGGTATGCGGTGTTCTTTGGTGCAAACTTAATCTCAAGGAGCTCAAGGAAGCAAAGCACAATGTCCAGATCGAGTAAAGAGGCAGAATACAAATCACTTGCTAATGTAACTGCAAAACTAGTTTGGATGCAGTCACTTCTTCAAGAACTTGGCATAAATCAAGGACAGCCACCGGTATTGTGGAGTGACAATTTAGGAGCCACATACCTGTCAACAAACCCAACATTTCACACACGGACTAAACATATTGAGATTAATTTTCACTTTGTGAGGGAATGGGTTGCAAATAAGCTTTTAGAGATCAAGTTCATAGCGTCAGGAGATCAACTAGGAGACATATCCACCAAATCACTAGCCACACGATAGTTTGTGAACTTACGACACAATCTGAATATCACAACTGGATGAGATTCGATTGAGGACAGCTGTTAGAAATAGTGTTCGGTTAGGCTATTATGATATGGTGGTTAGGATTCATAGTCTGTTGTAACAAACATGTAACAACTTCTGATCTTGTACGATGACCTGCACTATATATACATGACATCGCCCCCTGGTTGTGGTGCCCCGAATATCCCCTAATCCTCATCTTTTGTTACACCCAATGTAACACCCTACTCTACGACTAAAACATAATTCAGCCAAAAATTCAAATTTTCAGCAACACCTAATTTGTATTTTGAGGTATAACTAACATATCAACACATGCATGACAATATAATATCAAGATAAGATAAACATCAATTGAACTGAGTTTTTTGCACCACAAAAGAGAATAACTCTTCTTAAAACAAAGCTTATAACAAGTAATAACGCCGCACTACTAAACTGAGTTTTTTGCAACATCAATTGGATTGTTAGCATTGTGGTGTGTGGAAGCTTCTAGTCCCCAGCCCATTATGCTCGCCAAAATGGTCTAGGCATACCTGTAAAAGATATAACAGGGTGAGATAAACTCAGCAAACAATGACTATGTATATAAACATATCTCACACACAGTTGAATAAATGATTTAATCACCAAGATAGGTAACGACATGAGCAAGTACATGGCACTTTATCTCATGATAAAAGCATATGCCAAACCAATTCTCTGGATTTTCTTAAAAAGACAATGATACCATATACTCCTTGATTTCTATATTCTCCAAAAGATTCCATACTCTTCAAACATTATGAAAATATACGAATGCCATGATGCAACTCCATTTGAGAGTTTAGTGTTGGGTGATGCCAACCTCTCATGCAACTCCATGTGCTGGTATTAGTCACGGCATGATGGCGGTGACCGACCTTTATCTCCATATGAAATGCATATCTATGCATATGAATTGACATCAACGCTCAAAATTCTCATAACTCCTTATGATGAATAACACCATCACCAATCCATGACGCCAATGACATAGTCAAAATAATTAAAATAGCATGGATTCAATTCATCAAATGCAAAATAACATACAACGTGCACCATTAAGCAACGCCATCCATGATCTGAATAAATTAGGAAAGGCAAGCATCCTAGTATACAAATTATAGGCACAGAAGCACTCGCATCGTATAACAACCAACAACCATACCATAGTTAAATATCAAGATAAATCAAATAATTATTCTTGATGCTATATACTTCATTTTATTCATAAGAGAGGTAAGACATGAATATAAACATAGCATTGACCACACTCCTACGTTACTTCCTTTTATCGAGACGAGGCATTGGATGAACTTGATTGTGTAAACCGAGAAGTATTAAAACATGGTAGCCAATATTAATAGAGCCCCAAATTATTTCCTCCAAATGGTTCCAACAACTCCCCACATCAATGTGTTAACCAAGTCTGTTCTAAAACCCACCCTAAAAACATCTGGAAGCTCAGCATACCCCGCTCCAAAGAATACTGCAGCTTGCCTACTACTGTAATGAGTTAGTGCTCCAAACAAATTTGTGTTTAACGCCAAAGAAAGTGCTGATAGCACACGAGGAACACCAGCTGCTATATGCATAGCCAGAAATGCTGAGTATAAAGCTCCGACATGCCCAGTTTGGCTTGCAAGTAAATAGTGGATGAGGAAGTAGGAGGCCTCAATAACACAAAAATGTTGCAGGCCACTTAATGAGAAAGACAAGCAACTTGGCAACACAGCTCGACATCCACAAAACTATTTCCAGATTAGTGAGCTGTCCGGCCATCCCAATCAGAGCAGCAAACCAAGCCAATGTATCCCATATTCGGGCGTCGAAATCTTGCTATGTTTGCCGCACACACTTCATCAGCATGTTTCTCACCTCAAAACGCCATTTTCTGGAGTGTTCCGATCATAAATCTCCTTTAGAGGTGGTAAGATTGCAGGCTCACATATCTGAAAAATGATAGATGATGAGCAGGCATAGAGAATATGAGTTAAGAGTTCCAGCTTTTGGACCATTAATATTTCGAGCTTTTGCCTTGACCAATAAAACCATATCGCTGAAGCACATATCTAAAGTATTGATCCAGTAGAAAATTTTGGACTTAGATCAACCAGGGAAGTTGTCAATTGATATATCACATGGAATTCCAAAATGGTTGCTCACATACTGAGGAACTAGAATCTTGCATTAGGAATGAACTGCAAATATCCAGCAACACCTCTAGATTGTGAAGCTCTCCTTAGTTCTCTTAAGACATTTTGCTCCTTTCTCTTGCTTATATGGACGTTTGATTCATTCCAGAGATCAACTGATACATCCAAATCATCTGACGTTGCATATAGATTTGATACAAAGGATGCAAAAGGTTTGACAGAAGCACCTCTCAAGGCTTCAACTGAATAGATGGAATCATTTAGCTCCTGGATTGCACATAATTGTTTCTTTCTATCTTCCTCCACCGGTTAATTTGATTAGAGAAAGGATGTCTTCGATATATTTCTCCAGCAGATCATAGTCAATACATGCGTAATCATACTAAAATCCTAGAGAAACCATAGATGGTGTAGTGGTATAGAGTGAAGTTCGATAACCCACAAAACGGAGCATAAACGGACATCATGCAACGACGATGGTACGGAATGAAGAATCTAGCATTTCAGTGGTATGTATCAAGCTGCATGCACCAACCAATTCACCTAAAAGCTTAAGCTGATAGGGAAAGATAAGCAATTCACTTATACTTCAACACTCTCCTTCATGTGGAGGCTCCCTCATGCCTCAAATGTGGAAATAAGAGTCAGCTGCAATTTTTTGTTTAATTGCGCTCGCCAAGACTTGAACTTGAGACCCTTGGCCTTGATACCATATTAAGCTGCATGCACCAACCAGATCATAGTCAATACATGCGTAATCATACTAAAATCCTAGAGAAACCATAGATGGTGTAGTGGTATAGAGTGAAGTTCCATAACCCACAAAACTGAGCATAAACGGATGTCATGCAACAACGATGGTACGGAGTGAAGAATCTAGCATTTCAGTGGTATGTATCGAGCTGCATGCACCAACCAATTCACCCAAAAGCTTAAGCTGATAAGGAAAGATGAGCAATTCACTTATACTTCAACACTCCCCTTCACGTAGAGACTCCCTCATACCTCAGACATGGAAATAAGAGTCAGCTGCAAGTTTTGTTTAATTACGCCCACCAAGACTTGAACTCGAGACCTCTGGCCCTGATACCATATTAAGCTGCATGCACCAACCAATTACACCTAAAAGCCTAAGCTGATAGGGAAAGATGGGTAATTCACTTGTACTTCAACAATATGGAGTGAAATCAAACTTTGTCGATGACAAATAATGAAATTGGGATAATCTCGATGGCATACAGTTAATTGACCCTTTTTTATACACATATGTTACACCCAATGTGCTAGATGCTGGGGTTTCCGTGGTCCAAATAATCCACCCGTCTTAGCAGCGTTCATTACCTTTTAGCATCCATTTATTGATACTTCCACCCCTTTCTAATTGCAGATGCCAACTAACATAGAAGAACTGGAAGCTGCAATACAAGGTATTGAATCGGAAGCAAATTCTATGTTGTTTCTTAGCCAAAACCGGCAATGCGAGGTACAATCAGAGTTTGCTTTACTTGCGTAGCTGTTTTGTCCTTAGCTATTCAGAATCAGTATATTTCATCAGGGATATAAATTCCTTGACAAGTTTGTTAAATAAAACTATGCCTAGTTGATGCGTACAGTGTGTTGATCAGTTATTAGGGTACTTACGTTTTCATCTTTGTTGGGTACCCATGTCGCTGGCAGAGTTGCCTATTGAAAGCTTAGCACTAGCCTTTTCTTGGGTTGTCAACATGTGTTTCTTATATCTTGCTCTAGGGCATAACTTGTTAAGGAAATGATGAATCAAGGGTGGTGATATGAAACAGTCTATTTTCTGAACCGCATTAGAATTTGTGGAGGTTGCCTCTGCCCCCAGACTTTCCCCTTGTGGAATGCTTTGCTTTATATGCATAACGTGCTGATATTTCAGTGTAATTGTGTTATTATTATGTCTTTGTGTCAAAGAAGTAGCATAGTAAATATTGCACCTTGGAGCCTTGGACCATTTCAAAACATAACAAGTTTGAGTTACAACAATAGCATTTCGTCATCTACCATATCATTATCTCTTACATTGAGCTACTCATCGACCTACTACTTCCACCTAGACTTCTTACTGACACTGCCTATTTGGATTGTACAGATAGAATCAATATCAGATAAACTTAAAGATGATAAAGAAGAATATGAACGATGCTGCTCTGAAATAGGAACCATAAAAGTTCAATCACTTCATTTTATCATATATATTGAAATCATTTTTTAGTTTTTTGGGATTAATCTCTTTTGACTTGACTTTGACTGTTTTGTAGGATAAATGGCTTCTGACTTTGCAGACTCTAGTTTCAAAAATAAACAAAAAATTTAGTCGTAACTTTCAAGATATGGCAGTTGCTGGAGAAGTTTCAGTGGGTATGTATGGTTCTGTATTTTGCCATTATCAGTAAAATATAGGATAACACACCAATTGTTGTGCATAAATCTCCTTGCAGATGAGCACGATCTGGATTTTGATCAATATGGCATTCTAATAAAGATGAACTTTAGGTGAGTTCCTTTTCCAAGTGTGAGCAACGTTCTGAATTCTGATATTTCTTGAAATTGGATAAATAAATAACCTGCACTGCTGCACCTTATTAATCACGGTACTGCCTCCAAATGGTAACCTTGCTTGGTATTGCCTACTCCTAATTCGGACAGGGTGACTAGGCTCAGTCCTGTTAGTAGTCTACAAATGATCTATTAGGAAGGAAAAATGATGAGAGGAATATTAGACAAACAGTCTTTGTCCTCTAAGGCTCTAACAAACAGTCTTTGTTAGAGCCTTAGAGGAGTCTTTACCTCATATTTTATTTATTACTTGCTAGAATTGATAATACAGATAGCTGAAAGTAATAAAAGTATAAGAAAACGACAGCCTCAAGCAGAGCGAAAAGATTGATAACAACACTTCGTTAGATGGACCAAGTCACCTATTCCTGCAAAGATTGTCTCCCTCTTTCTGTTGTCATTGTAGCCCATAGTAAAAGGTAGGTTTTCTAGAATTGGATGAATTATAGCACACTAGGTCTTATATTCACTTATTTACTCCTTCAAAGCTGTTTGAATTTCTTGCTTTCTTAAGTTCATGAACGCAAAACTGTGAACTAGACTGGCCATGTCTTGTTGTGTGCTAGTATATTTGTAGTGGACTGCACTGTCTTGAAAAAGAACACTATGTGCAGTTCCATTTCTGAGTGAAGATCACTATTCATTTCCATGTGGTCTGAAAGTGAACAATGGTCATGTGAAGTAGCCAGTAGGTTCAGTATTTCAAAAGGCGATAGGTGGGCGGTGGGGTGGCACCTACAATTCGAAGTCTTCCGACCAAAGTAATCGGAAATGATATTATGAGGAAATGATAAAAAAAATAGAAAAAGTACAAGGAAACAATAATGCAAAAACTTTGGACTCTATTGGTTGTTTATGAGTTTTTGCGTTCTAGGCCGTAAATTACCGGCGGTAATTCCATTTTTTCTCCGATCCCTAAAAGGCCCATAAGGCCACGATGACACAAAAGGGCCATAGGCCCACCCAGGCACATGATACCTCAATTCTCTCTAGCTTAGTCACGCTACAACGCATCACGGTCACGGCTCACATCCAGACCTCACCTCACGCCTTATGGTTCATGTGGCCTCCCTAACTTGCCCCTTAAAACACTAGGGTCTTATCACAAGTCATATAACACTTGTCTTATGGAATGTATCTTGGTGTTTGTCTTATGAGATGTGTCATGTAAGACTTGTGAGATATCCATGCTATATTCCTATACATGGTGTTAGGGCCCAGCACTACGGTTTGGTGTTTTCCGCTCGCGTTTAGTAGCAACCGTTCACTAGCTCTAGTATCCACATGCTTTCAAGGAATTATCGATTCTCAATTGATACCGATATGTTTCTATCCTAATAATATCGATTCCGATTTTCCTGTAGTACTAAGTCTGTTCCTAACAAAAAAATGAAACTCAAAGTGGTTTAGGTCTTTTCTCATCGTTTCCGAATTGTTTTCACCACTAGTTTTGATGGCTTTATAGTTAATTGACTACTTTGTAATTTTTAATTTATTACCAATGGTTAAAGAAAAACACTTAATTCATTTTACAAAAAGGAAAAGAGATGAATCAGTGGAGAAGATCTTTTGTCTCCTGTATTCTTAGTTGAATTGGAACAGCAAGAGCAAGATGAAGAACCATGGAAAAAATGAACCTGCCATATTTCGAGGCATTGAATTCTCAAGCGACATCCTGCATTACCGTCACAAATTTGGCATCTGCATCGTTTCCAGTACAGTTGGTTTGGTCAATTTC
Source organism: Phragmites australis (assembly GCF_958298935.1). Classification (NCBI taxonomy): domain Eukaryota; kingdom Viridiplantae; phylum Streptophyta; class Magnoliopsida; order Poales; family Poaceae; genus Phragmites; species Phragmites australis. The sequence continues at coordinate 4,627,332 of NC_084941.1, read as the reverse complement.
CATCTTGGTTAGAGTACTCAGAGAGCACTCACCATGCATATTTGTCTACTTTGCTTCATTTGCACCAAAAATATAAATAAAAAAGAAGTGGTTTTGATGTCTTCACAACACAAGGTTTTGACAATCGGAAGAGTTAACATTGAAGAAAGTGTTCATTCTTAAGTCTAAGGTCATACAGGATGTGATCTTTGCTCGCAACACAAGTTTACAGTTCAATGGAGGAGGGGGGATCTAACAGGACCAAAAAAATCAACATATCATGTCGCTTCTATCAAAGTCATCTGTCAGTCTCATGTCCATTTTCATACATCTCCATCCTAAGATGCCAAAGACAACATGTCCATATTAGTAACAACATCAAACACGCAAAGATTATTACCGGCTACCTGCCTCATACACTTAAAGAGGAAATGATTCGTCAGTAGAATAAATTGAACCTTTTTATTCAGTAGGAAATGCAAGACATGAATATTCCTTACGTACCAGAAAGTTGGTTTTTACATCATATTGCTTCCTTAATGGAAAGTAGATGATACTCTTTTTTTATCTTGTGTACGCCCTATACGTGAATATGTATACCAATTAAACTTAGATGCAATCGTCGAGAAGATTAAATGATTGATTTAACCTATTTAGCATGTTGATGAGGTGTTGGTAAGTTGTCTGATCTTTCTTTTGTGAGTTCAAGACAACTTGCTTAAGTCTGGGTGGATGACAAGGAGGATCTAATGAAAATTGCAGAATATATAACTATAGCAAATTAGTACTACAATCGAGTTGCCTATAAAATGAGGACGCCCTGGCGCGCAAACACGTACTCATAATTGTAGGGTAAGAGTATGAATTTTTTGTATTTGTGGTGAAGCAGACACGTCAATAAATAGCCCTCGGTGAAGTCTAGATTCTCCCTTATAAGTTTCTGGTTCACAAGCCCAGAATCGATGAATCCTACTTACTTATTTAAGTCTTGTCCGCATGCTTGGATCTTCATTCTACGAAAGAGAGAAGTTAGCTATGCAATTTCAAGGTACAAGATCATATAACGTGAATTATATGCATAAGTCACTTACAGAGTCTACACTCTGACTATAGCCACATCGAGGGCATCTGCCTTATACAATTCATACAAGTCATTGAACTACACCCAGAAGGAGCCATCCCCGTTTAGAAAATAATCATATGTATATCTTACGAGGAACGTCTGAAAATCCCGTCTAGAATGCTCTAAGTACCACTGATGTAATCGGCGCATTTGAGTTATAAGGTTTCTTTCTATATCTGGTTTGACCAAATGTTTGGTCAACTCAAACAGCTATGTAACATCCAACTTTTGGATATCCGCTTCCATAGTAAGCTGTGCTAGTTCCTCTGCTATTATTCTTGATTCAGCTAAGAAGTCCGCAATGCTTGGAGCATCCTTAATGATTTGGTCTGACTTACTCTTGGTGAAAATGTATCTGCTGGGTGGTGGAAAACAACTTCTTGTTCTCGCAATCGACGCATAGACAGCATATGTATTGAGGTTGTGTATTTGACTTGTGTGCCGCGGCTTGTACCAGGAAACAATCCACGTCGTTCTTGTACTCTGCGCTCACACAGCTCGCATCGTACATCTATCTTCTGTCCATCTACAATTATATCATTATTGTAAATCCAAATTCATAACATCTAGAAGATTTTATGATCACCAACAAATAAATTACCTCGTCGTCTCCTACCGGCAATTGGCCCGGGTTGAAGGAGCTGACTTTTGTAAGCTTTCGCGTACGTTTCCGATGAGTATTTGTTGGTGTCATCTCTAAAAATTTTCTTTATTATTCAACCCTTTTGTAGGACTAATTAAGTAAAAAAACGCTCATACATAAAATTTATATATTGGAGCTTGCTAATGAAATAAAATATAAAAAATATAATCGGATCTTGCTACATACCAAAATATCCTGGAGAAATTTTTTAATTCATTAAAAATCAAAATAAATACGCTCATACTTAAAGTTTTCATATAGGAGCATGCTAATTAATTAAAATATAAAAATATAATTGGAGCTTGCAACATACCTAAATATCATGGCTAATTTTTCTAATTTATTATAAATCAAAAATAAATATGCTGATACCTAAAATTACTATATTGGAGCTTGCTAAATTAGTTAAATTATAAAAAATATAATTGAAGCTTGCTATATATCTTAATTTTATGGCTATTTTTTCTAAATCATTAAAAATAAAAAATAAATATGCTCAAACCTATAGCTAATGTAAATCAATAATAAAGACATTTTCCGCCATAAGCTACTAATTGAAGCTTTCGTATAATAAATGAGATATAATTGTATCTATATTGTCTTATAACATCATAGCCATAGGTGCATCTCCATCTTTTCAAAATCTAGGGCAGTTTAGCGAATAAAATTCAACTAGAAATAGAGTGAAAATGAAGTTACATAACTTAGAACACCTAAGGCATAAGGATTCCTCAAAATTTTGAAGCCACTAAGAACTTGATGACCAAAAATAGCTGCCACCGAGCAAATAAAGCTCCTCTCTGTGGTGTGCTCGGGCTTAAGGAAGGAGATGGTGACTTTTATATAGTCGAGACATCATTGTCCGCTTATATAATAAGCCGACAGTGATGGTCTGCTATCACTGCCGATCGGTGGATTAAACCGGCAGTGAAGATGGAGCAGGACATCACTGTCGGCTCAAGCCAACAACCGGCTGTGATGTTCTTATCACTGCTGGTTCGTAAGCCACAATGACTATATTTTTTCCGCGTGGCTTATGAACTGGCAGTGATTCCCCATCACTACTGGCCCATTAGGAACTAGCAGTGATGGACTGGTATATATAGGAGTTTATGCAGTAGTGTGTGCAAGTGTCTTAAAGGTGAATATGATTGATGACGGAATTGAAATTAAGTTCAAAGAAAGACCAATATTCTAGTGATCAAAAATATTATACGGAACGTTCATACTAGAAAATAGTGTACGTGGAGTTGAGGATACAGACATGTAACGAAGATACAAGTGAGCACGGTGTGGATGGCGCGACTTCTGGTGTTTTGGATTGAGGTGCTGCGGCGTATGGATTGTCCGTGAAGGGGCGTCGGGCAGGAGTGCAGTACGAGGTTTGCTGTCAGTCTCCATCAAGCGTAGCGTGTAATAGAGGCCAGATGTTCAGTGTTTTTCATTCTGAATTATCGATTCTCAATCGATACCGATATGTTTCTATCCCGACAATATTGTTTCTGAATTTTTTTTAGTACTAAGTATGTTCCTAAGAAAAACAAAATGAAACTGAAAGTGGTTTAGATCTTTTCTCATCGTTTCTGAACGGTTACCCCTAGTTTTGATGGCTTTACAGTTAATTGACTACTTTGTAATTTTTAATTTATTATCAATGGTTAAAGAAAAATGCTTTATTCATTTTTTTTCAAAAAGGAAAAGAGATGAGTGGGGGAAGATCCTTTGTCTCCTGCATTCTTAGTTGAATTGGAACAACGAGCAAGATGAAGAACCACAAAAAAAAAATGAACCTACCATTGTCAGAGGGTGAACTCCTAAAGCAGGGATCCGGAGGGACCCCCTTTGAGATTCGGCTGGGGGGATGATTCTGAATCTGTCTTGCGGGAGAAATAAATGGGCGTAAATGCGATGACAGGTGGAATGGAATGATCGGATGCAGAATGCAATAAATGCACTGGAGGTTTTTAGACAGGTTCGGGCCGCACTGAGCGTAATACCCTACTCCTGTGTGGATGCTATAAATGCACTGAGAATGTCTCTCAAGGATGTTGCTGGTTACAAGAATATTTGTCTATCCTAGAGCTTCGGGCTCCTTGTTCTTCGGTGATCTCAGTTTCTGTGCTTGTACTGGTGTGTTCGAAATCCCAGAGTCGATTCGGGGTCAGATCCTTTTTTCCATCCAATCTCCCTCTTCTGTGTCGATCGGATCCTCTTAAATACTCACCAGTGGTAGCGTGCCCAGAAAAGGAGGGTACGAGTTCTAAGGCACCATAAATGAAAAAGCAACCATCATGGGCTGCTGCGTGAAGTGATGGGGGGTTGAAAACGCGCCCCCGCCCAGTTTCGATCGTCATGATGTTGTTCTGCAATGGGCGCCCCGAAGAGGGCCCACTGGGCAGCCACTGAACGGCCCAGCGTGCCCGCCCGATTTTGTACGCCTGACACAGCAGGGTGGCAGGCGGGGCGCCTTGGGCCTCGCGATGTTATCCCGAGGCATGCCGGATGACGCGAGATGGGATCCGTGCATTAAATATCCCCACGCCCTCCTGCCAGAATGTGACAGGGACTGACACCGAGCATGGCAGAAGCAGTTGGAAGTGACAGGCCGCACTCCCTCTTAAATGCGGCATCGGGCCTTTCACTGGTTGACACCTCACCGCTGGACCTCTGTGGGAGCCACCGGCGAAGGACTTCTTAGGCCGTCGGGGAACCGAGTGCTCGGAGGTCACTGTTCACATCCCTGAGCACTCTCTCTCGGATATGCCCTTTTTTGGTCCTCAGGGAACCGAGTGCTCGAAGTCCACTGTTCATGACCCCGAGCACTCTCTTCTGGAATTGACTGTTCAGATCCTCGGAAAACCGAGTGCTCGGGGGCCGCTGTTCATGGCCCCGAGCACTCTCTCCCGGAACTAACTCCCTTGGATCCTCGAGGTACTCGGGTGCTCGGGGGTCGCTGTTCGCAGCCCCGAGCACGCTCTTCCCGGTACTCGGCTTTTCTAGTCGTCGGGGGAGTTGGGTGCTCAGAGGCCACTGTTCACGGTTCTGAGCACTCTCTTCCCGGCGGTTGGTCTTCGCGGATCATCGGAGAACTCGGGTACTCGGGGACCACTGTTTATGACCCCGAGCACCCTCTCCTGGGACTTAGTCTTCTCGTACATCGCGGAGATGATCCCCGCGGGAGGACGCCACGTGGCAAATTGCTGATCTGGCCTCAGGACTCAGGACCCCTGGTTCCTGATTCACCGACAGCCATATTTGGAGGCATTTCTCGAGCGAGATTCTACATTACCACCACAAATTTGGCATCAACATCGTTTCTAATACAATTGGTTTGGTTAATTTCTATCCTTGTTAGAGTCCTCAGAGTGCAATAAGCATGCATATTTGTCTACTTTGCTTCATTTGCACCAAAATATGAATAAAAATAAGTGGTTTTGATGTCTTCACAACACAAGATTTTGACAGTCGGAAGAGTTAACCTTGAAGAAAGTGTGCATTCTTAAGTCTAAAGTCATATAAGATGTGATCTTTGCTCGCAACACAAGTTTATGGTTCAATTGGGAAAAAATCTAACAAGGCCAAAAAAAATCAACATATCATGTCGCTTTTATCAAAGTCATTCGTTCAGTCTCATGTCCATTTTCATACATCTTCATCCCAAGATGCCAAACCAACTTGCATTGTCCACAGGATTTGTGGAAAGTAATTTAGAACACATAACGGTATGCGCTGCATTGTGTGGAGGATCTGTGGAAAGTAATTTAGATCACAAATTCTTCGGTTGTACTTTAATTTGATAGCGACTTCCTCCTTTAGTTTTCATATAAGTGTTATTTCCGATGTTTGTAAGGTCATCGCAGCATACCCTTCATTGACCCTGAATAGTAATATGCTTGCTTGTGGACTTAATAAAATTTTAATATTATGAAAGTATTCTACAAACCGTATTAGTACTATTCTACTATGGTAGATCTAAATATTCATAAAGATATATTGTTGATCAGTGTTAATGTAATTTTATTGCACATGTTCATGGATGATTTTTTCACAGGAGAGAAGATCAAACTATCGTTATCATGGACTAAATTTCCTATTGAGCAGGTGATAGAATAGTCACGGTGTTTCATATTCTTGGATACAATACCATTCACTTTCCTGGAACTTACAACGTTAGACTTCTCGGTGTGCAGATTATCCAAGAGAGTCTGAAATCATTATTCAAAACTGTACCTCTAAATTGATAATTTTTTATTCGCTATTCATAATGATATTTTCGATGAATGTTATAATGGTTTAACTTGATGCATTCCAAGATGACTTTTTCAGGGGAAAGAGTAGGTCAAGTTATCATAATCATGGTTTCGCATTTTTTTGGGTGCCCATTTTAGCTACTTGAAAATTCTGATGTTACACTTTAAGTGTGCTGATTTTCTACGCATAGTAATGAACTACCTGGAATATTCCAAAGATATTCTGAAATCGTTATCCAAAACTGCAGCTCATATATTGATAGAATTTCTGTTAGGCAGTTGAGGAAGCACACCCTAGACCTACTACACAAACATACTGACACCACACTGTACGTCCTGTAAACATAATAGGATTTTGGAGGCTCTGACAATCGCAGGATCTTACACGAAGGACATTATCTGCGTCCTCAGTGAATGCACACATATGTGTACTCTAAAACCAGCTTCCAATTGGTTGTTGTGTTGGCTGATATATTGGTATTATTTTCTAAACAGAATCAACTTGGCAATATCATTTCAATATGTCAAATTAGAGCATATCGCCCAATACGACCAATTGATGTGGCTGATATCTAATTTTTAATGTTTTAGATGTGAATTGAAAGTTCCTAGTGACATGGATCAAATGTTTTTTATTTTCTCTTGTTGCCATAGAGGATCAAAGTACCATCCAATGTGGTAGACCCACCAAATCTTGCTACCATCCAATGTTGTGGAAATGCGAGTAAACAAAACCCATAAGGCACTGTTAGTTTCTCTTGAGTGGGATTATATGTGATAAAAAAATTGGTTTAATGATAAAATTGATAAAAATAAAGTGATTTAGCATTATAGCATAGATGATATGCATGCGTTAATAATACATTGTTTCGATATTCTCATGGTAACATAGTAATATTTTTTATTTTAATATTGATACAATATACCTGTGTGAGTGTTGTTGCATAAAAATCTTAACTCTAAGTTAGAAAAAACTTATGCTCATATATATGTGTCTTAAGAGGAACATAATCGATGATACGATTGAAACTAAGTTTAGAGATAAACTTAGGTTCTAGGGATCAATAATATTACAAGAAATATTTATGCTAGAAAACTGTGTACATAAAGTTGAGGTTGCAGACATACAACCAGATGCGTTGTGAGTAACGAAGATGTAGGTGAGGTCGTGGCACGGAAGAGCAACAAGACCGGAGTGAGCACGGTGTGGATGGCGCGACTTCGGGCGTTTTCGGACTGAGGGGCTGCGGCGTGTACGTGCGGGCAATTTGGGTTGTCCGTGAAGGACACGACACGGCGTCGGGCTGGATCAGGTTTCCTGTCAGTCTCCATCAAGCGTAGCATGTAACAGAGGCCAAAGGTTGCATGTGCAGCCGCATGCAGGAGGGCCCACGGGTGTCCCATTAATGCAAATGAAGGAAAAAAGGTACCCAGGCGTTTTGGAAGTTGAACTCCAGTCTTGCACCTCTGGATCACTGCTGGAGTTTGCAGCCGAGTATAAAAAGAAGGCCTCGGGCCTGTTGTCTTCAGGTAGAGTAGAGCACAGAGATAGTGCAGGTGCCGTTGAGACCGAGAGAGAGAGAAAAAAAACTCGTATAGGGCTTCATGAATTCGTGAAGAATTCTTATAGGATGCTTGTAAGAGGCATCTACGTAATGAGATCAAATTTTGTAAGTTAATGTGTTGATATAATTCCGTTCCTTTTCTTCATTCTTCGTTTTGCATACTCTTTTTGGTTTTTACGGAGTTCTTGTTTTAACGTGATTTGTTTTAATTTGATCCATCCAAAATCTTTCTAAGTATCAAATCAATATTTAAAAAATCCATTGGTTAATCTTTCGTAATTCTTTCTTAATCAAGAAATTAGAATTTAATCAATTTTTATCATCATCTGTCGCAGTCTGCTTTCAGAGTTTATAACTTTAAATCTAAATATCCGATTGACATGATTTTTAGTGGTTTAGTTTTACAATTTTATCTAGTTCTTGCTATTAAAATTTGAGGTCGATAAGAGTTACAAATTTGGATTTACGTTATTTTTATGATGTGTCTACAGTCTATCTAAAAGTGAAATACGGGATTAATTTAGGTTTTTTATTAAAATAAATTTTTATTTAAAAAATTAGTTTCCATAATCATTCAACGTCCCTCTGATTGACTGATTAGTGAATAAACGATCCTATATCTTGTGTAAAATGCACAATCTACATACCCTGCATAAACCTCGGACATAAACATACTGAAGTCATTTCAGAATTAGTTTCAGCACCAGTGGTGATGAGATGGGCCTCCTCGATGCAATTCTCCCTGTGCTCTTCTTTGGATTACTACAGATGCCAAGGGCAGGAGCATCGTTGGGTCTCCCCTCTGCTACCACGCTCTCTAGCTGCCCGAAAAGATGCGGCAACGTGGACATCATTTATCCTTTTGGCATTGGATCTGGGTGTTTCCGACAGCCCGATTTCAACCTTACCTGCGATGACACCAACCAGCCGCCCAAGCTCTTCCTGCACGATGGCGCCACCGAGGTCGTCGCTACTCCTCGTAACACGGTTGGGTGGTCGTCGTTGATGACCTACGTAGCTATTTCTCACACTATCCCTATGATACCTGATGTTCGCATTTACAACTTTTTATGGAATCTCAGCTCTTTCATTATGGCTTATGCCTCTTTTAATATTACTGGGTGTGACTTGGATATTTATCTTCTCGAACAAGAAAGGAATAGTTCCATATTGTTGTGTACCAACAGTTGCCTCCACAGCAACATCACAGAGATGGTAGCCAGACAGAACTGTAATGGTACTGGATGTTGCACAGTACATATTGGACGGTATATTCGTGATTTCCAGCTCAAATTTGTCCGACATAATAAAACCAAACTAGATGCTTACTCTAGTCGAAGCTCCTTATGGGACATGATTAATATAACTACCAACGAGGCGGTCCTCCGGTGGAGTATAGTCGATCAACCCACATGCGCCAGGGCAAAGGACAATAAGACAAACTATGCATGTGTTAGCGTCAACAGCGAGTGCTATGATGTCGCGCTGTGGGATCCTGGTTACATATGTGAATGTAACAGTGGTTATGAAGGCAATCCTTATCTACTTGATGGCTGCAAGCGTGATGAAGGTGATTATTCTCTTATACTAAATCATTTTAATACCTCATGTTCTATTTATTATATATATAGGTCAGTATGCAATCATGTTAAATTAATTTATAATGTGTCATACAAATATAGACTATTTTGGGATTTTAGACAACAGACACCGCCGTATTTGAGAAAATAGATAACATATTGACGTATTTACAAATTTAGCATCCGTATTCGGAACCTCAAACACCGAAAACTGACTTTCGGTAACTCAGAATCCGAAAACACTCTGGCCCCACAATTTTCGGCAACTCAGTTGCCGAATACGGCCTCTGCATGCGCCGGCGCCCGGAAGCTACAGGAAAGAAGCTAGAAAGCAAAAGTGTATAAAAGTGCATGTTTTTTATTTAATTCACGATTTTTTTTGAAAATACAAAAATAGTCCAAAAATTCTAAATGTTTTCATGATCAAACTAGAGATCACCATCAACCCATTTTAATTAGTTTGGTCCAAAAAGTCTGAGCCAATATTTAATTAGAATTCTCCAAATAAATCAACTTTTATAAATTCTAGCAATATTTAATGCCTCAAATAATTTCTAAAAAATCTAGAAAAATTCACTAATATTGTTATAATGTGATATACTAATTTATAAAAATATTTCCATCCCTATGTTATTTAGTGTAAAAGTGAGTTCCTTTGTAATGCTTCGTTTATATGCATTTTTATCATTTCATGTGATATTCTCTTTTTAATTCAATTTGAATAAAAATAATGCAACATGCACAAAATTTTGGTTCTCATATTAATATTAAGCCTTTGTAATGCTCTATTTATATTTTTTTTTTATCATTTCATGCCATATTATCTTTTTAATTCAATTTGAATAAAAAAATTCAAACATGCACAAAACCTTGGTTCTCAGATTAATATTAAAGCATTTATAGAATTTTGTATTCAAATTGAATTAAAAAGATAATATGGCATGAAATGATAAAAAAAATATAAATAGAGCATTACAAAGGCTTAATATTAATATGAGAACCAAAATTTTGTGCATGTTGCATTATTTTTATTCAAATTGAATTAAAAAGAGAATATCACATGAAATGATAAAAATGCATATAAACGAAGCATTACAAAGGAACTCACTTTTACACCAAATAACATAGGGATGGAAATATTTTTATAAATTAGTATATCACATTATAACAATATTAGTGAATTTTTCTAGATTTTTTAGAAATTATTTGAGGCATTAAATATTGCTAGAATTTATAAAAGTTGATTTATTTGAAGAATTCTAATTAAATATTGGCTCATACTTTTTGGACCAAACTAATTAAAATGGGTTGCTGGTGATCTCTAGTTTGATCATGAAAACATTTAGAATTTTTAGACTATTTTTTATTTTCAAAAAAAAATCGTGAATTAAATAAAAAACATGCACTTTTATGGACTATTTTTGCTTGCTAGCTTCTTTCCTGTAGCTTCCGGGCGCCGGCGCATGCAGAGGCCGTATTCGGCAACTGAGTTGCCGAATACGGCACTGTTTACCGTGTTTTCGGCAACTGAGTTGCCGAATATGGTACTGTTTACAGTGTTTTCGGTAACTGAGTTGCCGAATATGGTGAACAGTGCCGTATTCGGCAACTGAGTTGCCTAAAATTATGGGGCCGGGCTGTTTTTGGCGTTTGAGGTTCCGAATACGGATGTTAAATTTGTAAATACGTCAACATGTTGTCTATTTTCTCAAATACGACGGTATCTGTTGTCTAAAATCTCAAATTTGCCTACAAATATATGTTGGTTATTTCCGTTTCCATTGTACATTTATTCTTGAATAGTATGCGTTTATGCCTGACTACTCGTATAAAAACTCTTTCTTTTTTCTTGCCAAGATCTATACTTAGGGAGGTTGTATATATATTATCAACCGACTGAAAAGTCAGTCTTTCACACTCAATGATTGTAGATCACCATATCTTGATTGGATGTGCCTCCTTACAGAGACCTCCAACCAAAGAGTTCTCTCTGTCTCTCTTCACAGTGCTGGCGTGACTTGCTCTCCCACCATGCCCTCCTCCTTTGTCTTGGGTTGTTCTCTCGTCGCTAGGTCTACGACTACCAGTCATTCCCAATTAACCCGACGGTGTTGTAGGAAAATTATTCAGTACTATAAAAGTGAACCAACATCTCCGATATAGCTCTATGCCTCCTGTATTTAGGATTTTTTATTATATTTTTTAAATTTAGCAATTTTAGACTGTCGTTTGAAAAAAATAACTATAGGTGTTTGTCGCCCGTTAAAAGGGCGATAGGTACATGTTGCCCTACCACTAGGCGTCACGTTAAAAAAATAAAAATACAATTAAGGCATTAAAGCTCAGCGGCATATAATATGGCGCGGATAAAAGGGGTCCATTTTTTAAATAAAGTTCTAGGTCCAAATGAGGTTTTACCAAGTAATAAACAGTTAGGGGTGCCAAAAAATGTGCCATTTTGAGTGCCAACTAAGTCCACGTCAATGAAACGTCTACCACCTAGTAATCTAGTATACAGATTTGATAACTCGCACATATGTTTTATTCAATTGCACATAGATTGTCAAATATGTCTACAACTCTAAAGCATTTCAAGCATGAAAATTAGGAGAACTATTATTACTTGATATGTAACTGAGAAAATCAAAGGAACTGAGAATAATAATATATAAGTATTTAACTATGATCATAGTAATTATTTCACACATATTACATTTTGTTAGATTAAAGAAGATTTATTCTAAGATGAAATAATGTTCCGGCTTTGAACCAAGTGGGTACACGTAGCGATTACATAGAAAAAAGGAGAGAAAAAGAAAAAGAAAAAGACAAAAACTGATCATGCACAAAGCAATACCGAATCTCAAAACAAGACCAAGAGCTCGTAACAATCGTACACTTCTAGTCGATGAAAAGCTTTCTTGTTGGTATTTCAATTGCTCATGTAGGGAGAGAAAAATACTAGCATCTATTGTCTTCCACCACAGATTGAGAGGATCTCGATGACTCCCCAAAATCTAATGTCTGCCCATTTGAATTCATAATCAGATTTGACCAATTGAAGTATTTTTCATGCGGAAGTTATTTGATTCCAGTATTTATGTCTTATGATACTAATTGTTGGATCATTATTTTTACACAAAGAAACTAGAAAAATATTTTTTTTGTAAAATTAGTGGTGAACCTCACGATTTGTTCACTGAATGCAGGATACAATCCAATTCAACTAAAGGAAAATTGTGCTCAGTCATGCGGGAATATCACGGTTCCATTTCCTTTCGGTTTACAGGAAGGCTGCTCTGCAAGGAAGCTATTTCAACTCAACTGCACCAATGTGACATCGTCCATTCTCCAATTTGATGATGACCATGTTGTGACGGATATAAATCTTACGGAAGGTCTTGTGGGCATTAAATTTACCTCACGTTACGAAGATCAGGAACTTGGAATGTACGTACCAGAAGAACCAAGTCTGTTTGTTGGTTTTGGGGAATCTGTGTTCTTAGTGCACTGGGCTGCTGCCAATCTAACATGTCAGGAGGCTCAGAAAAACCTCTCTAAATATGCATGTGTCAGTACGAATAGCAGATGTTTAGGTGTTAACTCTATGGAAGGTTATGTTGGATATCGGTGCAAATGCTTAGATGGTTTTCAAGGAAATCCATATATAACTAATGGCTGTGAAGGTATAACTATGGTCCCCCTCTTTCCCCCTGTTAGATTAACTATTTCTATGCTACACTGGAGAACAACTTACATCCTCAATTTTGTATATTAAGTCTATATTATTTGGAGTTGTTGCTTAACATACATGTCCACTTAGAAAATCAAAATTGTTGTTATTGAAATTTTTTCTCTCTACCTTGATTTAAGCAGGCATATCATACACATTTATGGGTTTGTATGATCCCACATTAGTTATTGCTACGAGTGAATAATTGTTGCAACATACAAACATTTTCTACTCTAAAGAGAGATGATACATTGATATTATCTGCATTCTATACACGAATAGTAGCTTTGGCGTGGTTGTAAGTTACTATGTGCGCAATGGTGTGATCTCAAGTTCGACTGCCATTGGTGAGGAACTGAGATCCGGCAATGCCTTGTGAAAAATCCTATAATCCTTGGAAGCCCATGATGCCAAGACTGTTTAATTGTTATATTTACTTTTATCTATACCCATGACTTGAGCTATTATAGGGACAAATATGAGGGGAATATGAATTTTTTTTCATGTTTCTGAGTCAGCATTCAGCATAGATGAGAGTTCAAAAATTATTTTTATTTCTCACCATTGACATGGGAATTCAGGAGCAGGAATAAATTCTCTGGTTACATAGTCACGCCCTTAAAAGTGTACATTTTTGTAAGAATTGTTGTCTTGAATTACATGCATATTTGAATGCGTTAATGGTGATTATTATATATACAACTTTTTTATTTAAAAATATATTTTTTGGGAAATTTTGCACTTTACTTTTTATGTACAATGGTCAAAGATTGAATAGTTGACAACAATAATACTAGAGAGAAACGTTTGTTACTTTCATCTGAAACATTTAGGGTCTAAAAACAATTTATTATCTGAATCTGAGATCAATCGTTACTTCCAGCTTAGCAATGTCGTTTGCCATTTGTATGCGGGTTTCTTATTTTACAGTTAATTATGTTTCCAGACATTGATGAGTGCGGAATGCCAGGCATTTGCAAAGGGGTATGCCATAATGTTGTAGGGAGCTACTACTGCACCAATTCATCCAAAAGACAGAATCTTCTCTTTGGTATGTTCTCTGGTCGACTTGAGTCTTCAGAACTGAAAATTCTATGAAAATAACATTAATCAAATATCTTATTAGGTGTGATCATTGGGCTTAGTGTTGGCTTCGGCATTCTACTATCTGCCTTGGGTGTGATGTTTCTCATCCGTAGATGGAAAAGGGACATTGAAAAGCAACTACGAAGAAAATATTTCAGAAAAAACCAAGGCCTTCTCCTGGAACAACTAATATCATCTGATGAGAATGCCAATGACAAGACAAATATTTTTTCTTTAGAAGAGCTCAAAAAGGCAACAAATAACTTCGATCCATCACGTATCCTTGGACGTGGAGGCCATGGAATGGTATACAAAGGTATCTTGTCAGATCTGCGTGTGGTAGCAATAAAAATGCCTAAGATCATCGAGCAAGATGAAATCAGCAATTTCATCAATGAGGTTGCCATTCTTTCTCAGATAAATCACCGCAACATCGTACGGCTCTTTGGATGTTGTCTTGAAACCGAAGTCCCACTGCTTGTGTACGACTTTGTTCCCAATGGTTCTTTGTTTGAAATTCTCCATGCTGATGCTGGCAATGATTTCCAATTGTCTTGGGATGAATGCTTAAAGATTGCTTTAGAGGCTGCAGGAGCTCTCTGTTATCTTCATTCCGCAGCTTCAATATCAATCTTCCATCGTGATGTGAAGTCTTCTAATATACTTTTGGATGGAGACTACACTGCTAAAATTTCAGATTTTGGTGCATCAAGATTGGTCCCTATTGATCAAACCCATGTTGTTACAAATGTACAAGGCACTTTTGGCTACTTAGATCCTGAGTACTATCACACTGGGAAATTAAATGAGAAAAGTGACGTGTACAGCTTTGGGGTGGTACTTGTGGAGCTCCTCCTTCGGAAGAAACCTGTTTTTACAAGTGAGACAGGGATAAAACAAAATTTGTCCAACTATTTTCTTGGGGAACAAATGGTGAAGCCAATTACAGACATAGTGGCTCCTCATGTTCTCAAGGACGCAACAGAGCAAGAAATTAACGTTGTTGCCTCCCTTGCGGAGAAGTGTTTGAGACTTCGTGGTGAAGAAAGACCTACAATGAAGCATGTAGAGATGACATTACAGTTTTTGCGAGCAGAAAGGTTGAACTCATGCCGTGATGTTCTTGGAAACAAGCAAGACATGGAACCATTTTTAGGTACAAGCACTACACCCTATTCTGAGCCATTGGGTTTTGACTTTTTGGGCGAGAAAGCTACTTCCGAATCCCAACAATCCAAGAAATGTTATAGCTTGGAGCAAGAGTCTTCTTCTGTCACTCTGCCGCGTTAAATATGTCATCAGTTCTATACAGTGTGTACTTTTGTTATAAATACCGATTGTCTATTTAGAAGGATACAATACTATGGATTAGTTTACTATCCAACTGTTTAATTTAGAGGCATTGGTTCCTGAAAGAAAACTATTTTGTCAAGAATCATGTAGCGATTGTTGGACAGAACACCTGATGGTCAAAATATTCACTTATCTACTATTTATAAGTCATTAAATTGCTTGATAATTTATGTGTTCATAAATGATCAGCATTGATGGATTTTTTTTTATCTCCTGGTTTGAGGCTAATTAGGAATTTTTGGGCTAGATTAGGAATGGAGCATTTGGCTCCACCACTAAGTTCCTATTTTTCGAATTGCTCCATTTTACTGTTTGAAATTGGTTCGTGACCAAAACTGGAATCATTGCTCCATTTTTATCCATCCTCCTACTAAATTAAACTACCCCTAATAATCAATGGCTATGATTCACCCCAAGACCTCTTGTGGAGTAAGTGGGACTGATTGGAAGAGAGAGAGATTGCAACAGGAATGTTTAGGTCCTCCCTTTCGAAACTGGCCCAAAATGAGCCCCATAAATATCACAAAATGACAATGGCCATTCTTGTGGGAGCACTCTTACATCGAGCCTCTTAATTCATCGTAACCGCGCGTCCAGCTTTGCTTGTGCCTTTGCTGCTTGCAGGAATAGACAAAAGAGAGTCTCTCTGAGCTAGTCATATCTTCAATTTCCCTAGTCCGATTGATGAAACTAGCACCTAGTTTTATTTACTAAAGTATACCCTTTTCCTTGACTGCTACCGACCGCCATGAAAATGTGTTTAGCTGAAAGGAAAACATAGTTGCTCAATCTTATTTGCACTGTACAGTGTACTAGCCATAATTAATTGCACCATTTGCACATGCATAAAGAGAAAACAGAGGTTTAACATATAATTTGTTTGCACCATTACACATTCATACACCATTCTTCCAGTTGTGAGCCAACATGTGACGAACTAGTCCCATGAGATGTGCATGTACAAGTGAGTTAAAAAAAATCAGCAAGCAATTATGCCAGTCTCTTGAGATGTGCAGAAGGTAAAGTTGAATCGAAAAACAGAAATATAAGGTTGTAATTTGTCATGTAAATCAATTGTCGGATGGTTTAGGAAGTCTTCTATCAGGAAGGAACTAATTTATTCGACATGAGGGAATTTTGGCATTCAGGCACAAGAATGCTTCGTGGCAAAGATTCTAAACTTGTATTAGCAAGCATTGTGATCACGCTAACCGACCTTGAGTGATTTTACCATGAGCAGGGAGATCATGGACTGACCAACCTTTGTACATCCATCCACTCACGGTCTACTGTGTTTGTACTCCAGGCCCAGAGGAAGATGCTACCGAGCAAACCTCGAAGTCCAAGCGGAGCACTCGAGCCCGGAAAGATAACACTCGCCATATTGGGCCGGATTGTGTCTAACACCTGTATTCACAGCAGGAAGCCTGCGTGCATCGCCCATATATGTTCGCGCTTGTGTGACGGTGTGGGGTATCAAATATGTGATCAGCCGAACGGCTAACAACCTTCTTCCGCAACTAGCTAATTGTCTATATATTATAATAAAAATATAAATATTTGATATGATAACATCAAACATAAACTCAAAATAGGGAAATACGGATACACTATGAGAGCACTGACGAATGAATATGTCCGGAACGATGTCGTTGCTTGATTTCAGATGGCATCCAGAAAAGAAAGAGATTATTCGTTAATCTTTCTCTTAATTTCTTCATTTATTTCTGTAGCTGGTAATAAGGCTTTGCTCCTCGAGACTCTCCTTCTCTTAATCCCAATTCCCCATTGCTTTGCTCGTCGAGACTTCCCTCTCTCTGAGGTCGTTAACAAGCAGGGTGTGATGGATCCAAAAATGAAGATCATCCTCGACAAATTGGAGATTCTTGGAGAGAGGTTAAAGGGCGTGGAGAAATGCATTGATGGGGTGGAGCACACCATCGTCAACCGGTTCAAAGCGGTGGAGGATGCCACCATTGATCTGAATGCCTGGAAGCCGAACATCATGGAGGATCTCCGCCTCAAGGTCCACGCCCTCCGACAAGCATTGATCGAGTGATCCTTGATCAAGGAACGACCATGCCTGGCATCTTCATTATTCCAGGGTCAGGTTGTAATGGAGTTATAATACCATTTCAACTCAAACAATTACATTTGCAATGAGTAAAAAACAATTTCACTGTACACAATCTGACAGACTGTATACAATGAAATTTGTTTTTTTTATCATTATACATATTACATTTTTATTTGAATTTTTTTAAGAGCTAGATCATAATGCTCTCTACAGTATACATTTTTAAGAATTTTTCATAACTATTTCAATAGTGTTTTGAATTTTGAGAGCAATAGAACAAAGTATTTCTTTGATTTTTTTAACCTGTCACCCGTTGGAAGGACGATATCTTTATTTTTTGAACCTATCACCCGTTTAAAGGGCGAAACCTTGTGCTCCATAATAAGCTACTTTTGTAATTTTTTCAAACGGACACCTAGTTGTGCAGTTTTTTTATTTTTGAAATAAAAAAATTAAAAAAAACTCTCACACAGTACCTTCTTGGGTTCTCCTGTTCTGGTCGATCGCACGGCAGAACGGGCGCACGGCAGCAAGCGGCAGAAAAGAGTGTGGTGTAGCGGCTAGGACGGGTAGCAGCGGTGAAGTGCAGGACCTCGCAACATGGTTGCGCTCGTTCATCGGACCCGTGCTCACCATAATGTCGTGCTTCCCGGCCGCTGAGGACTGCTGCAAGGCCACCTGGACGGCTCACGGTTGGACTTAGTGCTCGCCTGCATATTTCAGTTTGTAACTTTGCTCCTTAGGTTGATTCATTCAATGATTCAATCATTCTTGCAATAGTTAGTTTGTAATGATGTGGTCAATTGAGATCACTTGCAAAACTTTTTTTTATTGCAAAATTATGTTTTCTTGCCTAAATTTCCTAATTGATGTGTTTTGCGGATGAAAACTTAAATGGTAAATCTTGTTTATCTGAGCTTATTTTTGAAGTCTTCCAACCAAAACAGTCGGAAATGATATTCCGATAAAATCGAAAACAGAAAAAATACACGGAAACAATATTGCGAAGAACTTTGGACTATACTGATTGTTTATGAGTTTTTACGTTTTGCACAGTAAATTACTGGTGGTAATTACAATTTTTCTTCGATCCCCAAAAGGCCCATAAGGCCACGATGACACACAAGGGCCACACAGCCACCCAGTCGCCCGATACCTCAATTCTCTCTCGCTTAGTCACGCTATCATGCATCACAGTCATGCATCACATTCAGACCTCACCTCACCTCACTTACAGTTCATGTGGCCTCCCTAACTTGCCCCTTAAAACAATAGGGTCTTATCACAAGTCATATAACACTTGTCTTATGGAACATATCTTATTGTTTGTCTTGTGAGATGTGTCATGTAAGACATGTGAGATATCTACCCTATATTCCTATGCATTGTGTTAGGGCCCAGCAGTACGGTTTGGTATTTTTCGTTCGCTTTAGTAGCAACCATTCATGGGATCTAGTATCCACATGCTTTCAAGGAATTATTGATTCTCAATCAATACCAATATCACTACATAAGAAACCATCAAAGAAGATATGTCATTAGTGATAGCTCCTTAGTATACGTCACTAATACACTATTAGTGACGGGTCGTCACTGGACCCGCCACTGATGTGTGGCCCGGGATGGGCCAGGGCTGGTACCCCTGCTGTCCACTTCGACTGGGCTACCAACTGCGTCAAGTCATCCGTTTGGGCCACATCTGTTGAAGACTAGGCTATGGGAAAATATCTGAAAGCCCCTAATTTGAATTGATGGCACAATCCCGTATGGTCGCATGCTCGTAGCAGTGGGTAATCAGGCAGATAACACAAAAGTTGAGCTGATGGATCATTTTGAGGCTTTGCAGAAAGAAGAATGGAGAGAGGCCATGGCTGTTGAGCATAAGGCATTAATCAAGAATCGGACCTAGAAAATAGTGCCACCACCTAAAGGTGCAAATGTGATTGATTGCAAGTGGGAATACAAGATCAAGCGAAGGGCTGATGATAGCATCGACCGGTACAAGGCATGTCTTGTTGCGAAAGGCTTCAAACAATGGTATGGACTTGATTATGGTGATACATTCAGTCTAGCTGTTAAACTTGCTACAATTCGATTAGTAATCTCCATGGTTGTATCACGAGGATGGGTTCTGACACAACTAGAGGTTCAAAATGCTTTCTTACATGGATACCTAAAAGAAGAGGTGTATATGAAACAACCTTTGGGGTATGAAGACACTACACGTGCAGATTATGTGTGTCATCTTGAAAAAGCCTTGTATGGGTTAAAACAAGCTCCTCATGCATGATACTCCCGGTTAAGTGCATATCTTCATAAACTAGGCTTTATTCCATCAATGACGGATACATCATTATTTATCTTCTATCGAGATGGTATCACAATGTTTATGCTTATATATATGGATAATATTATCGTTGCCAGCACCTCTCTACAAGCAGCTAGCTGGTTACTTGTTCAGCTAAAGGAAGCATTTACTGTCAAAGATCTAGGTGACCTCAATTTCTTTCTGGGTATTGAAGTCATAAGAAAAGGATATGGGCTACTGTTGATGCAACAGAAGTATGCACAAGAACTGGTCAAGACAACCATTATGGAGATGTGTAAGGTCATGCCAACTCCAATGGCTACCTCAGAACGGCTGACAAAAGGAGAGCCATTGAATAATGAAGAAGCTACAAGGTACCGTAGTGTGGTTGGTGCACTACAATACTTTGACACTTACTAGACCAGATATATCATACTCGGTTAATAAGGTGTGTTAGTTCCTCTCCTCTCCTACAACAGCTCATTGGAGTGCCGTGAAAAGGATCCTTTGGTACTTGCAGCTTACTACATCAACAGGGTTGGAAATTTGCAAGTCGATGTCAACAATGCTTAGTGCTTTCTTCGACGCAGACTGGGCAGGTTGCCCTGATGACCGATGGTCCACATGAGGGTATGCGGTGTTCTTTGGTGCAAACTTAATCTCATGGAGCTCAAGGAAGCAAAGCACAATGTCCAGATCTAGTAAAGAGGCAGAATACAAATCACTTGCTAATGTAACTGCAAAACTAGTTTGGGTGTAGTCACTTCTTCAAGAACTCGGCATAAATCAAGGACGGCCACCAGTATTGTGGAGTGACAATTTGGGAGCCACATACCTGTCAACAAACCCAATATTTCACACACGGACTAAACATATTGAGATTAATTTTCACTTTGTGAGGGAATGGGTTGCAAATAAGCTTTTAGAGATCAAGTTCATAGCGTCAGGAGATCAACTAGGAGACATATCCACCAAATCACTAGCCATACGATAGTTTGCGAACTTACGACACAATCTAAATATCACAGTTGGATGAGCTTCGATTGAGGACAGCTGTTAGAAATAGTGGGCTGTTATGATATGGTGGTTAGGATTCATAGTTTGTTGTAACAAACATGTAACAACTTCTGATCTTGTACGATGACCTGCACTATATATACATGACATCGCCCCCTGGTTGTGGTGCCCCGAATATCCCCTAATCCTCATCTTTTGTTACACCCAATGTAACACCCTACTCTACGACTAAAACATAATTCAGCCAAAAATTCAAATTTTCAGCAACACCTAATTTGTATTTTGAGGTATAACTAACATATCAACACATGCATGACAATATAATATCTAGATAAGATAAACATCAATTGAACTGAGTTTTTTGCACCACAAAAGAGAATAACTCTTCTTAAAACAAAGCTTATAACAAGCAATAATACCGCACTACTAAACTGAGTTTTTTGCAACATGAATTGGATTGTTAGCATTGTGGTGCGTGGAAGCTTCTAGTCCCCAGCCCATTATGCTCGCCAAAATGGTCTAGGCATACCTGTAAAAGATATAACAGGGTGAGATAAACTCAGCAAACAATGACTATGTATATAAACATATCTCACACACAGTTGAATAAATGATTTAATCACCAAGATAGGTAATGACATGAGCAAGTACATGGCACTTTATCTCATGATAAAAGCATATGCCAAACCAATTCTCTGGATTGTCTTAAAAAGACAATGATACCATTTACTCTTGGATTTCTATATTCTCTAAAAGATTTCATACTCTTCAAACGTTATGAAAATATATGAATGCCATGATGCAACTCCATTTGAGAGTTTAGTGTTGGGTGATGCCAACCTCTCATGCAACTCTATGTACTAGTATTAGTCACGGCACGATGGCGGTGACCAGCCTTTATCTCCATATGAAATGCATATCTATGCATATGAATTGACATCAACGCTCAAAATTCTCATAACTCCTTATAATGAATAACACCATCAACAATCCATGACGCCAATGACATAGTCAAAATCATTAAAATAGCATGGATTCAATTCATCAAATGCAAAATAACATACAACGTGCACCATTAAGCAACGCTATCCATGATCTGAATAAATTAGGAAAGGCAAGCATCCTAGTATACAAATTATAGGCACAGAAGCACTCGCATCGTATAACAACCAACAACCATACTATAGTTAAATATGAAGATAAATCAAATAATTATTCTTGATGCTATATACTTCATTTTATTCATAAGAGAGGTAAGACATGAATATAGACATAGCATTGACCACACTCCTATGTTACTTCCTTTTATCGAGACGAGGCATTGGATGAACATGATTGTGTAAACCGAGAAGTATTAAAACATGGTAGCCAATGTTAATAGAGCCCCAAATTATTTCCTCCAAATGGTTCCAACAACTCCCCACATCAATGTGTTAACCAAGTCTGTTCTAAAACCCACCCTGAAAACATCTGGAAGCTCAACATACCCCGGTCCAAAGAATACTGCAGCTTGCCCACTACTGTAATGAGTTAGTGCTCCAAACAAATTTGTGTTTAACGCCAAAGAAAGTGCTGACAGCACACGAGGAACACCAGCTGCTATATGCATAGCCAGAAATGCTGAGTATAAAGCTCTGACATGCCCAGTTTGGCTTGCAAGTAAATAGTGGATGAGGAAGTAGGAGGCCTCAATAACACAAAAATGTTGCAGGCCACTTAATGAGAAAGACAAGCAACTTGGCAACACAGCTCGACATCCACGAAACTATTTCCAGATTAGTGAGCTGTCCGGCCATCCCAATCAGAGCAGCAAACCAAGCCAATGTATCCCATATTCAGGCATCGAAATATTGCTATGTTTGCCGCACACACTTCATCAGCATGTTTCTCACCTCAAAACGCCATTTCTGGAGTGTTCCGATCATAAATCTCCTTCAGAGGTGGTAAGATTGCAGGCTCACATATCTGAAAAATGATAGATGATGAGCAGGCATAGAGAATATGAGTTAAGAGTTCCAGCTTTTGGACCATTAATATTTCGAGCTTTTGCCTTGACCAAAAAAACCATATCGCTGAAGCGCATATCTAAAGTATTGATCTAGTAGAAAATTTTGGACTTAGATCAACCAGGGAAGTTGTCAATTGATATATCATAGGGAATTCCAAAATGGTTGCTCACATACTGAGGAACTGGAACTCTTGCATTAGAAATGAACTGCAAATATCCAGCAACACCTCTAGATTGTGAAGCTCTCCTTAGTTCTCTTAAGACATTTTGCTCCTTTCTCTTGCTTATATGGACGTTTGATCCATTCCAGAGATCAACTGATACATCCAAATCATCTGACGTTGCATATAGATTTGATACAAAGGATGCAAAAGGTTTGACAGAAGCACCTCTCAAGGCTTCAACTGAATAGATGGAATCATTTAGCTCCTAGATTGCACGTAATCGTTTCTTTCTATCTTCCTCCACCGGTTAATTTGATTAGAGAAAGGATGTCTTCGATACATTTCTTCAGCAGATCATAGTCAATACATGCGTAATCATACTAAAATCCTAGAGAAACCATAGATGGTGTAGTGGTATAGAGTGAAGTTCCATAACCCACAAAACTGAGCATAAACGGACGTCATGCAACAACGATGGTACGGAGTGAAGAATCTAGCATTTCAGTGGTATGTATCGAGCTGCATGCACCAACCAATTCACCCAAAAGCTTAAGCTGATAGGGAAAGATGAGCAATTCACTTATACTTCAACACTCTCCTTCACGTGGAGGCTCCCTCATGCCTCAGAAGTGGAAATAAGAGTCAGCTGCAATTTGTTGTTTAATTGCACCCGCCAAGACTTGAACTCAAAACCTCTGGCCCTGATACCATATTAAGCTGCATGCACCAACCAGTTGCACCTAAAAGCCTAAGCTGATAGGGAAAAGTGGGCAATTCACTTGTACTTCAACAATACAAAGTGAAATCAAACTTTGTCGATGACAAATAATGAAATTAGGACAATCTCGATGGCATACAGTTAATTGACCCTTTTTTTATACACAGGTGTTATACCCAATGCGCTGGATGCTGGGGTTTCCGTGGTCCAAATAAACCACCCGTCTTAGCAGCGTTCATTACCTTTTAGCATCCATTTATTGATACTTCCACCCCTTTCTAATTGCAGATGCCAACTAACATGGAAGAACTGGAAGCTGCAATACAGGATATTGAATCGGAAGCAAATTCTATGTTGTTTCTTAGCCAAAACGTTTTGCAGGAGTATCAAAACCGGCAATGCGAGGTACAATAGTTCCTAAGTATTCTGGTTTTAAATCAGAGTTTGCTTTACTTGCATAGCTGCTTTGTCCTTAGCTGTTCATAATCAGTATATTTCATCAGGGATATAAATTCCTTGACAAGTCTGTAAAATAAAACTATGCCTGGTTGATGTGTGTAGTGTGCTGGCCAGTTAGCAGGGTAATTACGTTTTCATCTTTGTTGGGTACCCATGTCGCTGGTAGAGTTGCCTATTGAAAGCTTAGCACTAGCCTTTTCTTGGGTTGTCAACATGTGTTTCTTATATCTTGCTCTAGGGCATAACTTGTTAAGGAAATGATGAATCAAGGGTGGTGCTATGAAACGGTCTATTTTCTGAACCGCATTAGAATTTGTGGAGGTTGCTTCCGCCTCTAGACTTTCCCCTTGTGGAATGCTTTGCTTTATATGCATATCGTGCTGATATTTCAGTGTAATTGTGTTATTATTATGTCTTTGTGTCAAATAAGTAGGATAGTAAATATTGCACCTTGGAGCCATGGACCATTTCAAAAGATAACAAGTTTGAGTTACAACAGTAGCATTTCGTCATCTACCATATCATTATCTCTTACATTAAGCTACTCATCGACCTACTACTTCCACCTAGACTTCTTGCTGACACTCCCTATTTGGATTGTACAGATAGAATCAATATCAGATAAACTTAAAGACGATAAAGAAGAATATGAACGATGCTGCTCTGAAATAGGAACCATAAAAGTTCAATCACTTCATTTTATCATATATATTGAAATCATTTTTTAGTTTTTTAGGATTAATCTCTTTTGACTTGACTTTGACTATTTTGTAGGATAAATGGCTTCCGACTCTGCAGACTCTAGTTTCAAAAATAAACAAAAAATTTCAGTCGTAACTTTCAAGATATGGCAGTTGCTGGAGAAGTTTCACTGGGTATGTATGGTTCTATATTTTGCCATTATCAGTACAATATAGGATAACACACCAATTGTTGTGCATAAACCTCCTTGCAGATGAGCATGATCTGGATTTTGATCAATATGGCATTCTAATAAAGATGAACTTTAGGTGAGTTCCTTTTCCAAATGTGAGCAATGTTCTGAATTCTGATATTTCTTGAAATTGGATAAATAAATAACCTGCATTGCTGCACCTTATTAATCATGGTACTGCTTCCTAATGGTAACCTTGCTTGGTATTGCCTACTCCTAATTCGGACAGGGTGACTAGGCTCAGTCCTATTAGCAGTCTACAAATGATCTATTAGGAAGGAAAAATGATGAGAGGAATATTAGACAAACAGTCTTTGTCCTCTAAAGCTCTAACAAATAGTCTTTGTTAGAGCCTTAGAGGAGTCTTTACCTCATATTATATTTATTACTTGCTAGAATTGATAGTACAAATAGCTGGAAGTAATAAAAGTAAAGAAAACGACAGCCTCAAGCAGAGCAAAAATTGTCTCCCTCTTTCTGTTGTCATTGTAGCCCATAGTGAAAGGTAGGTTTTCTATAATTGGATGAATTATAGCACACTAGGTCCTATATTCACTTATTTACTCCTTCAAAGCTGTGTGAATTTCTTGCTTTCTTAAGTTCATGAACGCAAAACTGTGAACTAGACTGGCCATGTCTTGTTGTGTGCTAGTATGTTTGTAGTGGACTGCACTATCTTGAAAAAGAACACTATGTGCAGTTCCATTTCTGAGTGAAGATCACTATTCATTTCCATGTGGTCTGAAAGTGAACAATGGTCATGTGAAGTAGCCAGTAGGTTCAGTATTTCAAAAGGCGGTAGGTGGGCGGTGGGGTGGCACCTACAATTCACTAAAGGGTTATGGTGTCACGACCCTGAGGTAATGACCTAATAGGATAGCTGTGGGAGGAGGCCAACCTTTCCTTGGCCGGTTTCCTGCCCGTGGTGGAAGGTAGGATGCCTGGGTGTCGGTTGTAGCAGCCAGGGGATGAGGAATAGAGGTAACAACAGGGAGATGAAAACTAGAGAACAGGGATGAGAAACTAGATTGATTTATTGTTTGATCTTCTAAAGAGACCAACTGCTCTTTATATACAGAGTTGTAGCCGATTACATCTCATACTCGGCCATAGCCGAGTCCTAAACCAACTCCACACAAATCCTAACCGAATTGGACTGCAATCCCAAACCTACCAAACTTATCTCTAATAGCCGAATTGGACTCAGCCTCATATCCTTAACCGACTAGACCCTATCTAAAACTTCTTGATTTATTGAATCCGACTATGGTAACCTTAGCCGCCACTTTGATCTCCAGTCTTCTTTGGTCGCCTCCTACTATAGATAGGGGATCATCTTTGCCATTGAGAGCGAGAATTCCAATTTGAAGAACTGAGTCATAGCCCCTGAGCTGCGGCTGCCCGTGTTTGGCCTGATGTTGGTCATGCGTGAGCCGCCAGTGCTGGACGGATGTGGCTGGGGGTGGGTGATGGTGCAGGGGCACTGCTATGAGCTTGCAGGATTCCGACGCCACCCAAAGGTGGGAATGTCGGTTGCGGAGGGGGCTGGTGGTGGTCATGTTTGGAGAGATCAGCAACTGATGAGACTGAATCACCCATGATTGGAGCTTGATCTATGCCTGTAGCCTTCTCCACTGCAGTTACACGACCCATGAGGCCAGTCATTGCACATGTGAGGGTGGACAAGGAGTTCTGGATGTCACCCATGAGGCCAAGCTACTGCTTGATGTCAGCCAGGGTGTTGTTGATGGATGTGAAACCCTCGTGAAACTCCTTACGCAGCATGTCTTCTTGAGCAGCGAGCAATGTCTTGAATTGCTCCTGATCAGTGCTGGAATCCATGGTCTCTGATACCAAGTTGTCACGACCATGAAGTAATGACCTAATAGGATAGCTGTGGGAGGTGGCCGGTTTCCTACTCGTGGTGGAAGGTAGGATGCCTGGGCGTCAGTTGTAGCAGCTAGGGGATGAGGAACAGAGGTAACAACATGGAGATAAGAACTACAAAATAGGGATAAGAAATTAGATTAATTTATTGCTTGATCTTTTAAAGAGGCCTACTGCTCTTTATATATAGAGATGTAGCCGGTTACATCTCATACTCGGCTATAGCTGAGTCCTAAACCAACTCCACACGAATCCTAACCGAGTTGGACTGCAATCCCAAACCTACCAAACTTATCTCTAATAGTCGAATTGGACTCAGCCTCCTATCCTTAACCAACTAGACCCTATCTAAAACTTTCTGATTTTAATCCGACTATGGTAACCTTAGCCGCCACTTTGATTTGCTGTCTTCTTTGGTCGCCTCCTACTATAGACCTTACCGACCATAACATATGGAAATTGTAACTGAACACTAAAGAAATTGTTATGTTCTAACTCGATTGTTTTAAAAAAAAAGTTTCCAGCCAAGAAGAACAATTCTAGCTGAAAATAATTTATTCTTGTTCCAATCTATTTTCCCTTTTTCTGCAATCCCGCTTGATTCCTTATTCCTACTTCCTAGTCTATCAGGAGGTTTAGGTAGATGGTGACATGATGCCTCCTTATATATAGTTTTTTTCAGAAGAAAAGTTTCTTTATTTGCATGGCATGTCAGCAATCTTGATTGCATATGGGTTGCTAATTCCTTCTTTGTCTATTTTACGCCGCTTCTGTGTCGATAGAGTTTCTTTTGGACCCTAATGTGCTATTATTTTCATCAGGCAAACTAGTCAGTTGCAGATGCTGAGTGCTCATCACCAATCTGGAGGGGTATGAAGAAAATTTGTCGGATTGATTGTCAAAGCTTTTCCTTATGCCTACTTGCTACCCGAAGTAAGGGCGGCAAAAATCATGTAATTCTCTTTTCACCTTTTTGTATTTTCTATGTTATCCTCTGGGTCATAATTCATTGTAAATTCTTGCAGGTCCTTCCTCAGATTATGCCGAGTTCTATAGGCGGCACGACCTGGGCCTCTAACCAAGGGCCTAGTGGTTGAGGAAAAAATAGTACCAAGTCTCCTCCGACCCAAGGTAATGTTACCTTAACCCGAGCCAGTAAGAAGACATGGATCATAGTGGACAACTCAGAGACGGAGTCCGAGGATGCAACTGTCTATGTTCTCCCTGCTACAAGCCAAGGGAACTCTACATGAGGTAATCTTCAAACTAGAGTCCCGCACATTCGAAGTTGTTGGAGATCTAGGATGGCATTTGGGTTGCGAGAGCCCAAGTCCCGCTCAACAATAGCTCCTATGTTATGACGCCCCCCTTCACTAAAAAAAAATGTTTTCCTGTCACTTGGGTGGGTTATCAACCCGTCTGAAATGGGTTATTTTTGTGTTAGGTTGTGCATCCTGAGAAATGTAATAGGGAGATTTTGGAGTCTCATGTGATGCTTACATGGCTTTCTATCTGATATGATTGGGAAAGGAAGTTGCTTGAAATTGTATTATGATGAAAAGAGGGTGGGTGTTAATATGATGTGAGATAAATTTAGGAATGAAGGATCAAACTGCAAGGTTTGGGAACCTATACGGCTACATGCAGCATAAGAGGGCGGAGCCCAGCGGAGACCATACTGGGCTCCGGCACTCCTTGGCTGAAAGAAATTTTCCAGAACCCAGGTATACCAGCCTAGCCCCATTAAGCTCAGTAGCAAATCAGCCCATGTGAGAAGCAAATACATGGCCGGTGGGCTATGGAAACCAACATCGATCTCATCTCACACAGTACCTTCTTGGGTTCTTCTGTTTTGGTCGATCGCACGGTAGAACGGGCGCACGGCGGCAAGCGGCAGAAAAGAGCACGGTGTAGCGGCTAGGACTGGTAGCGACGGTGCAGTGCAGGAGCTCGCACCATGGCTGCGCTCGTTCGTCGGACCTGTGCTCACCGCACTGCCGTGCTTCCTGGCTGCGGAGGACTGCCGCAAGGCCACCTGGACGGCTCATGGCTGGACCTGGTGCTCGCCTGCAGATTTCAGTTTGCAACTTTGCTCCAATGATTCGATCATTCTTGCAATAGTTAGTTCGTAACATGTAGTCAATTGAGATCACTTGCACAAAAAATTTTATTGCAGAATTGTGTTTGTTTGCCCAAATTTCCTAATTGATGCCTTTTCATTAGGGATGAAAACGGAAATGATAAATCTCATTTATCTGAGCTCATTTTCGAAGTCTTCCGACCAAAGTAGTCGGAGATGATACTACGAGGAAATGATAAAAAAATAGAAAAAGTACACGGAAACAATAATGCAAAAACTTTGGACTCTACTGGCTGTTTATGAGTTTTTGCGTTCTAGGCCGTAAATTACCGACGGTAATTCCAATTTTTCTCCGATCCCAAAAAGGCCCATAAGGCCACGATGACACAAAAGGGCCATAGGCCCACCCAGGCACATGATACCTCAATTCTCTCTCGTTTAGTCACGCTACAACGCATCACGGTCACGGCTCACATCCAGACCTCACCTCACGCCTTATGGTTCATGTGGCCTCCCCAACTTGCCCCTTAAAACACTAGGGTCTTATCACAAGTCATATAACACTTGTCTTATGGAATGTATCTTGGTGTTTGTCTTATAATATGTGTCATGTAAGACTTGTGAGATATCCATGCTATATTCCTATACATGGTGTTAGGGCCCAGCACTACGGTTTGGTGTTTTCCGCTCGCATTTAGTAGCAACCGTTCACTAGCTCTAGTATCCACAGGCTTTCAAAGAATTATCAATTCTCAATCGATACCGATATATTTCTATCCTAATAATATCGATTCCGATTTTCCTGTAGTACTAAGTCTGTTCCTAAGAAAAAAATGAAACTCAAAGTGGTTTAGGTCTTTTCTCATCGTTTCCGAACTGTTTTCACCACTAGTTTTGATGGCTTTACAGTTAATTGACTACTTTGTAATTTTTAATTTATTACCAATGGTTAAAGAAAAACACTTAATTCATTTTACAAAAAGGGAAAGAGATGAATCAGTGGATAAGATCTTTTGTCTCCTGTATTCTTAGTTGAATTGGAACAGCAAGAGCAAGATGAAGAACCATGAAAAAAATGAACCTGCCATATTTCGAGGCATTGAATTCTCGAGCGACATCCTGCATTACCGTCACAAATTTGGCATCTACATCGTTTCCAGTACAGTTGGTTTGGTCAATTTCCTTCTTGGTTAGAGTACTCAGAGAGCACTCACCGTGCATATTTGTCTACTTTGCTTCATTTGCACCAAAAATATAAATAAAAAGAAGTAGTTTTGATGTCTTCACAACACAAGGTTTTGACAGTCGGAAGAGTTAACATTGAAGAAAGTGTGCATTCTTAAGTCTAAGGTCATATAGGATGTGATCTTTGTTCGCAACACAAGTTTACGGTTCAATGGAGGAGGGGGGATCTAACAGGACCAAAAAAATCAACATATCATGTCGCTTCTATCAAAGTCATCCGTCAGTCTCATGTCCATTTTCATACATCTCCATCCTAAGATGCCAAAGCCAACTAGTATTGTCCACCGGATCTGTTAATAATATGCATACGTTAATAATATGTTGTTTGGATATGCTCGTGGTAGCATAGTAATATTTTTAGTTTTGATATTAATGTAATATACTCGTGTGAGTGGTGTTGCATGAATTGATCTTGACTCAAGCTAGAAAAAACTTATGCTCGTATATAAGTGGTTTCGTGGTTTGTTTATGTCACTACTGCAGAAACCCCCTTCACTATCGGCTCCAAAACCACCTTCATTGCCGGTTTTGGAACCGGCAGTAGGCAACGGGCAGTGATAGTAGTTGACTATCATTGCCAGCTCGGTGGACCGGTAATAAAGGGTCCTATCATTGCTGGCTAAATCCTTCAACCGGCAGCGATAAACCTGAAATCACTACCGGCTGAAGTGTTTTGCCTCTCCTCCCTTCCCCTCCTCTATCCTCTCTGTACTCCCTCTCACTCCTCGATCTCTCTGTCTCTCTCTCAATACATGCATACAATGATACATATATTTAATATAAATCAATAATAAAAGCACCTTCATTAATACATAGTCTCTACGGTGTGAGCCTTCGGTCTCGTCCGTAGCACACCGACAGGCCACCCTCTCCTCCACCTCCTCCTGGTCACGCTCACGGGACACAGCTTCTTGCTCCTCCGCAATGCACAGCTGACGGGCCAGCCTCTCATCCTCCTCCTGGGCACGCTTCCTGGCCGCTACTTCTTGCTCCTCCTTTGCATCATCGTTGGAAGGCCATCCTGTCGATACCAACTTTGCATCATACATAGTAATTCATATCATTCATTAATAAATAGTAATTAATGACATACATTAATATCATGTCATTTGGCGAAATATAATACGTTGTCAAGCCCCTGGTAGAAGGAATGCTATCATCTGAAGATCTGTGATGCGTAGACGGCACGATCGATTCATGAAACTTGCCGTTTGGATTGATAATATGTTCTAAGTAGAACCCGACGATCTGTTCTTGAAGGGCATGTATTTCTGCAGGTTGTAACGCATTTGTGCGTAGTTTCGAGCGCTGTGTTTGAAGAATCGAAAGAATTAGTCATTGAAAACGTATAGAAATTGAAAAGAAGTTATCCATATGTTATTTCATACCTCAAGATCATTGAACCTAACAATGTCTCCGTTTGGGCTGAATGCGTGCATATTAGTAACAACATAAAACATGCAAAGATTGTTGCCGGCTGCCTGCCTCATAAACTTAAAGAGGAAAGGATTCATCAGTAGAATAAATTGAACCTTTTTATTCAGTAGGAAATGCAAGACATGAATATTCCTTACGTACCGGAAAGTCGGTTTTTACATCATATTACTTCCTAAATGGAAAGTAGATGATACTCTTTTTTTGGTATCTTGTGTACGCCCTATACGTAAATATGTATAGTAATTAAACTTAGATGCAATCGTCGAGAAGATTAAATGATCGAGTTAACCTGTTTAGTATGTTGATGAGGTGTTGGTAAGTCGTCTGATCTCTTTTTTGTGAGTCCAAGATAACTTGCTCAAGTCTGGGTGGATGACAAGGAGGATCCAATGAAAACTACATAATATATCACCATAGCAAATTAGTACTAGAATCGAGTTGCCCATAAAATGAGGACGCCCTGGCGCGCAAACACATACTCATAATTGTAGGGTAAGAGTATGAATTTTTTGTATTTGTGGTGAAGCAGACACGTCAATAAATAGTCCTCGGTGAAGTCTGGATTCTCCCTTATAAGTTTCTGGTTCACAAGCCCAGGATCGATGAATCCTACTTACTTATCTAAGTCTTGTCCGCATGCTTGGATTTTCATTCTACGAAAGAGAGAAGTTAGCTATGCAATTTCAAGGTACAAGAACATATAACGTGAATTATATGCATAAGTCACTTACAGAGTCTACACTCTGACTATAGCCACATCGAGGGCATCTGCCTTATACAATTCATACAAGTCATTGAACTACACCCAGAAGGAGCCATCCCCGTTTAGAAAATAATCATCTGTATATCTTACGAGGAACGTCTAAAAACCCCGTCTAGAATGCTCCAAGTATCAGTGATGTAATCGGCGCATTTGAGTTGTAAGGTTTCTTTCTATATCTGGTTTGACCAAAGGTTTGATCAACTCAAACGGCCATGTAACATCCAACTTTTGGATATTCCCTCCCATAGTAAGTCGTGCTAGTTCCTCTGCTATTATTCTTGATTCAACTAGGAAGTCCGCAATGCTTGGAGCATCCTTAATGATTGGGTTTGACTTACTCTTGGTGAAAATGTATCTGCTGGGTGGTAGAAAACTACTGCTTGTTCTCGCAATCGATGCATAGATAGCACATGTATTGAGACTGTGTATTTGACTTGTGCGCCGCGGCTTGTACCAGGAAACAATCCACGTTGTTCTTGTACTCTACGCTCACACGGCTCGCATCATACATCCATCTTCTGTCCATCTACAATTATATCATTATTGTAAATCCAAATTCATAATATCTAGAAGATTTTACGATCACCAACAAATAAATTACCTCGTCGTTTCCTACCGGCAATTGGCCCGGGTTGGAGGAGCCGACTTTTGTAAGCTTTCGCGTACGCTTCCGATGAGTATTTGTTGGTGCCATCCCTAAAAATTTTCTTTATTATTCAACCCTTTTGTAGGATTAATTAAGTAAAAAAAAATACGCTCATACATAAAGTTTATATATTGGAGCTTGCTAATTAAATAAAATATAAAAAATATAATTGGATCTTGCTACATACCGAAATATCATGGAGAAATTTTCTAATTAATTAAAAATCAAAATAAATATGCTCATACCTAAAGTTTTCATATAGGAGTGTGCTAATTAATTAAAATATAAAAATATAATTGGAGCTTGCAACATACCTAAATATCATGGCTAATTTTTCTAATTCATTATAAATAAAAAATAAATATGCTCATACCTAAAATTACTATATTGGAGCTTGCTAAATTAATTAAATTATAAAAAAATATAATTGAAGCTTGCTATATATCTTAATTTTATGGCTATTTTTTCTAATTTATTAAAAATAAAAAATAAATATGCTCAAACCTATAGCTAATGTAAATCAATAATAAAGACATTTTCCACCATAAGCTACTAATTGAAGCTTCCGTATAATAAATGAGATATAATTGTATCTATATTATCTTAAAACATCATAGCCATAGGTGCATCTCCATCTTTTCAAAATCTAGGGCAATTTAGCAAATAAAATTCAACTAGAAATAGATTGGAGATGAAGTTACATACCTTAGAACACCTATGGCATAAGGATTCCTCAAAATTTTGAAGCCACTAAGAACTTGGTGACCAAAAATGACCGCCACCGAGCAAACAGAGCTCCTCTCTGTGGTGTGCTCGGGCTTGGGGAAGGAGATGGTGACTTTTATATAGTCGAGACATCACTGTCCGCTCATATAACAAGCCGACAATGATGGCCTGCTATCACTGCCGGTCGGTGGATTAAACCGGTAGTGAAGATGGAGCAGGGCATCACTGTCGGCTCAAGCCAAGAACCGGCTGTGATGTCCTTATCACTACCGGTTCGTAAGCCACGATGACTATATTTTTCCTGCGTGGCTTATGAACCGGCAGTGATTCTCCATCACTACCGGCCCATTAGGAACTGGCAGTGATGGACCGGTGTATATAGGAGTTTATGCAGTAGTGTGTGCAAGTGTCTTAAAGGTGAATATGATTGATGACGGAATTAAAACTAAGTTCAAAGAAAAACCAATATTCTAGTGATCAAAGATATTATACGGAACGTTCATACTAGAAAATAGTGTACGTGGAGTTGAGGATACAGACATGTAACGAAGATATAGGTAACGAAGATACAAGTGAGCACGGTGTGGATGGCGCGACTTCGGGCGTTTTGGATTGAGGTGCTGCGGCGTATGTATTGTCCGTGAAGGGGCGTCGGGCAGGAGTGCATTACGAGGTTTGCTGTCAGTCTCCATCAAGTGTAGCATGTAACAGAGGCCAGATGTTCAGTGTTTTCCATTCTGAATTATCGATTCTCAATCGATACCGATATGTTTCTATCCCGACAATATTGTTTCTGATTTTTTTCTAGTACTAAGTATGTTCCTAAGAAAAATAAAATGAAACTGAAAGTGGTTTAGGCATTTTCTCATCGTTTCCGAACGGTTACCCCTAGTTTTGATGGCTTTACAGGTAATTGACTACTTTGTAATTTTTAATTTATTATCAATGGTTAAAGAAAAATGCTTTATTCATTTAAAAAAAGGAAAAGAGATGAATCAGTGGGGGAAGATCTTTTGTCTCCTACATTCTTAGTTGAATTGGAACAACGAGCAAGATGAAGAACCACGAAAAAAAATGAACCTGCCATATTTGGAGGCATTGAATTCTCGAGCGAGATTCTGCATTACCGCCACAAATTTGGCATCAACATCGTTTCCAGTACAGTTGGTTTGGTCAATTTCTATCTTGGTTAGAGTCCTCAGAGTGCACTAAGCGTGCATATTTGTCTACTTTGCTTCATTTGCACCAAAATATGAATAAAAACAAGTGGTTTGATGTCTTCACAACACAAGGTTTTGATAGTCGGAAGAGTTAACCTTGAAGAAAGTGTGCATTCTTAAGTCTAAAGTCATATATGATGTGATCATTGCTCGCAACACAAGTTTATGGTTCAATTGGGAAAAAATCTAACAGGGCCAAAAAAAATCAACATATCATGTCTCTTCTATCAAAGTCATTCGTTCAGTCTCATGTCCATTTTCATACATCTTCATCCCAAGATGCCAAACCAACTTGCATTGTCCACAGGATTTGTGGAAAGTAATTTAGAACACATAATGGTATGTGCTGCATTGTGTGGAGGATCTGTGGAAAGTAATTTAGACCACAAATTCTTCGGATGTACTTTAATTTGATAGCGACTTCCTCCTTTAGTTTTCATATAAGTGTTATTTCCGATGTTTGTAAGGTCATCGCAGCATACCCTTCATTGACCCTGAATAGTAATATGCTTGCTTGTGGACTTAATAAAATTTTAATATTATGAAAGTATTCTATAAACCATATTAGTACTATTCTACTATGGTAGATCTAAATATTCATAAAGATATATTGTTGATCAATGTTAATGTAATTTTATTGCACATGTTCATGGATGATTTTTTTCACAGGAGAGAAGATCAAACTATCGTTATCATGGACTAAATTTCCTATTGAGCAGGTGATAGAATAGTCACGGTGTTCCATATTCTTGGATACAATACCATTCCCTTTCCTGGAACTTATAACGTTAGACTTCTCGGTGTGCAGATTATCCAAGAGAGTCTGAAATCATTATTCAAAACTGTACCTCTAAATTGATAATTTTTTATTCGCTATTCATAATGATATTTTCGATGAATTTTATAATGGTTTAACTTGATGCATTCCAAGATGACTTTTTCAGAGGAAAGAGTAGGTCAAGCTGTCATAATCATGGTTTCGCATTTTTTTGGGTGCCCGTTTTAGCTACTTGAAAATTCTGATGTTACACTTTTAAGTTTGCTGATTTTCTACGCATAGTAATGAACTACCTGGAATATTCCAAAGATATTCTGAAATCGTTATCCAAAACTGCAGCTCATATATTGATAGAATTTCTATTAGGCAGTTGAGGAAGCACACCCTAGACTTACCACACAAACATACTGACACCACACTGTACGTCCTGCTAAACATAATAGGATTCCGGACGCTCTGACAATCGCAGGATCTTACACGAAGGACATTATCTGCGTCCTCAGTGAATGCACACATGTGTGTACTCTAAAACCAGCTTCCAATCGGTTGTTGTGTTGGCTGATATATTGGTATTATTTTCTAAATAGAACCAACTTGGCAATATCATTTCAATATGTCAAATTGGAGCATATCGCCCAATACGACCGATCGATGTGGCTGATATCTAATTTTTAATGTTTTAGATGTGAATTGAAAGTTTCTAGTGACATGGATCAAATGTTTTTTATTTTCTCTAGTTGCCATAGAGGATCAAAGTACCATCCAATGTGGTAGACCCACCAAGTCTTGCTACCATCCAATGCTGTGGAAATGCGAGTAAACAAAACCCATAAGGCACTGTTGGTTTCTCTTGAGTGTGATTATATGTGATAAAAAATTAGTTTAATGATAAAATTGATAAAAATATAGTGATTTAGCATCATAGCATAGATGATATGCATGTGTTAATAATATGTTGTTTCGATATTCTCGTGGTAACATAGTAATTTTTTTTTATATTGATGTAATATACTTGTGTGAGTGGTGTTACATAAAAATCTTAACTTTTAAATTAAAAAAAACTTATGCTCGTATCTATGTGTCTTAAGAGTGAATGTAATCGATGATATGATTAAAACTAAGTTTAAGTTCTAGCGATCAACAATATTACAAGAAATATTTATGCTAGAAAACTGTGTACATAAAGTTGAGGTTGCAGACATACAACCAGATGCGTTGTGAGTAACGAAGATGTAGGTGAGGTCGTGGCACGGAAGAGCAACAAGACGGAGTGAGCACTTCGGGCGTTTCGGACTGAGGGGCTGCGGCGTGTACGTGCGGGCAACTTGGGTTGTCCGTGAAGGACACGACACGGCGTCGGGCTGGATCAGGTTTCCTGTCAGTCTCCATCAAGCGTAGCATGTAACAGAGGCCAAAGGTTGCATGTGCAACCGCATGCAGGAGGGCCCACGGGTGTCCCATTAATGCAAGTGCAGGAAAAAAAGGTACCCAGTTGTTTTGGAAGTTGAACTCCAGTCTTGCACCTCTGGATTTCTCGGCGCGCACTGCTGGAGTTTGCAGCCGAGTATAAAAAAAAGGCCTCGGGCCTGTTGTCTTGAGGTAGAGTAGAGCACAGAGATAGTGCAGGTGCCGTTGAGACCGAGAGAGAGGAAAAAAAAAAACTCGTATAGGGCTTCATGAATTCGTGAAGAATTCTTATAGGATGCTTGTAAGAGGCATCTACGTAATGAGATCAAATTTTGTAAGTTAATGTGTTGATATGATTCCGTTCCTTTTCTTCATTCTTCGTTTTGCATGCTCTTTTTGGTTTCTATGGAGTTCTTGTTTTAATGTGATTTGTTTTTATTTGATCATCCAAAATCATCCTAAGTATCAAATCAATATTTAAAAAATTCCATTGGTTAATCTTTCGTAATTCTTTCTTAATCAAGAAATTAGAATTTAATCAATTTTTGTCATCATCTGTTTTGAATTTTGAGAACAATAAAATATTGTATTTTTATTTATTTTTTAACCTATCGCCCATTAAAAGGGTGACAATATGTTTAAAAAAATACGACAGATACCTATTCATGCTATTTTTTCAAACGGGTGTCTAAAATTTCTAAATTTGAAATTTTAAAATAAAAATATAAAATAATTCCTGTATTTAGAACGTGGGAGGGGGGATGTTACAGCAAAAATGTATCTTTTTTTATATCAGTTCCATAGCTTGTAGCTTCGAGCTTTAATGTCTCTGCACTGGCATCATTGTTGCCCGGGTACCTGTCATACATAACAACGAGATCTCAGTGCCACCTACACCGGTGCAAAGGCATTAAAGCTCAGCGGCATATAATATGGCGCGGCTAAAAGGGGTCCATTTTTTAAATAAAGTTCTAGGTCCAAATGAGGTTTTACCAAGTAATAAACAATTAGGGGCACCAAAAATGTGCCATTTTGAGTGCCAACTAAGTCCACGTCAAGGAAACGTATACCACCTGGTATACAGATGTGATAAGTCGCGCATATGTTTCATTGAATTTCACATAGATTGTCAAATATGTCTACAACTCTAAAGCATTTCAAGCATGAAAATTAGGAGAACTATTATTACTTGATATGTAACTGAGAAAATCAAAGGAACTGAGAATAACAATATATAAGTATTTAACTATGATCATAGTAATTATTTCACACATATTTCATTTTGTTAGATTAAAGAAGATTTATTCTACGATGAAATAATGTTCCGGCCTTTGAACCAAGTGGGTACACGTAGCCATTACATAGAAGAAGGAGAAAAAAAGAAAAAAAAAAGACTAAAACTGATCATGCACAAAGCAGTACCAATCTCAAAACAAGACTAAGAGCTCGTAACAACCGTACACTTCAAGTCGATGAAAAGCTTTCTTGTTGGTATTTCAATTGCTCATGTAGGGAGAGAAAAATACTAGCACCTATTGTCTTCCACCACAGATTGAGAGGATCTCGATGACTCCTCAAAATCTGATGTTCGCCCATTTGAATTCATAATCAGATTCGACCATTTGAAGTATTTTTCATGCAGAAGTTATTTGATTCCAGTATTTATGTCTTATAACACTAATTGTTGGATCATTATTTTTACACAAAGGAAACTAGAAAAATATTTTTTTCTTGTAAAATTAGTGGTGAACCTCACGATTTGTTCACTGAATGCAGGATACAATCCAATTCAACTAAAGGAAAATTGTGCTCAGTCATACGGGAATATTGCGGTTCCATTTCCTTTCGGTTTACAGGAAGGCTGCTCTGCAAGGAAGCTATTTCAACTCAACTGCACCAATGTGACATCGTCCATGCTCCAATTTGATGATGACCATGTTGTGATGTATATAAATCTTACGGAAGGTCTTGTGGGCATTAGATTTACCTCACGTTATGAAGATCAAGAACTTGGAATGTACGTACCAGAAGAACCAAGTCTGTTTGTTGGTTTTGGGGAATCTGTGGTCTTAGTGCATTGGGCTGCTGCCAATCTAACATGTCAGGAGGCTCAGAAGAACCTCTCGAAATATGCATGTGTCAGTACGAACAGCAGATGTTTAGGTGTTAACTCTATGGAGGGTTATGTTGGATATCGGTGCAAATGCTTAGATGGTTTTCAAGGAAATCCATATATAACTAATGGCTGTGAAGGTATAACTGTGGTCCCCCTCTCTCCCTTTTCTCCTCCCCCACTTTCCCCCTGTTAGATTAACTATTTCTATGCTACACTGGAGAACAACTTACATCCTCAATTTTGTATATTAAGTATATATTATTTGGAATTGTTGCTTAACATACAAGTCCACTTAGAAAATCAAAGTTGTTGTTATTGAAAAATTTTCACTCTCTACCTTTGCTTTAAGCAGGCATATCATACACATTTACGGGCTTGTATGATCCCACATTAGTTATTGCTACGAGTGAATAATTGTTGCAATATACAAACATTTTCTACTCTAAAGAGAGATGATAAATTGATATTATCTGCATTCTATATATGAATAGTAGCTTTGGTGTGGTTGCAAGTTACTATGTGCGCAATGGTGAGATCTCAAGTTCGACTGCCATCGGTGATGAACAGAGATCTGGCAAAGCCTTGTGAAAAATCCTATAATCCTTGGAAGCCCATGATGCCAAGACTGTTTAATTTTTATATTTACTTTTATCTATTCCCATGACTTGAGCTGTTATAGGGACAAATATGAGAGGAATATGATTCTTTTTCATGCTTCTGAGTCAGCATTCAGCATAAATGAGAGTTCAAAATTTATTTTTATTTCTCACCATTGACATGAGACTACAGTAGCAGAAATAAATTCTCTTGTTGCAAAGTCACACCCTTAAAAGTGTACATTTTTGTAAGAATTGTTGTCTTGAATGGCATGCATATTTGAATGCGTTAATGTTGATTATTATATATACAACTTTTTATATAAAATTATATTTTTTGGGAAATTTTGCACTTTACTTTTTATGTACAATGGTCAAAGATTGAATACTTGACAACAATAACACTAGAGAGAAACGTTTATTACTTTCATCTGAAACATTTAGGGCCTAAAAACAATTTTATTATCTGAATCTGAGATCAATCGTTACTTCCAGCTTAGCAATGTCGTTTGCCATTTGTATGCGGGTTTCTCATTTTACAGTTAATTATGTTTCCAGACATTGATGAGTGCAAAACGCCAGGCATTTGCAAAGGGGTATGCCATAATGTTGTAGGGAGCTACTACTGCACAAATTGTCCTGGTAAAACAGAGTACGATACAACAACAATGCAGTGCAGTTCATCCAAAAGACAGAATCTTCTCTTTGGTATGTTCTCTGGTCGACTTTAGTCTTTAGAACTGAAAATTCTATGAAAATAACATTAATCAAATATCTTATTAGGTGTGATCATTGGGCTTAGTGTTGGCTTTGGCATTCTACTATCTGCCTTGGGTGTGATGTTTCTCATCCGTAGATGGAAAAGGGACATTGAAAAGCAACTACGAAGAAAATATTTCAGAAAAAACCAAGGCCTTCTCCTGGAACAACTAATATCATCTGATGAGAATGCCAATGACAAGACAAATATTTTTTCTTTAGAAGAGCTCAAGAAAGCAATAAATAACTTTGATCCATCACGTATCCTTGGAAGTGGAGGCCATGGAATGGTATACAAAGGTATCTTGTCAGATCTGCGTGTGGTAGCAATAAAAATGCCTAAGATCATAGAGCAAGATGAAATCAGCAATTTCATCAATGAGGTTACCATTCTTTCTCAGATAAATCACCGCAACATCGTACGGCTCTTTGGATGTTGTCTTGAAACTGAAGTCCCACTGCTTGTGTACGACTTTGTTCCCAATGGTTCTTTGTTTGAAATTCTCCATGCTGATGCTAACAATGATTTCCAATTGTCTTGGGATGAATGCTTAAAGATTGCTTTAGAGGCCGCAGGAGCTCTCTGTTATCTTCATTCCGCAGCTTCAATATCAATCTTCCATCGTGATGTGAAGTCTTCTAATATACTTTTGGATGGAGACTACACTGCTAAAGTTTCAGATTTTGGCGCATCAAGATTGGTCCCTATTGATCAAACCCATGTTGTTACAAATGTACAAGGCACTTTTGGCTACTTAGATCCTGAGTACTACCACACTGGGAAATTAAATGAGAAAAGTGACGTGTACAGCTTTGGAGTGGTACTTGTGGAGCTCCTCCTTCGGAAGAAACCTGTTTTTACAAGTGAGACAGGGATAAAGCAAAATTTGGCCAACTATTTTCTTGGGGAACAAAAGGTGAAGCCTATTACAGGCATAGTGGCTCCTCATGTTCTCAAGGACGCAACAGAGCAAGAAATCAACATGGTTGCCTCCCTTGCGGAGAAGTGCTTGAGACTTCGTGGTGAAGAAAGACCTACAATGAAGCATGTAGAGATGACATTACAATTGTTGCGAGCAGAAAGGTTGAACTCATACCGTGATGTTATTGGAAACAAGAAATACATGGAACCATTTTTAGGTACAAGCACTACAGCCTATTCTGAGCCATTGGGTTTTGACTTTTTGGGCGAGAAAGCTACTTCCGAATCCCAACAATCCAAGAAATGTTATAGCTTGGGGCAAGAGTCTTCTTCTGCCACTCTGCCGCGTTAAATATGTCATCAGTTCTATACAGTGTGTACTTTTGTTATAAATACCGATTGTCTATTTAGAAGGATACAATACTATGGATTAGTTTACTATCCAACTATTTAATTTAGAGGCATTGGTTCCTGAAAGAAGACTATTTTGTCAAGAATCATGTAGCGATTGTTGGACAGAACACCTGATGGTCAAAATATTCACTTATCTACTATTTATAAGTCATTAAATTGCTTGATAATTTATGTGTTCATAAATGATTAGCATTGATGGACTTTTTTATCTCCTGGTTTGAGGCTAATTAGGAATTTTTGGGCTAGATTAGGAATGGAGCATTTGGCTCCACCACTAAGTTCATATTTTTCGAATTGCTCCAGTTTACTGTTTGAAATTTGTTTGTGACCAAAACTGGAATCATTGCTCCATTTTTATCCATCCTCCTACTAAATTAAACTACCCCTAATAATCAATGGCTATGATTCACCCCAAGACCTCTTTTGGAGTAAGTGGGATTGATTGGAAGAGAGAGAGAGATTGCCCCAGGAATGTTTAGGTCCTCCCTTTCGAAACAGGCCCAAAATGAGCCCCATAAATATCACAAAAATGATAATGGCCATTCTTGTGGGAGCACTCTTACATCCAGCCTCTTAATTCATCGTAACCGCACGTCCAGCTTTGCATGTGCCTTTGCTGCTTGCAGGAAGAGACAAAAGAGAGTCTCTCTGAGCTAATCATATCTTCAATTTCCCTAGCCCGATCGATGAAACTAGCACCTAGTTCTATTTACCAAAGTATACCCTTTTCCTTGACTGCTACCAGCCAGGGGCGGACCTCTTATGATGCAAGGGTATTCACTTGAATACCCAACATTTTTGCAAAATGAATATATATAGTTTAGTTGGGCCGATTTTTTCTTAAGTCCTGCAGCCAGCCAAAGTCAGCAGTCGCGTAGGCCGGCAGGCGCAGCGGCAGCGGGCCAGCACTCAGCAGCCAAAGTGCCAAACGCAGGTGCAGCGCAGGCAGCCAGGCACCCGGGCGGCCGGGTAGACAGCCGCAGAGCAGAGCTGCGCAGGGCCGCAAGCGAAGGCTGCTCAGCTGCTCTGGCGCAGTGGCGCTCTGCTGACTGCTACTCAAGCTCAACAGGCATTCAGGCAATCAGGCAATAGCTCAAGTGACAAGTGCTCACTCTGCTGCTGGGGTGCTGGCGCCTGGCTGTGGCAATAGTGCAGCACTGCAGTCCACAGCACGGCAGCAACCAGCAGGCAGCTCCAATCTCCACCGCTCCACCTAATTAGCAAGTGAGAAATACTCAACTAGTGAACCCAATCTATTTCTTAATTGAATTAAGAGATGGGTTTAGGAAGACCGGTAGATACTCGTTGGGGATCTTACTATAAAACTATTATGCATGTTATCTCTTTGTAGTTTGTATCCTTCAATCCGACGAGTTCTCATAAAGGTTAGAAAAGATCCCTCTCAAGGCGCAGAAGCTACACAAGCTCAAAC
The DNA here is from genome assembly GCF_958298935.1 of Phragmites australis. Lineage (NCBI taxonomy): Eukaryota > Viridiplantae > Streptophyta > Magnoliopsida > Poales > Poaceae > Phragmites > Phragmites australis. The sequence goes on along the minus strand of NC_084941.1, from coordinate 4,583,907 downwards.
AATATTGAAGTCGTTTACTTTATTTGAGTTTGTTTTCATGGCACATTTATTGCTAACCATATTTGGGTACACAGATGATTTAAATCATGCTTTGCAAAAGAGGGATCAAGATATTGTTAATGCAATAGAGCTCATCTATGATACAAAGACTCAACTACAGTTTTTGTGGAAGGATGGTGGATGGACAGATTTTCTTAAAACTGTCAATTCCTTTTGTGACAAGCATGGCATCAAAATTCCTAGTATGGATGATTTTTACAAGCCAGTTGGAAGAGACAGGAGATTCTTTCCAAAAGCTAACAATCTACATCGTTTTCATGTCGACATGTTCTTAAGTGCCATTGATAGGATATTGCGAGAGCTTAATGACAGATTTGATGAGGCAAACACAAATTTGCTTCTTTGCATGGCATCATTCAATCCTGTTGATTCATTTGTTGCGTTTGACAAGGATAAATTGGTTAAGCTTGCTCAGTTCTATCCTAATGATTTCTCAAGCATTGAAATGATTCATCTTCCTTTTCAACTTGCACACTTTGTTACTGATATGCGTAGAGATGAAAGGTTTAGAGCAGTGAAAAATCTTGTTGAGCTATCCATTATGCTTGTTGAAACAAAGAAAAATCTCAACTATGATATTGTGTACAAGCTTCTCAAATTGGTATTACTTCTTCCTGTGGCAACTGCTAGTGTTGAGAGGGTATTTTCTTCGATGAATTATGTGAAGAATAAATTGAGAAATAGAATGGGGGATCAATATTTGAATGATTGCTTGGTTACCTTTTTGGAGCGTGAATTTTTTGTCCAAATCAAGTATAATGACATCATAAATCGGTTCCAAGCTATGAAGAAACGCAAAGTTGAATTGTAATTTTCTTTACATATTTTGTAATTTGGATCATTTTGTAACCTAATTTAAGTTATTGTGGACCATTTATATTTTGGATGGAACAACTTTTTTTTTTTGCTTGAATACCCAGTTATTAAATCCTGGGTCCGCCACTGCTACCAGCCACCAAGAAAATGTGTTTAGCTGAAAGGAAAACATAGTTTCTCAGCAATCTTATTTGCACTATACAGTTGTACTAGCCATAATTAATTGCACCATTTGCACATGCATAAAGAGAAAACAGAGGTTTAACATATAATTTGTTTGCACCATTACACATTCATACACTATTCTTCCAGTTGTGAGCCAACATGTGACGAATAGTCCCATGATATGTGCATGTACAAGTGAGTTAAAAAAAATCAGCAAGCAATTGTGCCAGTCTCGTGAGATGTGCAGAGGGTAAAGTTGAATAAAAACAGAAATATAAGGTTGTAATTTGTCATGTAAATCAATTGTCGAATGGTTTAGGAAGTCTTCTAACAGGAAGGAACCAATTTTTTCGACATGAGGGAATTTTGGCATTCAGGCACAAGAATGCTTTGTGGCAAAGATTCTAAACTTGTATTAGCAAGCATTGTGGTCACGCAAACCGATCTTGAGTGATTTTACCATGAGCAGGGAGATCATGGACAGACCAACCTTTGTACATCCATCCACTCATGGTCTACCGTGTTAGTACTCCAGGCCCAGAGGAAGAAGCTACCGAACAAACCCCGAAGTCCAAGCGGAGCACTCAAGCCCGAAAAGATAGCACTCGCTATATTGGGCCGGATTGTGTCTAAGACCTGTGTTCACAGCTGGACACTAGCATGCGTCGCCCATATATGTTCACGCATGTGTGACGGTGTGGGGATGATCAGCCGAACGGCTAACAACCTTCTTTCGCAACTAGCTAAGTACTCGTGTATTACAATATAAATATAAATATTTGGTATAGTAACATCAAATATAAACTCAAGTATAGAGATGTGGGTACGCTATGGGAGCACCGACCAACGAATACATCGGGAGCTATACCGTAGTTTGATTTCAGATTGGGTCCAAAAAGAAGAGATTATTTGTTGGTTTCCCTCATAATTTTTTCATTTATTGTTTTTAGTAAAACAAGTCATATATCCGTAGGTGGTAACAAGGCAGGGAGGCTAGAGTATGAGGGCGGATGATAAAAGTGAGTAAATTATTCAAATTTTAGGGATTTTTATTAGATGGAAAGAGAGTAAGGGAAATAGGTGACGTAGAACCAACTTGTGTTTTATATAGTACAGATTCATCTTCTACCCTAAACTCTCCTTCTCTGAATCCCAATTTTATATTGCTTTGCTCGTCGAGACTTCCCTCTCTCTGAGGTCGTTAACAAGCAGGGTGCGATGGATCTAGAAATGAAAATCATCCTTGACAAATTGAAGAATATCGGAGAGAGGTTAGAGGGCGTGGAGAACTGCATTGATGGGGTGGAGAACACCATCGTCAACCGGTTCAAAGCGGTAGAGGATGCCGCCGTTGATCTGAATGCCTGGAAGCCGAACATGGACACCACCATGGAGGATCTCCGCCTCAAGGACGGTGCCCTCGACAAGCAGATTAATCGAGTGATCCTTGATCAAGGAACGACCACGCCGGGCATCTTCACCATTCTGGAGGCGATCGTGGTGCTCAACTCTGCCGACAACCCAGTTGTTGGCCCCGATGAGCACTACATCGACAAACTTACTAAGACCATGCATACGGTTTGGTCATGACTCTGCTGGTCAAGCATGCATCTCATTCCCACCCTCCCAACCCATTAGATTCTTCCATTCTTTAATTTTTTAGGATTCCAAGGTCTGGTTGTAATGGAATTATAATACACGTAGATTAGTGACCTATTATAAGTTGGCTGACGTTCAAGTGGTGTTGTGAACGTGTCAAACATGCCACAGCATATATCATGTATGTTTCATTTTTCTGGCTATCGATAGTCGTGAGCTCGTTGCAGCCCTCTACAGTGGGAACTAGATAGATCTAACTCTTGTATCAAATTCTCAAACGGAGAAAGGGGAGAGCTCCCCATTCCTAGTCCTCCTGTAGCCGGATTTCTCACAACCAAAAGTTTATATGTTGCATTCATATTGAAATAGTATATCATTGCATTAAGGTAAGTATCCTCGTCCAGTTACATATACATACACACAGACACCTCTACATTCTCCATCCATAGTTCTGTGCGTGTCTATCGTGATAGCGTTCCTGATGTCTCCCAATCCCAGTTGCACATCACGACCGGCATAATCTAGAAGTTGCTGGCTATATCACAGGTATGTGTTTCAAAAGACATGCGTTAAGGGCTAACTCTTGCAAATAAGGTGGAAGGGTCAGTTGACCATATATATGTGGAATTTGTAAGCCAACAAGTGACCATGTGGATGCATTATGCTTCCTGTCCTGAAAAACAGGACACATCAGTTATTCAACCTTTGTGAAAAGGAGCTAGCTAAATTCTGCCAGCTTTTGCATCTGCAGCCATGTCGCAATCCGTATCAATTACTACAACACTGTCGTTGAAAACCTACTATCGTGAATAAGAGAGAAGACATTTCACCATTCGGAAATACGCTACCATGATTTGCCAAATTCCAATCAATTTAACTAGAGAAAGCACAAGGACCGGAGGGCGCGACCCAATGCACATAGCAGAGGAAGCAACAGAGAGGGAGAGAGGATGAGGAATTCATACATTCTCAGTACATTGAACATCATATATGTTATGTACCATCATTCCTTATGGCCTACAATCCCTGTTGCACATCACCACAGCACATGTCAAAGCAAAACAAGGAACAACCACAGTTACTATATTGCGAAGTAAAGGCATGCACATTGAGGGCAACTAGCGATCTGCAAACATGCAGGCAGACTTTGGAAGCCAAGAAGTCACTATTCGTGTGCATGCAAAATAGTTCCATCTTTATGGGGAGGAACTCAATAGCATCACTGTGATGTACTCCCAACAAGAAGCAAAATAGGGTTAAAAGGTGAAGTTATAGGATCCTGATCAGAGAGCTGGAGCCTACCTAAATGCTCTTCAGCTGGCGGTTGGTGCTTGCTTGCATCAGTCCCCGACGTCATCCGTGGCGTCCATCTGCTTCTTGTACAATTGTACTCGTTGTACGTGCCGCCGTAGAAGCGCTCGTCCATGGCGTCGCCGTAGTACTCGACACAGTTCCGCAGTTGTCGTTCCGTGAGGCGTTGGCGAGGTCGAGCCCGGTGCACGGGTGAGCACGCACGTCGGTGGCGTTGGCAGCCGTGGTTGATCCCGCGCCGATTCCGGACGTCGCCGCCCGCTGTTCCGCTTCTGGCACGAAGGTGTCCGCCTCATAGTCATGCCACCCGACCATGTGGTTCATACCCAACCTCCTCTATCTCTGTGGTGCGCGAGCACGAAGGTGTCCTGCCATCTATATGGAGGAACGTTTCCTTTTTTTCTTTCCCCTTCGTTCATGTGGCTAGCATGTTATTTGACGTTTCGTTATCTCGTAAGAATTGTAAGATGTATTTCCATATCTATGCTGTAGTATGCATGTCGGACTCCTTTTCCATACCTTTTTTATTTGCCTTTTAAGATGTATTTCCGTATCAATGTTCTAGTATGCATGTAGGGAATTTTTTCAATATAGTTTTTCATATTCTACTAGTCTTTTAAATATGAACCAAATTCATCTCTCTGTTGTAACCCCTCTCATGTACGCATGAGTTTTTCTCTCTCATACTCGTATAACACGTTAGATAAGATCTAACCATCATAATCTGGGCCTACTAAACTAATGGTGAAGATCTTTTCTTTTTCAACGATTAACATGATAATTTCTACCTCTTGAGGTATTACTTTTAAGGAGGTACCATAAATCCTTTCGAGGCATCAACGATCTGACCATATGCTGTGTGCTTGTTTCCTGTTTTAATTTCCGCTTCTGTTAGGCTGTGTCTACCTTATTAGGCATTTTCTTGGCTTGGAGATTGCATGGAATGTTTGTTCAGCAATGTTGAAGAGTTGAAAGATACCACTTCGCTTGGGATTTCCATGAACTTGCAGTGAGCATTCTCTGCTCTGCAGCACTGAAGACAGAATAATCATCGAACGGGGGACCTGCAACTTCTGCAGTGTGAGAGGAGAGAGACCCTCTGAAGGCTACACAGAAGCTGCATCCTGCTGACGTCTCACGTACGATAAAATTGGAAGGATACAGAAGCTGCATCCTGATTCCTCTGGATGCCGACACGCTTGGAGAAAAGCCGAGGGTGCTGTCCAAGAGGCAGTGCAAGAACCATGAGACCTGGAGAAAGTGGTGGAGCAAAACAAAAGGAGTCTAGCACCCATTTCATCTCATCGGACTCGTGGTCGGCGAGCAGCAGCAAGCCAGAACTAGAGCAATCTCGTGCGAAGAATCGGTCAGGCTACTCGTAGGTCGTAGCATTCCAGGCACTAGATTTTGTGATCAAACGAGTCGCGTGCAAATGAATATTATGCTTACGCGATCACTGATGTCAGCAGGCTAGATTTCTTTTTTGTTAGCGAGATTTGCTTGTCGTCAGCGTGCGTGTCCGTTCTGTTCACGCCGTGCGAGCTCTCCTCAGTGATTGTATGGATGCATGTCATGCTGGAGATGTTGTCGAATAGCACGAGCTTGAATTCTGAACAGCGTTTTTTCCTCCAAATTTCAGCTCGTGAATCAGTTCGATGTGGAACTGTGCCGTGCGTGCTCACGTCACGCACCAGGACGGCTCTGCCGATTGCCAACAAGGCGAGCTGCACGCCACGGGTGCCGATCGGGATTCTCGCGTTTCCTCCGCGAGATGCCGACGAGGGGCGCGCCGCCGGGCTATGTGGATCCACGGTTGCCGAGCAAGCACGTGATCGATCGGCCCGGCGCAAGGTCTGCTAGCGTGTGATGCGCTTGCCCTGCCAATTTTTTGATGTTGACCTCGCGGGAGCGCTGCTGTTTGGTTTGGAGCCGGCGGTCGGCTCGTCGTCCACGCCCCCTTGTTGGCTGCTAGTTTATTTTCCGCGTCCACGCTGGTGACCGATTCCGCTGCTAATTTTTTTTGGCGTGTCTAAGTTTGACCGGTAGGCGTACGCCGAAATCAAACAGGCCCGTCGCCGCTCGCCTTGCGGTCGGTTGGGCTGCGCGCCCGCGCGTACGGGCGCGGTTGGCTTGGGTTCGACCGTGTGCCACGGCGGTGCGACGCACTGTCGGAGCCCGAAGCTCTTTTTTTATTTTTATATTTTTTCAATTAAAAATTTAAATACATAGATTACTCATGAAAAAAATTACAAAACTAGACGTCTGCAATCCCTAAGAGGGCTACAACCCTCTGAGATAACGGTTAGAACTGCATATCGCTCCCTGGGAGGGCGGATGGCCTAACCGCTCCCTTAAAGGGCGGCAAGAAGGTACCCGCCCAAGCCAACATCTTACCACCCCCAAGAGGGCGAGTACAGCTCCTTGCCGTCCTCCCAGAGGGAGGTAAGGTGGCTGCTCGCTTGCGCCCGCCCGCCTCCACCCCTTGCTCCCTCCTCTATAAAAAGCCCTAAAATGAGGTAAAATTCATATTTTATTCAAAAAAAGAAAAAACTCTGAAGAGGGAGGAGAGGAGAGGAAGAGAGCGCGGCGAAGCCCTGCTGTATTTGATCCGTGAATTTGAAGATCACTTTCCGGTAAGTTCCTCTATATTTTTATTGTTGTTAATTAGTACAGTAGTAGTATATGACATAGGCTTTAGACATGTATGATATAAGGTTTAGAAAATGCTATGTTTAGTAGAAAATTGTCAATTTTATTTACGATATGGTTCATATCACAATCTACCTCATCAATTAGCCATAATTTATAGAAGGAACCCAGGCAGCTACTATGATATCAAGCATTACCCCTCGACTGATGGGGAGTACAGCGGGAAACGAGTATTACAGCGTGCTTTCTTTGCATTCGTTGTAACCATCAAAGTATTTCAGTATTATTGACCCATCATATGCCTGGATGGAACATTCCAGACTGAGAAGTACAAAGGACATATATTGTCTGCAATTGGGGTCGACGGTAAAAATCAAGTCCTGCCACTGGGGTTTGCTTTCGTGGAGAGTGAGAACAGGGACAGCTGGTATTGGTTCCTTAAACGGGTGAAATATGCTATTGTTCTTGACTGGCCAGATGTGTGTCTAATTCATGATAGACATGCAGGGTTGTTGCAGGTTTTGCTGGATATGCATCATGGTAGTGTTTGACGAGGTGTAGCAGCACAGTGGCCTGACCTGAAGAGCAGGTGGTGCATGCACCATATGGGTGCAAACTTCTACATACAGTTTAAAACAAAGAGTTGATGAAGTTTTTTAAAAAGTTGTGTAGTCAAAACCAGCAACAGAAGTTCAATGCCCTATGGGCAAGGCTGGACGAACTAACTATAAAATAAACAGCGGAGGCTGCACAAACTGGTGATGAACTGATAGTTCTTAGACCTCTCCTAAAAGATACTCCGTAGATAGTAAGGAGGTTAGGGTCAGCTATTAGGAGTTTTTTACAGTGGATATGTAATGAGCCAAATGAAAAATAGGTTTTGCTGTACGATAGTGGTGGGGCAAGGTATGGAGTAATGACAACAAATTTTGCTGAGATTTATAACTGGGTCATACGAGGAATGAAGTCTCTCCCACTTGTTGGAATTGTAGAAGGCATTTTGCATGGGACTTGTAAGTACTTTATTGATCGGTACGCAGCTGCTAAAAATGTAATGGAGGATAATCGTATGCTGTATGGACGGATGCTATGTGAGTATATGGAGAAGGTTACAAAGAAGGTCCACATGCATCGCGCAAATCAAGAGGGGACTGCAGAGCATAGGTTCAGTGTCCTGTGCCGGGATAAGGGTTGGAGGGGTGGAAGATGTGAGCGGCATGTTCAAAAGTGCGTGCTAAGGAGTGGGATATGCATTTTTACTTGCCAGAAGCCACAATTATTCCACAAACCTTGTACACACGTCATAGCTACATGTGCGGAGCACAATATACTTCCCATGCAATATGTTTCAAAGTACTTCATGAAGGATAAATACTGAACACCTGGAATCATGAGCTGTATGGTTACAACATTGTTGACACTTTTACAAGTAATCCAGGGCCTTCACGAATCTATGTGCCTGATTTGGAAAAGATGAAGAACGCACCTGGCCGCCGACAAACTCGCCAGATTCGCAATGATATGGATGAATCCGAGGTGGATCCTAGGGTCAAGCGATGCAGTCAATGCAAAGAAACAGGTCACACGTACAAGTATTGTCCTAAAAATGCACCTGTTGTCTATGTGAGTATTATGACGCGTTCTAGTGTGATTGTATTTAGCATAGCATGCTGTCTTAATTGTACTTCTCATTTGAACCTTCATTTTTAAGTACATGTCACAATATATTCATGTTGATTAGAACCTTCATTTTTAAGTACATGTCACAATATATTCATGTTGCATATAGTTGTAAAGTGAATTTGCATTCAATATATATTGTTCCTATCTACATGTTGCAATGCATTAATGTACATGTCTTCAAATGCAGATATGACGGACCCTGCGACCCCCGAGCTTCTCGACCCTACAGTGGACAAGAGGCACCGCAACTTCTTGTCCGTTGAGCACCAGACGGAGTTAGGAGTGTTCCGACCATGTGGCCCTGGAGAGCTACTTACGATCGATGATCGGTGGAAGCACAGGTACTCCGATACTTTCATACGAAATTGCCATATCATTGATGTATTGCATTCCCTTGTTTATTTATATTCCTAATTGTTCAGGTTGGCAGCAGTGGGACTCCTACTGCTTTGCCGTTTGGTTGAGGCCCGATCGACGGAGAACCCCGAGGCAGTGGCGCGTCATTTCTATTTTGACCGGTCACTGATAGCAGCACTTATTGACCAATGGAGGCCAGAGACACATACGTTCCACCTCCCTTGCGGCGAGATGACCCTGACCTTGCAGGACGTAGCCTACCTTTTAGGCTTACCTTCCGCGGGAGCTGCGGTTGGGGTTATCGATATGGATGCTGACTGGATCAACGTCATACCTCAGCGCTTTGGCCCGGTTGAGCGGAAGGCCGACGCACCCCCCCTACGTGCCTGAGTTTTTGTCCGATGCATGAGGGCCAACGAAGAAGTGGATCCTATAGTTTCAGGTTTGGTACAATACAACCTCTCATTTACTATTCGAGTATCTAGTTATGATCCTTATTGGCACCTATCATATTTGCAGCCGACATACATGCACCCGCAGGCCAACGCAAACTCGGTTTCCAAGCATTTGGAGGCCTATCTGCTTTGGCTATTTGGGTGGGTTATGTTCACCAGCGGCCAAAGCCAATTAGAGCAGCAAACCAAGCCAATGTATCCCATATTCGGGCGTCGAAATCTTGCTATGTTTGCCGTACACACTTCATCAGCATGTTTCTCACCTCAAAACGCCATTTCTGGAGTGTTCCGATCATAAATCTCCTTTAGAGGTGGTAAGATTGCAGGCTCACATATCTGAAAAATGATAGATGATGAGCAGGCATAGAGAATATGAGTTAAGAGTTCCAGCTTTTGGACCATTAATATTTCGAGCTTTTGCCTTGACCAATAAAACCATATCGCTGAAGCGCATATCTAAAGTATTGATCCAGTAGAAAATTTTGGACTTAGATCAACCAGGGAAGTTGTCAATTGATATATCACAGGGAATTCCAAAATGGTTGCTCACATACTGAGGAACTGGAACTCTTGCATTAGGAATGAACTGCATATATCCAGCAACACCTCTAGATTGTGAAGCTCTCCTTAGTTCTCTTAAGACATTTTGCTCCTTTCTCTTGCTTATATGGACGTTTAATCCATTCCAGAGATCAACTGATACATCCAAATTATCTGACGTTGCATATAGATTTGATACAAAGGATGCAAAAGGTTTGACAGAAGCACCTCTCAAGGCTTCAACTGAATAGATGGAATCATTTAGCTCCTGGATTGCACATAATCGTTTCTTTCTATCTTCCTCCACCGGTTAATTTGATTAGAGAAAGGATGTCTTCAATACATTTCTCCAGCAGATCATAGTCAATACATGCGTAATCATACTAAAATCCTAGAGAAACCATAGATGGTGTAGTGGTATAGAGTGAAGTTCCATAACCCACAAAACGGAGCATAAACGGACTTCATGCAACAACGATGGTACGGAGTGAAGAATCTAGCATTTCAGTGGTATGTATCGAGCTGCATGCACCAACCAATTCACCCAAAAGCTTAAGCTGATAGGGAAAGATAAGCAATTCACTTGTACTTCAACAATACATAGTGAAATCGAACTTTGTCGATGACAAATAATGAAATTGGGACAATCTCGATGGCATACAGTTAATTGACCCTTTTTTATACACAGGTGTTACACCCAATGTGCTGGATGCTGGGGTTTCCGTGGTCCAAATAAACCACCCGTCTTAGCAGCGTTCATTACCTTTTAGCATCCATTTATTGATACTTCCACCCCTTTCTAATTGCAGATGCCAACTAACATGGAAGAACTGGAAGCTGCAATACAAGATATTGAATCGGAAGCAAATTCTATGTTGTTTCTTAGCCAAAACTTGCATAGCTGCTTTGTCCTTAGCTGTTCATAATCAGTATATTTCATCAGGGATATAAATTCCTTGACAAGTCTGTAAAATAAAACTATGCCTAGTTGATGTGTGCAGTGTGCTGGCCAGTTAGCAGGGTAATTACATTTTCATCTTTGTTGGGTACCCATGTCGCTGGCAGAGTTGCCTATTGAAAGCTTAGCACTAGCCTTTTCTTGGGTTGTCAACATGTGTTTCTTATATCTTGCTCTAGAGCATAACTTGTTAAGGAAATGATGAATCAAGGGTGGTGCTATGAAACGGTCTATTTTCTGAACTGCATTAGAATTTGTGGAGGTTGCTTACGCCTCCAGACTTTCCCCTTGTGGAATGATTTGCTTTATATGCATAGCGTGCTGATATTTCAGTGTAATTGTGTCATTATTATGTCTTTGTGTCAAAGAAGTAGGATAGTAAATATCGCACCTTGGAGCCTTGGACCATTTTAAAAGATAACAAGTTTGAGTTACAACAATAGCATTTCGTCATCTACCACATCATTATCTCTTACATTGAGCTATTCATCGACCTACTACTTCCACCTAGACTTCTTGCTCACACTGCCTATTTGGATTGTACAGATAGAATCAATATCAGATAAACTTAAAGATGATAAAGAAGAATACGAATGATGCTGCTCTGAAATAGGAATCATAAAAGTTAAATCACTTCATTTTATCATATATATTGAAATCATTTTTTAGTTTTTTAGGATTAATCTCTTTTGACTTGACTTTGACTGTTTTGTAGGATAAATGGCTTCCGACTCTACAGACTCTAGTTTCAAAAATAAACAAAAAATTCAGTCGTAACTTTCAAGATATGGCAGTTGCTGAAGAAGTTTCACTGGGTATGTATGGTTCTGTATTTTGCCATTATCAGTACAATATAGGATAACACACCAATTGTTGTGCATAAACCTCCTTGCAGATGAGCACGATCTGGATTTTGATCAATATGGCATTCTAATAAAGATGAACTTTAGGTGAGTTCCTTTTCCAAGTGTGAGCAATGTTCTGAATTCTGATATTTCTTGAAATTGGATAAATAAATAACCTGCACTGCTGCACCTTATTAATCATGGTACTGCTTCCTAATGGTAACCTTGCTTGGTATTGCCTACTCCTAATTCGGACAGGGTGACTAGGCTCAGTCCTATTAGTAGTCTACAAATGATCTATTAGGAAGGAAAAATGATGAGAGAAATATTAGACAAACAGTCTTTGTCCGTTAGAGCCTTAGAGGAGTCTTTACCTCATATTTTATTTATTACTTGCTAGAATTGATAGTACAGATAGCTGAAAGTAATAAAAGTAAAGAAAACGACAGCCTCAAGCAGAGCGAAAAGACTGATAACAACACTTCGTTAGATGGACCAAGTCACCTATTCCTGCAAAGATTGTCTCCCTCTTTCTGTTGTCATTGTAGCCCATAGTGAAAGGTAGGTTTTCTAGAATTGGATGAATTATAGAACACTAGGTCTTATATTCACTTATTTACTCCTTCAAAGCTGTGTGAATTTCTTTCTTTGTTAAGTTCATGAACGCAAAACTGTGAACTAGATTGGCCATGTCTTGTTGTGTGCTAGTATATTTGTAGTGGACTGCACTGTCTTGAAAAAGAACACTATGTGCAGTTCCATTTATGAGTGAAGATCACTATTCATTTCCGTGTGGTGTGAAAGTGAACAATGGTCATGTGAAGTAGCCAGTAGGTTCAGTATTTCAAAAGGCGGTAGGTGGGCGGTGGGGTGGCACCTACAATTCACTAAAGGGTTATGGTGTCACGACCCTGAGGTAATGACCTAATAGGATAGCTGTGGGAGGAGGCCAATCTCTCCTTGGCCGGTTTCCTGCCCGTGGTTGAAGGTAGGACGCCTGGATGTCGGTTGTAGCAGCCAGGGGATGAGGAACAAAGGTAACAACAGGGAGATGAAAACTAGAGAACAGGGATGAAAAACTAGATTGATTTATTGTTTGATCTTCTAAAGAGACCTACTGCTCTTTATATAGAGAGCTGTAGCCGATTACATCTCATACTCGGCCATAGCCGAGTACTAAACCAACTCCACACAAATCCTAACCGAATTGGACTGCAATCCCAAACCTACCAAACTTATCTCTAATAGCCGAATTGGACTCAGCCTCATATCCTTAACCGACTAGACCCTATCTAAAACTTCTTGATTTATTGAATCCGACGATGGTAACCTTAGCTGCCACTTTGATCTCCAGTCTACTTTGGTCGCCTCCTACTATAGATAGGGGATCATCTTTGCCATCGAGAGCGAGAATTCCAGTTTGAAAAACTGAGGCATAGCCAGGAGCTGCGGCTGCCCGTGTTTGGCTTGATGTTGGTCCTGCGTGAGTCGCCAGTGCTGGACGGATGTGGCTGGGGGTGGGTGATGGTGCAGGGGCACTACTATGAGCTTGCAGGATTTCGAAGCCACCCAAAGGTGGGAATGTCGGTTGCGGAGGGGGCTGGTGGTGGTCATGTTTGGAGAGATCAGCAACTGATGAGACTGAATCACCCATGATTGGCGCTTGATCTATGCCTGTAGCCTTCTCCACTGCAGTTACACGACCCATGAGGCCAGTCATCGCACATGTGAGAGTGGACAAGGAGTTCTGGATGTCACCCATGAGGCCGAGCTACTGCTTGATGTCAGCCAGGGTGTTGTTGATGGATGTGAAACCCTCGTGAAACTCCTTACGCAGCATGTCTTCTTGAGCAGCGAGCAATGCCTTGAATTGCTCCTGATCAGTGCTGGAATCCATAGTCTCTGATACCAAGTTGTCACGACCATGAAGTAATGACCTAATAGGATAATTGTGGGAGGTGGCCAGTTTCCTACTCGTGGTGGAAGGTAGGATGCCTGGGCGTCAGTTGTAGCAGCTAGGGGATGAGGAACAGAGGTAACAACAGGGAGATAAGAACTACAGAATAGGGATAAGAAACTAGATTAATTTATTGCTTGATCTTTTAAAGAGGCCTACTGCTCTTTATATATAGAGATGCAGCCGGTTACATCTCATACTCGGCTATAGCCGAGTCCTAAACCAACTCCACACGAATCCTAGCCGAGTTGGACTGCAATCCCAAACCTACCAAACTTATCTCTAATAGCTGAATTGGACTCAGCCTCCTATCCTTAACCGACTAGACCTTATCTAAAACTTTCTGATTTTAATCCGACTATGGTAACCTTAGCCGCCACTTTGATTTGCTGTCTTCTTTGCTCGCCTCCTACTATAGACCTTACCAACCATAACATATGGAAATTGTAACTGAACGCTAAAGAAATTGTTATGTTCTAACTCGATTGTTTTTTAAAAAAAGTTTCCAGCCAAGAAACACAATTCTAGCTGAAAATAATTTATTCTTGTTCCAGTCTATTTTCCCTTTTTCTGCAATCCCGCTTGATTCCTTATTCCTACTTCCTAGTCTATCAGGAGGTTTAGGTAGATGGTGACATGATGCCTCCTTATATATAGTTTTTTTCAGAAGAAAAGTTTCTTTATTTGCATGGCATGTCAGCAATCTTGATTGCATGGTTGCTAATTCCTTCTTTGTCTATTTTACGTTGCTTCTGTGTCGGTAGAGTTTCTTTTGGACCTTAATGTGGTATTATTTTCATCAAGCAAACTAGTCAGTTGTAGATGCTGAGTGCTCATCAGCAATCTGGAGGGGTATGAAGAAATTGTTGGATCGATCGTCAAAGCTTTTCCTTATGCCTACTTGCTACCCGAAGTAAGGGCGGCAAAAATCAGGTAATTCTCTTTTCACCTTTTTGTATTTTCTATGTTATCCTCTGGGTCATAATTCATTGTCAATTCTTGCAGGTCCTTCCTCAGATCATGCCGAGTTCTATAGGCGGCACGACATGGGCCTCTAACCAAGGGCCTAGTGGTTGAGGAAAAAATAGTACCAAGTCTCCTCCGACCCAAGGTAATGTTACCTTAACCCGAGCCAGTAAGAAGACATGGATCATAGTGGACAACTCAGAGACAGAGTCCGAGGATGCAATTGTCTACGTTCTCCCTGCTACAAGCAAAGGGAACTCTACATGAGGTAATCTTCAAACTCGAGTACCACACATTCGAAGTTGTTGGAGATCTACGATGGCATTTGGGTTGCGAGAGCCCAAGTCCCGCTCAACAATGGCTCCTATGTTATGACGTCCCCCTTCACTTAAAAAAAATGTTTTCCTGTCACTTGGGTGGGTTATCAACCCGTCTGAAATGGGTTATTTTCGTGTTAGGTTGTGCATCCTGAGAAATGTAATAGGGAGATTTTTGAGTCTCCCGTGATGCTTACATGGCTTTCTATATGATATGATTGGGAAAGGAAGTTGCTTGAAATTGTATTATGATGAAAAGAGGGTGGGTGTTAATATGATGTGAGATAAATTTAGGAATGAAGGATCAAACTGCAAGGTTTCGGAACCTATACGGCTACATGCAGCATAAGAGGGCGGAGCCAAGCGGAGACCATACTGGGCTCCGGCACTCCTTGGCCGAAAGAAATTTTCCAGAACCCAGGTATACCAGCCTAGCCCCATTAAGCTCAGTAGTAAATCAGCCCATGTGAGAAGCAAATACATGGTCGGCGGGCTGTGGAAACCAACATCGATCTCATCTCACACAGTACCTTCTTGGGTTCTTCTGTTCTGGTCGATCGCACGATAGAACGGGCGCACGGTGGCAAGCGGCAGAAAAGAGCGCGGTGTAGCAGCTAGGACTGGTAGCGACGATGCAGTGCAAGAGCTCGCACCATGGCTGCGCTCGTTCGTCGGACCTGTGCTCACCGCACTGCCGTGCTTCCTGGCTGCGGAGGACTGCCGCAAGGCCACCTGGACGGCTCACGGCTGGACCTGGTGCTCGCCTGCAGATTTCAATTTGCAACTTTGCTCCAATGATTCAATCATTCTTGCAATAGTTAGTTTGTAACATGTAGTCAATTGAGATCACTTGCACAAAAAAATTTATTGCAGAATTGTGTTTGTTTGCCCAAATTTCCTAATTGATGTCTTTTCATTAGTGATGAAAACGGAAATGATAAATCTCATTTATCTGAGCTCATTTTCGAAGTCTTCCGACCAAAGTAGTCGGAAATGATATTACGAGGAAATGATAAAAAAAAACAGAAAAAAGTACACGGAAACAATAATGCAAAAACTTTGGACTCTACTGGCTGTTTATGAGTTTTTGCGTTCTAGGCTGTAAATTACCGGCGGTAATTCCATTTTTTCTCCGATCCCAAAAAGGCCCATAAGGCCACGATGACACAAAAGGGCCATAGGCCCACCCAGGCACATGATAGCTCAATTCTTACTCGCTTAGTCACGCTACAACGCATCACGGTCACGGCTCACATCCAGACCTCACCTCACGCCTTATGGTTCATGTGGCCTCCCCAACTTGCCCTTGAAAACACTAGGGTCTTATCACAAGTCATATAACACTTGTCTTATGGAATGTATCTTGGTGTTTGTCTTATAAGATGTGTCATGTAAGACTTGTGAGATATCCATGCTATATTCCTATACATGGTGTTAGGGCCCAGCACTACGATTTGGTGTTTTCCGCTCGCGTTTAGTAGCAACCGTTCACTAGCTCTAGTATCCACATACTTTCAAGGAATTATCGATTCTCAATCGATACCGATATGTTTCTATCCCGATAATATCGATTCCGATTTTCCTGTAGTACTAAGTCTGTTCCTAAGAAAAAAATGAAACTCAAAGTGGTTTAGGTCTTTTCTCATCGTTTCCGAACTGTTTTCACCACTAGTTTTGATGGCTTTACAGTTAAGTGACTACTTTGTAATTTTTAATTTATTACCAATGGTTAAGAAAAACACTTTATTCATTTTACAAAAAGGAAAAGAAATGAATCTGTGGAGAAGATCTTTTGTCTCCTGTATTCTTAGTTGAATTGGAACAGCAAGAGCAAGATGAAGAACCATGAAAAAAATGAACCTGCCATATTTCGAGGCATTGAATTCTCGAGCGACATCCTGCATTACCGTCACAAATTTGGCATCTACATCGTTTCAAGTACAGTTGGTTTGGTCAATTTCCATCTTGGTTAGAGTACTCAGAGATGTCTACTTTGCTTCATTTGCACCAAAAATATAAATAAAAAGAAGTGGTTTTGATGTCTTCACAACACAAGGTTTTGACAATCGGAAGAGTTAACATTGAAGAAAGTGTGCATTCTTATGTCTAAGGTCATATAGGATGTGATCTTTGCTCGCAACACAAGTTTACGGTTCAATGGAGGAGGGGGATCTAACAGGACCAAAAAAATCAACATATCATGTCGCGTCTATCAAAGTCATCCGTCAGTCTCATGTCCATTTTCATACATCTCCATCCTAAGATGCCAAAGCCAACTAGTATTGTCCACCGGATCTGTTAATAATATGCATACGTTAATAATATGTTGTTTGGATATGCTCGTGGTAGCATAGTAATATTTTTAGTTCTGATATTAATGCAATATACTCGTGTGAGTGGTGTTGCGTGAATTGATCTTGACTCAAGCTAGAAAAAACTTATGCTCGTATATAAGTGGTTTCGTGGTTTGTTTATGTCTCAACTATGCAGAAACCCCCTTCACTGTCGGCTCCAAAACCACCTTCATTGCCGGTTTTGGAACCGACAGTGGGCAACGGACAGTGATATTCGTTGACTATCATTGCCAGCTCGGTGGACCGGTAATAAAGGGTCCTATCACTGCCGGCTAAATCCTTCAGCCGGCAGCGATAAACCTGAAATCACTGCCGGCTGAAGTGTTTTGGCTCTCCTCCCTCCCCTCCTCTATCCTCTTTGTACTCCCTCTCACTCCTCGATCTCTCTATCTCTCTCTCAATACATGCATACAATGATACATATATTTAATGTAAATCAATAATAAAAGCACCTTCATTAATATATAGTAATGAACACATATTTCAAGTCATAGGTATCAACAAACACACATATATAAATAATAGTTCTCACATGTCACCCCTGAAAAGTCGGTCGAGTTCAGCCAGTCCAGTATCCCTCTACCTCTACCTCTCCCGCGATGAGGACCGCGTCTCCGCACTATCGACTATTGGCGTGTGTACATCCAGGGACGCGCGGGGGGGGGGGAGGTGATGGTGGTGGAGCATTGGACCCGGCCATGCCTGATCAACCGCAACGTCGTCTAAGCTCCAGGATCGCCGGCATGTCAAAGGCATCTAAGTCTGATGCCTGAACGCCTCTACGGTTTGAGCCTTCGGTCTCCTCCGCAGCACACCGATGGCCTGCTATCACTGCCGGTCGGTGGATTAAACCGGCAGTGAAGATGGAGCATGGCATCACTGTCGACTCAAGCCAACAACCGGCTGTGATGTCCTTATCACTACCGGTTCGTAAGCCACGATGACTATATTTTTCCCGCGCAGCTTATGAACCAGCAGTGATTCCCTATCACTGCCGGCCCATTAGGACCTGGCAGTGATGGACCGGTATATATAGTAGTTTATGCAGTTGTGTGTGCAAGTGTCTTAAAGGTGAATATGATTGATGACGGAATTAAAACTAAGTTCAAAGAAAAACCAATATTCTAGTGATCAAAGATATTATACGGAACGTTCATACTAGAAAATAGTGTACGTGGAGTTGAGGATACAGACATGTAACGAAGATATAGGTAACGAAGATACAAGTGAGCACGGTGTGGATGGCGCGACTTCGGGCGTTTCGGATTGCGGTGCTGCGGCGTATGGATTGTCCGTGAAGGGGTGTCAGGCAGGAGTGCAGTACGAGGTTTGCTGTCAGTCTCCATCAAGCGTAGCGTGTAACAGAGGCCAGATGTTCAGTGTTTTCCATTCTGAATTATCGATTCTCAATCGATACCGATATGTTTCTATTCCGACAATATTGTTTCTGATTTTTTTTAGTACTAAGTATGTTCCTAAGAAAAACAAAATGAAACTGAAAGTGGTTTAGGCCTTTTCTCATCGTTTCCGAACGGTTACCCCTAGTTTTGATGGCTTTACAGTTAATTGACTACTTTGTAATTTTTAATTTATTATCAATGGTTAAAGAAAAATGCTTTATTCATTTAAAAAAAAGGAAAAGAGATGAATCAGTGGGGGAAGATCCTTTGTCTCCTACATTCTTAGTTGAATTGGAACAACGAGCAAGATGAAGAACCACGAAAAAAAATGAACCTGCCATATTTGGAGGCATTGAATTCTCGAGTGAGATTCTGCATTACCGCCACAAATTTGGCATCAACATCGTTTCCAGTACAGTTGGTTTGGTCAATTTCTATCTTGGTTAGAGTCCTCAGAGTGCACTAAGCGTGCATATTTGTCTACGTTGCTTCATTTGCACCAAAATATGAATAAAAAGAAGTGGTTTTGATGTCTTCACAACACAAGGTTTTGACAGTCGGAAGAGTTAACCTTGAAGAAAGTGTGCATTCTTAAGTCTAAAGTCATATAGGATGTGATCTTTGCTCGCAACACAAGTTTATGGTTCAATTGGGAAAAAATCTAACAGGGCCAAAAAAATCAACATATCATGTCGCTTCTATCAAAGTCATTCGTTCAGTCTCATGTCCATTTTCATACATCTTCATCCCAAGATGCCAAACCAACTTGCATTGTCCACAGGATTTGTGGAAAGTAATTTAGAACACATAACGGTATGTGCTGCATTGTGTGGAGGATCTGTGGAAAGTAATTTAGACCACAAATTCTTCGGCTATACTTTAATTTGATAGCGATTTCCTCCTTTAGTTTACATATAAGTGTTATTTCCGATGTTTGTAAGGTCATCGCAGCATACCCTTCATTGACCCTAAATAGTAATATGCTTGCTTGTGGACTTAATAAAATTTTAATATTATGAAAGTATTCTATAAACCATATTAGTACTATTCTACTATGGTAGATCTAAATATTCATAAAGATATATTGTTGATCAATGTTAATGTAATTTTATTGCACATGTTCATGGATGATTTTTTTCACAGGAGAGAAGATCAAACTATCGTTATCATGGACTAAATTTCCTATTGAGCAGGTTATAGAATAGTCACGGTGTTCCATATTCTTGGATACAATACCATTCACTTTCCTGGAACTTATAACGTTAGACTTCTCGGTGTGCAGATTATTCAAGAGAGTCTGAAATCATTATTCAAAACTGTACCTCTAAATTGATAATTTTTTATTCGCTATTCATAATGATATTTTTGATGAATGTTATAATGGTTTAACTTGATGCATTCCAAGATGACTTTTTCAGAGGAAAGAGTAGGTCAAGCTGTCATAATCATGGTTTCGCATTTTTTGGGTGCCAGTTTTAGCTTCTTGAAAATTCTGATGTTACACTTTAAGTGTGCTGATTTTCTACGCATAGTGATGAACTACCTGGAATATTCCAAAGATATTCTGAAATCGTTATCCAAAACTGCAGCTCATATATTGATAGAATTTCTGTTAGGCAGTTGAGGAAGCACACCCTAGACCTACCACACAAACATACTGACACCACACTGTACGTCCTGCTAAACATAATAGGATTCTGGAGGCTCTGACAATCGCAGGATCTTACACGAAGGATATTATCTGCGTCCTCAGTGAATGCACACATGTGTGTACTCTAAAACCAGCTTCCAATCGGTTGTTGTGTTGACTGATATATTGGTATTATTTCCTAAACAGAACCAACTTGGCAATATCATTTCAATATATCAAATTGGAGCATATCGCCCAATACGACCGATCGATGTGGCTGATATCTAATTTTTAATGTTTTAGATGTGAATTGAAAGTTTCTAGTGACATGGATCAAATGTTTTTTATTTTCTCTAGTTGCCATAGAGGATCAAAGTACCATCCAATGTGGTAGACCCACCAAGTCTTGCTACCATCCAATGCTGTGGAAATGCGAGTAAACAAAACCCATAAGGCACTGTTGGTTTCTCTTGAGTGTGATTATATGTGATAAAAAATTAGTTTAATGATAAAATTGATAAAAATATAGTGATTTAGCATTATAGCATAGATGATATGCATGTGTTAATAATACGTTGTTTCGATATTCTCGTGGTAACATAGTAATATTTTTTTTATTTTGATATTGATGTAATATACTTGTGTTAAAAAAAACTTATGCTCATATCTATGTGTCTTAAGAGTGAACGTAATCGATGATATGATTAAAACTAAGTTTAAGTTCTAGCGATCAACAATATTACAAGAAATATTTATGCTAGAAAACTGTGTACATAAAGTTGAGGTTGCAGACATACAACCAGATGCGTTGTGAGTAACGAAGATGTAGGTGAGGTCGTGGCACGGAAGAGCAACAAGACGGAGTGAGCACTTCGGGCGTTTCGGATTGAGGGGCTGCGGCGTGTACGTGCGGGCAGCTTGGGTTGTCCGTGAAGGACACGACACGGCGTCCGGCAGTACCAGGTTTCCTGTCAGTCTCCATCAAGCGTAGCATGTAACAGAGGCCAAAGGTTGCATGTGCAACCGCATGCAGGAGGGCCCACGGGTGTCCCATTAATGCAAGTGCAGGAAAAAAAAGGTACCCAGGCGTTTTGGAAGTTGAACTCCAGCCTTGCACCTCTGGATTTCTCGGCGCGCACTGCTGGAGTTTGCAGCCGAGTCAGTGGCGACCCAGGATTTAGCGATTGGTATTCAGTATTAAAAAAAATGTTTAATTTAAAATACGAGAAGTTCGTAGTAGCGTAAATTTTAAAGTATAAATTGTTTATAGTAGAGAAGTTTCAACTAATTAAAAGAAATTACAAAGTATTTAAAAAAAATACAATTTAACTTTGTGTTCCTTTATGGCTTAGAAGCGTTTAATGATGTCACCATCCTTAACTTGCAAAAAAATTCACGCTCAACTGCTGATTGCCGAACTGGGCAGTCACAACATAAAGATCATAAATACCTGATATTTGTTGCTATATGGGCTCTTTTCAGTTAGGGAAAAATGCAAACCCCCCAAAAGTCACTTGGATTTTAACTTTCCCCTCCAAAAATTGTTTTGTTGTAAAAAAAACCCCCAAAAGTTTGATTTTGTTGCAAAAACACGCCCAAAAATTTAAAAAATTTAAAAAAATCACAAAAAATTCTAAAAAAAACTAGAGACAATTATAAGACCTTTTGTGAAATTTGTTTTCAAAAATAATATCCTTTACATCATATTACATGGAGAGTAAGTTTGAAAAAAAAGAAAAACGTACAACTCATTTATTAATTCGAGTTAAATGCATAGTTAATTATTTACTAATCCAAAAATTATGAAACAAAATTTTTTAGTCTTCTTACATGATCCTCTATCTTGTAAAAATACATGAAATCTTGAAATAGTTATTGTAACTTGCAGGATTGAGTAAATGTGTTGCAGATAGATTAATTCATAACTAATCCATAACACCCCCAAAATTAGTAAAATCACTTTTATTAGTTTACTAAAACAATTAGTTTACAATTTGCTGAGTGGTCTGATGGATTGAAGCAGCAAAGATATATATACGTAGTATATGTGCTATATACTTAATTTTTTTTTTTAAAGTTGGGTATTCAATTGAATACCCATGCATCATGGTGGGTCCGCCCATGAGCCGAGTATAAAAAAAAGGCCTCGGGCCTGTTGTCTTGAGGTAGAGTAGAGCACAGAGATAGTGCAGGTGCCGTTGAGACCGAGAGAGAGAGAAAAAAAAAACTCGTATAGGGCTTCATGAATTCGTGAAGAATTCTTATAGGATGCTTGTAAGAGGCATCTACGTAATGAGATCAAATTTTGTAAGTTAATGTGTTGATATAATTCCGTTCCTTTTCTTCATTCTTCGTTTTGCATACTCTTTTTGGTTTTTACGGAGTTCTTGTTTTAACGTGATTTGTTTTAATTTGATCCATCCAAAATCTTTCTAAGTATCAAATCAATATTTAAAAAATCCATTGGTTAATCTTTCGTAATCAAGAAATTAGAATTTAATCAATTTTTATCATCATCTGTCGCAGTCTATTTTCAGGGTTTATAACTTTAAATCTAAATATCCGATTGACGTGATTGTTAGTGGTTTAGTTCTACAATTTTATCTAGTTCTTGCTATTAAAATTTGAGATCGACAAGAGTTACAAATTTGGATTTACGTTATTTTTAGTGATGTGTGTACAGTCTATCTAAAAGTGAAATACGGGATTAATTTAGGTTTTTTATTAAAATAAATTGTTATTTTAAAAAATAAATTTAGTTTCCGCAATCATTCAACGTCCCTCTGATTGACTGATTAGTGAATAAACGATCCTATATCTTGTGTAAAATGCACAATCTACATACCCTGCATAAACCTCCGACATAAACATACTGAAGTCATTTCAGAATTAGTTTCAGCACCAGTGGTGATGAGATGGGCCTCCTCGATGCAATGTTCCCTGTGCTCTTCTTTGGATTACTACATATGCCAAGGGCAGGAGCATCGTTGGATCTCCCCTCTGCTGCCACGCTCTCTAGCTGCCCGAAGAGATGCGGCAACGTGGACATCTTTTATCCTTTTGGCATCGGATCTGGGTGTTTCCGGCAGCCCGATTTCAACCTCACCTGCGATGACACCAACCAGCCGCCCAAGCTCTTCCTGCACGATGGCGCCACCGAGGTCGTCGCTGCTCCTGGTAACACGGTTGGGTGGTCGTCGTTGACCGACGTAGCCATTTCTCACACTATCCCTATGATACCTGATGTTCGCATCTACAACTTTTCATGGAACTTGGGCTCTTTCATTATAGATCATGCCTCTTTTAATATTACTGGGTGTGACTTAGACATTTATCTTCTCAAACAAGAAACAAATAGTTCTATATTGGTGTGTACCAACAGTTGCCTCCACAGCGACATCACAGAGATGGTAGCCAGACAAAACTGTAATGGTACTGGATGTTGCACAGTAGATATTGGATGGGATGTTCGTGATTTTCAGCTCAAATTTGTCCGACATAATAAAACCAAACTAAATGCTTACTCTAGTCGAAGCTCCTTATGGGACATGATTAATATAACTACCAACAAAGCGGCCCTCCTGTGGAGTATAGTCGATCAACCCACATGCGCCAGGGCAAAGGACAATAAGACAAACTATGCATGTGTTAGCATCAACAGCCAGTGCTATGATGACGGGCTGTGGGATCCTGGTTACATATGTGAATGTAACAGTGGTTATGAAGGCAATCCTTATCTACTTGATGGCTGCAAGCGTGATGAAGGTGATTATTCTGTACTAAATCATTTTAATACCTCATATTGTATTTAATATATATATATATATAGGTCAGTATGCAATCATTTTAAATTAATTTATAATGTGTCATACAAATATATGTTGGTTATTTCCGTTTCCATTGTACATTTATTCTTGAATAGTATGCGTTTATGCCTGACTACTAGTATAAAAACTCTTTCTTTTTTCTTACCAAGATCTATACTTAGGGAGGTTCTATATATATTATCAACCGACTGAAAACTCAGTCTTTCACACTTAATGATTGTAGACCACCATATCTTGATTGGATGTGCCTCCTTCTTCTACCTCCAACCAAAGAGTTCTCTCTGTCTCTCTTCACAGTGCTGGCGTGACTTGCTCCCCCACCATGCCCTCCTCCTTTGTCTTGGGTTGTTCTCTCGCCACCAAATCTACGACAACCAGTCATTCCCAATTAACCCGACAGTGTTGCTAGGAAAACTATCCAGTACTATAAAAATGAACCAACATCTCCGATATAGCTCTATGCCTCCTGTATTTAGGATTTTTTATTTTATTTTTTAAATTTAGCAATTTTAGACTGTCGTTTGAAAAAAATAGCAACTATAGACGTTTGTCGCCCGTTGAAAGAGCGATAGGCACATGTTGCCCTTCCAACGGGCGTCATGTTAAAAAAATAAAAATACAACATTCTATTGTTCTCAAAATTCAAAATACTATGTAAATGGTCATGAAAAATTCTAAAAACAAATTATGGTGTAGAGAATGCTATCATCTAGTTCTCACAAACATGTCTTTTTTGTTTCTCATTGTACAAGTAACTTTTTGAGCTTAAATTTTAGTGAGAGCTAGATGGTAGCATCCTTTACACCATAATTGTTTTTCATATTTTTTAATGATAATTTACATAGTCTTTTGAATTTTGAGAACAATGTAATGTTGTAATTTTATTTTTTTAACCTGTCTTTCATTGGAAGGGTGACAACATGTTTTAAAAAATAAAACTGTGGCTCTTCCAATGGGTGAATGATGCCTATCCATGCTATTTTTTCAAGCGGGTGTCTAAAATTTCTAAATTTGAAATTTTAAAATAAAAAATAAAAAAATCCTGTATTTAGAACGCGGAATGTTACAGCATAATTGTATCTTTTTTTTATATCAGTTCCATAGCTTGTAGCTTCGAGCTTTAATGTCTCTGCACTGACATCATTATATCACACATAACAACGAGATCTCAGTGCCACCTACACCAGTGCAAAGACATTAAAGCACAGCGGCATATAATATGGCGCGGATAAAAGAGGTCCATTTTTTAAATAAAATTCTAGGTCCAAATGAGGTTTTACCAAGTAATAAACAGTTAGGAGTGCCAAAAATGTGCCATTTTGAGTGCCAACTAAGTCCACGTCAAGGAAACGTCCACCACCTGGTATACAGATTTGATAACTCGCACATATGTTTATTGAATTGCACATAGATTGTCAAATATGTCTACAACTCTAAAGCATTTCAAGCATGAAAATTAGGAGAACTATTATTACTTGATATGTAACTGAGAAAATCAAAGGAACTGAGAATAATAATATATAAGTATTTAACTATGATCATAGTAATTATTTCACACATATTTCATTTTGTTAGATTAAAGAAGATTTATTCTAAGATGAAATAATGTTCCGGCCTTTGAACCAAGTGGGTACATGTAGCCTTTACATAGAAAAAGGAGAAAAAAAGAAAAAAGAAAAGACTAAAACTGATCATGCACAAAGTAGTACCGAATCTCAAAACAAGACCAAGAGCTAACAACCGTACACTTCAAGTCGATGAAAAGCTTTCTTATTGGTATTTCAATTGCTCATGTAGGGAGAGAAAAATCTAGCATCTATTGTCTTCTGCCACAGATTGAGAGGATCTCGATGACTCCCCAAAATCTGATATTCGCCCATTTGAATTCATAATCAGATTCGACCATTTGAAGTACTTTTCATGCAGAAGTTATTTGATTCCAGTATTTATGTCTTATAACACTAATTGTTGGATCATTATTTTTACACAAAGGAAACTAGAAAAATATTATTATTTTTTTGTAAAATTAGTGGTGAACCTCACGATTTGTTCACTGAATGCAGGATACAGTCCAATTCAACTAAAAGAAAATTGTGCTCAGTCGTGCGGGAATATCACGGTTCCATTTCCTTTCGGTTTACAGGAAGGCTGCTCTGCAAGAAAGCTATTTCAACTCAACTGCACCAATGTGACATCGTCCATGCTCCAATTTGATGATGACCATGTTGTGATGTATATAGATCTTACGGAAGGTCTTGTGGGCATTAGATTTACCTCACGTTACGAAGATCGGGAACTTGGAATGTACGTACCAGAAGAACCAAGTCTGTTTGTACGTGCGGGAATCTGTGGTCTTAGTGCACTGGGCTGCTGCCAATCTAACATGTCAGGAGGCTCAGAAAAACCTCTCTAAATATGCATGTGTCAGTACGAACAGCAGATGTTTAGGTGTTAACTCTACGGAAGGTTATGTTGGATATCGGTGCAAATGCTTAGATGGTTTTCAAGGAAATCCATATATAACTAATGGCTGTGAAGGTATAACTGTGGTCCCCCTCTCTCCCTTTTCTCCTCCCCCTCTTTCCCCCTGTTAGATTAACTATTTCTTTGCTACACTGGAGAACAACTTACATCCTCAATTTTGTATATTAAGTATATATTATTTGGAGTTGTTGCTTAACATACACGTCCACTTAGAAAATCAAAATTGTTGTGATTGAAATTTTTTCACTCTCTACATTTGCTTTAAGCAGGCATATCATACACATTTACGGGCTTGTATGATCTGACATTAGTTATTGCTACGAGTGAATAATTGTTGCAATATACAAACATTTTCTACTCTAAAGAGAGATGATAAATTGATATTATCTGCATTCTATAGACAAATAGTAGCTTTGGCGTGGTTGTAAGGCACTATGTGCGCAATGGTGAGATCTCAAGTTCGACTGCCATCAGTGAGGAACTGAGATCCGGCAAAGCCTTGTGAAAAATCCTATAATCCTTGGAAGCCCATGATGCCAAGACTGTTTAATTGTTATATTTACTTTTATCTATACCCATGACTTGAGCTGTTATAGGGACAAATATGAGGGGAATATGATTTTTTTTTTCATGCTTCTGAGTTAGCATTCAGCATAAATGGGAGTTCAAAATTTATTTTTATTTCTCACCATTGACATGGGAATTCAGTAGCAGGAATAAATTCTCTGGTTACATAGTCACGCCCTTAAAAGTGTACATTTTTGTAAGAATTGTTGTCTTGAATGACATGCATATTGAATGCGTTAATGTTGATTATTATATATACAACTTTTTATATAAAATTATATTTTTTGGGAAATTTTGCACTTTACTTTTTATGTACAATGGTCAAAGATTGAATAGTTGACAACAAGAATACTAGAGAGAAACGTTTATTACTTTCATCTTAAACATTTAGGGCCTAAAAACAATTTTATTATCTGAATCTGAGGTCAATCGTTACTTCCAGCTTAGTAATGTCGTTTGCCATTTGTATGCGGGTTTCTCATTTTACAGTTAATTATGTTTCCAGACATTGATGAGTGCGGAACGCCAGGCATTTGCAAAGGGGTATGCCATAATGTTGTAGGGAGCTACTACTGCACAAATTGTCCTGGTAAAACAGAGTACGATGCAACAACAATGCAGTGCAGTTCATCCAAAAGACAGAATCTTCTCTTTGGTATGTTCTCTGGTCGACTTTAGTCTTCAGAACTGAAAACTCTATGAAAATAACATTAATCAAATATCTTATTAGGTGTGATCATTGGGCTTAGTGTTGGCTTTGGCATTCTACTATCTGCCTTGGGTGTGATGTTTCTCATCCGTAGATGGAAAAGGGACATTGAAAAGCAACTACGAAGAAAATATTTCAGAAAAAACCAAGGCCTTCTCCTGGAACAACTAATATCATCTGATGAGAATGCCAACGACAAGACAAATATTTTTTCTTTAGAAGAGCTCAAAAAGGCAACAAATAACTTCGATCCATCACGTATCCTTGGACGTGGAGGCCATGGAATGGTATACAAAGGTATCTTGTCAGATCTGCGTGTGGTAGCAATAAAAATGCCTAAGATCATCGAGCAAGATGAAATCAGCAATTTCATCAATGAGGTTGCCATTCTTTCTCAGATAAATCACCGCAACATCGTACGGCTCTTTGGATGTTGTCTTGAAACCGAAGTCCCACTGCTTGTGTACGACTTTATTCCCAATGGTTCTTTGTTTGAAATTCTCCATGCTGATGCTGGCAATGATTTCCAATTGTCTTGGGATGAATGCTTAAAGATTGCTTTAGAGGCTGCAGGAGCTCTCTGTTATCTTCATTCCGCAGCTTCAATATCAATCTTCCATCGTGATGTGAAGTCTTCTAATATACTTTTGGATGGAGACTACACTGCTAAAGTTTCAGATTTTGGTGCATCAAGATTGGTCCCTATTGATCAAACCCATGTTGTTACAAATGTACAAGGCACTTTTGGGTACTTAGATCCTGAGTACTATCACACTGGGAAATTAAATGAGAAAAGTGACGTGTACAGCTTTGGAGTGGTACTTGTGGAGCTCCTCCTTCAGAAGAAACCTGTTTTTACAAGTGAGACTGGGATGAAGCAAAATTTGGCCAACTATTTTCTTGGGGAACAAAAGGTGAAGCCTATTACAGGCATAGTGGCTCCTCATGTTCTCAAGGACGCAACAGAGCAAGAAATTAACATGGTTGCCTCCCTTGCGGAGAAGTGTTTGAGACTTCGTGGTGAAGAAAGACCTACAATGAAGCATGTAGAGATGACATTGCAATTGTTGCGAGCAGAAAGGTTGAACTCATGCCGTGATGTTCCTGGAAACAAGCAATACATGGAACCATTTTTAGGTACAAGCACTACAGCCTATTCTGAGCCATTGGGTTTTGACTTTTTGGGCGAGAAAGCTACTTCCGAATCCCAACAATCCAAGAAATGTTATAGCTTGGAGCAAGAGTCGTCTTCTGTCACTCTGTCGCGTTAAATATGTCATCAGTTCTATACAGTGTGTACTTTTGTTATAAATACCGATTGTCTATTTAGAAGGATACAATACTATGGATTAGTTTACTATCCAACTGTTTAATTTAGAGGCATTGGTTCCTGAAAGAAAACTATTTTGTCAAGAATCATGTAGCGATTGTTGGACAGAACACCTAATGGTCAAAATATTCACTTATCTACTATTTATAAGTCTTTAAATTGCTTGATAATTTATCTGTTCATAAATGATCAGCATTGATGGACTTTTTTATCTCCTAGTTTGAGGCTAATTACGAATTTTTGGGCTAGATTTGGAATGGAGCATTTGGCTCCACCACTAAGTTCATATTTTTCGAATTGCTCCATTTTACTGTCTGAAATTTGTTCGTCACCAAAACTGGAATCATTGCTCCATTTTTATCCATCCTCCTACTAAATTAAACTACCCATCCTCCTACTAAATTAAACTACCCCTAATAATCAATGGCTATGATTCACCCCAGGACCTCTTGTGGAGTAAGTGGGACTGAGTGGAAGAGAGAGAGATTGCTCCAGGAATGTTTAGGTCCTCCCTTTCGAAATAGGCCCAAAATGAGCCCCATAAATATCACAAAAATGACAATGGCCATTCTTGTGGGAGCATTCTTACATCCAGCCTCTTAATTCATCGTAAGAGGCTTTGCATGTGCCTTTGCTGCTTGCAGGAAGAGACAAAAGAGAGTCTCTCTGCGCTAGTCATATCTTCAATTTCCCTAGTCCGATCGATGAAACTAGCACCTAGTTTTATTTACTAAAGTGTACCCTTTTCCTTGACTGCTATCGGCAGCCATGAAAATGTGTTTAGCCGAAAGGAAAACATAGTTGCTCAGCAATCTTATTTGCACTATACAGTTGTACTAGCCATAATTAATTGCACCATTTGCACATGCATAAAGAGAAAATAGAGGTTTAACATATAATTTGTTTGCACCATTGCACATTCATACACCATTCTTCCAGTTGTGAGCCAACATGTGACGAACTAGTCCCATGAGATGTGCATGTACAAGTGAGTTAAAAAAAATCAGCAAGCAATTGTGCCAGTCTCGTGAGATGTGCAGAAGGTAAAGTTGAAACAAAAACAGAAATATAAGGTTGTAATTTGTCATGCAAATCAATTGTCGGATGGTTTAGGAAGTCTTCTATCAGGAAGGAACTAATTTATTCGACATGAGGGAATTTTGGCATTCAGGCACAAGAATGCTTCGTGGCAAAGATTCTAAACTTGTATTAGCAAGCATTGTGGTCACGCAAACCAACCTTGAGTGATTTTACCATGAGCAGGGAGATCATGGACAGACCAACCTTTGTACATCCATCCACTCATGGTCTACCGTGTTAGTACTCCAGGCCCAGAGGAAGAAGCTACCGAACAAACCCTGAAGTCCAAGCGGAGCACTCAAGCCCGAAAAGATAGCACTCGCTATATTGGGCTGGATTGTGTCTAAGACCTGTGTTCACAGCTGGACGCTAGCATGCGTCGCCCATATATGTTCACGCATGTGTGACGGTGTGGGGATGATCAGCCGAACGGCTAACAACCTTCTTCCGCAACTAGCTAAGTACTTGTATATTACAATAAAAAAAAATTGATGTAGTAACATCAAGTATAAACTCAAGATATACAGATGTGGATACGCTATGGGAGCACCGGCGAATGAATACATCGGGAGTCATGTCGTAGTTTGATTTCAGATGGGGTCCAAAAAGAATGAGATTATTTGCTAATTTCCCTCATAATTTTTTTATTTATTTTTATTAGTAAAACGAGTCACATATCCGTAGATGGTAACAAGGCGGGGAGGCTAGAGTACAAGGGTGGATGATAAAAGTGAGTAAATTATTCAAATTTTAGGGATTTTTATTAGATGGAAAGAGAGTAGGGGAAGAGGTGACGCGGAACCAACTCGTGTTTTATATAGTACAGATTCATCTCCTATCCCAAACTCTCCTTCTCTGAATCCCAATTTTATATTGCTTTGCTCGTCGACACTTCCCTCTCTCTGAGGTCGTTAACAAGTAGGGTGCGATGGATCTAGAAATGAAAATCATCCTCGACAAATTGAAGAGTATCAGAGAGAGGTTAGAGGGCATGGAGAACTGCATCGATGGGGTGGAGCACACCATCGGCAACCGGTTCAAAGCGGTAGAGGATGCCACCGTTGATCTGAATGCTTGGAAGCCGAACATGGACGCCGCCATGGAGGATCTCCGCCTCAAGGACGGTGCCCTCGATAAGCAGATTGATCGAGTGATCCTTGATCAAGGAACGACCACGCCGGGCATCTTCACCATTCCGGAGGCGATCGCGGCGCTCAACTCTGCCGACAACCCAGTTGTTGGCCCCAATGAGCACTACATCGACAAACTCACTGAGACCATGCATACGGTTCGGTCACGACTCTTGCCCATCTGGTGGTCAAGCATGCATCTCATTCCCACCCTCCCAACCCATTAGATTCTCCCATTCTTTAATTTTCTAGGATTCCAGGGTCTGGTTGTAATGGAATTATAATACCCGTAGATTAGTGACCTATTATAAATTGACTGACGTTCAAGTGGTGTTGTGAATGTGTCAAACATGTCACAGTATTGGCTATAACATATATCCTGTATGTTTCATTTTTCTGGCTATCGATAGTCGTGAGCTCGTTGCAGCTCTCTATAGTGGGAACTAGATAGATCTAACTCTTGTATCAAATTCTCGAACGGAGAAAGGGGAGAGCTCCCCATTCTAGTCCTCCTGTAGCCGGATTTCTCACAACCAAAAGTTTATACGTTGCATTCATATTGAAATAGTATATCATTGCATTAAGGTAAGTATCCTCGTCCAGTTACATATACATACACACAGACACCTCTACATTCTCCATCCATAGTTCTGTGCGTGTCTGTCGTGATAGCGTTCCTGATGTCTCCCAATCCCAGTTGCACATCACGACCGGCATAATCTAGAAGTTGCTGGCTATATCACAGGTACGTGTTTCAAAAGACATGCGTTAAGGGCTAACTCTTGCAAACAAGGTGGAAGGGTCAATTGACCATATATATGTGGAATTTGTAAGCCAACAAGTGACCATGTGGATGCATTATGCTTCCTGTCCTGAAAAACAGGACACAGCAGTTATTCAACCTTTGTGAAAAGGAGCTAGCTAAATTCTGCCAGCTTTTGCATCTGCAGCCATGTCGCAATCCGTATCATTTACTGTTGTGTAAAGTACATTTTAGCAACTTTCTGATTAAATTGATTCCGAATTTACAAGAATATATAAAAGCATAACTACCAACATATATCATATAGGTAAACATGAGCATTTCAAAAGCATATATGAAAGCACATAATCTACTCATGAATACAAATGAATCAAGACTGACAGTTGATAAAGAGAGGCAATATAACACATGAACAATTATTAAAACAAAGTCATGGCTCTTAGAGCGAGTTGCCGAATTAACGGCCATCCAACACATACTAAGATGTTACTGATCAGTGTATCAAGTCACCTCTAGAGCTAAGCCGAGCTACCCTAGTTTATGATCAAGTGAACAACTCTGAAAAATATAAAGCACAGTATCAGTCGGCTTCTAAAGAATACAGAGAAAGAGCCGAACACAAAGTACAGCAGAGCGCCCAAGCCACCAGGATCAGGCAGCCACAAAGACAGCCGAATGCAACAGATCAAAGCAAGGTGCCACAAGGTGGCACCAGATCAAGAGGAATATTCAAGGGCGCCCAAGCCAACAGAATCAGAGAACTCCAAGTGCTCTCCAGAGTTACTGTGCCAATACAGAGCCACTAAACAGAGGGCGTCAAAAGACACACCACAGTGGACACACAGCTGAACAACAGAGATTCCACTAGATCAATAACCGGCTACTACGGCCCAGCTTAAGAGCTCAATTGATATACTAAACGCACTTAGCTCGCATTCATCACAGAGCAGAATATTGCCAATTCTAGCATGCATATACAATGAACTTAAATGAGAATCAAAATTGCATGCTAGAATGTAAAGGAGGGATTGGAACGAGCTTACTGTCCAGCAGGATGAAGATGGCAAGGCACGCGAATGCGCTGACCCAGAAAACTAAGATTCCCCCTCTATGCCGAGGACAACTGGGAATAGCTTTCGCAGATATAATGCCACAGAGCCGGCTGCGAGGCACATCACAGCCGACACACGAGAAGCAGAGAAAACCACAACAGCAAGAGTCCAACACCGGACCAAGGTGAAGAAGCTGAACACTGCAAGCTATGGCGTGCACGAAGGCACAGCCCAAAAACCACCAAGCCGACAACACCACGGATCTCCTCGCGCACACGCGCAGCCAGCAATCGAACAGCCGAGCACCGAACAGGCGGAAGGCGTAGCGCCAAATCTCGCACGAGGCCGGCGAGAGAGAGCCGACGGGAACTCGACCAAAGGTGAGCTCAACCGCGTCGGTCGACGCCCCACCGGAGGAAGTCGACACAGCCTCGCGCGAGAGAGAAACAGAGAGAGAACCGTGGCTCAGAGCAAGTGGAGAGCAGCTCGCAGAATCAAATGGGGGGAAAGATCAGGTGAGTCCACCTGCATTTGAAGGGAGAGGAAGAGGCCCGGCATCCACCCACGACGTCTCAACGGCGCGCCGAATCCGCCGGGCGACGAACGAGCGACCGAGAAGGGCAGAGCCCCCCAATGTGCCTCTGTGGCGGCCGCCGCCAGACCCCAGGGCACAGGCACCCTTTTAGGTTAGGCAACCGGCCGGGTGGGCTGCTCGGCTTTTGGGCCTAGAAGCGGCCCACTCGGTCAGGCCTTATTCCCCCGTTTTTTTTCTTTAAGGAATTTGTTCAATTCAAATTTGACTCCAACTCAAATTCGAATTTTAAAGGAAAACCTCCTTTAAATTCCAACATTTACTACAGCACTGTCGTTGAAAACCTACTATCGTGAATAAGAGAAAAGACATTTCACCATTCGGAAATACGCTACCATGATTTGCCAAATTCCAATCAATTTAACTAGAGAAAGCACAAGGACCGGAGGGCGCGACCCAATGCACATAGCAGAGGAAGCAACAGAGAGGGAGAGAGGATGAGGAATTCATACATTCTCAGTACATTGAACATCACATATGTTATGTACCATCATTCCTTATGGCCTACAATCCCTGTTGCACATCACCACAGCACATGTCAAAGCAAAACAAGGAACAACCACAGTTACTATATTGCGAAGTAAAGGCATGCACATTGAGGGCAACTAGCGATCTGCAAACACGCAGGCAGACTTCGGAAGCCAAGAAGTCACTATTCGTGTGCATGCAAAATAGTTCCATCTTTATGGGGAGGAACTCAATAGCATCACTGTGATGTACTCCCAACAAGAAGCAAAATAGGGTTAAAAGTGTGAAGTAATAGGATCCTGATCAGAGAGCTGGAGCCTACCTAAATGCTCTTCAGCTGGCGGTTGGTGCTTGCTTGCATCAGTCCCCGACGTCATCCGTGGCGTCCATCTGCTTCTTGTACAATTGTACTCGTTGTACGTGCCGCCGTAGAAGCGCTCGTCCATGGCGTCGCCGTAGTACTCGACACAGTTCCGCAGTTGTCGTTCCGTGAGGCGTTGGCGAGCTCGAGCCCGGTGCACGGGTGAGCACGCACGTCGGTGGCGTTGGCGGCCGTGGTTGATCCCGCGCCGATTCCGGACGTCGCCGCCCGCTGTTCCGCTTCTGGCACGAAGGTGTCCGCCTCATAGTCATACCACCCGACCATGTGGTTCATACCCAACCTCCTCTATCTCTGTGGTGCGCGAGCACGAAGGTGTCCTGCCATCTATATGGAGGAACGTTTCCTTTTTTTCTTTCCCCTTCGTTCATGTGGCTAGCATGTTATTTGACGTTTCGTATATCGTAAGAATTGTAAGATGTATTTCCATATCTATGTTGTAGTATGCATGTCGGACTCCTTTTCCATACCTTTTTTATTTGTCTTTTAAGATGTATTTCCGTATCAATGTTCTAGTATGCATGTAGGGACTTTTTTCAATATAGTTTTTCATATTCTACTAGTCTTCTAAATATGAACCAAATCCATCTCTCTGTTGTAACCCCTCTCATGTACGCATGAGTTTTTCTCTCTCATACTCGTATAACACGTTAGATAAGATCTAACCATCATAATCTGGGCCTACTAAACTAATGGTGAAGATCTTTTCTTTTTCAACGATTAACATGATAATTTCTACCTCTTGAGGTATTACTTTTAAGGAGGTACCATAAATCCTTTCGAGGCATCAACGATCTGACCATATGCTGTGTGCTTGTTTCCTGTTTTAATTTCCGCTTCTGTTAGGCTGTGTCTACCTTATTAGGCATTTTCTTGGCTTGGAGATTGCATGGAATGTTTGTTCAGCAATGTTGAAGAGTTGAAAGATACCACCACTTCGCTTGGGATTTCCATGAACTTGCAGTGAGCATTCTCTGCTCTGCAGCACTGAAGACAGAATAATCATCGAACGGGGGACCTGCAACTTCTGCAGTGTGAGAGGAGAGAGACCCTCTGAAGGCTACACAGAAGCTGCATCCTGCTGACGTCTCACGTACGATAAAATTGGAAGGATACAGAAGCTGCATCCTGATTCCTCTGGATGCCGACACGCTTGGAGAAAAGCTGAGGGTGCTGTCCAAGAGGCAGTGCAAGAACCATGAGACCTGGAGAAAGTGGTGGAGCAAAACAAAAGGAGTCTAGCACCCATTTCATCTCATCGGACTCGTGGTCGGCGAGCAGCAGCAAGCCAGAACTAGAGCAATCTCGTGCGAAGAATCGGTCAGGCTACTCGTAGCATTCTAGGCACTGGATTTGTGATCAAACGAGTCGCATGCAAATGAATATTATGCTTACGCGATCACTGATGTCAGCAGGCTAGATTTCTTTTTTGTTAGCGAGATTTGCTTGTCGTCAGCGTGCGTGTCCGTTCTGTTCACGCCGTGCGAGCTCTCCTCAGTGATTGTAAGGATGCATGTCATGCTGGAGATGTTGTCGAATAGCACGAGCTTGAATTCTGAACAGCGTTTTTTCCTCCAAATTTCAGTTCGTGAACCAGCTCGATGTGGAACTGTGCCGTGCGTGCTCACGTCACGCACCAGGACGGCTCTGCCGATTGCCAACAGGGCGAGCTGCACGCTCCGGGTGCCGATCGGGATTCTCGCGTTTCCTCCGCGAGATGCCGACGAGGGGCGCGCCGCCGGGCTATGTGGATCCACGGTTGCCGAGCAAGCACGTGATCGATCGGCTCGGCGCAAGGTCAGCTAGCGTGTGATGCGCTTGCCCTGCCAATTTT
Source organism: Phragmites australis (assembly GCF_958298935.1). Taxonomy (NCBI): domain Eukaryota; kingdom Viridiplantae; phylum Streptophyta; class Magnoliopsida; order Poales; family Poaceae; genus Phragmites; species Phragmites australis. The sequence continues at coordinate 4,547,630 of NC_084941.1, read as the reverse complement.
TTTGATGTTGACCTCGCGGGAGCGCTGCTGTTTGGTTTGGAGCCGGCGGTCGGCTCGTCGTCCACGCCCCCTTGTTGGCTGCTAGTTTATTTTCCGCGTCCACGCTGGTGACCGATTCCTCTGCTAATTTTTTTTGGCGTGTCTAAGTTTGACCGGTAGGCGTACGCCGAAATCAAAATGGCCCGTCGCCGCTCGCCTTGCGGTCGGTTGGGCCGCGCGCCCACGCGACGCTAAGCGCGGGCGCGGTTGGCTTGGGTTCGACCGTGTGCCACGGCGGTGCGACGCACTGTCGGAGCCCGAAGCTCTTTTTTTATTTTTATATTTTTTCAATTAAAAATTTAAATACATAGATTTCTCGTGAGAAAAATTATAAAACTAGACGTCTGCAATCCCTAAGAGGGCTACAACCCTCTGAGATAGCGGTTAGAACTGCATATCGCTCTTGGGAGGGCGGATGGCCTAATCGCTCCCTTAGAGGGCGGCAAGAAGGTGCCCGCCCGAGCCAACATCTTACCACCCCCAAGAGGGCGAGTACAGCTCCTTGCCGTCCTCCCAGAGGGAGGTAAGGTGGCTGCTCGCTTGCGCCCGCCCGCCTCCACCCCTTGCTCCCTCCTCTATAAAAAGCCCTAAAATGAGGTAAAATTCATATTTTATTCGAAAAAAGAAAAAACTCTGAAGAGGGAGGAGAGGAGAGGAAGAGAGCGCGGCGAAGCCCTGCTGTATTTGATCCGCGGATTTGAAGATCACTTTCCGGTAAGTTCCTCTATATTTTTATTGTTGTTAATTAGTACAGTAGTAGTATATGACATAGGTTTTAGACATGTATGATATAAGGTTTAGAAAATGCTATGTTTAGTAGAAAATTGTCAATTTTATTTACGATATGGTTCATATCATAATCTACCTCGCCAATTAGCCACAATTTATAGAAGGAACCCAGGCAGCTACTATGATATCAAGCATTACCCCTCGACTGATGGGGAGTACAGCGGGAAACGAGTATTGCAGCGTGCTTTCTTTGCATTCGTTGTAACCATCAAAGCATTTCAGTATTGTCGACCCATCATATGCCTAGATGGAACATTCCAGACTGTGAAGTACAAATGACAGATATTGTCTGCAATTGGGGTCGACGGTAACAATCAAGTCCTGCCACTGGGGTTTGCTTTCGTGGAGAGTGAGAACAGGGACAGCTGGTATTGGTTCCTTAAGCGGGTGAAACATGCTATTGTTCTTGACTGGCCAGATGTGTGTCTGATTCATGATAGACGTGCAGGGTTGTTGCAGGCTTTGCTGGATATGCATCATGGTAGTGTTTGACGAGGTGTAGCAGCACAGTGGCCTGACCTGAAGAGCAGGTGGTGCATGCACCATATGGGTGCAAACTTCTACATACAGTTTAAAACAAAGAGTTGATGAAGTTTTTTAAAAAGTTGCATAGTCAAAACCAGCAACAGAAGTTCAATACCCTATGGGCAAGGCTGGACGAACTAACTATAAAATAAACAGCGGAGGCTGCACAAACTGGTGATGAACTGATAGTTCTTGGACCTCTCCCAAAAGATACTCCGTAGATAGTAAGGAGGTTAGGGTCAGCTATTAGGAGTTTTTCACAGTGGATATATAATGAGCCAAATGAAAAATAGGTTTTGTTGTACGATAGTGGTGGGGCAAGGTATGGAGTAATGACAACAAATCTTGCTGAGATTTATAACTGGGTCATGCGAGGAATGAAGTCTCTCCCACTTGTTGGAATTGTAGAAGGCATTTTGCATGGGACTTGTAAGTACTTTATTGATCGGTACGCAGCTGCTAAAAATGTAATGGAGGATAATCGTATGCTGTATGGACGGATGCTATGTGAGTATATGGAGAAGGTCACAAAGAAGGCCCACATTCATCGCGCAAATCAAGAGGGGACTGCAGAGCATAGGTTCAGTGTCCTGTGCCGGGATAAGGGTTGAAGGGGTGGAAGATGTGAGCGGCATGTTCAAAAGTGCGTGCTAAGGAGTGGGATATGCATTTGTACTTGCCAGGAGCCACAATTATTCCACAAACCTTGTACACACGTCATAGCTACATGTGCGGAGCACAATATACTTCCCATGCAATATGTTTCAAAGTACTTCATGAAGGATAAATACTGAACACCTGGAATCATGAGCTGTATGGTTACAGCATTGTTGACACTTTTACAAGTAATCCAGGGCCTTCACGAATCTATGTGCCTGATTTGGAAAAGATGAAGAACGCACCTAGCCGCCGACAAACTCGCCAGATTCGCAACGATATGGATGAATCCGAGGTGGATCCTAGGGTCAAGCGATGCAGTCAGTGCAATGAAACAGGTCACACGTACAAGTATTGTCCTAAAAATGCACCTGTTGTCTAGGTGAGTATTATGACGCGTTCTAGTGTGATTGTATTTAGCATAGCATGCTGTCTTAATTGTACTTCTCATTTGAACCTTCATTTTTAAGTACATGTCACAATATATTCATGTTGCTTAGAACCTTCATTTTTAAGTACATGTCACAATATATTCATGTTGCTTAGAACCTTCATTTTTAAGTACATGTCACAATATATTCATGTTGCATATAGTTGTAAAGTGAATTTGCATTCAATGTATATTGTTCCTATCTACATGTTGCAATGCATTAATGTACATGTCTTTCAAATGCAGATATGACGGACCTTGCGACCCCTGAGCTTCTCGACCCTACAGTGGACAAGAGGCACCGCAACTTCTTGTCCGTCGAGCACCAGATGGAGTTAGGAGTGTTCCGACCACGTGGCCCTGGAGAGCTACTTACGATCGACGATCGGTGGAAGCACAGGTACTTCGATACTTTCATACGAAATTGCCATATCATTGATGTATTGCATTCCCCTGTTTATTTATATTCCTAATTGTTCAGGTTGGCAGCAGTGGGACTCCTACTGCTTTGCCGTTTGGTTGAGGCCCGATCGACAGAGAACCCCGAGGCAGTGGCGCGTTATTTCTATTTTGACCGGTCGCTGATAGCAGCACTGATTGACCGATGGAGGCCAGAGACACATACGTTCCACCTCCCTTGCGGCGAGATGACCCCGACCTTGCAGGACATAGCCTACCTTTTAGGCTTACCTTGCGCGGGAGCTACGGTTGGGGTTATCGATATGGATGCTGACTGGATCAATGTCATACCTCAGCGCTTTGGCCCGGTTGAACGGAAGGCCGATGCACCCCCCTACGTGCCTGAGTTTTTGTCCGATGCATGAGGGCCAACGAAGAAGTGGATCCTATAGTTTCAGGTTTGGTACAATACAACCTCTCATTTACTATTCGAGTATCTAGTTATGATCCTTATTGGCACCTATCATATTTGCAGCCGACATACATGCACCCGCAGGCCAACGCAAACTCGGTTTCCAAGCATTTGGAGGCCTATCTGCTTTGGCTATTTGGGTGGGTTATGTTCACCAGCGGCCAAAGCCACCTGGTTGCGAGGACCATTGTGCCGTACGCCAGGTTGATAGCGGATGCTGATGGTGAGGAGGTACCGCAGTTCAGTTGGACATCTGCTGTCTTTGCTGCGACATATCAGGCGCTCTGCGACGCGTGCACGAAGAAGGAGCCACTTGCCACTTTTGCTGGCTGCCCACTTCTTCTGCAACTGTGGTCCTACGAGTAGTTCACCATAGGCTGGCCAGTGGTGGACCATTCCCCGTACCCAGAGGAATGGTACGGCGACCCGAGGAGGACGCGTCTACCATGGTCTCGCTTTGGTGTTGTTGTCGGGTACATACTTTTTGTTAACACTTTCATTGGCACACATGTTATTTCTAATGAATTCTAACGATGTTTGTCACACAGCCACACTGGGCGCATAAGCAGCCTCGCAGAGCTTACGAGCATTTTCGGTCACAGTTCGACAGGCTGCGTCCGGACGACGTGGTCTGGTAGCCGTACAGCTTATTGGTCGTCTAAGGTCGTGCGGGTTTGGGTTTGTCGCCGTTGTATACCCAAGACGAGGAGCACTGACTTATGAAGGCACCGCTTGTCTTCGACATCTACGTCGAGGAGTACTCACTACACCGCGTCATGCGGCAATTTGGCCATCACCAGGCATTCCCTCTCGTCCACATTCGTATTGTTACCGTGCACGTCCATAGGTACATATGTAGAATTAAAATTTCCGTAACATTCGTCTTACTGTGAATTATATTTAACATGGTTAACTTGCAAGTACACACGCAAAGGCCAGCCAGCTGGCAACCTCTCGGCAGATAACTTGGCCCCATACGTCTCAACATGGGCCCAAGCGCTACAGGATGTCGTGGAGGAGGCGCGTCTGTCGGTGTATCAGGAACCGGGGGTCCCTGAGTCCCGAGGCCAGGCCAGCCGTCCGCCACGTGTCACCATCCCGCGAGGTCCCTCCTGCGGGATGAGGAAAGTCTAAGTTCCAGGAGAAGGTGTTCGGGGCCACAGTCTCTGGTCCCCGAGCACCCTAGTTCCCCGATGACCCGCAGAGTCTAAGAAGAAAGTGCTCGGGGAGGCGCCCGGTCACCCCCGAGCACCCTAGTCCCCCGATGATCAGAAGGGCTAGTGCGAAAGTGCTCGGGAGAGAATGCTCGGGGCTGCACGTGGCAGCCCCCGGGCTCTCGGTTCCCCGAAGCCTCGTACAAAGATAGGCATTCTCGGGAGAGAGTGCTCAGGGAGGTGAACAGTACCCCCGAGCACCCGGTACCCCGAAGACAAAGATAGGCATTCTCGGGAGAGAGTGCTCGGGGAGGTGAACGGTACCCCCGAGCACTCGGTTCCCCGACGACCCAGAGAGGCCCCCAAGGGGCCCACCGATGAGGTGTCCACCCGTCAGAGGTCCAAGGCCGCATTAAATGAGCGCGCGTGGCCTGACATATCCAACTGCTCCCGCCGCAGCGTCAGTTCCTGCCATGCATTGGCAGGGGCGCGTGGGGCTATTAATTGCACGGGTCCCGTCCCGTATCATCCGATGTGTCTCGGGATAACATTGCCAGGATCAAAGCGTTCTGCCTGCCGCCCTGCCGTGGCAGAGGAACAAGACAGGGCGGGCACGCCGGGTGGCTCTGTGGCTGCCCGGTAGGCCCTCTCAACGGCGCCCGTTGCCAGGGCGTCCACAGTGACAAGTGACTGGACGCGCGCCACATTTTTCCATCGCCCCAGTCACTTCGCTCAGAGGAAATGATGACGCCTTTCTCAGTCGTGGCGTCTTGAAACTTGTGCCCCCTCCTTCCCATTTGGGGCATGTCGCAGCCGGCGAGTGCATAAAAGAGTCGGCACACAGAAGAGAGGGGGGAGGGGAGAAGAAAAAGCCCAAGCAATCAACCGCAAGGGACGAGTTGACTGACGAAGAAGACGAATCCCACAGCAAACCAAGCCAACAGACGAGGACATTGTGAGCAAGCCTGAGCAGAGCCCCTGCCAAAGAGCAAGGAGCCTCAAGCTCTTAGTTAGACACAATATTCTTGTAACCAGATACATCCTCGAGGCATCTCCCTCAGGACAGTTATTGCATCCATACAGGAGTAGGGTATTACGCCCTGTGCGGCCCGAACCTGTCTAAACTCCGGTGCATTTATTTCTCTTTGCACTAGGTCGATCATCCCCCACCACCGGCCATTGCATTTACATCCACTTCCATTTATTTCTCCGACGAACTTATTCAGGATCATCCCCCCGGCCGAATCTCTAAAAAGGGGTCTCTCGGGATCCCTGCGACAGGAGCTAATCCTCCGACAGCTGGCGTGCCAGGTAGGGGGGAACATCCAACAACATGGTGGAGTATGAAGGTCTCATCGCCGGCCTCCGAGCTGCGGTGGGGCTCGGGATTCGTCGCCTCCTGGTAAAGTGAGACTCCTAGCTGGTGATCAACCAGGTGTCCAAAAAGTACCAGTGCACGGATCCTCAAATGGCGGCGTACGTGACAGCAGTCAGGAAGCTGGAGAGGCGCTTCGATGGCCTTGAGTTGCGGTACATCCCTCGCCGTGACAACGCTCTGGCCGACGAGCTCTCCCACCTGGCCTCCTCCCGTGCGCGCGTCCCTGCCGGAGTCTTTGAAGAAAGACTCACACGGCCTTCCGTCCTGCCTGCCGAACAGGACGAAGGGGAAACCTCGAACTCAATTCAGGGGACCCCGGCGGTGCCCTCGGTGGGAAGCCCCGTCAGGGTGCCGCCATCCGGCGAGTGCGCTGCACTTGCTGAATGTTCTCAAGATGCCTCGTGGATGGATGACATCCGAGAGTACTTGAAGGAAAAGTTCCTTCACGGGGATGAGGCGTCTGCCGAAAGAGTTGCTCGGCAGTCCAAGCGCTATGCCATAGTAGATTGGGATCTCTACCGGCATAGCGCAGGAGGTGTACTCCTGAAACTCCGCTGCATTTATTTCTCTTTGCACTAGGTCGATCATCCCCCACCACCGGCCGTTGCATTTACATCCACTTCCATTTATTTCTCCGATGAACTTATTCAGGATCATCCCCCCGGCCGAATCTCTAAAAAGGGGTCTCTCGGGATCCCTGCGACAGGAGCTAATCCTCCGACAGCGTCCCATCGACGAGCGGAGCTTCAACGACTAGCTACAGTGGCACGTTCCACGTAGACGCACACGGGTCACCTACACCCTGAGTGTGTCTGGCCCCACATCGCGTTGACTATGGAGGCGTACCCAGTCCATTGGGACGAGGACGCTGCATTGGTGGTATGTTTTACTTACAAGTCAGTAGTCCATACTCGATGAACAAAGACTGTAGATTTAAATTGGTTTTTTCTTGTTTGTATCCACAGGCCGATATCATTTACGATGTCCATAGGGATGCAGCTGGTACCATAGACCGTCTCAGGCAAGGGGTGCACCTCAGTGCATCGGATGTCGCGGGCTTCGTCAAGCGGGTTTTCAATAAGATCGCGTGAGCCTTGAAGCTTATCTCATGCCGATCCACCACAGATGTAGCTGGAGCGCCTCCCAGGTCTAGTGGGGTCCACGCCGAGTCATCCCGGAGGTCAGATGTGCATCATCGTTCATCGGTGTCGGCACCCACACGACCCTTTTTACCACGTCATGCAGGCTTGGAGCAAATAGGTATGAATTTTTAATTCGCACGGTGTTGAAATATATTCGTTTCTTACTGGTGCAATGATTATTAAACAAATATTAGGTGCACCTACACAAGCCTCAACGCAACCTCGTAGACCGAGCCCTGTACCTCCACCCTCATGTAGTGGGTGCCACTTCATCCCCGTATTCAATATATTCAGCAATTCATATAATATTGTCCACAGGTTATTTCGGTGATGAGGCCGGCTGTCGGAGGATTAACTCCTGTCATAAGGATCCCGAGAGACCCCTTTTTAGAGATTCGGCCGGGGGATGATCCTGAATAAGTTCGTCGGAGAAATAAATGGAAGTGGAAGTAAATGCAACGGCCGGTGGTGGGGGATGATCGACCTAGTGCAAAAGGAAGTAAATGCACCAGAGTTTAGACAGGTTCGGGCCGCACGGGGGCATAATACCCTACTCCTGTATGGATGCAATAACTATCCTGGGGGTGATCCCTCAAGGATGTAGCTGGTTACAAGAATATTGTGTCTAACTGAAAGCTTGAAGCCCCTTGCTCTTGGGCAGGGACTACGGTTTTTGTTCTCGGTGCTTCTGTGCTCGATGCTTACGGTCTCTTCTTCGTTGGTTGCGGCACGGTCGAATGCTTGGGCTTGTTCCTCTCTCTCTCTCTCTCCCTGTGTGCCGATCCTTTTATGCATTCGTCGGCCGCGACATACCCCGAACGGGAAGGAAGGGGCACAAGTTCCAAGACGCCACGACTGAGAGAGGCGTCATCATTTCCTCTGGGCGAAGTGACTGGGGCGGTGGAAAAACGCGGCGCGCGTCCGATCACTTGTCACTGTGGACGCCCTGGCAACGGGCGCCGTTGAGAGGGCCCACCGGGCAGCCTCAGAGCCACCCGGCGTGCCCGCCCTGCCATGTTCCTCTGCCACGGCAGGGCGGCAGGCGGAACGCCTTGATCCTGGCAACGTTATCCCGAGATACGTCGGATGATACGGGACGGGACCCATGCAATTAATAGCCCCACGCCCCTCTGCCAAAACATGGCAGGAACTAACGCCGCGGCGGGCGCAGTTGGATATGTCAGGCCACGCGCGCTCATTTAATGCGGCCCTGGACCTCTGACGGGCGGACACCTCATCTGTGGGCCCCTTGGGGGCCTCTCTGGGTCGTCGGGGATCCGAGTGCTCGGGGGTACCGTTCACCTCCCCGAGCACTCTCTCCCGGGAATGCCTATCTTTGTCTTCGGGGTACCGGGTGCTCGGGGGTACTTGTTACCTCCCCGAGGACTCTCTACCGAGCATTCGCGCATGATCCTCCGGGGAACCGAATGCTCGGGGGCTACCACGAGCAACCCCGAGCACTCTCTCCCGAGCACTTTCGCACAGACCCTTCGGGGAACCGAGAGCCCGGGGGCTGCCACACGCAGCCCCGAGCACTCACTCCCGAGCATTCTCACGCTGGCCCTCGGGGAACCGTGCGCTCGAGGACTGCTGCGCGTGGTCCCAGAGCACTCTCTCCCGGAACTTAGCTCTTCTGATCGTCGGGGGACTAGGGTGCTCGGGGATGAGCGGGCACCTCCCCGAGCACTCTCTTCCCGGTACTTGGACTCTGCGGGTCATCGGGGAACTGGGGTGCTCGGGGACCAGAGATTGTGGCCCCGAGCACCTTCTCCCGGAACTTAGATTTTCCTCATCCCGCAGGAGGGATCTCGCGGGATGGTGACACGTGGCGGACGGCTGGCCTGGCCTCGGGACTCAGGGACCCCCGGTTCCTGATACACCGACACCGGCCCATCTTCAGCTGCCTCACACCCTATCCCACCAGCACCGTTCGAGCCATACTACGCCACGCCTGCCTGGCCATCTTCTGCTGCACTGGCATACCACGTAGGTACAATTGTGCATTTTTTTACTACTACTTTCATTTCCACATTGTCCATATCTAATATAATTATTTATTCGTAGGCCCCTCCAGCCAGTACACATGGACGCCAGCAGATCCTTCACAATCCTCGTACCCTAGTCAGGAGGATGAGGCTGGCCCAGACCCCGCGTACGACCTCGTTCGGGACTTTTCGAGGGCACACCTAACTACGACGTCCTCCAGCGGTCCCATGTACCCAGTGCTCCACATCGGACACAGCCCACGCAGGACGAGACCTCGACACCGATGCTCCCTACTAGGCCTACCACGATGGGGGGCACGGTCGACGACAGCGGGGGAGACAGCAGTAGGATTTTACATTTGTTTTTGTAACTTATATATGCATATTTGATTCGCGATGTACTCTTACGTATTCAGACGCGTGTAATCTTTATGGTCCACTTAGCATGTCGTAACTGCATTTCTTATTCCAATGTGATGGCACGCTAGTTGTATTTCTTAATCCTACATGACCACACACTACATTCTATCGTCCTCACCCATGTATGAACCGTTCACGACAAACTAGAAAAGTATATCTTACAAAGCTACTTATACACGAAGTGACTGCTCGCTTACTCTGTTGGGAGTGTAACTTTAATCACGAAGTGACCACACTACTGAACTTTAACCATGAAAATGACAACACATGTCTCCTTGCGCAGGCTTTAGACAAGAAGTGATAACACCGGACAGCTTTTACCACAAAATAAATGACAACACAGGTACCAATACACATGGAATCTCTGTCCATCATCAATGACACAACTTTCCCATTCTTCAAGATGAAATTCAATGCTCCTGCCACCCTCTGAGCCCTTCCACTCACTCCTTTCTTCAAGAACGAATCCAATGCTCCTGCCTTTCCCCATCATAAATAGCCGAACCTCCATACATTGATGCACCACTCATTTCTCAGATCTCTCAAGTGCAATATCTTCCTCAGCTCCACCAAACCCACCAAGAAAACATTGGGGGATTTTCATCCCTCAAGGTATCGAACTACCGATGTACTTCTGTGATGACCGTTGCAGGCTCCACGAGTCACAGGACATCTCATACTCCTATGGACTACGCTTCTTCATGTGTGCCAACTACCAATATGACAAGCCTCAACATGGAATATATGAGTATCCACCAGTATAGCAACAAATATCAGCCACATTTTTGCTGATTTTGCACCCTGTTTTATTAACCGCTCATCTTGTTCTATTTCTTCAGTCCCCTTCACCGCTCTGTGATTTTATTCAATGGCTCAACAATGAGCAAAATGAGGAACAAAAGCAGTGGTCGACATGAACATGAGGTGGAAAAGGGAAGCTTACGCACGTCGGGAGTACGAGCAACAACAAGAGTAACTTCGCCTAAAAACGGCAGGAAGAAGAGCGCATGAGGAAGGAGGTGCACGACCATACCGTGGCTCAGACTCGGGAGGCTGAGAGGGCAAGGAAGAGGGAGAGAGCCCGCCATGCTAAGGCGGCAGGTCCCGATGCCCTATGAAAAGGAAAATATCCTAGATGCACTCAGTAGAGAGTATCTCATGTAACCCGACATACTTTCACTCCCTAAGGCATGTTATGATTAGGAGCGGCGCACTAATAAGTATGTGTTAGTGCGAACCGTACATGCCACCTTCTTTTCCTCGTCGTGGTTACAGTCTCATGTAATATTTTCTATAGTATGTTTAATATTATATTTGTCACCGTTCGCAACCTCATACCCACATAATATGCTACGAGTGCTTCACATATACAATTTGTTCACAAATACTGATTTTTTATTCTCCAACAATTACGTAACCTACTCTAAATTCTCGCTTCCTCAGTATACCGTTTTCACTACTCTTCAACCTTTTTAATTCTAAATTTTGTTAATTCCAAATTTTGTAAATTCCCTATTTTAAATTTTGGTGAAAAACATAAAATTTTACAATTTTTGGCAAAAAATATGCCATTACCGTCTCCTCAGAGGGCGGCTAGGCTGCTAACCGCCCTCTCAGGCCCTATCCGCCTCCTGACAGGGCGGTTAGCACCCTTGCTGTCGGAGGATTAACTCCTGTCGCAGGGATCCCGAGAGACCCTGAGGAAGTCCCTCAAGGGTGTGATGGTTACAAGAATATTGTGTCTAACTAAGAGCTTGAGGCTCCTTGTTCTTCGGCAGGGACTATGATTCGGCTCTTGGTGCTTCTGTGTTCGATGCTTGCGGTCTCTTGGACGTCTCGGATGTATCTTTGGCCGGATTCTCCTCGGTCTATTCTTCGGGCTTCTCTTTTGGAGACTCTATCTTCATTCTTGGGTGTGCCGACTCTTTTATGCACTCGCCGGCTGAGGCATGCCCCAAACAGGAAGGAGGGGGCACATGTTCCAAGATGCCATGACTGGAAAAGGTGTCATCATTTCTTCTGGGTGAAGTGACCGGGGGGTGGAAAACGCGGCGCACGCCCGATCACCTATCACCATAAACGCCCTGGCAACGGGCGCTGTAGAGAGAGCCCACCGGGCAGCCACAGAGCAATCTGGCGTGCCCGCCCTGTCTTGTTCCTCTGCCACAGCAGGGTGGTGGACGGAACGCCTTGATCCTGGCAATGTTATCCCGAGACACACCGGATGATACGGGACGGGACCCGTGCAATTAATGGCCCCACGCCTCTCTGCCAAAGCATGGCAGGGACTGACACTGCTGCGGGAGCAGTTGGGGATGTCAGGCCGCGCACGCTCATTAAATGCGGCCTCGGACCTCTGACTGATTGACACCTCATCGGCGGGCCCCTCGGGGGCCCTTCTGGGTCGTCGGGGCACCGAGTGCTCGGGGGTACTGTTCACCTCCCCGAGCACTCTCTCCCGAGAATGCCTACCCTTGCCCTCGGGGTACCGGGTGCTCGGGGGCACTATTTACCTCCCCGAGCACTCTCTCCCGAGCACTCTTGCACGAACCTTCGGGGAACCGAGTGCTCGGGGGCTGCCACGTGCAGCCCCGAGCACTCTCTCCCGAGCACTTTCACACTGACCCTCGGGGAACCGGGCGCTCGGGGGCTGCCGCACGCAGCCCCGAGCACTCTCTCCTGAGCACTTAGCTCTTCTGATCGTCGGGGGACTAGGGTGCTCAGGGGTGACCGGGCACCTCCCTGAGTACTTTCTTCCCGGTACTTAGACTCTGCGGATCATCGGGAAACTGGGGTGCTCGGGGACCAGGGACTGTGGCCCCGAGCACCTTCTCCCAGAACTTGAACTTTCCTCACCCCGCAGGAGGGACCTCGTGGGATGGTGACACGTGGCGGACGGCTGGCCTGGCCTCGGGACTCAGGGACCCGTGGTTCCAGATACACCGACAGTAGCCCACGGGCCCATTGGCAGGCGATGGCACGGAGACTGCGGATGGACCTTCATCGCGAACGAGGCCGAGGCTGCCGCGGACGCCACATGGCAAGCTTTCAAGAGGTGGCCTTTTAGATCCGGGCGTCTAGTACAGCCCAACGGGGAGATAAGCGGACGCGCGTCCACACAACTCCCGAAGGGCATGACAACGGGACGGGCGGCACGCGCGGCTGCCGCGTAGATCGAGGAAAATACGCCTAGCAACCGCTGACGCCGCACAGCCAGTGGGAGATTCGCCTGGCGGTTACGTCGACCGAGGAAACTGTCCCGCCGAGCGCACCGTTGGTAGGAGACGTTTGAATTCTGAGATATAAAAGGGGGAGGGGATCGATCTGCCCCCCTCTTTACGCCATCTTGCGATCTTGCTCTCGTTTCCTTCGTGCTCCTGAGCCCCTAGAACCCCTTGGGCGATCAGAGCGCTTCTCCTCCTTCCTCTCCACCACCAGACAACCTCCCCTCCCGACGAGATGCCGAGAGCCGGAGGAAGCCGCCGTGACAGGACTCCAGACAACGTGCTGCTGGAGTCTCGCCTGAAGAATGAGGAGGCGGCGGAGAAAATCAGGAAGCTGCTGGTCCCCGAGGGCCAGCAGGGGGCCTCGGTGGTGACGCCGGCGAACTTCCCGCCGGCGACGACCATCCCCCGACGCATCGTCTTATTCACGTCTTTCGTGGCGGCGGGACTGGTGCCGCCGTTCTTGACATTTCTCCTCCAAGTCATCGACACTTACGGCGTCCAGTTGGTGCACCTGAGCCCCAAGTCCGTTATTGTGTTGGCGGTGTTCGCGCATCTGTGCGAGATGTTCGTGGGAGTGGCACCTTCGGTGACGCTTCTTCGACATTTCTTCGTCCTGCGACCGGCCGGGAAGAAGAGGGGGTACTCCACGGCGGACGTCGCAGGGTACTGCAATCTTCGGCTGCGAGACGGTATGGGGGAGCGGTACATCCCCCAGGTGCTGCGAAGAAAGTGGGAGGAGTGGCGGCGGGACTGGTTCTTCGTCGACGTTGACCCCCATGACCGTCTTGCCCTACCAGAAGTGGCAGCGGAGCCCCAGAAGTCGACGTGGGAGGCGCCACCGCCGGAGGACGCGAGGCTGGAGCTGGTGTTCGAGCGCATCAGATTCCTGCGCGACGTCGGGCTGACCTAGGTGATGGTGGTGGTGGACTTCCTGCGCCGCCGCCTGGCGCCTCTGCGGGAGCGGGCCCGGCCGTGCTGGCTCTACATCGGGCCCGAAGACATCACCCGGACCCAAATCGGTGTAAGCTGGGACCTGGGCCTAGCGGAGCTAAGGGGAATGATCCGGGTGGTGACCGGCGTGGAGGATACGAGCCGGGCGGAGCTCCCGTGGTCGGAAATGGCGCTCTGTGCCAACCCCGAGCGCACGGCGATCCAGGCTGGGATGCCGGAGTTCGACGCCCAGGGGCTCATCGACCGGCCGAGGAGCCGGAGCCCCGAGGCCCCCGAGCTCCCAGGGCTGGATGAGGCGGCCAGCGAGGGCGCCGCAAGCAGCCAGGTGCAGACTGGTGGCCCGGGCGCCGCGAGCGGCAAGCCGCGGGCCAGCGGCGGGGCCGCTGCGGGTAGCAACCATCGCGCCGAAGGAGGAGGCACCGCCGACGACGGAGCGGTGGCGACGCCGGGGGACCGGGGGAAGCGCCCCCAGTTGTACATTCCCATGCCGGAGTCCCCACCGTCGCCATCGGCGGAGGCGGCGTTCCCGGTGCTGGAGCCACACCTCGTTCGGATGGGGCTCGATCCGGCGCCCGGAGAACGCGCGGCGGCCCCGCCTAGCCCCCGGCGGAAGAGAAGAAGGGAGGACTCCGGGCCGGCATTGACGTGCCCGGAGTTCAGACTCCCGGCGGCCAAATGGCAGTACCGGGGGACTACGACCGCATAAGTCTCATTCTTCGTTCTTTCTTGGGCGTGCTTCGCCCGAACTAAGCTTCAGTTTTGATCTTCGTCTGTCTCCTGCAGGCCGCCCAAGGACGCCGCCGAGGTTGAAGGGGCGCCGGCGCCAGCACCCGAGCCAAGCCGGCTGGCGGAGCCGAAGCAGGCAGACACGGCAATGGCGGCGGGGCCAGCGGATGCAGCGGCCGAGGCGGGGACGGCTGAAGCGGCGGCCGTGGCAGAGCCAGCAGACGCGGCGGCCGAGGCGGGGACACAGCCATCGCCTGAGCCCTCGGCGCCGGTGGAACCTACCCCGGGCGTACCGAGCCCAGGGCGGATGATGGCCTTGCTACCTTCGGGGACCCCCAACCCACCGGAGGAGGGTCGCGGGGAAACCAGCGCTCCACCGGCGCCCGGCAGGCCTGCCGACCCCTTCCTGGCCGCGATCGAGGGCGTCCAGGTGGCGGTCGAGCGGCTAGGCGCGGCGGTGGATGTGAAGGAGGAGCAGCTTGAAGCGGAGCGCGCCAGGCTAGACTCGAGAGGGCGCAGCTTGCAGCCGCCTGGCGCGCCTTCGAATCCCGCCTCACCGCGCAGCGAGCCGCGAACGAGGAGGAGCAAAGCGCCGTGGAAGAGGCCCGCGCGGCGGCCGCGTGAGAGCAAAAGCTTTTGGAGGATACACGCGCGGAGATCGCGCGGGGACTAGAAGACGCCGCCCGCCTGGCTGAGGCATCACGGCAGCAGGCTGCCGAGGCCCTTGCTAGGCAGAGGCGGGCGGAGGAGCGGGAGGAGGCGGTCGCGAGCCGTGAGATGGCGGCGGAGGCCCTCGAGGCCGACCTGACCTACCGGGTGGGCGAGACCGATCGAAATCACGCCGACCTCCAGCGTTGGGCAGCGGAGCTTCAGAGCATCAAAGGAGACCTCCGACGCTGGGAGGAGGACGTTGCCCTCCGGGAGTTCGACGCCGAAATCACGGCGGCGAACCTGGGCGCCCGGGAGGACTTGCTGTCCCACCGGGAGGGCGAAGCTGCAGAGGCGGAGGCGGCCATCGCCGCCAGGGAAGAGCAGAACGCTAAGCACGAGGCGGAACTGACCGGCCGCGAGCAAGCTCTGTCCGATCTGGTGGCGCAGGCGAAGCAAGCCGCCGGCCTCACACCCGGCGCCGGCGCTTCTGGTGCGGCCGGGGGCCAGGGTCTTGAGGAGCAGCTACGGGCCACGAAGGAGAAGCTCGAGGCTGCCTTTGTCGCGCAGATCAACCTGCAGCAGATGTTGGAGGACGTACTCCAGCGGATGCGATGGTCCGTGGCGAGGGCCGGCCTTGGGTGACTCGTCGCGGACGAGAAGAGCGATGCCCCCGGACGACACGTCCTGGGGCTTCGGCAAGTCTGCGAGCGCCTCGAGGCGCTGCCCTGGGCTGTCCAAGAACTTGCCACCCGGGAAGGACGCGGCTTGGCCCATGCGGTGGCCGAGCACGTTCTGGCCTGCTACCGGAGCAGAGACTCGAACTTCCCGCTGGAACCAGCGCAGGAAGGAGTAGTCGAAGCCGAGGGAGAGGCCGCCCGGGAAGCGGTTCGGAGCACCACTGTCGAGGTGGCGGCCGGCTTCAGGCGGGAAGTGCCGCCACCGCCAGCCCCCGGGGATGGCCAAGATGACTCCGACGCCGACTCTGCCTCCGATTAGGCTTTTGTAGTAGTTTCCTCTTCTTTTATTTTTGTCTTGATGTAAATACGGGAGTGATCCCTTAGAAATGCTTGTATTCCCCTTGTAAATATAATGGAAGCTTTTCTTTGGGCTCGCAACTCCGATATTCTCAAGTACTTAGTGCCTTTTCTGATGTTTCGCCTTGATGCCCCGGGGAGTACTTAGTCGGTCCAACCCCGACCTTTCCATCCCCGAGAATGAAGTCGTCCCGATCATCCTTTTCGGCGCGTTCCGCCCCCGAGCCCTCGCGAGCCCGCACTGTCTAAGTCAAAAGACAAAGACACGAACTTCCTTGCTCGGGAGATAGGTCGATCCAGCACGGAGCACGCCATGACCGGTGAACACTTTTTCACCTTGCGACCACTCAGTCAGCAGACCGGAGACACGTGCGGGCGGAAATGCGACCAAGAGTCCCCATGGTTCGGTGGTGCCCGGGCTTAAGGCGGACCGAACCGAGCACCGACAGCCCGCCCCTGAGGCCTAGGCTCCGGACTACTCGAGTGGCTCGAGCGATAGGATTACCCAGGGCACCCAGGGACTCGGTAGTGCTCGGGGCCCTTAAAAGCGGACCGAACACCATGACCACCTTGAAAGACTTCGATCAGACATTACCGCACACACGGTGCACCTTTCTGCGGACCGTTCTGTCGTTCTAGGAAAAAGCGGACACACGGTAGGGTTTTGTGCGCGAGGAGACCATCTCACCGGGCAGATTAGAATGCGAGGGCCCCCGAGGACGACTCGGGAACAAAATACTATTGAATGTAAATTCGTCTGAATTTAACCACTAACCGGATAGCTGTCGGCCTTCCAGCCAACCGATCCAGGAGGGGCGTGCGCTCCGAGCTCGGGGTGGCCGGGGACTTGGATCCCGCAGTCGGGGCACCCGAGCATCAAGGGGGCACGCGAGGAGCCCGAGGTCGGGTGATCTCGACCACTCATGCTTAAGCGGTAGGACCACCCGCGGACCCCTGGGGCCGAGCAGCGACCTAGGCATCGAGGCCCTCGCGGTCGAGCTGCCTTGCTTTGATTATCGATCTGTGACTTAAGAGAGAGAGGAGAAAATCCTTGTTTGGTGCGCTCTGTTAGTGCGGTACTTGTTATAGACTGCTCTCGTTTTCGATCCGAGACCTCTCGAATACCCAGACCGGCGGACAAGAGCGAGCAGAGGCATAACCTAGAGGTCCTATGGTTCGGTTGCGCCCGGGTATGACAGACCAGACCGAGCACCGACAGCCCGCCCCTGGGGACTGAGCTCCGGACTACTCGAGCGGCTCGAGCGATAGGATTACCCAGAGCACCCAGGGGCTCGGTAGTGCCCGGAGATCCGCCACGACACCGAACGCCACAGCCTACCACATCGGACGTAAGTCAGCGGCAGCTGCCCGCGCGCATACCGATCGGTATTCATTTATCAGCGGGGAAAATGAGAGAGCGAACTTTTCTCGCACAATCGAGCATCTCACCAGACAGATTAAACATACAAAATCCAGGAAAGCGAAATTGACATATGATTGCACATTAACATTACAAGGTTGGGTAACTTACCCAGCTAGTGGTAGCCCCCGGTCAACTTAGGCGGGGGGGAGCCCCCGGCCTGGTTGACCTGAGCCGCGAGCATGGCCATCTACGGGTAGAACCTGCGTAGGTGCTCGATGTTCCACGGGTTGGGAAGCGGCTGCCCGTCTTCTGTCGCCAACCTGAAAGAACCCTCTCGCGGGACTCCGATCACGGTGAAGGGACCCTCCCACATAGGGGACAGCTTATTCTTTCCTTCGCGCGACTGGACGCATCGGAGAACTAGATCCCCCACCTCAAAGGACCGTGCCCGGACGTGGCGCTGGTGATAGCGCCGCAAACTTTGCTGGTACCGACAGCTGGTGCCGTACCCCGTGGCGCGGGCGGCGCTCCTTGGCGGAGAACGCCGGTGAGCCGGGGAATCCTGGCGATCGTGGGCCAGAAAAGAGGAGGCTTGGTCCTCAGCCTCGGCCTCCTGCCAGGTCTCCCGCTGGCGCTCGAGAGTGACGCGCGCATCTCCGTGGCCCCTCCGCTCGTTGAGACGCAAGTGAAGGTCCTGGGCTTCGGACGTGGCCAGGAGGGTGGCGCTCTGCCTGGAGGCCCCCCGGCCCGTGCGAACGTTGCCCGTTGATGGGCCGGTCCGGGTGGCGCCACGCTGGGTGGTGGCGCGAGAATTGCCGGCCAGTACCTGGCGGCGAGCAGTGCCGACCAGGGCAGCGACTTCTTGGATCCAGCGACCCTCCGGGGTTTTCGGAGTCGCCTGGACAGGCGGATGCCTGAGGAGAGCATGCGCCGCAAGCAGCGCGCTCCCGGGGCCGGCCTCACTGAAAGCGAGCCTACGCCGAAGAGGCGCCCGACGCTGTCCAAAGGCGGACCTGGCGGCCGGAGTTTCGACCACCTGATGGGGGTCGGAAGGTGCACCGACGGCGGCGACGGCGGCCCTGCTGGGCCCAGCGCCCTGGTCCCCTTGGGAGGGGAAAGCCGTACGTGCAGATTGCGGCTGCTGCTGGGACGCAGCAGCGGCTAGGACCTCCTGTGCGAGGGGCTGCATTTCCTCACTGGAACTGGAGCCGGAACGCTAGAGGCGGAGTCCACTGGCCATTCTTTCTTGTGGAAGAAAACAAACAAACAGATTCAGGGATGTTCCCCCCTACCTAGCGTGCCAGCTGTCGGAGGATTAACTCCTGTCGCAGGGATCCCGAGAGACCTCTTTTTAGAGATTCGGCCGGGAGGATGATCCTGAATAAGTTCACCGGAGAAATGAATGAGAGTAAATGCAATGGCCGGTGGATGGGGGTGATGATCTAGTGCAAAAAGAAGTAAATGCACCGAAAATTTAGACAGGTTCGAGCCACACGGGGGCGTAATACCCTACTCCTGTGTGGATGTACTAATTGCCCTGAGGAAGTCCCTCAAGGGTGTGATGGTTACAAGAATATTGTGTCTAACTAAGAGCTTGAGGCTCCTTGTTCTTGGGCAGGGACTATGATTCGGCTCTTGGTGCTTCTGTGTTCGATGCTTGCGGTCTCTTGGACGTATCGGATGTATCTTTGGCCGGATTCTCCTCGGTCTATTCTTCGGGCTTCTCTTTTGGAGACTCTATCTTCTTTCTTGGGTGTGCCGACTCTTTTATGCACTCGCCGGCTGAGGCATGCCCCGAACAGGAAGGAGGGGGCACAAGTTCCGAGACGCCATGACTGGGAAAGACGTCATCATTTCTTCTGGGTGAAGTGACCGGGGGGTGGAAAACGCGGCGCACGCCCGGTCACCTATCACCATAAACGCCCTGGCAACGGGCGCCGTAGAGAGGGCCCACCCGGCAGCCACAGAGCAATCCGGCGTGTTCGCCCTATCTTGTTCCTCTGCTACAGCAGGGTGGCGGACGGAACACCTTGATCCTGGCAATGTTATCCCGAGACACATCGGATGATACGGGACAGGACCCGTGCAATTAATGGCCCCACGCCTCTCTGCCAAAGCATGGCAGGGACTGACACTGCGGCGGGAGCAGTTGGGGATGTCAGGCCGCGCACGCTCATTAAATGCGGCCTCGGACCTCTGACTGATTGACACCTCATCGGCGGGCCCCTCGGGGGCCCTTCTGGGTCGTCGGGGCACCGAGTGCTCGGGGGTACTGTTCACCTCCCCGAGCACTCTCTCCCGAGAATGCCTACCCTTGCCCTCGGGGTACCGGGTGCTCGGGGGCACTGTTTATCTCCCTGAGCACTCTCTCCCGAGCACTCTCGCACGAACCTTCAGGGAACCGAATGCTTGGGGGCTGCCACGTGCAACCCCGAGCACTCTCTCCCGAGCACTTTCACACTGACCTTCGGGGAACCGGGCGCTCGGGGGCTGCCGCACGCAGCCCCGAGCACTCTCTCCCGAGCACTTAGCTCTTCTGATCGTCGGGGGACTAGGGTGCTCGGGGGTGACCGGGCACCTCCCCGAGTACTTTCTTACCGGTACTTAGACTCTGCGGATCATCGGGAAACTGGGGTGCTCGGGGACCAGGGACTGTGGCCCCGAGCACCTTCTCCCGGAACTTGGACTTTCCTCACCCCGCAGGAGGGACCTCGCGGGATGGTGACACGTGGCGGACGGCTGGCCTGGCCTCGGGACTCAGGGACCCCCGGTTCCAGATACACCGACACTTGCCGCCATCTGAGGGAGCGGTTAGGCTACCCGCTCTCCTCAGGGGGCGATAAGCATGTTTAATTGTCCTCTCGGAGGGTTACAGTCCTCTCAGAAGGCTGCAGACGTCTAGTTTTATAATTTTTTTCACGAGTAATCTATTTATTTAAATTTTTAATAAAAAATATAAAAAAACTCGAGCCTAGAAGCCCCGCGCGGTGGGACGGGCTCCGCTCGGGAGCCGGGACACGGTGCGGCGAGGGGGCGACGCCAGGTAGCGAAAATCTCGTCGGGCGTCAGCTGCGCTGCGCTGCGCCGCGCACGGCGCGGTGTGCTCGCGGCAGGGCTGGCGGGTAGGTCGGGACCCGGCTCTGTGGTAGGTCAGTTTCTGAATCCTGACCGCTCCACCGTACCGATTCATTGAACTGCAGAGCGCAGAGGACAGCAGGGACGATCCTCTACGAAAGTGATCTAAGCTAACGAACGACGGCCCGTTTTAAGCACGGAAGCAAATTCTATATAGTATCATCTTCTTTGAATTTTTTTTTATGTAATGACACATATCTAAATTTTTTTATTCTCTTCAGTTTAGTTATTAGATTATATGATAAATAATGTGAATAATATCTCACATCTTTCTAGATATGATCTTATAGAATTTACTTCTCCATTTCACCGCTACTGACGAATTAATCAGGATGCCACCATTTTAATCACAAGAGATGCTGCAGAACTGGCCGTGACATTCTTGCCGATTCCTCCCCTCCATCACTAGGCACCGATGCATCCTTCTCTGTCCCCTCAAGGTTTAATTTATCGACAGTAACTTGTCAAAATTTACGGCAACCGAATTTAAATTCAAAAAAATAAAAATATCAAAAAATTTCTAAAAAACTAGAGACAATTATAAGACCTTATGTGAAAATAATTTCAAAAATAATATCGTTTGTATCATATTCTATACGGAGGAAGTTTGAAAAAAGGAAAAAAGTTGAAGCGTGCGACTCAGTTATTAACTCATGTTAAGGAAAAGATTAACATGTAAACACATATTTTTCTTGTGTAGAACGTATCTTAAGAGGATCTTTAAAATTGATTCCACTTCATTTAGAGTTTTATTAATTTCTCCATAATTTTTACAAAGTTCACAAGCATAAAGTGAATATGTTAAGAAACAACACTTTAATTAATATTTTCATGTCTAGCATTATTTTTCTTACATAAAGAATAGTATAAATAAACTAATAAAAGTAGTTTCACTAATTTTGGATGTGTGATGGGTCAGTTATGAATTAATATAGTTGCAACACATTTACACAATCCTGCATGTTAAAAAACTAATTCATGAGTTCATGTATTTTTAAAAGACATAGGATCATATAAGAAGACTAAAAAAATTACTTTCATGATTTTTGGATTAGCAAAGAGTAAACTAGGCATTTAACTTAGTTTAACAAATACATTTTCTCACAAAAAAATTTCAACTTTTTTATGAGTATAAATACTTTTATCATGTAGATCATGTTACAAGGAAATCAACAAAATTTGTTTCACTTGATTTGAAGCTCAGATAAATTAGTTATTGATTTTATAAGATTGAGCTAATTTTTGAGTTTTTTTAACTTCATAAAAATCGAGAAAACCGCTCGATAAATCGAGAAAATCGAGTTGTTACCGATAAAACCAAGCGGCTACCGATAATACGGAAAATTCGAGAAAACCGCTCGATAAATCGAAAAAATCGCTCGGTAACCGGTCCGATTCGACCGGTTACTGAACGGAGAATCTGATATCTTTTATCCAAATTTCAAATTTTAGCAAATGAATTTTGTTTGAATTTCAATCAAATTTTGAGCCGTTATCGTGATAACCGCGTTTTTTTTTTTACCGTGCTCTGAACCTGCACACACCGCACAGTGCTACTTACTCCTTGTGCTCCACTGTTCCCATCACCGGGCCACCTCACTTCTCATCACAACCAGTTGAGTCGTTAACTAATCCAAAGATCCAACGCCTCCAAAAACAGCAGAAAGCAGCCACCCACACCGTACCCTTGTAACAAGTTTAAGGTCTGTTTAGCAGAGTTATTAAACTAGTTTTTAAAAGTGAAATCAGAATCTATTTAAGTAGAACTCTTAGACCAGATTCCATCGCATTTGTATGCTATCAGGTACAAAGTCTGAGAGTGTTTGCAATTTTTAGCTCTCAATTAAATATCACTATATAATGACTTTCAATCGCAAAATTATCTTCTCTATATAATCATTTTTTATAAAAAAAAATAGATAAGAGTAAGCTTTACTAAACAGACGTGAGGCAGCCAAGCATGGGGTGGATCTCCGTCCCATGCCCCTGTGCACTGGATAAGCTCTGGGCTCCCACACATCCATCCCTCGCTCCTTTGAATGAACACTGATCAATAATAATCACTCGTTTAAGCAGCACCCTGCTTCCCAGCATCAATCAGTGCATCATCATTCATCGCCCCTTGCCTCCCCCTCCTCCCTTGCTCACATCATCATTCATCGCCCCTTGCCTTTGGATCCCTCCCTGCTCCGGTGGCCGGCCGGTTTCTTGCATTCTTGCGGAGCTCAGCCGCTGCGTGTCAGAGAGGGTGGGATCCATGGCGGCCGAGGAGGAGGGGCGCTGTGCGGGGTACCAGCACGGGCCGCCATGGGTGTTCAGGGGCAGGCAAGGCCGCGGTTTTTTTCTTTTTCTTTTTCTTTCTTGCCTGCTGTCTTGTCTGACCGTTTCGACTGTCTGGCTGACTCTTCCGTGCGGCTGTTCCGTTGGCGGCTGCAGCGCATTGTACCAGCTGCATTTGGTGAAGGCGTCGACGGCGCGCGCGTTCGTGCCCCGGGAGCTGCGGCTCGTGGAGGCGTTCGGCTACACGCTCGGCGGCATGTTCCTTGCGCGCTACCACGACAGCCCCGCCGGTGAGTTCGACGAGGTACGCAAGCAGCTGCACCCATCACATCTTCCTTTGTGTAGTACCTGCTGATTCTTGCAAGATTCAGTTTTTTCCCCTCTCTCTCTTTTATACCTGCAGCTCGTGGTGATCGCCGGCATTGTGTGGAACCCGCCGACCTCCCGCGCGTGAGTGTTAAGTTACTCTCTTCTACTTCAGTTCATCGCATATTCTTGCGTAGTTTAATCGCTTGTAGGTTTCAACTCCACTACCGCTTGGGGAGTTGGGGTGAGCAGGGCAAGGGCAACTCACCGTAGAGGCCAACTCGCATTAGAAAGAAAAGAAAGAAGAAAAAAAACCGAAAGCTCGTGTGCGCCAGGGTCGAGTGATCGAGTCACGGCAATAAACAACCCCCACTTGATTGTACTTGAGCAGTGAGCACGGACTTTGCCCTGCGGCCTTCAATTATTTGGGGGAATCGGTGGGCTGGCCTGGCCAGGTGCGGTGTACTTGCTCCGCGGTGGCTGGCCAAGTTGCTGTGCTCACCTCAGCTGACAAACAGAGGAAGGAGAAATGCAGGAACTGAGCAATATTGGTTTTTCTGATACTTTTTTTGTGTTGGAAAAACTTTCTGAAATCCAGTAGTACTTCAATGACCCATGCTCAAGGGTGAATAGGATGACTTGCTTGGTTCTTGATACTTGACCCATGCTCAAGGATGCATAATTATTTGAGCGAAAACGCTTGTAATTGTGAGTTCTGCTGGTTTGGTCTGAACTCTGATATCTGAACCTATTTATAGGTGGGCTGCTAGAGTGCTGGTGAACAGGGCCGAAGCCTGCCGGCATGGCCGCAAGGTGCCACCGAAACTCCTCCCTGATCTGTTTGCAGTGCTACTTTTTTTCCTAATTGAAGCCGTTCCATTTGCTGCAGGAAGTAGGGCTCCCAAGCCATGTCGCTACATTCTCAAAGGTACTGAGAAAGAAGGCCTGCATGACCATTGTAGATGTGCCAGGATATACAGAGTATACTTGTATGATTAGGATTAGCAAATGTTTGTCTAACCTTGTCTATGACATGAACTTTGATCACATGAGATAGACTGAAGCTGCTGCGCTCGGAAATAAACCATTGGTGAAACCAAACAGCTTCCTGAGCATACTTGGAATAGGCTCGACCATCACCAAGCAAGGGAATGGCCGTGAGATTGAGATTTCAGAGACCAAGGGTCCATCCACTAAACATTTGTGCAACATCAGCCTACCGCTTACCGGTAATTTCACTCTTATTATTTGCTTAATGCATCGATGTCATTTGATCTATTTACAGAAATAATTGTTAGGATCAAAGATGCTACCTGCTTTCCTTAGCCTTTTGAGTTGACTTGCCTGAACTTTTCAGTTACATTCTGAACATGGAAAAGGTATGATTTACTAGCATTAGATACTAGTAATGCATCTATTCCCTAGAAAAAAGGCTAGGCTCAGCAGAAACCATATATTGATCTGAATTTGCTATATTGCATTCCCTTTGTAGTTAAACAAGAGGCTATTCAACATCATAGTGTTTATCTTCATCAGTGAAAACCAATGAATGTCAATTACTTGTGGGTTACAAAATGTCTTCAGAATGACATCTTCCAACCTTATATTTTTCTCTCAAAAATGGCGCTTCTAAAGCTTCACTCTATTGATTCAGTGCTTTATTTCACCTTCTAATCATGTGAAAGTGGCAACAGGGTCACATAAGCACCACAACTGGATGGGCCCAGCAATCAGAATGTCACTTCCAAGCTTCAGGTTAGATAAAACAAACCGGATGGGCTCCATGATTTCTCAAAAGAAAACTGCCAAATCCCTAAATATGCACAAACGTGAAGAAATTAAGCGCTTAAGTAGCTCAAGAAAACATACTCAAGAAGCTGTTTGATTTCAAGAAAACATAAAAAGTCTCATCAAAATATATATTCATCTTCAGTGGTGTGAAATGTGAACATGACTCGCTCTGCAAATTTCAGTGGACAGACAGAGGACCATCCTGATCTTCTCGAGTACTCTTGCCAAGTAGAATGCAGGTGATGACATAAATAAACTCTCTGAACGTCCTGAGATATACATTGACAACATACTGTTTATTTGTTTATCATGTAATTGCCTTTCTAAGCAAGTATCTCCTTGCACAGGGTGCGTCCGGTAAAGCCTGCTAGGATTTGGAGTCCAAAAACCACAGAGCCACAGGAAACTGATGGCAAGATCAGCACCTCAGGCTCCAACGTGTTAGCCGACTCGGATGCACAAAACCAGAGCATTTCAGTCTTGTTATCAAGGCCCATCTTCGCTCTGGAGTTCAGCTCCCTTAGGATGCACGTTGATGCTCCAAAGATCGTTGTTCCGCACTGCAAGAAGAAAATCAGATACTCCAGCACTTGAACCTGATGGAACCGTGCTGTCACCATGGTTCACAAGCCTGGAGTTTTGACCACGTTTGACCTGGTGGCTTGATGAGTTCATGCTGTTTCTGGTTGTTCTTACCACCAACAATTCTTTTCTTGTTTGTTAAGGGTGAAAGAAAAAGGCTATGCTGGATATGCAAACTACTTGCTGAAATGAAAGTTGAAAATAGTTCTGTTTCTAACTTTCTATTGAAAAGAGTCAGAGAAATAAATAACCTTGCAATATCTGCAGTAATGCATATGCTGGATTCAACATAGAACAAGTTAAAGCATAATGAAAATAAAGGGCACAGAGCCACTGACATAAAACAACTGATCTCCAAATGCTTCGTCAGTAAAGATGAACATGGCTGAAGAAACATGTGCAATGTTCAGAAACAAAGGAAAGGTAAGATGATCAGATGAACATAAATTTTTCTTAGTTCCACATAAACCGAAGTCACTATTGGTCTCTTGCTATGCCACAGTGTTAATTCCACAGTAACACACCAGATATAGCCTAAACAACAGACAGTGTTAATGCCACAGTAACACACACGACAACAGAAACAAGACAGACACACAAACATGACGATCCTGCAACTACTCAACCACCATTGTTAACACTATGCTCTGAACCAGTCATGCAGCTACGGTACCATATCAGTGACGATCAAACCACGACAAGAAGCTATCGATGTCGTCGAGCTTGTAGACGCAAGCCAGCAGCTCCGGCTCCATGAAGTCTAGAGGGATGGGAGACATGGGAGCGCAGATGATGTCCATGGTCATCTCGCCGGTCTGATCACGAGTTGCCACCGGTGGTGGTGGTGTCCTCGTCAGAGGCAGGTCCCGCAACGGCGTCCTGGCGTCGGACGACGTGCTGGCGGTCTGACCCGGGCGGTTCCTGCGGCGGTAGCTCTCGCCGCCGGGAACCTCTTCTTGAGTGTGCTGTTCCAGTAGTTCTTGGTAGCGAGGTCAGTCCTCCCCGGGAGCTGGGCAGCGATGACGGACCAGCTGTTTCAATTAACATGTCAGTGATCAACAGGCAAACAGTGTTTGGTTTTCTTGCACTAGAAGCAGAGCAAGATACAGTAGAACTACAATTGATCAATCTGAAATGAAATCTCAATACAATAAAACAGCAGTCTAATTCATATGTTCAGTCAAAATGTGAGTAAAAGAGTGCAGTTTTTGCAGAACCAGATTAACAAGCACAAGGATAAGTAGCATCAACAAAGCAATGTTTAGTTATGCTTCTATCAACTTCTGAAGAATAATAATGGAAAACAGTGGTGTTATCTTGCTTGTCAGTGGCAGCAGAAATGGACAATGGAAACAATCTGAGACTTACCAGCTTCCCCTCTTGTTGTACATCTCGCAGATGATCCTCTCCTCGGCCGGCGTGAAGTTGCCGTCCCTCAGACCTGGGCGGAGGTAGTTCAGCCACCAGGAACGGCAGCTCCGGCCACACCGCTGCAGTCCTGAGAACCATCAAAATTTTCTTGAAGTGATCATGCCAAGAAATCCAGTCACATGAGTGACGGTTAGTTTATGTATGCATTGTCATGATCATGTCAGATATGATACTCTTAATAGAACTATTGCTTGTGCGAAATTGACAGGAGAAGCTTTTCACAATTTCACAGGGGACTGCTTGATCAAACAGTGACAACGATAGGAAATAGAGTTAACTATGTATTCTTTTTTACTAAGATAAACTAGTGAGACCATTAAAAGTTGGACATAAGTATGAATAGAAGTATTGCACAATGCACATATTTCCAGTTTTGTGGTAAATAACGTGCATTGAAACAATATTACATATCTACCGGTTCTCATGTAAGTCTGAACAGAAGAACGACTTGTAAAAAGAACAACAAATTTCGCAGTTCATGGGGAACAATGCAGATCATTACCAAGCCAAATAATAGCAAGCAGGTTTTTCTCTTCTTTTAAAAATAAAAATAGAAGTGCGTGGATATATAAATTTTTGTGGCAATATCAAAAGCTTAAGATTTATAATGAGGGGTTGAAAAAAACAAACCTAAAGTGTTAGACAATGCCTGCCAACTACGCCCAATGCCATGCTTTTCAATGTGGTTTTTGATCAAGTTATCCTCTTCCTTAGACCACTTCCCCTTCTTCATCATGCTTCTCCTTTTTTGTTTTGTACTGAACTCTTTCTCTATTGGATAGATTTTCCTCTTGTCTCCAAAAAGGGCACGTGAATTCAAATAAGGGGAATAAGACCCCAATTTATACTGCAATATTTCTTGTACGGTAAAACACGGCATGATAATTGTTAATCGCATGTTTTACCATGCAGTAATATCTCTCTACCCTTTTCGTTCTATTGGTTTGTCTTATATTATATCGAAATACCCTTTTCGTTCTATTGGTTTGTCTTATATTATATCGAACTATTCCTTATTCTCAAAAAAGAGGAATTGAGAAGGGATGAAACGAAAGGGAATGGTAAAAGGAGAAAAAAAAAATCACACCACATGATGAGGTTACAGAGGTGAAGAAAAGGTAAAAAAGAAATGTCATTCAGATGATACATTTGATGTAAAAAAGGAATTGCATGTGTGTTCTTCTGCTAGGTCCGGCTCTTAAGGGTTTGGTACACAAAGGTTGGGTAGATTCCTCTGCTCAAGAAATGGTGCGAGCCTAGTTGATGCAGCCTTTGAATTTTAGCACTAGAAGAGTTTGAGTTCATTTGCTTTGTGTCATATGGATGTAATGAGGTCCATTTTATTGGTGCTACGAGGCTCGGCTCGATAACATAATTGGTTCTAAACTTACTGATCACAATTTACCCTCAATAAGGAATATGTTAGCAAACAATGTGAAAAGCGGATCAAACACGAGACACAATTTTTATGTGAAAAAATCTTACGGGAAAAAACTATAGGTGTGACAATCTTTACTATATGAGGAGTAGAGTAAAACAGAAATTACATTAAGCCATCTTTTCTTCCCGCGCGGCTTACAAGATGTATTTATAGATGGAAAAGAAGACTCGAGTCTAGTACAGATAGATCCGGAACATGAACCAAACATGCATCCCTAGTGAGACCCACATTGGAATTTAGATCATATTTCAACAGAATAAGGCCCTAATTTGTATTGCAATGGTTCTTGTACGGTGAAGCACCTAATGCGTGATGGTTTTTGGTCGCATGTTTACCATGCAGTAATATCTCTCTACCCTTTTCATTTTATTGGTTTGCCTTATATTATATCGAACTATTCCTTATTCTCAAAAAGGAGAAAACGAGAAGGGATGAAATGAAAGGGAATGGTAAAAGGAGAAAAAAAATCACACCACATGGTGAGGTTACATAGGTGAAGAAAAAGTAAAAAAGAAATTTCATTCAGATGTTACATTTGATGTAAAAAAAAGGAATTACATTAATGTTCTTCTGCCTGATCCGGCCCTTCAGGGTGTGGTACACAAAGGTTGGGTAGATTCCCCTCTGCTGCTCAAGAAATGGTGCGAGGCCAGCCAGTTGATGCAGCCTTTGAATTTTTAGCAGTAGAAGAGCTTGAGTTCATTTGCTTTGTGTGATATGGATGTTATGAGGTCCATTTTATTGGTGCTACGAGGCTCGGCTCGACTCGATAACATAATTGATTCTAAACTTACTGAACGTAATTTACCCTCAATAAGCTTTGTTGCAGTTGAAAAGGTAAAGAACTGAAGAATTATTGGCTACCTTGTAGGTTGGGAAAAATGGAGAGATGCTGGAATTTACCCTCAATAAGCTTTGTTGCAATTGAAAAAGGTAAAGAACTGAAGAATTCTTGGCTACCTTGTAGGTTGGCAAAAATGGAGAGATGCTGGAATTTACCCTCAATAAGCTTTGTTGCAAAAAATGGAGAGATGCTCAAACGGAAGTGAAGTCAAAGCTTTCAATTTCACTATCAGTGCAAGCGTGAAAACATGTTTTTCCTATTTAAAAGTGATATATGGGCCTCCAGGCTGGATTGGAGTTTAGCGGACTGAACTAAACTGAAGGCATAAGGTCTTGTTTTCGTTCATGTTTAGAGAACACGCAAGGTTTTCTTCGTTTTGTTTTCTTTTACACATAATAGCGTAGAGGCTGTAAGGCTATAATAGTCTGCAGAACCGATCAAAGAAGAAACAGTAATTTCAAAGGTGTTTCGCATATCTGAAACATGCCGTTTTATGTATTCGGACTGCTGTATTGTATAACTGTATATGTATCACGAGCGTGTCAGTATATTAATATATACGAAAAAACAGAAGACAAAATATAATTGAAACATGTAACTTTATTCATTTATTATTGAAATTATAAAGTATAATTTCATAGATATAATGTCACGCATATACACATACGCACAAGCTACCGACTATTTTTCTTCTAGCGATTGTTGATTCTGGTTCTCGTGGTCTCGCAAGACCTCCGGTTAATTACGTCTGGCTTCCCGGAGAACCTCCGATTAAGTTGTTATTGATCGTTCTTAGGTCATCTCCGAGTCTGCAAGGCTATAGAGACACGTCTTAAAGACAAAGCAGAGTGAGCGTTAGACAATAAATAAAAGGAAAAGGCGGGACAAACAATCTAGAGTGAGCTTATAGACTGTTTATATATCCTGGGTCATCATCGGCTAAAGCCTCAGAATCAGTAGTCCCTCATCATCGACCTCGACCTTAGGTACTACAAGAGAACAGAAGGAGAGAGTCTAGCTACACAGCAATTCACCAGCTACAACCTCTCGGGAGCGCAATGAACTGCAGTGTTTCTAAACTTCTATCTACCACCTCCAACCTCACCCCACAGCAAATCGAGCCACAAAGACTAACACCACAAAGGCGGTAACGCCACATAGGCAAAAGGGTAACAAGCCGCAAAGGCAAAGAGCTCTAAAGACATCACACTGCCAGGCCTCACCGCATGTCATCGGCCACGACACAATACCAAACTCAACAAAATCATTAATCCTCATTGGCCACCTAATAACATAATCATTAGACCATCAACCAAAGCAGCGGCAAAAAAGGCCTCAGATAAACTGATCACATCACCGAGTCCTCAACAGCAAGGCCAAAACAACAGGCCATGATAGCAGTAAAAAGGCCACAGATCAACCAGCATGGTCGGGGGGGGGGGGGCTTCAGAACTTTAAGCCCAAAAGAGATGATCAAACTTACAACATAATCAATAAAAGGGGATGTCACAACACCATGTCGCATATCAGTAGCACCACCATCAGATCACAGAGAAAGGGGTCAGCACCAAGGGGCTTCACATCTACAGTCATAGCTTAGAGAAGAAGAGCCAACCATGGCCAACAAAGCTATCATTTCTCCAAGTAACAGAACCGAGAAAAAAAGAGCAACAAGGCCATTACCACAACATCAGACCACCAGAACAGGAGATAAAAGACCACAAAGGTAAAAGGGCACCTAGGCACCAGGGACACAATTAGTCAAAACCAATGACAAAACTTGTCATAAGCATTCTGAATAACAAGCATCAGGCGCTGGCAACAGGTTTGGGCTATAAACATAACCAGCGACAGCCTCAACCATAACAACACAGTAAACAAGCTGACCATATCATCAGCACCTAAAATAACTAGAGAGCGAACTCATCACCAGCAGCAATCGGCCACAACATGCTAGTCGAGCCCTACCACACATGGATCAGAGCCTCAATGGCATCATGGCCATCAACCACATATACTCACGAACCACTCATACAAGGGAATGGTACACAAACGCACCGGACTTCCCTGATAACAGCACATGCACCCGACGACACTTAGACTCCCTACCGATTCGTCGGCAGCCCTCTAACTCCCAGCTGGCCACATGGACACCACGGCAAACAAAAAAGAGGGCAACAACACATCTGTACCCATCCACACTCACGACAGTATGCCCACCTCCATGGCCATGGCACAAAGCGTTGGCCGGATCCAAATTAGGAAGCACTAACGACCAGCACACCTCCAAATCGCCCACCGCAATCATAGTGCATCTCCACGGACTGGGCACATGGTCGGCCTAATCACAGATCAAGAACAACATCTGGTCACCAAAAAACACTCAACGAACTCGACACATGGCCGGCCGAGCACCACCACAGATCAAAGGACAACTCGTCGGGTTCAATTACGAACACACGACACAAAGAAGCAGCACAAAGCACCATCAACCGGTTGGATTTTCCACTGCGCAGACATGGCACATAGACTGACCGACCACCACATCAAAGCACAACTCGTCGGGTTCAATTACGAACACCACGACACCAGAAATAGCACAAAGCACCTCCATCTGCTCATCGTGTGAGCACGAAGGCACCGGCCAAAAACACACACATGGACGTGGCATGAACACCGTCCGGCCAAAACCACACCACGGATGTGGCGCGAACACCACGACCGGCCACCTGCTTTACACGGACACGGCGCCAAAGCACCAACCGACCACCTGCTTTGCACGGACATGGTGCTGAAGCACCGGCTAGCCAACACATACTCGCACGGCACAAGCACTAGGCCACGGCTGACGCCTGTAACAGTAAGAAGGAGGGGATATGAGGTGGCACTCTTGTCAAGACCCACCAGCAACGGCGACAGCCATGGCACTCCAGCGAACATGAACAGCAACGGCAAAAGTGGTGGCTAGATGCGACGAAAGCTCTCTCTTCTCTCCCCCTCTCTCTCTCTTCTCTTGGATCCGGCCTCTTCTCCCTCTGTATCCCCCCTCCGCGGGCACCCTCTCCTGGCC
Source organism: Phragmites australis (assembly GCF_958298935.1). Taxonomy (NCBI): domain Eukaryota; kingdom Viridiplantae; phylum Streptophyta; class Magnoliopsida; order Poales; family Poaceae; genus Phragmites; species Phragmites australis. The sequence goes on along the minus strand of NC_084941.1, from coordinate 4,515,408 downwards.
TCTTATAGCGGTGGCTAGGGTTTCCCTCGTGGAGGAAACAAATCGAGGGCCGTTCGGATGGGAGAGAGGATAAGTATAAGGGGAGATAAGGATGGACGCGCATGTCCGTGGTCCACCGGCTAGAGGAGAGGGGGAGAGGAGCGCGCATGGCATGAGAGAGGGCGGTGTGTCTCGGGCGCGGCTCGAGCGTGGCCGGAGCGGCGCGCTCGTGCGCCTTGGCCCAGGGAGCAGAGAGGGGGAACGGGCCAGCTTGGCTGGTGGTGCGGCTCGAGAGCGTGGGCGAGGCGGCCGAGCACGTGGAGAAGCGGCATGGGAGAGAGGCGACGTGGGGAGAGAGAGGAGGAAGAACAACAGTGGCGGTCGGGCACCCCCTAGGGAAAGTGGAGCCAGGTGAGGGGATAAGGAGAGAGGCGACGTGGGGGGAGAGAGGAGGAAGAACAACAGTGGCGGTCGGGCACCCCCTAGGGAAAGTGGAGCCAGGTGAGGGGATAAGGAGAGAGGCAGCGGGCCGAGCCGGCCAAGCGAGAGGAGGGGAAGAGGTCGGCTTGGGCCGAAAAAAAAGAAGGGGGAGGGAGCTGGGCCGGCCCGAAAAGAAAGAGGCCAGCCACCACTACTCTTTCTTTTTTTATTTTTTTATTTTTTATGTATATATGTATGTATATGGAGATCGCGCATATATGCGGTAAAAATGCCGTCGTAAAAAAGGACTAAAAAAAGTTCAGATCCTTGGAATTCACATGGCTCCCAAAAGTCAAATCTTTGGAATTATTGTAGAAATACTTGTTAAAATGCGACAGTTTAGCGGAGTCCATGTACAAATATTTTACTTTTTGAAATGCACTTAGATGCCTTCAGTGGCAGATTCATAGATGAGAATTAGGATGGTTCAATTTTTTCTTCTTCCTCCTTCCCTTCTTTTTTTCTCTTCTTCTTCTTCTTTCTCCTCCTCCTCTTCTCTTCTTCTTTCTCTTTCATACCAAAAAATTGTAGAGAGGGCTTGGAGTGCTCTCAAGTGTTACCAGGGTAGGGCTCAAGCCCCCCGGTAGATTAGCATAAGGATGCCTCATGTGACACTGATTGAATGCGGAAGAGCATCTCTAACCGGTCCTCTATATTTGACCCCTTATATCTTCATATAGGGGTTCTTCTGTTCAGACTGACCCCTATTTCTCTATGCACTTCAATCGCCTCCACCCTAAATTTGACCCTAATATTTTACTCACCTATATTTTACTACTATCATGTAACTACCAAATTAATTTCTAGTATTAAAATAATGTTGTCGGCCAACCCTCCCTCTTATTCTCTCCCAGTCGGCCTCCATCTTCAGCTCTCCCATCCAAACTCCCTCTATCTCCAGGCTCTCTCTCTCTCTCTCTCTCTCTCTCTCTCTCTCTCTCTCCAGCCGGCCTCCCTCTGTCCCGGCCCTCTCTCTCCCAGTTGGCCTTCCTCTCCCCCGACCCTCTCTCGCTTAGATCTAGGGGGTGGGGGCACTAGAGGAGCGGAGGCGGTGGTGTGGGTGGCCAAGGTACGTGAAGGCTTGACCTTAAGGGCCAGGGGGTGAGGCAACAGAGGAGCTGATGGTGCGGGGCAAGCGGAGGATCCGGCGGCGTGGTCGGTGGTGGGACAGGGGCGCGGGGAGAAGGCGTATCTAGCGTGAAGGAGATGTCAATGGTATTGGTGGTGGCAGGAAGGAGGGAACGTTAAGAGATAGGGAACCGGTAGCCACTCTCTATATTGGAGGAGCGAGAGATGCAAAGTAGGGATTCTCAAAAATAGGGAACCGGATGAGGGACCAGTTGGAGAGGTGGTTTGAACGTTTTTTGATAAAAAAAAAAAAGGATTGATGATGGGATAAGGGTTCGGTTGAAGATGCACTAAGCTGCAATTTTTTCACCCCCTATAAAATCTTGTGGTATTGGTATGTGCAATGCGATGGGTCAAAAGGTCAGCAGCTGAGCTGTGTTACTATCGGTGTGGCTGACTGACTGGGGTACAATGCTCTAAAAGCACGACGGCACATTGCATAGGCTTGATGTTGATGGCCTCATGAGCCGTAGTTTTCTTGCGTTGAAGCATTGAAGTTTTCATGGGCCCTTCTGATCTTCTTTTTCTCAACGCAGCAAGGGCACGGCACGACGCCCGTGCCGTGTCGCCGTCGCCGTTCCACCCGTTCCCAACCCTATCGCACCGGCGCACCGGCGCACGGTGCACTCGGCGACGAGCCGCTGACGGCACCTCAGGCGACTAGGCGACGACTAGGGCTTGTTTGATTGTTTCCTTTCCAATTTCCTTACCTACGCGACGGTGACGACTTAGTTTGCAACCGTCCTGCCCGCAGTGAGGTCTTTCTTACTGCTATGGTGAGTGAGACTTCGTCTGAATCGTTTCCTTTCTTAATTCACTTCATTTCTGTTCCTGTATCACAGAATTAAGACTACCATTGGTTTATGTGTATCACGGAATTGTGAAATTCTATGGCTACTGTTTGCTTTTGTGTACCGCGAAACTGTGTTTTTTATAACACTTAACTAAGAGTGACTCACGCTAATAAGTATAGCTAGCCTCGCTACAACAAAATTAGTCTTTTTAGCTTTGATTTGGGTTGTAGATAGCCTGCGGGTAATGCCGCGGCTAGCTTATACATCAATAAACCTATTTTCTATTGTTAAGTTTGATTTGGGTTGTCACGGTAAATCTATTTATCGTGACTAATTTTTGCATATTTTTATTTTAATATTAGCTATTTATTAATTGTATTTGATATAATCTCTTTGATTTACTATTAATATTTAATGGTGTAGATCTTTTTTTATTTTACGTGAACTCTTATTCATATTTCATTATTGATTTGGTGTAGACCCTATGGAAATTGAACTATTGATTTTACTATTTTTTTTATTTTGAACTTTAACTACTAATTAATTGTATTTTAATAGACTCTTTGTTATGTATTTTGCTTGACAATTTGCATGAAAATTAAACTACTAATATTTCATATTTTTTTAATTTTGAATTTAGCTACGTATTAATTTATTTGATATGATATTTTTGGTTTAATATAGACTGTTAGATATCATAACAATTAATAGTGTAGATTTTTTTTATTTTCATATCAACGTTGTAATTTTATGATCTTAAAAGTGAATATGATGATTTTTTTAACTCTTAAATAATAAGATAATAGATAGATGTATGTATAGGTAGTAAGGCCGACTCCAGCAGTGCCTTAAAGCACAGTACTGATATCCCTGTAGCGCTTTTGCCGATTGGAGCAGTAGCAAAGCTCAATAGCAGAGTCTTTTTCCTAACACTACAGGGATAGGGGAGGAGAGAGGTATCTTAAATTTGAGGTACTTTTTCTGCTCCTCTTATTACTCTTTATAGAGATTGATAGGTGGGCTTGGAGGAAGAAGAAGAGTAATAAAATATGATAAATAAGGTAGCTGTTGGAGATGAAAAAATAGATGATATTGTAATAGTATTAGGAGATAATATAATAGTGTTATAGATGATGAATTTTTAAAATATCTGCTAGAGATAATCTAAGAAATTTAATGGCGTATATAGTTGATCTCCACATTTGTTGACTCTTGTACTGCGATATGTGGATCGTATTTTTCTCAGGCCCACCATGTGTAATTTCTACTCTGTCACTGGAATTTGCGCTCTTTCTTTAACAGTACAACCCCATCTGCACGGACTTTATTGGAGGCCCGTGGCAAAGGCGAAACGGGGGATCAAACCCCGCCGGGTTTGGCTCCACCGTAAAACGTTGCCCCCACGCTCCATACGTGATCACGTGGGAGCCCTAAAATTTGTTCGCCTGGGGATCGAACCCGGAACTCCCAAGTGCTACTTGAGCCAGCTGATCACTCGGGTAGTTGCCAGCATATGAGTGCGTAGTGTGGTGGCAAGACACCAAAGGTGGTTGCAAGCCAGTCAGGGTTCAATTCCTGGCAACCACAATTTGACGTACAAAGAACACCGGGTCTCACCCAAATTTTGCACATGAGTGCATAATATGGTGTCAAGGTACCATGGGTGGTTGCAAGACAACCGGTGTTCAATTTCTGGCCACAATTTGGCATCTAAAGAACGCCGGGATCTCCCCAAATTTTCCACATGAGTGTGTAGTATGATGGTAAGGCACCATAGGTGGCTGTAAGCCCGGTCGCCACAATTTAACGTCAAAAGAACGCCGAAGTCCCCCTAAATTTTTTCACACATGAGTGCGTAGTGGGTGGCAAAGTGTCATAGGTGGTTACAAGTCAGCAGGATTCAATTCTTAGCAGTCATAATTTGGTGTCCAATAAATGCCAAGGTCTCTCCAAATTTTTTGCACATGAGTGCGTAAGTGTCGTGGTAAGATACCAGAGGTGGTTGCAAGCCAGCCAAGATTTAATTCCTAGCAGCCATAATTTGACGCGCAAAGAACGTCGGAGTCTTTCCAAACTTTTTAATCTGCGCGCTTTGATGGACGAATGAGGTCAGATTCAAACAAATTTTCGGAACCGGGACCACTGGCCATACCGGATGAGGCGAGAGATGTTTTAAAAAGCAGCCGCAGCTGATGAGTCTAGAAATATCTTGAGGTTCTCTGCCCTGTCGCATCATACTAGTATTCTTTACTTGTACTTATCTCTACTTACCTGCAATTATCATGGCTTAATTATTTAATTACAGGAAGAATCCACTGCCGTCTCATAAATTCTTCCAGGCCCATCAACCTGCTGGGTTCCACTAGGAGGAAAACTGATAGGCTCATCTGAGGATTCTACCTAATTTTGCATATTTACGTTTTCCCCCCTCTAGTGGATAAAGCCATCCAATCTTATATCTCATCTTAAACTTTTAGATTTGGCTAAGTTACTGTATTTTTCTAGAAATTGTTAAATCTTTGTCAACTAACGCTAAACCATAGGGTTAGGAGCGAGTTTGGTGGACCTTGTTTATGGAAGGAAGGGGGCTGTGCCGCAGCTATGGCTGGCAGTCTGGAGCAAGAGGAGTGTTACTTCTAAACTCATAGGAGGCAATGAGAAAAGGAGGGTGAAAAGGAAAGAGGGCGCCGACAACAGTGGTTTAGGTGACGACAAAGCTGGGGGATAGGGGAAGGAAGATGCAATTGAAAGTTCGAGGAAGGGGCTCGAGAGTTCGGGTTATTTTAACAGAGAATGGAGGAATATATGTAAGACTCTGAGTTTTAGTATTTTAGAAAAATAGTAAAATTTACTTTAAATTAGAAAAATTTAATTATCAAATCAGTATAAAATCAAGAAAATATATATTTAAATATGCATATACTTGTATGTGTGTATTCAAATATATTATTTTTGCTAAGTATTCCAGAGAGCACCAAATAAATTCCTAAATTAATCGTTACAATAAATTAATCATATACATTTTGGTTTAATTGTTTTTATGGTTCTTCAAGTGGAGTTTTGGAATTGAATCTCTCTCAATTCCAAATCTGATTCTTAGAATCTTTTCAGCTCAAACCCAAATTGAATTCAATCCTTTTGAATTCAAACTCTCTCAAATCCCAAAGCTTTAAGTCCGAAATCATTTTCCTAATTCAAATACTGCCAATCTCCAATTTCAAATCCTAAATTCAAATACTTTTATTTGGATTAATGCCAAATTCAAATTCAGATCTAAATTCAAATAGTCCTATTTGAATTTAATCCCAATTAGCTCCAATCCAGACTCATTCAAATGTTCGTCGATTATGTATTCGAATGCATCGAACCATACAAGATATATTCATTTTGTTTCCAGTTCAATCGCTTCGCAAATTCGTTTCAATACAATCCAATTCAAAGTCAAGCCATTTAATTGAATCATCACACATCTCATTTCATTTCAAATACATTCATTTGAATAATTACAAATCCAATTTACAAATCTACTTTATAAATTCGGTCACATTCAAATGCGCTCTCTCTCTCTCTCTCTTGAGATCTTTCATCTCTTTCACTCTCTCTCCTCCTCACAGTTCTCTCTCCCTCACAAGCAGAAGCCCATACCACCACCACCCCACGTGCTGATGTGCCTTCCCCTCTCTCTCACTCTCATCTCTCTGATCTCCCTCTGCTCCCTCTCACACAGGTAGCAAAAGATTAACTCCCTGCCACCAATTTCTCTCCCATGTTCACACCAGCCTTCACTTCCCTCTCTGATCTTTTCTCTGTGCAGCAACACCGGCCACCTCCTCCTCATGCCAGCCTCTGATCTTTCCACCGGGAGCCCAAAACCGAATTCTCCTCCTCCTCTCCCTTGCTTCACCTGCAAGCCAACCAACACAACACTGAACAACCATACTTACACACGAGCATACACATAGCAAACACGGCTCAAGCAACACACAACAGCACCAGTCCTCCCTCTCCATCTCGCTCCCTGTCCGTCGAGCTACACTGAGCAGCTGTCGGCACCGCCAACTGTTCGGCTGTGCAGCCGCTCGCTCGTGCCGTGCTGCCTCCTGCTGCGCCGTCCCAGCCCTTCCCCGCACTGTCGCCATGCATGTCATCACCGAGAACATTGGCCATCCACAGTGAGCACCTCGTTCTTTGCTCCTTCCTCCCCCTCCTTTTAGAACCATCATACAACCGCCCAGCCTCCGCGCTGTGGCCTCTTTTTGCGCCGAAGACGTTACCGTGCCTACATGTCCTCTTGTGCACGCCACTGCTGCCCCATCGCATACGCAGCCGCTCACACCACGCTGTGTCGTGCCGCCCCTGCCCGCGCGTGCGCCACCCTAGCCCACGACGTCATTCCGGCTAGCACACGCGAGCCGATCTCCCTCTGCTCCATCGCGCACGTCGTCCCGTCGCATCGCGCTGCCTGCTAATGCATCATCGTCGTGCACGTATCCACGCGTGCTGCCGTCGTGCTCGCTCGCCCCTCAGGCCACCGCCACCTGAGATCCTCTCATCCCCGGTCGGTCGATCCTCTCCGCCGTCTAGCTCTCCATCATAGGCGCCGCCTTAACCCTCTCCGGCTCCCTCCTCTCCAGGCCAACACCCATCTTTCTCCCCCTGCCGGACTCCACTTCCCGCCGGCCACCTCCCTTTTCTCCTCCCCCACCGGTGCGCTGCTGAGCCCACCCGACTCTGAGCCATGGCCGAGTCGTCGTCTTTCTCTAGCTTCTTGCTCTCTCCCGACGCCGCCTCCAACTCCCTCCGGCCGCTCCCTCTCCCTCGGCGCCCCTCCCTCTCTTTTCCTCTGTGATCTGCCCACGCCAACCAAGCCAGCCAGCCTTATCCCTTGGCATCCCTCCTCACACAAAATGGTGGGCCCACGAGCCACTCCACCGGCATGATCCATGGTGGACCATACACCCGCGCCCAACTCCAGTCCATCGGCCAATACACCGTGTCCGTAGCATAGTCACCGCACTAGTCTATAGTGCACCACCCTCACAGCTCCCTCCAGTCCACAAATCCCATAGACCAAGTCCATCAAATAGTGTCATTTTCTAATTTACAAGATTTATCCTTCCGATAAATCTTCTGTTGGTCATAACTCCTCCATTTCAACTCTGATTTCAGCGATTTTTTCGTCGATATTCCTCTAAATCATAATATACCTTTAGGCCAAATCTTGTATTTTTTTTGGAGTTTGTTTAATTTTCTCGTTCGATATTTAATTCGTGTTGCAACGTTTAAACCTAGAATATAATTTGTCTTTTATTAAATAAAATTGAGTTAGATAATTCGATAACCATGATTAGGTTATAATCATAGATTATTTGCTTATGTTAATCTAGTTTAAGCATAGACTAATCCTTTTGCTAATTAGAATAGTTGTTAGTTTACCTAAAGGTTTGCTTTATTTCATGTTTAGAAATAGATTGTTATTTCATGTTTAGGTTATAGATTAATCTTAGTTTTAATTAATGTAATAAGATTAACCAGTGTAGCTGCTAAATAAATAAATACCAGTCATTAAAATATGATTGAATAATTTGGCGTTAGTAATTAATTAACTAACACCCCTTTTAGTAATTAATTAGATTAATGAAGTAATTTAACCTAGATAATTAAATATATGTATGCTTTTGCCATAGCAATAGTTTATTGCTTAGTTAGAGTGGTAATTAAGAAACACTAGGTAATTAAGATTAATTCTTGGATAATCATGGTTAATGCTATAGATTGTGATGTTTAACCTGACACTTAAGCACCTAGAGTTATACTTATGTATATATGTATACATGCTCATATACATATAGATGTAAGTATCGCACATATATTGATGTCGATACATGTGTACCCACCTACACGTAAAAAACCCTAACTAGCGCTTTCCGATAGTTAGGCTACTAAATGCTCACCTAGTTATTTAATAACTTGATTATGCTTTCTATTAAGTTAATAAAACATCTAGTTAACAATTTGACCGAGCTTCACTAAATGACCTCGCTAGTCTCTGCATGTTAGTTTCGCTAAGCTTAGTTTTGCCGCCATCTTTTCGCTAGGTAAGTTTTTATCGTTTTTCCAGTCGTTCTTCTTTCGTTTTGGTGTTTCCTTAGGTTTTTTTTATGTTCCTTTGCTTAGTCGATGTGCGTTTTTCATCGATAATCTATGTAGCCTCAAAGTCAAGGTTCTAAGCAAGATCGCGAGGAAGGAACTGAAGGCGAGGCCGATGATGAAGAACTTGGGATGCTCGAATGACAAGACTAATCATGAATTGACCTTCATAAGGCAAGTCCTAATTCCTTGATCATATTGAACCCATGTTTGCAATATAATAACATGACGAACTAAAACATGGCAGTTATATTTGCATGCTATATAAAGGTTTCTCTTTAAAATTCTATTATTAGTTATAACTCATTTACTGAGCTATACTACAACCACTACTCGCAATACTCAAATGATAACCCTAGAATGCTCCTGATACCTGATATAATGATATTGGATGAACCCTTGCTAACTAGTATGCTTAGGGCTGAATACGTTGCTCTCTTTGGAGACATTTGATCTCTCCTCGGAGAGTACTTAATCACTTTGAATATGATCATATGCTTTGAAAATGAGTGAAATGTGTTGAGGTGTTTGATGGTGTGAATAATGAAAAATGGTGTTAGTGTTAAGAAAAACTAGGAAAACTGCTTTGGCGAGGGTGAGTGGGGTAGTCCTCTGAAAGTTAGAGGCTATCTCATGTGGGTATTCATTTGGGAATGATGCTCTTGGGGCTTGAGGTGATACTCAGTGCCAATGTTGAAGATGCTTGCCTCAGCCATGTAAGGACCGAATCAATTGTGATCGTGCTAAGCCACCCTGTGTAACCAAGTGTCATGTATGGACAAGACTTGATCTCACACCCCATTAGCTGAGCTCAGTACCCACCTTGGAGGCTGTAGTGCAATGGGATCCAGGAAAAGTCTTGCGGAAATCAAAGTCGGCTGGTGATATTGAATTGGCCAGATTCGAGTCATTTTCAAAAGGAGGGTGGGGTAAATCCCCATGGGTGGTTACCGCGTGGCAACATGCTTGATGGGTACGGGATCTCGGTATGATTCGCTCATCTGCTTGCAACAGTTGGAGGCTGAGCATATTATGTGGGTAAAGTGTACAACCTCTACAGAGTGTTTATCTATTTGAATAGCCGTGTCCACAGTTATGGACATGCAAACGTTACAAACTCACAATAGTTAGTTTTAAGGTGTGTGTACCCCTTCGTATGAGTGGGCAGTGTGCCCATGTTTTGGAGAAAGCCGGCTATATGTCATTGAGTCTAGTTGGACTAGATGTCAACCAGCTAAAAGAAGGGAACTATGGGGAACATATAGCTTTCCCCTAGGGCCAACAACCTTTTATCAATCAAACATGATTTTTGTTCAACTAGTTTAAACTAAGTGTTACATTTTAATTCACATTGCATATAAAACTGGCTTTGCGCCCAAACTATAGTCCTATGGTTTTTATCCTTGGTTACCTCCCTTATGCATCTATTCAACCCCCTTGAAGTAGTATTAGGACTTGTTGAATACCTTCTGTACTCAGCCTTAATTGCTTTCTGATTATTAAGATGGAGATCAACCTCAACCCAGACGAAGTTGAAGAGAAGTAGTCTAAGGTCGTGTCCGCACCCGAGTTGCCTATGGCATTGGGTTGTCCGCTTGTTTCGCTCCGCACCCGAGTAGGCTCTTCTTCCTGGCTGGTCTGTCGTGGATCCTTGTCCACAAGACCATATTTTATTTTTTTTAGGTAATTATTTTACTTTATTTTATTCTAAGTACTCTATTTGATATAATTCTGAAAATTTTTGTGTGTATCAGCTACTTGATCCAGAGACTGATATAGGAGGCAGAGGGGAACCCGAGGTCGGGGTCCTGACAATATACAACTGCCAAATCAGGAGCCATGAATTGTTTAAGTTGGAACTGTCGAGTATAGGAACGCCCCGACAGTTCATGATCTTGTGGATTGGTTAAAGCCAATAATTCCTAGCTTATGTTCCTTTGTGAAACTACACAAAAGAGTGAGAAAGTGTGTCGCCTGCATAGTAGGCTAGGTTTGAGAGGTTTTGTTGGTAGTGATAGTGATTGTCGGAGTGGTGGGCTAGCTTTATTTTTGCATGAGCAATTGTGTGTGGAAATAAAAGGTGTGAATGAAAGATACATTGATGCGTATGTACACGTGTCCCAGAATGAACCGGCATGGCACATCACTTGTGTGTATGGCGAGCCAAGAATTGAGAACCATCAGCATATGTGGAACCTTTTATGTGATATTAAACAAAGGTCTGACCTACCTTGGATGGTTTTGGGTGATTTTAATGAAGCCCTTCGACAATTTGAACATATCTCGAACACTTTGAGATCGGAGCGACAGATCCAAGCCTTCAGAGATGTACTTTAGGTATCTGAATTAAGAGAATCGGGTTTTGAGGGTCTACCTTACACTTATGATAATAATAGAATGGGCAGAGGGAATGTTAAGGTGAGACTGGATACAACAACTGCAAATGACTCTTGGAGGGACTTGTTTAGTGTTGTTACGGTGAAACACCTAGTGTCACCTCGCTCGGATAATTGCCCTATCATGGTTCAGCTGCTGCAGGAAGCCCAGGTTCCAAATGAAAGGAAGTGTCGAAACTATGAAATCATGTGGGAGAGGGAAACTGAGCTACCTGAAATCATATTCAATGCATGGCTTGAAATGGTGTTAAATCGGATCAGGGACAGGTGGGAGAAGATTATGACTACTCTGCAGGCATGGGGAAGGAGGAAGTTTGGGAATGTCGGTAGACAAATTGAGGAACTTATAGAGAAGTTGATAGGTCTCCAGAACAGCTAGGGAGATAGAATAGAGATTAGAAGGGTACAAGACCAAATGAATGAACTTTTGGCTAAAGGAAGGGGATAAAAATACAAGGTTTTTTCACAACAAGGTGATTTGGCGAGCGAGGAAGAATATAATTTCCAAGCTACGAGACAGTCATGAAAATACCCAAATTGTTCCCACTACAATGGAAATATTAGCTACTTCCTATTTTCAAGAACTATATACCAAAGATCCCTCACTTAACCCTAACATGATTACTCAGCTGATTGATGCGCAGATAACGGAGGATATCAATGTTTCGCTATGCAGGGAGTTCGTAGAGGAGGAGATAGCTAATATAGTTTTTCAGATAGGGACAATCAAGGCACCAGGGTTGGACGGTTTCCCTACGAGATTTTATCAGAGAAATTGGGGAACAACGAAGCAAGAGATTGTCAGTGTCGTGAGGCGATTTTTTGAAACAAGGGTAATGCCTGAGGGAGTTAATAATTCCTCTATTGTTTTAATTCCAAAGGTAAAAAATCCGATTGATATCAAAGATTTAAGGCCTATTAGTTTGTGCAATATTCTTTACAAAATTGTTTCTAAGTGTCTGGTCAACAAATTGCGGCCTTTATTGGATGACATTATTTCGCCAAATCAGAGTGTATTTGTGCAGGGACGCATTATCACATCCCAAACCCGTAATCATGTCAATAAGAATAGTCATGCATCATTAGCATCATGTTTAATTGTTGAGCATTGAAGTGCTTGCTAAATTCTAATAGTGACTTAACTTTGCGTTGAGTTATGAAAATACCCGACGTTAGAGATTTTCGTTTAGTTAAGTCTCACCTAGGCTTTTAGGGTGAATCCAATTTAAAATGGGTTCATCTCGTTTTGTTATCACTGCACAAGAATTCTTAGAATTTTGGAGCACTAGAGCACCCTCTCTAGGGCTAATGAAAAAGAGAAGGATTTTGAGGAGGGATAGAAATGTTTTCAGCATGTGGGCCCACCTGGCCAGCCCACACCCTCTTCTCTCTTGGGTTGCAGTAGTCCCACCCCTCCACCTCACTCCCTCACTCTTTCATGTGCTCCCTTCTCTCTTCTCCAACCGGATAAAGGTAGCAGAGCTGCTGCTCTTCTCCTCCCTCTCAAACCCTCTCATATTCTCCCCCAAATCTCTCCTTCAAGAGCAAGGATTTGAGTTATGCATGCCACACCAATGAAATCCCTAGCTTATTAGCTTCACATCCACCCAAAAATCTCCTGCATGCACGAAGATTTGGGTGTTTTCCAATCCAATTTTGTCACCCTTTCTTTCTCTAAAATTTCAGTAGCAGCCATCTTCCTCTTCCTCAAGCTTTCCCCTCCAATTTTTCCTTCGCCGACGATCACCAACCTCTACAAGGATATAGGGTAAGTCTTTAGGTTTCCCCTGTTGTGAATGCACACCTTGAGATGGTTGATTTCAAGTTTAGGAGTTGTGTTCTTGAAATGGTGAAGTATCGTTGTGTTCTTAAGGCAACGGAGTAAGCAGGAATGTTTGGATGAGTAGAGCTAGTGTTTGTGCATGTTCCAGTGAGTGAATTAGGTTTATAACTAATGCTTTAGTGCCTATACATGGTTAGGTGAATTAGATTTCAACATATAAGTCAAATCAACTGACAAATCATTGAAAAACTCATGTAGAAGTTCTGGATAATTCTAGCTAAAAATACCCGAGAACCCTACCCAAAAGTTTCAGTATAACCCAAAAGTTTCGGGTTAATCCAAGCAATTTTAACTTATAGCCAGTACCTGTAATAGAGTCATACCCAAACTTTAAGAGCCACAACCCACCATTCCCTCACCTGGAAGTTCCAACCTCAACTCGGAACTTTCGAATTTACTGTTTATCAGATATTTTTCTTTTTTCCTTTTCTTTTACTTTGTTGATAGCTTGTATATTTTGTATTTAATTTATACAAACTTCAAATATAATGAAACCAGTTGCGTTAGCTTCGCATGAGTGTGAACTACATGTTAAAAATTTTGGAACTCAAGAAAACATTTTTTATAATTAATTAATTAATTAATGCTTTTTAACTCAATTAAATTATAGTTAATTGATACCATGCCCTAAAATTATGAAACCACTTGGACAATTCATATGATTTTTTTGCATTATGTTATTTACTTAGTACTTGATCTCCTATTATATTTTTATGATATTTGGTGCATGTATCACAGTATTTTGTCACGTTAATTGTGATGCATCATTCTTACTTTTAGCGATCGATGAACTAGAGAGCGATGGGTTATTTTTTAGGTGGAAGCTGATTGTGATTTTATGTCTGAAACAACTGAGAACCAAGGCATGCATCTAAGCATACTCCACCTATTATTTTGGATCATGTGATGTTAATATGATAAATTATGCTTATGTATGTTTGCATGTTAACGAGTCAATATCGGTTTGTGGGTAGATCCTAACGTTGCATTGCCCTATCTTTACTTTGTTTATCCCTTGATCCATTGTAACCTGGGTGGCTCTCATGGATTTGTCAAACGTAAAATGAATGTGATGTGCTTAGCAATCTTAGTTTTGTGGCTCTCATGGATTTGTTTATCCCTTGATCCATTGTAACCTAGGTGGCTCTCATGGATTTGTTTATTCCTTGATCCATTGTAACCGAAAGAGTTTGTGGCCATTACCCACTACACAGACCAAGTGATCAAAATTCCTGGGCCAACAGGGGCCATCACCGTTACTGACAGTGCCAAGACAGCCCTGCACTGTGACAAGAGGAGCCTCGACATAGTCGAACTGACTCCCAGGTCGCATCCCTTGACCACGAAACCCAGCGGGCGGCCGAAAAAAGTCCATATCATCGCCAGCCCTGACGATCGGCTCAGCGCAGTGAGTCTGGGCGATACCAATCCAACAAGGTCGGTCCAGATAGGGGCCGCCCTGAACCCCAAATAGGAACTCGCGCTCATCACCTTCCTCCGGCGCGAACGCGGACGTCTTTTCATGGAATCTGTCTGATATGCGTGGAGTCCCCAGGGGTGTGATCGAGCACAGGCTGTCTATGCGACCAGACGCATGACCAATAAAACAGAAAGCGCGTCGGTTCGTAGCCGACCGAAAGGAAGCACTTCGTCAGGAGATCGACAAGCTCTTCGAAGCAGGCTTCATACGGGAGGTGCAGTACCCAGAATGGCTAGGTAACCCAGTCATGGTCCGAAAGCATAATGGTGGGTGGAGAATGTACGTCGAATTCACCGACCTCAACAAGCCCTCACTGTCAGGGATTTACCCTCGACACACCCTTATCATCTAGCCTTCCTGCCTTGTTATCAACTACGAATATAGAAATTTGTTTCACTAATGAAAATAAATAAAGAAATTAGGAGGGAAATTAGCGGATAATCCCCTTCGTCGTTTTTTTATCACATCTGAAATCAAACTACGACATCACTCCTGACATATTCGTTCGGTGGCGCTCTTATGATGTATATATATTTCCATACTTTGAGTTTGCAACCGATATTATCACGTTTAATATTTGTATTTCCGTTGTAACGTATATGCACTTAGCTAGTTGATTTTATGGTAAGTGTTGGACCCACGCACCCCCAGGTGTCTCTCTTTCGTAGAAAGTTGAATATAACCTTCTCCGATCAATTGGGAAAAAAAAAGAATAAAAGTTTCAAGTCGGAAAAAAAAAGTTCCAACTCAAGAATTTCAAGTTGAGCAAAAAAAAAAGGTTCCAAATCAACAGTTCAACTCGAACAAAAAGTTTCAAATCAAAATTTTCAACTCATAAAAGTTTCAATTGAATAAGTTTCAACTAAAAAATTAGAAAGTTCCAATTGAATAAGGCCTCTACTCCTTCCTCTCTCCATCGACAGTGTGAGCTCCTCTTCCGTTGCCATTGGGGCTTGCGTGCGACCTCCCGCAGTAGAGTGCATTGCGGATTGCGAGCTCTGGGATGGGGAAATTTCTGGTAGCTGAGACCACAATGTAAAGTTCCTTTGTTTGGGTCGGCTTCGGGCGCAGGTCGCCCGCAAGCTAAAGAGCTCAAGCGCGAACATCTGATAAGGTTTTTGGGTGTGTACCTCGTCAAAAGAAAGCCTGAAAGCGATTGGATAACCATATATAGGCCTGCCTCCTTGTAGTATTTTAGGTCGTTTTCGCGTGTGTACCTCGTGAAAAGAAAGCTCGAAAGCCCGAAAGCGATTGGATAATCATATATAGTCCAGGTTCACGAATTCGTTCGGCCAGCCCAGGTTCACGAATTCGTTCGGCGACCGAAATGCGGTGGCCGACGAATTGTCTGAAATTCGCTAATATCGGTATGAATTCGGTAAAAATCAGACAAATTTTGTTAAAATTTTGAATTTGAATTGGATTAAAATGCGGTCGCATTCTGAATGCGGTGCAGACCAAATTCATCGAAAACCGTGAATTTTGAGCGGGTTTCGACGAATTTATCTCCATGTAGTATTTTAGTTCATATGTAGATAGTAAAAACAATAGTTAATCTAGAAGAAACTAGATGATTTTTTATTAAGAAAAAATAAACATTTAAAATTAATGTATTCGAATTTGGATGGTAATGATGTACAACCACACTTTATCCTTTTCTTCCATAACCAACTAAATTAGGTTCAATTCTTTGGTACATAGATAATCTAAATGGTAAAATTAGTATGCTCTACTAATTAGGGAGGTGAGCATGTTGGTCACAGTACAATATTCGTATGTTACGATGTTTCGAATCTTTTGCTAAAGTAGAGCAGAAGATCCCATGATACTATAGATCATAAGAGCTCGAGCAATTCAGTATAATGAAACCAATCTTAGTGTTGCGTTGGAGTATGTAAATGCGCCCTATGGAAAGAACTGTTACAACTCTGAACTTATGCTATGCGCACGGATTAAAAAAAACGTTATAAAAGCCTATGTGCGTTCGCGTTTATTAGTTCTACTTTTGAATATGAGATTTCTATGACAAATAATTCAGCCATTCCTTGCAAAATTCACGTTGAAATCAGTGAGACACCTGTTCCATCTAACGTTTATTGCAAACCTTTCATCTGATATAGTCCACCTAGGAATACAAGTATATAGTGTACCCAATAAATAGTTTTGTATCATCAGTTAGTTCATTTTTTTCTTAATTTAACTAAATGAAAGTAAATTTTTAGTTAATTTTTAAAGTTTTAGATCGATCTATTAAATAAAAAGTACAAAACTTGTGTCCCCAAAGCAAATATACTTTACCGCCTCACGTTATTCCCACCGGACAACTTCCGCCGTTGGTGCACGGCTCGTTTACCACGGAAAACTTTTACCCGGCTGTCGTGAACCAGTTACCGACCCGCGAGGGCAGGCCGGCCGGCCGGCCGGCCGGCAGTCGCCCAGGCTCACGGGGATGTCACGTATCCCGACGCGGCCACGCCCGCCGCGGGCAAACGCGGCGCGCTCCGCTCCCCCTGTCTGCTCCATCACGCACACTCGCGTCCTGCCCTTGCCCCTCCCCGTCGTTGTCTCCTCCCCTCAAAGCCCACCACCACCCCACGCCACCCACCCCACCCCACTGCGCGCCCCCCGAGAGACTCCCCCTCCCGAATGCAATCGCGAGCCCCAACCGCAGCAGCGTCTTAGCCAGGCGGGCGGCCAGGTTCGGTAGATTTCTTCGTTGCGGCGAGGGACCGGCGGAGGAGGGGGTTGCCGCCTTGCCGGGGCCGGCACTTGGATGAGAAGGGCGGCACCGGCGGCGGCGGAGGAGGATGCGGAAGGCGTACAGGGACTCCATCAAGGTGCTCGAAGCTGACATCCAGCATGCCAACACTCTGTAAGCCTCTCTCGCCCGCCTCCTCACCCCCCAATCCCAGCGCCCCCCCCCCCCCACACCCCCTCTCGATTCCGTTCCAGTTCACTTGACGGCTGACGCCGCGACCCGTGTCGTTCTGGTCTCCGTGTCTGATTCATTGGTGTAGGCGGTGCTTGAGGTTTTGGTGGGGCTGGGACGCTGCCTCGCGCTGCTGCGGCTGCTGCCGAGGCGGCGCAATGCGCGGCCTGGGAGGGTGACGGATTGATCGATCGCGCATCCGGTTCGTCTCGTGCGTTGGGTGGGATTCGTCGCGGGGTTTGGTGCGGTTGTTCAATGCGTTATCCGTGAGCGCACGAGCGGCGAAGCAGCAGCAGATCGGGAGGGGATCGCATGTGTTTAGCATGTTAAAAAACGCTGCTTCCCATGGGTTTCTGCGTTCTAAATTATAGTATTTGCTTAGAGGAAAGGGAGAAGGTATTGTAGTTTAGGTGAGGGTTGTCTCTTCTCTGAGCGCATGTGATCCGTCAAGTGGTTGTTTGTTTGTTTGGATGAGCAGGGCCTCTGAATTTCCCCGGGACTACGATGGGGCGTGCCTGCAGATGCGGCTGTCGTACAGCCCCGCTGCACACATATTCCTCTTTCTGGTGCAGTGGACGGACTGCAGCCTCGCCGGGGCACTTGGTCTGCTGAGAATTCTCATATACAAGGTCTGGCATGTTTTGCTGCATGGTTGTTGGTTTGGTGCTCACAGTGTGGAGTTGTCCTGCTGAATTTGTAGCTCATTGTGCAGGTTTATGTTGATGGCACGACAACCATGTCGACTCACGAGAGGAAAGCCAGCATCAAAGAGTTTTATGGTACATGATGTTCTTATAACTTTACCTCGTTGTGTATCATTTTGTACTGTTTTATTGATCAGAATTGTTATATTGTTGCCATGAGCAGCTGTGATATTTCCTTCTTTGCTGCAACTGCAAAAGGGGATCACTGATATGGAGGACAAGAAGCAGAAGGCTGTGCGCATGGAGAGGTACAGGAGGAAAGATGAAGACGAACGAAACAACTTATCTGATATTGATGTCGAGAGGGAAGAAGAGTGTGGGATTTGCATGGAGATGAACAGCAAAGTTGTGTTGCCCAACTGCACCCATGCTATGTGCCTCAGATGTTACCAGGACTGGTATGCACGAAATTTCAATTTCTGCCCATATGTTTTGCGTGACTGCATTGAGTCTTACGTTCTCAATTGCCCTTACGTTTACTTCTGTGCAACCTTCTCTCGTGTAGGCTCTAGTTATGATTATTGATTAACAAACTTTAGTTGGATGAAGCTATCTATATTGTTCCTCCAAGTATATCTCTTGAGAATCATGGAAGCTTGAGGGCCTGCTAAACATGAGCTGCTTATAATTGTGATTTTGTAGATAAGCTTAAACCTATCTTTCTGGTTCTTTCCACCAACTTATATGCTTGTAAACAAGATTGAGCCCCTCCATGCTTATGGGCTTATGCACAAGATTAACATTGTCTACATAGTACTTGATATGTATGTCCAGTAGCTAAACAGAACAGAGCATAGTACTTCGCGAAGCAGATTTCTATTTATTTATGTGCTATCCCATTGTCTGCATCATTCTGAAAAATGAAATTAGCATTAGAAAGTGGCATTGCGATATTCAAGTATTTTGCCAACTGCAGTAAGTATGCAAAATGTAGTGCTTAGCTACCTGGAAAATATTTGTAATCCTGCCATTCTTTATTGCAAAGAAACCTGTGTGGCACTCTATCAAGTATTGACTTTTCTTTGGTCCAGTTCCTGCTTATTCATCTTCTGTGTACGCCAGGTACTCTGTTTACAGTTCATTGGTTCCAGGCTATGAAAGCATGGTACTCTTTTTGTTCACTTCAGCTAACAATTTCGCTAATTAAACATGGTGTGGTCCTTCCGATCATAGTAGCTTCATATGTTAGCAAACATGTCTGCAATTTATTGTTCCTGTATATTAGAACTGTAGCTGAACAACCTCATTCACAATCATGTGTACTAGGTGTTCCTATGATAGTTGTGGGTTCTGTATTCTTTTGGCCAATGCTCCTGTTCTCTTAGCTTAACTTGGATCGAGTAACTGCATTCCCTGTTCCTGGTTGCGTTATAACTATTACCATTAGAATTGATATTATTTGTGTTCCAGATACCAGGCTTTGACAATAATATTGCTTTGTTGCAGGAGTTCAAGATCGCGGTCCTGCCCATTCTGCCGTGACAACCTGAACAAGACCTGCCCTGGTGACTTGTGGATCTATGTTGAGGACCAAGATGTGGTCGACATGGAGACAGTGTCAAGAGAGAACCTCAGTAGGCTGTTCATGTACATAAGCAAGCTACCTCTGATTGTTCCAGATATCATCTTCGGTGTTTATGATTCCCACATAAAATGACCGCAATGCAGCCTTATGAAGGCGACCAGCCAACACTTAGTTCCATTTAATCTATGCCCCAAGTTCTCCATTTCCATGCTTCCACTCGAGCTTCTTCTGGAAATGCCTGAACTCTTGTGGAATCGCAAGCCGTTCGGTTGTGCTTTAGAACTTATTTAGTGCCTGCATGCATCCGTAAGCTATCCAGCCACTTTTGTACATATCTGACCTGGCTCAGTTAAATGCTAATAGAGAACTTGTGCTTGCCCCAAATGGAGGCAGTGATGTTTGTGACTTATCTCATGTTTCTACATACAGGTCTGAGCACTTGAAAGTTGCTGCTGCAAAACTAGGTTGTTGGTCAGCGCCAGGGAAACTGGCCGACTGCTGTTAACTTGGGGACTAGCCTGTCCTTGAAAGAGCAACTCAGAACCGAATTGGCTAACAATGGTTCGGAAATACTTATCTACAGTTTATAATCACTGATACTACCTCGGAATTTTATTTCCTCGTTCCTGCCAAAATTGAACTGGTTTTTGCGAAATTCCTAGTCATGCGTTCCATATCAGTTCCAAACTTGCTTAGGATTTGAAACTACAGAACCATCGATAAACATATTCACAGCATCATAATCCATCATAAACTGCATCAGTTCCAAGAATCAGAGCAACTGCTCAAATCCAACTTAAGAACATCACAACTGGCAAGCAAACTCCATTCTCTCATGATGGGGATTGATTTTTTAGCCACTATCAAAAAGTAATTTCGTACGGTCTTTAACTCAGATGACCTTATATTTCATTAATATTAGTGACATCATAATCAAAATGGCAAATCATCAATTTATTCATGATGAGAAATGCCTCCTCGTGCTCGGCCTTTTGATCCCTACAGATCTATGTACATACGGTAGGCGTTCCTCCGCGGCGCGTAGTAGCCCTCGATGGTGGCGTCGACCTGGAACCCGGCCTTCCGGTACAGCGCGACGGCGGCCGTCCTCGCCGGGTCGACGTGCAGGGACACCCGCTGGACCCTCCGCCTCCGGCACCGCTCCACGGCGGCATTCAGCAGCGCCTCGCCGTGGCCCTGCCGCCTGCGGCTCTCCTTCACTGCAACCGCCAACCAGAGTTGCCGATTTGGGTTACGGTCTTAAGATCCGAAAGCTTCGGAAAGAGAGGTGAAAGAGAGCGAGCGAGCTACGTGTGCGTGTTCTCACCGGCGAGCTTGGTGATGGTGGCGCAGAGGGTGGTGGGGCAGGTGTACATGGCGTACCCAACGACCTCGTCGCCGTCGTCTCCAGCGGCGCTGGATGTCAAGTAGATCAGGCCGGAGTTCCGGCGCTGGAGCTCGTCGTGGAGGGATCGCGCCAGCGACTCGTGCTTCGGGAAGATCCTCCTCTCCAGCCGCACGATGTCTTCGATGACGCGGCCGGCTCGCTCGTGCGAGGGATCCAGCTCGAGTATCGTTGCTGTAGCGGCCGCCGCCATGGCTCCTTGGTCGTGTGGGGAGGAGGGAACTTCGTTTTGCTATTTGCACCCCGCTCTTGTTTCTTTTTCACTTGGCAACCAAACCGTGATAGGACCAAAATCTCGTAGTCCCGCAGTGAGCAAACTTAGAAATCTAGCATGCAATTTACAAACTCCAATCGTGCCCACAAGGCACAAATGTCATACCAGTTGGATTACAATTTGGCAGTAATTGCGCTGCTCATTTTGCTTTCCTTGGCGAATAACAAAAAATCTGCATTTGTTGCTTTCTTTAGCTTGAAATATATCATAGATGATTATGAGTTTTGAGTCGAACTGTGAAATAGCACATGTAAAATAATTACAATGTATAAGTCGAGTCGAATAATTTTTTGACTAGCTTGTATAGTTATATGTAGAAGATATATTTCTTCTCAAACACAATAAGCTAGCAGCAGGTGAGATTATCATGAGATGCCACTTTCAACCCAGGACAAGGTTTGACCTTGGACTATTAACCTAGCAGGTGCCTTTTTTACCATGTATTTGTGCTAAATATGAGCCTTATGCGTTGAAGAGAGCTTTAGGCCTTGCTTTTCGACCCATATTTGTTATAAAGCTGGACAGCAATGTTATTTTTGGCTAGTCTTTTTTGTCGAATCAGGCTCGTAAAGCCACTTATTTTTGTTTTTTTCAGATTTAAACCGGTAGTTTTTCCTATTTTTTAAAACTATGCTAGCATGTATAACATAGTTAGTGACCGAGCTCTCTAGGGCCTTTATATTTTTTACCAGATAGGAACTATTCAAACGCTAAATTGTCCTTAGCTGTAAGTATTATTGATTGAGCTACTTAGATTAGCCTTTTTCATGTTTCACTTCATTTTATGTCATGAACACGCCGCTAGCAAATATCTTGTGAAACAATAGAGAAAATGAAGTTAGCAGAAGCATATCACTGTCTTTTGATATTCTTGTTTCTCAAAACTGGTACCGAGGAATATGCATCATCCTACCTTTGTTATTTAGTGCAACTGTACGAGAGGGTTTGAAAATAATATATGAGATAAAAGAGTGACCGTAAGAAGTTGTATTGCAAAACTAACGTCTAGTTCCAATGACACAAATTCTCTTTTTCAATATAAACTCTACTATTGTTTCCTATCAATTTTGAATGTCCGAAGCTCTGTCTACGGATCTTATTAGTTACATCAGTAAATAAGATTAGACTGTATTAGTAGCTGGACATCACAACGAACAAGGTAAAGGTAACTCCATATGGAGATGTGGACATACTGGTTATCTCGTCCGTCTATCCTCCCTCACCTGATATTCATTTATCTGTTGATTCTTTCACTTACTTATAATTTTTTTTATCGAACTCTTCAATATAAATTTTAACACAAATAAACGATTTTGATAGCTCTTGCATCCGTAATGCTTAATGAAAATTTCCCTACCAATGAACAACCACTGAAATGGCCAGGCATGGACGGGTGATCCATAAGCACAAAAGGAGTCATCCACGAGGCCCGAAACGCAAAAAGGAACGAAACCCCTAACCCCTAAATTACCCATTCCTCCCACTGGTGGCCGGGTTTGCGGCGGCGCCGACGGGCCACCACCGAGCGCGATGGCGAGCTCGGCGCTCAGGCGATCTCTCCCGCTGCGTGGCGTCTCGCTCCGCCGTGCCCTACCCTCCCACCCGCCACCAGCCGCCGCCGTCGCCGCCGGGGGCTCCTTCCGTCGCTCCTTCCAGTCTGGTGAGCAAACCCCCACCTTCACCTCCTCTGATCCCCGCTTCTCCCTAAATCCTAGCTCTACCATGCAGTGTCTATCCCCGCTTGCCGCATGATGCGCGTACTTCTCATGCTTGCTCGCCCTTCCCCATTCGGTTGTTGTAACAAAAACCGAATCGAATGGCCGTAGAGATCTAGGTCTGACGCAAATGAGTTGTCTAGCTTTCGTGTGCCGAAACCCATCATTTTCCAGTGGTTTCAGGTGTGATGTTTGAAGAATTGATGTTAGAATGTTCTCCATAAGTATGTTGTTTTACATGCTTGTTTGGTTCGATTGTTGTTGCGCAGGGGATGGCGAGACCATGGACGAATTCGAAGAGCGGCTGTTTGGGAACAAGGGCATGGACGAGGGGTCACTGTACGCGAAGCTTGATAGGGTTGGGAACACCGGTAGGAGATACGGCATGGGCTCTGGGATGGGTGGCTTTGGTGGGTTCGGCGACAGGAGCAGCTCTGGGTCCATGGGTGGTTTTGATTCTTTGAACGATGGCATGAGTGAGATGCTGGGTAATACGGCCCGCAGATTCCAAATGGATGATGATGATGAGGACGACTGGGAGGATGAGGAGTTTGAATTCAGGCCAGATGTGCAGTATAGGCGAGGTTCGATGTATAATGTCCGGGTAAGAGGGAGCTTGGTTCATCAATGCATTTGTCGAAATTATTCAAGACATCTAAAATATTTTGCAGTCTTGAGGTTTGCTTTATCCTGTGTAAGCATTCAGTAATTCGGTGAGAAAGTGCATGGGCCAGAAGCGCTTGTGTTGTCCTTGAACATGTACAGTAAAAATGTTTTACTAGGCAGATATTTGTCAAACAAAAAAGAAACTGCTTTTCGGATCCGCTATTTCCAAAACAATTAAGAACATCCAGATGATGGTGGAATTACTCTTTATAGTCTGTGTAATTTACAGATTTTTTTTTCTTCATTTATACTTTATTCAATAACCTGCTCTTGTGGCATTGCTATTCTAATGCTAGATTTATTCAACTCTAATGAGTGTAGGACCTTGACCTTAAAAGACCTGCAGTCGCAAAGAACCCTCCTAGACCCCAGTTTGAAACATCCACAAAGGAAGTTTTGAGGAAAGCCGATTTTAGGGTGAGTACAGTTGCTTGGCAACCTAAGTAAATTCACTACAGTTTTTACTTTATATTGAATTGTGGATTTTGTAGCATTCTGCCACTTTTGTTGGACTAACACAGGAACACAAGGAATCTATGCTGATCTCAAAACTGTACTTTTTTGTAATTTGATGAAGTCGTGCAATGTACTTTACCACCCTACACTTTATTGTGTGTTGAAGTAGGATTTTCTCGAATATCATCTTATTATATGAACATAGCATGATTAAATAACAATCACAGTTAGCCCTAAAGGTCTGTTATTCTGACATCTTTTTTCTCATTGGGCATTTTATTATATTATGATTTAGCAAATATTAGATACTTTGTTATATTTTGCTAACATGTATGTTGTTATCCTACTCATGTTAAGTTACTAATGCACACAAAAAACTTAAATACATCTTGGAATGGTTTTTGTTTCAAACGTTGGGCTGCAGTAAGTATCAAAAGCAAAGATTGGAACACTAAACATGTATTTCAAGTTAGCTTTTTGCTAGGTACCATCTCAAAGATGCATGAGTTGGAAAATACCATCACATGTGTGGATGAAAGGTGGGCTCTCATGTGTGGATGACATGTGGGCCCTAGGCCCAATTGTTAGTGACACACCGATGGTATTTTCCAACTCATGCATCTTTCTGATGGTACTGAGCAATTTCACCCTTCAAGTTTCAATACATTACGTACATATATTTCGAAGATCAGATCTACATGCACACAAAAACCATATCCTATTGTACAGAGGTTTGCCAATAAATAATTACATTAGGTGCCTCTTTGGATGGAAGATATGTATTTTTTTTGTTTCAAAGGTTCTATCTTTGATCTGCTTGATTAATTTCCATATCGAGGCTACAGCCCACAAGTATCTTCCAGTCGCATTTTTTTTAATAGTCAGAACTGTTACTTGCAGAATGTTAGATTCCTCTCCAACTTTCTTACAGAAGCCGGTATTATCATCAAGAGAAGCCAGGTAAATGTTCCTACTCTGTTATGTGATGAGGAAATTTGTTAGATATTCCTACTTTGGAAAA
The DNA here is from genome assembly GCF_958298935.1 of Phragmites australis. Lineage (NCBI taxonomy): Eukaryota > Viridiplantae > Streptophyta > Magnoliopsida > Poales > Poaceae > Phragmites > Phragmites australis. The sequence continues at coordinate 4,490,463 of NC_084941.1, read as the reverse complement.
TCAGATCCTGTTCTGTTAGATATAGTTGCTAATCATGCAAATTGAGAGCAGTGCAAAGTTTTATTGCAGTTGTCCATTTATGCATTACCCTATCGTGGCTTTGCTTTGTTATGAAATACAAGCCTTTGCTACTGCTGCTGTTGTGCTGAGAATCTTGTTGGATGTGGATCTTTTCAATGCCTTGGTTCTAAAATAAAATGACACACCATATGTAATTGAAAAAACATGCAGACCACGATATCTCTTTATCCATTGCCAGTTTTGTGTTTCATTTGCCTTCTTGTTTAACTATATTACATTTAGAGAGTGCCTCACGGTTGCACTTGTAACTCTGTATTGATATATCTGTTTGCCATGGTTTTTAACGTACCGATCTGCTTCTCAGACTCGTATCAGTGCCAAAGCTCAGCGTAAGGTTGCGAGAGAGATTAAAACTGCCCGTGCATTTGGGCTAATGCCTTTCACAACTATGGGTAGAAGACCATTCATCTTTGGCAGAAGCGCGGAGGAGCGCCTTTCGGATGAGGAATACGAATACAACTTTGTAGAGCAGAAGGATGGTGACCCTGAAGAGGGCAATGGGGATGCTGAGCCAGCTGTGGAAACTGCCTAAACGTTCACATGGGAGTATTCTTTTTTTCTTTCTTTTCAGGCGCTCTGTTTCTCTGTTACTCTCATTCGACACAGCGTCGCATGCCTTCCTGATGCCCCATTTTGCTTCTCAAGAGCATAGCTCAGCTTGAAATAAACTGTAATTTTTCACGGGTTATGTACACTTATGTCTAGCTTGCTTGCTGTGCCATGATAACGAGATATTTCCGGCTTGATAACGAGATATTTCCGGCTTGGTATCCTCCAGGCTGGAGATCATATGCCAAATGAAATGTGGTCATGTGATCAGCGCTTTCCTGCGCGTTGCAAGAAGTTTGAGGTAGCAGTACTGATTTCAATTTTCTGTTCAATGATGATTGTTCAGCTCTGTTCAGCGAAGGCACCGACAGTTCACGATTCATGTGCTGGATGTTGAAAGCTTCATTTTTCTATTGGTTTTGAAAGATTTTATCCTGTTGTCTCAGAAAGAATGTAACTTGCTGGGTTAGGATATGCTCTTGCATCTTTGTGCCTCGAGAGTGGATTGTGCTCTGGATATGCTCATTGCTCTCGGGTACGGTGGCATGGTATATTGAAACATCGATATGCTTAAAACTATATTTTTTTTCTGGTAGTATTATCAGTTTAATCCTTTAAAGTACTTTTGTAATATTATACTTTTACTAGTAATAAAAAGTGATGGGAAAAGTTTTATCTAAAAAAACCGTGAAAAGCCAAATAAATCAAATAAATGAGTATTTCCTTCCCTCTGGTTGGGTGTCACGTCGGTGTGGATTGCACAGGTCAAGTGTCAATTCAGAAATAGGTATCAGAATATAGCCTGAAGCATATCCGCGGGCAAGGAACAATTTTTTTGAGAGGCACCGAAGAATTCATCATTGTAGAGTTATTTATTTTTTATACTGAGAAATGTTTAACCTCTGACACACGAAAATAAATGAGCGAACACGGAAAAGGCCCAGTGGATGCACCGAAGAAATGAAGCGTTGGGGTAAAAACTCTTTTCTGACTATCACTTTTTGTGCGAGAAATTTTATGTGTGTTTATTTGCCCCATTTCCTCATTATTCATTTAAGTGAGAACGTAGTTAGACATGTTAAAAAAAATCGATAATGTATTTAGAGACGTTTTAAAGAAAGTCAATGCTCATCTAGGATCTCCTGTAAATGCAATTATGCATTTAAGTGATTTCTTAAAAATTGCTCGGTCCCTTGAATCTATCACGACCATTAAAAAAACCATTTAATTGACGCCTCATCCTGATACGTCACGAGCCATTAAAAAAACCAGAGTTCAAGGGTCTCCGGCAACCATTTCCTTTCGCTTTCGTCGTTTTCTCGACGTGTCGTCCTCCGCTTCCTGTCCTGCCTCCTCCTCATCCCAAATTCAGCACGCCCGCCCGCCCGCTCGCCGGCAACCACCACCTCGCCGGCGACCTCCTCCCGCCTCCCGCCATCCAACTTTACCCTCTTCGCCGGACCGCGCCGCGGGACACACCCCTCACGCCAAGCGAGGCACCGAGAGTTTTGCGCTCTCTTCCCCTTCGCTGGTGACCACCAACCGGACCTGCAGATCGATCTGGGCTTCCATTGGTTTCTCCTTTGGTTGGTAAGGGAGCAATAGCTTGCTTGCTTGGATGGGTTGTGCCAAGAGTTAGGTCTGCCCTGGTCTGCCCTTTTTCTTCCTTTGCTTCGAGCAATAGAGATTCAAATCTCTGTTTCTGGGATGGGCGCTCAAATTCGTCCGATTTCGTGTGATTTATCGTCCTATCCACGAATACAGAGCTGGAAAAACGGGTCGGGAGGTCGAGGTCCGCTCTGGCCTCCGTTATCCTGTTGTTAAGTTTGTAATTTTAGGGTTTGGAGGGAAGCAAAGATCTCAAGAGGGGTGAGATTTGCTTGTAATTTCAGTGAATTTCTACAAGAAAAGAGTAGAAAAGGTAGTTTTGGAGGGCAGTTTGAGGGATTTGTGAGCAGAGAGGTGGAAATTGAGGTTGGTGGTGGCCTGAGGATTCCACCATGGTGGGGAAGGAACTAGTGGTGCAAAGGAATGGCCCTGTGGACATCCGCGAGATTTCCGCCAAGGCCACGCTCAGGGAGGTGCGGCAGAGCGGGCACACCTACGTGGAGCTCCGTCGTGTCGGGAAGCGCGTCATCTTCTTCTGCACCATCTGCCTCACCGAGTGCTTCAGCGACAACGTGCTGTTCGACCATCTCAAGGGGAACCTGCACTCACGGCGGTACGCTGAGGCCAAGGTCACGCTGTTTGGGCCGATGCCGTGGCCGTTCAACGACGGCGTGCTCTTCTTCAACAACTCGCGCGAGAAGGATCCGCTCTTGTTGGACTCGAGCTCGCAGAATGCTAGAGAGCTGTCGCTTGTTCCGCAGCCTGAGTTGGCAAGGAATGATGCCGAGGTGACTTCGAGGTTGAGAGATGGTTCAAGCTCCCGTAATGGTGTGAAAGGTGCAGGCGCTAGTGCCAAAGGCCGTGCTAATGGTAGAATTGCTGCTGTCTCTGAAGATAATGTGCTGTCAAGAAGCAGTGGAACTGATGGTCCTCTTGTTATTCCTGGTGTATTGCTAAAGGATACTGTTTTGAACTTGCCTGTGCATCTTTTGGGGTATGGAAATATCGCATATAGGATCTGTGAAGTTAGCCAGAGTTGCAAGAAGATTAGCAAGATCTGGTGTGCTTGGGTAGGACAAGAAGGCTCTGTGGGGTGGAACACTTATGAGCAATCTGGCTTTGCCATAGTCAACTTCTCTTATACATCTGATTTGGGTAGGAAGTGGTCTTGCGATGATCAGGACCTTCCTATCTCTGCTGGATCTTTCTTTGTAATTGATGATGCTGGGCATCGTGGAAAGCGAAGGAAGAAGTCATTTTCTGATCAAGAAGCATCTTCAGAAGAGTCTAATGGTCAGAGCAGCTCTCCACATGGCAATAGCCAAGCTATTGTGGCTAGTTCCCCAACAGGTACCTCAAACAATCTTCAAGTTGACCTCTTATCCAGCAAGTCAATGAGGAGAGAGTTGAGGAAGCAGAAGCGCATTGCAGCTGAGAAAGTTTGTGATATTTGTGGGCGACCAATGCTTCCTGGGAAGGATGTTGCTACCTTGCTGAACTGCAATACAGGAAACCTAGCTTGCAGCAGTAGAAATTTGAGTGGGGTGAGTAATTTCAAACATTCTTTGCTGTTTCTGTTTCCTAGTGTTTCTTGAAGATAGCAGCATGGACACATTTACCATTTTGTACAGAGAAAAAGTGAATGAGAAACTAATTAGAAAGTTGTATCTTCTACAATCACAATTAGAGATGCAAGCTTTCTCCACTGTTGAAAGTTCAGTTCTGATCAATTGGATACTCTCAGAATCGAATAAAGAACAATTATGTTGGAAGAATTCTTTTTTCACCCCAAATATAGAAATTAGAAAAATTCCTCTTGCAAATTCCAAATCTTCTGCTGCAATGACTAGACTACATTTGATCTTTGCAGGCTTATCATTTATTTCACACTTCCTGCCTTTTACACTGGACTATTTTGTGCCAATATGAGATGCTGACTGACCAAATAGCAAGCAAGGGTAAGAGCAATCGAGGAAGAAAGGCGAAAAATGCACCTAAGAAGAGCAAAATAACAACCATCCTTTGCCCAGAATGTCAGGGAACAGGAATCCATGTTGAGGGAGATGAACTTGAAAAGCCAACTGTTTCTTTATCTGAGGTTTGCAGCACTTTGTCACTCCTTTCTAGTTATCTACCTACTTTTTTCTTTCAGGGAGCTCGCTTTAGATTTTGTTTGTGTAAATCACATATGGTGCAACCTGAAAATTGGGTGGTTTGTTGGCACTTGCAGATGTTTCGCTTTAAGCTGAAAGCCATTGAAGCTCAGAAAGCATGGCTGAAGAGTCCAGAAGTGCTTGAGAACTGTTCCACTGGGCTTCATTTCCCCGCTGAACATGTGGAGAACTCTGAGGTAGCTTTAGAAGCACACACTGTTCCAATTCATTTTTGATGAGACATGGATTGAAATTCACTTACTCACATCACATACATTTGTTGCAGGAGAAGGTGATGCCACTGAAGTCGCTTCCTTTCTACGCCGCTGATGGGTAGGGATATACTTGGGTAAGCTCGGATGTACCAGGAGCCTGCCGGAGACGCTGTATAAATTTGCTAGAGCACCTGTAAATAAGCTGGCTAGACGCTGACACTGAAGTTTACTTCGGTTTACGTAGTTGGTGTTTGCCAGATGTTTGTACTGGAACTGTTTCGTGACTTTGTTAACCTGTGTCCGCCAGATACTATGACATTCAGTTAACTGGCAGGAACCGTATTCGACTTGGTTCAGTGTGTCAGATGCCGTTGTTTCTGAATTATATCTGGCTTTACAGATGCTGTTTTCGCTTGGGACTTTCTGATGCTACATTTCTTTCTAGCTGTTCCCAGACGTCATGTGCGCTACACGTTTTGTTTCTATAGTCTGAACTGTTTATTATGTTGTACGCTAAACGAGGCTAGAGTCAGCAATGATACTATTTTTAGAGGGCATTTCAAGAAAGATGGAACAGCGTGCAATGCTGTAGGATGATTTGTTTCATAGGAGCATAACGTCAGGAGGGATTATGGTTGTCCAAACAGCGAACTATCTGGTCTCGAAATCACATCTGACTATCTGTGTATGCAACAATTCTGAAACAGATTAGATAAATCGTATTTATTCAACGAAATACGATCAAATGTCAGACAAACAGATTGTACTAAACTGATTAGACTACTAAGATCAAGAGGATGGTGGTCACAAACATCGAAACAAAGTAATCTGAATGTTTGCTATGGCAGGGAAGTTTCAGAGATAAAATCATTATGGCCCCGTTACGACTTCAAGAAGGCATTTCAACGAAACTCTACAAGAAAAAAGGGCAGACGTGAGAGAAAAGAAATTAGGAAAAATAAAAGAAATAAAAGTTGCCAACTTGGATCTCAGCAAGACAGTTGTGTCTTCAGGAAGCCATCGAAACGACGGCCTCACATTTCGAGAAAGATAACGCAGTGTTCGTCGAACAACATCATTGATCCGTGCGATCCAGCAACGACACAAAATAACCAAGCAAAAAAAGATAGCGCGCACACACGCAAACACAAATCACCATACCAACCTTCAGGCGTACTGAGAAATCCAAGATGTGGTCACACATAGATCTAGAAGGGTGAGAGATGGGTTTCTTGAACGAGGCGGCCGTGGCGACTAGGGTTTCTGCTGCCCTCGCGATGGGCGATCGACAGATGCGGAGACCCCTCCAATTTATAGGCTCGCCCACCGGCAGCGGGGCCCCACCGCCGCCAAGCGCACAAGTCACTTTGCCAGGCCGGCGGTGTGACCCACGGGTCCCCCCCCCCCTACCCACCCAAAAAAAAAGAGTTTTTTATTTTTATATTTCAAAAATAAAAAAAATAAAAAATGTACATCCGTTTGAAAAAAATAATAAAATAGATATTGTTGGCCCATATTATCCATCTAACAAGCGATATGTTTTAAAAAATAAACACGCCACGACATGTTAAAAAACATTATATTCTATTGCTCTCAAAATTAAAGTAATATCAAAATAATTCTAAAAAATTAGTGGTGTAGAAGATACTACAATCTAGTTTAAAAAATCCAGCCAAAAATATGATCTGCACAATAAAAATAAAAAAGAACAAAATTTATTGTACACAGCCCGTGCCGAGCGGGCCGAACGGGCCGAAACAACAAAAATCTCGGCGCGGCGCGATCGCCCCCCCCCCCCACCCCCCCGACCGCCGTGACGTAATCTTTGGCCCAGCAAGCGCCGAACCCGCGGCCCGCCCGGCCGTCGCTTTCCCAATTCCCACGCGCCCGCTTCTGCCATGTTCCGTCGCCGTCCGTCCGTCCGTCACACCGCACGGGAAGCCGCACAAAAGGAGACGACCCTTCCGGGCTTTCGGCTCGCTGTTCGACCCACCCGATCGATCCGGCGGCGCAAAGCAGAGGAAAACCCCAGGCCGCAACCCCCCACAGTCCCACACCCGGAGTCCTCGCCTCCTCCTCCTCTACCACCGCCTCCACCACGTCTCTTCTCTTCTCGTTCTGCTGCCGCGCGAAGGAGGGGAGCAGGCGATGGCGAGCGGCGGGGCGGTGAGGGAGGTGGGGTCGAGGGCAGAGCTGGAGGCGGCGGTGGCCGGCGCGCGGGCGGCGGCGGTGCACTTCTGGGCGGGCTGGTGCGAGGCGTCCAAGCAGATGGATGAGGTCTTCGCCCACCTCGCCGTCGACTTCCCCCACGCGGCCTTCCTCCGGGTACGTGCTGCCGCTGTGCCTTAGCGCCCCGCCCTCCGTCCCCGATCCGATCGCGGTATAAATTTGGGTTGGTTCGGTTCGGTCGCCGATGTATGGGTTCGTCGGGGGCGGCGTAGGGATTGGATCCGTTGACCGTTGTTAGCGCTTGGGGTTTTGGTGTGGTAACGCGGAGAAGATAGGTTTTTTCGTGTGTGCTTGTTGGGCTGGGTTGTTTTTTCTTTTTTGAATACGGGAAACCCCATCTCCATTAGCAAGTAACGGAACAACCGTTTAAGTATTTTACAGCCGACCAGAAAGAACAGGGACGGAAAGCAAACGGTTCAACAGGGATAAAACCTGTTCAAAGACATAGACTATACAAAACTAAAGATATAACCAAGTCACTAGAGACTGCAAGATAAGCACCAGCAGACAACAGCCACTGGAAAAAAAATTTGGACAATTTCACTGGGCTTCTTCGGTATCTTCAGCAGGATTATGATCATCATCTTCGGACTGATCCTCTGAAATGGTCACTTGATTGCTTGGGAGAGCTCTAGATTAGGACTGCAGATGATTGGCAAGAGCATTCATCACCATGTGAAGCAGGCCTTGAGGCCCCTCCATCAGCTCATCTTTGCTCAAACCCTTCAACAGATCTGCCCAAAAATTCAAAAAAGAACAAACATGGAAGATGATTTCACTAGGAATCTAGGATCATGAATTAACTTCTTATCAAAACAAGCACAATTCCTTGCTTTCCAAATGGCCCAACTTGAAACTCCTTTTTCTAAGGCAGGAAATCGGTAATCCAACTAAAGAATTGTCGGACCCCTCCTTTGGGGTCACCTCGTGTAGCTCATACCAGTCCCTGGATCAGTAGCTGGTACGCACGAACTCCAACAGAAGTAGACATCATAGTCATACATCGGATAAATACGATAATAAAGCACATTACAGAGTTCATTACAATAGAAGCCCGAAGGCATAATCTTACAAACTCTCAGAACACAGCGGAAACACACAAAAGCGACCCAAGCCCTACAGGCAGCTTGAGTGCAGACGAAACCGGCTTCTCTAATCTTCATCTCCTTCTTCGGCGAAGTCGGCCTCTGGATTATCTGGATCCACAATTAGCAAGTATGAGTACATAAGGTACTTAACAAGTCCTACCTCAAGGGGAGAAATTAGATGCTTAAGGGTAGTTCAAGGATAAGGCTGTAGAGTCTTTTAGGTTTTGCGGAAAGCTAGTTTTATTGATGCAGGGTTCATTTTGCAAAGACTAACTTTTAATACAAACATTTACAAGAGAAATACATAAGTTGAGTTTATGGGGGTTGACGGCCCTGGGGGAGGTACACCCGTCCCGCTAGTTCCCACAAGACTTTGCCAGCGGACACACAGTCCAGGAGGCTTAGGGCACAAAGTCAAAACCATTTTTTTTAGAAAACACGGGCACACAGCCCACTCACACGCTAAGGAGTTACTCACGCCAAAAAACTAATCATTGTGACCAAACCATAGCATGTCCTTGACCGAGGATACGGCTATCCGGATAGGTTTAACACTCTGCAGAGGTTGTACACTTTACCCACAAGATATGCACGGGCTCCCACCTTAGCAACTGGTGAAGCCGTCATAACGAGACGTAACGACCTCACAACGAAACCACAATATCCACCCATGGGGCACTAAGATACCAGGGGCTTTAGAAGAAATACGGGAAAGATCACTTAGCAATCCCAAGGCTTGACTTAGCCTCAACAATATCACCAGCCGGACCTTGGGCTACACACTACCCAAGTCTTCTCCTGGTCTCCATTGCCACTACCGGCCTCCGGGTGGGTACCGCACTAAGTCAGAGGGGTTAGGTCATGTCCTGCCCATACAGGCCATGTGGTTGTACGAGTGGATACTAAGTGAGATGTCACAGCGAACCGGTCCTTATATGACCGAGGTAAGAGTCTCCCAGCAAGAACACCACAAAGGCGAACCTTGCTCCAAGGTGGCTCCCACCTTTGTGGGGCACCTTACTCACCCTCGTCAACACTACTCTAAAGTTTTCCCAAGAACACAAGTTTTACACGCACCAAGCACCAAGCACACACCATTCATTTTGTAAAGCATGATTATCACATGTAAATAATCTAGTTCTTTCTTTTGAGCAAAGCAATCCTAAGCATACTAGTAAACAAGCAATCTTCCAAACAATCATTATAGTTGATGTTGGGAATCTTCTAGGGTTTCAACGAAATAATGGTAACAATGACAAGGCATGGGATAAACAAGCTGGGTTATAACTATTCTAGCATTTCTTTAAGAATCATAACTATTAATCTAAACATGCATACTCCTATTATTTGAAACGATGGCTCTACGGGTTGTGTTCAAAAACATAGGATCAACATGGTCAACGGTTGTAGGACTTGCCTTCGTTGAAGTCCTCGCCTGCTCCTTCAAACTCCGGGTCCTCGGGGTCGTCCTCGAATGCTCCTTCCTCTAATAGTCGCAACAACGACAAAGGCACAATCAATCAAACAATTAAAATAATGACCAAACAATTTACAAAAATTATGAAATTGACATGATTGGATAGATCTCGAATTTAGATGAATATCGGTGGAAGAATCGACGAAAACGGAGTTAGGACGGAGGAGAAACGGGCTTCAGAAGGTTTGCCGGGAGAAAAATTCAGAAAAAGAAAAGGGGAGAATATTCCAGGAATATTCTGCTGAGTCGGCTCGGACTGGACTCGGCTCACGGCTCGGCTCACGGCTCGGCTCGGGTTCGGCTCGGCTCACGGCTCGGCTCGGGTTCGGCTCGGCTCGGGTTCGGCTCGGCTCAGTTTTTCGGCTTGGGCTCGGGCTCGGTTTTCGGCTCGCGGCTCGGCTCGGTGTCAGTGGGCTCAGCAGCCGGCTCGGCTCGGCTGACAGCGGGCGGCTCGGCTTGGCAAAGGGCCCGCCTGTCAGTTGCACCGGGGGGAAAGGATATAAGAGAGAGAGAGAGCAGAGCAGAGAGAGGAAGACCGGCTCGGGCACAGAGAGGATCGGGAGGGAGAGAGAGGGGCGATGGCGGAGCTGGTGCGGCGGCGGCGCGACGGCGGAAGCCGGCGACGGGGCGCCGACCGGAGGGCGGCGGCAGGCCTTGCCGGCCGGGGCTGGCTGACGGGCGGCCGGCGGCTCAGGGACGGGCAGCGGAGGCCGGCGACGGGGAACGGCGGCGGCGGGCGTCAAGGAGGGGGAAAGGGCACTGTTCACCGCTTTTATAGCGGCCGGCGGGGCTCGGGGCGGCGCGCGGAGCGAGGCAGCACGGGGCTCGGAGCGGCGCGGGGCGCGAGGCACGGCGCGGGGCGCGAGGACTGCCGGTGGCGATGGGACGGCGAGCGGCGCTGCGCGCGGCGATGGGACGGTGAGTCACGGGGAGATAGAGAAGAGAGAAAGAGAGAGAGAGAGGAGGGAGAAAAGGGGGAAAAATTTTAGGGATTTGACAAACTGAGAAACCGAATTAGGAATGAAGTCAGCTCCAATGAACATGGCAATAAAACCCAAGCAGCTTTAGCCCGATTGGGGCAAGACAGTGCGGGGCACCGGTCAGGGTGGGGCAAGACGGGGCGAGGCACCGGGCGGGGGCGGGTTAAGTTCTGCCCCGCCCCGTCCCGCTCCAGAGTATATGTTATATGCACGTTTAGCAAGTTTATTAAGAAGTTTATTTTCCTTTTGTAATGAAACTTTTAGTAAACTAATGCATGTATATAACTATTGTCATATTATGTTAGGTCTCGTGAATCTTAGATGCAATTTTTTATTGATTTGTATGTTGTGGTAGCTATTATTTCCTAATTAAACTTGATCTAGAGCTTTTAACAATTTTAATCGGAGCGGGGTGGGGCGGGTCGGGTCAAAATCGGAGCTCTATGGGGTGGGGTGGGGCGGGGCAAGAAAAAATTTCACCCGGTCTCGGATCGGGGCGGGGCAAAACTCGTCCCCGCCCCGCTCCATCGAGATCTGTAGCCACTGGACACAAGAAGAACAATTGTGTGCAAGATTCTTGTTGAGTGCAAAAATAGCAAGTCCTATCTCCAACCCAATTTCTTTTCAGCATATTATCCTTAGTAAGCAGCGCATTGTTCTTTAAAAACCACAGATAAACTTTAATCTTCAAAGGAATCTTGGCTTTCCAAACATGATCAAAAGAAGTGTTAGGAGAACCACTCACTAACCAAGTTTCGAGGAGGATTAAGGTTAGAAGCAGCAGGTATCACATGTTTTCCCTTTCCACCATCAATTCATCTCTTGAGTTCGCTCAAGTCTCATCTCTGGATGATGATCCAGACGACCTCTACTAATATTGCCAGCAGCAACCGCCCAAGGATCGGGAGATTGATGCTTAGGGATCAAAGAAGGGGTAGGGTTTTGAGCCCCTTGAATCAAATCCTAAGTAGATCGAGGACCAAATCCAATTGGTTGCCAAGCATGGCCCCCCTCACAACGCCCAAATACACTCCGCGCCATAGTACGACCATCCCCACACCCGTATCTACTAGATCCGAAGCCATCTCGCCTCGATCCCCAACCTTGCCTCCCTGCCATGAGCACCGGCGCATCAAGTTTGTATTGAGGTGGAGGTGAAGCTACCACTTGGGAGAACGACCTCGTATCTCCGGTGATAGATCCACACCAAACCGAGGAATCGGAAGAAGATGGAGATTTCCAAAAGTGTTGAAGTAGTTTCCCAAGAGCAGGATTGAAAGAGAGAGGCGCAACCGGCGGAACTCTAGGGTTCTCTGCAGTTAAAGGGGCAGGAATCGCAACTGCTCTGTGCAAGTTCAAAACTACCCTTCGCGACGCCTCTGGCTCCTCCCGCAAAGACCGAGCAAGCTCCAATGGCGGCCCCTCCCACTTCTTCGGTGCATATCCTAAGATTCCGAGGAATATTCGTGCATTCGCCCACGTAGCTTCACGAGCCCCTGGCACGCGCGACCACAACCGCGTGAACGGCACGAACCTGAAAGCCTCACAAGGTAGATTGAATCGACGTGCCACGGCCTCCCTTCTTGAAGCAGCCGATGGAAGCATGGTGGCTGGCGGTGGTCCCCCCGGCCGGGCCACCCGAGCGTAACCATCACGCATCCCTACCTCGTTCCCACTACAAGGTGTTCTTGATGCCCGTTCTGGGCTGAGTTGTTGTACTGTGAATGTTTCCACCCTGTTGCTTGGGCAAATTTGTTAGTGACTCTGGACATATTACTGATTTGATTCAATGGCACAAAGCAAGACTTTAATATTCTAGAGCAGTGAACTCAATTCTGTCGCTGAAATAGTTCGTGAGAATATATAAAAATTGAACTTACTTCTGTCTATCAGTTATATGCTCACATGATAGTTTTGAACTTGTATATTGTAACCTCCTCATTGGTTGCTGTTGAAAATTGTACTACCCTCACTTTTCAACTCTATGGAGTACTCAAATTGTGGGGTTGCATAGTTAAGCCATTGTAGGTGAGAGTGGGACTATGAGCCAGTATTCAGAGTGCCTGATGCTTGCAGCCCGGCATTCTGTGCTAGGCGTTCTCCACTGATGTGCCAATTTTTATTAAATTGTATCGATGGGAGGATCTTTTCTTTCTGGGTGGCGAGTTACCTTTATGCGCCAAATGTTGTTTGTGATTAGTGGTGCTAGTTGACACTTCATTGTAGTTTTGATATGTCATGTTAAAATATAAAATTATGTGTTCTATCTATTTGGTGCTAACTAGTACCAAAGTTATGTTTAAGTCGCTTTCTTGATGTTTGATTACTAATTTTGCTGTGGTGTTTATTTAGTATCATGTTGAGATAGAGGCAAGTACACCCTGTTGAGTACTAAGCTATCTTATGGTGTGTGCACAGTTGATTTGCTGGCTGAATACATCCCTATTGCGCCTGTGTCCTTCCGCTGTTTCCACTAAGCTATGAACTAAAATACAGCCCAGTTAAGCCTGTGACCTTTTGCTGTTTCCATTGAGCTATGAACTAAGTTACGAGAGATAAACACAAAACATTGTTGAATCCATTATCAATCTGTTTCTTCATTGATCTTATCATTGGTAAATAATCAGATTGAGTTTTTAATAAATACCGATGACCGATCCGATCCAATATTCCTCATTTATGGCCATTATGCTTTGGGCATTACTTCTGTCTCCCTGCGTATCTAGTAAATATGGTTCATTGACTGTCAAAAAGATTAGGATGTCCTTACATTCTTTGCTTATTTGTTTCTTACTACACTGTTGACTTCTGTCAGGTTGAAGCTGAAGAACAACCTGAAATATCAGAGGCATATGGAGTGACAGCGGTGCCATATTTTGTTTTCTGCAAGGTATTTATAATTACCGAGTAATATAATTCATTCTTGCTTCTTATCATTGAACTTTTTTACATTTTAATATACTTTTTTTTTTTTGCACAATGACTTCTGATAAGATCATGGTACTTGTCTTCTTCACTGAAGTTGAATAACTGCATGAATTCTAGTTTTCAATGATGGCATTATGAGTATAATGTTTAATAAGTGACGTGTGCTCTTTTAATATGGCGAGGGGTTTTCTGATGCTGTTTGGATTCACATGATCAATCTTCTCATTACTTATTTTGAAACCAGTTGCATTGGTTCGGTATATCTGGAGAATAAAGTCTCCCATTTTATTTGCAAAAAAGAAATTGTTATGTGGTGGATACTAGAGCAGAACTGTAGCAGAAGTGCAGAACTATCCACTTGTTCATGTGGTGGATCCAAGCAATGTTCACGTGGGATTCAATGGTGCATCAGTATCTCAAAGTGAGATTAGTTTGAAGTTAGAATAGAATATTTAGTTATCTTGTTGTTTTCTTTCTTTTCGAATAGATTCCACGTATTATGGATAACTTTTCTTATTCTAGATGTTAGAAGCAAAGTCAAGCCACCCTATAAAGGGATAGTGTGTTATCCTTTGGAATCAGGCAATAATAGAGAGATTCTCTAGTCTCCCCCCCCCCCCCCCCCCTTCTCAGCCAGGCCTTGGAGCCTTACCCATCCATGTCCAAAACAGAAATCTTTCCTGTATACGGAATAACAGAAATATCCTCGGACCCTTACCCATCCGTGTCCATAACAGAAATGTGCTTTCCTGTATACGGAATAATAACTTTCTGTAGGCGCTTCACCACATTCACTTGAGTCTGCCTGCACTAAGATGTTGTAGAATTTGTTCATCAGAACTTTCTATACTCTGCTAAAGGCTCCATGTGAATGTACAATACCTTTTGGTTAGGGTTTCGGTGTGTTTTGTGATGATGTAGCATATAGGCTCTCAATTCAAGTTCTTGTGGTGCTGAATGAAGTGTTTTCCTTGATTTTAACCTGTGCTGCTTGCACCTTGCAAAAGATGCATTTATAGTTTCTTTTTTCCCTAGTTTAGTGTGTCATGTACTCATGTCATCTCTTGGGACTTTGGTAGGCCTGTGAAAGTCCTTCATAGTGCCAATTTATATATGTCCAACAATTGTGATATCCTTATACATGTTCTCCACAAACAAGTTACAATACGTGATTTATTATGTGGTAACTGCCTCGTTCATATGGTTGTCTAGTGTACTAATTCTGCATAATTGCAAGATAGAGGTTAAATCTGCATGAAACATTGTCAAATATGTTGTTTTTCTATTAGTGATTGTTTTATGTTCCTGGAGGTTACTTCAGGAATTCCTTCAATGCAATGCTAAATCTTTGTTACTGACTGCTTTGAAAGATTTGTATGAATTTTGTAAAAGGTGGCTGTTCTCATGCAGACATTTTCTGCTTGCAGGAAGGCAAAACTGTTGATACTCTGGAGGGTGCAAATCCAGCCAGCCTAGCCAATAAGGTTGCAAAAATAGCTGGGCTTGCCAGTGTTGCTGAGTCTGCTGTACCTGCTAGCCTTGGAGTTGCGGCTGGGCCTGCTGTACTTGAAAAGGTCCAAAAGACGGCGCAGCAAAATGGATCTTCTGCTGCTGAAAGCACTCACTCTGGCAGCATGGAAGATGCATTGAATAAGCAATTGGAGCGGCTTGTCAATTCCCATCCTGTGTTTTTATTTATGAAGGGAACCCCTGAACAACCAAGGTGCGGTTTCAGCCGTAAAGTGGTTGACATTTTGAAGCAGGAAGGAGTTGAGTTTGGAAGCTTTGACATTCTTACAGACAATGATGTACGTGAAGGAATGAAGAAGTTCTCCAACTGGCCAACTTTCCCTCAGCTTTACTGCAAAGGTGAGCTGCTTGGTGGATGTGATATTGTTGTTGCTATGCATGACAGTGGTGAATTGAAGGATGTTTTCGAGGAGCACAATATTCCCCTCCAACCACAGGGAAGCAAACACGAAGAGGCAGTGAAAACTGAGTCTGCAACTGAAAAGGGTGGTGCAGTTTCTGAACCAATCGGGCTTACTGATGCTCAGAAAGCTCGCCTGCTAAGCCTTATTAATTCCAACCCAGTGATGGTCTTTATCAAAGGTTCGCCTGAGGAGCCTAAGTGTGGCTTCAGTGGGAAGTTGGTCCACATTCTTAAGCAAGAGAACATTCCTTTCTCTAGTTTTGACGTTCTTTCAGATGATGAGGTTAGACAGGGTCTAAAGGTTTTCTCAAACTGGCCTAGTTACCCTCAACTGTACATAAAAGGTGAATTGGTTGGCGGTTCAGACATAGTGATGGAGATGCATAAGAGTGGTGAGCTGAAGAAGGCTTTGTCTGAGAAAGGGGTTATCCCAAAAGAAACTCTGGAGGACCGATTGAAGGTCCTAATTTCCTCAGCCCCGGTGATGCTTTTCATGAAGGGCACCCCAGACGCTCCTCGTTGCGGCTTCAGTTCGAAAGTCGTGAATGCACTGAAGAAGGAAGGGATCAGCTTTGGGTCCTTTGACATTTTATCTGATGAGGAAGTTAGACAAGGTTTGAAGACATACTCCAACTGGCCTACTTTCCCTCAACTGTACTACAAGTCAGAGCTGATAGGGGGCTGTGATATCATTCTCGAGATGGAGAAGAGTGGAGAGCTGAAGTCGACCCTTTCAGAGTAGATGCTTTGTGTCTTGCTGGCGTTTCTAGCATCTGGTCAGCATCAAAGTGCTCTACGATGACATTTATGCCGATGTATTCATAGATGCACGTTTGAAACTTATCTGCACTGCCACATTACTAGAATTGTGACGTCTGCAGAAGGAATAACTTGAAACACTTGATCAGTACTGAATGGTCTTATATATTCACCAGTTTATTTTGTGGTCCTGGCTCTGGCTGGAAGTTTTTTATTCAGGTTTTGTCACAATTAGTAGATGAATGGTGTAAAATGTGTATGGAATGCTTGTGATGTCTACCAATCTGATCATTATTCTTGAGAATCGTAGTTGATTTTTTTAGAAACTTTTCATTCGAAGTGCTAGAATGGAGAAAAGACACTGGATGTTGATGTGGTCGGTGCTACCATGTTAAGCTGTAGATGTGAACTGGAAAGATGATGCATCTATGCACTATCAAGTTTTTATATCCTTATTTCTTTTTCTTTTTTACACCCATGATGATTGATCACTATCGCGCTCTTTCTGTTACTTTTGGGGGTATTGGATTTTTTTTATGTTCGGGGTGCATTGAGCTCTCTCTGATCAAAGCTACATGATGCCATTTTCCCGTTGAATAAACCTTGGAACGGTGCTCTTCAGTTGGCATTCAAGCGTGCCGCTGTGACAGCCTGCATCCTCTTCCGAATCACTGCGTGATTTGGAGCGTCGGGAAAGGATTTACTGTGTGGTCGGAACGACCTACGGACAACTATCCATTTTGCTTCGCACTCTTCCGAATTCATTTGTTTTTCGAAACGTTGCTGGTTGATGAGCTCGTGTACTCCCTGCCTCTTCCAATTTTTGCAGAATTTTTCGTGTTGATTTGGAACGCAGGGACGCTATTTTCTTGTGACCGGAGTTTGAGGGGTAGATACCGGCTGCTGGACACTAGTCAACATGGTCGGTATATAGGGATTAAACAAGATCATAAGGATGTAAGCAACATGACCAATCAAAGGTCGCTTCTTCACGTGGACAAAGAAGCAACAAAGCCCACTCCTTAAGAGGCCTCGACTGGTTTTTCATTTCAAACTCATGGACAACGCACTATCCAGGCATAATAGCTTGCCATTTGTCAAGAGATACTTCGGACCCTGCTTGATAACAATCAATACTGATATTTCTAAAGGAAAGATCTTTAGATTTAAGAATTATTGGATAGAGCATGAAAATTTTATACAAGTTATTCAACATGGTTAAGCAGTTTCAGTTCAACAAAATGACAAAGCCAAGAGATTAATGGCCAAATTTAAAAATTTAAGAAGAGTCCTCAAAGCCTGGCAGAAAACTTTGTCAAATCCGACAACCACCATTGCCAACATGAAGGTGATCATTCTTTTATTGGACACTATGGAGGAACACGAGTATTGAGGAATGGAATTTTAGAGAAATACTCTAGCAACATCTTGTGGTGCTCCTTAAACAACAAAGAATTTATTGGAAACAAAGAGGAACTATCAAGTGGGTTAAATTCGGGGATGAGAGCACACAATTCTTTCATGCCAATGCCACAATTAAATATAGGAAAAACTTGATCACCACTCTAAAGGACAAGGAAGGTAATATCCGCTCTAATCATGAAGAAAAAGCAGCTCTCTTGTGGGAATCTTATAAAGATATGCTTGGCACTTCTGAATTCATGGAAATTTTCTTTGACCTAAGAAGCCTTATAAATCCTATAGAGGGTTTGGAACAGTTGGAAGAGCCTTTCACACGGTATGAATTGACAAAATAATCCAGTCTTTGCCCTCCAATATATCGCCAGGACCGGATGGTTTTAATGGGGACTTTCTCAAGAAATGCTGGAGTATAGTGGCTGAGGATTTTTATGAACTTTGCGATGCTTTTCATCAATAGGAAATATGCTTACAAAGTATTAATGGGTCGTACATTACCTTTGTCCTAAAAAGGATGGTGCTTCCAATGTGAACGATTATAGACCCATTTCATTGCTGAATTCCACAATTAAACTGCTCACCAAACTGCTTGCTGATAGACTTCAAGAGATAATCCTACTGCTTAGCCTAGGCTTTTGAGTATATACACATATACCACAAATCCAAGAAAGAGATAGTTATTCTCAAATTGGTCTTTGAAAAAGCCTTTTATAAGATAGAGCACCAGGTGATTCTAGAGATACTGAGGCACAAAGGATTTGGTGATAAATGGGTGAGCTACATTGAAAAATTCTAAGCACAGGAACCTCATCAGTTCTACTCAATGGGATACCTAGAAAAGTCTTGCATTGCAAAGGAGGAGTGAGGCAAAGAGATCCTCTTTCGCCTCTACTCTTCGTTTTGGCAGCAAATCTACTTCAATCAATAATGAACATAGCAAAGGATTGAGGACTGTTGAACCTTCCAATCCACATGGGTGCACGATTGGATTTCCCTATTATCCAATATGCAGATGACACACTACTAGTTATGGAAGCATGTCCAAAACAACTTTTTGCACTTAAAGCACTACTCAACACCTTTGTCGCCTCCACATGACTCAAAGTGAATTATAACAAATCAAGTATGGTGCCAATTAATGCCAGTGAGGAGAAAATACGAATCTTAGCAGATACATTCAATTGTCAAGTGGACAGCTTACCCTTCACTTACTTAGGCTTACCTTTGGGTCTCACTAAACCTGAAGTGGAGGATTTCCTACCCTCGATGAAAAGATGTGAACTAAGAATGGTAAGCTGTTCCATCTACTCGACCGAGGCTGGAAGATTACAACTAGTGAATTCAGTGCTTTCCTCCTTACTGACACTTTTCATATGCACATTGAAGTTGTCTCCCACGGTCATCAAGCAAATTGATAGGTACAGGAAATATTGTTTATGGAGAGGTTCCGATGTTAATGCAAAAAAAACACCGAAAGCTGCATGGAACATGATGCGTAGACCCAAAAAGGAAGGGGGTCTGAGTGTCATCAACCTCAGAGTACATAATGAGGTTTTATTGAAGAAAAATCTGCACAAGTTCTTTAACAAAGCAGAGCTTCCTTGGGTTAAGTTGGTTTGGGACAATCACTATCCAAATTCTCAATTACCAGAAAAAGAAAAGGAGGCTCTTTTTCGTGGAGAGATGTGACCAAGCTGCTGGACCAATTCAAAGGCATTGCAATTGCAGAAGTTGGCAATGGATCCACAGTTATCTTTTGGAAGGGCCTTTGGTCTGGAGCTTGCCCAGCCATTGCATATCCTGAATTGTTTTCCTTTACCAATCAACCGCTTATCACTTTAAAACAAGTAGCTGCATTTGAAAGTCTACAAGAAATATTCAATCTCCCGTTGTCTATACAAGCCTTCGAGCAGTTCCAAGATTTAGAGTAAAAATGGCTACCATCACCATCTCTGAGAGTCTTATACCTGGAATTATGTTTGGGGTTCTGCCTATTTTTCTTCAGTCAAGGCTTACAAGCTCTTCATGGGACATTTGCAAATACATCCAGTGTATAGATGGCTGTGAAAATCATCCTGTCAAATAAAGCATAAGCTTTTCTTCTGGATGCTTATCAAAGACAGATTGAGCACAAGAAACATCCTACGAAGAAAGAACATGCTCCTAGACTCTTATGCATGTGAACTCTGCTTATGGCAGGAAGAAGAGACGGTTACTCACCTGTTTCTTCACTGCAGCTTCGCCAAAAGATGTGGGGTTCTACTAGGACTGCTAATCCCATATTTGGAGCCACCAGACATTGTTCGTTTCTTCAAAGTAACTCTGAATGTCCCATTTTTCATGGAGATTATCGTTCTTATGGCTTGGTGTATTTGGACAGAGCGAAACGACTGAATTTTCAATGGAAAAGACCCAACAGTGCAAGGATGCCAGACAAAGTTTTTTCAAGAATTCGCCATGGTTATCCATCGAGCGAAATCTAGTTACTTTCCAGCAATGTCACAATGGCTAGAATCTTCTGTTTGATGTTTTTGGCTCTTTTGTTGAATTTGTTTTTAAAGACTGCTTGTTTTCCTTTTTTTTAATATAATATGTAGGGGAGCTTTCCCCTCCAGTTTCTTCAACAACAAAAAACTAGCTAATTTGGTATGGAAACACACGGGCAAGCAAATCCTCGAGTCACCCATGATGCCCTGCACCGCGACATCGATCCCTTGGGATGTAGGATCCACCGGTAGTTGCACAGTTTGGGGTAAAGGCTTGCAGCATCGCGCACCACCGGTCCAATGGCGAAAAAAAAGCAGAGATGTCTGAAACACTAGTGCAGTATCTGTGGAACCCAACTCAACGCAAAGCAAACGGATGCACACATCTAGACCAAGTGATGAAGTGAGGTCGTATCATTCGAACAACCATCACCATCTACCGCGCCATCACCCAGTGAAAGTGCAATGCCGGGAGACGGCGAAGATTCCAGGACTCAAGTGAGTCCATCGTGCATGGTAATGGTGTTAGCGGCCATGCTCGAGCACTCTGTCCAACATGAGGCAAGGGAGGTATGCTAAAAGGAAGCAAAAGGCGGTCGGCTCGATGGAGTGCCAGCACGGTCTGGCTGAGAACGCCGGCGGCCTCGGCATGGAGATGCAGTCCGTCGCCGCCGTGCCTGGCGCCCGAGCTTGGAAGTGCCGTGGACGCGCGGGTCGTGGCTACGTGCTCGCGAGGTGAAATCTTGCGAATTCACTTGGCTGCAAGTGCTATAGCTAAAAGGAACGATCGCGAGCATATCGATGACGCTGGTAATTAACTGTGATCGATCTTCCGAGGTGTGGAGAGCGAGACAGACACAGTTAAAGATTCGCTGATCTCGTCTAATAAACCTGTCGATGTGCTATAATTGCTCTTATTTTCGTTTCCAAGAAATATAATTGTAGCCAATTAGATAAGCACACCCCAGCCAAGGCCACACCATCGAGAAGCACGTCATCCAGTCCATCGTTAAGAAGCTCATCGGCCTACGCCGCTTCGCCCACGCGCTCGAAGTCCCAGGCAAACCATCATCCCCCTCCACCCCCACCCCCACCCCTCAAGTGAATTCTCTGCAAAGATTATCGCGCATTCCGCTCACCGATTCAGACGATTCTTTGCGTTCTTGCAGCTTTCGTTCCGGATGACTGACCGGAGGTACCGTACCTCTACCTGTCGGCCGGTGACGTCGCTTACCGGCTGGAGCTGATCAGCAAGGTGCACGGCCTTGAGAGAGCAGTTGAGTACTTCGGCAACGTGCCGAGGCAGCTGAGGAAGCCGCAATGCTACGGCTCCCTGCTGAAATGTTACGGGGAGGCGAAGGCCGTCGAGAACCGAGGAGCTCTTCGCGAAGATGCAGGAGATGGGGATGAAGAGTGCTTACGCTGAGAAGAGAAAGGTGTCGAGCCCGATATGTTCAGTGTGGAGAATCTGTTGGCCGCATACATTGCTGCCGATGATGTTGAGGGGCTTGGGAAGGTGCTCGACAAGGCCAATCCGCACCAGAAGCTTTTGAGTTGGCACGGACATGCCTCGGGATCAAGGGTTTTTAGGAAAGCTGGGATGCGGATAAGGGCCTTCATGGCTGTTCTGGAAGCGGAGAGGCGGATTACTCCTAAGAATGGTAGGGTCGCATACAGTTTCTTGCTCAACACATACACTGAGCTGGGGATGTATCCTGAGATTGAATGCATTTGGAGTGTCTATAAATCCAAAGTGCCACCGTGCAACTCGATGTATTTGTCCAGGATAAGTGTGCTACTCAAGATGAATGACATCGAGGGGGCTGAGGAAGCATTGAAAGAGTGGGAAACGATGTGTGTTTCCTTGATTTCAGATTAACCAACTTACTGGTCGATGCGCACTGCAGGCAAGATCTTGTAGAGAAGGCAGTAGCTCTTGTGGATGAAGCCATCGAGAAGGGGAGGACACCTTGCGCTAACACTTGGTATAAGTTGGCTGGTTGATTATTTAGGACTGGTCAGGTGCTGAAGGCCGTGGACATGACAAGGAAGGCTCTTGCGTCCGCAACTCATCCTTGGAAACCTGACCTGACAGACATATGTGCTAACGAGCTTGAACCATTTCATGGAGCAAAAGGATGTAGAAGCAGCCGAGGAGATGGCGAGTATGCTACAGAAGTTGGTTCCTTTGACTATGGATGTTTATCATTGTTTACTGAAGACATATGTCCGTGCGGGAAAGCCAGTGTGCGGCTTGCTTGATCGTATGAAGAAAGATGGTCTTGAGGCTGATGAAGAAACTGATAGAATCCTTGCTGGAGAATGCCAGTAGATAACCACTACCGCCTATCGCTAAATGATCTCTTTTACCAGTTCAAATTCTTCACCTCTTTTCTCTTAAACTCTGCTCATTAATTTGGCTCCTGTCCACTGCTTACATGGAACACTGCAACCCTTTGTTGTTGTATGTGGTGGCCTCATAGGGCAGTGGGGATGTGAGCGATCTATATATTACTGATAGGATCAGATATGATGGAATGGAACTGTTCAATTGTTTAAATGAGTTTTAGGGCATATTGCTTACTTTTTTGTAATCTTACTAATATTTCTTTTGAGTCAACATTACTCCCATATTTGTGTATCTGTTTTTTTTATTTCACTGTACGTTCATATGAGTTAGACATCCATTTTCAAATCTGTTTGAATCATGATGTTTCTTGGAATCAATAGAACAAAATGAGATCCAATATGAATATTATTTTGTTTGATATTTTGAAAAAAAACAACATTTTGAATATGCTATTTCAACAATTTGAATATACTATTTCAACATTTGCAATATATTGTTTCAACAATTCATACATGAAATATTGAACTATTTTTTCCATAATGTTGAATTAGGGGTCTAATCAAGTTTTATAAAATGTTGAGTGCATAAGAAATATGCTTTAACAACTTACATATAAAGTGTTGAACAACATAGAATGGTTGAATTAGATTTGAAAATTTGTTAAATCAAGACTTTAAAATTGTCGAGTGCATAAAAAAGCACAAATTTATTTAAATGTAATTGCTTCTAGTAATTTTATTTTTATACATAAATTTGTTTGTTTTTTTTTCAATGGTAAGAAAAACCATTCTTATCTTAAAGAAGCAAAATGTTCCATAAATTCCTGCCTCTATCTATACTCCTATAAAAATGCACGAGTTGTGGCAGAACTAAACGATCTTCACCGTTCACCCGAATTAATTAAACGGTCACCGTGTAAAGATTATCCCCATTCCTTTTTTAAAAAATATTTAATCTCATATTAATTGTCTTCCATATCTAGACGTCTAATATTCGGCTTCCATATATTTTTAAAAAAACATTCAATCTATCATTATTTGTCTTTCGTACTAGATGTTCAATATTTACCTTCCATATATTGCTATATTATAAATTGATTCTACATATGTAAAATACGTGTGCAATTACTAGTAACTATCTCTGGGGGTGTTTGGGTTTTGCAATGCAAAAAAATTAGGAAAAAAAAAGTCCAAAGCGAGCTGCTAGTTCCCTCCGTGCGGCTTGTGGGCCCTATGAAGTGGGCCTCGAGGTGGGCAGTGGGTTGTCCGATGCCGAAGCTAACCGGCCGTCGGGCAGAAGGTGTCTAGGAGGTCCCCTTCCTCTTTTATATATAAAGAATATATGTCCGTTTGAAAAAATTGCATGGATAGGTTACCGTTGCCCGTTTAATAGGTGAGAACAAGATCTCGCATGTTGAACAAATGAGAATTTGTGGGTCCCGACGCTCAGTGTATTTAATAACTGGAGAGAGGAACATCTCGCCCATTTGATGGGCGAGAGCTTAGTCTCGCCCGCTGAACGGGCGACATCTTTAGTAATATACAGCAGAATAGACATATGTATAATTGTTTTTTTCTAATATACTTTTGTATACGGCAATTTGAAAAATATTTCACATTCATTCGGCGAAAAATACTAGTTGTGCAAATAATTGTCCAAACGGCATTACGAAATGGTTCATCCTATCCTTAATTTTGGTTCGATGTCATTTTATCGACATTTCTTTATTTAGTTGATGTAAAAGTTTGTTAGTTAATTTTTTTAGTGTAGTAACGTTGGAAGGGTACAAAATCTAATTTGTCGAACAATAGTAGTTGTGAAGCACAATTATCATATAACTCGGCACGGAGATTACATATGCTGATAAATATTACATGGGACATGGGGTTTATCGTCGCTGCATTAATGGATCCTAACTATTAAAAGATGACGACAACAAATATTGACACGTATGGTACGCGTAAAGACTAACCTAATAGCGTATCGTCGCTAAATCTAAAATGTCTTAGGCAATAAAAATAGGTCATGTTGCAATAGATGCTCTCTAGTGAGTGCATATAGGATATTTGCCCTTTTGTAGGGCATCGAACCCTTCGTCTTAGCGCGATGGGGCATCTCCCGCTTCATTTCCTTCTCTGCTTCGCGTGCCTCAGCCGCGGCGCGCTCCTTCGTTGTCTTCCTCATGCGCTCCTCCTCCTGACGCTTGAGCCGTAGTTCCTCCTGCTGTTGCTCGTACTCCCGGTGTTCGTAAGCTTACCTCCTCCACCGCATGCTCATATCAACCGACCACTTTTGGTCCTCAGTTTGCTCAATGTCCAGCCATCCCATGAAGTCACAAATAGGTGGAGGAGATTGGAGAAATAAAACAAGAGTGGAGATTAGTAAGACAATGCATGAAATCGTATGGAAAGTGCCGCATGAGTGATCTACGTCGCTATACCGGTGGGTACTCATCGGTCCATGTCGAGGCGGGTCATACTGATAGTTGGTATACATGAAGAAGCGTCTGTCATAGGTGTAGGAGATACTCGTGAAGCCTACAAGGGTCGCTACAGAAGCATATCAGCGGTTCGACCCCTTAGAGAATGAAAATCCCCCAATATTTCTTGGGTGGGCTTGGTGGTGCTGAGGAAGATATTGCAGTTAAGAGAGCTGAGGAAGGTGTGGTCTATCCATGATCGAGGGTGGGGTTATTTATGGTGGTTGGGGGCTAGTGCATGGACTCAGTGCATGGGCATGGCTGGGAGCTGGAGCATGGGATTCACTGTGAAAGCTAAAAAAGTTATGGTATTAATGTTTGGCAGAGATTCTTTGTAAAAGTTGTTGCTTGGTGTGGTCATTTCATTCTACAAAAGTTCAGGAATGAGTTATTGTTGCCTCTTGCTGGAAGGGTGGTTCAATTGGTGCAGACAATTGAGTTTGTTACCGTCAATGTATTCCACATAAGGTATTCATGTGTCGTATGCTACGTGTATCGTACTATCATTGTTGCAGTTTATGAGGGTGTTGTCAATTCAGTATGATTAGAAGCAATGTATCCCGAATGTAGTAGTGGTAGGGTTCGTAATACGAATGGTTTTGATGTAAAAAGTTGCAAGCCAATTATTAATTGCCTAACAGGACGGCACCCCTAACCTGGCCCTTGCCTCTAGCACGCTTTCGCCTACATGCTGACGCTGGTTTTCACCTTAATGTAGAGTAGGTTTCAGAAACTATACAGTTGTCAGTGGTACCCCTAATAGACCAGTGCAGTCTAGCGAATAGACTTTCGGTGCTACCCCTAATAGGCTGGTGCAGTCTAGGCAATAGGCTTTTCAGTGCTGCCACATATATCCACTACCGCTAGGACTTCTTGTATATTAACAAAACCTAATCGATTCTCTACTTACACATCTCCTGACCTTGAATTGAATAGAGATAATGGTGTATGCTCATCCTCCTGATGGCTCCATCGATCCACCGCCTCCACACTTTCATTTAGACGTCTATGATAGAGATTACTATGAAAAATCACAATGCTCTTCCTTGCTCATTTTGGCCGCCATGTCGGCATGGAGATGATGTTGTAGTCCAAGTTTATGAGCATTTCGGTGACGCAGGCCGTCGATTCTTCCGTTGTCTACATTTTAGAGTACGAACAAATAATACTCACTTTCTTTCCTATTATCTCAACACTATTTACTTATCCTATCTATCACTTTTTCCAGACGGATGATTATGGGTTTCAGTACTGGATTGACATACGGATAAAACCACACATTCAAGAATACATCCATCACCTTCACGTCATCATCGAGAAACTACATGAACAATCGCGCCAAGAGAGATAGCCATCGACGTCAGAAGATGCTATATCCCACCTCGCATAGCGGGTTGGAGGAACAATTGGGAGTACTATTGATGTGCTCTAGCTGTCGGCAGGGGATTTGATTTCGTATTTGACTTAAACTATTTTTCATTCCCTAAGGCATGTTAGTTGAAGCATCAGTACACCACTAGGGGTATAGTATATGCCATCGTTCATTCGGTCAACGTGTTTATTATGATTGTTATGGAATGATCATTGTACGAGTCAATGGTCCGAATAGAATCACAAAATAAAAATACGGTACATGAAAGCTATTATGACAGTAATAATAACATAGTAGCATGAAGAAAGATAATGACATAACACTATGAAACTAACAATGATATAGCTGCCTACAGGTTACGTTCCCTCTTAGGGACAAGGCCCTTGGTCGTATCCGTCCTCGGGACCTTGTGCCTCCTCACTCTCACCTGGTTAGCTGGGTACATCAGGTGGTCCGGTAACGATCAGCCGCTCAGGCTGTCCAGCGGGCGGTGGAGTAGTGTACTCATCCTGGGAGCTGTGTCCCCGAGAGTGGCGCGCCAGGTAGTTGCGACACACTGAGCTCGTCGCTCTATCCAAAGATGAAGTCATACCCAGGGACCTGAGTTACGTCCCTGCTAAGCAGCTCCATGTAGCTACCATGCACCTCTACGTTCCGAAGATCGTCGATATGTGCACATGGAACAACGAAGAAAATATGTTAGCATCGATAAACCATGACATACATAACAAGTTGTTATGCATGAAGTGAGTGTCGTACCTGAGCCAGGGACGCGAGAACTCAAAGGACCTGGGTCCGCGGAGGAAGGGTGTGTCGCCCCGTTCGTGGCGTAGAAGCGGTCACCGCCACTGGTGAAGGGTGTCCTAGACGCTGTGACACTGTAGCGGGGGTCACCGATGTCTAGGAATGAAAGCCGAGGCAACATGCCACTGTACTGGGGGTGACCAGCCCCGGTGAAGGACTACCTCGCCATAGTAGGGGTCGAAGAGGAAGTCGGGATCGAAGACATGCTCAATAGGTCGGCGGCGAAGGTCGGCCGTTCCGGTGGGTGCGGCGGTGAAGGTGGCATACGGGCGTGCCGGGATATGAGCTAACGCTCGTGGTCCTGTCGTAATGTCTGAGGATGAATTGCACCTCATCGATCGGAAGACCTTGGCCATGTTCCGGATAATTCGGCCAAACACTGTGCTCATCTCGGCCCTGGGGACCTCGCCACCACTGTCGAACCACAGCTTAGACACACATGCCTCGGCATCAATATGGTGCAGTATGTACCTCTGCAAAGGAAAGCTTCATTTAATTACACAATTTTTTTTACAATCTATTGTAGTAAATAAGGACAGGCCTTCATCGGGCCATGCTTCTCGGTCCCTAGAAAAGGCCTGAACGGGGCTAGGTCATCCCTCCATTCAATGACGGAGAAGCGGGTCAGCATCTCGTCATGCCAGACCAAACCCATGTCTCTAGCCCCAACAGTGGCACACACGCAAGGCAGGCCCATCAGGAGCGAGACGTCCTCGAGCGTGGGTGTCATCTCACCGCACCGAAGGTGGAACGTGTACGTCTAGGGACGCGACCTGTCGACGAGGGCCGCAAGGAGGGCCCTGTCGTAGCTAAACCGCATCACCACCTCCGAGGCTCCCACCAATGCATCCACCTCCATCAGCTAACACAGCGGAAGTAGGCTAGTAGCACGCAACCTGCAAACATAATACAGTTAGAGACGAATAACGATAAAATTTGGTATGAAACGTTAAATTCAAAATAGACAAACATCGGGATCCAGCACTCGTAAATCCTCATGAGCTCACCCGACACACGAGGTCGTGGTACCGGGAGCTCCTTAGCCTGCACCGCGGTGCGGTATGAATGGTGCCTAATGTCGAGCTTAGGTTCAAGCAGCTCCAAGTGCGCCATACCTGCATATTCACAAGTTATTTACATTTGTATATGCAAAACAAACACAGAGTAAGAAGTATCGACCACTCTAGACCTAATAACTGATCTTTATTTATGGGAACAGAACAAGTAAACGTCTAACATATAACATGACATAATAGATTGTTTAATCGTACATAAATATGTGAACAAATCACAACCTAACACGTTACAACCTCGCATATAGTGACAATCTCAGTACTAAAATAGTGAAGTGCACTGTTGTGGACATGAATATTCATCACACCACGAATTACAACATTAATCAATCTCAATAAGCTGACGGAGCTTATGACCCCGACAACTGGTGCCCGGAAGGACCTGCTTCCGTGGGGTTCACACTTGGAACACCAATTGTGTATTTTTTGTAAGTGTGTCCTGTTCTATTGCACTTGCTGCAGAATTTCACACGACACCCAGCTTTTGCTTCATCCATGTTATTACGAGCCTCGTAGTCCTGTGACATCCCTTCTTCTGCTTCATCTTGTCGGGATCAGGGATGAATAGACAATCGGGCCCAGGTTCCTTCGTGAAAGAATCATAAATCCCGAAACCGTAGACCTCATGGTTCCAGGTGTTGAACAAAGCTTCCTTCTTGAAGTACTCGGAGACATACCTCCGAATCCTCATACCCGTCACAACACACGTGGCAATCACATGGGAGCATAGCTTTTGCAGTAGCATCGGCTTGTAGCAGGTGCAAACGCACCTATCATCGAAGATGGTGCACATAACTCTCTCACGCTTGCCCCCTCTTCTTCCTTTATCCCTGCATAGAATTTCGTATATGTGCTGTGTAGTTCTCATGATCTTTACCCAGTGCATCTTCACCTTCTCCGCCTTGTCTTCCATGTACTTAGCATTTTCGTCCCATAAATCAGACGAGCATCATTCAACGCCATGTGCGCTACCACATAGCGGTCCCTGAAATACTTGCAGGTCCCTTGAAATATGAACTATATAATCCCCACCAGGCAACCCCTTCACACCTTTAATCACCCAGTTGTAAACCTCTGCTAAATTTGTAGTCATAATGTCGTACCTAGCTCCGTTTGTGTCGTAGAGAAGAGCCCACTTCTGCTTCGGCTCATTCTCAATCGACTCGCTAAATGACATAGTAGATGACACGGTTCTCCGCGTGATGCTAACTTCATTATTCGTTGGCAGGGACACAAGAGGTACTGGTTCGTCCTCTGGTCCGCTCACGAGCCTCCTTACACGCTCATGTGTTTGCTTCTTCGTCAGCTCATCCAGTGTCTTCCAAAGAGCATCAAACTTCCGCTGTTAGTTCTGACCGCACATCCTCTTGAACATGTTCATGAGGTTCTTGTTCTTAAATTGACAGAAGAAGTTTGCACCCAAATGCCTCATGCACCACCTACTCTGCAGATCTGGCCACACAGGTCCAATCAAGCCATCGTCTATTCCAGTTTGCAGATCCTTAATTGTCGCGAGCATCCCAGCATGTCGGTCATGTATAAGACACATGTTCGACTGAGCATCAATAATTATTATCCTCACACTGTACAAAAACCAATACCAACTGCTGGTATTCTCACTCTCCACAAATGCAAAGGCCGACGGTAGAACTTGGTTGTTCTCATCAACCCCAATGGCAGTAAGGATCTGTCCCGTGTACTTGCCGGTAACAAAGGTGTCGATGATGCACATGATAGGTCGACAATGCTTGAAAGATTTGATACATGCTCCTAATGCGAAGAAAGATCGCTTCAGGATGTACTTGCCAGGTTTGAACAACAAAGAGTACTTATCAATGTTGTAATATGTCCCCAAGTTCCTTCGAGCAATGGTCTGCAGCAAATATGGCAGATTATCATATGACGCTTCGTAGATCCCGAACCTCCTCTCAATTTCCTTCCTCTTCGCCCTCCATGCCTTGTTGTAACTGATAGTGTACTTATACTCCTCCTCAATTTTCCTAATTATAGACATTGGTTCGTAGTTCAGGTTGTTCACAATCTGGGCATACATCATATTGGCGACAAAGACTGAGGTGATGTTCCCGTGGCTGGACTCAAGTTTGTTTATCATGCAAGTGTGGTCGATCACAATCGACACCTCCCAATAGTCAACCCACTTCCCCTTCAAGCCGTGCACCCACCACGGGCAACCCACCTTCACACACTTGATATCATATTCCTTCTTGCTTGACTTCACAACATAAAATTGCCATCAAAGCGATATCGCTCATTGAATCACTACATCATTCATGGTCTGACTGGTAAGATACCTAGCACCTTGGGTCATCTCATTCTGCATATACTCTCAGGCCACCTGATTCCCCTCATTCACCATAAGATTGTTGAAGTTGGGATTGCTCCGATCCGCGGGAACAACAGTATCGTACTCATCATCCGAGATGTCATACTTAGGGGATTCGTCAGCTTGAAAATCATCACTCCATCTGTTCAATTAGAGAAGGGATTTGTTCCCCCTCGTCTGCCTCATCAGTCAGTTCAGTCGGATACTCCGATGAATGTGCACCATCTGGATCGAGATCATCCTCATACTCTTCCTCATCACCCTCCTCCTCCACGTACCTCCCACTGTGCATCTCCCCCCACTACCTCCTTATTCTTCCATTACACAAGCAACATAGAAGACCAACCTCTGTGCACAACATCCTGCAGGTACCTCTTCCACACTGAATCTTTCCAGAGCAGGCATACCTTCCAGTACACACCATCTCTCACTTGGTTACCCACAATGCTAATGGTCATCTCTTGAACCTCAGGGTCTATTTTGAGACTCCGCACCAACCAGACGTACAAGTGTCCGACACTTTTGTGCATAGGTCTAGAGATACTCTTGTCCATTGAGTGAAATACGGACAATACTACCCTTTTCGGACCATATAATATTTTATTGTCCCTAAAAAAATCCTAAACTACCATATATCCGAGATACCTGGCAACCATCGACAAAAACACTAACATTATTGCGATAAAACAGAAATAATTATGTAAAACTACATCTACAATGAAAATTTGATTACAAACATAACCCAACATGTAATCTATACTGCAACAAAAAATTCCCAGATCGCTACATCAAACACCTCTAAATCATACATCTGTCAAACCGGTTATGACTATATTATATCCAAATCATACATCTATTACCTAACGTATATCTAAATACTACATCTAATTGCTAAAAATGCGTATAAAAAGGATCTAATCGTTAAACTAAATCCAATCCTAATTCTGAAACTAGATCTACATTTTAATCTATATCTAGTGGCTATCCTACCAAGTTTGTAAAAAAAATTATAGATCTACCATCTAACATATGTCAAAACCTAGCACTAATAGCTATCCTATCAGGTTTGTAAAAAATCAGAGAAAAAAAAAACATACCTCTTTCCTGCCGCAGGGCTTCGCCGCATAGTTTCCCTCCCCTCCCCTCCCCTCCTCTCCTCTCAATTCTGTTGGTATGAAAGGAGTATTTTTTATCATTGCATGTAAATAGAGCATTATAAAGGAATTTAATTTTTATTATATAACCTAGCGTTAAAAATAATTTTAGAAATTAATCTATTATATAAGAAGAATATTAGTGAGTTTTTTCAGATTTTTAATATTTTATTTGAGGCCCTAACAATTATTAGAAGTTATAAAAGTAGTCTTTTTTAAGAATTTTAGTTTAAATCCTACACAGATTTTTTAGTGTATCCAATTAAAATAGATTGCACATGGACTATAAAACACGCAAAAAAATTCTAGAATATTCGGAGAAACAAAATATCACTGATTTTTGGAGAAGCGGAGGACCGCTGCTCCTGTGATCAGTACCTATGAACAATGATTTTAAGCGGCAGTTCTGCCGGACGGCTCACGCAGTGGCAAGGAAGAAAAGGAAATTAAAACTGATATTCAAGAAGGAATTTTAAAATTTTTGATGGCATAGAGAATAAGTAAAATTTGCAATGGCATAGAGTGAATTGCCTCAAGGGAAATAGCTTGGTTTTTGTTAGGCTTGTGTCCTCATCATGGACTCATAGCTCACTTGATCAGCACTAGGCAGTAAAGCCACAACCAGTTCTGGCTAGCTGGATGGAATGATGGTTCAGATCATTTCTTTGAGACTAGCGAAAAGCTTCAGAATAACAATTTTGAACCATGTTTGTAACGCCGGAACATCACAGGAATACAGGAGAAATTCCTATGGAGTTTCTCCATTCCAAATGGGGCCTCCTCGTTTGTATTTTGCGAACTTCTGAGTTTGAGTCAAATGTAGGCCATTTGTCATGAGATTTGCTGCTGTACATTTGCAGTTGGAATGCGGCTCGGCAGGATTCCTGCTACATTTTCACATCTAAAGTTGACTCAGGCAAGAATATATTGTCGTTACCAGGGTTATATTCTCGCGCCGCCGTTTACTTTCAGATTGTTCGCGCCGCAGTTGTTCCGGCGGGTTGCAAGATATCGACGTCGAACGATCCGGCGGGCTGCAGTCAGTGGGAAGCTGACACTGTTCAGAAGCTAGCACAAACAAAACTCACGATACTGTTGAAAGCTAGCAAAAAACACATATGAACAGAGTGAGAGGAGGTCGATTTATGCTGCACAACTTCTCAGCTTTTCTGAGTTTTTTCTTCTCCTTTTATTCATCGATTACATGAACGTGAGTCCGATCATTTTGCCATGACGGCGAGGGATCCGCGCACAGCATGGCCGCATGTGTAATACTCGATGCTGCTCTAACAGATGAGCTGGCCGCTAACTGATCGGAGAAGACCACTAACTAGCAACTGAAATAGCACAGAAAATAACTAGATTATCTAACACAGATCACGCTACTAAAGAATATACTTCTTCGACTCCTTTATTCGAGCCAGACCGAATTCACTGCCGGTCTTACTGATGTTTCGGTTGTGATGTGCCATGTACCTGCCTTGCAAAAAAAAAAGAAAAGAATGCAACATACCTCAGTTGACCTTGCTGACTGGGTTCAGGCCGGCTAAACTTTTGTTTTCCCAAGCAACAGATTCCCTGCATTTCTCTATCGTTTCTTTAAGGCCACGTGAAGTTTATTTTTGCTGATTGTTGCCCACAAACCGTGTCTGCCCAGTCAGCGTTTCATCACCCATCTTCCGACCATGAACGCCGTATGATTGATGCTGCATCCATCCTGAATGAGCTGTGTGATTGTGCCCTCCTCCGTCCCGGGCGCACGTAGACCACCGCAGCCACCGAACTGGTAAGATCGAAGCTACAGCTTTAAAAATCTGAGTACACATTTCAACATATCTAGAACTAGATAGTGTAAATATTTAAGACTAGATGATAGATAATTAAATTACTAATAACTGAGTTTTTTTTTCCTGTTGCCAGTGTATTTGGATCACTTGCTGTAGCTTCACCGCTGCTGGCTGGTACTACACGCCGCCACAGGTTCCGTACCACCGCTGCAACACAAGCAGTAGAACGGTAGAACCCAGCCCAGCCATCATCCTCGTGGTTTGAGCCCCGAATCAACATGAAAATTTGTCAAAGAAAGAAACTGAACTATCATAGCATCGTTGAAGAATTATTGTCAGAGGGAAAAACTGAGCTGTTATGGCATCATCGAGGACCCTATGGTGCGTGGTCTCACACGAAAACACTGGCACTCATGCAGCCATGCATGATTATACAGGGGTGTCTTGTGATGCAACTGCGAGACCCAGCCATGAACAGTCCCGGGCTTCACGCACGGCACGTACGGCAGCACTAGTTGCTTCTGAAAAAAAGAGCCACTTCTTCTAACGCTGCCTGTGTTGCTGGCTTGCTGTTTCTCATCTCCTCCTCATCGTTCTCACTGACTCGTCGTCAGTCGTTTCTCCATGTCTGCGAGACGTGTTTCGTTGGCCGATGCAAGAGAATATCCCGCGGGATGCTATAGTCTAGTACTAGTATTAAGGCATCGATCACTAGACTACTGAACAAGAGAATCTTGGCATGTAGCGTCACCGCACCAATCAGTGGAGTTGGTTTCATGGTGATCAGACGCAAATTATTTTGAGAGCATCAGCACGCCACTAAAACATGGCCGTTTTCTTGGTCTTGTTCTTTTGTGTCTGCTTGAGTCCTGCGTCGGATGATTGGTATGTTCTGCTGATTCAAAGGAGCTCAGTTGGTGTGGGCATCAGCTTAGGTCCTTTTCGGCTCGGATTTAGATGCCTTTCTTCCTAATGAAAAGGACGACTATTATAATCTGCTCTATGTATTCTTTTTCTGCTGCTGTTGTTGTTGATCGGATCGGAAGGAGATTAGCACAAGATTTCATAGGAGTCATCTTTGTTTGCTTAATTTCTAAAGACTCCCACGAATAACAGAGTGGAAGATCAGTGAAAAAGGAGGCGGTGACAGCACAAGTTCATGGGCCATCACGGCATCGCCCCAACACATTGATCTGTAACAAAAAATTTCAGAAGCGTTGTCACACGACGCCACACAAGTCTTCTGTTCCTTTGCTCAATGGTCAGATCAAATTCCAAACTTTCTCCGCGCCCGTGCAGGCATACATGAAGACAACAACGTTCACGTGACAAGTGGGTCCAAGTCTAATCCCACGGAAGGGAAAATTCCACTAGCCTTTGAACACATGAACAGTTAAAATCGTTTATTTATATTGAGATTTGTATCAAATGGATATATAAAAAAAATCATAGAATAAGTAAAAGAATCAATAAATAGATGAATATAGACGAAAGAGATAACTGGCGTATCCACACGATCGTATGAAGTTGCCTTTCTCTAGTCCCACCTGTCATCGAGAGATTTGCCGGAAGAAGATCCTGATCACATTTCATTTGCCTATTTGGTGCTTGTTTTCAGGTTCGCTAGAGAAATGAAGCGGCGCCAGTTCCAAAAGAACAGCAGCGTCAAGTGATTAATGTATGGTGCAAGTGCAAATGCAACGGACCGAACTTCCGCACTGCCGAAAGGGCCCGGCCCCCCGGTTTCGCTTGCAGAACTGGAGCTTTTAGCTCCTCCAGTCCCAGCGTGCCGCTCGGCTCATGTGATTTGTGGCCTGACCCACGCACGCCGCGCGCGAGGCCTCGCGGCACGGGCGCGAGGCGGCGAGGGAGAGCAGGCCACCAGAAACAATGCGGGCAACGCGCGGTGGCGTCGGTCGGTGACTGCAAGCAGATCAGGCAAGCGCGGCCTTGGGAGCAGCGGCGGACGCAGGATTTGCAAATTGGGTGCACGAAGAACCGAAGAATTATTCCATGCAACTGCTGGCGTGGCGGCCTCTGCAGCTGTCCCTGCATCAGGACGCCCCTCGCCCACGGGAGCGAGGACCTGCGCTAATTATTGGGTTTCTGTACCTACTAGGTTCTGTAGCTATAGTAAAAATAATCTATAGTTCACTAAATGAATAAAAATGAGTGAGGATCCGTGCTCCCGCTCGGTATATGCTAGATCCACCCCTGCTCTCGCTACGCTCTGGCTCCGCCATCCATGCTCCCGCGGACCAGGCGAGTCAAGAGAGGCACATGTCGTCGTCACGACCGTTGGGGGTGGTGTCATGACCGTAGCTAGCAAAGGATGGATGGACGGCTACAGTACAAGGATACCGCTTCATGGGTGGTCGACGGCTTTTTTCCTTTTACTGCTGGTAGTTAGTTTTGTTATTACTGTTATGTGCCGGTTAAGTAACAGTGAAACACGTTTTTACCTTGAGTGAGTTTAGCTGTTGTAATCCAAGACTTAGTCATATATAAACCAAGCTGGGGAGAGGGGGACAGCATCATCTGTAATATCGTAAAATACTTTACTTCTTATGAATGGACATGGCTAGTTCATAGCTTTTTCCCAAATTCTTCTATGGTTCAATTCAATTTCATTTCCTCTAGATTCCGACTACATGTGACAAGTGGCAGCGGGCAGCACAAGAAACCCTAGTTGAAGAAGGGAGTCGGCTCGGGGATGAGTGGATGTCTCGGTGAGATGCGAGAGCAGAGATGAGACGACGAGTGGATACTTGCCACTCAGGAGTCAATCCATATGTGCTCAGCTCTGTTCCCATTTGTTTCCACCTAGGGCAAAGTGAGCAACATAGATGGTGACATTAGGTCAGCCCAACATGAGAGGGGGATGCGAGGCGAGGGATGGATGTGGACTTTTTCACAATTCTAGACTCAAATACACATAATCTGATCTACGTATCCAATATAGATATGTAACATACCCACTAAACTACCTAATTTTTTGCAAAAAATACTAGGCGACAGACGTACACCCTTGTCCCGAGGTAGGGACACCCTTTGTCGGGGAGTGCCCATGAGCCGGCCCTCCCTGCACGGTCAGCAAGTGTTGGATAGGTTGGGTCGGCCTTTGGACTCACAGTTTGTGCGGTGGAACACAGTTAGATGTGCGCACAAGTCCACCAAGGATGCGGGTATATTCCATCGCGATCTTGTGGTTGAGTTTGAGGTTTTGAGTATGGATGATTATTGTAGGACGCAAGGTTAGAGCTTAGGAGTGAGGTTAGAGGTCGGGGCAAAGTTAGAGTTCAAGTTCACTTGATCTTGGTCTTAAAGGGATGGCAGAGGAGGTGGTGGTGACGATAGAAATTTTTCATGGGCATTTTTCACTTTGCTCAATGGACAGATGAGATTCTAGACATTCTCCACGCGCCATACGAACATACGAGAGTGCAAAGTTCATGTGACAAAGTGGGTTCCATATCTGGTCCCACCTGTCATTGACAGGTGCAGGGTGCATGTAAAGCATGAAGTTGCTATATACGGACAGACCACGAGTCAAAGAAGTATGGCGCACTGGAGAGTGACTAGGTCACACATTCAGCGGACATTCCAAGAATCCAGGAAGTGGCAAACAAGTGTAACTCAATTGAGTGTTTTTTTTATGGAATGAGAGGAGCTTGAGTTATCTAGCACATGACTTTGACGTTTGCGTGTAACTCGGCGTGCATGACTAGATTAATTCCAAATGGCCTATGCACCAATGTATATATGCATGTTTAGTCTTAGCTCCGCTTGGTAGCATTTTTTATTTAAAGGAATAATTGGACAAGAATTCTAGTGTTCACTGAAGATGGAGATGGGTGCTGAAGCTAGCGTAGAACTAGCTCCAAAGTGAGTGGACACGGTGGTCATATAAGTAACACCAGTTGGGAATGCTTGGGTCTTTCACCCGCCTCGCTTTCACTCTCAAAGAATGACACCGACAACATGCATGCTTCGTGTGGGACTGGGAGGGACAAAATTGCAAGCCTTCCTATTTAGCAAACCTTCAGCTTAGATTCATATACGATTAAAAGTTACTTTAAGATAAAATAAAATAGTTTAAATATTTGTTTTTAATTTACAATAATAACAAGATATCTCAACCAAATACTCTTAATCTATGTATAACTTTAGCTATAGAAATTTCTAAAACTAAAAATAATCAGCTCTAACAAATTTTAAAACTAAAGATCTACTCCCTCCGTTTTGCAATGTTTATCCACACCCATCATTGTATACAAACCAAGAAATACTGAAATCGAGTGAAAAAATACAGTGAGATGATTATACTACCCATAATCAATGCAAGTATGAGAATAAGTAACTCACCAGCGTTAGAGTAAATACATACATACATTCAAAGACATAACAGAAAAATAAACTATAAAGTATCTTTGTTACCACAATAGATA
This sequence comes from Phragmites australis, assembly GCF_958298935.1. NCBI lineage: Eukaryota > Viridiplantae > Streptophyta > Magnoliopsida > Poales > Poaceae > Phragmites > Phragmites australis. Next base: position 4,452,747 of record NC_084941.1, on the reverse strand, counting down.
AATAATTTGAGACAGATAATTTCGAGATCATAAATAAATATTGCAAAACGGAGGAGGACTAAACAAATCCTAATTAAGTTGATGAAGACAGAAAAAACTCTAGGAACTCGGAACCTCGCCGCAATGCCCCCGGCCCTCTCAAGTCCAGATCGATCGACACGTGTCGTGGCGCGGCGTGAAACTAAACCCGGCCGGCACGGAACTGGCGGTTGGTGCGCGCGGTTCCTCAAGCGTGCGGTGCTGTGCCGGTGCAGCGAAACGAAGGGAAAGCGCCCGCGCCCCCGATCCGCCACGGTTCTCTCACGTCTCTCCAGAAGAGTCTAGAGCCTAGACGTGCCGTGCCATGCCACAACAGCGCGTGCGTCAATCGATCGACCAGTGCTGCCTTCAGCCGGGAGAATTTGTTGATGAGACGCTACGTGTACATGTGAACGTTTCCGATGCTGGACAGATGAGGCTGATGACGTTAACGGCTGCTCGATCTTAAAAATGGGAGATTGCGTCCTTACCGTCTGCATGCGTTGTCCGATTTTGATAGCTTGGGAAGCGTGGACTTTGTATATCTTGATCTCTCCCATTTTAAACGATGTTCTCCCCTCCAAAAGAAACAAAGAAAGGTTCGTACGTGAGACGGCAGAGCCGATTGCATTGGCAGGTTGATGTAGGTAGGGGACTAATCTTGGTAGCTCGTGGCAGGTTGTCTTCCGATCACTTCTGAAGGAGCATGTACACCTTCCTCAAAACTGAAGGAACATCAACGAAATGCACCGGAAGCAGCAACAAGAACAACACCCCTGTTGTGGCCTCCAATGAAGGCCGGGTAAAGAGACCCTGATCTATTTTTTTTTTTTTTAAAAACAATCTCTAGTTATGCTGTATTTGGTTCAATGTCAAGGGTAGGTTAGGGGCTTAATTGACCTGTCAAATACGGGATATTTAAGTTTTTGCCATCCTTAAAAATGGCAAGGGTGTTGCGGCAAGGGTGTTAGTGTCGCCACCAAGCGGGGGTCAGGGAAGACGAATAGCCCAGTCTACCCATCTCGCGCAAGAACTAGTCCGCGGGACTCCTCAAGTTCATCACGACCATGGTCATCTTCATGGCGGTGGAGGCGATAGGGGAGTAATCGGGGAGGGGAGTTGAGAGCAGAGAAGGCGAAGTCCCCCTCGGGTCACGTGGGTCCATGGCGGTCAATTACAGTAAACGTCAGCCCGAGACAGTGGTGCAGTGGTGAGGTGTGGGCTTGTGCGGGGATTGCTCGGGATCGAAGGGGAAAGGTGAGTGGCAAGAGACATGATGGTGGAGGAAGCAGGGTAGTGATGGAGGATGCGAACTAGTGAGAGGAGGAAGATGACTTGAGCTAGTACACACTTTGGCCAGGGCAGCGAGGTCATTTCCCGTATCGTGCCACATTGGAACGACCATGTGGTGGTGAAAAGATGCCAAAATGGTAAGCGAGTAAGAAAAACTCTCTCCAATGGCAAAAACGTGGACAACAAAGTCAACGGCATTTGAAGAGTGGTCATTCTTAAGTATGGCAAAAACTTAAATGTCTGGTCAAAAACCAGTAGGTTTGGCAGGATTAAGATTGATAGCCAGGACTCTAGTGCAGTATACATGGAAAAACCTTCATCGTCAGTGAAAGGAAGGGGCTTCTTAAACCATTTTAAGTGCCATTGTTATGGACAATTTTACGGTACATCACTTTTAATAAGGGACATTGGTTTTATTTGATCTAACAGTGTGGTGATCTCCTACCTTGCAAGGAGTAATATGTTACTATTGACCCTGTAAGGGCTAATTCAGTCTTTGCATGCCATACATTTACATTAAATAGGTGTGTTCAAATGGAAGTAATAAACGTGTACAAGGAAACAGACTAATCAGAATCGATTCTTCCTTAAAAGAAGAATTAGCATTTGTCAGGGTTAGCTGCAACGTGAGTAGATTTTACATTTCAATTTAAAATGAAAAAAAGATACAAACTTAACCAAACCTATTTACATTGAATCGTATACTAATTACTTATGAATCTATATTTAAAAATAATATTTTGTCAATATCGATTTATTCATATAAAACATGACTAGTTTAACTTGTCGATAAATTTTGCCTAAACATAGATATATCAAGTCTCAACAGGACGAATGACTTTCAATTTATTGTTTAACAGCATTTGGACTAATTAAATTTGGGAGAACCAAAGTAGCCACTTCCTACATCTACATGCACATCCAAGATCCGTTCACACTATTTTTTCAAGATACGCCTCTTTTAATTAGCAGTAACAATCTTTTGTATGGAAGAATAATACCAGCATTTAATGCATTCCTTAATATCCAGATTTCTACTAATTCTAAATTGACCTTGATCAATTAACGGCTGAGATTCAAACCATCTTATTTGACAGGAATACGCCGCTTAGAGGAAATGGGTTGCAGCATATGCGCAGATCTTACATGGAATCTTCCCATCAAGGGACATATTATAGCTGCCGCTACGCACAAAATTATTAATCCCATTGTTAATTTTTCTTAGCTTGTCGTTCTCACGAGAGACTAGCTAGCTATACGGTGCTATGCATGCATATAACTAGTTCGACAAGGCCCAACCAACATGTCGGGGACGCTACTCCTGGAAGGCCATATTGTTCTACTTTTTTTTTTAACGATAAGATCTATTTTCACTGCCTTCGTTAGAGGCGGGGCCAGACGAGGTTGCTCCGTGCAGCCTGCCGAAGAATCGGGAAAAAACCACTGTATGCCTGCGGGAGCACGAGCTCGAGCGCAAGTCGGCTGGTACACACGTTCCGTACGGCGTAGTCCTTGCCGACGGAGCTAATGCTCAGATGCGGCCATATTGTTCTACTGCCGTTTCATTTTGGTTTGTTTTTTTTAACCTGCTCCTAGATACATAATAGAGCGCATTGTGTGTGTGTGTTTTGCGCATTGTTTCTTCATGCAATTGCTAGGGCGAATTGTAGGAGTTATGAAACAAGATTATTAAAGGGTCAGGCAGAATTTTTGAAACCGTTTCTTCGTGCTTTGGACGCAGCCGATGAAGGAGCATGTGGAGAGCGAATAACTTGTCCCCTACTGTTGTTTACGGCTCACGTTCAAATGAAATCGGGTAAAACTAGCACGTCGCACGTACGAGTGATGCCAGCTATCTATAAGAGTTGACATGTAGGATTTCTAATAATATGAATGAGTTTTATTTATATATTTTTTAAATCTGAATTTTGCAAATATATATGTCTATTTTGAAAAAGTTTAGGACGATAGGAGACGCTACTGCTCGAGTTGCCCTGTTATCTATTGAACGAGCAACAGGTATTAAGTCATGTTTACGCTGGACAGCCATATAGACTTGTTGCCCGTCCGAGGGATAGGAGTATAGATATATAATTTTTCAAAGTATGTACATATATTTACAAATTCCGGGATTAAAAATATATAAATAACAAATTCTGGCCGAGACATGGCAGAGCGGTTCGCTCGATCGACATGGGCAGGAGTGGTCACGTACAGCGCGCAGAAAGTTGGGATAGCAGACCTGGACACGTACGCACACGTTCACACGAGAAATCGCCAACTGGGGGACGTCGCACCTTTGCCTGGATGACATGTGTTTTCTCGTCCGTCCGGCCGTTGTGCACGCGACATCACCGCATACGTTGATATCTTTGGGCATGTGTGGTGGGCGGCTTTACCACATTTATTTTGCGTATTTGGTGCTTGCGTTCAGGTACGCGAGACAAAAATGAAGCGGTGTGAATTCCAAACTCTTGACCGGTGCATCCATATCTAACCCGTCCATGGAAAAATAATTGGGGCGTGCCACTTGAGGAACCAACTATTTGTTTCAAGACAATTTGAAGAACTAATCCGGGCCTTGATTTTCCTCGACCGTCAAATCTACTGCCTCCGCACCGACGGGGCCCGTCACGTCCCGTACACTGTCAAAAAAGGGCCCAGAACCGCACGATTTCGCCCGCAAACCTCCAAGTTTTTTGCTCCTCCTGACGTGCGCTCCGTGCGCGGCGCGCCGCTCGATCGGCTTCGGGTACTACTCATGTGAGTGCGTGACCTGACGTGACTCGCGCGCGCGGCACGGGGCCGGGGCCGGGACCGCGACGGGCGAGTGGGGCGCGGAGGGTCGGCGGGTGGGCACGCTTGGACGCTGGGCGCGGCGCGCGACACCTGCCTGTGCGCGGTGACCGCAAGCGGGGGCGGGGGCGGGGGGCCGTCGCTACCTGGTGCAGCTGCGACTGGGAGCGGCCGGGGGCGCGTGAGTTACTGAGCCGGCCCTGCCCGCGCGGTTGACAACTCGTGCGGCGGTGGACACGGGCTGGCGCGCGAGCACGAGGCTCACGGAGGGGAAGGATGCAACCACCAGCGCGATCTTGAGGCCGTCGAGTTCGAGCTTTAGATTTTCCAGGACGCATGTCCGAGCTTTGTTTGCCGTTAAAAATTTCTCACGTGCACATGCTTCGCAAGTAACGCCGTGACGTGCGGCCGTGTACGGAAAGTAAGCCTGTGCAGGAGCGCGCGGCAGGCAGGTCCACACGAAAGCGCACGGCGGGTGGGCCCACACAGGAGCACGTGGGTGCAGGACACAGGCTCACGCCGAGGAGCGGAGCGGAACGCAGCACCAAAAATACCAAAAGCAGAACACATACCAACGAAACAGTAGCAGAGATTATCACATGCTACAGTGAGTTAGATATTTTATTGACGAAGAAAGCAGAGAGGCCAGAGGTGTCTATCAGGGAAGGGCGTATTTGGCGGGCATAGTTGAAGAGTAGTGTTTCATTGCTCCATCTAAAAGTGTGATGTGCAGCCTAAACATGCTAGCTATCACTAGGTTGAATGAACCAAGCAGTCCCTAACGATTAATGGTGTATAATTAGCTTGCAAGCTTTGTTTTCAGGTAGCTTTTGAGGCTAGTATATTAGAAGGCGTATGGAAAGGTACATATCGATCAACAAGAAAGAGTATCCAAGGCTAGAAATTAAGTAGGCCAAAATGCATGTTATTGCTTCGATTTTGCGATCAACTCCTCTTCTTTTAATATTCGTCATCGGCTTTTGGAACAGGATTCCAAAGCTGGAGATAACACCGGCACGCACTAGTTGTGGCTCAGTCCTGCCTCTGTATTTTTGGTGGCCTTTTTGGACGAGACACTTGCATGCATGTCTTGTTAGCCCTAGACATGGATACGTGAGAGATGTCTAGCTTTTCCGTGACAGGAACTGCAACTGAATATAGGTGAGTTTGGTTCTTTTGACTGTTTGTCTCGTTCGCAAGGCTAGCCTTGTCAGCGCAGGAGAGATTTGGCTATCTCACGCTAGCGAGGTGAGCATGGGCATCAATGCAGCTGACAAAACATCCAAATACGTGATTTCTTGCTTTGCCAAGCAAAACAAGCCACAGCAAAGCTATTAAACGCGCCATATATATTCCTAAGATAAAAATAGAGGCCAGTAATCTTACAAGAATACCTTGAAGGAAATTAGATATATGCGCATAATTTGAGTCGGAGAGGAATAAAAAAACAACAGAGCAGTGAATACCAACTCTGTCTCCTTGCCAGGTGAGTAAGATATTGTGTATGTCCTTAATCACATTTGTAACTGTAAAATTTTATCCTCACAATCGTAAAATCCTATTATTTTTTAGGGTCAGGTAGACATAAGCAAAATCTTAATGGACCGAGAACTAGCAATTCTCTATAAATAATGCTTGGCTCCTTAACAAAGCTGGAAATTACAGAGTACTAATTGCAGTTGGGTGCCATTAATCATGCAGGAGATATCTCGCTATATACGGTCTCTTGTTGCCATTGAGGTTGGCCTTTTCATCCACGTTATCGCAGCTGGACATTGCTTACATGCTCAAACCAGATATCACTCATTCAGGAATCCAGTTTTCCTTGACTTGTTTTTTTTTTTCTTCATCATGCAACTGTGTGTCGCTGGGACTTCTCATCTCCAATGGAAGAAGGAACTTAATTTATCACAACGGTAAAGCTAAACCTCAATTGAGTGTTTTATTCCTTCCCAGCACCCGAATTTGGGTGTGTCGGATGTGTGCCACGATGCATTCTTCTCCAGTGACGGGGCTTTTCCGGTGAGGAAGGCCCTTCTTCAATGACGATGGGCTTGTCCGGCGAGCTACTATTTAGGTTGGGGTTTTGAGTTTTTAGGTTCTAACATGCTTCCTTCGATCCATGAGATTAAAGGGAGGCTGGTCCGATGGTGGTGACGGATATAAGGGGTAGAGCGACGAAGCGGCAAGAACACCGTTAGCCTCGGGCGGCAGAGAACAACCGGTTAGAAAGGGTTGAGGTGGGACGTCACGGTAATCATCAATGAAGGAAGTTGTGTTAGCGCGGCAGTGAGGAGCTGCCAAAGATGAGATTAGGAGGGCGGGAGCGGGGGTGTCATGCAGTAGAGATGCTTGCCGGCGAGGAGATCAGGAAGAGGAGGATCCTTTGATTCGATGGTCCAAAAATCCAGTGTTTTGCCTCAACAAAACACTGGAGCGTGACGTAGACTTATCCTTATCGCAATATCGTAAACTTCGTGTTGTGTTGGACTGTTGGTGATCCAATCCAAACCTTGTGTTAGTGCTAATTTAAAATCCAAAACTTCTACAGGATCCCATTTGTACCGTCTTAGCACTATAGATCGCAGTTTATATTATCATGTGCCACATGCGTAATTAACTCCAATTTTATTTTTTCATGGACTCGAAATAGACGGATCAACAGCGAGTCGTTTTTGTGTGCCAATAATGACTTAATGAGCTCAACATCAGCGAGACTTTCAAAGGAAACATGACATTCACATGATAAAATTTCCAAAACACCCCGACCATAAGCTACTAGTACGAAATACATCGCCAAAACGTCTCTCCAAAATAAAGTGTCTCTCCGACCAAGCACACACGATACACGTTTCATATTAGGGACTGATCATAGTAAGATAAAGATTATTATTCTATCTGATTACAAATATAGATCGTTTTAGTCTTCTTAACTATTCTTTAAATATAAATCATTATCGAACTTCTATGTTTTCTTTTTCTTTTTTTTCCTTTCTATCCTTTTTAATAAATACTACCATTTTCACAAATTAATGAGTTATCTTTTCTAATGCAGAATAAATAAAGAGCAATAAGATCATTTGATCTACTTTCTTAATTATTATGCACAAGTCTAAAACGATATACATTTGCAATCGGAGAGAGTATCGTTTACATTTTACATATATACGATATTTATTAAATATCTAATATTAATTATATATTCTCATCAGTAACATTGCTGGAAGTCACGATAGACCATTTTAACGGCTGCAAAAACTTATACTCCGTACTACAATACAATAGTACTACCCGAAATCCAAATTATCGGTAAAAGGACTTTAGAATACGTGTAGTAAAACTGTATGTTTTAAAAAAGAATCGTTATTCTAAAAAGATATTGATGAAAAACATGTGTTTAGTAGAAAGTATTTATGTCCGAAACGATACGTAAAACGAGCTGGCTCCCAAAGAGCAGGAGCAAATCTTCGTGCTGGTCCGAGCAGACCCGGGTCGGAACGCGAGCTGGTAACGTTCGCGTCGTGTCCTAGTCACCCTCGCGTCTGCGAGCGGAGCCGACTCGGAGGAGGTCCCGGACTCCCGGGGCAGAGCGGAGCCGCAGACGCAAACGCGCGGCGGTATAAATAGCCTCCACGCCCTCCTCCCACAAATCCACCCCGAGTTCGATTGACCCGTTCATCTTCCGCCGATTCGGAGCTCATAGAAGTCGTGAACTAGAGAGAGAGATCTGTTAAGCACCAGCAGCAGCAATGGCGGCCGTGCTGAGGAGAGCCGTGGCGCAGCGCTGCGCGTCGTCGCCGGCGGCGGCGTATGGGCTCCGGCGGCTCCTGCAGGAGCAGACGGCGTTCCGGCCCGCCGTGCCGCCCGACCGGTTCATGCCCCTGGCCGACCGGATCCGGGACCTAGGGGTCGGGTTCGCGTTCCCGCGGATCAACCTCGACGGCCTCGTGCCGCCCGCGGCGCCGCCACCGACGGCTGCGCGAGCGGCGGCGGCGGCGGCGGCGGCACCGGCGGCGAGCCTGACGGTAGAGGAGGCGCGGAAGGTGCTGCGGGCCACGCAGATGGAGGCGGCGCGCGCGCGGCTGCGTGCCTCCGGCGCCGGCGCCGTGCCGTACGCCGAGTACCTGCGCCTCTGCTGCGACGCCGCCGGGCCGGACGCGGGACCTTCCGTCGCGCGTGCGCTCGACGAGTCCGGATCGGTCATCGTGCTCGGCAAGACCGTCTTCCTCAGGCCCGATATGGTACGATCCTCCCCTCCTCCCCTTCTCTCTCCTCTATTTCGAGTCCATCAGCTTAATGTTGCTTGATGCGTCTCCTCCAAATTTATTTTTTCTTGTCTAGTTTGTGCTTTGCAGTTAGGATGTGTTAAGACAGAAGACACGTTGGTTTCTTCTCTCTTGCTGTTAATTTCTCTCCGGGTGACCGGGTAGAGATTTGATCTGAAAAACACAGAGATCTGATGAGCCTTTTCGCGTGTTTTTTCTATGTTTCCCAACAGGAAAAGAATGAAAGAAAGGGCGGTGTTCTTAAACGATATTAAGAGATGTTGACACCCAAAATTTGGGGAATTTTTCTCCGCTCCAAGATGGGAGTTTCTTTTCTTCTCACAGAACCAGAAGAAGAAGAAAACTAATTTTGACCCCTCTTGTTTAAATCTGAGAGGGGAGAACCACAATGAAAAAAAAACTAGAATATTGATCTTCGATGAATGAACATGAGGAGAATTCACTTGGCCCTCTTTCTGGGCACTAAACATTTTGGGGAAAAAAAGATGCATATTGTCTTCTCACTTGGGCATGGACACGTTATACAGATCGGTTGCTGGTGTCTAGGCCGCGTGAAGAGAATAATAATTGCTCCATAATATTTTGTATTCATATCAATAGCAATGATCCATATTATTTGATATTTGGTAATTGTATAATGGCATAGTGTAGTATTTCATTGAATTTTCTACCAGACAATTGATTGTACAGAATTGCCATTTGAATTGCATAGTAGAAGATTAAAATCTATGGTAGAATCATATGCCCCATCAGAACCTAGTGGTGGAGGAGAATTGAATTGATGCACCTTTCAGCTTGAAAGCTGTAGGTAGCTAGTACACATATATGCTCAATAACTTCTTTTCCAGTACATATGCCGTTCTGGTTTATTGTAGGGTAAAAGTTGTTAAGTTGCAAGTTTATTTACCTTTAGTCATCATATGAGGATCGCCTGAAATTAGAGTTTAGACAACAAAAAGTGAAGATGTTAATTTTCATTATATACAGTAGAAAATTATCTTCACTGTAAAGTACGAAAGGAACTAGGGCGACTCTATTTTTACATCAGACTATTATCATAGCTGCTCCTCTCTTTTTGTGTTCTTGCTGTTTGAGGTTTTTACATGTTTAACTGCATCAAAGCAAGTTGATCTAGTTACTAGTACTATTCGTTTTGGTGGATGTAGAAGCTCATGAAAAAAAAATAGAACTGTTTTTTTGCTATCACTGTATACATTAACTGATTGGCGTCCCTAGCCATTTCCCATTTGAATAACATGAGACTAATGGAGGGCTAACAAGTAATGACTAATCTACTTTCCTTATGCTATGGGTGACCTAAACAAAGTTTGGTGAACATTCACATGCTATGTGATCCGGATTAGGCCATAGCATCCGTAGGCAGCATAAGCAGTACTGTTTACTCTTTGTTTTGTCTTGTGGTTGGTGGTTCCTGCCAGACAATTTGGCAATTTGTCCCCATAGTAGTGGTGGTGGTGGTGGGACATTCCAAAGATAGTTTTGAAAATTCTTTTACTAGTACTTGCTTTACTCTTGTAACTGCATTATTTTTACTTGTTCCGGTCTTGTAAACTGCATCATGTGTGAGCCTAAAATAGATGTTGAGGAGTTCATGTCCAATTATACAATCTTATCCTGCACAAGCCGACTGTCTGGCATGGGCATTGTTTTCTTGAAGCAACCCAACAATTTGCATTGTTTTGAGAGTTCAGTCATTTTACATTTCATTTGGATTTCATGGATGCATCATGTCGTATATCAGCATTGCTCTTCCTTTGATGGATCTCCCTTGAAAAGAAGAGCAGCCAAGTAAATTGTGGAAATGTTTCTCTTCTGTTTCTTCACAACTGCAGGTGGTCAAAGCAATCGAGAAGGCCATACCCGTCCGGCAAACTGCATCTGTCACCGAGAATGACCAGGCAAGGGAAGAGCTGAAGGCCATGGAGGCGCAGAAGGCAGACATCGACCGCGCCGCGGCGTCCCTGGTGCGCCGGGAGCTGTGGTGCGGGCTGGCGTACCTGGTCATCCAGACGGGCGGTTTCATGCGGCTCACGTTCTGGGAGCTGTCGTGGGACGTGATGGAGCCCATCTGCTTCTACGTGACGTCCATGTACTTCATGGCCGGCTATGCCTTCTTCCTCCGGACCAAGAAGGAGCCGTCGTTCGAAGGCTTCTTCGAGAGCCGGTTCGCGGCCAAGCAGAAGCGCCTGATGCAGGCCCGGGATTTTGACCTCCGCCGGTACGACGAGCTCCGGCGAGCCTGCGGCCTGCTGCCGGCGCTCCAGGCCCCGAGCGCCTGCGCTCAGTCGTCGTTGCAACCGCAGGAGAGCGGCCATTGCCATTCTTACTGCCATTGTCATTGATCTGTTATTTTCATTTTTTTTTTCATGCCCATTTTGTGGGGATGATTCGTGTACCGTTCTGATGCGGATGCAAAAACATAATCATTGAAGAGATGACGAGCAAAATTTAAACTTGAAACCTGGAGCTAAGGCATGTAGTGATGGATCTTTGATCATGGATGCAACTTACTAGAATAGTTAACCACGTAACCTTTCAGGACAAGGAATTTCACGGAAAACGATGTAATTCTAGGATGATTTTTTGTGAAGTTACCGAGTTTGAAACCGAGCTGTAGAGTTTCTAGAATCGGTTGCAAACTAGTAATTATACTACTCCAGTAAGTAGGTCAACAACGAATCGTCCACCAAATCTTTAAATAAATCTTCAAGGATGTGCTGTGGACGGTGCAGGCCAATCTATCGTCAGCTCTGATCCTCACCTACATTAAACCAGCGATTTGATTCCCACCTATACATTATCTTCTACCTTGGCTGCCCAGGAAATAAAAAAGGTCGTCACAAGCTCAGCAGATTGTGATCCAATTGGACTTATCACTACTTGCTGCATTTCGCTCACTCTCCAGAAGTCCATTTGACGTTTGGGCAAGGAATATAAGACATCGGATGGGACTGCAAAATGCTAGGAAGTATTCAGCTGCCCCTGCTCTCTCTCAGCTTTTTTTTTCTCTCTCTCCAAAAGATGAAGAAAGGCATCCATCCATCTTCAACGGCTGCCGCCGACGAGAGCAAAACACGGCCGCCAGCAACAGCATTAAAGCGACGGACCCCCTCTGGCCCTCTCGCCTGTCCTCGTCGCCACCAGCTGACCGTTCGGCCCACGCCGTTCCGCGGAAAGCTGGTGGGGATGCCGCCTTTCGCTCGTGACCGTCCATTGCTAGCCGCCGTTTATTACAACACCCACTCGTCCGCTGTCACGAACTCGTCAGCTAGAAAAGTTACACAACTACTTGGCAGAAAAATTCAGCCGCGGGGTTCGGCATTTGTGACCCTGTGGACACGGCACCAGCCGTGCTCGCGTTCCGCGCGACGAAAGCGACCCGCCAAACCTCCAAAAGAAGACCGGGCACGAATTCGTAGCTGCAGCTCGGGCGGTGGACAGCCCGCGGCGCCAGGCGACTGGGCGGGTCACGGCCTCGCGGCTCGCGGCGTACGAGCGTGGGGGACCGGAGAAAATAATGCAAAATAATGCCACACTTAGTGTCTGTTGGTAGAGCTCGTCTCGCTTCAAATTCTCTACGAAAAATGATTTTTTAAAGAAGTAATTATGTGACTGAAAATGATTCTACAGTGATTTTTTATAATAAATTATATAAGAAAGTGATTCTGTCCAGAAAGTGAATCAGTGAAAACTACTTTTTTCAGCTCCCCAGCTTCTAGTTTATTTCAGAGAATCACTTCTACGAATTTCACTAAGTCAGTTAAAAGCTGAAAGCTGTTATTTGACAGAGCTCTCCTAATTCTAACCAGAAATCTGCTCTGGGAGCTCTGCCAACCAGGCCCTTTCACATGCTCGCGCGGCATGCGATGGTCTTCAGCGCTGCAACGAATTCACTTCACAAAGGGATCTTCTTCTATTTCTCTCATCTTAGGATTCCCTCTTTTCTATTTACAAATTGTTTTAAAGAAAAACTATTAAAGATGAGAAAAATAAAGAACATGAGAATAAAGAGGGACTGGAGCCATGCCTCACATATCTCGTGAACGCGTGCATCCGTTTCCACCTGTGGTTAGGGAGGGCCGTGGCTCCCGTTGGCTGGAAGAAGAGACTGAGATGAAGCGAGATTACCAGGGTGTCGGAGGGTTAGCTCCTATCGCAGGGATCCTGAGAGACCCCTATTTAGAGATTCGGTCGGGGGGGATGATTCTGAATAAGTTTGCTGAAGAAATAAATGGATGTAAATGCGATAGCTGGTGGGGTGAAATGATCTAATGCAGAAAAGAGTAAATGCGCTGGGGGATTTTTAGACAGGTTCGGACCGCACTACGCGTAACACCCTACTCCTGTGTGGATGCTATAAATGTCATGAGAATGTCTCCCAGGAACGTGCTAGTTACAAGAATGTCTGTCTATCCTAGAGCCTGGGGCTCCTTGTTCTTCGGTTTCTATGCTCGTACGAAGGGGTTCTTCGATCTCTGTTGGACTCTGTGTATGCCTGTCTGAGAGTTCGAGCGTCGTCTTCCAATTAACTCTCTCAGACCTCTCAGACTTCAGCCCCCTAGAGCTTTTTTTTGTCTGTGCTGTTGGCCGCTTTAAATATCTACCGGCGGTAACGTGCCCCGAATGGGAGGACACGAGTTCTAAGGCACCATAAATGGAAAGGGCGTCATCATGACCTCTGCGCGAAGTGACGGGGGTTGAAAACGCGCCCCGCGCCCGGTCTTCAGTCGTCATGATGACACTGGCAACGGGCGCCGTGGAGAGGGCCCACCGGGCAGCCACAGAGCTGCCCGGTGTGCCCGCCCAATCTTGTTCGCCTGCCACAGCAGCGCGACAGAGGGAACGCCTCGGGCCTCACGATGCTATCCCGAGGCGCGCCGGATAGCACGGGATGGGACCTATGCATTAAATGTCCCCACGCCCTTCTGCCAGAATATGGCAGGAACTAACACCGAGCGTGGCGGGAGCAGTTGGAGGTGACAGGCCACGCGCGCTCTTAAATGTGGCCTCGGGCCTTTCACCGGCTGACGCCTCATCGCTGGACCCCTATGGGGGCCACTGACGGAGGGGCTTCCTGGGTCGTCGGGGAACTGAGTGCTCGGGGGTCACTGTTCACCTCCCCGAGCACCCTCTCCCGAGAACGCCCTTTCTTGGTCCTCGGGGAACCGAGTGCTCGGGGGCCACTGTTCACGGCCCGAGCACTCTCTCCCGATCTTGACTGTACGGATCCTCGGGGAACCGAGTACTCGGGGGCCGCTGCTCGCAGTCCTGAGCACTCTCTCCCGGAACTACCTTCCTTGAGTCCTCGGGGTACTCGGGTGCCCGGGGGGCTACTGCTCGCAGCCGCGGGCACACCTCTCCCGGTACTCGGTTCTCCTGGTCGTCGGGGGACTTGGGTGCTCAGGGGTCACTGTTCACCTCCCCGAGCATTTTCTTCCCGGTCACTTAGTCTTCGCAGATCATCGGGGAACCCGGGTACTCAGGGACCACTGACTGTGGCCCCGAGCGCCCTCTCCTGGGACTTAGTCTTTTTTACCTTGCGAAGGTCACCTCACGGGATGGCGCCACGTGGTGGATTGCTGGCCTGACCTCGGGATTCGAGGACCCCTGGTTCCTGATTCACCGACACAGGGGGAGGTGGGTTAGGTTCCTAGTAGTATAGGTTGGTGGTAAGCAGCTTTGCTGCATCGGAATTGACCATGATCTGTTTCAGAGAGTTCACCAAGAGGACTAACATTTTGGATATAACAGAAGAATCAGTTGACAGTCATATATGATTCAAACACAGATAGCTGATAATTCATCTCTTAGGTAGTTTCTTTTGTTGAGGTAATATTCAAACATAGATAGCTGATAATTCAAACATAGATCCCGTTGCATGCCCGCCCGAGAGACGGAGAGTGTTGCCACCGCCGACCGAGTCCGAGGCCTCATCCTGCCTGGGACGCTTAGGCCACAGGCCCGACAGCCCATCGTGTCGGCCAGCACCCAAAGCGTCGCCGCCCTGTCGTCCACACCATCGCCGTCAGGACCATGCTCACCTGACGCGTTATCCCCACTCTGTGCGTCACCACCACGCCGGAGCTCATGCACCGCCCTGACCGTGATGATGACGCTGTATCTCAACATCGATAGGCCCTCCGGTAGCATGGGAGCACCAGGGATGGGTGGCGGCTAGGGCACAATCAGCACCACCTCCTGCGGAATCAGGGCGAGATTTACACAAAGCGCCACACAGTGGAACACTGACATGTCCTCCCTGGAGATTGTCTCTGGCGCCAGTTGCACAATCGAGCAGGAAGTGCCCACAACTGCCTGCTCTGTGGGGTGCAGCAACAGGTGTGCCAAAACGCCCTCCAGAGAGAGAAGCACCTGAAACTTTAGCGGTGCCAACAATGCATGGTGTTGCCGCCGTCACGATTTAAAGATCAGCTTGAGAGCTGTCGACGGTGGCAGCGGCATGTGGAGGACATGACTGAGGTCGTCGGCCCCCCGAAAAACAAGCAGGAAGGACCCCAATAATTAGGGTGGACGGCAGCTGCATCCGATGAGTGAAAGTGTATCTAGGCCCCCTAAGTGGGTTTTGCTGATTAATGACAAACGGTTAAGGGACTAATGAGTTTATTGAGATTATGAACATGATTTAGTCCCATTGGTGAATTTAATGGACGCTGGCATCCCTTAAAAAGAAAAGAGAAGCGGATTGTAGTTGCTCAATAGGTTTTAATTAATTTTATTTTTTGAATTTGAGTTTAGAAATGTCGTACTATCAAGAGGGATTCATTTGATAGTCTTGATGGTGTCTTAGTGCTCAAAGTGTCCTTTTAGAATCAAAAGATGAGAGACACAATCACCCACGGACACCATAAAAAAGGGCTGAGTTGCCTGAGTCCGGAGTCTCCGGGTTGGGCCGGATAGTCCAGGGTCTGGCATTTTGGCTGGAGTCTCTGGGTGTGACTCCGCTAGAGAGTCTCAGTTAGTCCTTAAATGTTTCAGGTCGGAGTCTCCGGGTTAGGCCGAATACTCCAGGGTCTGGCATTTTAGCCGGAGTCTCCGTGAGACTCTGCCAGAGCCTCTCTGTTTGGGTTCAAATGTTTATGGTAGGAGTCTCCGGGCAAACTCGGAGTCTCCGAGTCAGTTCAAATTTTGCCGTAACGACTAGTTTCTGACAGCGTTCAATGCTCGAGTTCCTGTGCTGGCCGGAGTCTCCGGGTGAGTCCAGATACTCTAGTAAAAGTCAACCATCACAGTAACGGCTAGTTTTTGGTAGAAGGGTATAAATACCTCTTCTCCCCCTCCAATTGAATACTGCTGTTTCTGCTGAACTACTTGTGGACAAACACCTTCAAAGCATTCAAGAGCCCTCCCAAGCTCCATCTAGAGTCTTGTTTCTTGCTATATTGGAAATTTAGGGTTTGGTGAGTGAGATTAAAAGCTTCAGAGCAAAAAAGCAAATCTTTAAGCATTCGAGTCATCGTCAAGTTTTCGATTCGCAATCTTTTACTCTTGGAGCTTCGTGCTCCTAGACGGCAAGGCGTTACCCGTAGAACACCCAAGATTTGTGGAGTACCACAGGAAGTTTGTAATCCACCATCAAGTTGCGTAAGAACCCTAGCTTGATCTTTGTGGTCGCTAGGAGAGGATAGGGTTGAAAGAGACATGTCTCTTTGTGAGCTCCTCAACGGAGACGTAGGCACTTCTTTATGGAGTGGCCGAACTTTGGGATAAATTCTTTGTTTCCTTAACATTTTTGCAAAGTTACTTTGTTCTATTTGATTTTGGGGATTTTTTCCGATCTTTGTGCTTGTGAGTCTCTAGCTGCAGGTTCTTGTTGAAAAGAAGCTCATACACCTGTTAGGACCTTTGGTGACCTTTAGATCATATAAAAGTTCTTTCAACTTACTTTGATTTTGCACTCCTATGTAGGCCGGATAATCCGGGTTAGACCGGATACTCTGGACCCCAGAGTATCCGGACTCGATCAGAGTATCTGGGTCTGTTTTAATCCACTGCGAAGTTTTAAATTTCAGGAACGCATATTCACCCCCCCCTCTAGGCGGCATCAAGTACATTCAGTGAGACCTCGAACTTCTCCCACAGGAAGCGAAACAGTTGATCAATGGTGACCTCTGGGCGGGTACCGCTGACCGTAGCAACCAGTGCAGTGCCCAATGCCCGCTCGTTGAGCTCGATAGCCTTGATGCGGGGTAGAACGCACAGCTCGACTCGCGTACGCTGTGTCGGCAGGTCCTGTGATAGGAGTGGTGCATGCGGCTGCCGAGGCAAGTCCACACGCGGCGACGACAACGTGAAGCTTTCGTCTGAGCAAGAGGGGGAGGCGTCGTCCACAGGTGGGGAAGACAGTGGCGAGGCTAGCACGATGCAACCCTGTTGTGACTGGGTGTGTGCAGCCACATGACCCAACGGTGGTCGACCGACGGGAGGTGCCCGGCCACATTCAAGCTCCAGCGACCTGGGCCTTTGCCTGCCCACACCTGGTGGCCGACCTCATGACATCGCAGGCAACGAGAGGGCTTTATACACACCGTAGCAACATGGTCGGTTGTGAGGCAATTGAAGCAGCGGCTGACTAAGTGCGGCGGCATGGGGCGTGACTCGTGATGAGCTCTCGGCGGCTAGTGGACGGACTGATCCACCCGACGCCAGACCCGGCGGTGCCTGACCTCGTGCAAACCATCCTGGTCACGTGGCTGGGCTGGCAGAGGGGCCGGAGGGACAACCACAAAGGCAAGGCGACGCCGGACAGGAGGCCCCTCACGGCTCGCATCCGCCGCGCGACCAAGGTCCAGCCAGGACACCGCAGAGGCGACCTCGGGTGACTGAACGACGGCGACCGACTTACCTTTGACGGCATCACAATACGAGGACCCCTCCAACGCGAGGAACCCGGTGGCGTGCATCGACGAGTCGGACGAGGACTGTAGCATCTAGACCCTTGGGTAAGTGTTAAGTGTTTCGGTGATTACTGACAACCGTATTATTGTGACTAATAATTGTGCTTTGAAGGGTATCAAAAATTTAGTTTATGATGATTGTGTATTCTTGGTCACTAAGGCAATTATATGGATGATCAAAGGACATGTGCATCAAGATTAAGGACCATCTAGTTCTAAGTATCACAAGGAGATGAATGAAACTTAGAGTAGTATAGGTTCTTATTTTCTTTGTCTTTTGACCGCACTATAAAGAGTGGCTAAGAGTAGTAACTTGACCCAGATGAGTCTAGATATGGTTGATGCACACTTGTGAAATTCTAGCACTAGGTAGCTTAGAGAACCCCATGATTGAGTTGTCGAGAAGTTAGAAATCAAGAATGGTTGAATTGGACGAGTTCAGAAAAGTTCTAACATGCCGGATGGTCCGACGCTACGTATTTTGAACTCGCCAGAGTATTCTTGGATCAGGGCGAAAAAGTGTTGACTACGTCGGATGTTCTGGCGATATGAAGGATGGACTCACTGTAGCATTTTTATCTGATGACATAGCACAAAAAGTATGAAGTCAATGCCAGATGGTCCAACACCCACACAGAAGCTTCGCCAGAGCATTTCTTGCAGAGAAGAAATTTTAGATGTTTTTTTTTTTTGCAGTTGTGCACGCCAGATGTTCCGACGTTTGAATTTGATGCTTCACCGGAGTATTTCTTGTAGTAACGGCTATTGACAGTTGGCAGTGTTGGAATTTGAAAAAGGTACATGCCAGAAGTTCCAGCGTTTATGAGCCAAGCCACGCTAGACCTTCCGGTGTTCATAGAAAAAGGGGGTTGTTGGGCAACGCTAGATTTGGACCTCTAGCCTATAAGTACCCCCTCACTCGGTTTCATTTTGATCTCTTGCGAACTCAGAGGAGCCTATACACTGTGTGTGTTATCAAGAAGCAAGAGAGATCACTTGGAGTGATTTGAAAGTCACTAATTGAAGATTAAGAACATCATTAGTGATTGGAGAGTAGCAAGTGTACATCCAGCTGTAGTTTAGACTTGATCTTGGTCAAGTGAGGTATTTAGCTTGTTACTCTTGGTGGTTGGCAACACCTAGCCGGTCATTGGTGATTGAAGATGTTTTGGTGAGCTCTTTGAGTTCTTGTGGGAGCCTCGGGACGAGCGATGTACTTGGTTTGATGCCCGCCAATCCGGAGATAGAGAAGTGACAATCATGAGGGAGCACTTGAGTCTTGGTGACTCAAAAGAGAGTGATATCCTTAGTGGATGCTCCAACGAGGACTAAGGGGGAGTGCTAACTCCTCGATACCTCGGAAAAAAATTGGTGCTCTCTTGTCCATCTCATTTACATTCTCGCATTTACTTTGAGCATTTATTTTTTTGCAAGCATTCATTTCCGCATTATATTCTTGCTTGCTCCTTTGTTTGACTTGTTCTAGCTTGTTCGTGTAGTCGTTCTTTCTTTTATCTAGGCTAAGATTGTTTATTATACTAGAATTCAGTAGAAGTTTTATTTAGTGTCCAATTCACCTCCCTTTCTTTGGTCACTCGATCCTTTCAAGGACACTGATGACCCGCCGCTGCTGAGCCACCACAGCTCATGCGCCATAGGGATGGATGGGCCGACCTCATCCGACATGAGAGAGGAGGGTCGCGACGAAGGCTCACGGGAGGAGGCAGATCTAGTGGTCTGGGCAGCCGACGATGGCGTGAAGTGGCCTCTGATGCCGGGGTGGTAGCCGGTGAGGGTTTGGCATGAGGCTCGGGGGTTGGAGAGGGGCGGTACGGAACAGGAGCGAGAGCACTCCAGAGTGCACCAGGATCCTCTGCAGTGCTACAGACGTGTCGTGTCCCACAGGAGTCATGTTGAGCTCTCCAAAGCGGAAAGTTTCTTTTCACCCATCACCAGCAAAATTTGCCGCGATCACAAAAGGAGAGGAGAAACAGCGAACAAGCCAGTCAGTCTACCCAATTCTCAATACCACCGACGCGGTGCAAATGCAAAGCCTCAACGCTCGAGTTCAATTTTTATCTTGTATCTCTCTTCCACACTTATAGAAGTGCCATGTAATCAAGCCACAAGGCTCTTATTGTACTTGTTCTAAGACAATACTGTACATGCCACACAAAAAGTCTTGTTTAGCCTTCGTGTGTGAGCTCATTGATAACCTTCCTCGTTCAATTTTTTCTTCTCAGTCCGCTCTCTTGGACAAAACCAAAGCCATAAGACACCGTTTCTTGTGAGCAGTATTGGGAATCCACCTCTCCACCACCGGATCCTACCTCCCCTCTTGTCGGAGCCCGCCTTGCCGACTGCAGCGTAGGAAGAGCACTAACTTCTCGTTGAAAATGAGGTCACATCAGCGCCGCCGCCTCCACCAGAGGAGGAGGTCGTGATGATGACCATCGGTGCCATCGCCAGTACAAGCTCTAACACCTGAGTGTCTTACATTGGACACATTTAATGGTCAACGTTGTTCTGATGAAAATGTTTCAAGTTGCTGTCCTAGGCACAAGTCTATTCTGAAGGAAGCCCGAGCGCTTGCACCTATCAGAACATACATTGAGGATAAAGTTCCTAGAACAGCTAAGTTGACTGTTGTGGAGCCTTGCAGCCGGTGTCATGCTGGAGGATGGTAGGTGCCATAAGTTATCATAATCACACAATGTAATTCAATTTTAGGTGAACCATGCTTTGTTTTTTGAATGGTCGGATAAGCTATTGTAATAGGTGCGATGTGTAATAGTTTTAATTTAATTTTAGGTGAACCATGCTTTGTTTCTTAAATTTTCAGGTAATCTATTGTAATAGGTGCGATGTGTAATAATTTTAATCTAACTTTAGGCGAACCGTGCTTTGTTTCTTGAATTATTGGACCTGTACAATGTCCCCCCCCCCCCCCCCCTGGACTTACATGCCGATTTTTGTTTCTATAGATAAGTTGGCAGCAATGCACATGTGCGTTTGATGCCATGCTAAAATGTTTATTTGTGTACCATGCGCGCCAAGGAGGCTGGCATTCAGCAGGTGGGGTTCACCGTGACGGTTTCCCGTGGGCCGCCGGCGGCGAATGAGTTCGTGCGTGCCGCCGGCGTTTGGTCCGACGGTGTGCTTTCAGCCTTGAGGTGAGGAGTCAGATTATTGTGCATACGGCGGATGTTCAACAGAGTAACCCACCATACAAAACACTCGGTCTGGATACTTCGATTTGTTGTCAAAGTTGCTCGCAAAATAACGTGGTGTCGATCGTAGAAAATACTCGGGGATTGCAACGCATTTTGACTGGAGCTTTGGATGTTGCTCTAGATTGAAGGCAACTGGGCTCCTGGTTGCACGACAGCGTCCACAGACCCTTGTGTCTCACCATCAACGGACACAGACCCTTGTGTCTCACCATCAACGGACAATGATCTTCTGACTTGAGAGGGTAAAGACACGGTGAACAGTATCATAACTTTTACCCCTCTGCAAACCGTCGGATTGAAAATAAATGAGCGAGATCGATCGCTACAGTTCTAATACAGTACCATGTTACTGTGCAATCGCTACATGTTTTCATGTACAGTAGTTTTGCTACAGTGATCATAGTGAAGTCACATCACTGCTCACAATCTCACAGAAAAATACAGTCCACCAATGACTTAACTTTTAAGTCAGAGGATCCGGTTCCCACCACCGACTCCATCCTTCCCTCCAGGGTGCTCTCAAGTCTCAACCTGCAAATTTCAAACGGTTCAGATGCCAGTTCAGTGCAGATGCTAAAGGAACTGTAGTGGGCTAGGATATCGAAAGTTCTGGCGCACTTCTGCAGGTAGCAGGCCTCTTCTCTCCCGGCCATCGGCTCTCCTCTCCTGCAGGCAGCAGGCCTCTTCTGCGAGCCGATGAGTTCACAAGATGCTGTCTCCTGCAAACAGTAAGGTGGTAAGATGTAAACTGGATTGAGACCACTTACCAGCTGTGCCACCAAAGAAAGCAAAGACCAGCAACAACTCAGGACACTCTACAAATGACCAGCTGTGAGACCGTGTGAAGATAAGGGCCTGACTAATTGTGCCAACTTGAAGCAAAATGGCAAGGCAAGCTTCTGAAAGTTATCGTGGGCAGTGTCAAGGCTTTCGTCGTGGAACACTCGCAGTGAATTAGCAAACCCATGACAAAGATGAGAAAATATCACTTCACCGATGACGGATGACCTATGCGCTAAATCACTAAACTCTAGAAACGCCTAAGAAATTACAAGTCCGTAACAGGAAGAAGTCAGCCTTGTATGCTGCCCAGAAGAAAATGACTGTCGTCATGGCTAAATAATCATCAAGAATGATCCCAGCTGCATACATCTCAGCTAACTTCCAACTATCAGGTTGTGCAGATGGTTTTGCTCTGTCTTCTGAAAGTCCTAATGGTACCTATCCATGTCAAAAGGTATTGGTGGTTTTTAGGCAACCTAATATGCTACTTACATTTGAAATGTGTGTCAATATGAACAAGACAATTTATTGATCAATTCCAGGTTATACTCATCATGAATCAACTTAAAAGGGAGCAGGCTTACCATTATTGAGGATGGCAACGATCAGAACACCATAAACAGTGGGAAGTCAAACTTCTATATCAGCGCAAGAAGCATAATACCAAACGGTTTCAATGGAGTATGTGGCGGTAAGATAAATTAGCTGTCCAATCAATCAACAGAACATTATTTAGCAAACAGTCTAATATAAGTACCAGGACAAGTAAATACACTATGGATAGTAACTGACACAGCATGTATCTGCAATCACAAATAAACTTTGAAAGTACTGATGACAACGGTTCCTCATCCTATGAGGTCTATTCATTCTATCAAACGAGACTGTGCTAAGTACATAGATTACCCATCTGATGAAACCCCTCTTCTGATGAAACCCCAAGAATATTGCTGCCAAGTAATAAGACTGTGCTAAAGCCATCTCCAGCAGCTACCTAAAATTTTAATCCTCAAAAATACTATTACATCATCCTCTATTTTTTTCATCTCCAGCAACTACCATATTTTCTACCCTCTATTACTCTCCTTCTTCCCTCGAACCTACACTCATACACCGTGAATAGTGATAGGAGGTGCTGCATCCGTCCGCAACTTTGCCGATCGTTTCCTCCGTCCGTATCACTGTGCCGCTAGAAATGGCCTCTGCTGGAGAGCTCTCCGGAGTGTTTGGTTCGGCAAAAGTACAAGCAGCAGGTGGCACAGTAATTTATGGAAGCGGATGCCGCTTCGGCTAGAGATGGCCTAAGTACATTGAGATAACTCATCTGATGAAACCCCAAAAATACTGCTGCCAAGTAACTACATCCATACCATCCATAGTATTAGCTAGATACAGATTGCGATAGTCAAAATCGGTGACGAACAAGGGTTGCTGCTACAGATGTGGTGACTAGGCGGTGATGTCGCAGATGGTGAAGGGCCTCGAGCAGAAGAGGGTGACGCGGTGGCTAATGTGCTGTGCTGGGTCGATAAGGACGCTGTGGGTTACGAGGACAGGGCGACGGCGTTGCGTCGGCGTGGTTCTCGAAGGAGCCCCCGATGACGGCCGTGAGCACCTTGATCCGGGTGGCATACCGGCAGTTGAGCATCACCGGGGTTGGAAAGGATGCGGGGGACGAGGGCCCTGATGACCACGCGAAGCAGGCCATCGACGAGGACAAGGGCGCGGAGGCGGGAGATGTTCACCACGTTCCAGGCCTCCTGCAAGCGAAGTAGCACCATCAACGCGGTGGCGTGGCCGATGTGAAGCTCTTGGACAATGACGTTCCGCGGGCCAACTGGCTTCTCCACCATGGTGTCGAGGGCCTGACGGAGGGAGGTGAATAGCTTGTTTGGTTGCCTAAGCACGGGCTGGCCAGGCCTCGCGGGTGCATGAAAACGGCGTTTGGTTGCTGGGTGCACGTGCGGGCCCGTCCACATCCATGCAAAATCACTGTGCCGGCCAGGATTCATGGAAATGGATTTCGTTTCCACCGAGCCTGCTCTCGCTCGGTGCAACTCGTATACGTGTGTATTTTTTATTTAACTCTTAATTTTATTTAGTATAAGAGTGATCTAAAATTTTTAAAAGTTTTTATAACTAAATTAGAGCTCACTAGCAACTCATTTTAATTGGTTTGATCTAAAAAGTCTAAGCCAATATTTAATTAAAATTCTAAAAAAAACCTACTTTCATAATTTCTAGCAATTTTTATATCTCAAATAAATTCCAAAAATCAGAAGAAAAAAAACCACTAATATTTTTATTATGTGATATACTAATTTATAAAAATATTTTTAACCATAAATTATTTGGTGAAAAAATAATTTCATTTATAATATAATATAGACTCATATAAATAACTAAATACAATATCTTCTCGACCAAACTGACCACGCATAACTAACCAAACATATCCTATTATACTCATCAACCTAACTAACATCAACTTAACTCACTAGATATGAACAGACTAAACCATATGAAAAACCAAACGAGCCCGAACCGGCTGACGGGGACCTACATGGATTGGAATGAGATCTTATCTCTCGGACGACCTCGATGGGAATGGGGGTGGCTGCAGACGCTGCACAGGTGGTCCCATTTATAGCCAGGGGATCGCAAACGCAAGAAGCCTCTAGCCGCGTGCCACCACACACCCCCGCTTCTGATTGGCTCGACCCTTCCCGCTCGGATCGCGGCCAGCACACCGATCCGCTGCCCCCTGGCCGCGTTGGTGATTCCTCACTCATTGGATATTTGTAAAAGTGAGAATTGCACAAAAACCTTTACAAATCATTTTAATTTCAAGCTTCCCTCCTAAAACTAATTTTGTTGTAGAAAGCCAACTGCTAACTGGGGATGGTTTGGTGTCCTCGCTTTTTATGTTCGTGATGTATTCATCGGGCTCGTTTTCAGTAACCTAACATAGTTAGGCGACACTCAATGCTTCTAGAAGGTCTTTGGGGTATTTATAAAAACTCCACTCTAATTAGTTTGGGAACTGTGATATCTCTAAAACCTTAGTCTTTTGGGCAGTTATAAAAAGGCCCTGTCTAGCTGTTACCTAGATAATTTCGGCTCAACTCTTACCGAATTTTGGGCTGTCTGCTCCGCTCGATCAACGGCCGACCGTTTTCTTCCTTCTCCGACTCAACTTCGCTCCGCTCGATCTCACCAATCGTCGGCGTGCTCGCCGCCACCCCGCCCTCCTGCTGCGTCTCCGGTGGCTCCCCGCCGCCCACTCCCTTACTAACTCCTCTCGTTTTGACGCCCCACTGCCGACCCTTCCCACCGGGCATCCTCCACCACCCCGACCAGTGGTACCCTCGCCGCCTCGCCGCACCGCCCACCAACCGCCTCCTTTATCGGACCAGCCTCCCTCCCTAACACCTCTTTCTAAGCCTGAGGACCCAAACCCGAAACCTCGGTCCTGAAACCCTAACCTCTTCGCCTCATTGGAGCCGTCAGAGAGAGAGATAGTAGATCGGGGTGGATCTCCGCCGCCGAAGACGGAGAAGGCGGCCGGAGCTCGCCAAGAGAGGGAGAAAGTGAGGTGAAGAGAGAGAATAAAAATTCGAGTAAGAGTTTACCCGGGCAAACTATAGCAATCCCGTATAAAAATCCACTTGGAGTGGATTTTTCTCAGAACCTGGTTTTCTCCACCGGCACTTGAAAAAAAATGTGATTTTAAAATACTATAGTTTTTAGAAGCTATAACATCAAAGGATGCCTACTATGCATTCCGATTGGTTTACTGGCCATGGAGGGATGCGATCAGCGTGTAGCTGAACGCTGCATTCTGGTTGGCTCGACCGGCCGGGGTCAGGTCAGAGTGGGCAATTCGCGTCCGGCTGAATCATGCACATTTCCTAGATGAAAATGAATCGGATACTGATCGAATAATCCATTTTCCATATTATTATCTATATATTAATTCAGATATAAATACGGATTCGAATATTCTCAAATACGAATCGGTTAGATCGAATACGAATCCGTATTTGGACATCTACACAATCTTCGAAATTCATATCAGAAATTTAATTTTTTAATAAAATTTGACTGAAATTTGATAAATTCAACTAAAATTTGTTCTAATTTGATTGGGCTGAAATTTTAGAAATTTGGTTCGAAATTCATGTGGGAATTGGCTTCAAGCTTCTATCTCTGTGTTCTTCTTTATCATTCACCGGTGGGGTGGAATACTGAGCAACGGAGATTCCAATCGGAGGCGGCGAAGACAACCGGGAGGACCTCAAAAGGACTTGAATGTATTTTGTATTTCTATCAGGGTTCCCTTGCAAGGGGCTGGATGTAAAATTACCTTTACATATATAATAATCCTACTTGTTTCTCTTAAAAAAAACTCTCTGTTTTTGAGTTTTTCTTTTTTTTTCTTTAATTTGGTTTCAAAGGAATATGAAAAGTGTGTGAACAACTGAACATGGTACTATGAAAAATTGGCAGTACGGTACTTGTTGCAACATTAAAAATCATGGAAGGTTTGCAACTGCAGCCCTATGTGTCATGGGCATATTTTAGATGGCACTGAACCTAAGCGGGGCGACCATTGCCGATGTCCGGCTGCCGCACTACAAGAGCAGGGATAGATGAGATACTAGGAACTCTGATATATTTCTTGCTTGATTGAATGAGGAAACTACTGTGACCTTTTATTGGGCCGGCTCTAACAAACAAAGCCAACAAATCCAATCCTGAGACCAAGTAATTGGTCTAATCCAAACGCTAATTTAATTCTGAAGTAAACAAACTAACCTAGAGAGCAGGATGTTGCTGTTTGGCACTACAGTACCCGTGGTGCTACAGTATCACACTGGACTAATGGCCCACCTCATGCCATTTCACTCCTCTTTTGAGCATCTCGTCCTCGAGATGTAGGAAGGTGGCTATGGCTATAGTTCTTCAAATCTCCATATTGAATTTTTTTTTTGCAGCAACGACATCCCATCACGTAAGAGCACCAAGTTATCCAAATCCCATCGCCCGTGCTGTTGCTAATGGGTGTCAAAGAAGATGATTACAGCGCCGCCACGACTGGTTCCAATGGCATCGCCCATGGGGGATAGCAATGGTGAAACCAGTGGTGGCACTAATGGCGAGGTTAACAAGTGGTGCAGTGAACCAACACCAAGGATGATTTGGTGGTGTCGTCCATGGATATAGTGACGGAAATAACATCGGTGGCGCCAATGTTGAGGGCGATTGACACTGAACGATGAGGTGGCATAGCCGCGCTAAAGCTAATCTCAACATCGCCACCCATTGGGATAGCAACGACGAAACAAAGCAGAGGCGTTGCCAATGTGGATGGTGTGGTAGGCAGTGCCACTGTTGATTCCAGTGGCGTCACCAATAGGGATGCTGATGGTGAAACCAACAGTGGCACTGACGGCGATGAAGACGAGAGCGCGGTAGAAACCATATGTAATGATCATCTGTCTCTAATACTAGATATCATGGACATATTTTAGATGGCCCTAAACCCAAGTGGTGCGACCATTGCCGATACCTGGTGGCCGCACCATAAGGATAAGGAACCATTGCAAGTCTGCAGTTGCCGAACACTATGAGTAGCGGTTTGATGAGAGACTGTAACACATAATGTGATTCTGATACTTATTAGTTCTCAAAATTCACATTTAAAAAAAAGTTCTCAAAATTCGGTGCCACCCAAGAATCCACTAAGTGATTTGATTCATGAATTGATTGAAGTATGTAGCCTAGTGGCTAGCAGTCAACGGAAAATTTTGTATCGTTGGATTCGAAAGTGGCTACGTCACTTTATACGCTATTATCTGATTTTTTTTCCCCTCCAAAGAGTCATGACATTTGTAATTTTTATGATAAATCTACATTGGTATGTATGTCCAAAATATACGTGGCACTTAATTAATCTATGACAGCACGCATACGTCAATTAAATTATTTAAAAAGATTAATAATAGTAAATGACCTTGTACAACCAACACCTTAGAAATTGCTAACATTTTGTCTCATGCTTCATATTTCAAAAGGAACAACGCATGAATAAAAATATATTAAAAACTAAAAGATTTTGTGGAGCTCGTACTTTGTTCTTCTTTATAACATCTTTGCTTAATTCTCAAAATAACGACCTAAGTTTTGATTGTGAGGCGGTGCAAATTCATAATTTATATTTAGCCACTAATTCAGTGACTTTAGATAAATCACTTGTGCAATGCTGTATATAGAGACGATATAGATGAACACTTCAATGGATGACAGTATACTTCTGCAATGCAGTATATATCATAGTTATGTTTATAAATATATTACAAGTTTGGTGTGAGTATTAATGACAGTTCTTTCTTGGTAAGTATGTGACATCTGATTAGGATGTATAATTTCTTGATGCATCTCATATATTGCAATAGAAATAATATATTCTTCAATTATACACGCCAAAGATGCTTATTAGCACAATATTGTCTTGTTTTATACAACCTTTGCATGTTTGGTTTATTCTCATATCTGGAACCAAATTTGTTCATGATGTAGATACCAACTCGTGGTTATCCCCTAATCATTGATGTGTTATACATGAAATGCGATGTATGTAATGTGAGCCAATCTTCCTATGTTAGGCATTGGAAACCCACGACATATCACAAATTTCTTTTTTATGAGTAATGTGTGTGTCAGGATTTTCAAAAAGAAAATCATACATTTCAATAAGCATAATACATACGCCAATTATCCACATCAAAAGTTCTCATTAGCACAATACCACCTTGTTCTAGATAACATTCGCCTGGTATTTTTACCAACTCATGATCATCCTAATTCTCATGGCATTGTAAATGTGAACACGTCATATATAACGCCCACCAATTTTTACACGTCAAATAGTGAAGATACTTGGTGCGCCACTATCTCCTTTTCTCTTTTGACGTGTAATGCGCCCCTCACGCTTCTTACTTTTACCATACTTTATTATTGTTTTTCATATGTTACAACATACATAATACATACACCAATTATGCGTGGCCAAAAAAACTCATTAGCACAATACCGCCTTAATTGTAGAACATTTGTGCGTTGTTCCTGAATCAACAACTGAGTTTAGTCATGATATAGATGCCTACTCATGATTATCCTCTATCCCAAGTCAATATACATGCGGGAACAGCAATATAACATAGGCCAACCTTTATCACACGTCATATAGTGGAAACTCACGGTGCACCATCTATCTCTTTTCTCTTTTAACGTGTAATGCGATAGTCACACATTTTACCCTTTCCGTGAAATCCAAACTTGTACCTTTGGTTTGGTATACAACGCGCTACACAATGGACTACAATCAAATACAAGAATTGTAATTTAAAATTTTAATCTAGGCCGTTGTAAAGTATCATTTCAAAATTTCTTACATTTTTTCATGTCAATGCTACTACAATCAATGATGTGCAATTTTATACATGGAAACATTGCCACATATGTTAATCTTGAGCAATTTCTTCACCATTCTTTCCTTAAAAAACAATCGGTAAATCCTTCGATGTTAAGCTTGCACACGTTGGTACAGAAGACAAGGTATGGAAATCAAGGGTTGCTCGTGCATGGAACACAGTGGCTAATAACCCTTGCCCGCCCGTTGCCTTCTCTGTGCTGGCGCGGCGCCCCCGTTCTCCACTCCCCCGCACGCGTCGGCGAAGCCCGCGTTGCATTCCAGGTTGGATCCCACGGTGCTGTGCCACGCCACATCGCCGTGCCCGTGCGCGTCCAACGGCAAGTCACACCAGCTGCGCTGCCACCGAGCACGCGGCCGGCCAAAACGCCCACACCGAGAGCAGCGCGCGGCCGAGCTTTCCCTGGACCGGCGACGAAATTAACCAGACTGAACTGGCCGGAACTGACGCGCAAGGCACGCATCGTCGCCTTCCCAATGTGGCACGGCGCCAACGGCCGTGGGGGCTATATATACCCCGCCATTGCCGCCCCTTCCTCTCCGCAAGCTAGATCGCCATTCCACGCCGCCTTTGCTGGGATATTCGGTTCTTGGATCCTAACAAACACCCTTCAGTTTTGAGAGATTTCTTGGGTTCGTTCGTTCGCCCCCTGTTTCCTTCCCGTTCGGTCGCGAGGATGACGCCGGCGAGTATGGTCGCCATGCCCAGGAGCGTTCCGGTGGCAGTGGCGGCGTTCCCGGCGGCCGCGCGGGCCGGGCAGCGGAGGAACGCCCGGTTCTTCAGGCCCGTGCCCGCGTGCGGCGGGGACGATCTGCCGCCGTCGATGGCCGCGGTGCCGGCGTCGCTGCGCGCCATCCAGACCAAGCGGAAGCTGGCGGCGGCGCGGCGCGGGGTGCCGCGGGCGGCCGCCACGAGCGCGGCCGAGTGCGCGGTGGCGGCGCTGGTCAAGGCGGTCGAGGTCGTCCAGGGCGCGGCGGCCGGTGGCGCTGCCGAGGCCGCGCGCGGAGCAGGGGACGCTGTGGCGTGGGTCTTCCGCAAGGTGCACTTCCAGTCGCCGGACCTCGCGGTCGGGCTGCTCGGGATGGTTGCGTCCTGCCTCGGTACGGCCGTCGAGGTCGAGATGGACCGCATGCAGGCGAAGAAGCCCGAGGCGTCGGGCAACGCGGAGCCTGACCCCGACGACAACAGGGACACGGAGGACCCCGAGGATCTGCCGGAGCTGGTGGAGATGGACATGGAGAAGGAGCTGTGGGCCAGGATCGGCATCCTGCATGGCGATCTGTATGGGGACAGCGACGTGCTGGTAGAACTCGACGAGGACGAGATCCAGGAAATCAACAGCGCCCGCGCGAGGCGCCGGAAGGCGGCGTACGAGAGGATCATCGCCACCGGCGGCGCGAACTCGCTCATCCTGTCCAACTACGCGCAGCTCCTCTACGAGTTCGACAAGGACATCAACAGGTGCTTCTCGTCGCATGCATGCATGCACCCCTACAATCACATCTCCCTGCAGATAGTGATAGGATAGGATCTTGATTTCTTACGCGTGATCACTTCCCACACATGTGACAGGGCGGAGATGTACTTCAAGCAGGCGGTGGCCGCCGAGCCGGCGGACGGCGAGGCGATGCGGAGGTACGCCATGTTCCTCTGGCACGCCCGCGGCGACATCGGCGGAGCCGAGGACATGTTCAACGGAGCCATCGACGAGGAACCCGAGAGCAGCCACCACCAGAGCAGCTACGCGTGTTTCCTCTGGATGACCGGCGGCGTCGAGACCTGCCTCATCGACATCGGCAAGAACGGCGTCAATGACGCCGAATGAACCGCAACCCGTCGGAGACCGCCGTACCTCCAGCCAAGACAAGACCTTTACCGGCAAGTGCCCGGCGACGGGCCGGCCATTTAGATGGTGCATCTAGGTATTGCTATGCATGGCCAGCTATGGCTATACAGTAGTATCATCCGTGAGTAGCATCGATCGGCCCTTGCAGGGGCCAGTATACCAGATGATGCGCATCCAGGAGCCAACCCAGGAGGCACCGATAATGTTGGCAAGCTAGCGCATGTAGTACTGTAGTGTGTGGTGCTAGTACCAGTGGTCTGTGGAATAAAGCATGCATGATTCCATCCAGGACATGCATTTATCATCAGACGGTAATGTTATAACTGCATTGTGAACAATATATATATATGGGGAAGGCATATAGTGCTTCCTTTTTATGTATGTGGCGTTTGGCAAAGAGTACAGAAGTATGGTTACATTCCCGCTGATATTCGAGATATAGAGGTTTGTACAGAGATACGGAGAAAATCGTCGCATATTGTCATATGGTCATGTTGGCTCTATAGACTGGAATGAACACTTACCGAACGATATTGACATTAACATGAACAATCATGAATAGATGAACTCTGTTGAATCACCTACAACCCAGCTCTAATCTCGATTCTGCGCTGATACTGGTGTTTGTGCATAGCTTCTGAAGGTCAATGTAGCCGATGATTGTGTCCTCAAACACCACATCTCCCATCTTAGCATCATTGAAGGTTGATCCTGACAACACCGTGTTCTTGAAGATTGCCCCTGTGAGATCGGCCTTCTCGAAATTGACACGGTCTATCACTGCGTTGGTGAAGTCGGTTCCTAAAAGCGTTTGAAAGAGAAGTGCTTGTCATTCTGTTTATAATGTAGCATGATCAAGGTTAGCATTTGGAAACAATGCAGTGTTGTGTGATGAACAAGAACAGCGAAATAAAGTGTATAATTAATTAGTACCTTTAAAGCTTGCACCAACAGCATAAGCTTTGGACATGACAACTTCTGACATGTCAGCGCCGTCAAACTTTGCGTCGGACATCAAGGCCGCAGCTAGAGACTTGCCTTTCAGATTAGTTTTCTCGTTTGTGTAATCACAAAACCGGAGATCGAGAGGCTTGTCATACACCCCGTTTGCCTGACCAATTGTGTTCCCCACAAATGCACGCTCACATCTGTTTGCCTCCGTTGAGAGTGGAGGCAACCTCTTAACAATCAAAGCAAACAGGGAATAAAGTTAACTTAGTAAATTACAGCACCATTACAGGAAGAAAAGGAAGTTATCAAGTTTGGATGAAGTTTTTGGAAAGGATAGCATAGTACTGATTTTACATATTCAGGTCGAAATTATAGGATCTTGAAAAAGTGAAGACTACTTCTGTCTCGAAGTTAAAAATCTAAAACAAAGTACAATTCATAATTCATTAAATATCCTAAAAAATGAAATTTATCTTCGCAAACACAAAAGACACTAGCATACTTCTAGAGTGAAAATGGGCATGCTTGACCCAATTAATCTGATCACTGAATACAGCAAAATGATAATTTCTGCAACCAATATTCCCCTCTTCTCTGTAGTATCAAAACCCACTGTGCGCACATGCAAAACTGAAGTGTCATAAATCGGTATACAATACACTAATCAATAACAGTATTTCTAGATTTAGATTGTGCTGAAGTGATCCTAAAATTTTCTCGTGAAAAAAAAGATAAGTGATCCTAAATTTAGGGTGCCCAACAGACTATAGAGAATTGAATACCATACTGAACTGCATCAACTGACGTTGCAGTAGCTCACATCAAAAGCTGTGGTAATTGTACTGATATATTCTTTAAGTTGAATAACACTAACTCTTGAGGTTGATTCCATTTTATTACCAAGAACATTAGAACAGTAGTACAGTGCCAGTTCATCTACAAACAATGCCCTCAAAAGAAAAAAGAAAAAAATCCAACAGCTATAACATATAATTTAAGGGAAAGTTCCTAAATTTAGCTAATTAGTGTTTTCGACGCAGAAAATGGTTCAATGGAGCACCTCTATATATTTGACAGCAACATTTTCTGAACTGAATTAAGAGAAGCAGTAAATAGTGAGAATTTCCCTGTGATATATTTGCTAATGGAGGTGGTTTTGCTACCCAGCCAACTAAGGTTTCAGTTCTCACCTCCTACATATTAATGGACGCCTCTACCTCTAATCGAGTTTTTTTTTTCCTAGAAACAGTAAACAGTGATTAAATCTAAGCCAAATTCAACAAATTCCATTATTATCTGCTATCAGACCAATTAAAATGTGAGGCTAATCTTATGTTTTGCCGAGATTAACCTCTGGAAAGGATTAAAATTACATCCCACTATTATCTGATATTTGCATTCGAGCAAAATGTGAGGCCAATCTAAAGTACATTCCACAAATTACATCCCGCCCGCATTGCGAATGTGGCAAGAAAGGGGGGAAACCCACCAACCTGGCTCGCGGCAATGACCGGGTTGGGCGCGGACGCGACGGCCCAAGCGGCCAGCACTCCGCAGGCGAGGCCGCCGGCGGTCCTGTGTCCGGTCAAGAACCACGCCGTCTCGGCGCGCCCGCCATCCCCATCCCCGCCAGCGCCCGCCGCCGAGCACGCCACGCGGCGCCTCGGCCGCCGCGGGCGGCAGAGCGCGGCGCCGGCCGGCGAGGCGAGGCAGGACGAGGCCATGCGGTGGCCGGTCCGGCTGGCTGTGAGGAGGGGGGGAAGAGAGAGGGTGGCTTGACTGGCTGGCTTGGCTACGTGCGGTGCGCGGGGGTGGCGACGAGGCAGAGTCGCAGAGAGCCAGAGAGCTCCGTGCAACCTTATCGGGTCACCCCTCTCCTCCCGTCCGCTTGGCGCCCGCCCTCGGGGCCCACGTGACTCTCGAGGCGTCCCGTCCCGTCCCGCCGCGGCCGATGAGGTGGTGCGTGTGGTTGACCACCCCCCGGCCTATTTTTGGGTGAATTTTGATCGTGTTTTGAGTATTTTCTTTTTCTTCTCGATCCGTTTCATCCACTTTGCGCGGTTGTATAATTGTATTTAGCACGAGAGGTGGCTATTTTTAACCGGAGCATTGGATCTTCCAAGCTGAAGGCTCCGCTAGCTTCCTAGAGGATCATATGATGATTCCTGCATTTGAAGCCCCACTAGGCACGTGAAAAACACATTTTAAGTCTTGTTTGATCGAGCTCGGACTCCATCTTCGAGGCTCGCAAATGTCAGGAAGAATATGGCTTCAGACAAATAAGAGCTTTGAAACAGTAACTTCTATCTTGCAGTTTATTTTGTGTTGTTTGGTCTTATTTTACTAGCTAAATCAAACGGGTAGATCATGAGGAGATATTTTATAATGCTGAAATTTATGTGTTCTAGAGAAAAAAAGACAAGTGGAAAAAATATTGTATTTATCGGTTCCTCGGAAAGATATTCTATTACTGAAAAGGAATAAATAATAAATGAGAGGGTTCTGCAACTCGTGTTCCTTTTCTCAAAAAAGATGCAACACGCGTTCCTTACGTACGCATGAACCACATCTTCCCTTAGAGCATCTCCAACCGAGCTCTCTTCACACCCATATCCTATATTTGAGGAAAAAACGATGAAAATCGGTCTCCAACCGATCCCCTATCCGACCCCCTTTATTTGAGGAGCCCTTAAATCTCCTCCCTCACCCCTACATCTAGGGGCTCCTCATCCAACCCCTCATTTGGGAGAGAGAGGGGAGAGAGAGAGGGAGAGAGGGGAGAAAAAGGAGAGAGAGTTACCAGATATTAATAAAATAGAGGTGATTCGAATATAGAGGGTCAAATATGAGGGGTCAGTTGGAACGCGTTGAGAAATAGGGGATAAAATCTGAATGAAAAACCCCTAAATAAGAGGAATATAGGATCAAATATGAGTAGTCGGTTAGAGATGCTCTTAGCTCCTCATAACTCATGTCCATCTCTTCTTTTCTTGTTACTGCTCCCTTTGTCATATTTTGCCTTTCGCAAAGCCCAGGTGGCCATAGGCTACCGTTGACTTCCTCCATGGTTAGGTTTCTCCTTTTCCCCCTGGACTCCATTGCATGCTACCTTGGCCATCTGACTTTGGAAGGATATGGTGCTAATACCTTGGTCACCATATAATAAAAATATTAGTAAATTTTTTTCAGATTTTTGAGATTTTATTTAAGGTCTTGATAATTATTAGAATTTATAAAAGTAGTTCTTTTAGAAAATTTTAGTTTAAATTCTACATAAATTTTTTAGGTAAATTTAATTGATTGTATATAGATTATGAAATACGAAAAAAATTAGAATTTCTAAGAAATAAAATATTACTGATTTTTGGAGAAATAGAACCGATGAATAATGAATTTGATAGAGGATTGAACAGAAATACGAACAGAGTGGTAAGAAAAGGAGGAAAGATAAAATCTATGATAAGGAAGGAGTGCTCGTAAGGAAGAGGAAGTTTTTTTACGGCATACAGGGAATTTCTCTATTGAAATTCCTGAGCGAGGTACTAGTACTGTCTCCTCCCTCTCCCAATTTTGGAACAACCCCCAACAGCCCACACATTCCGAAGGTAAACGAACAACCACCCACCGACCCACCTCATCTCCCTCCCTTCCGTTTCCGCTCTTGCTTGGCGGCGGGCGGCAAGGACGGCGGCCATGGACGGCGGCGGCATCAACCCCAACGGCGGCATCCTGTCCTACGAGAAGCTGGAGGGCTACGCGATCTGGGTGGCCACCGGCGTGGCGTCGGCCTTCTTCGCGTCCCTGGAGCGGTGCTCCTGCATCCATCTCCACACCGCGGAGGACGACGGCGACGAGGACCCCGAGGAGGCCAAGGACCGCCCACTCATGTTCTCCCGCCCCCAGGCCCTCCCCGAGTACTACTACGACCGCTCCGGCTCCTCCGCCTCCTTCGCCAAGATGTGACCACGCACGGATCACGGGGCCGTTCTGCGTGATCCGATCCGTTTCTTGATTAGTTCTCGTGCCGTGTGTGAATTGTGATCCGGTTGTGTATTCGCATTATGTTCTTGCCAAGAAATGCGGCACCGCGTTGTCCCTGCGTGATTCGAACAGTTGATGGATCTGTAATTCCGTATCGTGTGTTGTCCGATTCTTTGATTTTCTTGGTTCCAGGACGGCATTGCGTTCTGCTGATCTCGGGCACCGGAAATTTTCGGATGCATGGCATTGCCTATAAATGTAATCGATTTTCATTTATATTTGAATTTGTGTGCATTGCAAACATGTCGTGTACTTTCCCTGTCATTATGCACATAAATCGCTTGCATTGCATCTAAGATAAAGAATTCAAACCAGCGCCTTGCACTAAAATTTACGACCAATTTCCTGAACCTGAAGGACTTCTGAGTTTTGAGCCTTGGCGTCATCTTGTGATGAACAAATGGCTGTGTTTAGCCAAGACCATAACCTGAATCTTAGTGATGCTAAGTGGATGGTCAGGTTACAAATTTTGTGCCTGGTTGAGGCGATCAATAGTTCTAATTGTCAATCGATTCCGAAGTCTACTACTGGAGGTTTACATGTGAAGTTTCGTGCTATTGATTCACTACCTGAACTTCAGTTTGTTCATCTTCTCTTGCAAATAAAATATACAGAGAACCAACTAAGCAAAGTCACGGTTGCGAAAAGTTTTACCCCTGCGTTGCTCCCGGCTGCACCGCCACCAGCCCACCTCCCTCCCCCCCCCCCCCTCTACCTCGCCACCGCCGGAAGTCCGGGAACCGCAAGGATGGCGGTGATAGGGCTAACCCCCTACAGAAGCTGGTGTTGGATGGAGGCGTTAGGAGCGAGGACAACGGGCGAAGTCGAGAGCGGGGAAGGCCGGTCAGTGGCGTCTCGAGCTAGGAGCGCGGTGGCACCGGTCCCCCTCCAAGGGTCGTGTGAGGCGTCACGAGCTGGGAGCAGGTAGCGAATCCAGTCGCCAGATCTGGGTCGCGGTGTTGAGGCGACGACGGCTGGATCCAATGGCAACGCCC
Organism: Phragmites australis; assembly: GCF_958298935.1. NCBI lineage: Eukaryota > Viridiplantae > Streptophyta > Magnoliopsida > Poales > Poaceae > Phragmites > Phragmites australis. The sequence continues at coordinate 4,416,073 of NC_084941.1, read as the reverse complement.
TGGATCCTCACGTTGGTAACATGGATCCAGTTGCCTAGCGATGGGCTAGCATTGGAGGCGACTGATCCGTGCTACCGTGATGGTGTGCTGTTGTGCTGCCTTGATGGTGTGCTGTTGTGCTGCCGTGGTAGCGTGATGGTGTGTTGTCGTGTTGTTGTGCTCGCCGCCAGGCCGTCATGGGCTGCGTGGAGCAGCAGCATGCACGTGTGCTGTTGCGGGGCTGATATGCTCAGTGGGGGCGGCGGGGCGTGCAGGGGTTCTGGGGTGAAAGCCTTCAAACAACAATTTTGGAGGTGTTGTCGAGGTGCTCTTACTTGGCCTACCATTTTGGAGGATTTTCTTGGTGAAAACTCATATCTGACTTGTTGGATCAGGTGACAATGACGTCTTCGATGTTGTGTCCTCCTTGGGAGTGTTGCTTTGGAGTTCTCTCCCATGTTAGATGTCTGCTGTCGTTGGAACAGATTGACGGCAATGATGACACTTTTCCAGTGAAGTAAGAGCTTCTTCTGCCTGGCTGTGGAGTAGATTGGCGGGCCTCGCAGTAGGATAAGATGGTCTGTTCGGATCACATGTTGAGGTTTTTATCTCTTTGGAGCTGCCATGCTTTCGTGAAGTCGAAGCTTTCGTGATGGACGTCCGTGCTTTCATGAAGTCAAAGCTGTTGCGTCGTGGGTGCGCGATGAGCTTGATGCGAAGTGGGCTTGTTCTTTGGAGATCTTACGTGTGAGGTAAAGTGATATCAAGGCGAAGGCTAAAGCCTGTCGTGGTGAAATCAGAGCTATTTTGTCGCATAGCAATGAGATTAGTAACGATAAAACACGCGTTGGCCCTGTCAATTGTAGGGTGGTGTTATGGTGCTTAGTTTAGATTAGGCAGTTCTGACGAGTCTACTCGAATGTGGTGTTGTACTTTGTTTCGTTTCGTACCGGCTCTTCCAGGTTTTTTGTTTTTTATTTCTTCTAATAGTAATGAATGAGCAGCTTCCTGCTCTTTCATAAAAAAAAGCAAATAACATCAATAGTGTTTAATTTGGCTAGCTCGCTGATTTAAACCGATTAGACTTGAACAAAACAAAAGACAGGATTCAAGAATATACTACTCACTGCGAATGTTCAGTTATTTGGAAGTGCAAACCTTCAAATGTGCAATGTTCAGTTTGAAAGTACTTCGTTGCACCGACAAATGGCGAGGCGAGCAGAGCATCGTTTGCTTTCTACTCAGAGATGGGGCTTCTTGAGTCATCTTTTTTATGTGATTTATGATGATTTATTTCGATTGGAGATTCTTATTTCTACCTCAATGGCTAAGGGAAAAAGGAATGCTGAAATGCAGCTCGTCATCTTGCATCTTTTTGCTTTGCCTCACGGACGGATGGTGAAGAAGCCCCCCGTACATGGCCAACTGCAGGGGGAAACCTCGTGGGTGGTGAGGGCCGGCAATGGAGGTGAAGCAGAGCAGAGGAGGGCGGCTAGGCCATGCCCTGGTGATGAGAGCAGCACGCACCCGAGACCACTGCCCCCCTTACCTCCAGTGAGGGCTAAGGCTTCTTGTCGTCGTCGCCTCCTTGTCATGGTGGCGTTGAGGACTCGCGGCGAGGGTGGCTCCAGTCCAAGGCGATGATGGCTCGGCCGGCGTTTGCGCGGTGCCAGAGGCAGCGGCGTTCGTGGGGCCTACAGCGACGAAGACGGTGCAGGCGCCGCCGCTGGTTGCGTTCTGTTGACGAATGATGGCGTGGGATGTACGGCGATGGGGTTGGCAGCGGTCGCCGGTGGCATCGCGGCCTCGTCGGCCGCCATGTCTATTTTGCAAAAAGACCCCTATTTTGGATCGCGATTATTAATTGCGGTCCGGTATTTTGCTATATCCCCCTCGCAAAATATCACCGAATTTGGAGGAATTGTGCTTATTCCTGCAAAATTTATATGAAATTCCTTTGCTCCAAACAGTGAAACAGAGTGAAATGTAACACACATAATTTCGCTTCTATAAAGTTCTAATCCACATCACTTCCTGAAGCTCTGCATGAAGCAAACCTCTATCGCTCCTTGCAAAGTTGCAAGGCAGAACGATTTCTGCTTAGCTGGAGCCTGCAGCTGAGCTGATCAGTTGCGCAATGGAATTTTGCCTGACAGGTAAGGACGCAGTTCTTCCCAGCCAGAATTTGAGTTGGATCCAAATCGTCAACAACAAGCTGCAGAGCTGGTATTTCGTTTGCCATTGTTGCATTTTTGTTGTCGGCTTACCTTAAGGCCTTCTCCGGCAGTGCCAGCAAACGAGCCGCATTTGCATTTTTATCGATTGGAGCTTCCGTATACGTCTCCAGCAGCTACTGCATACGACCTTTTCAGTAGCTACAATGATACCGATTGGAAATTGGGAGCAGCAAATTTGAGACCGGTTGGAGCACCCGTATCACTGTAGATGGTGTATGCACGTTGGTCCGAGAGGAGGGGGAGAGTAATAGAAGATAGGAAATAGGGTAGTTGTTAGAGATAAAAAAAAATAAAAGATACTGTAATAGTATTAAATGATACTGTAATAATATTATAAGAGATAAATTTTTAAAATATCTGCTGAAGATTATGCTCCTTTTGAGCCTACATATGTTACGCGAGACGGAAAAGGCCGAAAGCCCACTCTCCTCGTGTTCCTCCACGAAAAGCTAAGCAACAAAGCCTAGAAGCCAACCTGGACGAAGATTACACTCCGCTGCTGTTTAGTACCATACTGCCTATTCACGAAGAATAACACCTACTTAAGTAGCCAGTCCTCAGCCGCTTTCTCGCCGAGCAAGGTAGCGATTGCTTGTGACCCGAGCGGGGGCAACAAGGTGGTGTGGATGCCTGTTGTGGCGCTTGGGCCTGGGTCTGTTGTCGCATTCTGCGGCCCGCCCGTTCCAAGTTGCGTAGTGGGCTGCGGCCGCTTCGGCGAAAGCCTTGGCGTCCCAGCACCTAGAGTGGCGGGCATTGCGTGAGGCTGGCTTCACAGAGCAGCGAATACCGCCCGCTTCCAACGGTGGAAGGATAACGGGCCGCTGCGCTGCAGGCCCGCTTAGGCCCATGCGTCCTTCTTGGCAGACCACCATCTTTTTGCAATTTTTGTTTTCTTTTTCCCCATGTGTCAATTATCTGAACGGTAAGAACGTCTCTTCTGGTATCCTGTAGAGCTGCTCCTCCCGTGGAGCTCGCCTTCCTTCGTCGAACTACTGAACCAGCAAACTCTGCGACAGATATTCTTATCATGTCTAGGGGAACAGTGTGCGCCATCCATCCTCGAGTGCCAGTCAGCTACAAGTTGATCATAACAAGAACACCATGTATGCAGGTAACTTCAGCACCACGGTAAAGCCATGATGCAAATGCAGGTGGCTGGTTCTTCTCTTGGCGGCAGTATCTTATCGCACTTGATTAATAGTTGTACAACCTGCAGTTCATGGCAATTGCTGCAATTAGTCATTGGTCAATTAGTTGTAGAAACTAAGCGCATCATCAGTTTACCTAGCTGACATAAAATAAAAACATAATGTAATCGTTCTGTTGTATGACATCTAGGCATGAAATCTAGAAGCTTAGGTATTCTATTATCTGTCAAGGACGGGGGACAGCGCATGACTGACCTAAAGAAGCAGCTTTCTTCTTAATTATCTCAGGGCGTGTGTCACGCACGATCACATGGAGTCAACTGCGCTCCTCACCAGCATGTGGCAAGATTGTTCGGTTGCATACGAAGTTGATGCCGGGTTGCCTTTACCTTTTCTTGTTGAGGTAGGGCAGGGCGAGAGAAATTTTGCTTCTCTTCTTCCTTTTTAATCCTTCATGATATTACTACATGGATTGTCCTAAATCCAAACTAGTTGTTTTCATGTGCCAACAATCACGTTCTGTAGATAATAATATGATTAAAGGTACATGATAGGCTCATAACCCAAGAGGGAAAAAAGTTACTACAGAAAATCTAAATTTCTTTGTTCTTAGTGCCAAAATGACCTGCTAGCATTAACAGACAACAGTTCAACATCCATGCATATGCATTGTATTACTAATTTACCATGGAAACAAAAGTCTCTACTGGTCAAAGAACACATGGTGAGATGTTTTGCCGTCCAGTGTGAAAGGCAAGCAGCAAACAGATGAAAAAGGAATCAAAGAAAGAGCAAAATGTTCAGGTCAAAGAAAGAGCAAAAATATTCAGGTCGAAAAAAGACCAAGCCTCAGACCATGAAGAAGGCCTCTCGACGAGTAGGGATCGTTTGTGGCGTGATCTCTCGCATCTGCTGACCTGTATGTTCCAACACAACACTGGCAACAGAGAAATATTTTTGCTGACACAGGAAGGCGGCTGACAGCAAGCAGACACGACGACGATGGGAAAGGCAACAGTGCCCGCGCGTAGGTTTTATTTACTGCTAACAAAGAAATTTATCGGGGTCATTGACAAATATGATTTTTGAATTTATTAAATTACAACTCAAATTCTTTAGAAAATAACACTAATCGTCTCCAAACCATTTGATATAAAAGACTACACATAGTAATATAGAAAATAGATTAGGGTTAGACGGGCCATGATGCGTCTTTTTTTACTAACTAGGGTGTGAGTCGGGAATTAAAAAAACCAAAAAAAAAAATGAGTGGTAAAAAAATTTACCGGGCCACCAGTAAAACGAAAATATAGTAAATCTCGGAATAGTATCACTGGTAATTTTTCCCTGCGTGTGCGTGCTTGGTGTGGAAATAATCTCACAGAGGCGCACAAGAACAAGAGTGAGGTCGAAGAAAGGGCGATGATGCCTCACCAGGAGAGATGGGTTAGACCGATAGAACACATGAAGGTGAGCTCAAAGGAGTCGGAGCTGTTAGAGATAAACTTTTGCATTGATTCATAAGAGGTTCGGTGAGATAGAATCCAATCTCATGTGCTTAGAGATATAGAAAGTATCTAGACAAATTATTGTATAATCTCATGAGATCGGGTTCAATCATGTGACCGAACACATCACGTATGTATCCTTTCCGTGCTTCACCGGCCTATATTAACATGCAGTCGCGGCCTCCTCGGAGGTAGATACGCTTCACTATATAGCCTATCTCATGGTAACAGAGCCAGTTCTCCTCATCACATCCATGGCGAGAAATTCTGCTGCCTCGTCGACTCCCTCTGGACTGGCGTTCACAACAACGCTAGGTCACCCCGTGACAGAAAAACTCACGAAGTCAAACCATCAACTCTGGGGGCGCAGGTGCTCCCTGCGATCCATGGTGCAATGCTTGAAGGCCTCCTTGAAGGTATTGAAGTTGTGCCGGGAAAAGAGATTGAAGTTACTCAGGGCGACAAGGTGGTGAAATGGATTGCACGTGACCAGTAGCTGCTGAGTTATTTGCTATCATCACTTTCGCGAGAAGTCCTGACGCAAGTTGTCGCAATGAAGACCTCATCACAGGTATGGAACACTATTGAGGATATGTTTTCCTCACAAACGCGTGCGAGGTCAGTCAATACCCGCATAGCGCTTGCTGCAACTCAGAAGGGCAACATGTCGATTGTCGAATATGTTGGGAAGATGAGGGAGATTGGAGATGAGATGGCATCCGCTGGTAGACTCCTGGATGATGAAGAGATGGTTTCGTATATCCTCACTGGTCTTGATATTGATTATAATCCAATTGTGTCAGCTATGGTTGCTCGTGTTGAACCTATTACAGGTAATGAGATTTATGCTCAACTTCTAAGCTTCGAGACAAGAATGGATCTTCTTCAAGGGGGTCATCAATCTCAATCTTCTGTCAATTCTGCATCACGTGGTGGTAGAAGCAATTCCAACTATCATGGTTGTGGTAGAGGTGGACGTGGCCATGACAGGGGGCGTGAGAATCATCCCAATAGCACTAGGTCTAAAAGCAACAATGATGACAGTAACTCGCAATGGCCCAGATGCCAATTATGTCACAAGAATGGACACACAACTATCAACTGTTGGAACCGTTTTGATCCAGACTTCATCCCAGATGAAAGAATTGCAACAGCTGCAACTAACTCCTATGGCGTTGATACAAATTGGTACACTGACACGGGCGCTACAGATCATATCACTAGTGAGCTTCATAAGCTGGTCATCCACGATAAATATTCTGGGAAGGATCAAATAAAGATAGTCAGTGGTGCAGGTATGAATATTAATCATATTGGACATGCTATTGTTTGCACCCCCAGTCATAATCTCCACTTAAATAATGTTCTTCATGTTCCTCAAGCTACCAAAAATCTTGTCTCTATTCATCATCTTGCTACCGATAATAGAGCTTTCTTAGAATTTCATCTGAATTTTTCTTGATAAAGGATCAGGCAACGAAGAAAATTCTTCTTCGAGGCACATGTGAGCGTGATCTCTATCCTCTTTCTTCCACTCCTGCAGAGCCTCCACGGCCATCGCACTGGAAACCGGTGGGGCATTGGTGGATCCCTCGTAAGGCACGGCGGAGGATCTCTCGGAAAGCCCAACTCCGCAGCCTCCACCGTTGCCGTCCTCGTCCTCCATGCCAGCACCCCCCTTGTCATCCTCCACGCGAGATGTGCCCTCTGAGCCGCAGCCCTCCTCATCTCGGAGTGTCGCTGCGTCGTTGAGAGAACTCATAGCCGGTGTTGGCGCCCAGGATGGAGAGCGGTACATGCCGCCGCCACTGCCTCCGCATTAGTCTGCCGTCGCATCGGCGGCCCCCGCGCGCACCCGCATGGGCTCCTATCCGCTACAGATCTGGGAGGACTGAGGGGATTCGGGTTGTGACGTCAGAATGTGTAGCGCCCCGGGTTATCCTCGGTGCTTAAAACCATTATTATACCAGTCCCTGGGTCAGTCGCTGGCAAATAAAATTCTTACAATAGGTAATATCAATGCATTACAACTCGAGGGGTGGTGAGCATAATCCACCATCCTAATAAAACATACAACACAAATCCCAAGTGCATTATTATCAGGGTCCATGACGACAGAGTACACAATAGAGGCAGCATGGAGAACACACCACTCCACTGGCAACTCAAGTGCGGACGCGACCAAGCCTACTCGTCTGCCTCACCGTCTGCCTCGGTGAAGTCCGGGTCGTCCTCTGAAAGTATAAGCAAGGGTGAGTACAAGAGTACTCAACAAGTCTCAACCCTTACCCTACGGCAGGGGTACGAATACATGTATAAGTGGATGACAAGGATAAGCGGTAAGGTTGGATTTTGCAGAAAGCTAAGTTTTACATATGCATGGTTCATTTTATATAAAACGGTTTATAAAAATGACATCAGTAATAAAAATAGGCTGTCCAAGTTTTATTGTTACTGGACACCCCATCCACAGCAACCCACGGCACATGGCCGGACCTATATTCCAAAACAGGGCACACCTTGCCCACTCACTCACAAGGAGAATACACGCAACCCATGCTAGTTGCTACGATCGAACCGTAGTTCGTCCATGACCGTTGACACGACTGTTCGAATAGTTTTACCTCTGCAGAGTTGTACACTTTGCCCACAAGCTAAGCTCGATAACATTTCACTACCGTGGAAGCATGGCTCAACAAAGCCATTACCCACCACGGCATCATCACACTAGTCATCTATGGAAGCTAACCAGGGGTTCATGACCTTTAGCTAGGCCTCCAACCGGGTCGCCAAGCCTGCACCGCTTGCACCTGCTCCATGGTTCCCCACTTCAAACACGCATCCAGACGATAGTAGACTAGCTGTGGGGGGGGGGGATTTAGACTAAGCCATGCCCATACAAGGTCGAGTGGTTGTACTGTATAGACTTGGTAGGATATCACATCAACTCGGTCCTTAAACGAGCCAAAGCAAGCATCTCCTCATGGAGCCTGCCACACGGGCAACACTCCTCCCGAAGCCTATCTCACCGACAACGCTCCAACTCCCTAGGCATTCCCGAAGGAACCCTGACTTACCCTAGCTCTAACCTCAACTCAGGAATTAACCTTATCACCCAACCATAACCCACACAACACCAACACCAAGTTTTACACCTTTGAAAACCTAGATATGAGTAAGCATGAAGTAATAGTAAAGATTATCATTTCTAAGCACACTAGTATAAGGTAATCGCCTAGGCTACGGTGAGATCCTAGATTTACCAAGATTAAGCATACAGGATAATACAAATGGCTGGCTATGACTACATTAGGTTATAACTAGATCAACAATTTAAAATGTGCAAACTAGTAACACTGCATACATTATATCGGAGTGAAACGGCTGCTACGGGTTATGTTGATAAACTGGGTTCAATATGGTCAAAGGGAAACAGAGTGAGACTTGCCTTCACTGAAGTCCTCAAGGGGGGTCCTGTTCAAATTCCTGGGTTCCTGGCACCTCCTCCTCCTCCTCCTCCTCGATGAACTCTCCGGCGTCTAGTCGCAACAAACAAACAAGACAACACACAAATAAATACAAATAAATTTGCAATAATTATGAAAATAGTATGAATAGATAGAGCTCAAATTTAGAAAAAATTAGTGGTCTCGAATTTAGAAAAATATCAGTGGAAGAATCGTCAAAATCGGAGTTGAAACGGATGAATTATGGGCTTTTGAAGTTTGTCGGTGGGTTAATTGAGAAAAAGGGAAGGGGAGAATATTCCCAGAATATTTCTCGAAAAATCCGATTTTCAGGGAAAAAGGAAAGAGATACTATTCACATGGGCCAGCTGGTCGGTCGTGGGCTGAGTTATCGGGCTGCTCCTGAGCTGGCACAACTCGTTTGGCCTGAGGTGGGGATAACGGCGTTGGGTGACGGCGTCAGATGGCCGAGCCCACATGTCAGATTAAGGCAAGGAGAGAGGTGACGGAAGGGAGACGGTAGGGGGATGTCGGCTCGGAGGGGTGGCGTGGGATGGCGGCGAGGAGGCTTCCGCGGTGGAGCATCGCCAGAAAGCTCGCCAGACGACCCTTCCGGCCGCCGTTCTCGACGGTGAATGTACCGAAAGAGGGGGGGGGGAGGTGTGGGGAATCCGTTTTTGTGGTGAACCGAGCAAGGGGATTGATAGGATGGGCTGGCTACTTGTGGCTATAGCGGCGGCTCGGGGAACTCAGCATGGAGCTTGGTGAGGGCTAGGGAGAGGGGAATGAGTGCGGGAAAGGGTGAAGGTGCTTGGTGCGGTGTTGTGTGGCCGGAAATGGTGGCGATTGGAGCTTGGTCGGGGGAGATCGACGGTGGGGGTGAGCTCGGAGGAGAGAGGGAATTTAGGAGCAGTGAGAGTGAGAGAGGGGAGGGAAATGAGGCTTACCTTAACGTATTCGGGAGTTCACGATGAAGAGGAAGGAGCTCGGTGGGCTATTTATGGGCAGGGAGGAGAGGCAGAGCTCGGGTGGCCAGGACGGCGGTGAGAGCGCGCTCACCGATCTCGGTACAAGCAGCGTAAATGCGGCCATAGCCGAGCGACTCGGCTCTGGCTACCCCGTACGCGCGCATGCGCAGATGTGTTGGCGCGGAGGGAGAATGGGTCGGGGCGAGCAGACGACACGACGGTGTCCGACGGTCAGGTTTCTCGCTTGTGGTCGTCGCCGGTACAAACGGGATGTGACGAGTTAGAGCAGAGGGGGAAGGAGAGGGACAACACGGCGGTATGGCACGTGCATCGAGCAGGCAGAGGGTGGGGTCACACGTGTACGCCCGTGCGAGCTCTTCGCACGCGCGCGTACTGCGTGAGCGTGGTCGCCACGAGGAAGAATAAGAGGGGAGGCGCGCGTGGGCCAGGCTATTGCTGCGCAGGGAAGGAAAGGAGAGGGGGAGATGGGCCAGAGGGGGAGGAAGTGAGGCGGCCCAGGGAAGGAAGACGGTCGGGCCACAGCGGGCTGGCTGGGTGGGGAAAGGGGAGAAGAAAAGAAGATGGGCCCGATGGAAAGAATTAAAGTTGGGCCCAAGGAAAGGGGAAGGTTTTGAGGTTTTGGGATTCTGGGAAAAGATTTGAGATGGTTTTGGAATGATTTGAAGGAGTTTGTTTGGATAAAAAAAATTAATTTTGTTTTGGCCAAAATTTGGGATGTTACAAAATGGTGGTGGTGGTCTGGGGGGCGGTGCAGCACAGGCGGTGATGGGTGATTTCGGGAGGCGCATCGTCGCGAAGAAGGAAAGGGAGCAGGTGCGGCTGAAAATTGCGCGGGGATAGCGGCTGGGGTGCTGCACTAATCGATGGAGGCGGCGGAGCTAGGTGCCGAGCGCGGGGGGCCCATGTGTCGGCGCGAGCGGATTGGGAGGGAGCGGAACGCTGGTGGAGCGGAGCTGGACTACTGGAGACGTGAGATCGAGAGAGAATGTGGACTGCTGGAGGCGTGAGATCGGGAGTAGGGGCGAAGAGAGATGCGGTCATCTGGCCCGCTTATGCATGGATCGGTCTATCCGGTAGGATTGACTATTACTTATTATTTTTAAACAGTAAAGTTAGAGATTTTTAATAATATTGTTATTATAAGATTATATACTATTTACGGTTACGTTTGGAGCGTCATCGAATTTGGAGAAACTCTACTGATTCCTGCAAATTTTTCACAAATTTCTGTGTCGTTCGGTCGTTCCTTTCTTGCAAACAATTCAAGATAGTGAAATGTAACGCGTATACGATTTCTGCTTGGCTTGGAGCCTGGAGCTTGATCAGCCGTGCAATGGAATTTTGCCTGCCAGGTGCAGCACAGTTCTTCGCAGCCAGAATCTGAGGTGAATCCATGCCCGTGAACAATGAGTTGCAGAGCTGGTCATACCGCTAGTCTCTTCAGTGAATCTGAAGAGAACGGTGAGTTTCCCTTCAGTGTTCAGCAGCATCAACATTTTTAACGGTATGGATTTAATTTTTAAGAGATTTGTAATTGGTACGGATCCAATTTTTAGAGGGTTTGTAATGGTATGGATCTAATTTCAAAATATTTACAATTGCATGTTTTCAAAACCACAATATTTATAATAACATGAATCTAATTAACTCTTTCAGTTAATCCTTTTGAGCCCACACGTGTCATGCAAGATAGAAAAGGCCGAAAACCCACTCTCATGTTCTCCTCCACACAAACCGAGCTAACAAAGGTTATACTCTGCTGCCGTTTAGTACCATACTGCCTATTTACAAAGAACACCAACTTAAATAGCCAGTCCTCAGCCACTGCCTCGCCGAGCAAGCAGCGATTGCTTGCGTCCCGAGCGGGGGTAGCCAGGTGGTGTGGATGCCTGAAGTGTCGCTTGGGCCTGAATCTGTTGTCGCATTCTGCGGCCCGCCCATTCCAAGTTGCGTAGTGAGCTGCTGCGAGCAATGCGTGCAGCGAGTACCGCCCGCCGGTGGGAGGATTAACAGGCCGCTACGCTTCAGGCCCACTTAGGCCCATGCGTCCTTCTCCGCAGAACATCACTTTTTCTCTTTTCTTTTTTTGATTTACTACGCTTCAATCGACTGAAATTTAGTTTTTTTCACTCGACATGTTTTCTATCTGATCGTCTAATCGTATGTCTGTCTTTTAATTGGTATTTAATTTAGGATTTTTGTTTGGTATACATTAGAAAAATTTATAGATCTTTACTATAGAAAAATATTGTTCAAGAATTAGTTTTTTTTATCAGGTATTAGATTTTCATCCAACACGATTGCTATTGTAAGTAAAATATATCCTTATTTTCACTTGAACGGAAATTAGCAACTTCCTTCTTTTTTTTCCCCAAGGTGACATGGCCGAAGACGACGCTCGGCAGCGACCTTCACCTGCCTGCGGGCCACACGTGAGGCCTCCAGCACCGTTGACAACGGTGGATCACTGCGGCGGCGGAGGCTGTAGAGATGGGGATGAACTGCCGCCACCACGAAGGCGCGCAGCTCGGGCCGGTTGCAGTGACCACGGCGAACGGCGAACGGCGGCGGCGGTGAAGGTGGGATTACTTCGCCCACCTGTCAATTCCTCGGATCCGAAAGATGCTTTAGTACCACATCGTTTAATAATTTCCGAATAACAAGCTCAAACAAAGCTGAAATGGATGCCTGGCCTAGATCGGTAGCTTCATGAACTTTTATGAACCAGGTGACGAAAGGATAAGAAAGAAGCTCACCTTAATTAATTACCGGTTATGCAAGGGGTTTGAGCCTTTAGGCACCGGTCTCTTGGACGCTTCATACATTGAGCCGGAAGAACTGCTGCCAACAGGTTCTTGTGTTCGTGCCATCTTGTAGAGCTGCTCCTTTGCTGAAGATGCTGGTTGCTCGTCGTCTTCGGCAGCTATTCGCCTTCCCTGACCGAAACTGGTAAGCTCTGCCACAAATATGCATGCCAAGAGAAGCAGCGTGCGCCATGCTGAAACCTGCATTGGTGTGGAGAAGATTTCGGATATGAGAAGGGAAGAAGAAGCTGGACAACGGGAGTGGAAGTGGAGAAGAGAGGTCAAGCTAATCAAGGAGCTGATGTTGAACTGCTGCAGGTATTAGTACTTCACAAGTGTGCTGGTGTCCTTGCTCGAACTTTGGATTTGTCTAATGATTGGATGCATGTTGGATTTGTCTAATGGCAAATGCGTCCTTACTTCACATGTTGCATGAGGTCATATATGGAGTGACCTCATGGCTTGTATGATTAATGGTTTGGCTGAGAGCAGAGTGGTGGGTTCGGACGGCAGCCGAACTTAATTTGGAATCTGAAAGTTGTCTTAACATCCAGTAAATGGTGATCCTAATTTGCCTGTTTGGACCCGTTTATGTCGTTAATCCTATCTTTTGAAACTTGAAAAACTCTTCTGGTATTATTGTTCCATATTTGGATCAGATGGGAAGCTTTGAATCTTTTTTTTTTTTTTTGTCCCAGAGAAATTGCTTTCTATGCTCAAAGCCAAAGAACATCACGTCACAGACATGTTTTTTTGTTATGTTTTACAACTCATAATACAGGAGTTACTCCAAGTCAGCATCTTAATGTGGTGTCAGCCTGTGACTTCTCACTGGTTCCTGCTTTGTTCGTATTCTCCTACTCAAATACAATAAGGGGCAGGAAAAAATTATCTTGTATCTCTTTAGTCTATCAGCTGCCTCTGCCCGACTAAACAATGGTATGCATTTGGATCGTACATGAACAGTGCTGCTTTGAAGTTTTAAACTGTTAGCCGTCATGAGGCCTTTGTGATCAGGCGATTAGCAATGTTGAAGTTTTCAGATACCTTGGATCGTTCTGCCTAACTCATCAATCATCATTGTACTATTTCGATCATACAAATCACAGGTCTGTTCGTTATTTTACTCTGCAAATGGACAAGAACACACTTGTATGCTAAAGACTTTAACTAGCAGTCTAGTTAGTATTTCAGTACAGAGGGGTTGTGACTGCAATTGACCACAAGAAGTAACCTTTACCTTACTATTTCACTATTTCTACACATATCACAGATTTGCATCTCATATTATCTGAGAAATCGATTGAAAAGACTGCACAAACTAAGCATGTGGACAAATTTACATTGTCAGAAGAACAGGAGGCTGAATCCCATTTCAAGTTGTATATGGAACGGAGGAATTCCCATGATTTTTTTTGCAGAAACTGTACTGATTCTTCCCTAACTTCCATGAAATTCCCGTCACTTCCAATGTTCCAAACAGCATAAGAGATCCAAATGTAATGCACATAATTTCACTTCAATAAGGTTCTATTTTACATTACTTCACGAGAAAACAACTAATTTACAAATCACTTTGTATGGCTTCAAACAAAACTCTATTTCTCCTTGCAAGGCACACCGATTTCTGCTTAGCTGGAGCCCGGAGCTGGTCAGTTGTGCAGTGGATTTGGCCCCTGAGGCACCAACCTCTTGGACACCACATGCATATGCCTGTAACCATCACCAAGATGTCGCCCTGAAGCTGAAGAAGATGCCTGCTTGGAGAAGTCGTAGCTCTTGGCCGGCGGCGAGCCGCCGCCGCTGCCTTCGCCGAGTGCCATGATGTCCAGTTCTGAAACTCTCCGGCCATAGCTGACGCTTGCCAGGTCTGCCAGTAGAAGAAGACTGACGACCAGCAACAGCACTAGCCTGGCTTTATGCGATCTTCTCACCATGGTGTAGTTCATGGGAAGTGTTGCAGGAGAGAAGGGAACTGAACCCAGAAGTTTGAACACAAATCTGGTGGGTTTTTTTTGCCACTTTTGTAGTGAAAAAGTCATGGATCACCAACCACTTTTTCTTATAGTCTTGCAACTCTAACTCTAAGAAGTAAATGCCATGCTTGTCACAGACTTGGACCTCTCATCAGTGACGTGACAGATTGGTCTCTTATAATACGCTGGGTCTTGAACACTGAACGTCACACATGGATTTTAAGAACAGTTCGTTGGCCAGAAACACTGAACACTCACATGGCCATTCTCTTGCTCGGTTACTCTGTTAGAAATGGTGTCAACAGTTAGGATTTTGCAGCAGCAGATATGCAAATTGGGCTACAAGACATGCATGGCTCTGTTGAGCGTCACAAAGAAGTCGTTCACGAGCGCAGAAGAGCACAACGTTAGGCCTAAGAGTTTGACTCACTTGTTACAGGTGGCCATCGGTGCTGAGTCAGAGCCATCTTTTTTTCTTTTTTGAAATGAACTGATATGAAAACTGCATATTATATTAATAAAAAGAAGAATATGATAGGCTAACAACGCTTAAAAAACATAAGAAAACCACAATACAATGGTAATTATCTAGCGAAACTATTCATCAACTCAGACACTCGGATTACACAGGAGGCAGCAGCAACCGAGCCCCGGTTTTCCTCCCCGAATTGCTCGCGGTCGCGGGTGATGTGATGCGACGTGATCAAGTGAACGACGGGAGCGCGTCGCCTTCGCCCGTGCGTCAAGGGGTTCACATTGATCTTGATCGGCGTCCCACCCAGCTGCTCGGTTTCCTCTTCTTCGCCGTGAACAGAGAGCGGCGCGAGAGGCGAGACGGTGACGCAGAAAAGCGTCTCCGATCGAGTCGGCTTCGTTGCTGCGAGTGCTATCGACGTCACGAATGGTTAGTAGGATCCACTTGTCAGCAGGGCCCGACCAAAGCATAAATTTACTGCGAAAACGGCTTGGGAATTGTGAGCAGAGAGACAAGGTGCGAAGGTTGGCCCAGCTTGGAAGCGATAGCGGTTTAGCCCAGGCACAATTGCCACGGCCCGGTAGGCTTGTGTACTCTGGCAAATTCAGGCCATTAATCTGAGAATAATGGCATCCTCTAAAAAGAGAGAGCAGAGGACATTTCTCATGTATCTCTTTTTCTACTCTTCTCTTATATAATAAAAAAATTTAAAATTTAAATAATTTATCTATTTTTAACATCAACTCTCATCTTTTAACCTCACAGCCTTGTTACCTATCATTAAACTATAATATCACTCCTAACGTGTTTGTACAACAACGTCCTCATAACGTATCCATGTCTCCATACAATAAGTTTATATTTGATATTACCATATTCAATATTTATATTTTCGTTGCAACGCACAAACATTTAGATAATAATGCCAAATATGTCACTATTTAATGTTTATACATGCATTTCTAGGAAGAACAGATCAACACTGCAGAAACAAAAGAAAATCGCGCAGGTAACTGGAATCAAATCATGACCCCTCTAGAAAGTACAAACAGGTGAGCTCTTCAGAAATGTTAATGCTCAACAGTTTAAATACATGTGCTAACGTAAACGGTATACAGTTTTATTACAAGCTTACAAGTAAAATGCACCAAAGGGCATCAACTGACACATCGATCGATTCCTGTTTATTTCGTCCAATAGCATATGTCACTTAAGAATGAGGCTCCTGCCACAGCACCTGCAGTAATGTACAATTCGCTACTATCTCTCAACAGATTTAGCGGCTGCCATGGCGCTATTTCGCGACACAGTTGATCTCAGCAAGCAGGGGAATTAGTGAGCGAAGGATAAAATAATTGAATCAGAATGTTGGGACAGATTGGGGTATGTATAGATACACGGGTAGAAAATTGCTTCCTGGACTCAATTTTGGGTCTTCTCCACCTTCGCTTTGATCTTCTGTTCGATGATCGCCTTCTCGGTGTCAAGGCTGAACATCCTGTTGAGGGCGTGCATGTTTTCGAGCGTCTCGTCGAGGGTGCGGCTGTCGCTGCCGTCACATCTTAGGTGCTGCAGTGGGCCGTGGAGAAGCTTGTTGACAATGCCAGTGCTAAGCTCCTCGATGGATCTTCTCATCTTCTTGGTGAGAGCATCTTCTCCAATCTTCTGCAGGCACTTCTCAAGCTCCGAGGCCCTGATCCTGTCAGCATATGACCTCAACTTCTTGATGGTTGGAACGGTCTCCAGCGAGTCCCTCCATGCCTCAAACCGCTTCAGCTCTTGGGTGATGATTGTCTGTGCTTCCATTGCTTTCCTGAGCCTGTCTTCCTTGTTGGCTTCCACCACCTCCTTCAGGTCATCAACGTTGTATACTCGTGCGTGGCCAACTTCAGACACACATGCGCTGACATTCCTTGGGACAGATATGTCAACAAAAAGCCGGACACCACCCACGGCATCAGAAATAGGGGGGAGTGCCTCAGCGTGCTCTTTCGTGAACAATGGGGTTTCAGATGCGGTGCTTGTGAACACGACATCAGCTTCAGCAGCAGCTTCATACATCTCTGAGAGAGGCCTGTACACAATCTCGATATCTTTCATCTCCTCGCAAATGGCATCCACCCTTTCCACTGAGCGGTTCACCACAACAACCTTCTTGCATCCTTTGGCGATCAGATGTTTGATCACTAATTTGCCCATTTTGCCAGCACCAATCAACAGCATCCTAGCTGACAGGCCTTCGGACTTTGGAAGTTTCATCAGGGCCAATTCAACTGCAGCTGAACTGACAGAAACAGCACCAGATGATATGTTAGTCTCACAGCGGACACGCTTTCCAGCTGTGATTGCATCCTTGAACATCCTATCAATGTTCTTTCCCAAGCCTCCACTGTTTTGTCCACTTCTCACAACTTGTTTAACTTGAGCAAGGATTTGTCCTTCACCGAGAACCAAAGAGTCCAGCCCAGCTGATACCTCAAACAGGTGGCGTGTAGCATCACTGTCACGCAACATGAACAGGTGCTCCCTAAGCTCAGAAGCAGGTATACCACTTTTCTGCGAAATCACAATAATACACACATCAGGGCATCTTTCCAAAACTGTGTCCTTGAGCAACCGAAAACAGAAAAGGTGGGCAAAAAGACTACAGACTGAACAAAGAGAGTTGATCAAACGGTTCTCACCTTTGACATCCAGTCTACTACTTCTCTGATACCACGGTTCCATGATAGAGCCACCACATAAATTTCCATTCTGTTACAGGTACTAAGAACAGCAGCCTCTTCAATGTGATTCAGACTGGTGAGTTCTGAAATAGCACGGGGCCATAGTTCCTCTGCAACAGCAAGTTTTTCACGCATCTCCACTGGTGCTGTGTGTACACTGAGGCCTATCACAGCTATGCTACTCCTTTCCTTCATGTACCCTGGTAGTGAAAATAAAGCATTGTCAAACACTGCAGAGAGACAATTTCTGTTTTGAAAGAAAGAAACTGAATGTACCGCACATCAACATAAAGCTTTCTCAATTAAGTTGCTATACAGTTGCATGGAGATATTTATTCCTTAAAATAAGTTCTAAGGGGGGAATTGCACATGTTTACACTAGAAGAATATGACATATATACTTTACGATGCTGCAGTGATAACAAATATGGAACATCTACTTTTAGTAGAGACAGCCACAAATTCAAGAACAAGATATGAGAAGGCAAAAGAAAAAAAAAACTGTGCAATATGACAGGCCAATATCCGATGCAAAAAGCATGCAATAACTATTGCCCATTCTTAAATAATCTGGCATCTTTGTCGCACTAGATACCTCCTTCATATAGGACAATACAGTTCAGTATGCTTACACTATCATTTAGCTACTTACAACAACATGTTCTTTCGGTGGATATAGATAAAGGTAACCTTTTAATTTTTCACCAGCGAATATATGTATACTAACAAAAGCTCTGCCAATCTGTGGCGCATATGGCTCTTCAATCAGTTACCGATCCAACTAGCCCACAAAAATAACTTTGCCATTCTCTATCTTATGTCGACTCGTTTTCAGAAAGAAAACCAATAAACGTTTCAACCAGTACGCGAGTGGTTTCCTCATTCTCATGACCAATTCAAAATGAAACAAGCCAATTCCTCTCCGATGCCTCACGAGTCACGACCTGGTCTCCTACTCCACAAACTAATGTTACTCAGGTAACCGGTTAGGCTGCAAACACTTCTAGTTAGCAGCAGTAACATGCAAATTTCAAGTTCCGCTTAAGCCAATCAAGGCAAAATTGCAACAGAATAATGCAAAGTTCCCACCTATTCATTTTATTCCCCAAAAAACCACACCTTTTGACCTGTACCACACCAAAACTAATCCCAACTGCTACAGTACCACTAAGCAACGCAAGGAACCCTCGATTCGCGCACCACCAATTCACTTTACCGGATTGGCACAATCCTGCACCCAGGCACCGCGTCAACGGCGGCGGATTCGAGAAGCGAGGGCAAGAGACTCACGGTCGGCGGAGATCTTGAACTGCTCGAGCGCGGCGATACTGGCCGCCTTGGCCACCGCCTGTGCCTGGGTCTCCACGCCGGCGTCGCACCGCACCACCCCGGACCGCCGCCTCCCGCCGCCGGCCACCGTCGGGCAGGCCGCCGCCGGCCCCCGCGGCTTGGCGGCCGCGGCGGCCCCGAATGCTGCAGCGGCTGTAGCTGACGTAGTGCTCGCCATCATCTAGATCAAGAGAGAAAGCAGCCTCCTTCCCAAGAAAACCAATCCACAATGCAACAAGAATCGAAGGCAAAAAGATTGATGGGCAGAGACAGAGAGAGCGTGAGAGAGATTCTTATGCGTCTCTCTCTCTCTACCTCTGCCCTCTCGCTCTACGCGTACTTCTTGGCTAGAGGTAGGAGATGTAGGAGATGTGGGATTGGCTTCGGCCTCGCGTTGGTCCAAGGGGACGAGCTGGGTGTGAGGGAGGGGGGAGAGGAGAGCCGGAAGAAAGGCTCTTGCGACCGCCAAAGGTTATGGGAGGAGGTGTCCGGGTGTGGTGCGTTGTTGAGTTGCTGGAGGGGTATGGCGTGTGGGGCCCACGCGCAGTGGGGTGCGTGTGAGGCTACTAGGTCTTTGGGCCGGCTCAGTGGTGTTTCTCACCCCAATAAGGCAAGCTAAAATTTAATTATATCTTAAAATTTTAAATTCTATTTGAATAAGGGGTAAAATTTGTTCGTGTCTCAAAAATTTTGACTGGTTAAATTTTTTCTATAGCAAAACTAAATAAGATTTTGACGACTAAAATAGCTGTCCTAATTTTTGGCCAGCTAAAATTTTAGCTCAGCTTTAATCAAACATTGGTTAAATTTTAGTTTAGGTTGATGAGGCCATAATCAAACAATCCTTTCTATGAAGAAAAAAATCGCAAAAGGCCCTCTGGCTAATATAATATTGCAGTCCTGTTGGGTTTGGTGGGGGTGGTTTGGCCATGCGGCGCACCAGTGAGGAGATGAGCCGGAGGATGAGAGGGTAGGGGCAGTGTGCTGGCCTCTCTTCTTTGATTGGCTGCGGCTGCAACGCTCTATCCACAGCCCTTATCTCTCTCACCCCCTCGCCTCTCCTGATCTTTGACCCCAGCTGCGAATCGCGTCCATCCATCAATCGCTTTGGGTTTTTTTATGGCATGTAGACGAGGTGGGCACACGAGTTCCCATGGCCGCCGCACGCGCAGGCCGCAGCCTCCTGCAGCTGACGGCGAAGCGTGTCCACGAGGTGGCCACACGCGCCTGCCCTGTAGGGCCCACCTGTCTGTGGTATCCGTGCTCCCCGTGGCATATTCGGCGCGCGCCTCATCTTGGATCCGTACGTGCGTATAGCGGCTAAAATTTAAAATTAGATAATATATGTGATTATATTTGTTAAAATAGATAATATATCATTGTATTTATATTTTAGCATCTGTATTTGTTAAAATAGATAATATATCATTGTATTAAATTTACCGAAAACTGACTTTGAATACATCGTACATAAAAAAAAAGTGGATCTGACCATATTCGACACATGAGTTGCAGAATATGACATTGTAGCTCATATTCGGTGACTTATATACCAAAAATTATGTGTATTCAGCACACGAGGTGTCAAATATAGAATTGTAGCTCATATTCGGCACCTCATATATTGAAAATCAGGTTTATTCGGTATATGAGGTGTCGAATATGTACTGACACATGAGGTTTCTAGTATAAAATGCCAGCATCAAAGTATCCGCAGCTGGCACATAACATATTCGGCACATGAAGTACTGAATACGACACTGTAGTCTATATTCGACACCTCATATACCCAATACACCTTATTTTCGATATATAAGGTGCCGAACATAGCCGGACCCATATTTGTTCGGCGTACGGTGTACCGAAAGTCAGTTTTCGATAAATGAGGTACCGAATACAGATGCTAAAATTGTAAATACGACGATATGTTTTCTATTTCGGTAAATACGATCGCGTATATTATCTAATTTTGGATTTTACGTGCGCATGGCTTGTCATATGTACGGCGTATATAGTCCGTCCTAAGGTTTCATAGGTTTTTCTAGATTTTACAAGAAATGAATAAGGTGGCTAGCTCCTTAAGTAAATGTGCCAGAGCTTCTAGCATAATTTCTTTTTTAAAAAAAAAGTTGTATTTCTATCAACAGTGTGCCTCTTTGAAATGTGAGGATTTCACGAGTAATGGTTTAATTTCTACGGACTACGTGTATATACCTACATTAGTATATACGCGTACCATGATAATCAAGAATTGATCTTTGTTGTCTTGTGTATAAATTCACAGCAAAACCATTAACGTTTTCATTCTCGAAAGTATTTGCATTCTACCAGCTTTCTTTTCCTCACGTCGTCATCGTTGTTCAACCATATTTTGGAAAATGGAAGGTGTTCAACAGTGATATGCTAGTATGGCCTAACTTTGGTCGGAGCGTGCAAATTGAGAGAGCCTACAAATTGAGAGAGCATGCAAATTGAGAGAGCCTACAAACGGCACTCCAGCTGTTCAAGGCTCCTACTTTGTTAGGCCACATGTGATATTTGAGTACGTCAGTGAACCACTATACGCCGCTGCAGTTTTCTTCAAGGTAAGCATTGCAGTTGTGCAGAGTCAAAAGAAAAATTCAGTAACACGGTGGGTATACAATCTATTCTAGGGTTTATATAAATTCCTGCCGTTTGTTGGAATTATACTTATTATAATATGCAATTGGAAATGGAAATAATCTAGTTAGATGTGCTAATACAAAAAATATCAGCTCGCTATATAACGTCTGTCTATTATCCACTACTAAAATCATTATATTTACTAATTGAAGGCTCATCCAGAAGCTTCACAATCCTAGATTAAACATGCTAAGAAAATCTCAAAAAAAAAGCAAAATATAAAACCCCTAACTAGAGGTGATCGCGCGCAGGGTAAAGACTAGAAACATATAGCCCTCCCTGTTCTATTTGTGCTCTCAGTATTGTAGGTCTCAAAGATATTAAGATTGTTTGTTAGCTGTAATTAGACATTGAGAGATTATAGGGAGCATTGAGCATCGAGGGGCACGCGGCAGATTCGAGTTGTTTCTCTTCTTTTTTTTCTATGCTCAAAGTTTACTCAACACACGGTTTAGAAAGCGAAGTCCAACCATATTACAGAAAGCTGACATCGCTCCGGACTCTTTAATGCATAAGTGTGTTTGTGTTATACACGTTGGAGTCGGTATTCGATTTGTAGTTTCTTAATTGAGCTCTCAAGTTTGTGTCAGCAGTTTGGAAACAAGGGAGTCCCGAGCATGCAAGACTCTACAATATCACGTATAAGTGATGGACTAATAAGCTAGGCCGGCCACCTCGGCCAAACATGGCATCAGCCAAAACGTCTCGACAACGCTAAGCTCTACCTAGGTGCTCTCAGAATCCAGTCGTATCAAAATATTTTTCAAACTAAAGTTGGAATTTCTACAAGCACGCGATAACAATGAGAGAATGATAAGTCAGAACAATATATGTAGAAAAAATGTTCGATAATAACGAGATAATAAATATTGGATACAGTGACCCATCGACCATGTATCATCTACAATTATAAATTTGGTGCCGTCTCCTATTCTTACAACGCATGGTAGCATAATACAGTCTACATGTGCATACACATTCCAAATGTCTTGGCGTGAGAGAGCTCGCAGCAAATAAGAATGAGTACATGTGGTTGATATCTTGATAGTTGAAGTCCAAAGACAGAAGGGCTAGTGGCTACGGTGGCGACTCAGTGCAACCCAAGGTAAGTGGTGACCAAACTAGAGGGGGAAAGCATGGAGTGCAGATGGAAAGCACAATGAGACTATTAGCATATAGAACTAAAATTGGCCATAGCCGGCTGCAAATTAGGAAGCGTTTATTGTTAGATCTTAATCACCCTAAGACATGATCACTAGCCTAAAAACCGAACACACACATCATTAGCAGAAGAGTGAACATATTACCAGAGCCGGATGATGCCATTAGGTGCTTGAAGATGCCTTGGTGCAGAGAGATGATGACGTAGATGTACAAGTCGGTGAGGGTGATCACGTCGGTGTAGATGAGCTTGGCGTTGTGCTGGCGTGACATAGGTGAGGTCAGCAGTGGCACCCGGTGGTGAAGTGGTGGCGGTCTTCACCCCGCAACAACACACTTTTGGATCAGCTAGGATTTAGGTGTGAGGGAGGTGGCTGCACCTTAGATGGACCAATCGATCCATTTGCCAGACTCCCTCGTCTGTTTATATAGTGTTGTACGGAATGAGACCGCAACTAGAGGGATTGGTTGTGCCCCCGATCAGGACGCTGATGTGGGACGTAGTCCCCTTTAGGACTCGGTCTCTCGTTGTCCGTGATGGAGCCGAGATCAAACACCAACATTTTTTCCTTGATCGTAAGGCTAATGTCATCAGTCTACTCTCAATGAAACAGCACACTAAGGCAAAGCATTGCAGCAACTAGTGAAATGCCACTGGAACAAAAAAAAACTAATAGTGTATCACTCCATCTTGAAATGGAAATTTGTTATATTTAATGGTAGTTGGTTTGCTTTATGGTCATCTTAATCCAGAATCGTAGGCTTTCCTATAACCCTATGCCGGCAACATAATCACGAAAAATATAGGGTGGTAAGTCTTTAGTAAGCGGCGCCGCAAGCATTAATTCAGTATTTATGTGCTTGACACTGATGATTTGATTCCAGATTCTATCTTTCACAATATAATACTTATTGTCAATGTGTTTGGCAGCACCACTCGACTTGTTGTACTCGTATAGAAAACTGAGCATAATATAAGTGGTTTTATAATGCTACCTTACATTCTTAATTCTCAGATAACACAAGTTCTTTGGTCATACAGCTTGTCTGGTAGCTTCATAACATGCTACAAACTCAATTTGCATCGTTAACGATATCGTAAGTGTCTATTTGGAGCTTTTTCACGAGATAGCTCCTCTAGCGAGGGTGGAGATAAAATATATCATGGATTTCTTTAGTATCCACACACCTCGCAAACAGATTCTGAAACATGAGCATATAGTGCTTAGTACCTTTTAAAAAGAGAAAGGATTTCTCAACGACTTTTCAGTAGTCTAGTCTTGGATTTTATTAATATCTGCCAAGTATCTCAGTTATGAAAACTAAATTAGGGCGTGTACATAATGCTTCTTACAACTGAAACATAAGGAACCGACTTTCTCGGACAACACATATTAAAATATACCAAATTTATTTCCCTTCATAATAGGAGCAGGTGAGTCAGAGCATTTATGCATATTGTATTTCTTTAGTACTCTGTCAATATATGTCTTTAGACATATCTCGATGAATATCGTTATAAAGGACGTAAAAGCTTCACTGAGATCCTTCTTATGACTAAGATGATGATTTTTCTTTCCCTTCTAAACTTTACTTAAATGCAGTTATCAATTTTCTTATGGTTTGAACCAAAATAAAAGGAATCATTAGTTGAGCTTTATTATTATCAATCCCTTCTCTTTTAGTGTTGTTTTGAACCTTTCAATGTTTTTCCTTAGAGTCACGCTTTGTTTTTTAGATCCATTTACAACCTACTATTTTTAGCTCTGTTGGGAGTTTTTACTAAGTCACATTCATTATTGTCGCTCATAAACTTTAATTGCTCCTTCATGACATTAAGCCACTCAGGCGAACGTTCTTTACATGAGTTGGGATTTTCTGGGACTGCTGAGGCTCATTGTTAGATGTATCATTAGGAATTTCATAAACCTCAACAGCTCCCCTTCAAACTATGCAATAGTCAAAATCAGAGAAATCTAAAGGGTGGAGAATCACTTCCTTAATGACACGCTATATTCTTCCCCCTCGAAATATGGCCTAAAAGACAATGCTACAGTTTTGAACAATTCTCATTATTTCCATCACATACATTTAGAGATATCAAGAATTCATTCAGAGAAAGCAAGACTAAAAATTTCTGAATTTAAACTTAATGATACATATATTATCTTTGAAATTATATTAATAATCATAATCATCTGATGAAGAAACTAACGTAAGATTCCTCCTAATAGAAGGAACATAAAAACATTATTAATAGAGCTTCTTCTTAAATTTATAATCCCCTTAGAATTTTCTCTTGTTGGTCCGCTAACATTATGCACATAATCTTTATTTTCGGCCCTCAGCCTCTCCTTCTCTTGAACACATATCGCGATTAAGTTGCTCATAGTTCACTTCTCCTTCTGAGTGTTATAGTTGATCTTAAACCGATGTCATACTTGGCACCGTCAAGCAGGTCTATGGTGGTCCACATGAGCACGACATGTGCGGCGTGAAAAGGAGCACGCTAACGTGTGCGGCGAGAAAAGGAGCACGCTGGTAGAACTTCGAACTGTGAGTGCAAGAAAGCAGCCACGACGACAAGATGGAGGCACCAGCAACTCAAGATTCGCGCATGATCGAGACGGAGGAGGTGGATCTACCAAAGAAGACGCGGCAATCGACTCTGACGGCTTCAACGTCAACATCAATGCGTAAGATTTGCCTCCCCCTTTAGATTAGGGTTATTGATTTGTGGATTTTGGGTTGGATTTTGGGGATTAGGTTTCGGATTTGGGGATTAGGGTTCGGTAGGGGGATTGGGGATTTCTTAGTGTTTTGCTTTAGGTTTTCTTGATTTTCCCAATTTCCCTCCTTCTTACATGCTTGCTCGAGCTTAATGCCCCCAAAACGAATCCAATTAGTCTATCCCGAGTCTAACTAAACTTGAAACACATAACTGCTCACTAATTAGCATCATCCCAACATAATTAGATCTAACTAAGTCTAATTGGGTTTAATTTGTGGCTAGCACTGTTGTGATGCCAAATGTTAGACCTTAATCACCCTAAGACATGATCACTAGCCCTAAAAATCAAACACACACATCATTAGCGGAAGCTAGCATGAACACATTACCAGAGTCGAATGATGACATTAGGTGCTTGATGATGCCTCGGTGCAGAGAGATGATGACGTGAATATACAAGTCGGCGAGGGTGATCACGTCGATGTAGATGAGATTGGCGTTGTGCCGGCGTGGCGTAGGTGTGGTGACACCCGGTGGTGAAGCGGTGGTGGTCTTCACCCCACAGCAACACACTTTAGATCAGCTAGGGTTTAAATGTGAAGGAGATGGCTGCACCTTAGATGGACTAATCGATCCATTTGCCAGACTCTCTCGTCTATTTATATAGTGTTACACGGAATGGGACCGCAACCAGAGGGGTTGGTTGTGCCCCAGATCAGGGCGCTCGTGTGGGACGTAGTCCCTGTTAGGATTCGGTCTCTCGTTGTCCGCGATGGAGCCGAGATCAAACACCAACATTTATATATATATATATATGGATAGAGAGGAAGAGATAGTGATACAACATGAGTCTAGGAGTCAAAGTAATTTTGATACAGTTGAGGGTTTCATATCCAAGGCTTTTCTTTAGAAAACCCTATAGTCAAGAGTGGGAAAGCGGCTAGATACTGAATGGAAGAAAAATATAAGCGTAACATTTTCTTTCTGTAGCTATGACACGTCTAACAGACCCTCCAATAGTCTGTTTCTAATATTCATGAATAAAACTTGTGTTTATACGTGCACCTTATTAAAGAAGTAAGATAAAAAAGATTCTATATCTTCTTTTACATATCATAAAACTTGAACTTGCAACTAGCTTCTACTATATATATGTCATTCAAAATTACTAGCCCGTGTAGATGCAAGGGTTGATGGACTATGACACAAACTTGAGCTTGCATAAACTAATCAGGAAACACTCAAGAAGAAAGCGAAAACAGATATTGTCAACGGAGGCATCTCATTACACGGTTATGCCCAACACACTGCACATGCAGAAATATCAGTAAAGAAGTTTAGTAGTATTATAGACGAACCTTCCTCGATTTTTTTTCCTTCGGCAGTTGATACCTTCCTTCTTGGCGCGCGTACAGCTGCGTTTCTGCACGTTTTAGTTGGACGACGCTTCGATTCTCAAAGCTGGGATCTTCTACACACAACGACCCGTTCCTGGCAACATATGTCGCGACCATTTCTAGTCAAAGGAGAGTGTTGTGTTGGAACATACAGGTCAGCAGATGCGAGAGATCACGCCACAAACGATCCCTACTCGTCGAGAGGCCCTCTTCATGGTCTGAGGCTTGGACCTTTTTTGACCTGAATATTTTGCTCTTTCTTTGACCTGAACATTTTGCTCTTTCTTTGATTCCTTTTTCATCTGTTTGCTGCTTGCCTTTCACACTGGACGGCAAAACATCTCACCATGTGTTCTTTGACCAGTAGAGACTTTTGTTTCCATGGTAAATTAGTAATACAATGCATACGCATGGATGTTGAACTGTTGTCTGTCAATGCTAGCAGGTCATTTTGGCACTAAGAACAAATAAATTCAGATTTTCTGTAGTAACTTTTTTCCCTCTTGAGTTATGAGCCTATCATGCACCTTTAATCATATTATTATCTACAGAACATGATTGTTGGCACATGAAAACAACTAGTTTGGATTTAGGACAATCCATGTAGTAATATCATGAAAGGTTAAAAAGGAAGAGAAGCAAAATTTCTCTCGCCCTGCCCTACCTCAACAAGAAAAGGTAAAGGTAACCCGGCATCAACTTCCTATGCAGCCGAACAATCTTGCCACATGCTGGTGACGAGCGCAGTTGACTCCATGAGATCGTGCGTGACACACGCCCTGAGATAATTAAGAAGAAAGCTGCTTCTTTAGGTCAGTCATGCGCTGTCCCCCGTCCTTGACAGATAATAGAATATCTAAGCTTCTAGATTTTATGCCTAGATGTCATACAACAGAACGATTACATTATGTTTTTATTTTATGTCAGCTAGGTAAACTGATGATGCGCTTAGTTTCTACAACTAATTGACCAATGACTAATTGCAGCAATTGCCATGAACTGCAGGTTGTACAACTATTAATCAAGTGTTGGGGATGATCTCCCGTCTCCCACTTCGAAGGGAATCACGAAGTCTACTGAAAATACTGTGTGATAGCCTTTGTGGTTTTATTACAGGAAATTCATCTGTTAGCAGCGAAGATCGTAGAGCTACGTTGGTCGAAGGGTGTAGGCGCGCTAGCATCTTCGACCTCCCGTACCGGTGAAGACGAAAGAGACCTTCGACTGAAGAGCGAAGCCCGGGCCTGCAGTCTGCAGCGTTCGCAGCGGGCGAAGACGCAAGCTGACCTTCGCCAGGGGACGAAGGCTATCCGACGGGCATCTGAGCGGAGGAGGCTTCGACGCCCTTCGGAGAGATGAATCACCTTGACACAGTGGGCCCGATTTCAGTCGCCCAGGGTACTGCTGTAATTATATGATTATGCTCATTTGTACCATAATGTCTCCAGATATTCCGGAAATGTAGCAGGTAAGGGGTAGGATTTGTAAACAGCACATGTGGTTGCTGGGTATGGGCTCTAAATAGAGCCACAGTGCAACCGAAAGAGGTATCAAAGAACTGTTCCGTCTACAACACGTATCGCTCTGAGTGCCCTTCGATATCTCCGTATCCGAAGACTCACCTTGTGTAGGAATCCGATCCCAACATCAAGTGCGATAAGATACTGACGCCAAGAGAAGAATCAGCCACCTGCATTTGCATCATGGCTTTACCGTGGTGCTGAAGTTACCTGCATACATGGTGCTGCTTCACTTCTTGTTATGATCAATTTGTAGCTGACTGGCACTCGAGGATGGATGGCGCACACTGTTCCCCTAGACATGATAAGAGTATCTGTCGCAGAGTTTGCTGGTTCAGTAGTTCGACCAAGGAAGGCGAGCTCCACGGGAGGAGCAGCTCTACAGGATACCAGAAGAGACGTTCTTACCGTTCAGATAATTTACACATGGGGAAAAAGAAAAAAAAATTGCAAAAAGATGGTGGTCTGCCAAGAAGGACGCATGGGCCTAAGCGGGTCTGCAGCGCAGCGTCCCGTTATCCTTCCACCGTTGGAAGCGGGCGGTATTCGCTGCTCTGTGAAGCCAGCCTCACGCATTGCCCGCCACTCTAGGAGCTGGGACGCCAAGGCTTTCGCCGAAGCGGCCGCAGCCCACTACGCAACTTGGAACGGGCGGGCCGCAGAATGCGACAACAGACCCAGGCCCAAGCGCCACAACAGGCATCCGCACCACCTTGTTGCCCCCGCTCGGGTCACAAGCAATCGCTACCTTGCTCGGCGAGAGAGCGCCTGAGGACTGGCTATTTAAGTTGGTGTTTTTTTTTGTGAATAGGCAGTATGGTACTAAACAGCAGCGGATCTTCGTCCAGGTTGGCTCTAGGCTTGTTGCTGAGGAGAATGGCTGGGTCATTTCGTCGCCTTGGGCCTTTTTCGTAACTTGTGTTGACGGGTGGGCTTCCTCTAGAATCGCACAAGATCACGCCTGGGAACTGAAAGTGGTGTCATCTGAGAGGAACTTGCTATCAGAGAAGAGACGAGGTTGATTTGCCTTTTGCTCACACAGATACAGGTCTTGAAGCTTACCAGCACGAACATCTGAGCTCTGCAGCCTGTTGTCCAAGACACGGATTCACCTCAAATTCTGGACGCGAAGAAGTGCTTCCTGATCTGGCAGGTTTTTTTTTTTTTTGCGCAGGTTGATTCTTGTGTGCGCAAACTAGCAAAACATTTCGTTCAAAACAAGATAAGCCAGGATATGTCGCACAGGAACAGACTTGGGGAAGAACGGGAAAGAGGAACTCGACTTCAATTTCTTTTCCATCCCTTTTCCTCTGTACAGGATGCTGGCTTATATGCCTCCTCTCACACACTCTTACATGTGGGACCCACTGTCCATATACCAAGCCCACACACAGCACATGTGTTAGACGTGAAATTGCAGAAGAAAAAGTGAGCAAGAACCCTGTTTTTGTTTTCTCAAGCCTAATCAGTTAAACTGCATAGCATCTAGCACTAGCTAGACGTTCGCTTTCTAACTCCCTTTGAGCATTCATCAGCAGTGTCCCACCCTAAACTTCATTCTTCCCCTCAGAGCTCGGATGTTTTTATGCGTTTCATGATGCATCGTCTTCGTTCGGCTAAGGCTCGGGCTCGGGAGCGGCAGCTTCCTCCCGTGTTTCAGGTGAAATGCTACCGTAACCCTCATCTGCAAGCGCTGTTCTTCTTATGGTTCCCACCTTCGCATACTTGCTGGTGAACTTGTACTCTCAGTCATCAAGGAACCAAGCTGGAATGGCGTAAGCCCAGATGTATCGCCAGTCAGATCCTGCGGCTCGGAGGACATCTTGGCCAGTGCCCTACTCGCATCTTTACCGGCGAACAATTCATATGCTCCACTGGGTCCGTAGAACATCCTGCACAGAGCAGATCGAGTTATTGACAGGGAAACTTCATGTAATATGATCAAACACAATGTTTGCAGAATGTAATATGATCAAACCTCATGTAATATGATCAAACACAAAGTCCCGAGTCAAACAATACCCACTGATGGTAACATCGATTTATCGAACAGCATAAGGCTATCAGGTACTCTATGTTTGCAGAATACAGTACACATGTTTCCTCAAACATCTCATTGATGAGTAGCCTGATGGCATCTAAGGTTCAATAATTCACTACTAGTTTGATTTGCCAAACAAGAATTTACTACGATTCATTAAAGAATACTTTGCTGCAATTCTGAAAATCCAGTCTCCGAAACAAATATACTTCCACCATATCTGTCTTAAAACCCTTAATAGGTGACTATCTACAGTTCTTTGGCACCCTACATTCGAAACACTGATTCTTCACTTTCATAGTGCATCAAGATAAAGATTTAGATGCCAGGGCTCAAACAACCTGCTCTGGGAGACATCATAGATCTGCCCTGATGGCCATGAGCAAGGGCTCGTTGATCTTCCACACATCCACCGGCCCTGGGACTGGCGAGCGCAGGGCCGAGAGGAGATCGGACGCCACCTTGTCGTATTGCCTAAGCTCCTCCTCGGTGTACACGCGCTTCTCAGGCAGTAACTGCCCTTCCCGTCGGTGCAACATAGCCACGGTACACGTGACAGACGAGTTCACAAGCAAGTATAAACGCTCGCCGCGACACTACTGCGTAGGTACCAGCCATTGAGCCATTCACGTTTGCTGGAACTCAAAATCAAATACAATAGAAATCTTATAATTGAGATTTGGTTGGGGTGCGCCAGGCTCAGGCAGTAGTGCAACGCCTGAACGACGCTTGAGGACCCCAGTGGCAAGCCACTGTGGTGGGCCCTCCCCCACAAAAAATAAATTTAATATCAAAGTGGACACATGGCCCACATATCAGATATTAAACTGATAAGAACAGATACTACACTTGATCTTAGCCAAAAGGCCGAGAAAGGTATGCCTGGGAATGGTGCCCTGCGTCGTATTATATAGCGCGTCGACGCCTCCGCGCTGCCTGGCTGGACAAGGTGGGACTAAATGCGTTGCGTACTCTGCTCGGTCGAGCGCACTGGAATTTAGTGGGCCGGAGCCCAACGCATGTTGCCTTCTTCTGCTTGCAAGCCCACTAGTAGAACAGCACGCCAACCCCAACACGTCAGGGATGCTGTTTCTTTTTCAGCTTTTTTTTTTCTTCTTCTTTTCTTTCACAAGTATTTCCTGACGATTCTACCGGTACCTGCTAGCTGAAAAAAGATATAGTGAGGGATAAATGAACTATCTTGGTATAAGAAGGAAAAGTATATGCACTGGGCTTGCCATGTGCTGGCCTAGAACTCTTGGGACATTGCACAGTGAAAGAGTAGAAATCTACGAGAAAAATAGGGCACAAAATATTTATAAGAACTAACCACGATTAACAAAGTAGTTATAACAATGGATTAGGAAGGACCTACCAATATCAGTTTCCAAGCAGAGGACACTCCCTTGTATGTTGAATTGAGAATGCATCATGCCAACACAAACTGTTTCATGCCATTCAAGTCCTTGAACACATGGCTTTGATCTCGGAATTAGTCTATCTGAAAAGAATCACATTTGGAAATGCATTATTTCCACAAGATTTTCGCGAGAATCCCATGTGTGTGGATTTCGCAAGGAACCCATATCTAATTGGAGTAGATGTTTTCTTTCCTACGAAAGTAGATGCTGCACAATACAAACAGAAAACACTACAAAGTAGGAACATATAGGAACTCATACATGTGGCTTTGTGGCAACGTAATGTATGATTTACCTGCACATACGAGGATTTGCAAGACCATACAGAACTGCAAATGCAATGGAGAATACTAAAAGAACTCTTATTTAACAAAAAGGGTGCACACCCAGCACTGTTACTGGACACCCGTGTGCAATTTTTTTTTTTTTTGCCGAATTGGACATCCTGAATCTGAGTCTAGATTCTGATACACGTATCAGATTCCGAGTTATATTTCGCATGTCCAATTTTTCTTTGCCAAATCAGATACCCAAATCCAATTTTTCTTTGCTCAAAAAAACTTCCAGTAGTATCACATGAAAGTCATGATTCCATCTAAATATGAATTATTAGGTTAGACGTCATTTGAGACTGAGATATGCATCACTATGACATTAAGTTGACAAAAACTAACACAAAAACGTTTTCGAAAAAAAAACTAACATAAAACCAATTCAAAATTACTAAACACATGTCCAGTAGAAATCAAGCACAATATGTAGGATATGTTTTGTGTTCAAATTGTTGTCACATCGTTCGCAAAATTTTGTGTTTCCAGAAGTGTCTATAGACCATAGTTATACTATCTATAAGGAGAAACCAACAAGCTTCAATTTTTATAGAACACAAAATAAGGACATAGTTATATTCTTGCTGATACAACCAAAAGAAAGTATGTGAAAGAAAAAGAAAAAGAAAAAGGAGAAACATAACTATGATCTTGCTGATATCACCAAAGGAAGTATGGGTACTCAATATATTTCTTTGGCATATCATAGTACACTCGAGTTCTAAGTCAATCCATACC
This sequence comes from Phragmites australis, assembly GCF_958298935.1. NCBI lineage: Eukaryota > Viridiplantae > Streptophyta > Magnoliopsida > Poales > Poaceae > Phragmites > Phragmites australis. The sequence continues at coordinate 4,383,433 of NC_084941.1, read as the reverse complement.
AAGGAGTATTAGCAAATATATATCACCAATACTTCCCTAACACAGCTGTAACCATATCTGATACTCTGATTTCCTCATCATGTCTTTGAAAATCGTGTTTCGCATAGGTTTGTAATATATATTTACTGGCAAGATAGACTATCAAATATTATGGGTTAATTCAAAATTGGACACAATCAATCCTGAACATACCATGTAGATAAAGTTCCATCACATAACAATTTGCAATATATTTGCATGATTGCAGTACACCTGTTTTCTTTGCATATCTAAATGTTTTCTGAAACATCTCATTAACTAGTAGCCTGATAGGATATGAGGTAAAATAATTCGCTATTTGTTTGACTGGCCAGACAAACATTTGCTTCAATTTCCAAAAACTTTTATCCAAAACAAAGAAATTTCCACCATATCAGTCCCAATCCACTTAGTTGGTGATAACCTACAATTCTCTGACATCCCACATTCAGAATAGTGCCTTCTTCACTTCATATTGGTAGAATAGAAGAACTCTTCAAATTAAGAACACTGTCTAGTCAATTTAGCAGTGCGGAGTTTTATAGAACATAAATTCTACACTGAAGAGAATGAATTACTAATTTTCATTGAAACAATCGATCTGAATAAAACACTGAATAATTTTAAATGATACAACTATAAAAGACTACTACAAAGCAGAGCAGCGTTGCAACGAGATGGATGAAGAATTAGAGCCTCCACCGGTCTCGGGACCGGCGAGCGCAAGGGCGGCATGAGGAGACCAGACAAAACCTTGTAGATCGACATTGCATGCTCCTCGTCGCCACACACAGCTCCACCACTGCGGGCCCCACATAGCCAAACCCGGCAAGACCTATACGAGAGCTTTCAACACTAGAACTTGCGCTTCTCAAGGACCTTGAGGCCTCCTTGCCACCGGACGCCATGGTACAAGCAAAGACAACTACAGGCTAAAGAGATTACTTTAGCTTTTTGAGTTTCACGGATCTAATCCAATTTATTTCTGTTTGAGACTAGCGGTAACAAATTTATAGTTGAGAATTGGTTGGGGTGTAACGTCTGACGACGCTTGAGGGCCCCAGTGGCAAGCTATTGTGGTAGACCCTTGCTAAAATAATAAATTTAATATTAAAGTAGACATGACTCATATATTAGATATTAAACTGATAAGAATAGATAATACACTTAATCTTAACCAAAAGTCTGAGAAAATTATATTTTGAATGGGTCCGCGCGGCCTAGGTGGCGAGGTGGGACTAAACGGCTAAACGCGCTGCATACTTTTTTCCGGTCGAGTGCACTGGCATATCATGGGCTACCTGACACATGTAGCCTTCGTCTCCTTCTAAGGCCCACTAGTAGAGCAGCACGTCCAAGCCCAAGACATCATAGGTGCTGCTTCTTTTTAAGTTCTTTTTTTTTATTCCTTGCCTAGTATTTCCTGATCGATTTATTCTAACACCTTGTTCAAAAAATTATACGAGTGATATGTATATAGAAAAACCGATATAAAAAGGATTAAAATATGTACTGAGCTTCCCAAGTACTGACCAAGAACTCTTGGGCATTGCACAGGGGAAGAATAGAAATCTACAAGAAACATAGAGCAGATAATAATAATAATCCTTATAAGAGCTAACCATGAACAATGTAATTAGAACGCTGGACTACTAAGGACCCATCAATATCAACTTTCAAGCAGAGGCCACTCCCATGTATGTTGAATTGAGAAGGCAGCATGGCAGCATCAACTTTCACATGCTAGTCAAGTCCTTGAACACATGGCTTTGACTCGGCGTCAGTCATGCTGACAATAATCACATTTTGGAACGCGTGATTTACATGAGATTTTTGCGAGAAATCCCATGTGTGTGGAATTTCGCAGGGAACATGTCTAATTGGAGTGGATATTTTCACCCATACAGATGACTTTACTGAACTCCAAGAAGAGCTGAGTAGATGTTTCCTTATGAAATGGCTGAGTAACACAAAAATTATATGCAACGTAATATGGAAGTACAAACTGTTATAGATGATATTGATTAGTTAGGACTTTGATCACAGACTGTATGATTCACCTGCCCACAGGAGGATTCGCATGAATCATGATCATAAGAGCAACTCCAAAAGCAACTCCATATTTTACCATCCATATCCCCATATAGATTAACATCTATAAAGATTCCTCCTCTATAATACTTCACCACTCCAACAGCACATCCATATTTCACCCTCTATATTCTCTCTCCTATTTTTTAATAGTATTCTATAACTAACAATATATTTGTAACGACTATATTTTTGTAACGGCTATATTTCTAACGATTATTTCTCCAACGGCTATTTTTTCAACGGCTATTTTTTCAGATCTATATATGTAAGTCCATTTGCTATTCTTGAGTTATGTCTCATCTCCCAGTTCTCTCTGTCCTCTCCCACATATATTTGTCTCCTCTCCAACATTGCAATGAGGCGTCGCAATATCGTCAAGCAAATTCTCATGGATTCGTCGTCGACCTCATCCGATGACGACAAACTCATTGTTGCTACAGCATTCCAAGTGCACGATGAAGATCAGCGTTTGAATGTTCGACGCCATGGCAGTTCCGTGCCAGGACATCGAGTAATTCATCGCGACAGAGAAGCCGGACATGCGAGACTATACCAAGACTACTTTTCAGAGGATCCCACCTACGGCCCGGCTATTTTTCGGCGCAGGTTTGTAATTAGTGAATATGTTTTTGTTCGCCCTTATTTTTTATCCTCTCGTCTCATTTTGTTATTATTTCTGCGCATATTTAGAATGGCTCGTTCTCTGTTTCTTCGTATAGTACAATCTGTAGTAGAGCATGATAGCTATTTCATGCAGAAAAGAAATAGTGCTGGGATTCTTGGGTTATCTCCTTTGCAGAAGATTACCGCTGCATTTCGCATGCTAGCTTATGGAGTACCAGCGGATGCTACAGATGAATTTATTCGGATTGGAGAAAATACTGCTATAGAGAGTCTTAAAAGGTTTGTACAAGCTGTTGTGGAAGTATTTGGTGATGAATATCTGAGATCTCCAAATAATATTGATACTGCTAGGTTACTTGAAATGGGAGAAGTAAGAGGTTTTCGCGGTATGCTAGGGAGCATAGATTGCATGCATTGAAAGTGGAAAAATTGCCCTGCAGCATGGCAAGGAATGTATACCAGCCATGTGCATGAGCCTACAATTATTCTGGAAGCCGTTGCTTCACAAGATCTTTGAATTTGGCACGCTTTCTTTGGTTTACCAGGGTCTCACAATGATATTAATGTTCTTCATCGTTCCCCTCTATTTGCAAAGCTGACCGAAGGACAAGCTCCAGAAGTAAATTACACCATCAATGGTCACAACTATACAATGAGCTATTACTTGGCAGATGGCATATATCCACCATGGGCAACTTTCGTGAAGACAATAACATCTCCGCAAGGGAATAAGAAAAAACTTTTCTCGCAAGCTCAAGAAGGTGCTAGGAAGGATGTTGAACGAGCATTTGGAGTTCTACAGGCTCGTTTTTCCATTGTTCGTGGACCAACAAGGTTTTAGGATCAAGAGACACTTGGACAAATCATGACGGCTTGCGTCATCATGCATAATATGATAATTGAAGATGAGCGGAAAGACTTCGATTACGATCATGAGCCGGAAAACTTCCATTACGATCATGAGGGAGAAAGAGTGATAATTGAAGATGAGCACACCCCTGAGCTGTCTCAATTTATAGAGTTTATTAAGAACAATCATGATATCAGGGACCGACAAACTCACTCTCAGCTTCAAGATGATCTAGTTGAGCACCTATGGCAACTATATACAGAGTCGTAGTTCTTATAGTGTAAGCATTTGCAATAATGTAGTCGGAACCTATCAAATAGTGTTTTTATTATAGAGGGATGTACTGTTTTCAAATTATGTATGATGATGTATGCAGTTCTTTCTGAATTAATGTATTATGTTCTTTTGATACAACTTATAGTTCTAACAACAAATAGCTCGTACAATAAATAGTTCACATAACAATCATCAGTTACAAGGGGCACCGATTCGTATGCCCATATCAAATTTCACACTACTGAATTAGGAACATATCAAGAGTAGAACTCAGCGAATATATCACATACATTCCCCCCTCAACTGAATCAGTAAGCAGCTAGATAGAAAGTAGTTCAGCAGCCTCACATAAACTCCTCGATGCCAAACCTGCATAGTTGATAATGAATGTGTCAAGACTCATGAAAGGTCATAAACAATAAGTAAATATGATAAGAGATAAATATAAGAACTGGTACTCAAAGTCTCATCCATTCCAAATCATCTAGTACCAGATCCACTTGAACGCTGATTCATCAAAGATTCATACAGCAGCAAGACCACATTTGAATGGATGATGGGAGGCAGACAAATAGCAATTGACATAATCTTCAGATGCCAGATATTGATTCAAAGCAGAGGGAAAGTAACCACCTTTAAAACAGATAACAGAACAGCAATCCTCTTCACAACATCTTTTCTTCTGGTTAAGATGCAGACGAGCCTCACCGATAACAATCCAACCAATAACATCACCTCTGCACAAAGGGCAGCTTGAGCTGTTGTTTGCATTAGACGACACAATATGAATAATGCTATCAAGAGGAGCCACAACTATAGATGAAACTTTCACATTGGCGGGCAGCTCGTATGCACCTTTGAATCTCTCAAGACAGTTTGAGCGGGTCTGGTCCGTATCACTGACAAATGGCCTGCAACCCTTTTCATAAGATGTGCATCTTAGTAGGACTGCGTTGCGAGGGTAACCAGGCAGATTGGACAAGTAACATCCTCCATCCAACTCTTATCAAGGTGTATGTCCAGATCAAAAGAGCTGTGCCTTGCCACCTTCTTCAGAATCAAATTTCCTGAACCCATGTCGAACTTCCTGCCAAAACTAACTCTATCAAGGGCAGCTTTTCATTAAAACCTGTATGATATCAAGAAGAAAACAGATTAATTCCAAAACCTGTATGCTAATAAGGACTAAGACAACACACCCACATAATGATTTGCTGCACCTGCAACTTCAGGTTCTGCTCAAACTCTTAAAAGTCCCAGCCAAGTCGTTTATCGCAGAAAAATCAACACCTGCACGTTTATTTAATCGAACCGAAGCATGGGTGGAATCGATTGAATCGAATTGTTATAGAAGGGTGGCACCACGCAGCACCAAAATCCAGACCGAACTAATTTAGAGCGGGGCTTGGCACGGAGGAGCGCGGCGAGCGCGTCGTTGATGAGGTCGACGACATCCTGTGACTCCTGGGCATCCTGCCTCCTCTGCGAAGAACCCATCGGCCGCTCCGCCTCTGCATCCTCCGCTGCCGCATGCACTGGTGCTACTCCCGTCCGCACCTGAAGCGGAGGACGACGAGGCGGCCGACGATCGGAGCGCGGTGGTGAGCGATGGCTGGATCGGGGTAGGCGGAGGAGGTGGATGCGCCTGGCTTTGGTTACGACGGTCGGGGAGATCCAGCGGCAGGAGGCAGCCACGGACGGGAAGCGCGTCGAAATCCCCGGCTTGGAGTGGCGGAGCGCCCGCACGAGGAACGCCATCGCGGCGGCGGAGGCGAGGCGAAGGCTCCGGATGGTGGCGCGAGCGTACGGGGGAGAAGGCAGTTGGGGGATGGCGTGAGCGGAGAGGCACGCCAGATTTGGCGTGCGGGAGCTTGGGGATGGAGCGCGCTCTAAAATAGCGATTGCGATGGAGCGTCCATTGGAGACGCATTTTGGAGAAATTTGGCGTGCGGGAGGGATGGCGTGTGAGATGGATGACCTGTTGGAGATGCTCTAAGGAACCGCAAATGCAAGGGAGGGTACTAAAATAACTCTTCTTCAAAAAGGCACACATTATTATCCACGATCAAGTATATTAACAGAGGACACCCCGGGTTCAAATCCCCAAGGACGACTAATAATATAAAGTACCAGAACCTCCAGGTCCATGCCGCTGGTACGAATTACATATCCAGTTACACAGGCTAAGTTGCTGATATGCAGGGCCCTGACATGAACCGAACGGGTCCATGTCGTATTATTGCCGCAACGGCAGGAAGTTCTGAAACGCTCTAACTTTCCTTGGCGCCTTCATCAGCTGCGGCTTCCTTCTCTTTCACCTCCTCCCCAACTACCTCCCTTGGCTTCTCTTCAGTTGCCAGTGCCTTCTCGGGTTCTGCCCCGGCGGCGGTCTCATTGGCTCCAGGGGAGGTGCTTGTGGTGTTGCCGTCTTTGACAGGGACGGTCTTCTTGACAGTACCAACCTTCACGTACTTGCTCATGAACTTGTATTCCCAGTCCTGCAAGGCATCAAGCTCAAAAGGACCAAGGCCAGAGATGTCACCAGTCAAGTCCTGTGGCTCGAAGGACATCTTGGCCAGGGCTCTGCTGGCATCTTTACCGGCGAACAGTGCATAAGGCCCACCAGGTCCATAGAACATTCTGCAAAGGGTCGTTAAAATGAGTAAAAAAAATACAAAATTAGACATTCGATTACAGAATTTGATATGTAAGGGAGTGTCTCAATGCTTTATGGCACAAAAGGCACTAATAATCAATTCACAACTCCAGAAAATAAACACAGCTATCCTTGAATGAGCATGCATCATGTAAAATGCCCCCCTCACCTAAAAGGTCTATCTCAACTTTGCATGTGTTTTGCATGGGCAGTAGTGCAATGCAGAAATGATTATCGTTTTGAAAGTAGCACAATGGAAGATAAATGTTTATATAATATAACAGATCCAAGAACTCTTGTAATACTATTATCATCCACCCACAAAATATGTGCGGTCCACCAGCAACTGTGTCCCACGTGACAAGGGATAAATAAGAGAAACCATACATCTAATTAGATTGTTGAACCTAACCACACAATATACTACAAAACAAGCACAAGCAAATAAGCAACTTTCATTAATTATTCCAGGATTCTGGTGCGGGGTGACAAAAGTATCAAGAAGTGTTTTTGCACCTTCCTGATCTTCCATTGAATCAGAACAACTCTACAAGCATCACGATGGAAATATTTGCATGTTTCAGACAATCTGTTTCTCGGAGACCATTTTAACACCAAGAACAAGAACACAGGTCTAATTCTATGACAACCTACTTATAGCATGTAACTCTATTAGTATGTAACCTCAAAGTCAGAGGATGATTCAATAACAAATTACTGAAGCAACAATGGAACCCAAGTTAGGAACAGAACGAGTAGTTATTCAAAAGCAACTGATAAACATCTGGTATTGTCACTTTCCTTAGCATTGAACCTCTATATTCAATCATTACCAAATATACTAACACCTGCCATTTTTCTTTCACCAAATTAGCTGCTCTGTTGTCATCAGCCCCGCTGGCATACAGTCAACTGGTCCTAAAAATATTCTAATCAAGTATACAAATCATTAGATATAATAGGCTTTGTAAATCAGATGCTTGTACATAAAATAAGGCAGTGAAAGAAACCACAACAAACATGAGGCAATTAATGTTAAGACCCCAAATGTTGGCTGTGAGCCTCTGACTCACACCATGACTTTCCACCCACTACAAGAATTTCTCCTCCCCTTGCTAACAACTATAGCAGTAGCCCATATTACACAGCTACCAATCAGCCGAACCATTCCACGGTACCCAATAGATTCTATGAAACTCAATGTTTTGACCTCAACAAGCTGAAATTCTGGATGGTAAGAAATAATACAAGATAGTCCTGTCCAAGCGACACATCATCAGCGCACACCATCAAACAACAGTACAAATTAAATAGTTGTTTCCATTTCTTCTTTCCCCTAATCATGCTGCCCACACAACCAAAACCCTGAATACGACAAGACATTCAACAGCCTCACAGATGTTCCAGCAAATGTATCACCTGAATTACTCCCATCATCGGAAACGACAAGCTACAAAACCCCGGATACGACAAGACATTCAACAGCCTCACAGAAATTCCAGCAGAATTATCACCTGGATTACTTCCATCATCGGAAATGACAAGCTCTACGGTTACATCCAAAAAAGTTGGACAAAAAGTAACTACCGATAGCCGAATCAATCACCCAATCCTACTCTCCTAAAAATCACAAGCAGTATTCGGTCGGTCACCCACGTAGTACTGAATACACAGCCAAATCGGCAGATTATGCAGCCTTGCCAACGATCATACAGCAACAACTAGGGGCAATCGCTCCTTGTATATGGCGTAATAGACTATCTCAAGAACACTGAGTCCACTACAGGAGAATCGAGCAACTACCAAACTAATCGAATCATCCGAGCAACGATTGGTACATGGAAAAGGATGATAAGTTAGGGTTTCGGTGCAAGGAAGAGACCTGCTCTGAGTGACGTCGTAGATCTGACCCTTGATGGCCATGAGCAGGGGCTTCTTAGGGTCGGACCCGTCGTACTGTCGGAGGTCCTCCTCGGAGACCTCCCCGAGCTGCACGGGCGGCGGAAGCGGCTCCGGCTCCGGCTCCTCCCGTGGGCGCCGCGGCGGGGGCGGGGGTGCCGCGAAGAGCCCCGACACGACGTGGTACAGGGCCGCGGCGACCGCCACGGCCGTGAAGAAGGCCGCCGGGGACAGCCCCGTGTACGACACGATTGCCTGCCTCAGCGTCTCCCATAGCTCCGCAACCTCCATCGCCGCCTAGCTCCGGCCTGGTTCGCAGGCGAGTGGCGTCTGGCGTGACGAGCTCTCGCCCTCTCCCTTCTGGCTTCGGGGGCGAGGGGCAGTTTGGTCTTCTCGGGCGAATCGAGACACGGGAGATCGAGAGAGAGAGAGGTAGCGTAAGCCTCTGGGGGCTTGTTATAAAGGTAAGGGAAAGGCGTAAAAGGGATGAGATCTTTCTGGGGACGTGAAGCAGATACGGCCGGCTGACGGTGGGTCCTGGACTTGGTGGGACCCATGTGTCAGTGGGAAGCGGAGATCTCGAGGCGGATTCTTGGGCCCAGTAAGTGGCCTCGGATCGGTCTTGTTTAGGCTAAGTGTACTTCCTCTCCAATTACCCGGATGATTGGCCTTTATCATGGATTTAATTACATACTGATAATTATAATTTTTTGAAACACCAGTACAATTTGATTCTAGTTTGCCGATGAATATATTACCTATTATTGAAAAAATTGGTCTTGATGACACACAAGGAACAAACAAACATGGAGTTAATCACCTCTATTGTCCACCCAAGCAATACTTGTTTCTCAAGTTGATGATTATATATGGTTCAAGGTTTACTTGAAATTCAGAAGTTTTACAAGAGACAATTTATGCCCGAATTTAACAATTCAAAGAAAATTTTCTGTGTTGAAAATGTTGGAAATATTGCCTAAATACATTAATTCTTGATTGTGACTTTCCTCTAATGTACGGTTTGTATTGTCGAGCGCTCATCAAACAAACTTGTGCTACTGCCAGATTCCAATTGTTTATCATTGGTTTGCACGGGAGCCTAGAAGCTTCTAGAACATTTGTGCTGATGAAATAGATGACCAAGAACATAGTCCTTTGGGGTTACCAGACACTTAGTCCAACTAATCATCCCTTTTCAAAAAATAAAAGTATTACTTGTAACCTAGTGATGTTGTTCCAATGGCTGTCTCTTATTATGTACCCAGGAATGGTCGTTGGCTAGTGCCCATTCTCATAGGCATGGCATTGAGACAGGCAACACCGCAGAGTTCTCTCAGCTTTTGCTATTATGTTGCTTGCAAGGGGGTCCTCTTCTTCGGTCACAGTGGCAAATACAGGCTCTCGATGTCCTCTTAGGTGAAGATTAATATGGGCAGGCTATAAGATTGGGGTTGAGGGTGTTTAGGCTTCAAGGTTTACTCGATCTTTGCACCTTAGAGGGTGCAAGGGTAATCGGCAACCCGATAGAAGGTGGTGGCGGCGTCGTTGGCCGCAGGATGGAGGAGGACAATGAGCATTGGTGGAGTGTGGCACAACGAAGAGAGGCGGTGGCAAATATGGCATCACCAAGGAGGAGATAGGTGGTGTTTCGATTAACAGCGCCACTACTACGCGTGAACGGGTGTGTAGAGAGGATAAAATAGGAAGTTGGCAGTTACATATGAGGCAAAGGAGGTGATGCACCCCAGGAGTGGGGAGATGGCTAGTAGAGAGTGACTGGATTATGGAGGTTCTAATTCTTAATCTTAAATAGTATATGTCGGAATATCCGTACAAGAGAAGTACTAACAATGGTTTGTTATCCAATGTGTGCGGATAGTGTGATTGCCGACTTAAAGATAGAGATAAGATACAGAAAAAACATTTTGAGTGATTAAGCTCTAACTTTGTCTTAACACACAATTTACATACATGTGAGTGCTTTTAACGGTATTATCTGTGAGTGTGTGGTAGAGACGTACTCATATGTGGGTGTGATGTACGTGTGATATATGTGCATGTAAGTTACTTGTAATGAAATAACACTCGGCCTGGCAGTTTTTCTTTTCCTTTTTTGAGACGAATTCTGCATGCCAGTTGGCATTGTGGCACGTGGCCAGGTTATAGCATTTGGCACTCGACCTGCCATGCCAATTCATTGAGACGGGCACATTGGAAGGCCCATTTCATTCCAGAAAACAATGGATGGCCCATTGACTCGTGCCAAAACGGCAGCTAGCCCAAAGAATTGGTGTTGTTTCTCAAATACAGATACATCTTCCCCTAAAAAAAAAAGATACAGATGTAGCGGCTCAGTGTACATAAGCAATCTCGAGAAATACGGAGCTATTCAATCAAACGTTTACAACTCCAATTTGGTCACCCGGATCGGGGCGCTCAGAAGGTGGGGAAGGAGGGGTTGTATCGACGAGCGTGTCATCACGTCACGTCATCATTAGAGAAGAGGAGTTGCTACAGAGTTTGGAGTCAAGTGCTAAGATTATGTTTAATTGATTTCCTTCACGATTCAGAATTTTTTTACGAAGGAATTTTCGTAACCTTCATGGTTCCTTTCACGAAGTGATTGTCAGGATCATTTTATCCAGGACGAGATTTTCTCATTTTTTTTACGAATCCATTCGAATGGAAACTGTTAGAGATGAAAAAAATAAATAAAGAGAATAGTAACAGAGAAAGGAATCGGATAAGGAATAAAATGAAGGAAAAATAGTTAGGGATGGTCTAAAGCCTGAAGCCGAGGAGTGTCCACGGATCGGTAAGGCGATGCAAATCAATTTGGGGCAGACAAGAGTGTATCACATGGCTTATATTGCGCTAGATATCGAAAAAAATCGATCTTATGATCAAGAGAAACCCAATCTAAAGAGAATTAGAAAAAAAACTATAAGTGGTGGCTAGTATATGGATTGGCCACATAACACTAATCTATGGTTTGTGTAGCCTGAGAAAGATCATGGAGAACGGATCATCTCCCATAAACGGTCTAACAGCTACGAAGATAACGGCTCAGGAATAAAATCATATCGAAGAGATTAATCATATTATACCATAACAATCAGATCTTTTCTATTTGATTGATTACTGTTTTGGGATCATATGACAGCTCACGCACTCCACGGTGATACCTATTTGATTGATAACTGTTTTGGGGCAAATGTCCCTCCACGTGAAGAAGGCAGTAGCCCAAGAGTTCATCATGGCCCGATACACGTGAAGCTTTGATTGCTGTCGTGGACAGTGAAGATGCGTCCGCACAGGAGAAGGCAATGAGTACAAAACCGTAGCCTCTTACCTTGTTTCAGTTTGGGAGAGAACCGCCATAGGAGAGAGAGAGAGAGGAGAGAAGAGAAGACCTTGCAGTGCATCAAATCTTAAGTACTTCAGATTTTTTTTCTCCAAAGAACTGTTTAAGTACTTGCAATACATCGCCCATGGAAGCTTTAGCTATGGCTGGGAATGAGACTATGTCATGGTACAATTCACCTTTCCCCTTTCCTACTATTAGCTACAAAAAAGAATTGTCAAGCACATTTTTCTTCCTGCAAATATTATTAGCTAATGGTGCCGCTGGTGACGTGCAAATCCATTTAGCTTATTGATAATGATGGCGACTTTGCTACAACAATAATTCACTGATGATGTTGCAAATGATGATTGGCCGATCTAAAAAGTGTGATGCTATCTCATTTCTGTTTCTTTTTAGTGCGAGATGCTATCTTATTTTAGAATAATCGCAAAGGAATCTGAATCATCAATCAATAATTTCAGTGACGTAACCTCAGGCGATAAGTAGAGACATAGAACACGGACCAAGACATTTTACTTGCAAAAGCAGATCTAGCATCTAGGTCGAAACAAAACGATCCAGGCACCCAAAAGGGTAGGACAAACTTTTGAGCACAGAAGTTCCACAAGATATTTTGTAGGAGACAGAGCCACTTAATTCCTCAGTTCCAACTACCAAGCAGGGTTAGCCTCTGCACTTACCGTGCATAAAACCAATACTATCAGTTGATGTCCAATGCAACATCATTTGAAAGCATCTGGATATGGTCCAGAGCAATACCCTCTCTAATCACAATAGAAAAGAAAACCTAGACTAACCTAAGAGGAAGCAAGCATCTTTTTATTAAGAAGAAATAATACTCAAATTTGAGTCGAAGAGTAATCACAGTAGAGATGATTGCAACACCTTCAAGCAGGACGAACTATTCAAGCATTTACAACATCAGCTACACACGCCATGCACGCACAATGCTGTCAATATTATTTCTCTACGGTTACAGCTCGCTATGATATACGAATGCCAGGTCAACAAGTTTCTACAATGAGACGGGTTTTATTTCCCGAGTAGCATCTAATCGGCAGATGTCAACCTCTCGCAATCCGCATCAAACAACTTCCCGTAATCTTGCAGATCAAGCGACCTCACCTCATCTCGACGCCAAAACCAATCCTCGTACCTATACCAACGCATTATGCCTTCATCCACCACCATCCGCTGGCATGCAATGCACGACCTGCTCTGGCAGTAGTGGAATTCACGCAGCTGTGAGGCTTTCTCGAGAGTTTGGTCATCCAGCTCATGAACCAATTGCCTCCGCCCATTTATCGCAGCGCCCAACAGCAGGCAGTGGGAAATATTCAGAACCTCAAGATATTCCATTGAGTTCAGTAAAGAGACCAGTGCATCCATGGTCACTTTCGAGCAACGAAGGCTCAACACTTTCAGCTTTGGAAGGTACTGCAAAATCACCGAAGCAAATTGGTGATCAAATGAGCCCATGATCTTGAGTTCTGCGAAATTCTTGCAGCTCCTGGCTATCTCTTCCATAATATATGGAGGATGGCCGATGGTAGGCATTGTCAAGGACTCCAGCTCTCCCCACCTTTGAATAGCTTGACATATTCCCAGTTTGGTGATGCGGTTCCATGCTGGCATAACCAATCGCTTCAGGTGAGGAGACCTGTTAGACATCAGGCACAGCTATTTAATATTAGCCTCTTCAATGCAAAATGAGATACCACAGAACTTGAGCGTCAAGAGTTTTGTCAAGATAAACTACAAGAATAATGATACCAAAACATAAGAGGGAGCATATTCATCTTAAGAGTACTCAAACAGCATTCCCTAGACCCCTACTAGTTGGAATGCCTATGAAATAGCAGCTAATATCCAAGTTTGTTAACACAAAAATGCATGAAAGACTGGATACATAGAATATTTACTTTGGATAATACATTAATGTTTATGCTTGATTCAACTACAGAGTTCATGTAACCACTAGTGACAAGCACACATTTGTATAGAAAGCCATAAGTTACAGTTCAATTATTGAGTTGAAAATCGACTTGTAGGATTTGAGCTACATATGACACATCAATATAGGAATGTAGAACAACAACATTGATACAGCATGCAGGGTTTTGTTACCTTTCTGAGATGAAATGTAGGTGATCATCCTTCATGTACAAATTGTAGTGAAATATCATGCAATTGACATTTCCACAGCTAATTGCCATAGCCACCCGCAGTATTCTTCCAAGTCTCTTGTCAGACCTATCATCAACCCAAATATATGGTGATGCTCTTGTTTGAATAAAATTGGATTTTAACAATCCAAAGTCAAGAGTGCCCCAAATAAGTGGATCTGAACAGGCCAAACGCCACAAACGACAAACTTGAGATACTGGTGACAGCTCAACCAAATTTAACTCCTTGAATATCTTCACGAGGACATCAGTATCCATGTCCTCCCACCTTTTTCCCATCCATTTATTGTCTCCCATTATTAACAATCCTTCAAAGAAACAAAAAGACAATCAGCGAAAAGACTAACTATCTGCCCATGCTGCTGCCATGCATAAAGTAGTTAAGCGAAAATACATGTGCCCAACTGCAAGAGTGGCTTAATAAACACACAAAATAGGAACAGTTATGAACTTACAATATGCACAAACAAAAGCGAGTAAACTTCACAAAACCAATATCACATGAAACAAGTTCCATTCCCACAAATTCTACTTCTCAGATCACCACAGTGACCAGTAAGCTGGAACACGGAGATCAACAATAGCATGGTAGGTAGCAGAAACATAATTAGTAAATTGCTCAACATTGTACCTATCCTCTCTGAATGTATGGATTGAAATTATCAGCATCCTTTGTTGATTATTTTTTCTCTATCTTCATGCTAAAAAAATGTTTACGTTTTTGCTACGTAGTGATCCAAACGCACGAACTTAAAAAATGGTGACACTAACCCAATAACCTTAACAAGAAAACATACGGGGAGCAGGTTAAGCCTAGCAAATGAGTACAGTAATTCCATATTTCTTTGCAATCTCACCAACGCAATATGAAGATGAATCACTGAGGAAGGTATGTATAGTTAGTAGACAAGTGGCAGATAGTAGAATTTGATATGATATGAACATTTTATCTATTCCCTAATCCCACACCAAATTGTCCAGTGAGTACGAATCTAAAAGCAAACTCCAAATGAGTCCACATCCATGCAAATATATTTGCCCAGCAGAAAAGTTGTGAATCACTCGCCCATTCTGCAGAAACAAAACTAAAGATCTTGAAAAAATATTAACGCACCTTCCTAATAACAGAAATAAGCAAACACATGAAGTCCTACAATCCATCCATCTACATAGAGATCAATCGACAGAAGACCCGCCGCTTAAGTAACAAATCCAACGATACAAACTCTAAGATTATGCGCGAAAAAAATTAGGAGCCCCTACTGAAGACAGATATAGGCTACGGAATAAACAGGAAACACGCTCAACTTAAAATCTAATGGGAATCACAACACTCATATAAAGGTCAAGTACGGAAAATCGGGGATGGGGGGAATCACTAAGAACAAAATTCGGGGATACCAATTCACAGTGGATTTCAATTGGGTCTGGAGAGTTCAGTTGAACACCTAAAACTTTTGGCAAAATAAGCGGCACCCGCACCTCAATTAGGTAACAACAACAAGTGCTATGGTTTTGGCGTCAACTCATGCCGATCTTGCAAGCTGAAAAAGAAGAAAGTAATCGAACCCATGGACCATTGGGTTCGATTAGTAAGGTACCACGCAGCACAAAAGTCCATGGCGAACTGAGTGGAGAGAACGAAGGATCTGGGTTTGATTGCTCTAAGTAAGAGCACAGGAATCCATCCAAGCGAGCGAGAAGTATTCGGAGCAATTACTTACCAGCACGTGAAGGAATCGACCCTAGTCCGGACGGATCTCCATCCCCACTAGACTTCCGAGAGGGAAGCGGCGCTGCGGCCTGCTGGCGCCGGCACGCAGCAGTGGACTGAGGAGCGTCGAGTCGCGTCGCGTCGGGTGGAGGATCCCACAGAGATAAAGAGAGGGAGGGAGGGACCGCGCGGCGTTGTCCTCGGTTGCGGCGAGTTGCGAGGAGAGTGCACCTTCCGCGGCACCGGCGGCCGGAGACGAAAGGCGGAGGCGGTGGGAATTGGGGTTGCGCCCCTCTCGGCCGGGACGACGAAGAGGGGAGGAGGGAGGGGCCGTGTCCCGGGCTCCCGGCCGGCGGTTAAAATGGGTCGGGTTTGGGTCGCGGGCTGTCCGTGTCAATGTTTTTTCCACGAGACCACGCTGGATATGCTGGTATCTGATGGATGTTTAAGGCTTTAATAGCGTAGAACTGTAATCACGTTGTGACTTCCGTTGTCATTAGCGACAGATAATGTCTTTACCATTTTTGTTTGAGTAAATTATACTTTAGATCATATATTAGCGCAATTGGTGTATTTTAAATTATATTTAACAATATGTGTCACTTTAAACCATATATTTTACGCTAATATTTTAATTTGCACCGTCTTTAAAGACTGAGCTTTTGATTGTGCTCATGTAACGAGCAGTTTTATCTACTCAACTCTACGGATTCAACTACTTATTTTCAGCCGAAACTTTTTTTACTTGTTCATTCTTAATTGTCTACTTCTTATTTGGTCTCAATTTGCTAGAGCCGTTTGTCTATATCGGACCTCCAGAGTCTAATTGTCACTGCTCGGACTTCGTCATTTGTTTATATTACTCGTTGACGTCGCCACCTCAAGTTGTCGTCTGCATGGCCGCTCCTCTCTAGCCATATCTACCTTACCATCGTCTCTCCTGAAAGGATCTAAAGGCCCTAGGGGGTGAATATGGCACTAATAAAAACTTAAACCAACTACCGAATTCTAGAACAAAGATCAATCTTAGCCTAGAATGAATAAAAGCAACTAGATGACCTAGTAAGCTAGAATAATAAGAACAAATATGCAAGCATATAGAACATAAGTAAAGTGCGAATTGAAACTTGCATGAAGAAAATGCTAGAAGCAAATTACGGAATGTAACAAGAATAGGGAAAAGGGACACCGAGTTTTCCCGAGGTATCGAAGAGTTGGCACTCTCCACTAATCCTCGTTAAAGCATCCACACAAGGATGTCGCTCTCCCTTGAGTCACCAAGACTCAAGTGCTCACTAGTGATTGCCACTTCTCTATCTCCGGATTGACGGGCATCAAACCAAGTACACGAGCTTCCCGGAGCTCCCACAAGACCTCCAAGAGCTCACCAAGAACACCTCCAATCTCCACGACCGGTTAGGAACAAACTAATTAGTTCACTTGACCCCTATCAAGCCTAAACAATAGCTAGATGCACACTTACTACTCTTGAAGCACTAATGAAATCCTTAATCTTCAATTAAGAACTTGCAAATCACATCAAGTGCTCTCCCTTGCTTCTAAGTGACACCAACTATGTATGAATACTTCTAGGTTGCAAGAGAGACGTATGAAGTTAAGTGAGGGGTTATATATAGGCTAGAGGTCCAAATATAGTCGTTACCCAACCACTCACATTTTCTGTGAACACCGGATGATCCGGTGCACACGCCTCTGTCATCACCGGACAATCCGGTGAGACTATTTTTCTTCACGTGTTGTCTGCCATCTATCAGTAGCTGTTGTAAAATGCTCCGGTGTTCCTTCACATAGTATCACTAGACAATCCGGTCAGTTCAACTTAGATTTTCTCTAAAAAATGACTCTTCTGTTAAATACTCCAGTGCAAAATTCCTCCAATCACCGGACAATCCGATGAGGTCATTTGAACCCTTCACAGAGAGGGAAAATAGTCCGGTGAGTTTAAATCTTCTCACACCGAACAATACGGTGAGAATAAATTTTCTGAAACTCGTCCAATTCAATCGACTTTGAGTTCTTACTTCTCAACTTCTCACATATGGGCTTCTGTGAGCTCCCTAGTACTAGATTTTTGTAAGTGTGCATTCAACTATGTCTAGACTCAACTAGGTCAAGGTACAATACTTAGCCCGTCTTTTATAGTACGGTCAAAAAGACGAAAAGAGATCTATGTCTACTCTAAGTGTTATTCATCACCTTATGACACTTAGAACTAGAAGATCCTTAGTCTTGACACAAATATTCTTTTGATCGACCAATAGAAATTCCATGAGGGACCAAGAAAACCCATTCAATCATTGTGAACTAAAAAATTGATTCCCTTCAAAACAAACGCAATAGTCACAATAAAACAGTTGTCATTAATCACCGAAACACTTACCACTTACCTAGAAGCCTAGATGCTACATCTCCTTAAGTTACCATCTGCATCGTCAGACCACTCCAATCATGTCTACCTCGCTATTGGCTCAACACCTATCTTCGCAATGCTAGCAAACAGATAATCAGAGGATCAGATTATATGTAGGATGTTGACTTTTTGAATGATCGGTGACACCATAAACTCAATATTATTATACACAATATGAAGAGATGGCTAGCAACTTGAGACCAAAGAGTAAGCACGCAACAAAGAATAAATCGAGAGGAAGAGAGCTTGTTCTGGAAAAAGCAGTCCACCCTCCCAGATAAATATGTAGAAGTAAGGTAAATGTAACTGCCTATCACATGAGCATGATCAAATGTTGATTCCTTAAACATGGTGCAAATTGAGATACTAGCATCAAATATATGGTTCAAGGTGAAAATTATTGGATTTAGAATGAATATGGATACAAATACAGATAGTCTCGAATACAAATACAATCACAGATATTTCTTGGAACAAGAAAACCTCTTAAATTATTCAATACTTAAGGTTACAAGTTTGACAATACTTAAATATTTAAAAATATGAATTTAACATAACATCACTATAAAAAATCACCTAGGTAAGAAGAAGAAGAAAGCCACATACAGTTGATTGAGGCACAATAGATAGAGATATAAGCCATACTACCAGATGAGATCTCACGTCAATAAAATCCTCTAACATATTTGAATTCTTATCCAAATTAAAATTCAGTCTATTATTCTAACCCGTATCCAATGCAAAACATTATTCTGAATTTGTATCCGAATTCAAGATGACATTCAAGACATTATCTAAATCCGAAAAAGTCCGAATTATCCAAATAGTATCAGATCCGTTTTCATCCCTAATTAGACCCCTAATTAGCAGGCAGTCAAGTTGGCAGATGTGTATTGAGATGATATTTTACAATGAAAAATACTTGTATGTTTATATGCATCGCCCCTCGTCTGACACATATCTTCGTCGATTAACACCTAATTAACTCAACTATCACTCAAAGTTAACTTTCGAGTAGTAAAAACACGCCGCTCATTGCGCACAGGTCAAATCCTATGGCAAATGAAGCCGTCGTGGCGCACCACCAGCTATTCCAGTTCCGTAGCTATGTTCGGTAGGCAAGTGTTTTTCAACGCGGCCGTCTTGTATGCGAAAAAAGTCTTAAGATTGGATTCTCATTTACAACCGGAAATCATATCACAAGAAATCACTGTCACCTAAAACACAACTCAGAACATCCGATCCTAACTTTTGGGATAGACCTTTGGCGCCCATCAATCCTATGACGACTGACAAAAGGAGTGTTCAATCGGTTTTGCACTTACGGTTGCAAATGAATGTGCAAGAAGCCATATGTAGGTACTCAAAATGCTC
Source organism: Phragmites australis (assembly GCF_958298935.1). Classification (NCBI taxonomy): domain Eukaryota; kingdom Viridiplantae; phylum Streptophyta; class Magnoliopsida; order Poales; family Poaceae; genus Phragmites; species Phragmites australis. Next base: position 4,363,944 of record NC_084941.1, on the reverse strand, counting down.
TCACTGACCACACCTAGAGATCTAAACCGCTGAAAGCTGAGCTAGAGTCCGGATGACTATTGACTAAAGGGGTAATTGGTTGTTCATATAGAGTTTTGTTTTTATGTACGTATATGCAGGTTGAGTGTGAGTAGAGTTATATTTGTTAAAAAAAGTTTTGGTTTAGTTGTATCTGTCTAAACACACTAAGTTGAGTTTCTATTTGGTTAACTGAATTTAAGGTCATATGAGTGGATGCAAGAGTTGAGATTTATGATTGATTGCTTGCATATATGTGATTTTGTGATACCGACAAGTGAGCACGTCTGCATGTCTGCATCCGTCAGGCCAGATTTTGCAGACATACATTTGCATCTATCGAGTCAGGCTAAAACAATACATGCAGTTAACCAAATACGCTTCTTCATGATATTATACACATCTGTCATGTCAGAATCCTTCTACGCAAGCAACCAATCATCCTCTAAACACTAAAGATGATCAAAGCGTGCACCCTTAACCAACAAATCAGATCAGACGTGACAATACCTGCGGCTCGATCCTCATCAGAATATCAGACACTTTTTTTTAACAAGAAACACCAATATAACCCATAGACACACTGTCGATGTAAAGAATAAGGGAGTTCACTGTCAGGCGAAGCCTAGACTGATATGTGTTAGCTGGCGGTTGATATTTTTCAAAACTATAGCCCTCCTGTGCGATCAGGCGGGGCTTGCACAACCAGTCCCTCGATCGCAAATGGAATTCCCGTGACCAGGAAGGGATGGCCGTGGAGTAAGTACTCACCTAACCAATTTAATTGCATTTAATGTCACCTACTCACGTATTTTTCTTCTCTAGGCACCCTTTTGATGAATGAAGACATGGGTCAGATGAGCCCTCCTTTGCAAGGGGCACAACCGATGTGTCGGAGGGTGAACTCCTCAAGCGGGGATCCGGAGGGACCCCCTTTGAGATTCGGTCTGGGGATGATTCTGAGTCCGCCTCGTACGTGAAATAAATGGGAGTAAATGAGATGCAGGTGGAGTGGATGATCGGATGCAAGAGGAAGTAAATGCTTAGGGAATTTTTAGACAGGTTCGAGCCGCACTGAGCGTAATACCATACTCCTGTGTGTATGCTATAAATGCTCTGAGAATGTCTCTCTGAGGATCTGTGTGTTGCAAGAATGTTTGTTTAAGTCTAGAGCTTCGTGCTTCTTCCGTCATCGTCGACCGGTGTTCGTCCGAGTTCAAGTCTCTGTGTGCTCTTCAGACTCTTCTCCCTGTCTTTCCGGGGAGCCCGCCCCTCTTTTATACCCGGCAGGGCCGGTGGCGTGCCCAGAAAGGATTGGCGCAAGTTCCAAGGCGCCATAAATGGAAAACAACCATCATGGCCTGCAGCTTGAGATGATGGGGAGAGTTGAAAACGCGCCCCAGTCCGGTCTTCATCGTCACCATTCCGCTTTTCAGCGGATGCATCGGGGAGGGCCCGCCGGGCAGCCATCGAGCAGCCCCGTGTGCCCGCCCGATCAGAGCGAGTCTGACACAGCAGAGCGGCAGGCATCGCGCCTCGAGCTCTGCGACGTTATCCCGAGGCGTGCCGGGTGACGTGCGATGGGGCCCGCGCATTAAATGTCCCCACGCCTCCCTGCCAGACCGTGGCAAGGACTGACAGCAAGCGTGGGAGGAGTGGTTGGAAGTGACAGGACACGCGCCCTCTTAAATGCAGCATCGGGCCTCTCACCAGTTGACACCTCACCGTTGAGCCCCTGTGGGGACCACCGGCGAAGGACTTCTCAGGCCCTCGGGGAACTGTGAGTGCTCGGGGACTACTATTCATAGCCCCGAGCACTCTCTCTCGGATATGCCCTCTCTTGGTCCTCGGGGAACTCGGGTGCTCGGGGACCACTATTCATGGCTCTGAGCACCCTCTCCCAGAACTTGACTACTTGGATCCTCCGGGAACTTAGGTGCTCGGGGGCCACTGTTCACGGCCTCGAGCACTCTCTCCCGGAATTGACTTCTCTTATCATCGGAGAACTCGGGTGCTCGGGGACCACTGTTCATGGCCCCGAGCACCCTCTCCCGGGACTTGGCCTTCTCGGGTCATCAGGAAACTCAGGTACTCGGGGATCATTGTGCATGGCCCCGAGCACCCTCTCCCAGGATTTGGTCTTCTCGGACCTCGGGGAGATAATCCCCGAGAGAGAGCGCCATGTGGCACTCTGCTATCCTGTCCTCGGGACTCGGGGACCCCTGGTTCCCATGTCACCGACACGATGCTTGACGAAATTATGGATGACGTTCGGTCCTGTTAGTTCACCTTCCCCAATCCACTTGACCCGAGCAGCGAGGGTCAGCAACTCTGAAGTTATCTTTGGGACACTCCCCCAGTCCTCAGTGACCAGCGCCGGTACGCTCAACACGTGAAGGTGGTCCAAGGCATTGTCTACTGATAGGTAGAACCGATCATCCATCTAGCCTGACCACGATGATTTAAGGCCCATCTCGAGGTAGGAATTCGTGATTTCATCACAAAGATAGAACTTGTAGCTCCTGGTGGTAGGTCCAATCACCGACCGAGCTGAGTAGAAAAACCGGAAGAGATCGAGATACGGCTCAACCCTAATAAAATTCTCGTACATGTGAGCAAAGATGCTCAATATAATAATAAAATTAAGGTTAAGATGGAGGCGGTGGATGTCATAGTAGGTAATGATGGTGGTGAAGAACTCGGAGAAGGTCGGCACGAGACCGGCCAGGAAGATGGAAACAAACATGACGACCTCCCCCTGGCGAGGAGGAGGCACGCTCTCCCCAGAGCGGTATCTAGAAGACAAGCGGTGAGGAAGCAGGCTGGCGTCATGCATTTGTTTCAGCCTCACCACATTGTACTTAGACTTGGGGAAATCTAGCTCAATGTAGGTGCGTGGCGCCATGGTGGGTGTAAGAACGAGGACGAAGAAGAAGGGCTTTGAGCGCAAAAGGCGTGGAGGCTATGAGAGCTTTCCAACTTATAGGGCTGGAACGATATCCCAATCGTCATGGAGTCCAACTGACATGAAATTTGAAAAGATGCGTTTGGGAACCGAAATTCTCTCGGGTCCGATCTCTCTCCCACGAGGCCGTTTCTCTCTCCCACGATTCTCTCCCACTCATATTTTTCTCTTCCTCACGATCTCTCTCTCTCTGAACATTTAAACCACCACTTGGGATAAAGTTTCCTGAGTCAACCCTAAGGGCAGGCCGTATCAACAACCACTCCCTGTGCGAACTTATGTTCGCACAGGGCTCAAGTGAGCCGACCAGGCCCAATCACAACTAAATAGAGTCTAGCGACCTCAAAATCAGACGGTGAACCACTCAGTCCACCCCATCCACAGTGGAGATTAGGGGTTAATATCGATGTAAAGAATAAGGGGTCCCCTGTTAGGCAGGGCCTAGGCCGATAGATGTCAACTGGTGGTTGATATTTTCAAAATAATAGCCCCTATGCGACCAGACGGGGTTCACATGACCAATCCCCTGGTCACAGATGGAATTCTCGCGATTAGAAAGGGCTGGTGGCGGAGGCAGATACTCATCTAACCAATCTAATCGTATTTAATGTCATACACTCATGCGTTTTTCTTTCCCAAGCACCCTTTCGGCGAGCAAAATCATGGGCCGACGCAGAGATAGTGTGACCCATCCCGTAGCATTTAATACAACAGGACGGTCTGATAAGCGGGCGTGACGAGCGCGTAGCGACCGTGACAGTGGTTAACGGATGAGACAAAGCATGCAGGACGATCAGATCGAGCCAGGCATGCCCGCCCTCCGTAATGATGATCTAGGAGTAGCTATCTTTATCAGGTATAGAGCGGCCATCGTGTTTTGGCACATTCTGCTTGTATGTACACTTTACCTCCTACTCTATAGAGGGAGAGGACTGAACCTGTAACGAGTATAAGATCATCCATCTCATAAGAAAATACGCAGGGCGTATGTCTATTATTTTGAGAAGGCTTGAACCAAAATAAACCTTGTCTTGAGTTCTTTCGACACACATATTCACCAACGACAACTGAAAACGCTTATCACACATCCATCGTCTAACATACCCCGGATATATTATCACGGACTAACCATGCACACACACATTTAGGGTGTGATTGGTTGCCCGCACGAACGCATCCTAGCTTGACGTATGTGTATAATCTCAGAGAGATACATGTTTGGTTGCCTGCATGTACTGTTCCAGCTTGGCCTAACGGATGCAATTATACGCCCGTAGTCTAGCCCGGCAGATACAGACCACTATATCCACTCATGTAGGCGAACCCACTTGCTCAGGAGGAAAGCTCGATTCGAGCTTCCCACTGTAGCCTGGCCTGGTAGATACAGACTACTGCATTCGCTCATGTAGATGCAGACGGATTTACTTGTTAATATCATAAAATCACATTCATATGAGTAACCAATCAAAATCCTAGCTCTTGCATCTACTAGTACGACCTTAGATTCAATCAATTAAACAGAAACTCAACTCAACTTGTTCAGACAAATATAACAAATCAAACACTCTTATTTTTAACACTACATATACAATTTATAAAAATAACCAAACATACTATCAACAAATCACACTCATACACTATCACAGCATGCGAGAACTCAAACAGGTCCACCGGACACGCCTATCGGACACCTTTTTTTATAGTATCTTAAAAAGAAGGGACGCCGGGCCGCACAGGATCTTTCTCTCCCGTGATGCTCAGCAAGCTTCGCCCGCCTGCCTGAACGACCGACCCGTCAGTCTGTCAGTCCAGCCGTCAGCAGAGCCGTGCGTGCGGACGCGGCTTTTCCTGGGGCACACCGCTCGTTCGTTGAACGAGCAGGAATATGCTGCCGCGGGCGGCGCCAGCTTTTTCTGTCCCCGCACCTTTTTCTTCCTTCCTCCCTCCTTCCCTTCCACGGGGAGAGGGAGGTGTCAGCCAAAAGGCGTCGTCGTCGTCGTCTCGTCCTCCCCCGTGGCGGTGTTGACCGCACCGGTCTCCCTCTCCCAAGACGTCATCGCGCTGCCCCCTCTCTGCCGCCGTCCGCTTTTCCTCGCTTCGGTTTGCTGTAGCGTGCCGCGTCTGCCTGCGTCTGGGCCCCCCGGCGGCGTGGATTAGGTGGGGGTGTCCAGGACGAGCGAAGAAGCACCTGCGTGGTGAGGATTTTGACGCAGGTTTTCTGATCAGCGGATGATGAACTCATGACCACCATTAGGGGGCGAAAAAATAAAATAAAACAATGACTTTGATCAGGTCAATGGAGCAACTACGTGTGCTAGCTGAGTTCAGTGGTAATTTTCCTCGTGTCCGTGTTTAACGGAAACATCTAGTGATAATTCTCTCAAGTCACAAATAAATATCATTTTAAATATCAATATAGTCTTCAAAACACATCTTCAACTATTACTTTTTAATATAATATATTTATATGATATTAAAAAATATATTATTATAAAACTACTTTTCAAGATAAATCTACTCGTATTATTTTTAAATATCTAAACATAATACCTACAATAAAATTTAACTATATATAACTCAAAATAACACTTATTTATAATAGAAAGGAATGCTTTACTTTTCTTCTTCTTATCCAGCCTAACAACGGTGTTCCACCCAACCATAAGGGGAAAAAAACAAGTGTCCACAAAATTCTTGAATGACAATGACACATCCTAATTCCTAAGGTGACAGGCAGTTCGGCGGTGAGGTTCTTGATGCGAAATTTGCCTGTCTGTCTCGTTCTTGGTCACACGTCTCCTGCTTTTACATAGAACTAGTGGCTTACGTGCGTCCAGACGCGCAAACGAAGATGCTTCGATCAATAATGTTTAATATATTTGTATAGCGAAAATTTGTGAGACATTAGCATCCAGATGACTGTCCGTACGATACCGATACTCTTATCTGAATCTCGTTCTTCTCCCGTAAGACATATAGCTACCTAATACTCTCCCTAACAAAGTAAGCTGGTGCGGTGGTTGGTAAGTCCATTGGATGGACAGACAACCCAGCCTAGCAAATATGGGCCTAGAATTGCATCCAAATATTTTCTGGTATCGAGCAGGTTTTACAATTCAGTTTACTGTAAAAAATAAGAATATAAACAGATACCTTAGCTGTGAAGCATATAGATATATATTATCTAAATGTTGAAGAGACATGATCTATAGCCACGGATAGAATTAAACTGAAGAATTTGATAGCAGCTCACTTTTTTGCCCTGTTGATAATTTCTATATTACCACTGAAGGAAAATAAGTGTGTAACTAGTAGGCTACCAATAGAGAATGTTAAGCAAATTATTCTTCTATCCAAAACGACAACAATAATACAAATAGAAAGCCAAAGTTAAATAGGATCTTTCTTTGCTTCGTTTATAATATTTTGTGCTTTCTTTCCATCAATGAGTGCCGAAGTTCAGATTAACTAAAAGGATTCAACAACAAACAATACAACTTTTACTCATTGAGATTTATTTATTTTACCTATAAAATTTGGTTGTCAATATTAAACTGAATATGAACACTCCAAGGATACATCCAAATGATACATATAACCATGTAAACACAACACCACATAAAATTAATTACCTTATAATATATAAAGCTAGTTAATGATAGCTTTACACCGCAGATAGTATTGGCAAGCAGATCTGTAGATAACATAAACAAATAATCAACCATAATATAATAAGAGAGACAACTAGTCAGGTATTGTGTTAGACTGGTAGTAAAATTTTGTATGAATACAGAAAGATCAATTGAATTTTCAGGACAGATAATTTACTGATACTGTTATACTGTTATACTTTAATCTTATAAAAACAGCAAAAGAAAATTTACAAACCATCACCAAAAATGTGGCCAACCATCATTTTTTCACCCATATCTCACGATAGTCTCTTCCAGCACAATATTCATTATTAATTCAACTGAAAACGCTGACCATCCAGTTGTAATTTACAGTTGATAACTACAAGAAGTTTTAGAACTTCAAATATAACTTACTTGCAATATTTCCTCAAGCCTTTTCATTGCCTTTGCCTGCACCTGCAAAACATCTTTTCGGACAATGTTATCACTCAAAACATGGATTAACGAAGAAATTAAGAAAACAAGCATGAGGCTTGCAGGCTGCAACGTAATTCATATGTACAAGGCTGAAATGGAGATGCCTAACAGGGAGGGTCTCACCAGGTTATAGTTCTTCATTCCGCTTAAAATGTTTGGTCAGATCAAAACCTCCAAATAGGAAATAACATACTTGTTGATAGCTGAGAAGCCCATCTGCATGCAACAGACAATTTCGACGACTTCTCTAAATGTATTCTTACAGGTTTACATGGAATTCGTGAGTCATTGGCTATACTTCTTAATTTGATTGGTTCTTCATCTTGAATTTGAAATTTCTCTCAAAGATGTTATTTTTTCACAAAACATAAACAAATATGTCCTTGTAATTCATTTCATATTCGAGTGATAGTATTAATCTAGATGGCACAAAATGAAAGAACGTAACAAGGAGGACAAGCCTCACCTGTCAGACGCAGATTGCCAAAGGCGCCGTCGACTCATGGTGGAGCGATGAGGAGGCGGCCGGGCTACACGTGGCGCCGACGGTGGAGGCGGAGGCGGTAGAGTTTTGCGGGGAGATGGAGGTGACGGCGGCCGCTTGTCCCCAAGCGACATTAGGAGGCGTGATGCGGGAGGAGTCAACGAACGCGCCGGGAGGCAGAGCCAGTAGCAGCGGTGTGGGGAGGAGAGGAGGGCGGAGCGATGGAGGGGAGGAGCTCCGATGGAGGCGGGCACAAGGCATGAGGGATTGGGAATTTGGGGAAGTCAGTAAGTAAGTGACGGGCTCCAATTTTTGTGAGGCAAAGATTTTCTCTCTGAGCCATCCACCAGCTGCTTCTAGATATTTCACTGTGGATTGGTAGATTAGTAACGAGAACCACACGACATGGATTGGACGGTTAAATTTTTTATTTTACTGATGTGGACAGCGCGGCTGGCCACCGACACTCCCGGCTTTAATATATAGTAACATAGGCGTGGGCGCGATGTGACAACATTGGAGGCTGGATGATATGGAGAATAGTGGTGTTCTAAACATGTTCTTTGTGCGAAATTCATGTTCTAAACATGTTCTGAATTGTGAGCGCACACAGTTTCATGCCTGGTGACGGCACGAGGACACGAGACATCAGACAAGATGGGGCGAATTTTTCTTCTTCGATTGGACGACATCAATGATACCAATGTTATTATAGAAAGAGAGTTGGGCGCTCTCTCTCTCTCTCTCTCTCTCTCTCTCTCTCTCTCTCTCTCTCTCTTTGAGAAAATGGGTCCAAAAAGCTTATCAACTGGCAGGTTGATTCAGGGCCAACCGGTAAAATCCCGGTGACATGAGCGCCATGACAAATAACAGATAACAGTACAACACCTCAGAAACAACACATGAGGAGTCCGCAAACGGGTCATCGTTGCTAAGCTCGTCACACGCTGCGACGAAGCAGCTCTAACTTCCCAAAATGGACCTCAGTCTCTGCCTAGATGTCCTCATGCCCTATACACGACCACCACATGTCATCGTTGTCAAGCTCGTCAGATGCCCCGACGCAGCAGCTCCAACTCCACCAAAGCTCGCCCATGGAAAGAACGGCGCCGCACTAAAAGATTACAGGCCTCATTGACAACTTGCCCCTTTTGAAGCCCAGATTATTCACAAACTGCGGCCAAAGTAAGGCTCCACCGCTGTAGCGAAAATGATTCTATGAGGTTATGATTGTGATTTTAATGATTAATTAATGATAATATAGTTATTATGACTAACATATTTATCAAGAATATATGTTAGTAGGTCTCATGGATGTAATACATAAAGAAGCTACCGCAGCCGGGACAAAATTTGATTGAATTGGAGAAGTCCTAGGAAGATTTGCCTCACTGAATGGTCCGATGTAGAGAAGGGAGAGAATGTTGAGGACCTCACTGGAGTGTTTCTGACAAAGGGGGAGAAGGCTGAGGACCTCACTGGATAGTTCGGTGATCTGCACTGGGTAACAACGGAGTATTTCCTGCAGAGAAGAATGCAAGTGCAGAAGACTGAAGATCAAGCCACCAGATAGTCTGGTGCTTGGTTTGTGCACACCGAATTATAGCACCAGAGTATTTCTTGTAGAACCGACTGCAAAGTGTTGAAGAATGAAAAATAACTCATTGGAAGGTCCGGTGCTATGAAGATCAATGCACTGGAGCATTTCTTGCATAGAAGAAGTGGCGCGGTTTGGCTCAAGTTAACCCACCGGCAAATCCGGTGATGGAGTTGAAGATCTCACGGAAGTATCCGGTGTTCACAGATACATTAAGTGGAGTTTCAACGGCTAGTTTCTGATGTTATACTCACCGGATGATTTGGTGTTTGTACTATTGTTCTTAGCGGACCATCTAGTGTTAACAGCTTTTCTGAGTCATTAGTAAAATGGCTAGTTGACGGGTTTGAGCCTATAAGTACCCCTCCATTCAGTTATTTGAAAAGGAATCTCATAGACACTTAAGAAGATATCCAAGCCAACAAAATGCTTAAAGTGATCATCTAAGGCAATTAAGTATAAGATTAGTGTGTGATTAGTGCTTATAGGCCTAGAGAGAGTGTTGCTAGGTGATGACTGCCTAGAGAGTGGATCAAAGAGTGATCTGAGCTTATAACAAGAGGTACGCCGGCGCCTTGGAGTCTTGGTGACTCGTCGACATCTTAGGTCTTGATGGCTCGAGTTTGTTGACCCTCTGACTTAGTGTGGATCGATGAGAAGACACGTGTACGGGGATGTAGAGACCTTTGTTTTGGTGGCTAGTGACCACGATGGCAAGGGACCGAAAGAGAGACTAGTGGTGAGATCTTGCCTTGGTAGCTTGGTGGCTCATTCAACTTGAGGCCTTACCTTGGTGGTTTGGTGGCTCAAGATTCATGACTAGGTACTAACCGAGGGCATATCCTTGGTGGAGCTCCAACGTAGACTAAAAGTGATATTCATGCCATCAATACAACGGGATAAAAATCCCTTATCTCTCTAGCTTATTTATGTTTTCGCATTTTTTCTTACAATTTACCTTGCTAGAATATGTTACAATCCTCTTAAGCACTAGAGTATACACACTAGATAAACCTAAAGTACATTTAGATATAAATAGAGATAGATTTATCTTGTGAAATTTTTAGAGCCATTAGTTTTTAAGTGTTCTAATTCATCCTCTCTCTTAGAACATCACCATTCCTCACAGCCACGACCAAGACATCGACCACCAGAACACGACGTGAGATCCTACAAAGCGATGCCAGCATGGAGGAAAATGATGCCCTAAGTGCTGTCATTGCACGTTCAACCACGAACATGGTTTTCACCTCAAAGACCCCACAATGAAGAGGGAGGGGGGAGCACCTTCGACAAATGCCTCCAAGGAGGAAGCGGCGCCCAAGAGTGGCCATTGTCGGCCCAGGCCAAACACTACAATGCCCAAGAGCGGCCATTGTCAGCCCAAGCCAAACACAGGTCAAGGCTTTTGCCCAAGGCATCCAACCCCCACCCAACGTCACAACTAGCAGGAGCACGCGTCATCCCAACACCGACCACCCTACGCCACAAGGCTCCCTGTGGGCCGAATTGGAGAGAATGAAGACAAATCCGGCAAGGAGAGAAGCCACCATAGCACAAGGGAACTAAGGGCAACCACACCGTGCCCGTAACACTGAGCATCTTGAAGCACATACATTATCACTCAAAGACAACAGCAGCAGCACCACAACAAGCAACACCATAGCAGCAACGAACACACAAGCAGCACCACGATGACACCATCCGAGCAGAACCACAACAAACACACGAGCAAGCCCACGACAGCGGTAGCACAACGAACAGCGACAACCCCACGACACACATAGCACCACAACAACGGCACCACAGCCAAAACGGTAGCACCACGATGGCGACAGACACAACACCACTGAGCACACCACACGAGTGGCACCACCAAGCAGACCACGGCGGCGGCGATTCTCCTACTGCTGCTGAGCGTCACATGCCCGGGCACCCACACCGGCCAGACCAGTGAGCACCAGCATTAGCTCGGCTCCACCAACAACTTACCGCTCGACACCGGCGTCTTCCGCCCTCCCCCGACTGGCCAAATCGCCAGATCCAGCCTCGACGGCTGCTGAGACCACGAGGAAGGGGGGATTGGGCCCCAGTGGCGAAGACGGAGCGAAATTTCAGTTATAAAAAAAAATTATGCCATTCTTGTGCGAATTTTGCTCTCGTTGATTGTAGGATTGGCACAGGTACATGATCCAAGATTGCAGGAGCCAAGATGAAAGATGTAAAAACCAGCAACGCTTGTGCCGAGGGGATAAAAAATAGGCAGTAGTACAAGACTAACATCGAGCATGTACGTGCATCACGTGTAGGTTGCCTCCGGTGGTGCCTCTTCCTTGGTTGCCTCCATCTCTGGATCTGCCTTTGCAGGCTCGGCGGCTTCGGTTTCCTCGGCGTTCTTCGTCAATGCAGGCTTGAGCAAGTTGTTGTAGCTGCCCGTCTCCTTGAACAGCTGCCAAAAGTGGTGCTGGCAGTAGAGGATCCCGTTGAGGGCAGCGTACGAGGCGGTTGTAAGGAGGCACCCGCCGTGAGCGCATTTGAAGCAGGTCTTATGGTAGGGCTCGCTCTCCAAGGTCATCTGCAAAGGAATTTAGATGATCAGACACGCAACTGGAAAGCAAAGCAAGATGGACTCTCCTAATCATGAAATCTGGTGAAGTTTACCAAACATTGAAATGATGTAAATGGACATGCATGTGCATTCTAATTGAATTTTATTCGTCAAAAGGAAGCTATCGCGATTGCTGGTAAAGTAGTTATCGCGATTGCTGGAAAAGTCTACATGCACAAATATACAGCAAAAGGAAGCTATCGCGATTGCTGGAAAAGTAGTTATGTACCTTCTCCAATGGGTACACCATCTTCTTGCAAGCAACACACTTGTCTTGAGTTCCACAGAACATAGAGGATAGCTTGTTGGGGGCCTTAGACTGCATATCACACGAAAAAATATCTATGAGCTGCAATGATAAATTTAACACATATCGTTGATTGCATTCTTTGAACATAGAATGGGCAGCAACGAACATTGAGAACACGGTACCTGTTCATTATTTGCCTTCGCACCTTGAGGGCAAGAAAAGCAATATAGTAATAAGATCGCTATCGTTCTTTCATAACAATCAAAGGGAAAGAAGAGTTATGCAAGTCAAACTTACCTCTAGGGAAGTTTTTGCTGAAGGTGCCTGTCTCCTTGAACAGTTGTTCAAAATGGGTCTTGCAGTAAAGAACCCCATCCATGGAGGAGAAGTTGCACATCTGGGATCAGCACAATTTAGCATCGGCATGCACAACGTATAATTCAGAACATCATAGAGGGGTATCAGAAACTGATACTTTGCATCATGGGGTGCAAACGTCAAGAGGGCATACCGAAAGTGTGCCTTTGCAGTGGCTGCATCTGAAGCAAGACTTGTGGTACGGGATGCTATCTGCAGTGAGAAGATCAATGAAATGCACGATTTTAGCACAAGCCTTGCACTTGTCCTGTGTACCAGAGAATGTCATCTTGATATTCTCAGTGGTGATACCAAGCAAAATATGTTGCTATCAAAAGTTGGCTGGCACAACCCTTCTAATGGTATCAAGATAGCTTGACTTTGGCTCTCAATCTGCAACCCAAAAGATGCAGAAGAAAGCCAAAGAGAGGGTGGGCACAAGAAGTGATGGAAGGCTTTAAATGCAATGCATGAATCCTGATTTGTGGGGGAAAAATTTGGGGGAGAAATAGAAGAGGCTAGGCTCCAAGCCAGAGGAAAAGGTCAGAGAGGTGAGATTAGAAGTGACAAGTCATAATGCTAACTTTGGCACCTAGCCCTTACATGGTTCTAATTTGTAGTTACTCTCCAACACAAAGTGTCCTGCTATATTTAGTGCCCAATGATAGCTAAATAACCACCAATAATCCAAGACATCTGCATAAATAACAGGAAACTAAAAGCCAGTGTTATCTGTCGGTCAATGTATTCTTAGTGCGCCCAGAAAAACACACACAAATACGTGCAATCTTAATAAATTCAGAAAAACACACTAAACATGCTCATGAGCACACATGCTATGAATATCAAATAGCATACACTTCATCAATCATCATACAATGACTAAATGTAAAGAACATGACATTCGCCTTTTGAGAAGTATGGCTCTTTAAAAAATAATGAGAGAAAGGCAAATAAGTTTATATCAAGCTTCACGAGACGAGAACAAAAACTAGCTTTATGAATGATCAATACAGAATTACTACTCTAGTAACTGTGGTCTTTGAACTAGAAGAACAGGAGAAAAAATGGTGAGGCCTAGGATACACATGTACCTACCTTTTGTCTCTCACATAAGTGTTAAATCTTCTTTAGCTCAGGGCCATAAGCAAACTGCAAGCAGGATAAGTGTTAACATCGACAATTTATCACTTTAGTCTCTATCTTTCAACAGGGAATGTGCACACAAACTTTCGACAGGGAATGCAAACGCAAAAGGTATCTGCAATTTGCCACAACAAACATTTATAGAATAGACAATTTAGAAAATATTGCTTTTTCCAGATAAGTATAAATAAATGAGATGACTGATATAATAGCATTCACTGTTTGTACATCCAGAACAAGCAGGGTGAACACGAACACACTCACACACTCAAACTCCCTTGAACTATTATATTCATGCCACAAGCTATAGGAATAAATGAAGAATACAAGTTTACAGTTGATTAGCATCAGAATCAAAGTGCCTTTCAATTTCTTCCATTTTTCCAACCAAGTGGTATATTGTGTATCCCAAACACAAATTACGATAGGCTCCAGTTTATGACTAGAAATACTACATGGCATTGCCGCGCTTCACTTGTTTTTGCTACCTATTGTGTGACCCCCTGTTTGGTTATTTTGTTCTTAAAATCATAACCCACGTTGTAATTCGTATAGTGTCAAATGGTATAGGAATACAGGAAGCATATATTACATATAAAAGGTTCCATGCAATTAAAGGTTCTGTACACTTAAAGAGACATGAGATATTATAAATATTTTAGTTCTTTATTTGAGGCAAAGCAGTCCACGATGGTGAAAACACTGATTAAGATGGGTTTCATTTCCAATCTATATTAGAAAGAGAAAGAGATATATCGTCACGCTCATCCCGGGTGACGGCATCGGGCCCCTCGTCACCGGCATCGTGCGGCAAGTGATGGAGGCGATGCACACGCCGGTCTACTTTGAGACCTATGAGGTCCACGGCGACATGCCCACGGTGCCTGCCAAGGTCATCGAGTCCATCCGCCGCAACAAGGTCTGCCTCCACACGGCCGACGGCGCCGCCACGCCTCCGTGTGGCCCTCCGCTCCCCCGCACCTCCACGCACGGTCCCCCCATCGGCGTGGCCCCTCCGTCGAGACGTGGCGCCTTCTCCTCCTCCTTCTGCTTCCGCCAACGATCACCGCGTGGAATTCGGTGCGATCCGATTGGGGTTTCATTAGAGTTCACCTGAAATTCGAGGCGTGTTTGATTGATTGGTTGGTCTGATTGATTGATCGATCGATCAGAGGACGGCGAAGGGGGAGATGGCGACGTGCAAGGGGTCCTTCGAGTGCATGCTCAGACTGCTCAACTTCTTCCTCACCCTCGCCGGCCTAGCCATGGTCGGATACGGGATCTACCTGCTCGTCGAGTGGATGAAGATATCAGGTGACGACGGTAGGGAATCGCCGGTGGAGGTGCTCGTCTTCGGCCAGCCATTGCTCACAGCCGTGGCGCTGCTAGTGGGGCTCAGCGAGGACGAGCGCTGCGAGAGGCTACACCGAATGCCCAAGCGTGTAGCCAAGGCCTTCCCGACAACACCCGAGGTATGATGGCTTACCCCACCTTCTCTCCTCTCGTCCCACCTAAGTTCATGGATCTGTGCTTGCGTTTTGTGCAAACATGGCATCCTCACCGATCTGTGATCCGCATGTTGGTATACTCACTGTTATGGAGTAGTGCGGCGCACCGCAGTATCCGTCATGCTAGAGCTTTGTTGGTATCTCTACTACAATTTTGTGTGGCATTTGGATACATATGGTATTTGTTCGCATCTCAGGATGAAGGGTTGAGAATTTGGATGAACCTGGAACCATTCACTGCCGAATTCTATCACGGAAGGTAGTTCAGTCCAACTTAAACTGAGTGCAGTTTGGTGCGAGTGGTTGTTCCCACCTGTCATAATCATTGAGCTGGTATAGCTTTACTATTTGGCTACTAGATTGTCATGTGCTTTTAGTTTTCGTAATTGACAAAGCTACGCTTTGAAAATTTAGCAATACTCCACCTAAAAGTCTTTGACTTGAGCATAGTAGCCAAAACATGCTATCACAAACGGGCACAAACATGCAGCACAAACGGTTACTATAATGAGCTCGTGCAATTGTGTTTACTGCAGTGTGAGAGAATGACAGCCATATTGCAAATTTGAAACATAAACATAAAAGGACATTAAATTTCTGCAATTTACCGTTAAGGTTGTTGCTTAGTTATTAATACGCTTTGTCTCAGGTTGCAACACAGAGAATTATGAAATGATGCAAATGAACAGTATTACAGTAATCCAATAGTGACTGAGAAGCCTCGTGTGTGTGTTTGTTTTGTGATTATTATGAATGATTGCCTATTTATTTGCTATTCATTTATTCACACTACTTTGCTTTTTCAGTGCAACCCCTCATCTGAACATAAATCTACAGATGAATTATTGGCCAGTGCTTCCTTGCAACCTTAGTGAATGCCAGAAACCATTATTCGAATTCCTTGTGTCCCTTGCAGTAAATGGTAGTAAAACAACAAAAGTAAGTAATGTTCTTTTCTTTGATTTTTTATTGGAGGGATGTTCTTTCTTTGATTGGTTTAGTACAACTGCAATGCCACTACAGATATTAGATTACTTGAGAATATGCCTATACCTGATTCTTTTGATTTCTGACTCCTTGGGATCGAATTTGAACAACCATGCAAAGTTTTGTCCATCATCTCACCGTGTCTCTTGTAGGCTTCAGAAACATAATTGTTTTGTGTACAACATATAATCGTTCTGTGTAAATTACGGGTTCCGTTGCAATGCACGGGCATTGAACTATAAAATTAAAAAGAAAGAGACCAATCAGTTAGCAGGGTGTTTAGTTTTCCGTTCATTGTCTAAACACAGTTATGGGAAGACAAAATGTCTCAGCCTGTAATAAGCTCCCTATGGATTTGTGAACTTCTCTTTTCTTTTGTTAAGCGAGAGAGCCATGTGAAGTTCTTCCCGTCCAACTTTTCATCATTTGTGTTGTGTCTAGGATGTGTTTTCCTATATGAAGTTGGCGATTGAGCTTTTAAGTGTCAGATGAAGTCTCTCATATGTGCTTCTAATTAAACCAGGATTGTCAAGGTTAACATTCAGTTATCAATTCTTATATTTCTCTATGTCAAAATGTGCCTTCTTATGTGTTGTTGAAGAGCTAAATCGGCACTTCTATTGTTGTGAAAGAATTTTTTCTGCAATGTGATCATTTAAACCTATATGACTGATTTTATTCAGCGATGATTGCAACTGGTATGCAAATATTGGGGATGAGGGTTCCTTTGGAAGGATTCCCTTTCAGATTTCGAATGTAAGCAAGTTTGGTTCTTGTGTTGATGCTACAATTGTTGGTCTGATGCCACCTCCCTTATTAGAATTTCACGTGACTTGCTCGCTCATTATTCTTCTACTGTTTAAATTATCATGTGTTTCTGGATATCACCAGGTGATGATTGCTATATTTTACTGCATATTGATGCACGCAGGCCCAACTCCTTACCAGAGTAAGGTCAGATTTCAAGACTCTATTTCAAGTCAGCCATGGTTGATCATCACCATTGTTTTCAGGTGTCGCTTCTTGGGCACAGATGGGAAACTTGGTCGGCTCGTAATGAATTGGAGAAAAAACCAATAAAAATGGTATGTTCGCATGTTTCCTGCATTGTATTGTACACTTGAATGCAATCATTGTCTGTTGCATCAATATTGCCTTTCTTATGATTTTCTCCCCTGTACTATTGTATTTTGTCGCAATCATACTAAGCAATATCTATGTATATGCTTGATGTCATCTTGTGCAAATTTTGTTTCCGTTGCAACGCACAATCACTCAACTAGTCAGTGTCAAGTGGGAAAGCCGCTGCAAGAGAAGAAATGTAAAAAGGAAAAATCCCTATATCATGGAATAGCAGAACCAAAGAAATAGAAAACAAGCGCGCACTTAACAAGATGTTAGATATTTATTCCAGATAATGGAATAGCAGAATGAAACAAAAAACAAATTTACACATGCATGCACAGTTGCACAAAGGCACACAGATTATGAGGATGAAGAACAATACATGACAATATGAATAATGATGACATAGATGAATCAATGATGGTTACTACAACATATGTGATAAACTGGCAGTGAATTATGCATTTCCATGAGTAGCTTATTATCGAGTGGAACATGGATCAAACACTCCAGATGCACATGATATGATGCAGTAGTGCTGTGAAACATTTGAGAGAATATTACTGAAACTATAGCATACACTTTCACCTGAAATTGAGTCGATGGGTTTTGTTGAGCAGTTTCCCTTAGCCACTTAATTGC
This sequence comes from Phragmites australis, assembly GCF_958298935.1. Taxonomy (NCBI): domain Eukaryota; kingdom Viridiplantae; phylum Streptophyta; class Magnoliopsida; order Poales; family Poaceae; genus Phragmites; species Phragmites australis. Next base: position 4,346,145 of record NC_084941.1, on the reverse strand, counting down.
CAGTGGAAGAGATTCAAAAACTGAGTTAGTCCTACTGTACTTTGCACCATTTAGACCTGCATCATTCCCATACAAGTCCATATATCATCTTCAAGTCAATGAACTTGTGTTGTTTTAATTAGGAAACACATGGTGGCAATTAAACACAGTTTTACGATGAAGTTTAGAACAACCTTCATTGCTGTGAGGCAGACTTTCCCACACCCTTTGGAGTGATGACTGCCATGGCAAATCAACTTGCTCACGCTCTAAAGGTGGCGATGCAAGGGAACCAAGCTTGTTGTACTTCGATTGATTTGGCACAAATAGAGCCTGCTCAAAGTGGAACCCTGAGCAACATGATTGCTGATCATTATTAAAGCAACAGAAGCATCCATTCAACTCATAATGCAAGTACATTGATCTTGAAAAGTGAGCAAATACAAATTATGACATTAAATTCACACAATACTCAACTTGCTGGTTGGCTACACCATTCAAGGAAACATAAGATATGCTTTCTACATGACATACAAAGCAATTGTTTCAGGAGAATGTTTGTTTTTCCCATACACGTAACTACAGAAGGAAATCATTATATGGTTCAAGATCTTCAAAACAGAAATAAGAAGTTTGATTGATTTACCGTTTTGAGCACACGTACCTACAAGACGTGGAAGTAATCTCTGAGGATCTCTTACAGTCATGCAATTGAACAGGAGAATCTGCAAGCATTCCATAAGAGGATGCTTATAATAATAAAGACAAATAATATATGACTATGAGAGAGAGAGAGAGAGAGAGAGAGAGAGAGAGAGAGACTCAAACATTGATTTAACGAGAAATACTGCCACTGAAAGGCATACCTTCCTATATTGCTGCCACTATGAGGCTGCTCCAAAGAAACTGGTTTCATTCCATCACTATATGTAACATGGGAAAACCACCTTGCAAACATTTCCATGCTTTCTGGGCTATGTGCCCCATCTAAATAGAAAACCAATGAAGACTTGCTGTGCTTATCATATTCTGAGTTCACTTGTGGATCTGGAACAATCTGTGCTCGGCCTTGCAAACAAGCACTTGACAGCCCTTCGATGAATTGATCTGGCAAGGTACCCTGCATTCCCTGGTAGCATGATAACTGATACTAACATAGTTTGACGTGCAATAAATTCGTACCAGCTTGGAGTACTTACAGAATGTTTGGCATGTATTCAGTCCAAATGTCCTTGCCTCTCAAGCCAGGTATTAGCCAGCGCAACTGCAAGGCCAGCATTCATGTATTGGTGCTCACCATGCAGTCCAAGAGGTTGATCTTCTAATTTCTGAGGGTCCAAAGGCTGGACTACTCAGAGAGGAACCTTTAAAAAAATTAAGTTGCTTATATGAAAAACTGTACTGAATTGTAATTATGTTCATGGAGACATTAATAACTGCAAGGCATGGTGGCAATCAAAAGAAGTCCAACATGGAATGTAACATATACCCAATTCAGACGCTCGATGCATCAGTACAGACATTGTCTCTTCTGGCTGTGGAACTGTATAGGCCAGAACTCCTTTCTGTATTGAGGAAAGAGGCCATACAGGAATTAAACAACAGTCAACTTTAACTACAGAATGTGAGCTGAAGGAGATCTGAGCAAATAAAAAATGGTACATTTTTTCTATGTCTTAATAAATATCTTCAGAAATAACTAGCAAAAAACCTTAAGTATTCCAGCTTTCTCTCCAGCAATTTCTCCAAGTGTATTTCCTGCTCATGGGCCAGAAGAAACACTGGCAGCGTCAAACAAGTTTCCTAAGGATGCAAGATTGCAATGTATTCCTTCTTTCAGTTTCAAGACTAACCAAGAATTTCCATATGATCATATCCAAGGGGTGATATTCCACAAACTACAGGTGCTCTGACCTGCAAAAGTTTCAATTTAGATACCAGTTTTGTTCCTCAACTTTTGATCAAGCCAAGATATTGCCAGTGATCTCAACAAGCTGAAATGAAAAGAAACAGCACTCAGCGTGCACCTCAAACAGACTCCATGGAGTACAACTGAACCTAGATGACTAGATGAACAAACTACAGTACAATTGATCTACCATAGCTTGCATGGAGATCCCATCCAGCCTCTATGGAGACAAAGTCTAGTTGCAAATATTCAGCATTCAAATCAGAAAGTCAAGATAACACTCTGACAAAACTTTTACTGGATTACGAGCTTCCTTTTTGGTTGGTGATTATGTCACACGAACAATTTATACTAGTGTGGACTCTTTGACTGGAAAGTGATGAATACAAATGCCACATACCACATTTGTTGCATCATAATTCCCTCCCAAACCAACCTCGAGCACAGCTACATCCACCTGCTTAAAACAGAAAAAAAAGTTTTTAGTACACTGCTGTTAAAGCATCATAAGTCCAATTCTCAAATTTGAGCAATATACAATAGGCTCATCTACCTAAAAATGATAATTCTTCTAAAATAAACTTGGCATATATCTACCCTTTCATAGATTACTATTGATATGTAGTATCTGTCAAGAGCATAGGCTGCAGATAGTTTGAGTGAACATAATGAAAAATATATGTAGGTGGGAATCTTTTAATTCAACAAAGCTATGACATAAGAGATGATTTTCTACAAATTTAGTCTGATATTGAATGAGACAATATCCACGAATATACATCCTTTAAATGGGCAAAATCTTCAAAATCTATAAAAGAGAAAGCTGGGATATGCTTACCCAGACCCTCTACAAGATTGAAAAAGTCTCAGACAAGAAAGTGTTTGCAATATTAACCTATTCGTCTGAAAAGATCTTGAATGCTAGAAGTGCAAGGAACCGAAAGTAGGCTGGCATTGGAATATCATTGCTAGTCTTGTCCTGTAAGGAATATCAAATTCAACAACGTTAATGATCGTTCAATGGAAGACATAAAGCTCGTAGAGAGAGATGATGCATATCCGCTAGTGTTTCTTTATGTTTTCACTACAGTATGATGCAGCCCACTTAGCCATCCTGAAACAAATCAGGTTGATAGTTACCTTCAGTTTGTTCCAGCACCACCAGAAATACCTTATAAACTTTTCTTCCGAAATTTCCAGCCTATAGACTCGTAATAAGATAGGACACTAGGTAAGAACAAGGACACATAGCAATAGCAAGAATTAAAGAAATTAAAGCAACTCAACAATAGAAATGCCCTCAACTATAATTATAACAAGCAAAAGATACCGAGATTCTTGTCGGTGATTATTACATATCAACTATAATTAAACTCCTTGGTGATTCTTGTCGCTTGGTCCATTTGGAAGCTCCGGAATGTCTTTGATGGCGCTCGCCCGGTGGTGCGGGCGCTGCTGGACGAAATCTTAGATGAGGCTAAGCTATGGAGTTTGGGAGGAGCGGTAGGGTGGCGATCCTTGCTGGAGTGAGTACTCGCCTAGGTCGTTAGTTGTTTTCCGTGGCGCGAATGCAAGTTCTAACCAACCCGGCTGTGGGTTCGGCTTTGTACTTAGACTTTTTCTTCTCTTAATATAATGACACGTAGTCCTTCTACGCGTTCGAGAAAAAAAAAAGATACCGAGATGATAAAAAAAAACAAGATTGCAAGACGGTAAGTGAGGAAAGTACCCAACAAGCCAAAATCGCTCGTGGACATCCATCAAGCGCGGTGAGGTGAACAGTCCAGTGCGGAAACCACATGATCGAAGGATTGACTCGGCAAATGTGCATGTTGAACCGTAAAGGATAGAAAAGATGCACTCTATTGCACATTTTGCATTGCAATAATGGCACAGAGATTTCGTAGTATATTGAGCACCAAAACAATCTAAAGAGTGCTTCAATCTATATGGAAACACAAGCCAAATACAATCAATGCAGCCAACATTGGCCATTGAACCTTTGTCATAACTTCATTATAATTACGGCTGTGCATGGTTAACGATAAATAGGCTACTGAAACCGCACTCCTGAAGTCCACCCAACCAGTTCGGAAATTCAGACCAGTTAAGTCTAACACAGCAATGCGACAACACAAGCAGCGCTCATCTTCCCTTTGGTCCCGGCAACGTGC